>NW_027423612.1:1236666-2473333 GCF_048934315.1 Petromyzon marinus
GGGTTCATTGTTAATCAGTGTGTCTCCCATAGGGTTCAGCGTTAATCTGTGAGACTCCCATAGGGTTCAGTGTTAATCAGTGAGACTCCCACAGGGTTCAGTGTTAATCAGTGAGACTCCCTCAGGGTTCATGTGTTAATCAGTGAGACTCCCATAGGGTTCAGTGTTAATCAGTGACACTCCCACAGGGTTCAGTGTTAATCAGTGAGACTCCCACAGTGTTCAATGTTAATCAGTGAAACTCCCACTGGGTTCAGTGTTAATCAGTGAGACTCCCATAGGGTTCAGTGTTAATCACTGAGACTCCCATAGGGTTAAGTGTTAATCAGTGAGACTCCCATAGGGTTCATTGTTAATCAGTGAGTCTCCCATAGGGTTCAGCGTTAATCTGTGAGACTCCCATAGGGTTCAGTGTTAATCAGTGAGACTTCCATAAGGTTCAGTGTTAATCAGTGAGACTCCCACAGGGTTCATTGTTAATCAGTGAGACTCCCACAGGGTTCAGTGTTAATCAGTGAGACTCCCATAGGGTTCAGTGTTAATCAGTGAGACTCCCACAGGGTTCAGTGTTAATCAGTGAGACTCCCATAGGGTTCAGTGTTAATCAGTGAGACTCCCACAGGGTTCATGTGTTAATCAGTGAGACTCCCACAGGGTTCAGTGTTAATCAGTGAGACTCCCACAGGGTTCAGTGTTAATCAGTGAGACTCCCATAGGGTTCAGTGTTAATCAATGAGACTCCCATAGGGTTCAGTGTTAATCAGTGAGGCTCCCACAGGGTTCAGTGTTAATCAGTGAGACTCCCACAGGGTTCAGTGTTAATAAGTGAGACTCCCACAGGGTTCAGTGTTAATCAGTGATACTCCCTCAGGATTCATATGTTAATCAGTGAGACTCCCATAGGGTTCAGTGTTAATCAGTGAGACTCCCACAGGGTTCAGTGTTAATCAGTGAGGCTCCCACAGTGTTCAATGTTAATCAGTGAGACTCCCTCATGGTTCATGTGTTAATCAGTGAGACTCCCACAGTGTTCAATGTTAATCAGTGAGACTCCCTCAGGGTTCATGTGTTAATCAGTGAGACTCCCATAGGGTTCAGTGTTAATCAGTGAGACTCCCACAGGGTTCAGTGTTAATCAGTGAGACTCCCATAGAGTTCAGTGTTAATCAGTGCGACTCCCATAGGGTTCAGTGTTAATCAGTGAGACTCCCACAGGGTTCAGTGTTAATCAGTGAGACTCCCACAGGGTTCAGTGTTAATCAGTGAGACTCCCATAGGGTTCAGTGTTAATCAGTGAGACTCCCACAGGGTTCAGTGTTAATCAGTGAGACTCCCATAGGGTTCAGTGTTAATCAATGAGACTCCCATAGGGTTTAGTGTTAATCAGTGAGACTCCCACAGGGTTCAGTGTTAATCAGTGAGACTCCCACAGGGTTCAGTGTTAATAAGTGAGACTCCCACAGGGTTCAGTGTTAATAAGTGAGACTCCCACAGGGTTCATGTGTTAATCAGTGAGACTCCCACAGGGTTCAGTGTTAATCAGTGAGGCTCCCACAGTGTTCAATGTTAATCAGTGAGACTCCCTCAGGGTTCATGTGTTAATCAGTGAGACTCCCACAGTGTTCAATGTTAATCAGTGAGACTCCCTCAGGGTTCATGTGTTAATCAGTGAGACTCCCATAGGGTTCAATGTTAATCAGTGAGACTCCCACAGGGTTCAGTGTTAATCAGTGAGACTCCCTCAGTGTTCAGTGTTAATCAGTGAGACTCCCATAGGGTTCAGTGTTAATCACTGAGACTCCCATAGGGTTAAGTGTTAATCAATGAGACTCCCATAGGGTTCATTGTTAATCAGTGTGTCTCCCATAGGGTTCAGCGTTAATCTGTGAGACTCCCATAGGGTTCAGTGTTAATCAGTGAGACTCCCACAGGGTTCAGTGTTAATCAGTGAGACTCCCTCAGGGTTCATGTGTTAATCAGTGAGACTCCCATAGGGTTCAGTGTTAATCAGTGACACTCCCACAGGGTTCAGTGTTAATCAGTGAGACTCCCACAGTGTTTAATGTTAATCAGTGAGACTCCCACTGGGTTCAGTGTTAATCAGTGAGACTCCCATAGGGTTCAGTGTTAATCACTGAGACTCCCATAGGGTTAAGTGTTAATCAGTGAGACTCCCATAGGGTTCATTGTTAATCAGTGAGTCTCCCATAGGGTTCAGCGTTAATCTGTGAGACTCCCATAGGGTTCAGTGTTAATCAGTGAGACTTCCATAAGGTTCAGTGTTAATCAGTGAGACTCCCACAGGGTTCATTGTTAATCAGTGAGACTCCCACAGGGTTCAGTGTTAATCAGTGAGACTCCCATAGGGTTCAGTGTTAATCAGTGATACTCCCTCAGGGTTAATATGTTAATCAGTGAGACTCCCATAGGGTTCAGTGTTAATCAGTGAGACTCCCACAGGGTTCAGTGTTAATCAGTGAGACTCCCATAGGGTTCAGTGTTAATCAGTGAGACTCCCACAGGGTTCATGTGTTAATCAGTGAGACTCCCACAGGGTTCAGTGTTAATCAGTGAGACTCCCACAGGGTTCAGTGTTAATCAGTGAGGCT
The DNA here is from genome assembly GCF_048934315.1 of Petromyzon marinus. Taxonomy (NCBI): domain Eukaryota; kingdom Metazoa; phylum Chordata; class Hyperoartia; order Petromyzontiformes; family Petromyzontidae; genus Petromyzon; species Petromyzon marinus. The sequence continues at coordinate 1,239,276 of NW_027423612.1, forward strand.
CCCACAGTGTTCAATGTTAATCAGTGAGACTCCCTCAGGGTTCATGTGTTAATCAGTGAGACTCCCACAGTGTTCAATGTTAATCAGTGAGACTCCCTCAGGGTTCATGTGTTAATCAGTGAGACTCCCATAGGGTTCAATGTTAATCAGTGAGACTCCCACAGGGTTCAGTGTCAATCAGTGAGACTCCCTCAGTGTTCAGTGTTAATCAGTGAGACTCCCATAGGGTTCAGTGTTAATCACTGAGACTCCCATAGGGTTAAGTGTTAATCAATGAGACTCCCATAGGGTTCATTGTTAATCAGTGTGTCTCCCATAGGGTTCAGCGTTAATCTGTGAGACTCCCATAGGGTTCAGTGTTAATCAGTGAGACTCCCACAGGGTTCAGTGTTAATCAGTGAGACTCCCTCAGGGTTCATGTGTTAATCAGTGAGACTCCCATAGGGATCAGTGTTAATCAGTGACACTCCCACAGGGTTCAGTGTTAATCAGTGAGACTCCCACAGTGTTCAATGTTAATCAGTGAGACTCCCACTGGGTTCAGTGTTAATCAGTGAGACTCCCATAGGGTTCAGTGTTAATCACTGAGACTCCCATAGGGTTAAGTGTTAATCAGTGAGACTCCCATAGGGTTCATTGTTAATCAGTGAGTCTCCCATAGGGTTCAGCGTTAATCTGTGAGACTCCCATAGGGTTCAGTGTTAATCAGTGAGACTTCCATAAGGTTCAGTGTTAATCAGTGAGACTCCCACAGGGTTCATTGTTAATCAGTGAGACTCCCACAGGGTTCAGTGTTAATCAGTGAGACTCCCATAGGGTTCAGTGTTAATCAGTGATACTCCCTCAGGGTTAATATGTTAATCAGTGAGACTCCCATAGGGTTCAGTGTTAATCAGTGAGACTCCCACAGGGTTCAGTGTTAATCAGTGAGACTCCCATAGGGTTCAGTGTTAATCAGTGAGACTCCCACAGGGTTCATGTGTTAATCAGTGAGACTCCCACAGGGTTCAGTGTTAATCAGTGAGACTCCCACAGGGTTCAGTGTTAATCAGTGAGACTCCCATAGGGTTCAGTGTTAATCAATGAGACTCCCATAGGGTTCAGTGTTAATCAGTGAGGCTCCCACAGGGTTCAGTGTTAATCAGTGAGACTCCCACAGGGTTCAGTGTTAATAAGTGAGACTCCCACAGGGTTCAGTGTTAATCAGTGATACTCCCTCAGGATTCATATGTTAATCAGTGAGACTCCCATAGGGTTCAGTGTTAATCAGTGAGACTCCCACAGGGTTCAGTGTTAATCAGTGAGTCTCCCACAGTGTTCAATGTTAATCAGTGAGACTCCCTCATGGTTCATGTGTTAATCAGTGAGACTCCCACAGTGTTCAATGTTAATCAGTGAGACTCCCTCAGGGTTCATGTGTTAATCAGTGAGACTCCCATAGGGTTCAGTGTTAATCAGTGAGACTCCCACAGGGTTCAGTGTTAATCAGTGAGTCTCCCATAGGGTTCAGCGTTAATCTGTGAGACTCCCATAGGGTTCAGTGTTAATCAGTGAGACTTCAATAAGGTTCAGTGTTAATCAGTGAGACTCCCACAGGGTTCATTGTTAATCAGTGAGACTCCCACAGGGTTCAGTGTTAATCAGTGAGACTCCCATAGGGTTCAGTGTTAATCAGTGATACTCCCTCAGGGTTAATATGTTAATCAGTGAGACTCCCATAGGGTTCAGTGTTAATCAGTGAGACTCCCACAGGGTTCAGTGTTAATCAGTGAGACTCCCATAGGGTTCAGTGTTAATCAGTGAGACTCCCACAGGGTTCATGTGTTAATCAGTGAGACTCCCACAGGGTTCAGTGTTAATCAGTGAGACTCCCACAGGGTTCAGTGTTAATAAGTGAGACTCCCACAGGGTTCAGTGTTAATCAGTGATACTCCCTCAGGATTCATATGTTAATCAGTGAGACTCCCATAGGGTTCAGTGTTAATCAGTGAGACTCCCACAGGGTTCAGTGTTAATCAGTGAGGCTCCCACAGTGTTCAATGTTAATCAGTGAGACTCCCTCATGGTTCATGTGTTAATCAGTGAGACTCCCACAGTGTTCAATGTTAATCAGTGAGACTCCCTCAGGGTTCATGTGTTAATCAGTGAGACTCCCATAGGGTTCAGTGTTAATCAGTGAGACTCCCTCAGGGTTCATGTGTTAATCAGTGAGACTCCCATAAGGTTCAGTGTTAATCAGTGAGACTCTTACAGGGTTCAGTGTTAATCAGTGAGACTCCCACAGTGTTCAATGTTAATCAGTGAGACTCCCACAGTGTTCAGTGTTAATCAGTGAGACTCCCATAGGGTTCAGTGTTAATCACTGAGACTCCCATAGGGTTAAGTGTTAATCAGTGAGACTCCCATAGGGTTCATTGTTAATCAGTGTGTCTCCCATAGGGTTCAGCGTTAATCTGTGAGACTCCCATAGGGTTCAGTGTTAATCAGTGAGACTTCCATAGGGTTCAGTGTTAATCAGTGAGACTCCCACAGGGTTCATTGTTAATCAGTGAGACTCCCACAGGGTTCAGTGTTAATCAGTGAGACTCCCACAGGGTTCAGTGTTAATCAGTGAGACTACCACAGGGATCAGTGTTAATCAGTGAGACTCCCATAGGGTTCAGTGTTAATCAGTGAGACTCCCACAGGGTTCATGTGTTAATCAGTGAGACTCCCACAGGGTTCAGTGTTAATCAGTGAGACTCCCACAGGGTTCAGTGTTAATCAGTGAGACTCCCATAGGGTTCAGTGTTAATCAATGAGACTCCCATAGGGTTCAGTGTTAATCAGTGAGACTCCCACAGGGTTCAGTGTTAATCAGTGAGACTCCCACAGGGTTCAGTGTTAATAAGTGAGACTCCCACAGGGTTCAGTGTTAATAAGTGAGACTCCCACAGGGTTCAGTGTTAATCAGTGATACTCCCTCAGGATTCATATGTTAATCAGTGAGACTCCCATAGGGTTCAGTGTTAATCAGTGAGACTCCCACAGGGTTCAGTGTTAATCAGTGAGACTCCCACAGTGTTCAATGTTAATCAGTGAGACTCCCACAGTGTTCAGTGTTAATCAGTGAGACTCCCATAGGGTTCAGTGTTAATCACTGAGACTCCCATAGGGTTAAGTGTTAATCAGTGAGACTCCCATAGGGTTCATTGTTAATCAGTGTGTCTCCCATAGGGTTCAGCGTTAATCTGTGAGACTCCCATAGGGTTCAGTGTTAATCAGTGAGACTTCCATAGGGTTCAGTGTTAATCAGTGAGACTCCCACAGGGTTCATTGTTAATCAGTGAGACTCCCACAGGGTTCAGTGTTAATCAGTGAGACTCCCACAGGGTTCAGTGTTAATCAGTGAGACTACCACAGGGTTCAGTGTTAATCAGTGAGACTCCCATAGGGTTCAGTGTTAATCAGTGAGACTCCCACAGGGTTCATGTGTTAATCAGTGAGACTCCCACAGGGTTCAGTGTTAATCAGTGAGACTCCCACAGGGTTCAGTGTTAATCAGTGAGACTCCCATAGGGTTCAGTGTTAATCAATGAGACTCCCATAGGGTTCAGTGTTAATCAGTGAGACTCCCACAGGGTTCAGTGTTAATCAGTGAGACTCCCACAGGGTTCAGTGTTAATAAGTGAGACTCCCACACGGTTCAGTGTTAATAAGTGAGACTCCCACAGGGTTCAGTGTTAATCAGTGATACTCCCTCAGGATTCATATGTTAATCAGTGAGACTCCCATAGGGTTCAGTGTTAATCAGTGAGACTCCCACAGGGTACAGTGTTAATCAGTGAGGCTCCCACAGTGTTCAATGTTAATCAGTGAGACTCCCTCAGGGTTCATGTGTTAATCAGTGAGACTCCCACAGTGTTCAGTGTTAATCAGTGAGACTCCCACAGGGTCCAGTGTTAATCAGTGAGACTCCCTCAGGGTTCATGTGTTAATCAGTGAAACTCCCATAGGGTTCAGTGTTAATCAGTGAGACTCCCACAGGGTTCAGTGTTAATCAGTGAGACTCCCACAGTGTTCAATGTTAATCAGTGAGACTCCCACAGGGTTCAGTATTAATCAGTGAGACTCCCATAGGGTTCAGTGTTAATCAGTGAGACTCCCATAGGGTTAAGTGTTAATCAGTGAGACTCCCATAGGGTTCATTGTTAATCAGTGAGTCTCTCATAGGGTTCAGCGTTAATTTGTGAGACTCCCATAGGGTTCAGTGTTAATCAGTGAGACTTCCATAGGGTTCAGTGTTAATCAGTGAGACTCCAACAGGGTTCATTGTTAATCAGTGAGACTCCCACAGGGTTCAGTGTTAATCAGTGAGACTCCCATAGGGTTCAGTGTTAATCAGTGAGACTCCCACAGGGTTCAGTGTTAATCAGTGAGACTCCCATAGCGTTCAGTGTTAATCAGTGAGACTCCCACAGGGTTCATGTGTTAATCAGTGAGACTCCCACAGGGTTCAGTGTTAATCAGTGAGACTCCCACAGGGTTCAGTGTTAATCAGTGAGACTGCCATAGGGTTCAGTGTTAATCAGTGAGACTCCCACAGGGTTCAGTGTTAATCAGTGAGACTCCCATAGGGTTCAGTGTTAATCAGTGAGACTCCCACAGGGTTCATATGTTAATCAGTGAGACTCCCACAGGGTTCAGTGTTAATCAGTGAGGCTCCCACAGTGTTCAATGTTAATCAGTGAGACTCCCTCAGGGTTCATGTGTTAATCAGTGAGACTCCCACAGTGTTCAATGTTAATCAGTGAGACTCCCTCAGGGTTCATGTGTTAATCAGTGAGACTCCCATAGGGTTCAGTGTTAATCAGTGAGACTCCCACAGGGTTCAGTGTTAATCAGTGAGACTCCCTCAGGGTTCATGTGTTAATCAGTGAGACTCCCATAGGGTTCAGTGTTAATCAGTGAGACTCCCACAGGGTTCAGTGTTAATCAGTGAGACTCCCACAGTGTTCAATGTTAATCAGTGAGACTCCCACAGGGTTCAGTGTTAATCAGTGAAACTCCCACAGGGTTCAGTGTTAATCAGTGATACTCCCTCAGGATTCATATGTTAATCAGTGAGACTCCCATAGGGTTCAGTGTTAATCAGTGAGACTCCCACAGGGTTCAGTGTTAATCAGTGAGGCTCCCACAGTGTTCAATGTTAATCAGTGAGACTCCCTCAGGGTTCATGTGTTAATCAGTGAGACTCCCAAAGTGTTCAATGTTAATCAGTGAGACTCCCTCAGGGTTCATGTGTTAATCAGTGAGACTCCCATAGGGTTCAGTGTTAATCAGTGAGACTCCCACAGGGTTCAGTGTTAATCAGTGAGACTCCCTCAGGGTTCATGTGTTAATCAGTGAGACTCCCATAAGGTTCAGTGTTAATCAGTGAGACTCTTACAGGGTTCAGTGTTAATCAGTGAGACTCCCACAGTGTTCAATGTTAATCAGTGAGACTCCCACAGTGTTCAGTGTTAATCAGTGAGACTCCCATAGGGTTCAGTGTTAATCACTGAGACTCCCATAGGGTTAAGTGTTAATCAGTGAGACTCCCATAGGGTTCATTGTTAATCAGTGTGTCTCCCATAGGGTTCAGCGTTAATCTGTGAGACTCCCATAGGGTTCAGTGTTAATCAGTGAGACTTCCATAGGGTTCAGTGTTAATCAGTGAGACTCCCACAGGGTTCATTGTTAATCAGTGAGACTCCCACAGGGTTCAGTGTTAATCAGTGAGACTCCCACAGGGTTCAGTGTTAATCAGTGAGACTACCACAGGGATCAGTGTTAATCAGTGAGACTCCCATAGGGTTCAGTGTTAATCAGTGAGACTCCCACAGGGTTCATGTGTTAATCAGTGAGACTCCCACAGGGTTCAGTGTTAATCAGTGAGACTCCCACAGGGTTCAGTGTTAATCAGTGAGACTCCCATAGGGTTCAGTGTTAATCAATGAGACTCCCATAGGGTTCAGTGTTAATCAGTGAGACTCCCACAGGGTTCAGTGTTAATTAGTGAGACTCCCACAGGGTTCAGTGTTAATAAGTGAGACTCCCACAGGGTTCAGTGTTAATAAGTGAGACTCCCACAGGGTTCAGTGTTAATCAGTGATACTCCCTCAGGATTCATATGTTAATCAGTGAGACTCCCATAGGGTTCAGTGTTAATCAGTGAGACTCCCACAGGGTTCAGTGTTAATCAGTGAGACTCCCACAGGGTTCAGTGTTAATCAGTGATACTCCCTCAGGATTCATATGTTAATCAGTGAGACTCCCATAGGGTTCAGTGTTAATCAGTGAGACTCCCACAGGGTTCAGTGTTAATCATTGAGGCTCCCACAGTGTTCAATGTTAATCAGTGAGACTCCCTCAGGGTTCATGTGTTAATCAGTGAGACTCCCACAGTGTTCAATGTTAATCAGTGAGACTCCCTCAGGGTTCATGTGTTAATCAGTGAGACTCCCATAGGGTTCAGTGTTAATCAGTGAGACTCCCACAGGGTTCAGTGTTAATCAGTGAGACTCCCTCAGGGTTTATGTGTTAATCAGTGAGACTCCCATAAGGTTCAGTGTTAATCAGTGAGACTCTTACAGGGTTCAGTGTTAATCAGTGAGACTCCCACAGTGTTCAATGTTAATCAGTGAGACTCCCACAGTGTTCAGTGTTAATCAGTGAGACTCCCATAGGGTTCAGTGTTAATCACTGAGACTCCCATAGGGTTAAGTGTTAATCAGTGAGACTCCCATAGGGTTCATTGTTAATCAGTGTGTCTCCCATAGGGTTCAGCGTTAATCTGTGAGACTCCCATAGGGTTCAGTGTTAATCAGTGAGACTTCCATAGGGTTCAGTGTTAATCAGTGAGACTCCCACAGGGTTCATTGTTAATCAGTGAGACTCCCACGGGGTTCAGTGTTAATCAGTGAGACTCCCACAGGGTTCAGTGTTAATCAGTGAGACTACCACAGGGATCAGTGTTAATCAGTGAGACTCCCATAGGGTTCAGTGTTAATCAGTGAGACTCCCACAGGGTTCATGTGTTAATCAGTGAGACTCCCACAGGGTTCAGTGTTAATCAGTGAGACTCCCACAGGGTTCAGTGTTAATCAGTGAGACTCCCATAGGGTTCAGTGTTAATCAATGAGACTCCCATAGGGTTCAGTGTTAATCAGTGAGACTCCCACAGGGTTCAGTGTTAATTAGTGAGACTCCCACAGGGTTCAGTGTTAATAAGTGAGACTCCCACAGGGTTCAGTGTTAATAAGTGAGACCTTCACAGGGTTCAGTGTTAATCAGTGATACTCCCTCAGGATTCATATGTTAATCAGTGAGACTCCCATAGGGTTCAGTGTTAATCAGTGAGACTCCCACAGGGTTCAGTGTTAATCAGTGAGACTCCCACAGTGTTCAATGTTAATCAGTGAGACTCCCACAGTGTTCAGTGTTAATCAGTGAGACTCCCATAGGGTTCAGTGTTAATCACTGAGACTCCCATAGGGTTAAGTGTTAATCAGTGAGACTCCCATAGGGTTCATTGTTAATCAGTGTGTCTCCCATAGGGTTCAGCGTTAATCTGTGAGACTCCCATAGGGTTCAGTGTTAATCAGTGAGACTTCCATAGGGTTCAGTGTTAATCAGTGAGACTCCCACAGGGTTCATTGTTAATCAGTGAGACTCCCACAGGGTTCAGTGTTAATCAGTGAGACTCCCACAGGGTTCAGTGTTAATCAGTGAGACTACCACAGGGTTCAGTGTTAATCAGTGAGACTCCCATAGGGTTCAGTGTTAATCAGTGAGACTCCCACAGGGTTCATGTGTTAATCAGTGAGACTCCCACAGGGTTCAGTGTTAATCAGTGAGACTCCCACAGGGTTCAGTGTTAATCAGTGAGACTCCCATAGGGTTCAGTGTTAATCAATGAGACTCCCATAGGGTTCAGTGTTAATCAGTGAGACTCCCACAGGGTTCAGTGTTAATCAGTGAGACTCCCACAGGGTTCAGTGTTAATAAGTGAGACTCCCACAGGGTTCAGTGTTAATAAGTGAGACTCCCACAGGGTTCAGTGTTAATCAGTGATACTCCCTCAGGATTCATATGTTAATCAGTGAGACTCCCATAGGGTTCAGTGTTAATCAGTGAGACTCCCACAGGGTTCAGTGTTAATCAGTGAGGCTCCCACAGTGTTCAATGTTAATCAGTGAGACTCCCTCAGGGTTCATGTGTTAATCAGTGAGACTCCCATAGGGTTCAGTGTTAATCAGTGAGACTCCCACAGGGTCCAGTGTTAATCAGTGAGACTCCCTCAGGGTTCATGTGTTAATCAGTGAGACTCCCATAGGGTTCAGTGTTAATCAGTGAGACTCCCACAGGGTTCAGTGTTAATCAGTGAGACTCCCACAGTGTTCAATGTTAATCAGTGAGACTCCCACAGGGTTCAGTGTTAATCAGTGAGACTCCCATAGGGTTCAGTGTTAATCAGTGAGACTCCCATAGGGTTAAGTGTTAATCAGTGAGACTCCCATAGGGTTCATTGTTAATCAGTGAGTCTCTCATAGGGTTCAGCGTTAATTTGTGAGACTCCCATAGGGTTCAGTGTTAATCAGTGAGACTTCCATAGGGTTCAGTGTTAATCAGTGAGACTCCAACAGGGTTCATTGTTAATCAGTGAGACTCCCACAGGGTTCAGTGTTAATCAGTGAGACTCCCATAGGGTTCAGTGTTCATCAGTGAGACTCCCACAGGGTTCAGTTTTAATCAGTGAGACTCCCATAGGGTTCAGTGTTAATCAGTGAGACTCCCACAGGGTTCATGTGTTAATCAGTGAGACTCCCACAGGGTTCAGTGTTAATCACTGAGACTCCCACAGGGTTCAGTGTTAATCAGTGAGACTGCCATAGGGTTCAGTGTTAATCAGTGAGACTCCCACAGGGTTCAGTGTTAATCAGTGAGACTCCCATAGGGTTCAGTGTTAATCAGTGAGACTCCCACAGGGTTCATATGTTAATCAGTGAAACTCCCACAGGGTTCAGTGTTAATCGGTGAGGCTCCCACAGTGTTCAATGTTAATCAGTGAGACTCCCTCAGGGTTCATGTGTTAATCAGTGAGACTCCCACAGTGTTCAATGTTAATCAGTGAGACTCCCTCAGGGTTCATGTGTTAATCAGTGAGACTCCCATAGGGTTCAGTGTTAATCAGTGAGACTCCCACAGGGTTCAGTGTTAATCAGTGAGACTCCCTCAGGGTTCATGTGTTAATCAGTGAGACTCCCATAGGGTTCAGTGTTAATCAGTGAGACTCCCACAGGGTTCAGTGTTAATCAGTGAGACTCCCTCAGGGTTCATGTGTTAATCAGTGAGACTCCCATAGGGTTCAGTGTTAATCAGTGAGACTCCCACAGGGTTCAGTGTTAATCAGTGAGACTCCCACAGTGTTCAATGTTAATCAGTGAGACTCCCACAGGGTTCAGTGTTAATCAGTGAGACTCCCACAGGGTTCAGTGTTAATCAGTGATACTCCCTCAGGATTCATATGTTAATCAGTGAGACTCCCATAGGGTTCAGTGTTAATCAGTGAGACTCCCACAGGGTTCAGTGTTAATCAGTGAGGCTCCCACAGTGTTCAATGTTAATCAGTGAGACTCCCTCAGGGTTCATGTGTTAATCAGTGAGACTCCCACAGTGTTCAATGTTAATCAGTGAGACTCCCTCAGGGTTCATGTGTTAATCAGTGTGTCTCCCATAGGGTTCAGCGTTAATCTGTGAGACTCCCATAGGGTTCAGTGTTAATCAGTGAGACTTCCATAGGGTTCAGTGTTAATCAGTGAGACTCCCACAGGGTTCATTGTTAATCAGTGAGACTCCCACAGGGTTCAGTGTTAATCAGTGAGACTCCCACAGGGTTCAGTGTTAATCAGTGAGACTACCACAGGGTTCAGTGTTAATCAGTGAGACTCCCATAGGGTTCAGTGTTAATCAGTGAGACTCCCACAGGGTTCATGTGTTAATCAGTGAGACTCCCACAGGGTTCAGTGTTAATCAGTGAGACTCCCACAGGGTTCAGTGTTAATCAGTGAGACTGCCATAGGGTTCAGTGTTAATCAATGAGACTCCCATAGGGTTCAGTGTTAATCAGTGAGACTCCCACAGGGTTCAGTGTTAATCAGTGAGACTCCCACAGGGTTCAGTGTTGATAAGTGAGACTCCCACAGGGTTCAGTGTTAATAAGTGAGACTCCCACAGGGTTCAGTGTTAATCAGTGATACTCCCTCAGGATTCATATGTTAATCAGTGAGACTCCCATAGGGTTCAGTGTTAATCAGTGAGACTCCCACAGGGTTCAGTGTTAATCAGTGAGGCTCCCACAGTGTTCAATGTTAATCAGTGAGACTCCCTCAGGGTTCATGTGTTAATCAGTGAGACTCCCATAGGGTTCAGTGTTAATCAGTGAGACTCCCACAGGGTTCAGTGTTAATCAGTGAGACTCCCTCAGGGTTCATGTGTTAATCAGTGAGACTCCCATAGGGTTCAGTGTTAATCAGTGAGACTCCCACAGGGTTCAGTGTTAATCAGTGAGACTCCCACAGTGTTCAATGTTAATCAGTGAGACTCCCACAGGGTTCAGTGTTAATCAGTGAGACTCCCATAGGGTTCAGTGTTAATCAGTGAGACTCCCATAGGGTTAAGTGTTAATCAGTGAGACTCCCATAGGGTTCATTGTTAATCAGTGAGTCTCTCATAGGGTTCAGCGTTAATTTGTGAGACTCCCATAGGGTTCAGTGTTAATCAGTGAGACTTCCATAGGGTTCAGTGTTAATGAGTGAGACTCCAACAGGGTTCATTGTTAATCAGTGAAACTCCCACAGGGTTCAGTGTTAATCAGTGAGACTCCCATAGGGTTCAGTGTTAATCAGTGAGACTCCCACAGGGTTCAGTGTTAATCAGTGAGACTCCCATAGGGTTCAGTGTTAATCAGTGAGACTCCCACAGGGTTCATGTGTTAATCAGTGAGACTCCCACAGGGTTCAGTGTTAATCAGTGAGACTCCCACAGGGTTCAGTGTTAATCAGTGAGACTGCCATAGGGTTCAGTGTTAATCAGTGAGACTCCCACAGGGTTCAGTGTTAATCAGTGAGACTCCCATAGGGTTCAGTGTTAATCACTGAGACTCCCACAGGGTTCAGTGTTAATCAGTGAGACTACCACAGGGTTCAGTGTTAATCAGTGAGACTCCCATAGGGTTCAGTGTTAATCAGTGAGACTCCCACAGGGTTCATGTGTTAATCAGTGAGACTCCCACAGGGTTCAGTGTTAATCAGTGAGACTCCCACAGGGTTCAGTGTTAATCAGTGAGACTCCCATAGGGTTCAGTGTTAATCAATGAGACTCCCATAGGGTTCAGTGTTAATCAGTGAGACTCCCACAGGGTTCAGTGTTAATCAGTGAGACTCCCACAGGGTTCAGTGTTGATAAGTGAGACTCCCACAGGGTTCAGTGTTAATAAGTGAGACTCCCACAGGGTTCAGTGTTAATCAGTGATACTCCCTCAGGATTCATATGTTAATCAGTGAGACTCCCATAGGGTTCAGTGTTAATCAGTGAGACTCCCACAGGGTTCAGTGTTAATCAGTGAGGCTCCCACAGTGTTCAATGTTAATCAGTGAGACTCCCTCAGGGTTCATGTGTTAATCAGTGAGACTCCCATAGGGTTCAGTGTTAATCAGTGAGACTCCCACAGGGTTCAGTGTTAATCAGTGAGACTCCCTCAGGGTTCATGTGTTAATCAGTGAGACTCCCATAGGGTTCAGTGTTAATCAGTGAGACTCCCACAGGGTTCAGTGTTAATCAGTGAGACTCCCACAGTGTTCAATGTTAATCAGTGAGACTCCCACAGGGTTCAGTGTTAATCAGTGAGACTCCCATAGGGTTCAGTGTTAATCAGTGAGACTCCCATAGGGTTAAGTGTTAATCAGTGAGACTCCCATAGGGTTCATTGTTAATCAGTGAGTCTCTCATAGGGTTCAGCGTTAATTTGTGAGACTCCCATAGGGTTCAGTGTTAATCAGTGAGACTCCCATAGGGTTCAGTGTTAATCAGTGAGACTCCCATAGGGTTAAGTGTTAATCAGTGAGACTCCCATAGGGTTCATTGTTAATCAGTGAGTCTCTCATAGGGTTCAGCGTTAATTTGTGAGACTCCCATAGGGTTCAGTGTTAATCAGTGAGACTTCCATAGGGTTCAGTGTTAATGAGTGAGACTCCAACAGGGTTCATTGTTAATCAGTGAAACTCCCACAGGGTTCAGTGTTAATCAGTGAGACTCCCATAGGGTTCAGTGTTAATCAGTGAGACTCCCACAGGGTTCAGTGTTAATCAGTGAGACTCCCATAGGGTTCAGTGTTAATCAGTGAGACTCCCACAGGGTTCATGTGTTAATCAGTGAGACTCCCACAGGGTTCAGTGTTAATCAGTGAGACTCCCACAGGGTTCAGTGTTAATCAGTGAGACTGCCATAGGGTTCAGTGTTAATCAGTGAGACTCCCACAGGGTTCAGTGTTAATCAGTGAGACTCCCATAGGGTTCAGTGTTAATCACTGAGACTCCCACAGGGTTCAGTGTTAATCAGTGAGACTACCACAGGGTTCAGTGTTAATCAGTGAGACTCCCATAGGGTTCAGTGTTAATCAGTGAGACTCCCACAGGGTTCATGTGTTAATCAGTGAGACTCCCACAGGGTTCAGTGTTAATCAGTGAGACTCCCACAGGGTTCAGTGTTAATCAGTGAGACTCCCATAGGGTTCAGTGTTAATCAATGAGACTCCCATAGGGTTCAGTGTTAATCAGTGAGACTCCCACAGGGTTCAGTGTTAATCAGTGAGACTCCCACAGGGTTCAGTGTTGATAAGTGAGACTCCCACAGGGTTCAGTGTTAATAAGTGAGACTCCCACAGGGTTCAGTGTTAATCAGTGATACTCCCTCAGGATTCATATGTTAATCAGTGAGACTCCCATAGGGTTCAGTGTTAATCAGTGAGACTCCCACAGGGTTCAGTGTTAATCAGTGAGGCTCCCACAGTGTTCAATGTTAATCAGTGAGACTCCCTCAGGGTTCATGTGTTAATCAGTGAGACTCCCATAGGGTTCAGTGTTAATCAGTGAGACTCCCACAGGGTTCAGTGTTAATCAGTGAGACTCCCTCAGGGTTCATGTGTTAATCAGTGAGACTCCCATAGGGTTCAGTGTTAATCAGTGAGACTCCCACAGGGTTCAGTGTTAATCAGTGAGACTCCCACAGTGTTCAATGTTAATCAGTGAGACTCCCACAGGGTTCAGTGTTAATCAGTGAGACTCCCATAGGGTTCAGTGTTAATCAGTGAGACTCCCATAGGGTTAAGTGTTAATCAGTGAGACTCCCATAGGGTTCATTGTTAATCAGTGAGTCTCTCATAGGGTTCAGCGTTAATTTGTGAGACTCCCATAGGGTTCAGTGTTAATCAGTGAGACTTCCATAGGGTTCAGTGTTAATGAGTGAGACTCCAACAGGGTTCATTGTTAATCAGTGAAACTCCCACAGGGTTCAGTGTTAATCAGTGAGACTCCCATAGGGTTCAGTGTTAATCAGTGAGACTCCCACAGGGTTCAGTGTTAATCAGTGAGACTCCCATAGGGTTCAGTGTTAATCAGTGAGACTCCCACAGGGTTCATGTGTTAATCAGTGAGACTCCCACAGGGTTCAGTGTTAATCAGTGAGACTCCCACAGGGTTCAGTGTTAATCAGTGAGACTGCCATAGGGTTCAGTGTTAATCAGTGAGACTCCCACAGGGTTCAGTGTTAATCAGTGAGACTCCCATAGGGTCAGTGTTAATCAGTGAGACTCCCACAGGGTTCATATGTTAATCAGTGAGACTCCCACAGGGTTCAGTGTTAATCAGTGAGGCTCCCACAGTGTTCAATGTTAATCAGTGAGACTCCCTCAGGGTTCATGTGTTAATCAGTGAGACTCCCACAGTGTTCAATGTTAATCAGTGAGACTCCCTCAGGGTTCATGTGTTAATCAGTGAGACTCCCATAGGGTTCAGTGTTAATCAGTGAGACTCCCACAGGGTTCAGTGTTAATCAGTGAGACTCCCTCAGGGTTCATGTGTTAATCAGTGAGACTCCCATAGGGTTCAGTGTTAATCAGTGAGACTCCCACAGGGTTCAGTGTTAATCAGTGAGACTCCCACAGTGTTCAATGTTAATCAGTGAGACTCCCACAGTGTTCAGTGTTAATCAGTGAGACTCCCATAGGGTTCAGTGTTAATCACTGAGACTCCCATAGGGTTAAGTGTTAATCAGTGAGACTCCCATAGGGTTCATTGTTAATCAGTGTGTCTCCCATAGGGTTCAGCGTTAATCTGTGAGACTCCCATAGGGTTCAGTGTTAATCAGTGAGACTTCCATAGGGTTCAGTGTTAATCAGTGAGACTCCCACAGGGTGCATTGTTAATCAGTGAGACTCCCACAGGGTTCAGTGTTAATCAGTGAGACTCCCACAGGGTTCAGTGTTAATCAGTGAGACTCCCACAGGGTTCAGTGTTAATCAGTGAGACTCCCATAGGGTTCAGTGTTAATCAGTGAGACTCCCACAGGGTTCATGTGTTAATCAGTGAGACTCCCACAGGGTTCAGTGTTAATCAGTGAGACTCCCACAGGGTTCAGTGTTAATCATTGAGACTCCCATAGGGTTCAGTGTTAATCAATGAGACTCCCATAGGGTTCAGTGTTAATCAGTGAGACTCCCACAGGGTTCAGTGTTAATCAGTGAGACTCCCACAGGGTTCAGTGTTAATAAGTGAGACTCCCACAGGGTTCAGTGTTAATAAGTGAGACTCCCACAGGGTTCAGTATTAATCAGTGATACTCCCTCAGGATTCATATGTTAATCAGTGAGACTCCCATATGGTTCAGTGTTAATCAGTGAGACTCCCACAGGGTTCAGTGTTAATCAGTGAGGCTCCCACAGTGTTCAATGTTAATCAGTGAGACTCCCTCAGGGTTCATGTGTTAATCAGTGAGACTCCCATAGGGTTCAGTGTTAATCAGTGAGACTCCCACAGGGTTCAGTGTTAATCAGAGAGACTCCCTCAGCGTTCATGTGTTAATCAGTGAGACTCCCACAGTGTTCAATGTTAATCAGTGAGACTCCCACAGGGTTCAGTGTTAATCAGTGAGACTCCCATAGGGTTCAGTGTTAATCAGTGAGACTCCCATAGGGTTCAGTGTTAATCAGTGAGACTTCCATAGGGTACAGTGTTAATCAGTGAGACTCCCACAGGGTTCATTGTTAATCAGTGAGACTCCCACAGGGTTCAGTGTTAATCAGTGAGACTCCCATAGGGTTCAGTGTTAATCAGTGAGACTCCCACAGGGTTCAGTGTTAATCAGTGAGACTCCCATAGGGTTCAGTGTTAATCAGTGAGACTCCCACAGGGTTCATGTGTTAATCAGTGAGACTCCCACAAGGTTCAGTGTTAATCACTGAGACTCCCACAGGGTTCAGTGTTAATCAGTGAGACTCCCATAGGGTTCAGTGTTAATCAATGAGACTCCCATAGGGTTCAGTGTTAATCAGTGAGACTCCCACAGGGTTCAGTGTTAATCAGTGAGACTCCCTCAGGGTTCATGTGTTGATCAGTGAGACTCCCATAGGGTTCAGTGTTAATCAGTGAGACTCCCAAAGGGTTCAGTGTTAATCAGTGAGACTCCCACAGTGTTCAGTGTTAATCATTGAGACTCCCACAGTGTTCAGTGTTCATCAGTGAGACTCCCACAGGGTTCAGTGTTAATCAGTGAGACTACCACAGGGATCAGTGTTAATCAGTGAGACTCCCATAGGGTTCAGTGTTAATCAGTGAGACTCCCACAGCGTTCATGTGTTAATCAGTGAGACTCCCACAGGGTTCAGTGTTAATCAGTGAGACTCCCACAGGGTTCAGTGTTAATCAGTGAGACTCCCATAGGGTTCAGTGTTAATCAATGAGACTCCCATAGGGTTCAGTGTTAATCAGTGAGACTCCCACAGGGTTCAGTGTTAATCAGTGAGACTCCCACAGGGTTCAGTGTTAATAAGTGAGACTCCCACAGGGTTCAGTGTTAATAAGTGAGACTCCCACAGGGTTCAGTGTTAATCAGTGATACTCCCTCAGGATTCATATGTTAATCAGTGAGACTCCCATAGGGTTCAGTGTTAATCAGTGAGACTCCCACAGGGTTCAATGTTAATCAGTGAGACTCCCACAGTGTTCAATGTTAATCAGTGAGACTCCCACAGTGTTCAGTGTTAATCAGTGAGACTCCCATAGGGTTCAGTGTTAATCACTGAGACTCCCATAGGGTTAAGTGTTAATCAGTGAGACTCCCATAGGGTTCATTGTTAATCAGTGTGTCTCCCATAGGGTTCAGAGTTAATCTGTGAGACTCCCATAGGGTTCAGTGTTAATCAGTGAGACTTCCATAGGGTTCAGTGTTAATCAGTGAGACTCCCACAGGGTTCATTGTTAATCAGTGAGACTCCCACAGGGTTCAGTGTTAATCAGTGAGACTCCCACAGGGTTCAGTGTTAATCAGTGAGACTACCACAGGGTTCAGTGTTAATCAGTGAGACTCCCATAGGGTTCAGTGTTAATCATTGAGACTCCCACAGGGTTCATGTGTTAATCAGTGAGACTCCCACAGGGTTCAGTGTTAATCAGTGAGACTCCCACAGGGTTCAGTGTTAATCAGTGAGACTCCCATAGGGTTCAGTGTTAATCAATGAGACTCCCATAGGGTTCAGTGTTAATCAGTGAGACTCCCACAGGGTTCAGTGTTAATCAGTGAGACTCCCACAGGGTTCAGTGTTAATAAGTGAGACTCCCACAGGGTTCAGTGTTAATAAGTGAGACTCCCACAGGGTTCAGTGTTAATCAGTGATACTCCCTCAGGATTCATATGTTAATCAGTGAGACTCCCATAGGGTTCAGTGTTAATCAGTGAGACTCCCACAGGGTTCAGTGTTAATCAGTGAGGCTCCCACAGTGTTCAATGTTAATCAGTGAGACTCCCTCAGGGTTCATGTGTTAATCAGTGAGACTCCCATAGGGTTCAGTGTTAATCAGTGAGACTCCCACAGGGTCCAGTGTTAATCAGTGAGACTCCCTCAGGGTTCATGTGTTAATCAGTGAGACTCCCATAGGGTTCAGTGTTAATCAGTGAGACTCCCACAGGGTTCAGTGTTAATCAGTGAGACTCCCACAGTGTTCAATGTTAATCAGTGAGACTCCCACAGGGTTCAGTGTTAATCAGTGAGACTCCCATAGGGTTCAGTGTTAATCAGTGAGACTCCCATAGGGTTAAGTGTTAATCAGTGAGACTCCCATAGGGTTCATTGTTAATCAGTGAGTCTCTCATAGGGTTCAGCGTTAATTTGTGAGACTCCCATAGGGTTCAGTGTTAATCAGTGAGACTTCCATAGGGTTCAGTGTTAATCAGTGAGACTCCAACAGGGTTCATTGTTAATCAGTGAGACTCCCACAGGGTTCAGTGTTAATCAGTGAGACTCCCATAGGGTTCAGTGTTAATCAGTGAGACTCCCACAGGGTTCAGTTTTAATCAGTGAGACTCCCATAGGGTTCAGTGTTAATCAGTGAGACTCCCACAGGGTTCATGTGTTAATCAGTGAGACTCCCACAGGGTTCAGTGTTAATCAGTGAGACTCCCACAGGGTTCAGTGTTAATCAGTGAGACTGCCATAGGGTTCAGTGTTAATCAGTGAGACTCCCACAGGGTTCAGTGTTAATCAGTGAGACTCCCATAGGGTTCAGTGTTAATCAGTGAGACTCCCACAGGGTTCAGTGTTAATCAGTGAGACTCCCACAGGGTTCAGTGTTAATCAGTGAGACTACCACAGGGTTCAGTGTTAATCAGTGAGACTCCCATAGGGTTCAGTGTTAATCAGTGAGACTCCCACAGGGTTCATGTGTTAATCAGTGAGACTCCCACAGGGTTCAGTGTTAATCAGTGAGACTCCCACAGGGTTCAGTGTTAATCAGTGAGACTCCCATAGGGTTCAGTGTTAATCAATGAGACTCCCATAGGGTTCAGTGTTAATCAGTGAGACTCCCACAGGGTTCAGTGTTAATCAGTGAGACTCCCACAGGGTTCAGTGTTAATAAGTGAGACTCCCACAGGGTTCAGTGTTAATAAGTGAGACTCCCACAGGGTTCAGTGTTAATCAGTGATACTCCCTCAGGATTCATATGTTAATCAGTGAGACTCCCATAGGGTTCAGTGTTAATCAGTGAGACTCCCACAGGGTTCAGTGTTAATCAGTGAGGCTCCCACAGTGTTCAATGTTAATCAGTGAGACTCCCTCAGGGTTCATGTGTTAATCAGTGAGACTCCCATAGGGTTCAGTGTTAATCAGTGAGACTCCCACAGGGTCCAGTGTTAATCAGTGAGACTCCCTCAGGGTTCATGTGTTAATCAGTGAGACTCCCATAGGGTTCAGTGTTAATCAGTGAGACTCCCACAGGGTTCAGTGTTAATCAGTGAGACTCCTTCAGTGTTCAATGTTAATCAGTGAGACTCCCACAGGGTTCAGTGTTAATCAGTGAGACTCCCATAGGGTTCAGTGTTAATCAGTGAGACTCCCATAGGGTTAAGTGTTAATCAGTGAGACTCCCATAGGGTTCATTGTTAATCAGTGAGTCTCTCATAGGGTTCAGCGTTAATTTGTGAGACTCCCATAGGGTTCAGTGTTAATCAGTGAGACTTCCATAGGGTTCAGTGTTAATCAGTGAGACTCCCACAGGGTTCAGTTTTAATCAGTGAGACTCCCATAGGGTTCAGTGTTAATCAGTGAGACTCCCACAGGGTTCATGTGTTAATCAGTGAGACTCCCACAGGGTTCAGTGTTAATCAGTGAGACTCCCACAGGGTTCAGTGTTAATCAGTGAGACTCCCACAGGGTTCAGTGTTCATCAGTGAGACTCCCATAGGGTTCAGTGTTAATCAGTGAGACTCCCACAGGGTTCAGTTTTAATCAGTGAGACTCCCATAGGGTTCAGTGTTAATCAGTGAGACTCCCACAGGGTTCATGTGTTAATCAGTGAGACTCCCACAGGGTTCAGTGTTAATCAGTGAGACTCCCACAGGGTTCAGTGTTAATCAGTGAGACTGCCATAGGGTTCAGTGTTAATCAGTGAGACTCCCACAGGGTTCAGTGTTAATCAGTGAGACTCCCATAGGGTTCAGTGTTAATCAGTGAGACTCCCACAGGGTTCATATGTTAATCAGTGAGACTCCCACAGGGTTCAGTGTTAATCGGTGAGGCTCCCACAGTGTTCAATGTTAATCAGTGAGACTCCCTCAGGGTTCATGTGTTAATCAGTGAGACTCCCACAGTGTTCAATGTTAATCAGTGAGACTCCCTCAGGGTTCATGTGTTAATCAGTGAGACTCCCATAGGGTTCAGTGTTAATCAGTGAGACTCCCACAGGGTTCAGTGTTAATCAGTGAGACTCCCTCAGGGTTCATGTGTTAATCAGTGAGACTCCCATAGGGTTCAGTGTTAATCAGTGAGACTCCCACAGGGTTCAGTGTTAATCAGTGAGACTCCCACAGTGTTCAATGTTAATCAGTGAGACTCCCACAGGGTTCAGTGTTAATCAGTGAGACTCCCACAGGGTTCAGTGTTAATCAGTGATACTCCCTCAGGATTCATATGTTAATCAGTGAGACTCCCATAGGGTTCAGTGTTAATCAGTGAGACTCCCACAGGGTTCAGTGTTAATCAGTGAGGCTCCCACAGTGTTCAATGTTAATCAGTGAGACTCCCTCAGGGTTCATGTGTTAATCAGTGAGACTCCCACAGTGTTCAATGTTAATCAGTGAGACTCCCTCAGGGTTCATGTGTTAATCAGTGTGTCTCCCATAGGGTTCAGCGTTAATCTGTGAGACTCCCATAGGGTTCAGTGTTAATCAGTGAGACTTCCATAGGGTTCAGTGTTAATCAGTGAGACTCCCACAGGGTTAATTGTTAATCAGTGAGACTCCCACAGGGTTCAGTGTTAATCAGTGAGACTCCCACAGGGTTCAGTGTTAATCAGTGAGACTACCACAGGGTTCAGTGTTAATCAGTGAGACTCCCATAGGGTTCAGTGTTAATCAGTGAGACTCCCACAGGGTTCATGTGTTAATCAGTGAGACTCCCACAGGGTTCAGTGTTAATCAGTGAGACTCCCACAGGGTTCAGTGTTAATCAGTGAGACTCCCATAGGGTTCAGTGTTAATCAATGAGACTCCCATAGGGTTCAGTGTTAATCAGTGAGACTCCCACAGGGTTCAGTGTTAATCAGTGAGACTCCCACAGGGTTCAGTGTTGATAAGTGAGACTCCCACAGGGTTCAGTGTTAATAAGTGAGACTCCCACAGGGTTCAGTGTTAATCAGTGATACTCCCTCAGGATTCATATGTTAATCAGTGAGACTCCCATAGGGTTCAGTGTTAATCAGTGAGACTCCCACAGGGTTCAGTGTTAATCAGTGAGGCTCCCACAGTGTTCAATGTTAATCAGTGAGACTCCCTCAGGGTTCATGTGTTAATCAGTGAGACTCCCATAGGGTTCAGTGTTAATCAGTGAGACTCCCACAGGGTTCAGTGTTAATCAGTGAGACTCCCTCAGGGTTCATGTGTTAATCAGTGAGACTCCCATAGGGTTCAGTGTTAATCAGTGAGACTCCCACAGGGTTCAGTGTTAATCAGTGAGACTCCCACAGTGTTCAATGTTAATCAGTGAGACTCCCACAGGGTTCAGTGTTAATCAGTGAGACTCCCATAGGGTTCAGTGTTAATCAGTGAGACTCCCATAGGGTTAAGTGTTAATCAGTGAGACTCCCATAGGGTTCATTGTTAATCAGTGAGTCTCTCATAGGGTTCAGCGTTAATTTGTGAGACTCCCATAGGGTTCAGTGTTAATCAGTGAGACTTCCATAGGGTTCAGTGTTAATCAGTGAGACTCCAACAGGGTTCATTGTTAATCAGTGAAACTCCCACAGGGTTCAGTGTTAATCAGTGAGACTCCCATAGGGTTCAGTGTTAATCAGTGAGACTCCCACAGGGTTCAGTGTTAATCAGTGAGACTCCCATAGGGTTCAGTGTTAATCAGTGAGACTCCCACAGGGTTCATGTGTTAATCAGTGAGACTCCCACAGGGTTCAGTGTTAATCAGTGAGACTCCCACAGGGTTCAGTGTTAATCAGTGAGACTGCCATAGGGTTCAGTGTTAATCAGTGAGACTCCCACAGGGTTCAGTGTTAATCAGTGAGACTCCCATAGGGTTCAGTGTTAATCAGTGAGACTCCCACAGGGTTCATATGTTAATCAGTGAGACTCCCACAGGGTTCAGTGTTAATCAGTGAGGCTCCCACAGTGTTCAATGTTAATCAGTGAGACTCCCTCAGGGTTCATGTGTTAATCAGTGAGACTCCCACAGTGTTCAATGTTAATCAGTGAGACTCCCTCAGGGTTCATGTGTTAATCAGTGAGACTCCCATAGGGTTCAGTGTTAATCAGTGAGACTCCCACAGGGTTCAGTGTTAATCAGTGAGACTCCCTCAGGGTTCATGTGTTAATCAGTGAGACTCCCATAGGGTTCAGTGTTAATCAGTGAGACTCCCACAGGGTTCAGTGTTAATCAGTGAGACTCCCACAGTGTTCAATGTTAATCAGTGAGACTCCCACAGTGTTCAGTGTTAATCAGTGAGACTCCCATAGGGTTCAGTGTTAATCACTGAGACTCCCATAGGGTTAAGTGTTAATCAGTGAGACTCCCATAGGGTTCATTGTTAATCAGTGTGTCTCCCATAGGGTTCAGCGTTAATCTGTGAGACTCCCATAGGGTTCAGTGTTAATCAGTGAGACTTCCATAGGGTTCAGTGTTAATCAGTGAGACTCCCACAGGGTTCAGTGTTAATCAGTGAGACTCCCACAGGGTTCATGTGTTAATCAGTGAGACTCCCACAGGGTTCAGTGTTAATCAGTGAGACTCCCACAGGGTTCAGTGTTAATCAGTGAGACTGCCATAGGGTTCAGTGTTAATCAGTGAGACTCCCACAGGGTTCAGTGTTAATCAGTGAGACTCCCATAGGGTTCAGTGTTAATCAGTGAGACTCCCACAGGGTTCAGTGTTAATCAGTGAGACTCCCACAGGGTTCAGTGTTAATCAGTGAGACTACCACAGGGTTCAGTGTTAATCAGTGAGACTCCCATAGGGTTCAGTGTTAATCAGTGAGACTCCCACAGGGTTCATGTGTTAATCAGTGAGACTCCCACAGGGTTCAGTGTTAATCAGTGAGACTCCCACAGGGTTCAGTGTTAATCAGTGAGACTCCCATAGGGTTCAGTGTTAATCAATGAGACTCCCATAGGGTTCAGTGTTAATCAGTGAGACTCCCACAGGGTTCAGTGTTAATCAGTGAGACTCCCACAGGGTTCAGTGTTAATAAGTGAGACTCCCACAGGGTTCAGTGTTAATAAGTGAGACTCCCACAGGGTTCAGTGTTAATCAGTGATACTCCCTCAGGATTCATATGTTAATCAGTGAGACTCCCATAGGGTTCAGTGTTAATCAGTGAGACTCCCACAGGGTTCAGTGTTAATCAGTGAGGCTCCCACAGTGTTCAATGTTAATCAGTGAGACTCCCTCAGGGTTCATGTGTTAATCAGTGAGACTCCCATAGGGTTCAGTGTTAATCAGTGAGACTCCCACAGGGTCCAGTGTTAATCAGTGAGACTCCCTCAGGGTTCATGTGTTAATCAGTGAGACTCCCATAGGGTTCAGTGTTAATCAGTGAGACTCCCACAGGGTTCAGTGTTAATCAGTGAGACTCCCTCAGTGTTCAATGTTAATCAGTGAGACTCCCACAGGGTTCAGTGTTAATCAGTGAGACTCCCATAGGGTTCAGTGTTAATCAGTGAGACTCCCATAGGGTTAAGTGTTAATCAGTGAGACTCCCATAGGGTTCATTGTTAATCAGTGAGTCTCTCATAGGGTTCAGCGTTAATTTGTGAGACTTCCATAGGGTTCAGTGTTAATCAGTGAGACTTCCATAGGGTTCAGTGTTAATCAGTGAGACTCCCACAGGGTTCAGTTTTAATCAGTGAGACTCCCATAGGGTTCAGTGTTAATCAGTGAGACTCCCACAGGGTTCATGTGTTAATCAGTGAGACTCCCACAGGGTTCAGTGTTAATCAGTGAGACTCCCACAGGGTTCAGTGTTAATCAGTGAGACTCCCACAGGGTTCAGTGTTCATCAGTGAGACTCCCATAGGGTTCAGTGTTAATCAGTGAGACTCCCACAGGGTTCAGTTTTAATCAGTGAGACTCCCATAGGGTTCAGTGTTAATCAGTGAGACTCCCACAGGGTTCATGTGTTAATCAGTGAGACTCCCACAGGGTTCAGTGTTAATCAGTGAGACTCCCACAGGGTTCAGTGTTAATCAGTGAGACTGCCATAGGGTTCAGTGTTAATCAGTGAGACTCCCACAGGGTTCAGTGTTAATCAGTGAGACTCCCATAGGGTTCAGTGTTAATCAGTGAGACTCCCACAGGGTTCATATGTTAATCAGTGAGACTCCCACAGGGTTCAGTGTTAATCGGTGAGGCTCCCACAGTGTTCAATGTTAATCAGTGAGACTCCCTCAGGGTTCATGTGTTAATCAGTGAGACTCCCACAGTGTTCAATGTTAATCAGTGAGACTCCCTCAGGGTTCATGTGTTAATCAGTGAGACTCCCATAGGGTTCAGTGTTAATCAGTGAGACTCCCACAGGGTTCAGTGTTAATCAGTGAGACTCCCTCAGGGTTCATGTGTTAATCAGTGAGACTCCCATAGGGTTCAGTGTTAATCAGTGAGACTCCCACAGGGTTCAGTGTTAATCAGTGAGACTCCCACAGTGTTCAATGTTAATCAGTGAGACTCCCACAGGGTTCAGTGTTAATCAGTGAGACTCCCACAGGGTTCAGTGTTAATCAGTGATACTCCCTCAGGATTCATATGTTAATCAGTGAGACTCCCATAGGGTTCAGTGTTAATCAGTGAGACTCCCACAGGGTTCAGTGTTAATCAGTGAGGCTCCCACAGTGTTCAATGTTAATCAGTGAGACTCCCTCAGGGTTCATGTGTTAATCAGTGAGACTCCCACAGTGTTCAATGTTAATCAGTGAGACTCCCTCAGGGTTCATGTGTTAATCAGTGTGTCTCCCATAGGGTTCAGCGTTAATCTGTGAGACTCCCATAGGGTTCAGTGTTAATCAGTGAGACTTCCATAGGGTTCAGTGTTAATCAGTGAGACTCCCACAGGGTTAATTGTTAATCAGTGAGACTCCCACAGGGTTCAGTGTTAATCAGTGAGACTCCCACAGGGTTCAGTGTTAATCAGTGAGACTACCACAGGGTTCAGTGTTAATCAGTGAGACTCCCATAGGGTTCAGTGTTAATCAGTGAGACTCCCACAGGGTTCATGTGTTAATCAGTGAGACTCCCACAGGGTTCAGTGTTAATCAGTGAGACTCCCACAGGGTTCAGTGTTAATCAGTGAGACTCCCATAGGGTTCAGTGTTAATCAATGAGACTCCCATAGGGTTCAGTGTTAATCAGTGAGACTCCCACAGGGTTCAGTGTTAATCAGTGAGACTCCCACAGGGTTCAGTGTTGATAAGTGAGACTCCCACAGGGTTCAGTGTTAATAAGTGAGACTCCCACAGGGTTCAGTGTTAATCAGTGATACTCCCTCAGGATTCATATGTTAATCAGTGAGACTCCCATAGGGTTCAGTGTTAATCAGTGAGACTCCCACAGGGTTCAGTGTTAATCAGTGAGGCTCCCACAGTGTTCAATGTTAATCAGTGAGACTCCCTCAGGGTTCATGTGTTAATCAGTGAGACTCCCATAGGGTTCAGTGTTAATCAGTGAGACTCCCACAGGGTTCAGTGTTAATCAGTGAGACTCCCTCAGGGTTCATGTGTTAATCAGTGAGACTCCCATAGGGTTCAGTGTTAATCAGTGAGACTCCCACAGGGTTCAGTGTTAATCAGTGAGACTCCCACAGTGTTCAATGTTAATCAGTGAGACTCCCACAGGGTTCAGTGTTAATCAGTGAGACTCCCATAGGGTTCAGTGTTAATCAGTGAGACTCCCATAGGGTTAAGTGTTAATCAGTGAGACTCCCATAGGGTTAATTGTTAATCAGTGAGTCTCTCATAGGGTTCAGCGTTAATTTGTGAGACTCCCATAGGGTTCAGTGTTAATCAGTGAGACTTCCATAGGGTTCAGTGTTAATCAGTGAGACTCCAACAGGGTTCATTGTTAATCAGTGAAACTCCCACAGGGTTCAGTGTTAATCAGTGAGACTCCCATAGGGTTCAGTGTTAATCAGTGAGACTCCCACAGGGTTCAGTGTTAATCAGTGAGACTCCCATAGGGTTCAGTGTTAATCAGTGAGACTCCCACAGGGTTCATGTGTTAATCAGTGAGACTCCCACAGGGTTCAGTGTTAATCAGTGAGACTCCCACAGGGTTCAGTGTTAATCAGTGAGACTGCCATAGGGTTCAGTGTTAATCAGTGAGACTCCCACAGGGTTCAGTGTTAATCAGTGAGACTCCCATAGGGTTCAGTGTTAATCAGTGAGACTCCCACAGGGTTCATATGTTAATCAGTGAGACTCCCACAGGGTTCAGTGTTAATCAGTGAGGCTCCCACAGTGTTCAATGTTAATCAGTGAGACTCCCTCAGGGTTCATGTGTTAATCAGTGAGACTCCCACAGTGTTCAATGTTAATCAGTGAGACTCCCTCAGGGTTCATGTGTTAATCAGTGAGACTCCCATAGGGTTCAGTGTTAATCAGTGAGACTCCCACAGGGTTCAGTGTTAATCAGTGAGACTCCCTCAGGGTTCATGTGTTAATCAGTGAGACTCCCATAGGGTTCAGTGTTAATCAGTGAGACTCCCACAGGGTTCAGTGTTAATCAGTGAGACTCCCACAGTGTTCAATGTTAATCAGTGAGACTCCCACAGTGTTCAGTGTTAATCAGTGAGACTCCCATAGGGTTCAGTGTTAATCACTGAGACTCCCATAGGGTTAAGTGTTAATCAGTGAGACTCCCATAGGGTTCATTGTTAATCAGTGTGTCTCCCATAGGGTTCAGCGTTAATCTGTGAGACTCCCATAGGGTTCAGTGTTAATCAGTGAGACTTCCATAGGGTTCAGTGTTAATCAGTGAGACTCCCACAGGGTGCATTGTTAATCAGTGAGACTCCCACAGGGTTCAGTGTTAATCAGTGAGACTCCCACAGGGTTCAGTGTTAATCAGTGAGACTCCCACAGGGTTCAGTGTTAATCAGTGAGACTCCCATAGGGTTCAGTGTTAATCAGTGAGACTCCCACAGGGTTCATGTGTTAATCAGTGAGACTCCCACAGGGTTCAGTGTTAATCAGTGAGACTCCCACAGGGTTCAGTGTTAATCATTGAGACTCCCATAGGGTTCAGTGTTAATCAATGAGACTCCCATAGGGTTCAGTGTTAATCAGTGAGACTCCCACAGGGTTCAGTGTTAATCAGTGAGACTCCCACAGGGTTCAGTGTTAATAAGTGAGACTCCCACAGGGTTCAGTGTTAATAAGTGAGACTCCCACAGGGTTCAGTGTTAATCAGTGATACTCCCTCAGGATTCATATGTTAATCAGTGAGACTCCCATATGGTTCAGTGTTAATCAGTGAGACTCCCACAGGGTTCAGTGTTAATCAGTGAGGCTCCCACAGTGTTCAATGTTAATCAGTGAGACTCCCTCAGGGTTCATGTGTTAATCAGTGAGACTCCCATAGGGTTCAGTGTTAATCAGTGAGACTCCCACAGGGTTCAGTGTTAATCAGAGAGACTCCCTCAGCGTTCATGTGTTAATCAGTGAGACTCCCACAGTGTTCAATGTTAATCAGTGAGACTCCCACAGGGTTCAGTGTTAATCAGTGAGACTCCCATAGGGTTCAGTGTTAATCAGTGAGACTCCCATAGGGTTCAGTGTTAATCAGTGAGACTTCCATAGGGTTCAGTGTTAATCAGTGAGACTCCCACAGGGTTCATTGTTAATCAGTGAGACTCCCACAGGGTTCAGTGTTAATCAGTGAGACTCCCATAGGGTTCAGTGTTAATCAGTGAGACTCCCACAGGGTTCAGTGTTAATCAGTGAGACTCCCATAGGGTTCAGTGTTAATCAGTGAGACTCCCACAGGGTTCATGTGTTAATCAGTGAGACTCCCACAAGGTTCAGTGTTAATCACTGAGACTCCCACAGGGTTCAGTGTTAATCAGTGAGACTCCCATAGGGTTCAGTGTTAATCAATGAGACTCCCATAGGGTTCAGTGTTAATCAGTGAGACTCCCACAGGGTTCAGTGTTAATCAGTGAGACTCCCTCAGGGTTCATGTGTTGATCAGTGAGACTCCCATAGGGTTCAGTGTTAATCAGTGAGACTCCCAAAGGGTTCAGTGTTAATCAGTGAGACTCCCACAGTGTTCAGTGTTAATCAGTGAGACTCCCACAGTGTTCAGTGTTCATCAGTGAGACTCCCTCAGGGTTCAGTGTTAATCACTGAGACTCCCACAGGGTTCAGTGTTAATCAGTGAGATTCCCATAGGGTTCGGTGTTAATCAGTGAGACTCCCATAAGGTTCATTGTTAATCAGTGTAACTTCCACAGGGTTCAGAGTTAATCAGTGAGACTCCCATAGGGTTCTGTGTTAATCAGTGAGACTCCCACAGGGTTCAGTGTTAATCAGTGAAACTCCCATAGGGTTCAGTGTTAATCAGTGAGACTCCCACAGGGTTCAGTGTTAATCAGTGAGACTCCCATAGGGTTCAGTGTTAATCAGTGAGACTCCCACAGGGTTCAGTGTTAATCAGTGAGACTCCCATAGGGTTCACTGTTAATCAGTGAGACTCCCATAGGGTTCAGTGTAAATCAGTGAGACTCCCACAGGGTTCATGTGTTAATCAGTGAGACTCCCACAGGGTTCAGTGTTAATCAGTGAGACTCCCACAGGGTTCATGTGTTAATCAGTGAGACTCCCACAGGGTTCAGTGTTAATCAGTGAGACTCCCATAGGGTTCAGTGTTAATCAATGAGACTCCCATAGGGTTCAGTGTTAATCAGTGAGACTCCCACAGGGTTCACTGTTAATCAGTGAGACTCCCACAGGGTTCAGTGTTAATCAGTGAGACTCCCATAGGGTTCAGTGTTAATCAGTGAGACTCCCACAGGGTTCAGTGTTAATCAGTGAGACTCCCATAGGGTTCAGTGTTAATCAGTGAGACTCCCACATGGTTCAGTGTTAATCAGTGAGACTCCCATAGCGTTCAGTGTTAATCAGTGAGACTCCCATAGGGTTCAGTGTAAATCAGTGAGACTCCCACAGGGTTCATGTGTTAATCAGTGAGACTCCCACAGGGTTCAGTGTTAATCAATGAGACTCCCATAGGGTTCAGTGTTAATCAGTGAGACTCCCACAGGGTTCAGTGTTAATCAGTGAGACTCCCACAGGGTTCAGTGTTAATCAGTGATACTCCCTCAGTTTTCATGTGTTAATCAGTGAGACTCCCACAGGGTTCAGTGTTAATCAGTGAGACTCCCACAGGGTTCAGTGTTAATCAGTGAGACTCCCACAGGGTTCATGTGTTAATCAGTGAGACTCCTACAGGGTTCATTGTTAATCAGTGTAACTTCCACAGGGTTCAGTGTTAATCAGTGAGACTCCCATAGGGTTCAGTGTTAATCAATGAGACTCCCATAGTGTTCAGTGTTAATCAGTGAGACTCCCACAGGGTTCAGTGTTAATCAGTGAGACTCCCACAGAGTTCAGTGTTAATCAGTGAGACTCCCTCAGGGTTCATGTGTTAATCAGTGAGACTCCCATAGGGTTCAGTGTTAATCAGTGAGACTCCCACAGGGTTCAGTGTTAATCAGTGATACTCCCTCAGGGTTCATGTGTTAATCAGTGAGACTCCCACAGGGTTCAGTGTTAATCAGTGAGACTCCCACAGGGTTCAGTGTTAATCAGTGAGACACCCACAGGGTTCATGTGTTAATCAGTGAGACTCCCACAGGGTTCACTGTTAATCAGTGAGACTCCCACAGGGTTCACTGTTAATCAGTGAGACTCCCATAGGGTTCAGTGTTAATCAATGAGACTCCCATAGGGTTCAGTGTTAATCAGTGAGACTCCCACAGGGTTCAGTGTTAATCAGTGAGACTCCCACAGGGATCCGTGTTAATCAGTGAGACTCCCATAGGGTTCAGTGTTAATCAGTGAGACTCCCACAGGGTTCAGTGTTAATCAGTGAGACTCCCACAGGTGTTCAGTGTTAATCAGTGAGACTCCCACAGTGTTCAGTGTTAATCAGTGAGACTCCCACAGTGGTCAGTGTTCATCAGTGAGACTCCCTCAGGGTTCAGTGTTAATCACTGAGACTCCCACAGGGTTCAGTGTTAATCAGTGAGATTCCCATAGGGTTCAGTGTTAATCAGTGGGACTCCCATAAGGTTCATTGTTAATCAGTGTAACTTCCACAGGGTTCAGTGTTAATCAGTGAGACTCCCATAGGGTTCAGTGTTAATCAGTGAGACTCCCACAGGGTTCAGTGTTAATCAGTGAAACTCCCATAGGGTTCAGTGTTAATCAGTGAGACTCCCACAGGGTTCAGTGGTAATCAGTGAGACTCCCATAGGGTTCAGTGTTAATCAGTGAGACTCCCACAGGGTTCAGTGTTAATCAGTGAGACTCCCATAGGGTCCAGTGTTAATCAGTGAGACTCCCACAGGGTTCAGTGTAAATCAGTGAGACTCCCACAGGGTTCATGTGTTAATCAGTGAGACTCCCACAGGGTTCAGTGTTAATCAATGAGACTCCCATAGGGTTCAGTGTTAATCAGTGAGACTCCCACAGGGTTCAGTGTTAATCAGTGAGCCTCCCACAGGGTTCAGTGTTAATCAGTGATACTCCCTCAGTGTTCATGTGTTAATCAGTGAGACTCCCACAGGGTTCAGTGTTAATCAGTGAGACT
Organism: Petromyzon marinus; assembly: GCF_048934315.1. NCBI lineage: Eukaryota > Metazoa > Chordata > Hyperoartia > Petromyzontiformes > Petromyzontidae > Petromyzon > Petromyzon marinus. The sequence goes on from NW_027423612.1 coordinate 1,269,427, forward strand.
CCCACAGAGTTCAGTGTTAATCAGTGAGACTCCCACAGTGTTCAATGTTAATCAGTGAGACTCCCACAGTGTTCATTGTTAATCAGTGAGACTCCCATAGGGTTCAGTGTTAATCACTGAGACTCCCACAGGGTTCAGTGTTAATCAGTGAGACTCCCATAGGGTTCAGTGTTAATCATTGAGAATCCCATAGAGTTCAGTGTTAATCAGTGAGACTCCCATAGGGTTAAGTGTTAATCAGTGAGACTCCCATAGGGTTCATTGTTAATCAGTGAGTTTCCCATAGGGTTCAGTGTTAATCAATGAGACTCACATATGGTTCAGTGTTAATGAGTGAGACTCCCACAGGGTTCAGTGTTAATCAGTGAGACTCCCACAGGGTTCAGTGTTAATCAGTGAGACTCCCATAGGGTTCAGTGTTAATCAGTGAGACTCCCACAGGGTTCAGTGTTAATCAGTGAGACTCCCACAATGTTCATGTGTTAATCAGTGAGACTCCCACAGGGTTCAGTGTTAATCAGTGAGACTCCCATAGGGTTCAGTGTTAATCAGTGGGACTCCCATAGGGTTCAGTGTTATTCAGTGAGACTCCCATAGGGTTCAGTGTTAATCAGTGATACTCCCTCAGGGTTCATGTGTTAATCAGTGAGACTCCCACAGGGTTCAGTGTTAATCAGTGAGACTCCCACAGTGTTCAATGTTCATCAGTGAGACTCCCACAGTGTTCAGTGTTATTCAGTGAGACTCCCATAGTGTTCAGTGTTAATCAGTGAGACTCCCATAGGGTTCAGTGTTAATCAGTGAGACTTCCACAGGGTTCAGTGTTAATCAGTGAGACTCCCACAGGGTTCAGTGTTAATCAGTGAGACTCCCTCAGGGTGCATGTGTTAATCAGTGAGACTCCCATAGGGTTCAGTGTTAATCAGTGAGACTCCCACAGGGTTCATGTGTTAATCAGTGAGACTCCCACAGGGTTCAGTGTTAATCAGTGAGACTCCCACAGTGTTCAATGTTAATCAGTGATACTCCCACAGTGTTCAGTGTTAATCAGTGAGACTCCCATAGGGTTCAGTGTTAATCAGTGAGACTCCCACAGGGTTCATGTGTTAATCAGTGAGACTCCCACAGAGTTCAGTGTTAATCAGTGAGACTCCCACAGTGTTCAATGTTAATCAGTGAGACTCCCACAGTGTTCAGTGTTAATCAGTGAGACTCCCATAGGGTTCAGTGTTAATCACTGAGACTCCCACAGGGTTCAGTGTTAATCAGTGAGACTCCCATAGGGTTCAGTGTTAATCATTGAGAGTCCCATAGAGTTCAGTGTTAATCAGTGAGACTCCCATAGGGTTAAGTGTTAATCAGTGAGACTCCCATAGGGTTCATTGTTAATCAGTGAGACTCCCATAGGGTTCAGCGTTAATCAATGAGACTCCCATATGGTTCAGTGTTAATGAGTGAGACTCCCTCAGGGTTCAGTGTTAATCAGTGAGACTCCCACATTGTTCAGTATTAAACAGTGAAACTCCCATAGGGTTCAGTGTTAATCAGTGAGTCTCCCACAGGGTTCAGTGTTAATCAGTGAGACTCCCATAGGGTTCAGTGTTAACCAGTGAGACTCCCAAAGGGTTCAGTGTTAATCAGTTAGACTCCCATAGGGTTCAGTGTTAATCAGTGAGACTCCCATAGGGTTCAGTGTAAATCAGTGAGACTCCCACAGGGTTCATGTGTTAATCAGTGAGACTCCCACAGGGTTCAGTGTTAATCAATGAGACTCCCATAGGGTTCAGTGTTAATCAGTGAGACTCCCACAGGGTTCAGTGTTAATCAGTGAGACTCCCACAGGGTTCAGTGTTAATCAGTGAGACTCCCATAGGGTTCAGTGTAAATCAGTGAGACTCCCACAGGGTTCATGTGTTAATCAGTGAGACTCCCACAGGGTTCAGTGTTAATCAATGAGACTCCCATAGGGTTCAGTGTTAATCAGTGAGACTCCCACAGGGTTCAGTGTTAATCAGTGATACTCCCTCAGGGTTCATGTGTTAATCAGTGAGACTCCCATAGGGTTCAGTGTTAATCAGTGAGACTCCCACAGGGTTCAGTGTTAATCAGTGAGGCTCCCATAGTGTTCAATGTTAATCAGTGAGACTCCCACAGTGTTCAGTGTTAATCAGTGAGACTCCCATAGGGTTCAGTGTTAATCAGTGAGACTCCCACAGGGTTCAGTGTTAATCAGTGAGACTCCCTCAGGGTTCATGTGTTAATCAGTGAGACTCCCATAGGTTTCAGTGTTAATCAGTGAGACTCCCATAGGGTTCAGTGTTAATCATTGAGAATCCCATAGAGTTCAGTGTTAATCAGTGAGACTCCCATAGGGTTAAGTGTTAATCAGTGAGACTCCCATAGGGTTCATTGTTAATCAGTGAGACTCCCATAGGGTTCAGTGTTAATCATTGAGAATCCCATAGAGTTCAGTGTTAATCAGTGAGACTCCCATAGGGTTCAGTGTTAACCAGTGAGACTCCCAAAGGGTTCAGTGTTAATCAGTGAGACTCCCATAGGGTTCAGTGTTAATCAGTGAGACTCCCATAGGGTTCAGTGTAAATCAGTGAGACTCCCACAGGGTTCATGTGTTAATCAGTGAGACTCCCACAGGGTTCAGTGTTAATCAATGAGACTCCCATAGGGTTCAGTGTTAATCAGTGAGACTCCCACAGGGTTCAGTGTTAATCAGTGAGACTCCCACAGGGTTCAGTGTTAATCAGTGATACTCCCTCAGGGTTCATGTGCTAATCAGTGAGACTCCCACAGGGTTCAATGTTAATCAGTGAGACTCCCACAGTGTTCAATGTTCATCAGTGAGACTCCCACAGTGTTCAGTGTTATTCAGTGAGACTCCCATAGTGTTCAGTGTTAATCAGTGAGACTCCCATAGGGTTCAGTGTTAATCAGTGAGACTTCCACTGGGTTCAGTGTTAATCAGTGAGACTCCCACAGGGTTCAGTGTTAATCAGTGAGACTCCCTCAGGGTGCATGTGTTAATCAGTGAGACTCCCATAGGGTTCAGTGTTAATCAGTGAGACTCCCACAGGGTTCATGTGTTAATCAGTGAGACTCCCACAGGGTTCAGTGTTAATCAGTGAGACTCCCACAGTGTTCAATGTTAATCAGTGAGACTCCCACAGTGTTCAGTGTTAATCAGTGAGACTCCCATAGGGTTCAGTGTTAATCAGTGAGACTCCCACAGGGTTCATGTGTTAATCAGTGAGACTCCCACAGAGTTCAGTGTTAATCAGTGAGACTCCCACAGTGTTCAATGTTAATCAGTGAGACTCCCACAGTGTTCAGTGTTAATCAGTGAGACTCCCATAGGGTTCAGTGTTAATCACTGAGACTCCCACAGGGTTCAGTGTTAATCAATGAGACTCCCACAGTGTTCAATGTTAATCAGTGATACTCCCACAGTGTTCAGTGTTAATCAGTGAGACTCCCATAGGGTTCAGTGTTAATCAGTGAGACTCCCACAGGGTTCATGTGTTAATCAGTGAGACTCCCACAGAGTTCAGTGTTAATCAGTGAGACTCCCACAGTGTTCAATGTTAATCAGTGAGACTCCCACAGTGTTCAGTGTTAATCAGTGAGACTCCCATAGGGTTCAGTGTTAATCACTGAGACTCCCACAGGGTTCAGTGTTAATCAGTGAGACTCCCATAGGGTTCAGTGTTAATCATTGAGAGTCCCATAGAGTTCAGTGTTAATCAGTGAGACTCCCATAGGGTTAAGTGTTAATCAGTGAGACTCCCATAGGGTTCATTGTTAATCAGTGAGACTCCCATAGGGTTCAGCGTTAATCAATGAGACTCCCATATGGTTCAGTGTTAATGAGTGAGACTCCCTCAGGGTTCAGTGTTAATCAGTGAGACTCCCACATTGTTCAGTATTAAACAGTGAAACTCCCATAGGGTTCAGTGTTAATCAGTGAGTCTCCCACAGGGTTCAGTGTTAATCAGTGAGACTCCCATAGGGTTCAGTGTTAACCAGTGAGACTCCCAAAGGGTTCAGTGTTAATCAGTGAGACTCCCATAGGGTTCAGTGTTAATCAGTGAGACTCCCATAGGGTTCAGTGTAAATCAGTGAGACTCCCACAGGGTTCATGTGTTAATCAGTGAGACTCCCACAGGGTTCAGTGTTAATCAATGAGACTCCCATAGGGTTCAGTGTTAATCAGTGAGACTCCCACAGGGTTCAGTGTTAATCAGTGAGACTCCCACAGGGTTCAGTGTTAATCAGTGAGACTCCCATAGGGTTCAGTGTAAATCAGTGAGACTCCCACAGGGTTCATGTGTTAATCAGTGAGACTCCCACAGGGTTCAGTGTTAATCAATGAGACTCCCATAGGGTTCAGTGTTAATCAGTGAGACTCCCACAGGGTTCAGTGTTAATCAGTGATACTCCCTCAGGGTTCATGTGTTAATCAGTGAGACTCCCATAGGGTTCAGTGTTAATCAGTGAGACTCCCACAGGGTTCAGTGTTAATCAGTTAGGCTCCCATAGTGTTCAATGTTAATCAGTGAGACTCCCACAGTGTTCAGTGTTAATCAGTGAGACTCCCATAGGGTTCAGTGTTAATCAGTGAGACTCCCACAGGGTTCAGTGTTAATCAGTGAGACTCCCTCAGGGTTCATGTGTTAATCAGTGAGACTCCCATAGGTTTCAGTGTTAATCAGTGAGACTCCCACAGAGTTCAGTGTTAATCAGTGAGACTCCCACAGTGTTCAATGTTAATCAGTGAGACTCCCACAGTGTTCAGTGTTAATCAGTGAGACTCCCATAGGGTTCAGTGTTAATCACTGAGACTCCCACAGGGTTCTAGTGTTAATCAGTGAGACTCCCATAGGGTTCAGTGTTAATCATTGAGAATCCCATAGAGTTCAGTGTTAATCAGTGAGACTCCCATAGGGTTAAGTGTTAATCAGTGAGACTCCCATAGGGTTCATTGTTAATCAGTGAGACTCCCATAGGGTTCAGTGTTAATCATTGAGAATCCCATAGAGTTCAGTGTTAATCAGTGAGACTCCCATAGGGTTCAGTGTTAACCAGTGAGACTCCCAAAGGGTTCAGTGTTAATCAGTGAGACTCCCATAGGGTTCAGTGTTAATCAGTGAGACTGCCATAGGGTTCAGTGTAAATCAGTGAGACTCCCACAGGGTTCATGTGTTAATCAGTGAGACTCCCACAGGGTTCAGTGTTAATCAATGAGACTCCCATAGGGTTCAGTGTTAATCAGTGAGACTCCCACAGGGTTCAGTGTTAATCAGTGAGACTCCCACAGGGTTCAGTGTTAATCAGTGATACTCCCTCAGGGTTCATGTGCTAATCAGTGAGACTCCCACAGGGTTCAATGTTAATCAGTGAGACTCCCACAGTGTTCAATGTTCATCAGTGAGACTCCCACAGTGTTCAGTGTTATTCAGTGAGACTCCCATAGTGTTCAGTGTTAATCAGTGAGACTCCCATAGGGTTCAGTGTTAATCAGTGAGACTTCCACTGGGTTCAGTGTTAATCAGTGAGACTCCCACAGGGTTCAGTGTTAATCAGTGAGACTCCCTCAGGGTGCATGTGTTAATCAGTGAGACTCCCATAGGGTTCAGTGTTAATCAGTGAGACTCCCACAGGGTTCATGTGTTAATCAGTGAGACTCCCACAGGGTTCAGTGTTAATCAGTGAGACTCCCACAGTGTTCAATGTTAATCAGTGAGACTCCCACAGTGTTCAGTGTTAATCAGTGAGACTCCCATAGGGTTCAGTGTTAATCAGTGAGACTCCCACAGGGTTCATGTGTTAATCAGTGAGACTCCCACAGAGTTCAGTGTTAATCAGTGAGACTCCCACAGTGTTCAATGTTAATCAGTGAGACTCCCACAGTGTTCAGTGTTAATCAGTGAGACTCCCATAGGGTTCAGTGTTAATCACTGAGACTCCCACAGGGTTCAGTGTTAATCAGTGAGACTCCCATAGGGTTCAGTGTTAATCATTGAGAATCCCATAGAGTTCAGTGTTAATCAGTGAGACTCCCATAGGGTTAAGTGTTAATCAGTGAGACTCCCATAGGGTTCATTGTTAATCAGTGAGACTCCCATAGGGTTCAGCGTTAATCAATGAGACTCCCATATGGTTCAGTGTTAATGAGTGAGACTCCCTCAGGGTTCAGTGTTAATCAGTGAGACTCCCACATTGTTCAGTATTAAACAGTGAAACTCCCATAGGGTTCAGTGTTAATCAGTGAGTCTCCCACAGGGTTCAGTGTTAATCAGTGAGACTCCCATAGGGTTCAGTGTTAACCAGTGAGACTCCCAAAGGGTTCAGTGTTAATCAGTGAGACTCCCATAGGGTTCAGTGTTAATCAGTGAGACTCCCATAGGGTTCAGTGTAAATCAGTGAGACTCCCACAGGGTTCATGTGTTAATCAGTGAGACTCCCACAGGGTTCAGTGTTAATCAATGAGACTCCCATAGGGTTCAGTGTTAATCAGTGAGACTCCCACAGGGTTCAGTGTTAATCAGTGAGACTCCCACAGGGTTCAGTGTTAATCAGTGAGACTCCCATAGGGTTCAGTGTAAATCAGTGAGACTCCAACAGGGTTCATGTGTTAATCAGTGAGACTCCCACAGGGTTCAGTGTTAATCAATGAGACTCCCATAGGGTTCAGTGTTAATCAGTGAGACTCCCACAGGGTTCAGTGTTAATCAGTGATACTCCCTCAGGGTTCATGTGTTAATCAGTGAGACTCCCATAGGGTTCAGTGTTAATCAGTGAGACTCCCACAGGGTTCAGTGTTAATCAGTGAGGCTCCCATAGTGTTCAATGTTAATCAGTGAGACTCCCACAGTGTTCAGTGTTAATCAGTGAGACTCCCATAGGGTTCAGTGTTAATCAGTGAGACTCCCATAGGGTTAAGTGTTAATCAGTGAGACTCCCATAGGGTTCATTGTTAATCAGTGAGACTCCCATAGGGTTCAGCGTTAATCAATGAGACTCCCATATGGTTCAGTGTTAATGAGTGAGACTCCCTCAGGGTTCAGTGTTAATCAGTGAGACTCCCACATTGTTCAGTATTAAACAGTGAAACTCCCATAGGGTTCAGTGTTAATCAGTGAGTCTCCCACAGGGTTCAGTGTTAATCAGTGAGACTCCCATAGGGTTCAGTGTTAACCAGTGAGACTCCCAAAGGGTTCAGTGTTAATCAGTGAGACTCCCATAGGGTTCAGTGTTAATCAGTGAGACTCCCATAGGGTTCAGTGTAAATCAGTGAGACTCCCACAGGGTTCATGTGTTAATCAGTGAGACTCCCACAGGGTTCAGTGTTAATCAATGAGACTCCCATAGGGTTCAGTGTTAATCAGTGAGACTCCCACAGGGTTCAGTGTTAATCAGTGAGACTCCCACAGGGTTCAGTGTTAATCAGTGAGACTCCCATAGGGTTCAGTGTAAATCAGTGAGACTCCAACAGGGTTCATGTGTTAATCAGTGAGACTCCCACAGGGTTCAGTGTTAATCAATGAGACTCCCATAGGGTTCAGTGTTAATCAGTGAGACTCCCACAGGGTTCAGTGTTAATCAGTGATACTCCCTCAGGGTTCATGTGTTAATCAGTGAGACTCCCATAGGGTTCAGTGTTAATCAGTGAGACTCCCACAGGGTTCAGTGTTAATCAGTGAGGCTCCCATAGTGTTCAATGTTAATCAGTGAGACTCCCACAGTGTTCAGTGTTAATCAGTGAGACTCCCATAGGGTTCAGTGTTAATCAGTGAGACTCCCACAGGGTTCAGTGTTAATCAGTGAGACTCCCTCAGGGTTCATGTGTTAATCAGTGAGAGTCCCATAGGTTTCAGTGTTAATCAGTGAGACTCCCACAGAGTTCAGTGTTAATCAGTGAGACTCCCACAGTGTTCAATGTTAATCAGTGAGACTCCCACAGTGTTCAGTGTTAATCAGTGAGACTCCCATAGGGTTCAGTGTTAATCACTGAGACTCCCACAGGGTTCAGTGTTAATCAGTGAGACTCCCATAGGGTTCAGTGTTAATCATTGAGAATCCCATAGAGTTCAGTGTTAATCAGTGAGACTCCCATAGGGTTAAGTGTTAATGAGTGAGACTCCCATAGGGTTCAGTGTTAATGAGTGAGACTCCCTCAGGGTTCAGTGTTAATCAGTGAGACTCCCACATTGTTCAGTATTAAACAGTGAAACTCCCATAGGGTTCAGTGTTAATCAGTGAGTCTCCCACAGGGTTCAGTGTTTATCAGTGAGACTCCCATAGGGTTCAGTGTTAACCAGTGAGACTCCCAAAGGGTTGAGTGTTAATCAGTGAGACTCCCATAGGGTTCAGTGTTAATCAGTGAGACTCCCATAGGGTTCAGTGTTAATCAATGAGACTCCAATAGGGTTCAGTGTTAATCAGTGAGACTCCCACAGGGTTCAGTGTTAATCAGTGAGACTCCCACAGGGTTCAGTGTTAATCAGTGATACTCCCTCAGGGTTCATGTGTTAATCAGTGAGACTCCCACAGGGTTCAGTGTTAATCAGTGAGACTCCCACAGTGTTCAATGTTCATCAGTGAGACTCCCACAGTGTTCAGTGTTATTCAGTGAGACTCCCATAGTGTTCAGTGTTAATCAGTGAGACTCCCATAGGGTTCAGTGTTAATCAGTGAGACTTCCACAGGGTTCAGTGTTAATCAGTGAGACTCCCACAGGGTTCAGTGTTAATCAGTGAGACTCCCTCAGGGTGCATGTGTTAATCAGTGAGACTCCCATAGGGTTCAGTGTTAATCAGTGAGACTCCCACAGGGTTCATGTGTTAATCAGTGAGACTCCCACAGGGTTCAGTGTTAATCAGTGAGACTCCCACAGTGTTCAATGTTAATCAGTGAGACTCCCACAGTGTTCAGTGTTAATCAGCGAGACTCCCAAAGGGTTCAGTGTTAATCAGTGAGACTCCCACAGGGTTCATGTGTTAATCAGTGAGACTCCCACAGAGTTCAGTGTTAATCAGTGAGACTCCCACAGTGTTCAATGTTAATCAGTGAGACTCCCACAGTGTTCAGTGTTAATCAGTGAGACTCCCATAGGGTTCAGTGTAAATCACTGAGACTCCCACAGGGTTCAGTGTTAATCAGTGTAACTTCCACAGGGTTCAGAGTTAATCAGTGAGACTCCCATAGGGTTCTGTGTTAATCAGTGAGACTCCCACAGGGTTCGGTGTTAATCAGTGAAACTCCCATAGGGTTCAGTGTTAATCAGTGAGACTCCCACAGGGTTCAGTGTTAATCAGTGAGACTCCCATAGGGTTCAGTGTTAATCAGTGAGACTCCCACAGGGTTCAGTGTTAATCAGTGAGACTCCCATAGGGTTGACTGTTAATCAGTGAGACTCCCATAGGGTTCAGTGTAAATCAGTGAGACTCCCACAGGGTTCATGTGTTAATCAGTGAGACTCCCACAGGGTTCAGTGTTAATCAATCAGACTCCCACAGGGTTCAGTGTTAATCAGTGAGACTCCCACAGGGTTCAGTGTTAATCAGTGAGACTCCCATAGGGTTCAGTGTTAATCAGTGAGACTCCCACAGGGTTCAGTGTTAATCAGTGAGACTCCCACAGGTTTCAGTGTTAATCAGTGAGACTCCCACAGGGTTCATGTGTTAATCAGTGAGACTCCCACAGGGTTCAGTGTTAATCAGTGAGACTCCCATAGGGTTCAGTGTTAATCAATGAGACTCCCATAGGGTTCAGTGTTAATCAGTGAGACACTCCCACAGGGTTCACTGTTAATCAGTGAGACTCCCACAGGGTTCAGTGTTAATCAGTGAGACTCCCATAGGGTTCAGTGTTAATCAGTGAGACTCCCACAGGGTTCAGTGTTAATCAGTGAGACTCCCATAGGGTTCAGTGTTAATCAGTGAGACTCCCACATGGTTCAGTGTTAATCAGTGAGACTCCCATAGGGTTCAGTGTTAATCAGTGAGACTCCCATAGGGGGCAGTGTAAATCAGTGAGACTCCCACAGGGTTCATGTGTTAATCAGTGAGACTCCCACAGGGTTCAGTGTTAATCAATGAGACTCCCATAGGGTTCAGTGTTAATCAGTGAGACTCCCACAGGGTTCAGTGTTAATCAGTGAGACTCCCACAGGGTTCATGTGTTAATCAGTGAGACTCCCATAGGGTTCAGTGTTAATCAGTGAGACTCCCACAGGGTTCAGTGTTAATCAATGAGACTCCCATAGGGTTCACTGTTAATCAGTGAGACTCCCATAGGGTTCAGTGTAAATCAGTGAGACTCCCACAGGGTTCATGTGTTAATCAGTGAGACTCCCACAGGGTTCAGTGTTAATCAATCAGACTCCCACAGGGTTCAGTGTTAATCAGTGAGACTCCCACAGGGTTCAGTGTTAATCAGTGAGACTCCCATAGGGTTCAGTGTTAATCAGTGAGACTCCCACAGGGTTCAGTGTTAATCAGTGAGACTCCCACAGGGTTCAGTGTTAATCAGTGAGACTCCCACAGGGTTCATGTGTTAATCAGTGAGACTCCCACAGGGTTCAGTGTTAATCAGTGAGACTCCCATAGGGTTCAGTGTTAATCAATGAGACTCCCATAGGGTTCAGTGTTAATCAGTGAGACTCCCACAGGGTTCACTGTTAATCAGTGAGACTCCCACAGGGTTCAGTGTTAATCAGTGAGACTCCCATAGGGTTCAGTGTTAATCAGTGAGACTCCCACAGGGTTCAGTGTTAATCAGTGAGACTCCCATAGGGTTCAGTGTTAATCAGTGAGACTCCCACATGGTTCAGTGTTAATCAGTGAGACTCCCATAGGGTTCAGTGTTAATCAGTGAGACTCCCATAGGGTTCAGTGTAAATCAGTGAGACTCCCACAGGGTTCATGTGTTAATCAGTGAGACTCCCACAGGGTTCAGTGTTAATCAATGAGACTCCCATAGGGTTCAGTGTTAATCAGTGAAACTCCCACAGGGTTCAGTGTTAATCAGTGAGACTCCCACAGGGTTCAGTGTTAATCAGTGATACTCCCTCAGTTTTCATGTGTTAATCAGTGAGACTCCCACAGGGTTCAGTGTTAATCAGTGAGACTCCCACAGGGTTCAGTGTTAATCAGTGAGACTCCCACAGGGTTCATGTGTTAATCAGTGAGACTCCTACAGGGTTCATTGTTAATCAGTGTAACTTCCACAGGGTTCAATGTTAATCAGTGAGACTCCCATAGGGTTCAGTGTTAATCAATGAGACTCCCATAGGGTTCAGTGTTAATCAGTGAGACTCCCACAGGGTTCAGTGTTAATCAGTGAGACTCCCACAGAGTTCAGTGTTAATCAGTGAGACTCCCTCAGGGTTCATGTGTTAATCAGTGAGACTCCCATAGGGTTCAGTGTTAATCAGTGAGACTCCCACAGGGTTCAGTGTTAATCAGTGAGACTCCCACAGTGTTCAGTGTTAATCAGTGAGACTCCCACAGTGGTCAGTGTTCATCAGTGAGACTCCCACAGGGTTCATGTGTTAATCAGTGAGACTCCCACAGGGTTCAGTGTTAATCAATGAGACTCCCATAGGGTTCAGTGTTAATCAGTGAGATTCGCACAGGGTTCAGTGTTAATCAGTGAGACTCCCACAGGGTTCAGTGTTAATCAGTGATACTCCCTCAGGGTTCATGTGTTAATCAGTGAGACTCCCACAGGGTTCAGTGTTAATCAGTGAGACTCCCACAGGGTTCAGTGTTAATCAGTGAGACTCCCACAGGGTTCATGTGTTAATCAGTGATACTCCCCACAGGGTTCACTGTTAATCAGTGAGACTCCCACAGGGTTCACTGTTAATCAGTGAGACTCCCATAGGGTTCAGTGTTAATCAATGAGACTCCCATAGGGTTCAGTGTTAATCAGTGAGACTCCCACAGGGTTCAGTGTTAATCAGTGAGACTCCCACAGGGATCCGTGTTAATCAGTGAGACTCCCATAGGGTTCAGTGTTAATCAGTGAGACTCCCACAGGGTTCAGTGTTAATCAGTGAGACTCCCATAGGGTTCAGTGTTAATCAGTGAGACTCCCACAGGGTTCAGTGTTAATCAGTGAGACTCCCACAGGTGTTCAGTGTTAATCAGTGAGACTCCCACAGTGTTCAGTGTTAATCAGTGAGACTCCCACAGTGGTCAGTGTTCATCAGTGAGACTCCCTCAGGGTTCAGTGTTAATCACTGAGACTCCCACAGGGTTCAGTGTTAATCAGTGAGATTCCCATAGGGTTCAGTGTTAATCAGTTGGACTCCCATAAGGTTCATTGTTAATCAGTGTAACTTCCACAGGGTTCAGTGTTAATCAGTGAGACTCCCATAGGGTTCAGTGTTAATCAGTGAGACTCCCACAGGGTTCAGTGTTAATCAGTGAAACTCCCATAGGGTTCAGTGTTAATCAGTGAGACTCCCACAGGGTTCAGTGTTAATCAGTGAGACTCCCATAGGGTTCAGTGTTAATCAGTGAGACTCCCACAGGGTTCAGTGTTAATCAGTGAGACTCCCATAGGGTTCAGTGTTAATCAATGAGACTCCCATAGGGTTCAGTGTTAATCAGTGAGACTCCCACAGGGTTCAGTGTTAATCAGTGAGCCTCCCACAGGGTTCAGTGTTAATCAGTGATACTCCCTCAGGGTTCATATGTTAATCAGTGAGACTCCCACAGGGTTCAGTGTTAATCAGTGAGACTCCCACAGAGTTCAGTGTTAATCAGTGAGACTCCCACAGTGTTCAATGTTAATCAGTGAGACTCCCACAGTGTTCAGTGTTAATCAGTGAGACTCCCATAGGGTTCAGTGTTAATCACTGAGACTCCCACAAGGTTCAGTGTTAATCAGTGAGACTCCCATAGGGTTCAGTGTTAATCATTGAGAATCCCATAGAGTTCAGTGTTAATCAGTGAGACTCCCATAGGGTTAAGTGTTAATCAGTGAGACTCCCATAGGGTTCATTGTTAATCAGTGAGTTCCCCATAGGGTTCAGTGTTAATCAATGAGACTCACATATGGTTCAGTGTTAATGAGTGAGACTCCCACAGGGTTCAGTGTTAATCAGTGAGACTCCCACATGGTTCAGTGTTAAACAGTGAAACTCCCATAGGGTTCAGTGTTAATCAGTGAGTCTCCCACAGGGTTCAGTGTTAATCAGTGAGACTCCCACAGGGTTCAGTGTTAATCAGTGAGACTCCCACAGGGTTCAGTGTTAATCAGTGAGACTCCCATAGGGTTCAGTGTTAATCAGTGAGACTCCCACAGGGTTCAGTGTTAATCAGTGAGACTCCCACAATGTTCATGTGTTAATCAGTGAGACTCCCACAGGGTTCAGTGTTAATCAGTGAGACTCCCATAGGGTTCAGTGTTAATCAGTGGGACTCCCATAGGGTTCAGTGTTATTCAGTGAGACTCCCATAGGGTTCAGTGTTAATCAGTGAGACTCCCACAGGGTTCAGTGTTAATCAATGAGACTCCCATAGGGTTCAGTGTTAATCAGTGAGACTCCCACAGTGTTCAATGTTAATCAGTGAGACTCCCACAGTGTTCAGTGTTAATCAGTGAGACTCCCATAGGGTTCAGTGTTAATCACTGAGACTCCCACAAGGTTCAGTGTTAATCAGTGAGACTCCCATAGGGTTCAGTGTTAATCATTGAGAATCCCATAGAGTTCAGTGTTAATCAGTGAGACTCCCATAGGGTTAAGTGTTAATCAGTGAGACTCCCATAGGGTTCATTGTTAATCAGTGAGTTCCCCATAGGGTTCAGTGTTAATCAATGAGACTCACATATGGTTCAGTGTTAATGAGTGAGACTCCCACAGGGTTCAGTGTTAATCAGTGAGACTCCCACATGGTTCAGTGTTAAACAGTGAAACTCCCATAGGGTTCAGTGTTAATCAGTGAGTCTCCCACAGGGTTCAGTGTTAATCAGTGAGACTCCCACAGGGTTCAGTGTTAATCAGTGAGACTCCCACAGGGTTCAGTGTTAATCAGTGAGACTCCCATAGGGTTCAGTGTTAATCAGTGAGACTCCCACAGGGTTCAGTGTTAATCAGTGAGACTCCCACAATGTTCATGTGTTAATCAGTGAGACTCCCACAGGGTTCAGTGTTAATCAGTGAGACTCCCATAGGGTTCAGTGTTAATCAGTGGGACTCCCATAGGGTTCAGTGTTATTCAGTGAGACTCCCATAGGGTTCAGTGTTAATCAGTGAGACTCCCACAGGGTTCAGTGTTAATCAATGAGACTCCCATAGGGTTCAGTGTTAATCAGTGAGACTCCCACAGGGTTCAGTGTTAATCAGTGAGACTCCCACAGGGTTCAGTGTTAATCAGTGATACTCCCTCAGTTTTCATGTGTTAATCAGTGAGACTCCCACAGGGTTCAGTGTTAATCAGTGAGACTCCCACAGGGTTCAGTGTTAATCAGTGAGACTCCCACAGGGTTCATGTGTTAATCAGTGAGACTCCTACAGGGTTCAGTGTTAATCAGTGAGACTCCCACAGGTGTTCAGTGTTAATCAGTGAGACTCCCACAGTGTTCAGTGTTAATCAATGAGACTCCCACAGTGGTCAGTGTTCATCAGTGAGACTCCCTCAGGGTTCAGTGTTAATCACTGAGACTCCCACAGGGTTCAGTGTTAATCAGTGAGATTCCCATAGGGTTCAGTGTTAATCAGTTGGACTCCCATAAGGTTCATTGTTAATCAGTGTAACTTCCACAGGGTTCAGTGTTAATCAGTGAGACTCCCATAGGGTTCAGTGTTAATCAGTGAGACTCCCACAGGGTTCAGTGTTAATCAGTGAAACTCCCATAGGGTTCAGTGTTAATCAGTGAGACTCCCACAGGGTTCAGTGTTAATCAGTGAGACTCCCATAGGGTTCAGTGTTAATCAGTGAGACTCCCACAGGGTTCAGTGTTAATCAGTGAGACTCCCATAGGGTTCAGTGTTAATCAATGAGACTCCCATAGGGTTCAGTGTTAATCAGTGAGACTCCCACAGGGTTCAGTGTTAATCAGTGAGCCTCCCACAGGGTTCAGTGTTAATCAGTGATACTCCCTCAGGGTTCATATGTTAATCAGTGAGACTCCCACAGGGTTCAGTGTTAATCAGTGAGACTCCCACAGAGTTCAGTGTTAATCAGTGAGACTCCCACAGTGTTCAATGTTAATCAGTGAGACTCCCACAGTGTTCAGTGTTAATCAGTGAGACTCCCATAGGGTTCAGTGTTAATCACTGAGACTCCCACAAGGTTCAGTGTTAATCAGTGAGACTCCCATAGGGTTCAGTGTTAATCATTGAGAATCCCATAGAGTTCAGTGTTAATCAGTGAGACTCCCATAGGGTTAAGTGTTAATCAGTGAGACTCCCATAGGGTTCATTGTTAATCAGTGAGTTTCCCATAGGGTTCAGTGTTAATCAATGAGACTCACATATGGTTCAGTGTTAATGAGTGAGACTCCCACAGGGTTCAGTGTTAATCAGTGAGACTCCCACATGGTTCAGTGTTAAACAGTGAAACTCCCATAGGGTTCAGTGTTAATCAGTGAGTCTCCCACAGGGTTCAGTGTTAATCAGTGAGACTCCCACAGGGTTCAGTGTTAATCAGTGAGACTCCCACAGGGTTCAGTGTTAATCAGTGAGACTCCCATAGGGTTCAGTGTTAATCAGTGAGACTCCCACAGGGTTCAGTGTTAATCAGTGAGACTCCCACAATGTTCATGTGTTAATCAGTGAGACTCCCACAGGGTTCAGTGTTAATCAGTGAGACTCCCATAGGGTTCAGTGTTAATCAGTGGGACTCCCATAGGGTTCAGTGTTATTCAGTGAGACTCCCATAGGGTTCAGTGTTAATCAGTGAGACTCCCACAGGGTTCAGTGTTAATCAATGAGACTCCCATAGGGTTCAGTGTTAATCAGTGAGACTCCCACAGGGTTCAGTGTTAATCAGTGAGACTCCCACAGGGTTCAGTGTTAATCAGTGATACTCCCTCAGTTTTCATGTGTTAATCAGTGAGACTCCCACAGGGTTCAGTGTTAATCAGTGAGACTCCCACAGGGTTCAGTGTTAATCAGTGAGACTCCCACAGGGTTCATGTGTTAATCAGTGAGACTCCTACAGGGTTCAGTGTTAATCAGTGAGACTCCCACAGGTGTTCAGTGTTAATCAGTGAGACTCCCACAGTGTTCAGTGTTAATCAGTGAGACTCCCACAGTGGTCAGTGTTCATCAGTGAGACTCCCTCAGGGTTCAGTGTTAATCACTGAGACTCCCACAGGGTTCAGTGTTAATCAGTGAGATTCCCATAGGGTTCAGTGTTAATCAGTTGGACTCCCATAAGGTTCATTGTTAATCAGTGTAACTTCCACAGGGTTCAGTGTTAATCAGTGAGACTCCCATAGGGTTCAGTGTTAATCAGTGAGACTCCCACAGGGTTCAGTGTTAATCAGTGAAACTCCCATAGGGTTCAGTGTTAATCAGTGAGACTCCCACAGGGTTCAGTGTTAATCAGTGAGACTCCCATAGGGTTCAGTGTTAATCAGTGAGACTCCCACAGGGTTCAGTGTTAATCAGTGAGACTCCCATAGGGTTCAGTGTTAATCAATGAGACTCCCATAGGGTTCAGTGTTAATCAGTGAGACTCCCACAGGGTTCAGTGTTAATCAGTGAGCCTCCCACAGGGTTCAGTGTTAATCAGTGATACTCCCTCAGGGTTCATATGTTAATCAGTGAGACTCCCACAGGGTTCAGTGTTAATCAGTGAGACTCCCACAGAGTTCAGTGTTAATCAGTGAGACTCCCACAGTGTTCAATGTTAATCAGTGAGACTCCCACAGTGTTCAGTGTTAATCAGTGAGACTCCCATAGGGTTCAGTGTTAATCACTGAGACTCCCACAAGGTTCAGTGTTAATCAGTGAGACTCCCATAGGGTTCAGTGTTAATCATTGAGAATCCCATAGAGTTCAGTGTTAATCAGTGAGACTCCCATAGGGTTAAGTGTTAATCAGTGAGACTCCCATAGGGTTCATTGTTAATCAGTGAGTTTCCCATAGGGTTCAGTGTTAATCAATGAGACTCACATATGGTTCAGTGTTAATGAGTGAGACTCCCACAGGGTTCAGTGTTAATCAGTGAGACTCCCACATGGTTCAGTGTTAAACAGTGAAACTCCCATAGGGTTCAGTGTTAATCAGTGAGTCTCCCACAGGGTTCAGTGTTAATCAGTGAGACTCCCACAGGGTTCAGTGTTAATCAGTGAGACTCCCACAGGGTTCAGTGTTAATCAGTGAGACTCCCATAGGGTTCAGTGTTAATCAGTGAGACTCCCACAGGGTTCAGTGTTAATCAGTGAGACTCCCACAATGTTCATGTGTTAATCAGTGAGACTCCCACAGGGTTCAGTGTTAATCAGTGAGACTCCCATAGGGTTCAGTGTTAATCAGTGGGACTCCCATAGGGTTCAGTGTTATTCAGTGAGACTCCCATAGGGTTCAGTGTTAATCAGTGAGACTCCCACAGGGTTCAGTGTTAATCAATGAGACTCCCATAGGGTTCAGTGTTAATCAGTGAGACTCCCACAGGGTTCAGTGTTAATCAGTGAGACTCCCACAATGTTCATGTGTTAATCAGTGAGACTCCCACAGGGTTCAGTGTTAATCAGTGAGACTCCCACAGGGTTCAGTGTTAATCAGTGAGACTCCCACAATGTTCATGTGTTAATCAGTGAGACTCCCACAGGGTTCAGTGTTAATCAGTGAGACTCCCATAGGGTTCAGTGTTAATCAGTGGGACTCCCATAGGGTTCAGTGTTATTCAGTGAGACTCCCATAGGGTTCAGTGTTAATCAGTGAGACTCCCACAGGGTTCAGTGTTAATCAATGAGACTCCCATAGGGTTCAGTGTTAATCAGTGAGACTCCCACAGGGTTCAGTGTTAATCAGTGAGACTCCCACAGGGTTCAGTGTTAATCAGTGATACTCCCTCAGTTTTCATGTGTTAATCAGTGAGACTCCCACAGGGTTCAGTGTTAATCAGTGAGACTCCCACAGGGTTCAGTGTTAATCAGTGAGACTCCCACAGGGTTCATGTGTTAATCAGTGAGACTCCTACAGGGTTCAGTGTTAATCAGTGAGACTCCCACAGGTGTTCAGTGTTAATCAGTGAGACTCCCACAGTGTTCAGTGTTAATCAGTGAGACTCCCACAGTGGTCAGTGTTCATCAGTGAGACTCCCTCAGGGTTCAGTGTTAATCACTGAGACTCCCACAGGGTTCAGTGTTAATCAGTGAGATTCCCATAGGGTTCAGTGTTAATCAGTTGGACTCCCATAAGGTTCATTGTTAATCAGTGTAACTTCCACAGGGTTCAGTGTTAATCAGTGAGACTCCCATAGGGTTCAGTGTTAATCAGTGAGACTCCCACAGGGTTCAGTGTTAATCAGTGAAACTCCCATAGGGTTCAGTGTTAATCAGTGGGACTCCCACAGGGTTCAGTGTTAATCAGTGAGACTCCCATAGGGTTCAGTGTTAATCAGTGAGACTCCCACAGGGTTCAGTGTTAATCAGTGAGACTCCCATAGGGTTCAGTGTTAATCAATGAGACTCCCATAGGGTTCAGTGTTAATCAGTGAGACTCCCACAGGGTTCAGTGTTAATCAGTGAGCCTCCCACAGGGTTCAGTGTTAATCAGTGATACTCCCTCAGGGTTCATATGTTAATCAGTGAGACTCCCACAGGGTTCAGTGTTAATCAGTGAGACTCCCACAGAGTTCAGTGTTAATCAGTGAGACTCCCACAGTGTTCAATGTTAATCAGTGAGACTCCCACAGTGTTCAGTGTTAATCAGTGAGACTCCCATAGGGTTCAGTGTTAATCACTGAGACTCCCACAAGGTTCAGTGTTAATCAGTGAGACTCCCATAGGGTTCAGTGTTAATCATTGAGAATCCCATAGAGTTCAGTGTTAATCAGTGAGACTCCCATAGGGTTAAGTGTTAATCAGTGAGACTCCCATAGGGTTCATTGTTAATCAGTGAGTTTCCCATAGGGTTCAGTGTTAATCAATGAGACTCACATATGGTTCAGTGTTAATGAGTGAGACTCCCACAGGGTTCAGTGTTAATCAGTGAGACTCCCACATGGTTCAGTGTTAAACAGTGAGACTCCCACAGGGTTCAGTGTTAATCAGTGAGTCTCCCACAGGGTTCAGTGTTAATCAGTGAGACTCCCACAGGGTTCAGTGTTAATCAGTGAGACTCCCACAGGGTTCAGTGTTAATCAGTGAGACTCCCATAGGGTTCAGTGTTAATCAGTGAGACTCCCACAGGGTTCAGTGTTAATCAGTGAGACTCCCACAATGTTCATGTGTTAATCAGTGAGACTCCCACAGGGTTCAGTGTTAATCAGTGAGACTCCCATAGGGTTCAGTGTTAATCAGTGGGACTCCCATAGAGTTCAGTGTTATTCAGTGAGACTCCCATAGGGTTCAGTGTTAATCAGTGAGACTCCCACAGGGTTCAGTGTTAATCAATGAGACTCCCATAGGGTTCAGTGTTAATCAGTGAGACTCCCACAGGGTTCAGTGTTAATCAGTGAGACTCCCACAGGGTTCAGTGTTAATCAGTGATACTCCCTCAGTTTTCATGTGTTAATCAGTGAGACTCCCACAGGGTTCAGTGTTAATCAGTGAGACTCCCACAGGGTTCAGTGTTAATCAGTGAGACTCCCACAGGGTTCATGTGTTAATCAGTGAGACTCCTACAGGGTTCATTGTTAATCAGTGTAACTTCCACAGGGTTCAGTGTTAATCAGTGAGACTCCCATAGGGTTCAGTGTTAATCAATGAGACTCCCATAGGGTTCAGTGTTAATCAGTGAGACTCGCACAGGGTTCAGTGTTAATCAGTGAGACTCCCACAGAGTTCAGTGTTAATCAGTGAGACTCCCTCAGGGTTCATGTGTTAATCAGTGAGACTCCCATAGGTTTCAGTGGTAATCAGTGAGACTCCCACAGAGTTCAGTGTTAATCAGTGAGACTCCCACAGTGTTCAATGTTAATCAGTGAGACTCCCATAGGGTTCAGTGTTAATCACTGAGACTCCCACAGGGTTCAGTGTTAATCAGTGAGACTCCCATAGGGTTCAGTGTTAATCACTGAGACTCCCACAGGGTTCAGTGTTAATCAGTGAGACTCCCATAGGGTTCAGTGTTAATCATTGAGAATCCCATAGAGTTCAGTGTTAATCAGTGAGACTCCCATAGGGTTAAGTGTTAATCAGTGAGACTCCCATAGGGTTCATTGTCAATCAGTGAGACTCCCACAATGTTCATGTGTTAATCAGTGAGACTCCCACAGGGTTCAGTGTTAATCAGTGAGACTCCCATAGGGTTCAGTGTTAATCAGTGGGACTCCCACAGGGTTCAGTGTTAATCAGTGAGACTCCCATAGGGTTCAGTGTTAATCAGTGAGACTCCCACAGGGTTCAGTGTTAATCAGTGAGACTCCCATAGGGTTCAGTGTTAATCAGTGAGACTCCCATAGGGTTCAGTGTAAATCAGTGAGACTCCCACAGGGTTCATGTGCTAATCAGTGAGACTCCCACAGGGTTCAGTGTTAATCAATGAGATTCCCTTAGGGTTCAGTGTTAATCAGTGAGACTCCCACAGGGTTCAGTGTTAATCAGTGAGACTCCCACAGAGTTCAGTGTTAATCAGTGAGACTCCCTCAGGGTTCATGTGTTAATCAGTGAGACTCCCATAGGTTTCAGTGGTAATCAGTGAGACTCCCACAGAGTTCAGTGTTAATCAGTGAGACTCCCACAGTGTTCAATGTTAATCAGTGAGACTCCCACAGTGTTCAGTGTTAATCAGTGAGACTCCCATAGGGTTCAGTGTTAATCACTGAGACTCCCACAGGGTTAAGTGTTAATCAATGAGACTCCCATAGGGTTCAGTGTTAATCATTGAGAATCCCATAGAGTTCAGTGTTAATCAGTGAGACTCCCATAGGGTTAAGTGTTAATCAGTGAGACTCCCATAGGGTTCATTGTCAATCAGTGAGACTCCCACAATGTTCATGTGTTAATCAGTGAGACTCCCACAGGGTTCAGTGTTAATCAGTGAGACTCCCATAGGGTTCAGTGTTAATCAGTGGGACTCCCACAGGGTTCAGTGTTAATCAGTGAGACTCCCATAGGGTTCAGTGTTAATCAGTGAGACTCCCACAGGGTTCAGTGTTAATCAGTGAGAATCCCATAGGGTTCAGTGTTAATCAGTGAGACCCCCATAGGGTTCAGTGTAAATCAGTGAGACTCCCACAGGGTTCATGTGCTAATCAGTGAGACTCCCACAGGGTTCAGTGTTAATCAATGAGACTCCCATAGGGTTCAGTGTTAATCAGTGAGACTCCCACAGGGTTCAGTGTTAATCAGTGAGACTCCCACAGTGTTCAGTGTTAATCAGTGAGACTCCCATAGGGTTCAGTGTTAATCAGTGAGACTCCCACAGGGTTCAGTGTTAATCAGTGAGACTTCCACAGGGTTCAGTGTTAATCAGTGAGACTCCCACAGGGTTCAGTGTTAATCAGTGAGACTCCCACAGGGTTCAGTGTTAATCAGTGAGATTACCATAGGGTTCAGTGTAAATCAGTGAGACTTCCACAGGGTTCATGTGTTAATCAGTGAGACTCCCACAGGGTTCAGTGTTAATCAATGAGACTCCCATAGGGTTCAGTGTTAATCAGTGAGACTCCCACAGGGTTCAGTGTTAATCAGTGAGACTCCCATAGGGTTCAGTGTTAATCAGTGAGACTCCCATAGGGTTCAGTGTAAATCAGTGAGACTTTCACAGGGTTCATGTGTTAATCAGTGAGACTCCCACAGGGTTCAGTGTTAATCAATGAGACTCCCATAGGGTTCAGTGTTAATCAGTGAGACTCCCACAGGGTTCAGTGTTAATCAGTGATACTCCCTCAGGGTTCATGTGTTAATCAGTGAGACTCCCATAGGGTTCAGTGTTAATCAGTGAGACTCCCACAGGGTTCAGTGTTAATCAGTGAGGCTCCCATAGTGTTCAATGTTAATCAGTGAGACTCCCACAGTGTTCAGTGTTAATCAGTGAGACTACCTTAGGGTTCAGTGTTAATCACTGAGACACCCACAGGGTTCAGTGTTAATCAGTGAGACTCCCATAGGGTTCAGTGTTAATCATTGAGAATCCCATAGAGTTCAGTGTTAATCAGTGAGACTCCCATAGGGTTAAGTGTTAATCAGTGAGACTCCCATAGGGTTCATTGTCAATCAGTGAGACTCCCACAATGTTCATGTGTTAATCAGTGAGACTCCCACAGTGTTCAGTGTTAATCAGTGAGACTCCCATAGGGTTCAGTGTTAATCAGTGGGACTCCCACAGGGTTCAGTGTAAATCAGTGAGACTCCCATAGGGTTCAGTGTTAATCAGTGAGACTCCCACAGGGTTCAGTGTTAAGCAGTGAGACTCCCATAGGGTTCAGTGTTAATCAGTGAGACTCCCATAGGGTTCAGTGTAAAACAGTGAGACTCCCACAGGGTTCATGTGCTAATCAGTGAGACTCCCACAGGGTTCTGTGTTAATCAATGAGACTCCCATAGGGTTCAGTGTTAATCAGTGAGACTCCCACAGGGTTCAGTGTTAATCAGTGAGACTCCCACAGTGTTCAGTGTTAATCAGTGAGACTCCCATAGGGTTCAGTGTTAATCAGTGAGACTCCAACAGGGTTCAGTGTTAATCAGTGAGACTTCCACAGGGTTCAGTGTTAATCAGTGAGACTCCCACAGGGTTCAGTGTTAATCAGTGAGACTCCCACAGGGTTCAGTGTTAATCAGTGAGATTCCCATAGGGTTCAGTGTAAATCAGTGAGACTCCCACAGGGTTCATGTGTTAATCAGTGAGACTCCCACAGGGTTCAGTGTTAATCAATGAGACTCCCATAGGGTTCAGTGTTAATCAGTGAGACTCCCACAGGTTTCAGTGTTAATCAGTGAGACTCCCATAGGGTTCAGTGTTAATCAGTGAGACTCCCATAGGGTTCAGTGTAAATCAGTGAGACTCCCACAGGGTTCATGTGTTAATCAGTGAGACTCCCACAGGGTTCAGTGTTAATCAATGAGACTCCCATAGGGTTCAGTGTTAATCAGTGAGACTCCCACAGGGTTCAGTGTTAATCAGTGATACTCCCTCAGGGTTCATGTGTTAATCAGTGAGACTCCCATAGGGTTCATTGTTAATCAGTGAGACTCCCACAGGGTTCAGTGTTAATCAGTGAGGCTCCCATAGTGTTCAATGTTAATCAGTGAGACTCCCACAGTGTTCAGTGTTAATCAGTGAGACTCCCATAGGGTTCAGTGTTAATCAGTGAGACTCCCACAGGGTTCAGTGTTAATCAGTGAGACTCCCTCAGGGTTCATGTGTTAATCAGTGAGACTCCCATAGGTTTCATTGTTAATCAGTGAGACTCCCACAGAGTTCAGTGTTAATCAGTGAGACTCCCACAGTGTTCAATGTTAATCAGTGAGACTCCCACAGTGTTCAGTGTTAATCAGTGAGACTCCCATAGGGTTCAGTGTTAATCACTGAGACTCCCACAGGGTTCATTGTTAATCAGTGAGACTCCCATAGGGTTCAGTGTTAATCATTGAGAATCCCATAGAGTTCAGTGTTAATCAGTGAGACTCCCATAGGGTTAAGTGTTAATCAGTGAGACTCCCATAGGGTTCATTGTTAATCAGTGAGACTCCCATAGGGTTCAGCGTTAATCAATGAGACTCCCATATGGTTCAGTGTTAATGAGTGAGACTCCCTCAGGGTTCAGTGTTAATCAGTGAGACTCCCACATTGTTCAGTATTAAACAGTGAAACTCCCATAGGGTTCAGTGTTAATCAGTGAGTCTCCCACAGGGTTCAGTGTTAATCAGTGAGACTCCCATAGGGTTCAGTGTTAACCAGTGAGACTCCCAAAGGGTTCAGTGTTAATCAGTGAGACTCCCATAGGGTTCAGTGTTAATCAGTGAGACTCCCACAGGGTTCAGTGTTAATCAGTGAGACTCCCACAGGGTTCAGTGTTAATCAGTGAGACTCCCACAGTGTTCAATGTTCATCAGTGAGACTCCCACAGTGTTCAGTGTTATTCAGTGAGACTCCCATAGTGTTCAGTGTTAATCAGTGAGACTCCCATAGGGTTCAGTGTTAATCAGTGAGACTTCCACAGGGTTCAGTGTTAATCAGTGAGACTCCCACAGGGTTCAGTGTTAATCAGTGAGACTCCCTCAGGGTGCATGTGTTAATCAGTGAGACTCCCATAGGGTTCAGTGTTAATCAGTGAGACTCCCACAGGGTTCATGTGTTAATCAGTGAGACTCCCACAGGGTTCAGTGTTAATCAGTGAGACTCCCACAGTGTTCAATGTTAATCAGTGAGACTCCCACAGTGTTCAGTGTTAATCAGTGAGACTCCCATAGGGTTCAGTGTTAATCAGTGAGACTCCCACAGGGTCCATGTGTTAATCAGTGAGACTCCCACAGAGTTCAGTGTTAATCAGTGAGACTCCCACATTGTTCAATGTTAATCAGTGAGACTCCCACAGTGTTCAGTGTTAATCAGTGAGACTCCCATAGGGTTCAGTGTTAATCATTGAGAATCCCATAGTGTTCAGTGTTAATCAATGAGACTCCCATAGGGTTAAGTGTTAATCAGTGAGACTCCCATAGGGTTCATTGTTAATCAGTGAGACTCCCATAGGGTTCAGCGTTAATCAATGAGACTCCCATATGGTTCAGTGTTAATGAGTGAGACTCCCTCAGGGTTCAGTGTTAATCAGTGAGACTCCCACATTGTTCAGTATTAAACAGTGAAACTCCCATAGGG
Organism: Petromyzon marinus; assembly: GCF_048934315.1. NCBI lineage: Eukaryota > Metazoa > Chordata > Hyperoartia > Petromyzontiformes > Petromyzontidae > Petromyzon > Petromyzon marinus. Next base: position 1,294,391 of record NW_027423612.1, read on the forward strand.
TTCAGTGTTAATCAGTGAGTCTCCCACAGGGTTCAGTGTTAATCAGTGAGACTCCCATAGGGTTCAGTGTTAACCTGTGAGACTCCCAAAGGGTTCAGTGTTAATCAGTGAGACTCCCATAGGGTTCAGTGTTAATCAGTGAGACTTCCATAGGGTTCAGTGTAAATCAGTGAGACTCCCACAGGGTTCATGTGTTATTCAGTGAGACTCCCACAGGGTTCAGTGTTAATCAATGAGACTCCCATAGGGTTCAGTGTTAATCAGTGAGACTCCCACAGGGTTCAGTGTTAATCAGTGAGACTCCCACAGGGTTCAGTGTTAATCAGTGAGACTCCCATAGGGTTCAGTGTAAATCAGTGAGACTCCCACAGGGTTCATGTGTTAATCAGTGAGACTCCCACAGGGTTCAGTGTTAATCAATGAGACTCCCATGGGGTTCAGTGTTAATTAGTGAGACTCCCACAGGGTTCAGTGTTAATCATTGATACTCCCTCAGGGTTCAGTGTAAATCAGTGAGACTCCCACAGGGTTCATGTGTTATTCAGTGAGACTCCCACAGGGTTCAGTGTTAATCAATGAGACTCCCATAGGGTTCAGTGTTAATCAGTGAGACTCCCACAGGGTTCAGTGTTAATCAGTGAGACTCCCACAGGGTTCAGTGTTAATCAGTGAGACTCCCATAGGGTTCAGTGTAAATCAGTGAGACTCCCACAGGGTTCATGTGTTAATCAGTGAGACTCCCACAGGGTTCAGTGTTAATCAATGAGACTCCCATGGGGTTCAGTGTTAATTAGTGAGACTCCCACAGGGTTCAGTGTTAATCATTGATACTCCCTCAGGGTTCATGTGTTAATCAGTGAGACTCCCATAGGGTTCAGTGTTAATCAGTGAGACTCCCACAGGGTTCAGTGTTAATCAGTAAGACTCCCACAGGGTTCAGTGTTAATCAGTGAGACTCCCTCAGGGTTCATGTGTTAATCAGTGAGACTCCCATAGGTTTCAGTGTTAATCAGTGAGACTCCCACAGAGTTCAGTGTTAATCAGTGAGACTCCCACAGTGTTCAATGTTAATCAGTGAGACTCCCACAGTGTTCAGTGTTAATCAGCGAGACTCCCATAGGGTTCAGTGTTAATCACTGAGACTCCCACAGGGTTCAGTGTTAATCAGTGAGACTCCCATAGGGTTCAGTGTTAATCATTGAGAATCCCATAGAGTTCAGTGTTAATCAGTGAGACTCCCATAGGGTTAAGTGTTAATCAGTGAGACTCCCATAGGGTTCATTGTTAATCAGTGAGACTCCCATAGGGTTCATCGTTAATCAATGAGACTCCCATATGGTTCAGTGTTAGTGAGTGAGACTCCCTCAGGGTTCAGTGTTAATCAGTGAGACTCCCACATTGTTCAGTATTAAACAGTGAAACTCCCATAGGGTTCAGTGTTAATCAGTGAGGCTCCCACAGGGTTCAGTGTTAATCAGTGAGACTCCCATAGGGTTCAGTGTTAACCAGTGAGACTCCCAAAGGGTTCAGTGTTAATCAGTGAGACTCCCATAGGGTTCAGTGTTAATCAGTGAGACTCCCATAGGGTTCAGTGTAAATCAGTGAGACTCCCACAGGGTTCATGTGTTAATCAGTGAGACTCCCACAGGGTTCAGTGTTAATCAATGAGACTCCCATAGGTTTCAGTGTTAATCAGTGAGACTCCCACAGGGTTCAGTGTTAATCAGTGAGACTCCCACAGGGTTCAGTGTTAATCAGTGATACTCCCTCAGGGTTCATGTGTTAATCAGTGAGACTCCCACAGGGTTCAGTGTTAATCAGTGAGACTCCCACAGTGTTCAATGTTAATCAGTGAGTCTCCCACAGGGTTCAGTGTTAATCAGTGAGACTCCCATAGGGTTCAGTGTTAACCAGTGAGACTCCCAAAGGGTTCAGTGTTAATCAGTGAGACTCCCATAGGGTTCAGTGTTAATCAGTGAGACTGCCATAGGGTTCAGTGTAAATCAGTGAGACTCCCACAGGGTTCATGTGTTAATCAGTGAGACTCCCACAGGGTTCAGTGTTAATCAATGAGACTCCCATAGGGTTCAGTGTTAATCAGTGAGACTCCCACAGGGTTCAGTGTTAATCAGTGAGACTCCCATAGGGTTCAGTGTTAATCAGTGAGACTTCCACAGGGTTCAGTGTTAATCAGTGAGACTCCCACAGGGTTCAGTGTTAATCAGTGAGACTCCCTCAGGGTGCATGTGTTAATCAGTGAGACTCCCATAGGGTTCAGTGTAAATCAGTGAGACTCCCACAGGGTTCATGTGTTAATCAGTGAGACTCCCACAGGGTTCAGTGTTAATCAATGAGACTTCCATAGGGTTCAGTGTTAATCAGTGAGACTCCCACAGGGTTCAGTGTTAATCAGTGAGACTCCCATAGGGTTCAGTGTTAATCAGTGAGACTTCCACAGGGTTCAGTGTTAATCAGTGAGACTCCCACAGGGTTCAGTGTTAATCAGTGAGACTCCCTCAGGGTGCATGTGTTAATCAGTGAGACTCCCATAGGGTTCAGTGTTAATCAGTGAGACTCCCACAGGGTTCATGTGTTAATCAGTGAGACTCCCACAGGGTTCAGTGTTAATCACTGAGACTCCCACAGGGTTCATGTGTTAATCAGTGAGACTCCCACAGGGTTCAGTGTTAATCAGTGAGACTCCCATAGGGTTCAGTGTTAATCAATGAGACTCCCATAGGGTTCAGTGTTAATCAGTGAGACTCCCACAGGGTTCACTGTTAATCAGTGAGACTCCCACAGGGTTCAGTGTTAATCAGTGAGACTCCCATAGGGTTCAGTGTTAATCAGTGAGACTCCCACAGGGTTCAGTGTTAATCAATGAGACTCCCATAGGGTTCAGTGTAAATCAGTGAGACTCCCACATGGTTCAGTGTTAATCAGTGAGACTCCCATAGGGTTCAGTGTTAATCAGTGAGACTCCCATAGGGTTCAGTGTAAATCAGTGAGACTCCCACAGGGTTCATGTGTTAATCAGTGAGACTCCCACAGGGTTCAGTGTTAATCAGTGAGACTCCCTCAGGGTTCATGTGTTAATCAGTGAGACTCCCATAGGTTTCAGTGTTAATCAGTGAGACTCCCACAGAGTTCAGTGTTAATCAGTGAGACTCCCACAGTGTTCAATGTTAATCAGTGAGACTCCCACAGTGTTCAGTGTTAATCAGTGAGACTCCCACAGGGTCAGTGTTAATCAGTGAGACTCCCATAGGGTTCAGTGTTAATCATTGAGAATCCCATAGAGTTCAGTGTTAATCAGTGAGACTCCCATAGCGTTAAGTGTTAATCAGTGAGACTCCCATAGGGTTCATTGTTAATCAGTGAGACTCCCATAGGGTTCAGCGTTAATGAGTGAGACTCCCTCAGGGTTCAGTGTTAATTAGTGAGACTCCCACATTGTTCAGTATTAAACAGTGAAACTCCCATAGGGTTCAGTGTTAATCAGTGAGTCTCCCACAGGGTTCAGTGTTAATCAGTGAGACTCCCATAGGGTTCAGTGTTAACCAGTGAGACTCTCAAAGGGTTCAGTGTTAATCAGTGAGACTCCCATAGGGTTCAGTGTTAATCAGTGAGACTCCCATAGGGTTCAGTGTAAATCAGTGAGACTCCCACAGCGTTCATGTGTTAATCAGTGAGACTCCCACAGGGTTCAGTGTTAATCAATGAGACTCCCATAGGGTTCAGTGTTAATCAGTGAGACTCCCACAGGGTTCAGTGTTAATCAGTGAGACTCCCACAGGGTTCAGTATTAATCAGTGATACTCCCTCAGGGATCATGTGTTAATCAGTGATACTCCCACAGGGTTCAGTGTTAATCAGTGAGACTCCCACAGGGTTCAGTGTTAATCAGTGAGACTCCCACAGTGTTCAATGTTCATCAGTGAGACTCCCACAGTGTTCAGTGTTATTCAGTGAGACTCCCATAGTGTTCAGTGTTAATCAGTGAGACTCCCATAGGGTTCAGTGTTAATCAGTGAGACTTCCACAGGGTTCAGTGTTAATCAGTGAGACTCCCACAGGGTTCAGTGTTAATCAATGAGACTCCCTCAGGGTGCATGTGTTAATCAGTGAGACTCCCATAGGGTTCAGTGTTAATCAGTGAGACTCCCACAGGGTTCATGTGTTAATCAGTGAGACTCCCACAGGGTTCAGTGTTAATCAGTGAGACTCCCATAGGGTTCAGTGTTAATCAATGAGACTCCCTCAGGGATCATTGTTAATCACTGAGACTCCCACAGGGTTCAGTGTTAATCAGTGAGATTCCCATAGGGTTCAGTGTTAATCAGTGAGACTCCCACAGTGTTCAGTGTTAATCAGTGAGACTCCCACAGGGTTCAGTGTTAATCAGTGAGACTCCCACAGGGTTCAGTGTTAATCACTGAGACTCCCACAGGGTTCATGTGTTAATCAGTGAGACTCCCACAGGGTTCAGTGTTAATCAGTGAGACTCCCATAGGGTTCAGTGTTAATCAATGAGACTCCCATAGGGTTCAGTGTTAATCAGTGAGACTCCCACAGGGTTCACTGTTAATCAGTGAGACTCCCACAGGGTTCAGTGTTAATCAGTGAGACTCCCATAGGGTTCAGTGTTAATCATTGAGACTCCCACAGGGTTCAGTGTTAATCAGTGAGACTCCCATAGGGTTCAGTGTTAATCAGTGAGTCTCCCACATGGTTCAGTGTTAATCAGTGAGACTCCCATAGGGTTCAGTGTTAATCAGTGAGACTCCCATAGGGTTCAGTGTAAATCAGTGAGACTCCCACAGGGTTCATGTGTTAATCAGTGAGACTCCCACAGGGTTCAGTGTTAATCAATGAGACTCCCATAGGGTTCAGTGTTAATCAGTGAGACTCCCACAGGGTTCAGTGTTAATCAGTGAGACTCCCACAGGGTTCAGTGTTAATCAGTGATACTCCCTCAGTTTTCATGTGTTAATCAGTGAGACTCCCACAGGGTTCAGTGTTAATCAGTGAGACTCCAACAGGGTTCAGTGTTAATCAGTGAGACTCCCACAGGGTTCATGTGTTAATCAGTGAGACTCCTACAGGGTTCATTGTTAATCAGTGTAACTTCCACAGGGTTCAGTGTTAATCAGTGAGACTCCCATAGGGTTCAGTGTTAATCAATGAGACTCCCATAGGGTTCAGTGTTAATCAGTGAGACTCCCACAGGGTTCAGTGTTAATCAGTGAGAATCCCACAGAGTTCAGTGTTAATCAGTGAGACTCCCTCAGGGTTCATGTGTTAATCAGTGAGACTCCCATAGGGTTCAGTGTTAATCAGTGAGGCTCCCACAGGGTTCAGTGTTAATCAGTGAGACTCCCACAGTGTTCAGTGTTAATCAGTGAGACTCCCACAGTGGTCAGTGTTCATCAGTGAGACTCCCACAGGGTTCATGTGTTAATCAGTGAGACTCCCACAGGGTTCAGTGTTAATCAATGAGACTCCCATAGGGTTCAGTGTTAATCAGTGAGATTCGCACAGGGTTCAGTGTTAATCAGTGAGACTCCCACAGGGTTCAGTGTTAATCAGTGATACTCCCTCAGGGTTCATGTGTTAATCAGTGAGACTCCCACAGGGTTCAGTGTTAATCAGTGAGTCTCCCACAGGGTTCAATGTTAATCAGTGAGACTCCCACAGGGTTCATGTGTTAATCAGTGAGACTCCCACAGGGTTCAGTGTTAATCAGTGAAACTCCCACAGGGTTCACTGTTAATCAGTGAGACTCCCATAGGGTTCAGTGTTAATCAATGAGACTCCCATAGGGTTCAGTGTTAATCAGTGAGACTCCCACAGGGTTCAGTGTTAATCAGTGAGACTCCCCCAGGGTTCAGTGTTAATCAGTGATACTCCCTCAGTTTTCATGTGTTAATCAGTGAGACTCCCACAGGGTTCAGTGTTAATCAGTGAGACTCCCACAGGGTTCAGTGTTAATCAGTGAGACTCCCACAGGGTTCATGTGTTAATCAGTGAGACTCCTACAGGGTTCATTGTTAATCAGTGTAACTTCCACAGGGTTCAGTGTTAATCAGTGAGACTCCCATAGGGTTCAGTGTTAATCAATGAGACTCCCATAGGGTTCAGTGTTAATCAGTGAGACTCCCACAGGGTTCAGTGTTAATCAGTGAGTATCCCACAGAGTTCAGTGTTAATCAGTGAGACTCCCTCAGGGTTCATGTGTTAATCAGTGAGACTCCCATAGGGATCAGTGTTAATCAGTGAGACTCCCACAGGGTTCAGTGTTAATCAGTGAGACTCCCACAGTGTTCAGTGTTCATCAGTGAGACTCCCACAGTGGTCAGTGTTCATCAGTGAGACTCCCACAGGGTTCATGTGTTAATCAGTGAGACTCCCACAGGGTTCAGTGTTAATCAATGAGACTCCCATAGGGTTCAGTGTTAATCAGTGAGATTCGCACAGGGTTCAGTGTTAATCAGTGAGACTCCCACAGGGTTCAGTGTTAATCAGTGATACTCCCTCAGGGTTCATGTGTTAATCAGTGAGACTCCCACAGGGTTCAGTGTTAATCAGTGAGACTCCCACAGGGTTCAGTGTTAATCAGTGAGACTCCCACAGGGTTCATGTGTTAATCAGTGAGACTCCCACAGGGTTCAGTGTTAATCAGTGAAACTCCCACAGGGTTCACTGTTAATCAGTGAGACTCCCATAGGGTTCAGTGTTAATCAATGAGACTCCCATAGGGTTCAGTGTTAATCAGTGAGACTCCCACAGGGTTCAGTGTTAATCAGTGAGACTCCCACAGGGTTCCGTGTTAATCAGTGAGACTCCCATAGGGTTCAGTGTTAATCAGTGAGACTCCCACAGGGTTCAGTGTTAATCAGTGAGACTCCCACAGGGTTCAGTGTTAATCAGTGAGACTCCCACAGGGTTCAGTGTTAATCAGTGAGAATCCCACAGAGTTCAGTGTTAATCAGTGAGACTCCCTCAGGGTTCATGTGTTAATCAGTGAGACTCCCATAGGGTTCAGTGTTAATCAGTGAGACTCCCACAGGGTTCAGTGTTAATCAGTGAGACTCCCACAGTGTTCAGTGTTAATCAGTGAGACTCCCACAGTGGTCAGTGTTCATCAGTGAGACTCCCACAGGGTTCATGTGTTAATCAGTGAGACTCCCACAGGGTTCAGTGTTAATCAATGAGACTCCCATAGGGTTCAGTGTTAATCAGTGAGATTCGCACAGGGTTCAGTGTTAATCAGTGAGACTCCCACAGGGTTCAGTGTTAATCAGTGATACTCCCTCAGGGTTCATGTGTTAATCAGTGAGACTCCCACAGGGTTCAGTGTTAATCAGTGAGACTCCCACAGGGTTCAGTGTTAATCAGTGAGACTCCCACAGGTGTTCAGTGTTAATCAGTGAGACTCCCACAGTGGTCAGTGTTCATCAGTGAGACTCCCACAGGGTTCATGTGTTAATCAGTGAGACTCCCACAGGGTTCAGTGTTAATCAGTGAAACTCCCACAGGGTTCACTGTTAATCAGTGAGACTCCCATAGGGTTCAGTGTTAATCAATGAGACTCCCACAGGGTTCAGTGTTAATCAGTGATACTCCCTCAGTTTTCATGTGTTAATCAGTGAGACTCCCACAGGGTTCAGTGTTAATCAGTGAGACTCCCACAGGGTTCAGTGTTAATCAGTGAGACTCCCACAGGGTTCATGTGTTAATCAGTGAGACTCCTACAGGGTTCATTGTTAATCAGTGTAACTTCCACAGGGTTCAGTGTTAATCAGTGAGACTCGCATAGGGTTCAGTGTTAATCAATGAGACTCCCATAGGGTTCAGTGTTAATCAATGAGACTCCCATAGGGTTCAGTGTTAATCAGTGAGACTCCCACAGGGTTCAGTGTTAATCAGTGAGACTCCCTCAGGGTTCATGTGTTAATCAGTGAGACTCCCATAGGGTTCAGTGTTAATCAGTGAGACTCCCACAGGGTTCAGTGTTAATCAGTGAGACTCCCACAGTGTTCAGTGTTAATCAGTGAGACTCCCACAGTGGTCAGTGTTCATCAGTGAGACTCCCACAGGGTTCATGTGTTAATCAGTGAGACTCCCACAGGGTTCAGTGTTAATCAATGAGACTCCCATAGGGTTCAGTGTTAATCAGTGAGATTCGCACAGGGTTCAGTGTTAATCAGTGAGACTCCCACAGGGTTCAGTGTTAATCAGTGATACTCCCTCAGGGTTCATGTGTTAATCAGTGAGACTCCCACAGGGTTCAGTGTTAATCAGTGAGACTCCCACAGGGTTCAGTGTTAATCAGTGAGACTCCCACAGGTGTTCAGTGTTAATCAGTGAGACTCCCACAGTGGTCAGTGTTCATCAGTGAGACTCCCACAGGGTTCATGTGTTAATCAGTGAGACTCCCACAGGGTTCAGTGTTAATCAGTGAAACTCCCACAGGGTTCACTGTTAATCAGTGAGACTCCCATAGGGTTCAGTGTTAATCAATGAGACTCCCACAGGGTTCAGTGTTAATCAGTGATACTCCCTCAGTTTTCATGTGTTAATCAGTGAGACTCCCACAGGGTTCAGTGTTAATCAGTGAGACTCCCACAGGGTTCAGTGTTAATCAGTGAGACTCCCACAGGGTTCATGTGTTAACCAGTGAGACTCCTACAGGGTTCATTGTTAATCAGTGTAACTTCCACAGGGTTCAGTGTTAATCAGTGAGACTCGCATAGGGTTCAGTGTTAATCAATGAGACTCCCATAGGGTTCAGTGTTAATCAATGAGACTCCCATAGGGTTCAGTGTTAATCAGTGAGACTCCCACAGGGTTCAGTGTTAATCAGTGAGACTCCCTCAGGGTTCATGTGTTAATCAGTGAGACTCCCATAGGGTTCAGTGTTAATCAGTGAGACTCCCACAGGGTTCAGTGTTAATCAGTGAGACTCCCACAGTGGTCAGTGTTCATCAGTGAGACTCCCACAGGGTTCATGTGTTAATCAGTGAGACTCCCACAGGGTTCAGTGTTAATCAATGAGACTCCCATAGGGTTCAGTGTTAATCAGTGAGATTCGCACAGGGTTCAGTGTTAATCAGTGAGACTCCCACAGTGTTCAATGTTAATCAGTGAGACTCCCACAGTGTTCAGTGTTAATCAGTGAGACTCCCATAGGGTTCAGTGTTAATCACTGAGACTCCCACAGGGTTCAGTGTTAATCAGTGAGACTCCCATAGGGTTCAGTGTTAATCATTGAGAATCCCATAGGGTTCAGTGTTAATCAATGAGACTCACATATGGTTCAGTGTTAATGAGTGAGACTCCCACAGGGTTCAGTGTTAATCAGTGAGACTCCCACAGGGTTCAGTGTTAATCAGTGAGACTCCCATAGGGTTCAGTGTTAATCAGTGAAACTCCCATAGGGTTCAGTGTTAATCAGTGAGACTCCCACAGGGTTCAGTGTTAATCAGTGAGACTCCCACAATGTTCATGTGTTAATCAGTGAGACCCCCACAGGGTTCAGTGTTAATCAGTGAGACTCCCATAGGGTTCATTGTTAATCAGTGGGACTCCCAAAGGGTTCAGTGTTAATCAGTGAGACTCCCATAGGGTTCAGTGTTAATCAGTGAGACTCCCACAGGGTTCAGTGTTAATCAGTGAGACTCCCATAGGGTTCAGTGTTAATCAATGAGACTCCCATAGGGTTCAGTGTTAATCAGTCAGACTCCCACAGGGTTCAGTGTTAATCAGTGAGACTCCCACAGGGTTCACTGTTAATCAGTGAGACTCCCATAGGGTTCAGTGTTAATCAGTGAGACTCCCACAGGGTTCAGTGTTAATCAGTGAGACTCCCATAGGGTTCAGTGTTAATCAGTGAGACTCCCACAGGGTTCAGTGTTAATCAGTGAGACTCCCACAGGTGTTCAGTGTTAATCAGTGAGACTCCCACAGTGTTCAGTGTTAATCAGTGAGACTCCCACAGTGGTCAGTGTTAATCAGTGAGACTCCCATAGGGTTCAGTGTTAATCAGTGGGACTCCCATAAGGTTCATTGTTAATCAGTGTAACTTCCACAGGGTTCAGTGTTAATCAGTGAGACTCCCATAGGGTTCAGTGTTAATCAGTGAGACTCCCACAGGGTTCAGTGTTAATCAGTGAAACTCCCATAGGGTTCAGTGTTAATCAGTGAGACTCCCACAGGGTTCAGTGTTAATCAGTGAGACTCCCATAGGGTTCAGTGTTAATCAGTGAGACTCCCACAGGGTTCAGTGTTAATCAGTGAGACTCCCATAGGGTTCAGTTTTAATCAGTGAGACTCCCACAGGGTTCAGTGTAAATCAGTGAGACTCCCACAGGGTTCATGTGTTAATCAGTGAGACTCCCACATGGTTCAGTGTTAATCAATGAGACTCCCATAGGGTTCAGTGTTAATCAGTGAGACTCCCACAGGGTTCAGTGTTAATCAGTGAGCCTCCCACAGGGTTCAGTGTTAATCAGTGATACTCCCTCAGGGTTCATGTGTTAATCAGTGAGACTCCCACAGGGTTCAGTGTTAATCAGTGAGACTCCCACAGAGTTCAGTGTTAATCAGTGAGACTCCCACAGTGTTCAATGTTAATCAGTGAGACTCCCACAGTGTTCAGTGTTAATCAGTGAGACTCCCATAGGGTTCAGTGTTAATCACTGAGACTCCCACAGGGTTCAGTGTTAATCAGTGAGACTCCCATAGGGTTCAGTGTTAATCATTGAGAATCCCATAGAGTTCAGTGTTAATCAGTGAGACTCCGATAGGGTTAAGTGTTAATCAGTGAGACTCCCATAGGGTTCATTGTTAATCAGTGAGTTTCCCATAGGGTTCAGTGTTAATCAATGAGACTCACATATGGTTCAGTGTTAATGAGTGAGACTCCCACAGGGTTCAGTGTTAATCAGTGAGACTCCCACAGGGTTCAGTGTTAATCAGTGAGACTCCCACAGGGTTCAGTGTTAATCAGTGAGACTCCCATAGGGTTCAGTGTTAATCAGTGAGACTCCCACAGGGTTCAGTGTTAATCAGTGAGACTCCCACAATGTTCATGTGTTAATCAGTGAGACTCCCACAGGGTTCAGTGTTAATCAGTGAGACTCCCATAGGGTTCAGTGTTAATCAGTGGGACTCCCATAGGGTTCAGTGTTAATCAGTGAGACTCCCACAGGGTTCAGTGTTAATCAGTGAGACTCCCATAGGGTTCAGTGTTAATCAGTGAGACTCCCATAGGGTTCAGTGTAAATCAGTGAGACTCCCACAGGGTTCATGTGTTAATCAGTGAGACTCCCACAGGGTTCAGTGTTAATCAATGAGACTCCCATAGGGTTCAGTGTTAATCAGTGAGACTCCCACAGGGTTCAGTGTTAATCAGTGATACTCCCTCAGGGTTCATGTGTTAATCAGTGAGACTCCCATAGGGTTCAGTGTTAATCAGTGAGACTCCCACAGGGTTCAGTGTTAATCAGTGAGGCTCCCATAGTGTTCAATGTTAATCAGTGAGACTCCCACAGTGTTCAGTGTTAATCAGTGAGTCTCCCATAGGGTTCAGTGTTAATCAGTGAGACTCCCACAGGGTTCAGTGTTAATCAGTGAGACTCCCTCAGGGTTCATGTGTTAATCAGTGAGACTCCCATAGGTTTCAGTGTTAATCAGTGAGACTCCCACAGAGTTCAGTGTTAATCAGTGAGACTCCCACAGTGTTCAATGTTAATCAGTGAGACTCCCACAGTGTTCAGTGTTAATCAGTGAGACTCCCATAGGGTTCAGTGTTAATCACTGAGACTCCCACAGGGTTTAGTGTTAATCAGTGAGACTCCCATAGGGTTCAGTGTTAATCATTGAGAATCCCATAGAGTTCAGTGTTAATCAGTGAGACTCCCATAGGGTTAAGTGTTAATCAGTGAGACTCCCATAGGGTTCATTGTTAATCAGTGAGACTCCCATAGGGTTCAGCGTTAATCAATGAGACTCCCATATGGTTCAGTGTTAATGAGTGAGACTCCCTCAGGGTTCAGTGTTAATCAGTGAGACTCCCACATTGTTCAGTATTAAACAGTGAAACTCCCATAGGGTTCAGTGTTAATCAGTGAGTCTCCCACAGGGTTCAGTGTTAATCAGTGAGACTCCCATAGGGTTCAGTGTTAACCAGTGAGACTCCCAAAGGGTTCAGTGTTAATCAGTGAGACTCCCATAGGGTTCACTGTTAATCAGTGAGACTCCCATAGGGTTCAGTGTAAATCAGTGAGACTCCCACAGGGTTCATGTGTTAATCAGTGAGACTCCCACAGGGTTCAGTGTTAATCAATGAGACTCCCATAGGGTTCAGTGTTAATCAGTGAGACTCCCACAGGGTTCAGTGTTAATCAGTGATACTCCCTCAGGGTTCATGTGTTAATCAGTGAGACTCCCATAGGGTTCAGTGTTAATCAGTGAGACTCCCACAGGGTTCAGTGTTAATCAGTGAGGCTCCCATAGTGTTCAATGTTAATCAGTGAGACTCCCACAGTGTTCAGTGTTAATCAGTGAGTCTCCCATAGGGTTCAGTGTTAATCAGTGAGACTCCCACAGGGTTCAGTGTTAATCAGTGAGACTCCCTCAGGGTTCATGTGTTAATCAGTGAGACTCCCATAGGTTTCAGTGTTAATCAGTGAGACTCCCACAGAGTTCAGTGTTAATCAGTGAGACTCCCACAGTGTTCAATGTTAATCAGTGAGACTCCCACAGTGTTCAGTGTTAATCAGTGAGACTCCCATAGGGTTCAGTGTTAATCACTGAGACTCCCACAGAGTTCAGTGTTAATCAGTGAGACTCCCATAGGGTTCAGTGTTAATCATTGAGAATCCCATAGAGTTCAGTGTTAATCAGTGAGACTCCCATAGGGTTAAGTGTTAATCAGTGAGACTCCCATAGGGTTCATTGTTAATCAGTGAGACTCCCATAGGGTTCAGCGTTAATCAATGAGACTCCCATATGGTTCAGTGTTAATGAGTGAGACTCCCTCAGGGTTCAGTGTTAATCAGTGAGACTCCCACATTGTTCAGTATTAAACAGTGAAACTCCCATAGGGTTCAGTGTTAATCAGTGAGTCTCCCACAGGGTTCAGTGTTAATCAGTGAGACTCCCATAGGGTTCAGTGTTAACCAGTGAGACTCCCAAAGGGTTCAGTGTTAATCAGTGAGACTCCCATAGGGTTCACTGTTAATCAGTGAGACTCCCATAGGGTTCAGTGTAAATCAGTGAGACTCCCACAGGGTTCATGTGTTAATCAGTGAGACTCCCACAGGGTTCAGTGTTAATCAATGAGACTCCCATAGGGTTCAGTGTTAATCAGTGAGACTCCCACAGGGTTCAGTGTTAATCAGTGAGACTCCCACAGGGTTCAGTGTTAATCAGTGATACTCCCTCAGGGTTCATGTGTTAATCAGTGATACTCCCACAGGGTTCAGTGTTAATCAGTGAGACTCCCACAGGGTTCAGTGTTAATCAGTGAGACTCCCACAGTGTTCAATGTTCATCAGTGAGACTCCCACAGTGTTCAGTGTTATTCAGTGAGACTCCCATAGTGTTCAGTGTTAATCAGTGAGACTCCCATAGGGTTCAGTGTTAATCAGTGAGACTTCCACAGCGTTCAGTGTTAATCAGTGAGACTCCCACAGGGTTCAGTGTTAATCAGTGAGACTCCCTCAGGGTGCATGTGTTAATCAGTGAGACTCCCATAGGGTTCAGTGTTAATCAGTGAGACTCCCACAGGGTTCAGTGTTAATCAGTGAGACTCCCACAGTGTTCAGTGTTAATCAGTGAGACTCCCACAGTGTTCAGTGTTCATCAGTGAGACTCCCTCAGGGTTCAGTGTTAATCACTGAGACTCCCACAGGGTTCAGTGTTAATCAGTGAGACTCCCACAGAGTTCAGTGTTAATCAGTGAGACTCCCACAGTGTTCAATGTTAATCAGTGAGACTCCCACAGTGTTCAGTGTTAATCAGTGAGACTCCCATAGGGTTCAGTGTTAATCACTGAGACTCCCACAGGGTTCAGTGTTAATCAGTGAGACTCCCATAGGGTTCAGTGTTAATCATTGAGAATCCCATAGAGTTCAGTGTTAATCAGTGAGACTCCCATAGGGTTAAGTGTTAATCAGTGAGACTCCCATAGGGTTCATTGTTAATCAGTGAGTTTTCCATAGTGTTCAGTGTTAATCAATGAGACTCACATATGGTTCAGTGTTAATGAGTGAGACTCCCACAGGGTTCAGTGTTAATCAGTGAGACTCCCACAATGTTCATGTGTTAATCAGTGAGACTCCCACAGGGTTCAGTGTTAATCAGTGAGACTCCCATAGGGTTCAGTGTTAATCAGTGAGACTCCCACAGGGTTCAGTGTTAATCAGTGAGACTCCCACAATGTTCATGTGTTAATCAGTGAGACTCCCATAGGGTTCAGTGTTAATCAGTGAGACTCCCATAGGGTCCAGTGTAAATCAGTGGGACTCCCAAAGGGTTCAGTGTTAATCAGTGAGACTCCCATAGGGTTCAGTGTTAATCAGTGAGACTCCCACAGGGTTCAGTGTTAATCAGTGAGACTCCCATAGGGTTCAGTGTTAATCAGTGATACTCCCTCAGGGTTCATGTGTTAATCAGTGAGACTCCCATAGGGTTCAGTGTTAATCAGTGAGACTCCCACAGGGTTCAGTGTTAATCAGTGAGGCTCCCATAGTGTTCAATGTTAATCAGTGAGACTCCCACAGTGTTCAGTGTTAATCAGTGAGTCTCCCATAGGGTTCAGTGTTAATCAGTGAGACTCCCACAGGGTTCAGTGTTAATCAGTGAGACTCCCACAGGTGTTCAGTGTTAATCAGTGAGACTCCCACAGTGTTCAGTGTTAATCAGTGAGACTCCCACAGTGGTCAGTGTTCATCAGTGAGACTCCCTCAGGGTTCAGTGTTAATCAGTGAGACTCCCACAGGGTGCATGTGTTAATCAGTGAGACTCCCATAGGGTTCAGTGTTAATCAGTGAGACTCCCACAGGGTTCAGTGTTAATCAGTGAGACTCCCACAGTGTTCAGTGTTAATCAGTGAGACTCCCACAGTGTTCAGTGTTCATCAGTGAGACTCCCTCAGGGTTCAGTGTTAATCACTGAGACTCCCACAGGGTTCAGTGTTAATCAGTGAGACTCCCACAGAGTTCAGTGTTAATCAGTGAGACTCCCACAGTGTTCAATGTTAATCAGTGAGACTCCCACAGTGTTCAGTGTTAATCAGTGAGACTCCCATAGGGTTCAGTGTTAATCACTGAGACTCCCACAGGGTTCAGTGTTAATCAGTGAGACTCCCATAGGGTTCAGTGTTAATCATTGAGAATCCCATAGAGTTCAGTGTTAATCAGTGAGACTCCCATAGGGTTAAGTGTTAATCAGTGAGACTCCCATAGGGTTCATTGTTAATCAGTGAGTTTTCCATAGTGTTCAGTGTTAATCAATGAGACTCACATATGGTTCAGTGTTAATCAGTGAGACTCCCATAGGGTTCAGTGTTAATCACTGAGACTCCCACAGGGTTCAGTGTTAATCAGTGAGACTCCCATAGGGTTCAGTGTTAATCATTGAGAATCCCATAGAGTTCAGTGTTAATCAGTGAGACTCCCATAGGGTTAAGTGTTAATCAGTGAGACTCCCATAGGGTTCATTGTTAATCAGTGAGTTTTCCATAGTGTTCAGTGTTAATCAATGAGACTCACATATGGTTCAGTGTTAATGAGTGAGACTCCCACAGGGTTCAGTGTTAATCAGTGAGACTCCCACAATGTTCATGTGTTAATCAGTGAGACTCCCACAGGGTTCAGTGTTAATCAGTGAGACTCCCATAGGGTTCAGTGTTAATCAGTGAGACTCCCACAGGGTTCAGTGTTAATCAGTGAGACTCCCACAATGTTCATGTGTTAATCAGTGAGACTCCCACAGGGTTCAGTGTTAATCAGTGAGACTCCCATAGGGTTCATTGTTAATCAGTGGGACTCCCAAAGGGTTCAGTGTTAATCAGTGAGACTCCCATAGGGTTCAGTGTTAATCAGTGAGACTCCCACAGGGTTCAGTGTTAATCAGTGAGACTCCCATAGGGTTCAGTGTTAATCAATGAGACTCCCATAGGGTTCAGTGTTAATCAGTCAGACTCCCACAGGGTTCAGTGTTAATCAGTGAGACTCCCACAGGGTTCACTGTTAATCAGTGAGACTCCCATAGGGTTCAGTGTTAATCAGTGAGACTCCCACAGGGTTCAGTGTTAATCAGTGAGACTCCCATAGGGTTCAGTGTTAATCAGTGAGACTCCCACAGGGTTCAGTGTTAATCAGTGAGACTCCCACAGGTGTTCAGTGTTAATCAGTGAGACTCCCACAGTGTTCAGTGTTAATCAGTGAGACTCCCACAGTGGTCAGTGTTCATCAGTGAGACTCCCTCAGGGTTCAGTGTTAATCACTGAGACTCCCACAGGGTTCAGTGTTAATCAGTGAGATTCCCATAGGGTTCAGTGTTAATCAGTGGGACTCCCATAAGGTTCATTGTTAATCAGTGTCACTTCCACAGGGTTCAGTGTTAATCAGTGAGACTCCCACAGGGTTCAGTGTTAATCAGTGAGACTCCCATAGGGTTCAGTGTTAATCAGTGAGACTCCCACAGGGTTCAGTGTTAATCAGTGAGACTCCCACAGGTGTTCAGTGTTAATCAGTGAGACTCCCACAGTGTTCAGTGTTCATCAGTGAGACTCCCTCAGGGTTCAGTGTTAATCACTGAGACTCCCACAGGGTTCAGTGTTAATCAGTGAGACTCCCACAGAGTTCAGTGTTAATCAGTGAGACTCCCACAGTGTTCAATGTTAATCAGTGAGACTCCCACAGTGTTCAGTGTTAATCAGTGAGACTCCAATAGGGTTCAGTGTTAATCACTGAGACTCCCACAGGGTTCAGTGTTAATCAGTGAGACTCCCATAGGGTTCAGTGTTAATCATTGAGAATCCCATAGAGTTCAGTGTTAATCAGTGAGACTCCCATAGGGTTAAGTGTTAATCAGTGAGACTCCCATAGGGTTCATTGTTAATCAGTGAGTTTTCCATAGTGTTCAGTGTTAATCAATGAGACTCACATATGGTTCAGTGTTAATGAGTGAGACTCCCACAGGGTTCAGTGTTAATCAGTGAGACTCCCACAGGGTTCAGTGTTAATCAGTGAGACTCCCACAGGGTTCAGTGTTAATCAGTGAGACTCCCATAGGGTTCAGTGTTAATCAGTGAGACTCCCACAGGGTTCAGTGTTAATCAGTGAGACTCCCACAATGTCCATGTGTTAATCAGTGAGACTCCCACAGGGTTCAGTGTTAATCAGTGAGACTCCCATAGGGTTAATTGTTAATCAGTGGGACTCCCAAAGGGTTCAGTGTTAATCAGTGAGACTCCCATAGGGTTCAGTGTTAATCAGTGAGACTCCCACAGGGTTCAGTGTTAATCAGTGAGACTCCCATAGGGTTCAGTGTTAATCAGTGAGACTCCCACAGGGTTCAGTGTTAATCAGTGAGACTCCCACAGGTGTTCAGTGTTAATCAGTGAGACTCCCACAGTGTTCAGTGTTAATCAGTGAGACTCCCACAGTGGTCAGTGTTCATCAGTGAGACTCCCTCAGGGTTCAGTATTAATCACTGAGACTCCCACAGGGTTCAGTGTTAATCAGTGAGATTCCCATAGGGTTCAGTGTTAATCAGTGGGACTCCCATAAGGTTCATTGTTAATCAGTGTCACTTCCACAGGGTTCAGTGTTAATCAGTGAGACTCCCATAGGGTTCAGTGTTAATCAGTGAGACTCCCACAGGGTTCAGTGTTAATCAGTGAAACTCCCATAGGGTTCAGTGTTAATCAGTGAGACTCCCACAGGGTTCAGTGTTAATCAGTGAGACTCCCTTAGGGTTCAGTGTTAATCAGTGAGACTCCCACAGGGTTCAGTGTTAATCAGTGAGACTCCCACAGGGTTCAGTGTTAATCAGTGAAACTCCCATAGGGTTCAGTGTTAATCAGTGAGACTCCCACAGGGTTCAGTGTTAATCAGTGAGACTCCCATAGGGTTCAGTGTTAATCAATGAGACTCCCATAGGGTTCAGTGTTAATCAGTCAGACTCCCACAGGGTTCAGTGTTAATCAGTGAGACTCCCACAGGGTTCACTGTTAATCAATGAGACTCCCATAGGGTTCAGTGTTAATCAGTGAGACTCCCACAGGGTTCAGTGTTAATCAGTGAGACTCCCATAGGGTTCAGTGTTAATCAGTGAGACTCCCACAGGGTTCAGTGTTAATTAGTGAGACTCCCACAGGTGTTCAGTGTTAATCAGTGAGACTCCCACAGTGTTCAGTGTTAATCAGTGAGACTCCCACAGTGGTCAGTGTTCATCAGTGAGACTCCCTCAGGGTTCAGTGTTAATCACTGAGACTCCCTCAGGGTTCAGTGTTAATCAGTGGGACTCCCATAAGGTTCATTGTTAATCAGTGTAACTTCCACAGGATTCAGTGTTAATCAGTGAGACTCCCATAGGGTTCAGTGTTAATCAGTGAGACTCCCACAGGGTTCAGTGTTAATCAGTGAAACTCCCATAGGGTTCAGTGTTAATCAGTGAGACTCCCACAGGGTTCAGTGTTAATCAGTGAGACTCCCATAGGGTTCAGTGTTAATCAGTGAGACTCCCACAGGGTTCAGTGTTAATCAGTGAGACTCCCACAGGGTTCAGTGTTAATCAGTGAAACTCCCATAGGGTTCAGTGTTAATCAGTGAGACTCCCACAGGGTTCAGTGTTAATCAGTGAGACTCCCATAGGGTTCAGTGTTAATCAGTGAGACTCCCACAGGGTTCAGTGTTAATCAATGAGACTCCCATAGGGTTCAGTGTTAATCAGTGAGACTCCCACAGGGTTCAGTGTTAATCAGTGAGCCTCCCACAGGGTTCAGTGTTAATCAGTGATACTCCCTCAGGGTTCATGTGTTAATCAGTGAGACTCCCACAGGGTTCAGTGTTAATCAGTGAGACTCCCACAGAGTTCAGTGTTAATCAGTGAGACTCCCACAGTGTTCAATGTTAATCAGTGAGACTCCCACAGTGTTCAGTGTTAATCAGTGAGACTCCCATAGGGTTCAGTGTTAATCACTGAGACTCCCACAGGGTTCAGTGTTAATCAGTGAGACTCCCATAGGGTTAAGTGTTAATCAGTGAGACTCCCATAGTGTTCATTGTTAATCAGTGAGTTTCCCATAGGGTTCAGTGTTAATCAATGAGACTCACATATGGTTCAGTGTTAATGAGTGAGACTCCCACAGGGTTCAGTGTTAATCAGTGAGACTCCCACAGGGTTCAGTGTTAATCAGTGAGACTCCCTTAGGGTTCAGTGTTAATCAGTGAGACTCCCACAGGGTTCAGTGTTAATCAGTGAGACTCCCACAGGGTTCACTGTTAATCAGTGAGACTCCCATAGGGTTCAGTGTTAATCAGTGAGACTCCCACAGGGTTCAGTGTTAATCAGTGAGACTCCCATAGGGTTCAGTGTTAATCAGTGAGACTCCCATAGGGTTCAGTGTTAATCAATGAGACTCCCATAGGGTTCAGTGTTAATCAGTCAGACTCCCACAGGGTTCAGTGTTAATCAGTGAGACTCCCACAGGGTTCACTGTTAATCAGTGAGACTCCAATAGGGTTCAGTGTTAATCAGTGAGACTCCCACAGGGGTCAGTGTTAATCAGTGAGACTCCCATAGGGTTCAGTGTTAATCAGTGAGACTCCCACAGGGTTCAGTGTTAATCAGTGAGACTCCCACAGGTGTTCAGTGTTAATCAGTGAGACTCCCACAGTGTTCAGTGTTAATCAGTGAGACTCCCACAGTGGTCAGTGTTCATCAGTGAGACTCCCTCAGGGTTCAGTGTTAATCACTGAGACTCCCACAGGGTTCAGTGTTAATCAGTGAGATTCCCATAGGGTTCAGTGTTAATCAGTGGGACTCCCATAAGGTTCATTGTTAATCAGTGTAACTTCCACAGGATTCAGTGTTAATCAGTGAGACTCCCATAGGGTTCAGTGTTAATCAGTGAGACTCCCACAGGGTTCAGTGTTAATCAGTGAAACTCCCATAGGGTTCAGTGTTAATCAGTGAGACTCCCACAGGGTTCAGTGTTAATCAGTGAGACTCCCATAGGGTTCAGTGTTAATCAGTGAGACTCCCACAGGGTTCAGTGTTAATCAGTGAGACTCCCACAGGGTTCAGTGTTAATCAGTGAAACTCCCATAGGGTTCAGTGTTAATCAGTGAGACTCCCACAGGGTTCAGTGTTAATCAGTGAGACTCCCATAGGGTTCAGTGTTAATCAGTGAGACTCCCACAGGGTTCAGTGTTAATCAATGAGACTCCCATAGGGTTCAGTGTTAATCAGTGAGACTCCCACAGGGTTCAGTGTTAATCAGTGAGCCTCCCACAGGGTTCAGTGTTAATCAGTGATACTCCCTCAGGGTTCATGTGTTAATCAGTGAGACTCCCACAGGGTTCAGTGTTAATCAGTGAGACTCCCACAGAGTTCAGTGTTAATCAGTGAGACTCCCACAGTGTTCAATGTTAATCAGTGAGACTCCCACAGTGTTCAGTGTTAATCAGTGAGACTCCCATAGGGTTCAGTGTTAATCACTGAGACTCCCACAGGGTTCAGTGTTAATCAGTGAGACTCCCATAGGGTTCAGTGTTAATCATTGAGAATCCCATAGAGTTCAGTGTTAATCAGTGAGACTCCCATAGGGTTAAGTGTTAATCAGTGAGACTCCCATAGGGTTCATTGTTAATCAGTGAGTTTCCCATAGGGTTCAGTGTTAATCAATGAGACTCACATATGGTTCAGTGTTAATGAGTGAGACTCCCACAGGGTTCAGTGTTAATCAGTGAGACTCCCACAGGGTTCAGTGTTAATCAGTGAGACTCCCACAGGGTTCAGTGTTAATCAGTGAGACTCCCATAGGGTTCAGTGTTAATCAGTGAGACTCCCACAGGGTTCAGTGTTAATCAGTGAGACTCCCACAATGTTCATGTGTTAATCAGTGAGACTCCCACAGGGTTCAGTGTTAATCAGTGAGACTCCCATAGGGTTCAGTGTTAATCAGTGGGACTCCCATAGGGTTCAGTGTTAATCAGTGAGACTCCCATAGGGTTCAGTGTTAATCAGTGAGACTCCCACAGGGTTCAGTGTTAATCAGTGAGACTCCCATAGGGTTCAGTGTTAATCAGTGAGACTCCCATAGGGTTCAGTGTAAATCAGTGAGACTCCCACAGGGTTCATGTGTTAATCACTGAGACTCCCACAGGGTTCAGTGTTAATCAGTGAGACTCCCACAGAGTTCAGTGTTAATCAGTGAGACTCCCACAGTGTTCAATGTTAATCAGTGAGACTCCCACAGTGTTCAGTGTTAATCAGTGAGACTCCCATAGGGTTCAGTGTTAATCACTGAGACTCCCACAGGGTTCAGTGTTAATCAGTGAGACTCCCATAGGGTTCAGTGTTAATCATTGAGAATCCCATAGAGTTCAGTGTTAATCAGTGAGACTCCCATAGGGTTAAGTGTTAATCAGTGAGACTCCCATAGGGTTCATTGTTAATCAGTGAGTTTTCCATAGTGTTCAGTGTTAATCAATGAGACTCACATATGGTTCAGTGTTAATGAGTGAGACTCCCACAGGGTTCAGTGTTAATCAGTGAGACTCCCACAGGGTTCATGTGTTAATCAGTGAGACTCCCACAGGGTTCAGTGTTAATCAGTGAGACTCCCATAGGGTTCAGTGTTAATCAGTGGGACTCCCATAGGGTTCAGTGTTAATCAGTGAGACTCCCACAGGGTTCAGTGTTAATCAGTGAGACTCCCATAGGGTTCAGTGTTAATCAGTGAGACTCCCATAGGGTCCAGTGTAAATCAGTGAGACTCCCACAGGGTTCATGTGTTAATCAGTGAGACTCCCACAGGGTTCAGTGTTAATCAATGAGACTCCCATAGGGTTCAGTGTTAATCAGTGAGACTCCCACAGGGTTCAGTGTTAATCAGTGATACTCCCTCAGGGTTCATGTGTTAATCAGTGAGACTCCCATAGGGTTCAGTGTTAATCAGTGAGACTCCCACAGGGTTCAGTGTTAATCAGTGAGGCTCCCATAGTGTTCAATGTTAATCAGTGAGACTCCCACAGTGTTCAGTGTTAATCAGTGAGTCTCCCATAGGGTTCAGTGTTAATCAGTGAGACTCCCACAGGGTTCAGTGTTAATCAGTGAGACTCCCTCAGGGTTCATGTGTTAATCAGTGAGACTCCCATAGGTTTCAGTGTTAATCAGTGAGACTCCCACAGAGTTCAGTGTTAATCAGTGAGACTCCCACAGTGTTCAATGTTAATCAGTGAGACTCCCACAGTGTTCAGTGTTAATCAGTGAGACTCCCATAGGGTTCAGTGTTAATCACTGAGACTCCCACAGGGTTCAGTGTTAATCAGTGAGACTCCCATAGGGTTCAGTGTTAATCATTGAGAATCCCATAGAGTTCAGTGTTAATCAGTGAGACTCCCATAGGGTTAAGTGTTAATCAGTGAGACTCCCATAGGGTTCATTGTTAATCAGTGAGACTCCCATAGGGTTCAGCGTTAATCAATGAGACTCCCATATGGTTCAGTGTTAATGAGTGAGACTCCCTCAGGGTTCAGTGTTAATCAGTGAGACTCCCACATTGTTCAGTATTAAACAGTGAAACTCCCATAGGGTTCAGTGTTAATCAGTGAGTCTCCCACAGGGTTCAGTGTTAATCAGTGAGACTCCCATAGGGTTCAGTGTTAACCAGTGAGACTCCCAAAGGGTTCAGTGTTAATCAGTGAGACTCCCATAGGGTTCACTGTTAATCAGTGAGACTCCCATAGGGTTCAGTGTAAATCAGTGAGACTCCCACAGGGTTCATGTGTTAATCAGTGAGACTCCCACAGGGTTCAGTGTTAATCAATGAGACTCCCATAGGGTTCAGTGTTAATCAGTGAGACTCCCACAGGGTTCAGTGTTAATCAGTGAGACTCCCACAGGGTTCAGTGTTAATCAGTGATACTCCCTCAGGGTTCATGTGTTAATCAGTGATACTCCCACAGGGTTCAGTGTTAATCAGTGAGACTCCCACAGGGTTCAGTGTTAATCAGTGAGACTCCCACAGTGTTCAATGTTCATCAGTGAGACTCCCACAGTGTTCAGTGTTATTCAGTGAGACTCCCATAGTGTTCAGTGTTAATCAGTGAGACTCCCATAGGGTTCAGTGTTAATCAGTGAGACTTCCACAGCGTTCAGTGTTAATCAGTGAGACTCCCACAGGGTTCAGTGTTAATCAGTGAGACTCCCTCAGGGTGCATGTGTTAATCAGTGAGACTCCCATAGGGTTCAGTGTTAATCAGTGAGACTCCCACAGGGTTCAGTGTTAATCAGTGAGACTCCCACAGTGTTCAGTGTTAATCAGTGAGACTCCCACAGTGTTCAGTGTTCATCAGTGAGACTCCCTCAGGGTTCAGTGTTAATCACTGAGACTCCCACAGGGTTCAGTGTTAATCAGTGAGACTCCCACAGAGTTCAGTGTTAATCAGTGAGACTCCCACAGTGTTCAATGTTAATCAGTGAGACTCCCACAGTGTTCAGTGTTAATCAGTGAGACTCCCATAGGGTTCAGTGTTAATCACTGAGACTCCCACAGGGTTCAGTGTTAATCAGTGAGACTCCCATAGGGTTCAGTGTTAATCATTGAGAATCCCATAGAGTTCAGTGTTAATCAGTGAGACTCCCATAGGGTTAAGTGTTAATCAGTGAGACTCCCATAGGGTTCATTGTTAATCAGTGAGTTTTCCATAGTGTTCAGTGTTAATCAATGAGACTCACATATGGTTCAGTGTTAATGAGTGAGACTCCCACAGGGTTCAGTGTTAATCAGTGAGACTCCCACAATGTTCATGTGTTAATCAGTGAGACTCCCACAGGGTTCAGTGTTAATCAGTGAGACTCCCATAGGGTTCAGTGTTAATCAGTGAGACTCCCACAGGGTTCAGTGTTAATCAGTGAGACTCCCACAATGTTCATGTGTTAATCAGTGAGACTCCCACAGGGTTCAGTGTTAATCAGTGAGACTCCCATAGGGTTCATTGTTAATCAGTGGGACTCCCAAAGGTTTCAGTGTTAATCAGTGAGACTCCCATAGGGTTCAGTGTTAATCAGTGAGACTCCCACAGGGTTCAGTGTTAATCAGTGAGACTCCCATAGGGTTCAGTGTTAATCAATGAGACTCCCATAGGGTTCAGTGTTAATCACTGAGACTCCCACAGGGTTCAGTGTTAATCAGTGAGACTCCCATAGGGTTCAGTGTTAATCATTGAGAATCCCATAGAGTTCAGTGTTAATCAGTGAGACTCCCATAGGGTTAAGTGTTAATCAGTGAGACTCCCATAGGGTTCATTGTTAATCAGTGAGTTTTCCATAGTGTTCAGTGTTAATCAATGAGACTCACATATGGTTCAGTGTTAATGAGTGAGACTCCCACAGGGTTCAGTGTTAATCAGTGAGACTCCCACAATGTTCATGTGTTAATCAGTGAGACTCCCACAGGGTTCAGTGTTAATCAGTGAGACTCCCATAGGGTTCAGTGTTAATCAGTGAGACTCCCACAGGGTTCAGTGTTAATCAGTGAGACTCCCACAATGTTCATGTGTTAATCAGTGAGACTCCCACAGGGTTCAGTGTTAATCAGTGAGACTCCCATAGGGTTCATTGTTAATCAGTGGGACTCCCAAAGGTTTCAGTGTTAATCAGTGAGACTCCCATAGGGTTCAGTGTTAATCAGTGAGACTCCCACAGGGTTCAGTGTTAATCAGTGAGACTCCCATAGGGTTCAGTGTTAATCAATGAGACTCCCATAGGGTTCAGTGTTAATCAGTCAGACTCCCACAGGGTTCAGTGTTAATCAGTGAGACTCCCACAGGGTTCACTGTTAATCAGTGAGACTCCCATAGGGTTCAGTGTTAATCAGTGAGACTCCCACAGGGTTCAGTGTTAATCAGTGAGACTCCCATAGGGTTCAGTGTTAATCAGTGAGACTCCCACAGGGTTCAGTGTTAATCAGTGAGACTCCCACAGGTGTTCAGTGTTAATCAGTGAGACTCCCACAGTGTTCAGTGTTAATCAGTGAGACTCCCACAGTGGTCAGTGTTCATCAGTGAGACTCCCTCAGGGTTCAGTGTTAATCAGTGAGACTCCCACAGGGTGCATGTGTTAATCAGTGAGACTCCCATAGGGTTCAGTGTTAATCAGTGAGACTCCCACAGGGTTCAGTGTTAATCAGTGAGACTCCCACAGTGTTCAGTGTTAATCAGTGAGACTCCCACAGTGTTCAGTGTTCATCAGTGAGACTCCCTCAGGGTTCAGTGTTAATCACTGAGACTCCCACAGGGTTCAGTGTTAATCAGTGAGACTCCCACAGAGTTCAGTGTTAATCAGTGAGACTCCCACAGTGTTCAATGTTAATCAGTGAGACTCCCACAGTGTTCAGTGTTAATCAGTGAGACTCCCATAGGGTTCAGTGTTAATCACTGAGACTCCCACAGGGTTCAGTGTTAATCAGTGAGACTCCCATAGGGTTCAGTGTTAATCATTGAGAATCCCATAGAGTTCAGTGTTAATCAGTGAGACTCCCATAGGGTTAAGTGTTAATCAGTGAGACTCCCATAGGGTTCATTGTTAATCAGTGAGTTTTCCATAGTGTTCAGTGTTAATCAATGAGACTCACATATGGTTCAGTGTTAATCAGTGAGACTCCCATAGGGTTCAGTGTTAATCACTGAGACTCCCACAGGGTTCAGTGTTAATCAGTGAGACTCCCATAGGGTTCAGTGTTAATCATTGAGAATCCCATAGAGTTCAGTGTTAATCAGTGAGACTCCCATAGGGTTAAGTGTTAATCAGTGAGACTCCCATAGGGTTCATTGTTAATCAGTGAGTTTTCCATAGTGTTCAGTGTTAATCAATGAGACTCACATATGGTTCAGTGTTAATGAGTGAGACTCCCACAGGGTTCAGTGTTAATCAGTGAGACTCCCACAATGTTCATGTGTTAATCAGTGAGACTCCCACAGGGTTCAGTGTTAATCAGTGAGACTCCCATAGGGTTCAGTGTTAATCAGTGAGACTCCCACAGGGTTCAGTGTTAATCAGTGAGACTCCCACAATGTTCATGTGTTAATCAGTGAGACTCCCACAGGGTTCAGTGTTAATCAGTGAGACTCCCATAGGGTTCATTGTTAATCAGTGGGACTCCCAAAGGGTTCAGTGTTAATCAGTGAGACTCCCATAGGGTTCAGTGTTAATCAGTGAGACTCCCACAGGGTTCAGTGTTAATCAGTGAGACTCCCATAGGGTTCAGTGTTAATCAATGAGACTCCCATAGGGTTCAGTGTTAATCAGTCAGACTCCCACAGGGTTCAGTGTTAATCAGTGAGACTCCCACAGGGTTCACTGTTAATCAGTGAGACTCCCATAGGGTTCAGTGTTAATCAGTGAGACTCCCACAGGGTTCAGTGTTAATCAGTGAGACTCCCATAGGGTTCAGTGTTAATCAGTGAGACTCCCACAGGGTTCAGTGTTAATCAGTGAGACTCCCACAGGTGTTCAGTGTTAATCAGTGAGACTCCCACAGTGTTCAGTGTTAATCAGTGAGACTCCCACAGTGGTCAGTGTTCATCAGTGAGACTCCCTCAGGGTTCAGTGTTAATCACTGAGACTCCCACAGGGTTCAGTGTTAATCAGTGAGATTCCCATAGGGTTCAGTGTTAATCAGTGGGACTCCCATAAGGTTCATTGTTAATCAGTGTCACTTCCACAGGGTTCAGTGTTAATCAGTGAGACTCCCACAGGGTTCAGTGTTAATCAGTGAGACTCCCATAGGGTTCAGTGTTAATCAGTGAGACTCCCACAGGGTTCAGTGTTAATCAGTGAGACTCCCACAGGTGTTCAGTGTTAATCAGTGAGACTCCCACAGTGTTCAGTGTTCATCAGTGAGACTCCCTCAGGGTTCAGTGTTAATCACTGAGACTCCCACAGGGTTCAGTGTTAATCAGTGAGACTCCCACAGAGTTCAGTGTTAATCAGTGAGACTCCCACAGTGTTCAATGTTAATCAGTGAGACTCCCACAGTGTTCAGTGTTAATCAGTGAGACTCCAATAGGGTTCAGTGTTAATCACTGAGACTCCCACAGGGTTCAGTGTTAATCAGTGAGACTCCCATAGGGTTCAGTGTTAATCATTGAGAATCCCATAGAGTTCAGTGTTAATCAGTGAGACTCCCATAGGGTTAAGTGTTAATCAGTGAGACTCCCATAGGGTTCATTGTTAATCAGTGAGTTTTCCATAGTGTTCAGTGTTAATCAATGAGACTCACATATGGTTCAGTGTTAATGAGTGAGACTCCCACAGGGTTCAGTGTTAATCAGTGAGACTCCCACAGGGTTCAGTGTTAATCAGTGAGACTCCCACAGGGTTCAGTGTTAATCAGTGAGACTCCCATAGGGTTCAGTGTTAATCAGTGAGACTCCCACAGGGTTCAGTGTTAATCAGTGAGACTCCCACAATGTCCATGTGTTAATCAGTGAGACTCCCACAGGGTTCAGTGTTAATCAGTGAGACTCCCATAGGGTTAATTGTTAATCAGTGGGACTCCCAAAGGGTTCAGTGTTAATCAGTGAGACTCCCATAGGGTTCAGTGTTAATCAGTGAGACTCCCACAGGGTTCAGTGTTAATCAGTGAGACTCCCATAGGGTTCAGTGTTAATCAGTGAGACTCCCACAGGGTTCAGTGTTAATCAGTGAGACTCCCACAGGTGTTCAGTGTTAATCAGTGAGACTCCCACAGTGTTCAGTGTTAATCAGTGAGACTCCCACAGTGGTCAGTGTTCATCAGTGAGACTCCCTCAGGGTTCAGTATTAATCACTGAGACTCCCACAGGGTTCAGTGTTAATCAGTGAGATTCCCATAGGGTTCAGTGTTAATCAGTGGGACTCCCATAAGGTTCATTGTTAATCAGTGTCACTTCCACAGGGTTCAGTGTTAATCAGTGAGACTCCCATAGGGTTCAGTGTTAATCAGTGAGACTCCCACAGGGTTCAGTGTTAATCAGTGAAACTCCCATAGGGTTCAGTGTTAATCAGTGAGACTCCCACAGGGTTCAGTGTTAATCAGTGAGACTCCCTTAGGGTTCAGTGTTAATCAGTGAGACTCCCACAGGGTTCAGTGTTAATCAGTGAGACTCCCACAGGGTTCAGTGTTAATCAGTGAAACTCCCATAGGGTTCAGTGTTAATCAGTGAGACTCCCACAGGGTTCAGTGTTAATCAGTGAGACTCCCATAGGGTTCAGTGTTAATCAATGAGACTCCCATAGGGTTCAGTGTTAATCAGTCAGACTCCCACAGGGTTCAGTGTTAATCAGTGAGACTCCCACAGGGTTCACTGTTAATCAATGAGACTCCCATAGGGTTCAGTGTTAATCAGTGAGACTCCCACAGGGTTCAGTGTTAATCAGTGAGACTCCCATAGGGTTCAGTGTTAATCAGTGAGACTCCCACAGGGTTCAGTGTTAATTAGTGAGACTCCCACAGGTGTTCAGTGTTAATCAGTGAGACTCCCACAGTGTTCAGTGTTAATCAGTGAGACTCCCACAGTGGTCAGTGTTCATCAGTGAGACTCCCTCAGGGTTCAGTGTTAATCACTGAGACTCCCACAGGGTTCAGTGTTAATCAGTGGGACTCCCATAAGGTTCATTGTTAATCAGTGTAACTTCCACAGGATTCAGTGTTAATCAGTGAGACTCCCATAGGGTTCAGTGTTAATCAGTGAGACTCCCACAGGGTTCAGTGTTAATCAGTGAAACTCCCATAGGGTTCAGTGTTAATCAGTGAGACTCCCACAGGGTTCAGTGTTAATCAGTGAGACTCCCATAGGGTTCAGTGTTAATCAGTGAGACTCCCACAGGGTTCAGTGTTAATCAGTGAGACTCCCACAGGGTTCAGTGTTAATCAGTGAAACTCCCATAGGGTTCAGTGTTAATCAGTGAGACTCCCACAGGGTTCAGTGTTAATCAGTGAGACTCCCATAGGGTTCAGTGTTAATCAGTGAGACTCCCACAGGGTTCAGTGTTAATCAATGAGACTCCCATAGGGTTCAGTGTTAATCAGTGAGACTCCCACAGGGTTCAGTGTTAATCAGTGAGCCTCCCACAGGGTTCAGTGTTAATCAGTGATACTCCCTCAGGGTTCATGTGTTAATCAGTGAGACTCCCACAGGGTTCAGTGTTAATCAGTGAGACTCCCACAGAGTTCAGTGTTAATCAGTGAGACTCCCACAGTGTTCAATGTTAATCAGTGAGACTCCCACAGTGTTCAGTGTTAATCAGTGAGACTCCCATAGGGTTCAGTGTTAATCACTGAGACTCCCACAGGGTTCAGTGTTAATCAGTGAGACTCCCATAGGGTTAAGTGTTAATCAGTGAGACTCCCATAGTGTTCATTGTTAATCAGTGAGTTTCCCATAGGGTTCAGTGTTAATCAATGAGACTCACATATGGTTCAGTGTTAATGAGTGAGACTCCCACAGGGTTCAGTGTTAATCAGTGAGACTCCCACAGGGTTCAGTGTTAATCAGTGAGACTCCCTTAGGGTTCAGTGTTAATCAGTGAGACTCCCACAGGGTTCAGTGTTAATCAGTGAGACTCCCACAGGGTTCACTGTTAATCAGTGAGACTCCCATAGGGTTCAGTGTTAATCAGTGAGACTCCCACAGGGTTCAGTGTTAATCAGTGAGACTCCCATAGGGTTCAGTGTTAATCAGTGAGACTCCCATAGGGTTCAGTGTTAATCAATGAGACTCCCATAGGGTTCAGTGTTAATCAGTCAGACTCCCACAGGGTTCAGTGTTAATCAGTGAGACTCCCACAGGGTTCACTGTTAATCAGTGAGACTCCCATAGGGTTCAGTGTTAATCAGTGAGACTCCCACAGGGGTCAGTGTTAATCAGTGAGACTCCCATAGGGTTCAGTGTTAATCAGTGAGACTCCCACAGGGTTCAGTGTTAATCAGTGAGACTCCCACAGGTGTTCAGTGTTAATCAGTGAGACTCCCACAGTGTTCAGTGTTAATCAGTGAGACTCCCACAGTGGTCAGTGTTCATCAGTGAGACTCCCTCAGGGTTCAGTGTTAATCACTGAGACTCCCACAGGGTTCAGTGTTAATCAGTGAGATTCCCATAGGGTTCAGTGTTAATCAGTGGGACTCCCATAAGGTTCATTGTTAATCAGTGTAACTTCCACAGGATTCAGTGTTAATCAGTGAGACTCCCATAGGGTTCAGTGTTAATCAGTGAGACTCCCACAGGGTTCAGTGTTAATCAGTGAAACTCCCATAGGGTTCAGTGTTAATCAGTGAGACTCCCACAGGGTTCAGTGTTAATCAGTGAGACTCCCATAGGGTTCAGTGTTAATCAGTGAGACTCCCACAGGGTTCAGTGTTAATCAGTGAGACTCCCACAGGGTTCAGTGTTAATCAGTGAAACTCCCATAGGGTTCAGTGTTAATCAGTGAGACTCCCACAGGGTTCAGTGTTAATCAGTGAGACTCCCATAGGGTTCAGTGTTAATCAGTGAGACTCCCACAGGGTTCAGTGTTAATCAATGAGACTCCCATAGGGTTCAGTGTTAATCAGTGAGACTCCCACAGGGTTCAGTGTTAATCAGTGAGCCTCCCACAGGGTTCAGTGTTAATCAGTGATACTCCCTCAGGGTTCATGTGTTAATCAGTGAGACTCCCACAGGGTTCAGTGTTAATCAGTGAGACTCCCACAGAGTTCAGTGTTAATCAGTGAGACTCCCACAGTGTTCAATGTTAATCAGTGAGACTCCCACAGTGTTCAGTGTTAATCAGTGAGACTCCCATAGGGTTCAGTGTTAATCACTGAGACTCCCACAGGGTTCAGTGTTAATCAGTGAGACTCCCATAGGGTTCAGTGTTAATCATTGAGAATCCCATAGAGTTCAGTGTTAATCAGTGAGACTCCCATAGGGTTAAGTGTTAATCAGTGAGACTCCCATAGGGTTCATTGTTAATCAGTGAGTTTCCCATAGGGTTCAGTGTTAATCAATGAGACTCACATATGGTTCAGTGTTAATGAGTGAGACTCCCACAGGGTTCAGTGTTAATCAGTGAGACTCCCACAGGGTTCAGTGTTAATCAGTGAGACTCCCACAGGGTTCAGTGTTAATCAGTGAGACTCCCATAGGGTTCAGTGTTAATCAGTGAGACTCCCACAGGGTTCAGTGTTAATCAGTGAGACTCCCACAATGTTCATGTGTTAATCAGTGAGACTCCCACAGGGTTCAGTGTTAATCAGTGAGACTCCCATAGGGTTCAGTGTTAATCAGTGGGACTCCCATAGGGTTCAGTGTTAATCAGTGAGACTCCCATAGGGTTCAGTGTTAATCAGTGAGACTCCCACAGGGTTCAGTGTTAATCAGTGAGACTCCCATAGGGTTCAGTGTTAATCAGTGAGACTCCCATAGGGTTCAGTGTAAATCAGTGAGACTCCCACAGGGTTCATGTGTTAATCAGTGAGACTCCCACAGGGTTCAGTGTTAATCAATGAGACTCCCATAGGGTTCAGTGTTAATCAGTGAGACTCCCACAGGGTTCAGTGTTAATCAGTGATACTCCCTCAGGGTTCATGTGTTAATCAGTGAGACTCCCATAGGGTTCAGTGTTAATCAGTGAGGCTCCCATAGTGTTCAATGTTAATCAGTGAGACTCCCACAGTGTTCAGTGTTAATCAGTGAGTCTCCCATAGGGTTCAGTGTTAATCAGTGAGACTCCCACAGGGTTCAGTGTTAATCAGTGAGACTCCCTCAGGGTTCATGTGTTAATCAGTGAGACTCCCATAGGTTTCAGTGTTAATCAGTGAGACTCCCACAGAGTTCAGTGTTAATCAGTGAGACTCCCACAGTGTTCAATGTTAATCAGTGAGACTCCCACAGTGTTCAGTGTTAATCAGTGAGACTCCCATAGGGTTCAGTGTTAATCACTGAGACTCCCACAGGGTTCAGTGTTAATCAGTGAGACTCCCATATTGTTCAGTGTTAATCATTGAGAATCCCATAGAGTTCAGTGTTAATCAGTGAGACTCCCATAGGGTTAAGTGTTAATCAGTGAGACTCCCATAGGGTTCATTGTTAATCAGTGAGACTCCCATAGGGTTCAGCGTTAATCAATGAGACTCCCATATGGTTCAGTGTTAATGAGTGAGACTCCCTCAGGGTTCAGTGTTAATCAGTGAGACTCCCACATTGTTCAGTATTAAACAGTGAAACTCCCATAGGGTTCAGTGTTAATCAGTGAGTCTCCCACAGGGTTCAGTGTTAATCAGTGAGACTCCCATAGGGTTCAGTGTTAACCAGTGAGACTCCCAAAGGGTTCAGTGTTAATCAGTGAGACTCCCATAGGGTTCAGTGTTAATCAGTGAGACTCCCATAGGGTTCAGTGTAAATCAGTGAGACTCCCACAGGGTTCATGTGTTAATCAGTGAGACTCCCACAGGGTTCAGTGTTAATCAATGAGACTCCCATAGGGTTCAGTGTTAATCAGTGAGACTCCCACAGGGTTCAGTGTTAATCAGTGAGACTCCCACAGGGTTCAGTGTTAATCAGTGATACTCCCTCAGGGTTCATGTGTTAATCAGTGATACTTCCACAGGGTTCAGTGTTAATCAGTGAGACTCCCACAGGGTTCAGTGTTAATCAGTGAGACTCCCACAGTGTTCAATGTTCATCACTGAGACTCCCACAGTGTTCAGTGTTATTCAGTGAGACTCCCATAGTGTTCAGTGTTAATCAGTGAGACTCCCATAGGGTTCAGTGTTAATCAGTGAGACTCCCATAGGGTTCAGTGTTAATCAGTGAGACTCCCACAGGGTTCAGTGTTAATCAGTGAGACTCCCTCAGGGTGCATGTGTTAATCAGTGAGACTCCCATAGGGTTCAGTGTTAATCATTGAGACTCCCACAGGGTTCAGTGTTAATCAGTGAGACTCCCACAGTGTTCAGTGTTAATCAGTGAGACTCCCACAGTGTTCAGTGTTCATCAGTGAGACTCCCTCAGGGTTCAGTGTTAATCACTGAGACTCCCACAGGGTTCAGTGTTAATCAGTGAGATTCCCATAGGGTTCAGTGTTAATCAGTGAGACTCCCACAGTGTTCAGTGTTAATCAGTGAGACTCCCACAGTGTTCAGTGTTCATCAGTGAGACTCCCTCAGGGTTCAGTGTTAATCACTGAGACACACACAGGGTTCAGTGTTAATCAGTGAGATTCCCATAGGGTTCAGTGTTAATCAGTGAGACTCCCATAAGGTTCATTGTTAATCAATGTAACTTCCACAGGGTTCAGTGTTAATCAGTGAGACTCCCATAGGGTTCAGTGTTAATCAGTGAGACTCCCACAGGGTTCATTGTTAATCAGTGAGACTCCCATAGGGTTCAGTGTAAATCAGTGAGACTCCCACAGGGTTCAATGTTAATCAGTGAGACTCCCATAGGGTTCAGTGTTAATCAGTGAGACTCCCATAGGGTTCAGTGTAAATCAATGAGACTCCCACAGGGTTCATGTGTTAATCAGTGAGACTCCCACAGGGTTCAGTGTTAATCAATGAGACTCCCGTAGGGTTCAGTGTTAATCAGTGAGACTCCCACAGGGTTCAGTGTTAATCAGTGAGACTCCCACAGGGTTCAGTGTTAATCAGTGATACTCCCTCAGGGTTCATGTGTTAATCAGTGAGACTCCCATAGGGTTCAGTGTTAATCAGTGAGACTCCCACAGGGTTCAGTGTTAATCGGTGAGGCTCCCATAATGTTCAATGTTAATCAGTGAGACTCCCAAAGTGTTCAGTGTTAATCAGTGAGACTCCCACAGGCTGCAGTGTTAATCAGTGAGACTCCCTCAGGGTTCATGTGTTAATCAGTGAGACTCCCATAGGTTTCAGTGTTAATCAGTGAGACTCCCACAGGGTTCAGTGTTAATCAGTGAAACTCCCACAGTGTTCAATGTTAATCAGTGAGACTCCCACAGTGTTCAGTTTTAATCAGTGAGACTCCCATAGGGTTCAGTGTTAATCACTGAGACTCCCACAGGGTTCAGTGTTAATCAGTGA
The DNA here is from genome assembly GCF_048934315.1 of Petromyzon marinus. NCBI lineage: Eukaryota > Metazoa > Chordata > Hyperoartia > Petromyzontiformes > Petromyzontidae > Petromyzon > Petromyzon marinus. Next base: position 1,328,715 of record NW_027423612.1, read on the forward strand.
GACTCCCATAGGGTTCAGTGTTAATAATTGAGAATCCCATAGAGTTCAGTGTTAATCAGTGAGACTCCCATAGGGTTAAGTGTTAATCAGTGAGACTCCCATAGGGTTCAATGTTAATCAGTGAGACTCCCATAGGGTTCAGTGTTAATCAATGAGACTCCCATATGGTTCAGTGTTAATGAGTGAGACTCTCACAGGGTTCAGTGTTAATCAGTGAGACTCCCACATGGTTCAGTGTTAAACAGTGAAACTCCCATAGGGTTCAGTGTTAATCACTGAGACTCCCACAGGGTTCAGTGTTAATCAGTGAGACTCCCATAGGGTTCAGTGTTAATCATTGAGAATCCCATAGAGTTCAGTGTTAATCAGTGAGACTCCCATAGGGTTAAGTGTTAATCAGTGAGACTCCCATAGGGTTCATTGTTAATCAGTGAGACTCCCATAGGGTTCAGCGTTAATCAATGAGACTCCCATATGGTTCAATGTTAATGAGTGAGACTCCCTCAGGGTTCAGTGTTAATCAGTGAGACTCCCACATTGTTCAGTATTAAACAGTGAAACTCCCATACGGTTCAGTGTTAATCAGTGAGTCTCCTACAGGGTTCAGTGTTAATCAGTGAGACTCCCATAGGGTTCAGTGTTAACCAATGAGTCTCCCAAAGGGTTCAGTGTTAATCAGTGAGACTCCCATAGGGTTCAGTGTTAATCAGTGAGACTCCCATAGGGTTCAGTGTAAATCAGTGAGACTCCCACAGGGTTCATGTGTTAATCAGTGAGACTCCCACAGGGTTCAGTGTTAATCAATGAGACTCCCATAGGGTTCAGTGTTAATCAGTGAGACTCCCACAGGGTTCAGTGTTAATCAGTGAGACTCCCACAGGGTTCAGTGTTAATCAGTGATACTCCCTCAGGGTTCATGTGTTAATCAGTGATACTCCCACAGGGTTCAGTGTTAATCAGTGAGACTCCCACAGGGTTCAGTGTTAATCAGTGAGACTCCCACAGTGTTCAATGTTCATCAGTGAGACTCCCACAGTGTTCAGTGTTATTCAGTGAGACTCCCATAGTGTTCAGTGTTAATCAGTGAGACTCCCATAGGGTTCAGTGTTAATCAGTGAGACTTCCACAGGGTTCAGTGTTAATCAGTGAGACTCCCACAGGGTTCAGTGTTAATCAGTGAGACTCCCTCAGGGTGCATGTGTTAATCAGTGAGACTCCCATAGGGTTCAGTGTTAATCAGTGAGACTCCCACAGGGTTCAGTGTTAATCAGTGAGACTCCCACAGTGTTCAGTGTTAATCAGTGAGACTCCCACAGTGTTCAGTGTTCATCAGTGAGACTCCCTCAGGGTTCAGTGTTAATCACTGAGACTCCCACAGGGTTCAGTGTTAATCAGTGAGATTCCCATAGGGTTCAGTGTTAATCAGTGAGACTCCCACAGTGTTCAGTGTTAATCAGTGAGACTCCCATAAGGTTCATTGTTAATCAGTGTAACTTCCACAGGGTTCAGTGTTAATCAGTGAGACTCCCATAGGGTTCAGTGTTAATCAGTGAGACTCCCACAGGGTTCAGTGTTAATCAGTGAGACTCCCATAGGGTTCAGTGTAAATCAGTGAGACTCCCACAGGGTTCAGTGTTAATCAGTGAGACTCCCATAGGGTTCAGTGTTAATCAGTGAGACTCCCATAGGGTTCAGTGTAAATCAATGAGACTCCCACAGGGTTCATGTGTTAATCAGTGAGACTCCCACAGGGTTCAGTGTTAATCAATGAGACTCCCGTAGGGTTCAGTGTTAATCAGTGAGACTCCCACAGGGTTCAGTGTTAATCAGTGAGACTCCCACAGGGTTCAGTGTTAATCAGTGATACTCCCTCAGGGTTCATGTGTTAATCAGTGAGACTCCCATAGGGTTCAGTGTTAATCAGTGAGACTCCCACAGGGTTCAGTGTTAATCGGTGAGGCTCCCATAGTGTTCAATGTTAATCAGTGAGACTCCCAAAGTGTTCAGTGTTAATCAGTGAGACTCCCACAGGCTTCAGTGTTAATCAGTGAGACTCCCTCAGGGTTCATGTGTTAATCAGTGAGACTCCCATAGGTTTCAGTGTTAATCAGTGAGACTCCCACAGGGTTCAGTGTTAATCAGTGAAACTCCCACAGTGTTCAATGTTAATCAGTGAGACTCCCACAGAGTTCAGTGTTAATCAGTGAGACTCCCATAGGGTTCAGTGTTAATCACTGAGACTCCCACAGGGTTCAGTGTTAATCAGTGAGACTCCCATAGGGTTCAGTGTTAATCATTGAGAATCCCATAGAGTTCAGTGTTAATCAGTGAGACTCCCATAGGGTTAAGTGTTAATCAGTGAGACTCCCATAGGGTTCATTGTTAATCATTGAGACTCCCATAGGGTTCAGTGTTAATCAATGAGACTCCCATATGGTTCAGTGTTAATGAGTGAGACTCTCACAGGGTTCAGTGTTAATCAGTGAGACTCCCACATGGTTCAGTGTTAAACAGTGAAACTCCCATAGGGTTCAGTGTTAATCAGTGAGTCTCCCACAGGGTTCAGTGTTAATCAGTGAGACTCCCATAGGGTTCAGTGTTAATCAGTGAGAGTCCCACAGGGTTCAGTGTTAATCAGTGAGACTCCCATAGGGTTCAGTGTTAATCAGTGAGACTCCCATAGGGTTCAGTGTAAATCAGTGAGACTCCCACAGGGTTCATGTGTTAATCAGTGAGACTCCCACAGGGTTCAGTGTTAATCAATGAGACTCCCATAGGGTTCAGTGTTAATCAGTGAGACTCCCACAGGGTTCAGTGTTAATAAGTGAGACTCCCACAGGGTTCAGTGTTAATCAGTGATACTCCCTCAGGTTTCATATGTTAATCAGTGAGACTCCCATAGGGTTCATTGTTAATCAGTGAGACTCCCACAGGGTTCAGTGTTAATCAGTGAGACTCCCACAGTGTTCAGTGTTAATCAGTGAGACTCCCATAGGGTTTAGTGTTAATCAGTGAGACTCCCACAGGGTTCAGTGTTAATCAGTGAGACTCCCTCAGGGTTCATGTGTTAATCAGTGAGACTCCCATAGGGTTCAATGTTAATCAGTGAGACTCCCACAGTGTTCAGTGTTAATCAGTGAGACTCCCATAGGGTTCAGTGTTAATCACTGAGACTCCCACAGGGTTCAGTGTTAATCAGTGAGACTCCCATAGGGTTCAGTGTTAATCATTGAGAATCCCATAGAGTTCAGTGTTAATCAGTGAGACTCCCATAGGGTCAAGTGTTAATCAGTGAGACTCCCATAGGGTTCATTGTTAATCAGTGAGACTCCCATAGGGTTCAGTGTTAATCATTGAGAATCCCATAGAGTTCAGTGTTAATCAGTGAGACTCCCATAGGGTTAAGTGTTAATCAGTGAGACTCCCATAGGGTTCATTGTTAATCAGTGAGACTCCCATAGGGTTCAGCGTTAATCTGTGAGACTCCCACATGGTTCAGTGTTATTCAGTGAGACTCCCACAGGGTTCAATTTTAATCAGTGAGACTCCCACAGTGTTCAGTGTTAATCATTGAGACTCCCACAGTGTTCAGTGTTCATCAGTGAGACTCCCTCAGGGTTCAGTGTTAATCACTGAGACTCCCACTGGGTTCAGTGTTAATCAGTGAGATTCCCATAGAGTTCAGTGTTAATCAGTGAGACTCCCATAGGGTTAAGTGTTAATCAGTGAGACTCCCATAGGGTTCATTGTTAATCATTGAGACTCCCATAGGGTTCAGTGTTAATCAATGAGACTCCCATATGGTTCAGTGTTAATGAGTGAGACTCTCACAGGGTTCAGTGTTAATCAGTGAGACTCCCACATGGTTCAGTGTTAAACAGTGAAACTCCCATAGGGTTCAGTGTTAATCAGTGAGTCTCCCACAGGGTTCAGTGTTAATCAGTGAGACTCCCATAGGGTTCAGTGTTAATCAGTGAGAGTCCCACAGGGTTCAGTGTTAATCAGTGAGACTCCCATAGGGTTCAGTGTTAATCAGTGAGACTCCCATAGGGTTCAGTGTAAATCAGTGAGACTCCCACAGGGTTCAGTGTTAATCAGTGATACTCCCTCAGGGTTCATGTGTTAATCAGTGAGACTCCCATAGGGTTCAGTGTTAATCAGTGAGACTCCCACAGGGTTCAGTGTTAATCGGTGAGGCTCCCATAGTGTTCAATGTTAATCAGTGAGACTCCCAAAGTGTTCAGTGTTAATCAGTGAGACTCCCACAGGCTTCAGTGTTAATCAGTGAGACTCCCTCAGGGTTCATGTGTTAATCAGTGAGACTCCCATAGGTTTCAGTGTTAATCAGTGAGACTCCCACAGGGTTCAGTGTTAATCAGTGAAACTCCCACAGTGTTCAATGTTAATCAGTGAGACTCCCACAGAGTTCAGTGTTAATCAGTGAGACTCCCATAGGGTTCAGTGTTAATCACTGAGACTCCCACAGGGTTCAGTGTTAATCAGTGAGACTCCCATAGGGTTCAGTGTTAATCATTGAGAATCCCATAGAGTTCAGTGTTAATCAGTGAGACTCCCATAGGGTTAAGTGTTAATCAGTGAGACTCCCATAGGGTTCATTGTTAATCATTGAGACTCCCATAGGGTTCAGTGTTAATCAATGAGACTCCCATATGGTTCAGTGTTAATGAGTGAGACTCTCACAGGGTTCAGTGTTAATCAGTGAGACTCCCACATGGTTCAGTGTTAAACAGTGAAACTCCCATAGGGTTCAGTGTTAATCAGTGAGTCTCCCACAGGGTTCAGTGTTAATCAGTGAGACTCCCATAGGGTTCAGTGTTAATCAGTGAGAGTCCCACAGGGTTCAGTGTTAATCAGTGAGACTCCCATAGGGTTCAGTGTTAATCAGTGAGACTCCCATAGGGTTCAGTGTAAATCAGTGAGACTCCCACAGGGTTCATGTGTTAATCAGTGAGACTCCCACAGGGTTCAGTGTTAATCAATGAGACTCCCATAGGGTTCAGTGTTAATCAGTGAGACTCCCACAGGGTTCAGTGTTAATAAGTGAGACTCCCACAGGGTTCAGTGTTAATCAGTGATACTCCCTCAGGTTTCATATGTTAATCAGTGAGACTCCCATAGGGTTCATTGTTAATCAGTGAGACTCCCACAGGGTTCAGTGTTAATCAGTGAGACTCCCACAGTGTTCAGTGTTAATCAGTGAGACTCCCATAGGGTTTAGTGTTAATCAGTGAGACTCCCACAGGGTTCAGTGTTAATCAGTGAGACTCCCTCAGGGTTCATGTGTTAATCAGTGAGACTCCCATAGGGTTCAATGTTAATCAGTGAGACTCCCACAGTGTTCAGTGTTAATCAGTGAGACTCCCATAGGGTTCAGTGTTAATCACTGAGACTCCCACAGGGTTCAGTGTTAATCAGTGAGACTCCCATAGGGTTCAGTGTTAATCATTGAGAATCCCATAGAGTTCAGTGTTAATCAGTGAGACTCCCATAGGGTCAAGTGTTAATCAGTGAGACTCCCATAGGGTTCATTGTTAATCAGTGAGACTCCCATAGGGTTCAGTGTTAATCATTGAGAATCCCATAGAGTTCAGTGTTAATCAGTGAGACTCCCATAGGGTTAAGTGTTAATCAGTGAGACTCCCATAGGGTTCATTGTTAATCAGTGAGACTCCCATAGGGTTCAGCGTTAATCTGTGAGACTCCCACATGGTTCAGTGTTATTCAGTGAGACTCCCACAGGGTTCAATTTTAATCAGTGAGACTCCCACAGTGTTCAGTGTTAATCATTGAGACTCCCACAGTGTTCAGTGTTCATCAGTGAGACTCCCTCAGGGTTCAGTGTTAATCATTGAGACTCCCATAGGGTCCAGTGTTAATCAGTGAGACTCCCACAGGGTTCAGTGTTAATCAGTGATACTCCCATAGGGTTCAGTGTTAATCAGTGAGACTCCCATAGGGTTCAGTGTAAATCACTGAGACTCCTACAGGGTTCATGTGTTAATCAGTGATACTCCCTCAGGGTTCAGTGTTAATCAATGAGACTCCCATAGTGTTCAGTGTTAATCACTGAGACTCCCACAGGGTTCAGTGTTAATCAGTGAGACTCCCATAGGGTTCATGTGTTAATCAGTGAGACTCCCATAGAGTTCAGTGTTAATCAGTGAGACTCCCATAGGGTTAAGTGTTAATCAGTGAGACTCCCATAGGGTTCATTGTTAATCAGTGAGACTCCCATAGGGTTCAGTGTTAATCAATGAGACTCCCATATGGTTCAGTGTTAATGAGTCAGACTCCCACAGGGTTCAGTGTTAATCAGTGAGACTCCCACAGGGTTCAGTGTTAATCAGTGAAGCTCCCATAGTGTTCAATGTTAATCAGTGAGACTCCCACAGTGTTCAGTGTTAATCAGTGAGACTCCCACAGGGTTCAGCGTTAATCAGTGAGACTCCCTCAGGGTTCATGTGTTAATCAGTGAGACTCCCATAGGTGTCAGTGTTAATCAGTGAGACTCCCACAGGGTTCAGTGTTAATCAGTGAGACTCCCACAGTGTTCAGTGTTAATCAGTAAGACTCCCATAGGGTTCAGTGTTAATCACTGAGACTCCCACAGGGTTCAGTGTAAATCAGTGAGACTCCCATAGGGTTCAGTGTTAATCATTGAGAATCCCATAGAGTTCAGTGTTAATCAGTGAGACTCCCATAGGGTTCAGTGTTAATCAGTGAGACTCCCACAGGGTTCAGTGTTAATCAGTGAAACTCCCACAGGGTTCAGTGTTAATCAGTGAGACTCCCACAGGGTTCAGTGTTAATCAGTGAGACTCCCATATGGTTCAGTGTTAATCAATGAGACTCCCATAGGGTTCAGTGTTAATCAGTGAGACTCCCACAGGGTTCAGTGTTAATCAGTGAGTCTCCCACAGGGTTCAGTGTTAATCAGTGAGACTCCCTCAGGGTTCATATGTTAATCAGTGAGACTCCCATAGGGTTCAGTGTTAATCAGTGAGACTCCCACAGGGTTCAGTGTTAATCAGTGAGACTCCCACAGTGTTCAGTGTTAATCAGTGAGACTCCCACAGTGGTCAGTGTTCATCAGTGAGAATCCCTCAGGGTTCAGTGTTAATCACTGGGACTCCCACAGGGTTCAGTGTTAATCAGTGAGATTCCCATAGGGTTCAGTGTTAATCAGTGAGATTCCCATAAGGTTCATTGTTAATCAGTGTAACTTCCACAGGGTTCAGTGTTAATCAGTGAGACTCCCATAGGGTTCAGTGTTAATCAGTGAGACTCCCACAGGGTTCAGTGTTAATCAGTGAGACTCCCACAGGGTTCAGTTAATCAGTGAGACTCCCATAGGGTTCAGTGTTAATCAGTGAGACTCCCACAGGGTTCAGTGTTAATCAGTGAAACTCCCACAGGGTTCATGTGTTAATCAGTGAGACTCCCACAGGGTTCAGTGTTAATCATTGAGACTCCCATATGGTTCAGTGTTAATCAGTGAGACTCCCACAGGGTTCAGTGTTAATCAGTGAGACTCCCATAGGGTTCAGTGTTAATCAGTGAGACTCCCATAGGGTTCAGTGTTAATCAGTGAGACTCCCACAGGGTTCAGTGTTAATCAGTGAGACTCCCACAGTGTTCAGTGTTAATCAGTGAGACTCCCACAGTGGTCAGTGTTCATCAGTGAGACTCCCACAGGGTTCAGTGTTAATCACTGAGACTCCCACAGTGTTCAGTGTTAATCAGTGATACTCCCTCAGGGTTCATGTGTTAATCAGTGAGACTCCCACAGGGTTCATGTGTTAATCAGTGAGACTCCCACAGGGTTCAGTGTTAATCAATGAGACTCCCATAGGGTTCAGTGTTAATCAGTGAGACTCCCACAGGGTTCAGTGTTAATCAGTGAGACTCCCACAGGGTTCAGTGTTAATCAGTGATACTCCCTCAGGGTTCATGTGTTAATCAGTGATACTTCCACAGGGTTCAGTGTTAATCAGTGAGACTCCCACAGGGTTCAGTGTTAATCAGTGAGACTCCCACAGTGTTCAATGTTCATCACTGAGACTCCCACAGTGTTCAGTGTTATTCAGTGAGACTCCCATAGTGTTCAGTGTTAATCAGTGAGACTCCCATAGGGTTCAGTGTTAATCAGTGAGACTCCCATAGGGTTCAGTGTTAATCAGTGAGACTCCCACAGGGTTCAGTGTTAATCAGTGAGACTCCCTCAGGGTGCATGTGTTAATCAGTGAGACTCCCATAGGGTTCAGTGTTAATCATTGAGACTCCCACAGGGTTCAGTGTTAATCAGTGAGACTCCCACAGTGTTCAGTGTTAATCAGTGAGACTCCCACAGTGTTCAGTGTTCATCAGTGAGACTCCCTCAGGGTTCAGTGTTAATCACTGAGACTCCCACAGGGTTCAGTGTTAATCAGTGAGATTCCCATAGGGTTCAGTGTTAATCAGTGAGACTCCCACAGTGTTCAGTGTTAATCAGTGAGACTCCCACAGTGTTCAGTGTTCATCAGTGAGACTCCCTCAGGGTTCAGTGTTAATCACTGAGACACACACAGGGTTCAGTGTTAATCAGTGAGATTCCCATAGGGTTCAGTGTTAATCAGTGAGACTCCCATAAGGTTCATTGTTAATCAATGTAACTTCCACAGGGTTCAGTGTTAATCAGTGAGACTCCCATAGGGTTCAGTGTTAATCAGTGAGACTCCCACAGGGTTCATTGTTAATCAGTGAGACTCCCATAGGGTTCAGTGTAAATCAGTGAGACTCCCACAGGGTTCAATGTTAATCAGTGAGACTCCCATAGGGTTCAGTGTTAATCAGTGAGACTCCCATAGGGTTCAGTGTAAATCAATGAGACTCCCACAGGGTTCATGTGTTAATCAGTGAGACTCCCACAGGGTTCAGTGTTAATCAATGAGACTCCCGTAGGGTTCAGTGTTAATCAGTGAGACTCCCACAGGGTTCAGTGTTAATCAGTGAGACTCCCACAGGGTTCAGTGTTAATCAGTGATACTCCCTCAGGGTTCATGTGTTAATCAGTGAGACTCCCATAGGGTTCAGTGTTAATCAGTGAGACTCCCACAGGGTTCAGTGTTAATCGGTGAGGCTCCCATAATGTTCAATGTTAATCAGTGAGACTCCCAAAGTGTTCAGTGTTAATCAGTGAGACTCCCACAGGCTGCAGTGTTAATCAGTGAGACTCCCTCAGGGTTCATGTGTTAATCAGTGAGACTCCCATAGGTTTCAGTGTTAATCAGTGAGACTCCCACAGGGTTCAGTGTTAATCAGTGAAACTCCCACAGTGTTCAATGTTAATCAGTGAGACTCCCACAGTGTTCAGTTTTAATCAGTGAGACTCCCATAGGGTTCAGTGTTAATCACTGAGACTCCCACAGGGTTCAGTGTTAATCAGTGAGACTCCCATAGGGTTCAGTGTTAATAATTGAGAATCCCATAGAGTTCAGTGTTAATCAGTGAGACTCCCATAGGGTTAAGTGTTAATCAGTGAGACTCCCATAGGGTTCAATGTTAATCAGTGAGACTCCCATAGGGTTCAGTGTTAATCAATGAGACTCCCATATGGTTCAGTGTTAATGAGTGAGACTCTCACAGGGTTCAGTGTTAATCAGTGAGACTCCCACATGGTTCAGTGTTAAACAGTGAAACTCCCATAGGGTTCAGTGTTAATCACTGAGACTCCCACAGGGTTCAGTGTTAATCAGTGAGACTCCCATAGGGTTCAGTGTTAATCATTGAGAATCCCATAGAGTTCAGTGTTAATCAGTGAGACTCCCATAGGGTTAAGTGTTAATCAGTGAGACTCCCATAGGGTTCATTGTTAATCAGTGAGACTCCCATAGGGTTCAGCGTTAATCAATGAGACTCCCATATGGTTCAATGTTAATGAGTGAGACTCCCTCAGGGTTCAGTGTTAATCAGTGAGACTCCCACATTGTTCAGTATTAAACAGTGAAACTCCCATACGGTTCAGTGTTAATCAGTGAGTCTCCTACAGGGTTCAGTGTTAATCAGTGAGACTCCCATAGGGTTCAGTGTTAACCAATGAGTCTCCCAAAGGGTTCAGTGTTAATCAGTGAGACTCCCATAGGGTTCAGTGTTAATCAGTGAGACTCCCATAGGGTTCAGTGTAAATCAGTGAGACTCCCACAGGGTTCATGTGTTAATCAGTGAGACTCCCACAGGGTTCAGTGTTAATCAATGAGACTCCCATAGGGTTCAGTGTTAATCAGTGAGACTCCCACAGGGTTCAGTGTTAATCAGTGAGACTCCCACAGGGTTCAGTGTTAATCAGTGATACTCCCTCAGGGTTCATGTGTTAATCAGTGATACTCCCACAGGGTTCAGTGTTAATCAGTGAGACTCCCACAGGGTTCAGTGTTAATCAGTGAGACTCCCACAGTGTTCAATGTTCATCAGTGAGACTCCCACAGTGTTCAGTGTTATTCAGTGAGACTCCCATAGTGTTCAGTGTTAATCAGTGAGACTCCCATAGGGTTCAGTGTTAATCAGTGAGACTTCCACAGGGTTCAGTGTTAATCAGTGAGACTCCCACAGGGTTCAGTGTTAATCAGTGAGACTCCCTCAGGGTGCATGTGTTAATCAGTGAGACTCCCATAGGGTTCAGTGTTAATCAGTGAGACTCCCACAGGGTTCAGTGTTAATCAGTGAGACTCCCACAGTGTTCAGTGTTAATCAGTGAGACTCCCACAGTGTTCAGTGTTCATCAGTGAGACTCCCTCAGGGTTCAGTGTTAATCACTGAGACTCCCACAGGGTTCAGTGTTAATCAGTGAGATTCCCATAGGGTTCAGTGTTAATCAGTGAGACTCCCACAGTGTTCAGTGTTAATCAGTGAGACTCCCATAAGGTTCATTGTTAATCAGTGTAACTTCCACAGGGTTCAGTGTTAATCAGTGAGACTCCCATAGGGTTCAGTGTTAATCAGTGAGACTCCCACAGGGTTCAGTGTTAATCAGTGAGACTCCCATAGGGTTCAGTGTAAATCAGTGAGACTCCCACAGGGTTCAGTGTTAATCAGTGAGACTCCCATAGGGTTCAGTGTTAATCAGTGAGACTCCCATAGGGTTCAGTGTAAATCAATGAGACTCCCACAGGGTTCATGTGTTAATCAGTGAGACTCCCACAGGGTTCAGTGTTAATCAATGAGACTCCCGTAGGGTTCAGTGTTAATCAGTGAGACTCCCACAGGGTTCAGTGTTAATCAGTGAGACTCCCACAGGGTTCAGTGTTAATCAGTGATACTCCCTCAGGGTTCATGTGTTAATCAGTGAGACTCCCATAGGGTTCAGTGTTAATCAGTGAGACTCCCACAGGGTTCAGTGTTAATCGGTGAGGCTCCCATAGTGTTCAATGTTAATCAGTGAGACTCCCAAAGTGTTCAGTGTTAATCAGTGAGACTCCCACAGGCTTCAGTGTTAATCAGTGAGACTCCCTCAGGGTTCATGTGTTAATCAGTGAGACTCCCATAGGTTTCAGTGTTAATCAGTGAGACTCCCACAGGGTTCAGTGTTAATCAGTGAAACTCCCACAGTGTTCAATGTTAATCAGTGAGACTCCCACAGAGTTCAGTGTTAATCAGTGAGACTCCCATAGGGTTCAGTGTTAATCACTGAGACTCCCACAGGGTTCAGTGTTAATCAGTGAGACTCCCATAGGGTTCAGTGTTAATCATTGAGAATCCCATAGAGTTCAGTGTTAATCAGTGAGACTCCCATAGGGTTAAGTGTTAATCAGTGAGACTCCCATAGGGTTCATTGTTAATCATTGAGACTCCCATAGGGTTCAGTGTTAATCAATGAGACTCCCATATGGTTCAGTGTTAATGAGTGAGACTCTCACAGGGTTCAGTGTTAATCAGTGAGACTCCCACATGGTTCAGTGTTAAACAGTGAAACTCCCATAGGGTTCAGTGTTAATCAGTGAGTCTCCCACAGGGTTCAGTGTTAATCAGTGAGACTCCCATAGGGTTCAGTGTTAATCAGTGAGAGTCCCACAGGGTTCAGTGTTAATCAGTGAGACTCCCATAGGGTTCAGTGTTAATCAGTGAGACTCCCATAGGGTTCAGTGTAAATCAGTGAGACTCCCACAGGGTTCATGTGTTAATCAGTGAGACTCCCACAGGGTTCAGTGTTAATCAATGAGACTCCCATAGGGTTCAGTGTTAATCAGTGAGACTCCCACAGGGTTCAGTGTTAATAAGTGAGACTCCCACAGGGTTCAGTGTTAATCAGTGATACTCCCTCAGGTTTCATATGTTAATCAGTGAGACTCCCATAGGGTTCATTGTTAATCAGTGAGACTCCCACAGGGTTCAGTGTTAATCAGTGAGACTCCCACAGTGTTCAGTGTTAATCAGTGAGACTCCCATAGGGTTTAGTGTTAATCAGTGAGACTCCCACAGGGTTCAGTGTTAATCAGTGAGACTCCCTCAGGGTTCATGTGTTAATCAGTGAGACTCCCATAGGGTTCAATGTTAATCAGTGAGACTCCCACAGTGTTCAGTGTTAATCAGTGAGACTCCCATAGGGTTCAGTGTTAATCACTGAGACTCCCACAGGGTTCAGTGTTAATCAGTGAGACTCCCATAGGGTTCAGTGTTAATCATTGAGAATCCCATAGAGTTCAGTGTTAATCAGTGAGACTCCCATAGGGTCAAGTGTTAATCAGTGAGACTCCCATAGGGTTCATTGTTAATCAGTGAGACTCCCATAGGGTTCAGTGTTAATCATTGAGAATCCCATAGAGTTCAGTGTTAATCAGTGAGACTCCCATAGGGTTAAGTGTTAATCAGTGAGACTCCCATAGGGTTCATTGTTAATCAGTGAGACTCCCATAGGGTTCAGCGTTAATCTGTGAGACTCCCACATGGTTCAGTGTTATTCAGTGAGACTCCCACAGGGTTCAATTTTAATCAGTGAGACTCCCACAGTGTTCAGTGTTAATCATTGAGACTCCCACAGTGTTCAGTGTTCATCAGTGAGACTCCCTCAGGGTTCAGTGTTAATCACTGAGACTCCCACTGGGTTCAGTGTTAATCAGTGAGATTCCCATAGAGTTCAGTGTTAATCAGTGAGACTCCCATAGGGTTAAGTGTTAATCAGTGAGACTCCCATAGGGTTCATTGTTAATCATTGAGACTCCCATAGGGTTCAGTGTTAATCAATGAGACTCCCATATGGTTCAGTGTTAATGAGTGAGACTCTCACAGGGTTCAGTGTTAATCAGTGAGACTCCCACATGGTTCAGTGTTAAACAGTGAAACTCCCATAGGGTTCAGTGTTAATCAGTGAGTCTCCCACAGGGTTCAGTGTTAATCAGTGAGACTCCCATAGGGTTCAGTGTTAATCAGTGAGAGTCCCACAGGGTTCAGTGTTAATCAGTGAGACTCCCATAGGGTTCAGTGTTAATCAGTGAGACTCCCATAGGGTTCAGTGTAAATCAGTGAGACTCCCACAGGGTTCAGTGTTAATCAGTGATACTCCCTCAGGGTTCATGTGTTAATCAGTGAGACTCCCATAGGGTTCAGTGTTAATCAGTGAGACTCCCACAGGGTTCAGTGTTAATCGGTGAGGCTCCCATAGTGTTCAATGTTAATCAGTGAGACTCCCAAAGTGTTCAGTGTTAATCAGTGAGACTCCCACAGGCTTCAGTGTTAATCAGTGAGACTCCCTCAGGGTTCATGTGTTAATCAGTGAGACTCCCATAGGTTTCAGTGTTAATCAGTGAGACTCCCACAGGGTTCAGTGTTAATCAGTGAAACTCCCACAGTGTTCAATGTTAATCAGTGAGACTCCCACAGAGTTCAGTGTTAATCAGTGAGACTCCCATAGGGTTCAGTGTTAATCACTGAGACTCCCACAGGGTTCAGTGTTAATCAGTGAGACTCCCATAGGGTTCAGTGTTAATCATTGAGAATCCCATAGAGTTCAGTGTTAATCAGTGAGACTCCCATAGGGTTAAGTGTTAATCAGTGAGACTCCCATAGGGTTCATTGTTAATCATTGAGACTCCCATAGGGTTCAGTGTTAATCAATGAGACTCCCATATGGTTCAGTGTTAATGAGTGAGACTCTCACAGGGTTCAGTGTTAATCAGTGAGACTCCCACATGGTTCAGTGTTAAACAGTGAAACTCCCATAGGGTTCAGTGTTAATCAGTGAGTCTCCCACAGGGTTCAGTGTTAATCAGTGAGACTCCCATAGGGTTCAGTGTTAATCAGTGAGAGTCCCACAGGGTTCAGTGTTAATCAGTGAGACTCCCATAGGGTTCAGTGTTAATCAGTGAGACTCCCATAGGGTTCAGTGTAAATCAGTGAGACTCCCACAGGGTTCATGTGTTAATCAGTGAGACTCCCACAGGGTTCAGTGTTAATCAATGAGACTCCCATAGGGTTCAGTGTTAATCAGTGAGACTCCCACAGGGTTCAGTGTTAATAAGTGAGACTCCCACAGGGTTCAGTGTTAATCAGTGATACTCCCTCAGGTTTCATATGTTAATCAGTGAGACTCCCATAGGGTTCATTGTTAATCAGTGAGACTCCCACAGGGTTCAGTGTTAATCAGTGAGACTCCCACAGTGTTCAGTGTTAATCAGTGAGACTCCCATAGGGTTTAGTGTTAATCAGTGAGACTCCCACAGGGTTCAGTGTTAATCAGTGAGACTCCCTCAGGGTTCATGTGTTAATCAGTGAGACTCCCATAGGGTTCAATGTTAATCAGTGAGACTCCCACAGTGTTCAGTGTTAATCAGTGAGACTCCCATAGGGTTCAGTGTTAATCACTGAGACTCCCACAGGGTTCAGTGTTAATCAGTGAGACTCCCATAGGGTTCAGTGTTAATCATTGAGAATCCCATAGAGTTCAGTGTTAATCAGTGAGACTCCCATAGGGTCAAGTGTTAATCAGTGAGACTCCCATAGGGTTCATTGTTAATCAGTGAGACTCCCATAGGGTTCAGTGTTAATCATTGAGAATCCCATAGAGTTCAGTGTTAATCAGTGAGACTCCCATAGGGTTAAGTGTTAATCAGTGAGACTCCCATAGGGTTCATTGTTAATCAGTGAGACTCCCATAGGGTTCAGCGTTAATCTGTGAGACTCCCACATGGTTCAGTGTTATTCAGTGAGACTCCCACAGGGTTCAATTTTAATCAGTGAGACTCCCACAGTGTTCAGTGTTAATCATTGAGACTCCCACAGTGTTCAGTGTTCATCAGTGAGACTCCCTCAGGGTTCAGTGTTAATCATTGAGACTCCCATAGGGTCCAGTGTTAATCAGTGAGACTCCCACAGGGTTCAGTGTTAATCAGTGATACTCCCATAGGGTTCAGTGTTAATCAGTGAGACTCCCATAGGGTTCAGTGTAAATCACTGAGACTCCTACAGGGTTCATGTGTTAATCAGTGATACTCCCTCAGGGTTCAGTGTTAATCAATGAGACTCCCATAGTGTTCAGTGTTAATCACTGAGACTCCCACAGGGTTCAGTGTTAATCAGTGAGACTCCCATAGGGTTCATGTGTTAATCAGTGAGACTCCCATAGAGTTCAGTGTTAATCAGTGAGACTCCCATAGGGTTAAGTGTTAATCAGTGAGACTCCCATAGGGTTCATTGTTAATCAGTGAGACTCCCATAGGGTTCAGTGTTAATCAATGAGACTCCCATATGGTTCAGTGTTAATGAGTCAGACTCCCACAGGGTTCAGTGTTAATCAGTGAGACTCCCACAGGGTTCAGTGTTAATCAGTGAAGCTCCCATAGTGTTCAATGTTAATCAGTGAGACTCCCACAGTGTTCAGTGTTAATCAGTGAGACTCCCACAGGGTTCAGCGTTAATCAGTGAGACTCCCTCAGGGTTCATGTGTTAATCAGTGAGACTCCCATAGGTGTCAGTGTTAATCAGTGAGACTCCCACAGGGTTCAGTGTTAATCAGTGAGACTCCCACAGTGTTCAGTGTTAATCAGTAAGACTCCCATAGGGTTCAGTGTTAATCACTGAGACTCCCACAGGGTTCAGTGTAAATCAGTGAGACTCCCATAGGGTTCAGTGTTAATCATTGAGAATCCCATAGAGTTCAGTGTTAATCAGTGAGACTCCCATAGGGTTCAGTGTTAATCAGTGAGACTCCCACAGGGTTCAGTGTTAATCAGTGAAACTCCCACAGGGTTCAGTGTTAATCAGTGAGACTCCCACAGGGTTCAGTGTTAATCAGTGAGACTCCCATATGGTTCAGTGTTAATCAATGAGACTCCCATAGGGTTCAGTGTTAATCAGTGAGACTCCCACAGGGTTCAGTGTTAATCAGTGAGTCTCCCACAGGGTTCAGTGTTAATCAGTGAGACTCCCTCAGGGTTCATATGTTAATCAGTGAGACTCCCATAGGGTTCAGTGTTAATCAGTGAGACTCCCACAGGGTTCAGTGTTAATCAGTGAGACTCCCACAGTGTTCAGTGTTAATCAGTGAGACTCCCACAGTGGTCAGTGTTCATCAGTGAGAATCCCTCAGGGTTCAGTGTTAATCACTGGGACTCCCACAGGGTTCAGTGTTAATCAGTGAGATTCCCATAGGGTTCAGTGTTAATCAGTGAGATTCCCATAAGGTTCATTGTTAATCAGTGTAACTTCCACAGGGTTCAGTGTTAATCAGTGAGACTCCCATAGGGTTCAGTGTTAATCAGTGAGACTCCCACAGGGTTCAGTGTTAATCAGTGAGACTCCCACAGGGTTCAGTTAATCAGTGAGACTCCCATAGGGTTCAGTGTTAATCAGTGAGACTCCCACAGGGTTCAGTGTTAATCAGTGAAACTCCCACAGGGTTCATGTGTTAATCAGTGAGACTCCCACAGGGTTCAGTGTTAATCATTGAGACTCCCATATGGTTCAGTGTTAATCAGTGAGACTCCCACAGGGTTCAGTGTTAATCAGTGAGACTCCCATAGGGTTCAGTGTTAATCAGTGAGACTCCCATAGGGTTCAGTGTTAATCAGTGAGACTCCCACAGGGTTCAGTGTTAATCAGTGAGACTCCCACAGTGTTCAGTGTTAATCAGTGAGACTCCCACAGTGGTCAGTGTTCATCAGTGAGACTCCCACAGGGTTCAGTGTTAATCACTGAGACTCCCACAGTGTTCAGTGTTAATCAGTGATACTCCCTCAGGGTTCATGTGTTAATCAGTGAGACTCCCACAAGGTTCAGTGTTAATCAATGAGACTCCCACAGGGTTCAGTGTTAATCAGTGAGACTCCCACAGGGTTTATGTGTTAATCAGTGAGACTCCCACAGGGTTCGGTGTTAATCAGTGAGACTCCCACAGGGTTCAGTGTTAATCAGTGAGACTCCCATAGGGTTCAGTGTTAATCAATGAGACTCCCATAGGGTTCAGTGTTAATCAGTGAGACTCCCACAGGGTTCAGTGTTAATCAGTGAGACTCCCTCAGGGTTCAGTGTTAATCACTGAGACTCCCACAGGGTTCAGTGTTAATCAGTGAGATTCCCATAGGGTTCAGTGTTAATCAGTGAGACTCCCATAAGGTTCATTGTTAATCAGTGTAACTTCCTCAGGGTTCAGTGTTAATCAGTGAGACTCCCATAGGGTTCAGTGTTAATCAGTGAGACTCCCACAAGGTTCAGTGTTAATCAGTGAAACTCCCATAAGGTTCAGTGTTAATCAGTGAGACTCCCACAGGGTTCAGTGTTAATCAGTGAGACTCCCACAGGGTTCAGTGTTAATCAGTGAGACTCCCATAGGGTTCAATGTTAATCAGTGAGACTCCCATAGGGTTCAGTGTAAATCAGTGAGACTCCCACAGGGTTCAGTGTTAATCAGTGAGACTCCCATAGGGTTCAGTGTTAATCAATGAGACTCCCATAGGGTTCAGTGTTAATCAGTGAGACTCCCACAGGGGTACAGTGTTAATCAGTGAGACTCTCACAGGGTTCAGTGTTAATCAGTGATACTCCCTCAGGGTTCAGTGTTAATCAGTGAGACTCCCACAGGGTTCAGTGTTAATCAGTGAGACTCCCACAGGGTTCAGTGTTAATCAGTGAGACTCCCACAGGGTTCATGTGTTAATCAGTGAGACTCCCACAGGGTTCAGTGTTAATCAGTGAGACTCCCACAGGGTTCAGTGTTAATCAGTGAGACTCCAATAGGGTTCAGTGTTAATCAATGAGACTCACATAGGGTTCAGTGTTAATCAGTGAGACTCCCACAGGGTTCAGTGTTAATCAGTTAGACACCCACGGTGTTCAATGTTAATCAGTGAGACTCCCACAGTGTTCAGTGTTAATCAGTGAGACTCCCATAGGGTTTAGTGTTAATCACTGAGACTCCCACAGGGTTCAGTGTAAATCAGTGAGACTCCCATAGGGTTCAGTGTTAATCATTGAGAATCCCATAGGGTTCAGTGTTAATCAGTGAGACTCCCATAGGGTTAAGTGTTAATCAGTGAGACTCCCATAGGGTTCATTGTTAATCAGTGAGACTCCCATAGGGTTCAGTGTTAATCAATGAGACTCCCATATGGTTCAGTGTTAATGAGTGAGACTCCCACAGGGTTCAGTGTTAATCAGTGAGACTCCCACATGGTTCAGTGTTAAACAGTGAAACTTTCATAGGGTGCAGTGTTAATCAGTGAGTCTCCCACAGGGTTCAGTGTTAATCAGTGAGACTCCCATAGGGTCCAGTGTTAATCAGTGAGACTCCCACAGGGTTCAGTGTTAATCAGTGATACTCCCATAGGGTTCAGTGTTAATCAGTGAGACTCCCACAGGGTTCAGTGTTAATCAGTGATACTCCCTCAGGGTTCAGTGTTAATCAGTGAGACTCCCATAAGGTTCATTGTTAATCAGTGTAACTTCCTCAGGGTTCAGTGTTAATCAGTGAGACTCCCATAGGGTTCAGTGTTAATCAGTGAGACTCCCACAAGGTTCAGTGTTAATCAGTGAAACTCCCATAAGGTTCAGTGTTAATCAGTGAGACTCCCACAGGGTTCAGTGTTAATCAGTGAGACTCCCACAGGGTTCAGTGTTAATCAGTGAGACTCCCATAGGGTTCAGTGTTAATCAGTGAGACTCCCATAGGGTTCAGTGTAAATCAGTGAGACTCCCACAGGGTTCAGTGTTAATCAGTGAGACTCCCATAGGGTTCAGTGTTAATCAATGAGACTCCCATAGGGTTCAGTGTTAATCAGTGAGACTCCCACAGGGTTCAGTGTTAATCAGTGAGACTCCCACAGGGTTCAGTGTTAATCAGTGAGACTCCCACAGGGTTCAGTGTTAATCAGTGAGACTCCCACAGGGTTCAGTGTTAATCAGTGAGACTCCCACAGGGTTCATGTGTTAATCAGTGAGACTCCCACAGGGTTCAGTGTTAATCAGTGAGACTCCCACAGGGTTCAGTGTTAATCAGTGAGACTCCAATAGGGTTCAGTGTTAATCAATGAGACTCACATAGGGTTCAGTGTTAATCAGTGAGACTCCCACAGGGTTCAGTGTTAATCAGTTAGACACCCACAGTGTTCAATGTTAATCAGTGAGACTCCCACAGTGTTCAGTGTTAATCAGTGAGACTCCCATAGGGTTCAGTGTTAATCACTGAGACTCCCACAGGGTTCAGTGTAAATCAGTGAGACTCCCATAGGGTTCAGTGTTAATCAGTTAGACACCCACAGTGTTCAATGTTAATCAGTGAGACTCTCACAGTGTTCAGTGTTAATCAGTGAGACTCCCATAGGGTTCAGTGTTAATCACTGAGACTCCCACAGGGTTCAGTGTAAATCAGTGAGACTCCCATAGGGTTCAGTGTTAATCATTGAGAATCCCATAGGGTTCAGTGTTAATCAGTGAGACTCCCATAGGGTTAAGTGTTAATCAGTGAGACTCCCATAGGGTTCATTGTTAATCAGTGAGACTCCCATAGGGTTCAGTGTTAATCAATGAGACTCCCATATGGTTCAGTGTTAATGAGTGAGACTCCCACAGGGTTCAGTGTTAATCAGTGAGACTCCCACATGGTTCAGTGTTAAACAGTGAAACTTTCATAGGGTTCAGTGTTAATCAGTGAGTCTCCCACAGGGTTCAGTGTTAATCAGTGAGACTCCCATAGGGTCCAGTGTTAATCAGTGAGACTCCCACAGGGTTCAGTGTTAATCAGTGATACTCCCATAGGGTTCAGTGTTAATCAGTGAGACTCCCATAGGGTTCAGTGTAAATCAGTGAGACTCCCACAGGGTTCATGTGTTAATCAGTGAGACTCCCACAGGGTTCAGTGTTAATCAATCAGACTCCCATAGTGTTCAGTGTTAATCAGTGAGACTCCCACAGGGTTCAGTGTTAATAAGTGAGACTCCCATAAGGTTCATTGTTAATCAGTGTAACTTCCTCAGGGTTCAGTGTTAATCAGTGAGACTCCCATAGGGTTCAGTGTTAATCAGTGAGACTCCCACAAGTTTCAGTGTTAATCAGTGAAACTCCCATAAGGTTCAGTGTTAATCAGTGAGACTCCCACAGGGTTCAGTGTTAATCAGTGAGACTCCCACAGGGTTCAGTGTTAATCAGTGAGACTCCCATAGGGTTCAGTGTTAATCAGTGAGACTCCCATAGGGTTCAGTGTAAATCAGTGAGACTCCCACAGGGTTCAGTGTTAATCAGTGAGACTCCCATAGGGTTCAGTGTTAATCAATGAGACTCCCATAGGGTTCAGTGTTAATCAGTGAGACTCCCACAGGGTTCAGTGTTAATCAGTGAGACTCCCACAGGGTTCAGTGTTAATCAGTGATACTCCCTCAGGGTTCAGTGTTAATCAGTGAGACTCCCACAGGGTTCAGTGTTAATCAGTGAGACTCCCACAGGGTTCAGTGTTAATCAGTGAGACTCCCACAGGGTTCATGTGTTAATCAGTGAGACTCCCACAGGGTTCAGTGTTAATCAGTGAGACTCCCACAGGGTTCAGTGTTAATCAGTGAGACTCCAATAGGGTTCAGTGTTAATCAATGAGACTCACATAGGGTTCAGTGTTAATCAGTGAGACTCCCACAGGGTTCAGTGTTAATCAGTTAGACACCCACAGTGTTCAATGTTAATCAGTGAGACTCCCACAGTGTTCAGTGTTAATCAGTGAGACTCCCATAGGGTTCAGTGTTAATCAGTGAGACTCCCACAGGGTTCAGTGTAAATCAGTGAGACTCCCATAGGGTTCAGTGTTAATCATTGAGAATCCCATAGGGTTCAGTGTTAATCAGTGAGACTCCCATAGGGTTAAGTGTTAATCAGTGAGACTCCCATAGGGTTCATTGTTAATCAGTGAGACTCCCATAGGGTTCAGTGTTAATCAATGAGACTCCCATATGGTTCAGTGTTAATGAGTGAGACTCCCACAGGGTTCAGTGTTAATCAGTGAGACTCCCACATGGTTCAGTGTTAAACAGTGAAACTTTCATAGGGTTCAGTGTTAATCAGTGAGTCTCCCACAGGGTTCAGTGTTAATCAGTGAGACTCCCATAGGGTCCAGTGTTAATCAGTGAGACTCCCACAGGGTTCAGTGTTAATCAGTGATACTCCCATAGGGTTCAGTGTTAATCAATGAGACTCCCATAGGGTTCAGTGTTAATCAGTGAGACTCCCACAGGGTTCAGTGTTAATCAGTGAGACTCCCACAGTGTTCAGTGTTAATCAGTGAGACTCCCGCAGTGGTCAGTGTTCATCAGTGAGACTCCCTCAGGGTTCAGTGTTAATCACTGAGACTCCCACAGGGTTCAGTGTTAATCAGTGAGATTCCCATAGGGTTCAGTGTTAATCAGTGAGACTCCCATAAGGTTCATTGTTAATCAGTGTAACTTCCTCAGGGTTCAGTGTTAATCAGTGAGACTCCCTTAGGGTTCAGTGTTAATCAGTGAGACTCCCACAAGGTTCAGTGTTAATCAGTGAAACTCCCATAAGGTTCAGTGTTAATCAGTGAGACTCCCACAGGGTTCAGTGTTAATCAGTGAGACTCCCACAGGGTTCAGTGTTAATCAGTGAGACTCCCATAGGGTTCAGTGTTAATCAGTGAGACTCCCATAGGGTTCAGTGTAAATCAGTGAGACTCCCACAGGGTTCAGTGTTAATCAGTGAGACTCCCATAGGGTTCAGTGTTAATCAATGAGACTCCCATAGGGTTCAGTGTTAATCAGTGAGACTCCCACAGGGTTCAGTGTTAATCAGTGAGACTCCCACAGGGTTCAGTGTTAATCAGTGAGACTCCCACAGGGTTCAGTGTTAATCAGTGAGACTCCCACAGGGTTCAGTGTTAATCAGTGAGACTCCCACAGGGTTCATGTGTTAATCAGTGAGACTCCCACAGGGTTCAGTGTTAATCAGTGAGACTCCCACAGGGTTCAGTGTTAATCAGTGAGACTCCAATAGGGTTCAGTGTTAATCAATGAGACTCACATAGGGTTCAGTGTTAATCAGTGAGACTCCCACAGGGTTCAGTGTTAATCAGTTAGACACCCACAGTGTTCAATGTTAATCAGTGAGACTCCCACAGTGTTCAGTGTTAATCAGTGAGACTCCCATAGGGTTCAATGTTAATCACTGAGACTCCCACAGGGTTCAGTGTAAATCAGTGAGACTCCCATAGGGTTCAGTGTTAATCAGTTAGACACCCACAGTGTTCAATGTTAATCAGTGAGACTCCCACAGTGTTCAGTGTTAATCAGTGAGACTCCCATAGGGTTCAGTGTTAATCACTGAGACTCCCACAGGGTTCAGTGTAAATCAGTGAGACTCCCATAGGGTTCAGTGTTAATCATTGAGAATCCCATAGGGTTCAGTGTTAATCAGTGAGACTCCCATAGGGTTAAGTGTTAATCAGTGAGACTCCCATAGGGTTCATTGTTAATCAGTGAGACTCCCATAGGGTTCAGTGTTAATCAATGAGACTCCCATATGGTTCAGTGTTAATGAGTGAGACTCCCACAGGGTTCAGTGTTAATCAGTGAGACTCCCACATGGTTCAGTGTTAAACAGTGAAACTTTCATAGGGTTCAGTGTTAATCAGTGAGTCTCCCACAGGGTTCAGTGTTAATCAGTGAGACTCCCATAGGGTCCAGTGTTAATCAGTGAGACTCCCACAGGGTTCAGTGTTAATCAGTGATACTCCCATAGGGTTCAGTGTTAATCAGTGAGACTCCCATAGGGTTCAGTGTAAATCAGTGAGACTCCCACAGGGTTCATGTGTTAATCAGTGAGACTCCCATAGGGTACAGTGTTAATCAATCAGACTCCCATAGTGTTCAGTGTTAATCAGTGAGACTCCCACAGGGTTCAGTGTTAATAAGTGAGACTCCCATAAGGTTCATTGTTAATCAGTGTAACTTCCTCAGGGTTCAGTGTTAATCAGTGAGACTCCCATAGGGTTCAGTGTTAATCAGTGAGACTCCCACAAGGTTCAGTGTTAATCAGTGAAACTCCCATAAGGTTCAGTGTTAATCAGTGAGACTCCCACAGGGTTCAGTGTTAATCAGTGAGACTCCCACAGGGTTCAGTGTTAATCAGTGAGACTCCCATAGGGTTCAGTGTTAATCAGTGAGACTCCCATAGGGTTCAGTGTAAATCAGTGAGACTCCTACAGGGTTCAGTGTTAATCAGTGAGACTCCCATAGGGTTCAGTGTTAATCAATGAGACTCCCATAGGGTTCAGTGTTAATCAGTGAGACTCCCACAGGGTTCAGTGTTAATCAGTGAGACTCCCACAGGGTTCAGTGTTAATCAGTGAGACTCCCACAGGGTTCAGTGTTAATCAGTGAGACTCCCACAGGGTTCATGTGTTAATCAGTGAGACTCCCATAGGGTTCAGTGTTAATCAGTGAGACTCCCACAGGGTTCAGTGTTAATCAGTGAAACTCCCATAGGGTTCAGTGTTAATCAGTGAGACTCCCACAGGGTTCAGTGTTAATCAGTTAGACACCCACAGTGTTCAATGTTAATCAGTGAGACTCCCACAGTGTTCAGTGTTAATCAGTGAGACTCCCATAGGGTTCAGTGTTAATCACTGAGACTCCCACAGGGTTCAGTGTAAATCAGTGAGACTCCCATAGGGTTCAGTGTTAATCATTGAGAATCCCATAGGGTTCAGTGTTAATCAGTGAGACTCCCATAGGGTTAAGTGTTAATCAGTGAGACTCCCATAGGGTTCATTGTTAATCAGTGAGACTCCCATAAGGTTCAGTGTTAATCAATGAGACTCCCATATGGTTCAGTGTTAATGAGTGAGACTCCCACAGGGTTCAGTGTTAATCAGTGAGACTCCCACATGGTTCAGTGTTAAACAGTGAAACTTTCATAGGGTTCAGTGTTAATCAGTGAGTCTCCCACAGGGTTCAGTGTTAATCAGTGAGACTCCCATAGGGTCCAGTGTTAATCAGTGAGACTCCCACAGGGTTCAGTGTTAATCAGTGATACTCCCATAGGGTTCAGTGTTAATCAGTGAGACTCCCATAGGGTTCAGTGTAAATCAGTGAGACTCCCACAGGGTTCATGTGTTAATCAGTGAGACTCCCACAGGGTTCAGTGTTAATCAATGAGACTCCCATAGTGTTCAGTGTTAATCAGTGAGACTCCCACAGGGTTCAGTGTTAATAAGTGAGACTCCCACAGGGTTCAGTGTTAATCAGTGAGACTCCCATAGGGTTCAGTGTTAATCAATGAGACTCCCATAGGGTTCAGTGTTAATCAGTGAGACTCCCACAGGGTTCAGTGTTAATCAGTGAGACTCCCACAGGGTTCAGTGTTAATCAGTGATACTCCCTCAGGGTTCAGTGTTAATCAGTGAGACTCCCACAGGGTTCAGTGTTAATCAGTGAGACTCCCACAGGGTTCAGTATTAATCAGTGAGACTCCCACAGGGTTCATGTGTTAATCAGTGAGACTCCCACAGGGTTCAGTGTTAATCAGTGAGACTCCCACAGGGTTCAGTGTTAATCAGTGAGACTCCCATAGGTTTCAGTGTTAATCAATGAGACTCACATAGGGTTCAGTGTTAATCAGTGAGACTCCCACAGGGTTCAGTGTTAATCAGTGAGACTCCCACAGTGTTCAATGTTAATCAGTGAGACTCCCACAGTGTTCAGTGTTAATCAGTGAGACTCCCATAGGGTTCAGTGTTAATCAGTGAGACTCCCACAGGGTTCAGTGTAAATCAGTGAGACTCCCATAGGGTTCAGTGTTAATCATTGAGAATCCCATAGAGTTCAGTGTTAATCAGTGAGACTCCCATAGGGTTAAGTGTTAATCAGTGAGAATCCCATAGGGTTCATTGTTAATCAGTGAGACTCCCATAGGGTTCAGTGTTAATCAATGAGACTCCCATATGGTTCAGTGTTAATGAGTGAGACTCCCACAGGGTTCAGTGTTAATCAGTGAGACTCCCACATGGTTCAGTGTTAAACAGTGAAACTTTCATAGGGTTCAGTGTTAATCAGTGAGTCTCCCACAGGGTTCAGTGTTAATCAGTGAGACTCCCATAGGGTCCAGTGTTAATCAGTGAGACTCCCACAGGGTTCAGTGTTAATCAGTGATACTCCCATAGGGTTCAGTGTTAATCAGTGAGACTCCCATAGGGTTCAGTGTAAATCAGTGAGACTCCCACAGGGTTCATGTGTTAATCAGTGAGACTCCCACAGGGTTCAGTGTTAATCAATGAGACTCCCATAGTGTTCAGTGTTAATCAGTGAGACTCCCACAGGGTTCAGTGTTAATAAGTGAGACTCCCACAGGGTTCAGTGTTAATCAGTGAGACTCCCACAGGGTTCAGTGTTAATCAATGAGACTCCCATAGTGTTCAGTGTTAATCAGTGAGACTCCCACAGGGTTCAGTGTTAATAAGTGAGACTCCCACAGGGTTCAGTGTTAATCAGTGAGACTCCCATAGGGTTCAGTGTTAATCAATGAGACTCCCATAGGGTTCAGTGTTAATCAGTGAGACTCCCACAGGGTTCAGTGTTAATCAGTGAGACTCCCACAGGGTTCAGTGTTAATCAGTGATACTCCCTCAGGGTTCAGTGTTAATCAGTGAGACTCCCACAGGGTTCAGTGTTAATCAGTGAGACTCCCACAGGGTTCAGTGTTAATCATTGAGACTCCCACAGGGTTCATGTGTTAATCAGTGAGACTCCCACAGGGTTCAGTGTTAATCAGTGAGACTCCCACAGGGTTCAGTGTTAATCAGTGAGACTCCCATAGGGTTCAGTGTTAATCAATGAGACTCACATAGGGTTCAGTGTTAATCAGTGAGACTCCCACAGGGTTCAGTGTTAATCAGTGAGACTCCCACAGTGTTCAATGTTAATCAGTGAGACTCCCACAGTTGTCAGTGTTAATCAGTGAGACTCCCATAGGGTTCAGTGTTAATCAGTGAGACTCCCACAGGGTTCAGTGTAAATCAGTGAGACTCCCATAGGGTTCAGTGTTAATCATTGAGAATCCCATAGAGTTCAGTGTTAATCAGTGAGACTCCCATAGGGTTAAGTGTTAATCAGTGAGACTCCCATAGGGTTCATTGTTAATCAGTGAGACTCCCATAGGGTTCAGTGTTAATCAATGAGACTCCCATATGGTTCAGTGTTAATGAGTGAGACTCCCACAGGGTTCCGTGTTAATCAGTGAGACTCCCACATGGTTCAGTGTTAAACAGTGAAACTTTCATAGGGTTCAGTGTTAATCAGTGAGTCTCCCACAGGGTTCAGTGTTAAGCAGTGAGACTCCCATAGGGTCCAGTGTTAATCAGTGAGACTCCCACAGGGTTCAGTGTTAATCAATGATACTCCCATAGGGTTCAGTGTTAATCAGTAAGACTCCCATAGGGTTCAGTGTAAATCAGTGAGACTCCCACAAGGTTCAGTGTTAATCAGTGAAACTCCCATAAGGTTCAGTGTTAATCAGTGAGACTCCCACAGGGTTCAGTGTTAATCAGTGAGACTCCCACAGGGTTCAGTGTTAATCAGTGAGACTCCCATAGGGTTCAGTGTTAATCAGTGAGACTCCCATAGGGTTCAGTGTAAATCAGTGAGACTCCCACAGGGTTCAGTGTTAATCAGTGAGACTCCCATAGGGTTCAGTGTTAATCAGTTAGACACCCACAGTGTTCAATGTTAATCAGTGAGACTCCCACAGTGTTCAGTGTTAATCAGTGAGACTCCCATAGGGTTCAGTGTTAATCACTGAGACTCCCACAGGGTTCAGTGTAAATCAGTGAGACTCCCATAGGGTTCAGTGTTAATCAGTTAGACACCCACAGTGTTCAAAGTTAATCAGTGAGACTCCCACAGTGTTCAGTGTTAATCAGTGAGACTCCCATAGGGTTCAGTGTTAATCACTGAGACTCCCACAGGGTTCAGTGTAAATCAGTGAGACTCCCATAGGGTTCAGTGTTAATCATTGAGAATCCCATAGGGTTCAGTGTTAATCAGTGAGACTCCCATAGGGTTAAGTGTTAATCAGTGAGACTCCCATAGGGTTCATTGTTAATCAGTGAGACTCCCATAGGGTTCAGTGTTAATCAATGAGACTCCCATATGGTTCAGTGTTAATGAGTGAGACTCCCACAGGGTTCAGTGTTAATCAGTGAGACTCCCACATGGTTCAGTGTTAAACAGTGAAACTTTCATAGGGTTCAGTGTTAATCAGTGAGTCTCCCACAGGGTTCAGTGTTAATCAGTGAGACTCCCATAGGGTCCAGTGTTAATCAGTGAGACTCCCACAGGGTTCAGTGTTAATCAGTGATACTCCCATAGGGTTCAGTGTTAATCAGTGAGACTCCCATAGGGTTCAGTGTAAATCAGTGAGACTCCCACAGGGTTCATGTGTTAATCAGTGAGACTCCCACAGGGTTCAGTGTTAATCAATCAGACTCCCTTAGTGTTCAGTGTTAATCAGTGAGACTCCCACAGGGTTCAGTGTTAATAAGTGAGACTCCCATAAGGTTCATTGTTAATCAGTGTAACTTCCTCAGGGTTCAGTGTTAATCAGTGAGACTCCCATAGGGTTCAGTGTTAATCAGTGAGACTCCCACAAGGTTCAGTGTTAATCAGTGAAACTCCCATAAGGTTCAGTGTTAATCAGTGAGACTCCCACAGGGTTCAGTGTTAATCAGTGAGACTCCCACAGGGTTCAGTGTTAATCAGTGAGACTCCCATAGGGTTCAGTGTTAATCAGTGAGACTCCCATAGGGTTCAGTGTAAATCAGTGAGACTCCCACAGGGTTCAGTGTTAATCAGTGAGACTCCCATAGGGTTCAGTGTTAATCAATGAGACTCCCATAGGGTTCAGTGTTAATCAGTGAGACTCCCACAGGGTTCAGTGTTAATCAGTGAGACTCCCACAGGGTTCAGTGTTAATCAGTGAGACTCCCACAGGGTTCAGTGTTAATCAGTGAGACTCCCACAGGGTTCATGTGTTAATCAGTGAGACTCCCATAGGGTTCAGTGTTAATCAGTGAGACTCCCACAGGGTTCAGTGTTAATCAGTGAAACTCCCATAGGGTTCAGTGTTAATCAGTGAGACTCCCACAGGGTTCAGTGTTAATCAGTTAGACACCCACAGTGTTCAATGTTAATCAGTGAGACTCCCACAGTGTTCAGTGTTAATCAGTGAGACTCCCATAGGGTTCAGTGTTAATCACTGAGACTCCCACAGGGTTCAGTGTAAATCAGTGAGACTCCCATAGGGTTCAGTGTTAATCATTGAGAATCCCATAGGGTTCAGTGTTAATCAGTGAGACTCCCATAGGGTTAAGTGTTAATCAGTGAGACTCCCATAGGGTTCATTGTTAATCAGTGAGACTCCCATAGGGTTCAGTGTTAATCAATGAGACTCCCATATGGTTCAGTGTTAATGAGTGAGACTCCCACAGGGTTCAGTGTTAATCAGTGAGATTCCCACATGGTTCAGTGTTAAACAGTGA
This sequence comes from Petromyzon marinus, assembly GCF_048934315.1. NCBI lineage: Eukaryota > Metazoa > Chordata > Hyperoartia > Petromyzontiformes > Petromyzontidae > Petromyzon > Petromyzon marinus. The sequence goes on from NW_027423612.1 coordinate 1,357,726, forward strand.
AACTTTCATAGGGTTCAGTGTTAATCAGTGAGTCTCCCACAGGGTTCAGTGTTAATCAGTGAGACTCCCATAGGGTCCAGTGTTAATCAGTGAGACTCCCACAGGGTTCAGTGTTAATCAGTGATACTCCCATAGGGTTCAGTGTTAATCAGTGAGACTCCCATAGGGTTCAGTGTAAATCAGTGAGACTCCCACAGGGTTCATGTGTTAATCAGTGAGACTCCCATAGGGTTCAGTGTTAATCAATGAGACTCCCATAGGGTTCAGTGTTAATCAGTGAGACTCCCACAGGGTTCAGTGTTAATCAGTGAGACTCCCACAGGGTTCAGTGTTAATCAGTGATACTCCCTCAGGGTTCAGTGTTAATCAGTGAGACTCCCACAGGGTTCAGTGTTAATCAGTGAGACTCCCACAGGGTTCAGTATTAATCAGTGAGACTCCCACAGGGTTCATGTGTTAATCAGTGAGACTCCCACAGGGTTCAGTGTTAATCAGTGAGACTCCCACAGGGTTCAGTGTTAATCAGTGAGACTCCCATAGGTTTCAGTGTTAATCAATGAGACTCACATAGGGTTCAGTGTTAATCAGTGAGACTCCCACAGGGTTCAGTGTTAATCAGTGAGACTCCCATAAGGTTCAGTGTTAATCAGTGAGACTCCCACAGGGTTCAGTGTTAATCAGTGAGACTCCCACAGGGTTCAGTGTTAATCAGTGAGACTCCCATAGGGTTCAGTGTTAATCAGTGAGACTCCCATAGGGTTCAGTGTAAATCAGTGAGACTCCCACAGGGTTCAGTGTTAATCAGTGAGACTCCCATAGGGTTCAGTGTTAATCAATGAGACTCCCATAGGGTTCAGTGTTAATCAGTGAGACTCCCACAGGGTTCAGTGTTAATCAGTGAGACTCCCACAGGGTTCAGTGTTAATCAGTGAGACTCCCACAGGGTTCAGTGTTAATCAGTGAGACTCCCACAGGGTTCATGTGTTAATCAGTGAGACTCCCATAGGGTTCAGTGTTAATCAGTGAGACTCCCACAGGGTTCAGTGTTAATCAGTGAAACTCCCATAGGATTCAGTGTTAATCAGTGAGACTCCCACAGGGTTCAGTGTTAATCAGTTAGACACCCACAGTGTTCAATGTTAATCAGTGAGACTCCCACAGTGTTCAGTGTTAATCAGTGAGACTCCCATAGGGTTCAGTGTTAATCACTGAGACTCCCACAGGGTTCAGTGTAAATCAGTGAGACTCCCATAGGGTTCAGTGTTAATCATTGAGAATCCCATAGGGTTCAGTGTTAATCAGTGAGACTCCCATAGGGTTAAGTGTTAATCAGTGAGACTCCCATAGGGTTCATTGTTAATCAGTGAGACTCCCATAGGGTTCAGTGTTAATCAATGAGACTCCCATATGGTTCAGTGTTAATGAGTGAGACTCCCACAGGGTTCAGTGTTAATCAGTGAGACTCCCACATGGTTCAGTGTTAAACAGTGAAACTTTCATAGGGTTCAGTGTTAATCAGTGAGTCTCCCACAGGGTTCAGTGTTAATCAGTGAGACTCCCATAGGGTCCAGTGTTAATCAGTGAGACTCCCACAGGGTTCAGTGTTAATCAGTGATACTCCCATAGGGTTCAGTGTTAATCAGTGAGACTCCCATAGGGTTCAGTGTAAATCAGTGAGACTCCCACAGGGTTCATGTGTTAATCAGTGAGACTCCCACAGGGTTCAGTGTTAATCAATGAGACTCCCATAGTGTTCAGTGTTAATCAGTGAGACTCCCACAGGGTTCAGTGTTAATAAGTGAGACTCCCACAGGGTTCAGTGTTAATCAGTGAGACTCCCATAGGGTTCAGTGTTAATCAATGAGACTCCCATAGGGTTCAGTGTTAATCAGTGAGACTCCCACAGGGTTCAGTGTTAATCAGTGAGACTCCCACAGGGTTCAGTGTTAATCAGTGATACTCCCTCAGGGTTCAGTGTTAATCAGTGAGACTCCCACAGGGTTCAGTGTTAATCAGTGAGACTCCCACAGGGTTCATGTGTTAATCAGTGAGACTCCCATAGGGTTCAGTGTTAATCAGTGAGACTCCCACAGGGTTCAGTGTTAATCAGTGAAACTCCCATAGGGTTCAGTGTTAATCAGTGAGACTCCCACAGGGTTCAGTGTTAATCAGTTAGACACCCACAGTGTTCAATGTTAATCAGTGAGACTCCCACAGTGTTCAGTGTTAATCAGTGAGACTCCCATAGGGTTCAGTGTTAATCACTGAGACTCCCACAGGGTTCAGTGTAAATCAGTGAGACTCCCATAGGGTTCAGTGTTAATCATTGAGAATCCCATAGGGTTCAGTGTTAATCAGTGAGACTCCCATAGGGTTAAGTGTTAATCAGTGAGACTCCCATAGGGTTCATTGTTAATCAGTGAGACTCCCATAGGGTTCAGTGTTAATCAATGAGACTCCCATATGGTTCAGTGTTAATGAGTGAGACTCCCACAGGGTTCAGTGTTAATCAGTGAGACTCCCACATGGTTCAGTGTTAAACAGTGAAACTTTCATAGGGTTCAGTGTTAATCAGTGAGTCTCCCACAGGGTTCAGTGTTAATCAGTGAGACTCCCATAGGGTCCAGTGTTAATCAGTGAGACTCCCACAGGGTTCAGTGTTAATCAGTGATACTCCCATAGGGTTCAGTGTTAATCAGTGAGACTCCCATAGGGTTCAGTGTAAATCAGTGAGACTCCCACAGGGTTCATGTGTTAATCAGTGAGACTCCCACAGGGTTCAGTGTTAATCAATGAGACTCCCATAGTGTTCAGTGTTAATCAGTGAGACTCCCACAGGGTTCAGTGTTAATAAGTGAGACTCCCACAGGGTTCAGTGTTAATCAGTGAGACTCCCATAGGGTTCAGTGTTAATCAATGAGACTCCCATAGGGTTCAGTGTTAATCAGTGAGACTCCCACAGGGTTCAGTGTTAATCAGTGAGACTCCCACAGGGTTCAGTGTTAATCAGTGATACTCCCTCAGGGTTCAGTGTTAATCAGTGAGACTCCCACAGGGTTCAGTGTTAATCAGTGAGACTCCCACAGGGTTCAGTATTAATCAGTGAGACTCCCACAGGGTTCATGTGTTAATCAGTGAGACTCCCACAGGGTTCAGTGTTAATCAGTGAGACTCCCACAGGGTTCAGTGTTAATCAGTGAGACTCCCATAGGTTTCAGTGTTAATCAATGAGACTCACATAGGGTTCAGTGTTAATCAGTGAGACTCCCACAGGGTTCAGTGTTAATCAGTGAGACTCCCACAGGGTTCAGTGTTAATAAGTGAGACTCCCACAGGGTTCAGTGTTAATCAGTGAGACTCCCATAGGGTTCAGTGTTAATCAATGAGACTCCCATAGGGTTCATTGTTAATCAGTGAGACTCCCACAGGGTTCAGTGTTAATCAGTGAGACTCCCACAGGGTTCAGTGTTAATCAGTGATACTCCCTCAGGGTTCAGTGTTAATCAGTGAGACTCCCACAGGGTTCAGTGTTAATCAGTGAGACTCCCACAGGGTTCAGTATTAATCAGTGAGACTCCCACAGTGTTCAATGTTAATCAGTGAGACTCCCACAGTGTTCAGTGTTAATCAGTGAGACTCCCATAGGGTTCAGTGTTAATCAGTGAGACTCCCACAGGGTTCAGTGTAAATCAGTGAGACTCCCATAGGGTTCAGTGTTAATCATTGAGAATCCCATAGAGTTCAGTGTTAATCAGTGAGACTCCCATAGGGTTAAGTGTTAATCAGTGAGACTCCCATAGGGTTCATTGTTAATCAGTGAGACTCCCATAGGGTTCAGTGTTAATCAATGAGACTCCCATATGGTTCAGTGTTAATGAGTGAGACTCCCACAGGGTTCAGTGTTAATCAGTGAGACTCCCACATGGTTCAGTGTTAAACAGTGAAACTTTCATAGGGTTCAGTGTTAATCAGTGAGTCTCCCACAGGGTTCAGTGTTAATCAGTGAGACTCCCATAGGGTCCAGTGTTAATCAGTGAGACTCCCACAGGGTTCAGTGTTAATCAGTGATACTCCCATAGGGTTCAGTGTTAATCAGTGAGACTCCCATAGGGTTCAGTGTAAATCAGTGAGACTCCCACAGGGTTCATGTGTTAATCAGTGAGACTCCCACAGGGTTCAGTGTTAATCAATGAGACTCCCATAGTGTTCAGTGTTAATCAGTGAGACTCCCACAGGGTTCAGTGTTAATAAGTGAGACTCCCACAGGGTTCAGTGTTAATCAGTGAGACTCCCACAGGGTTCAGTGTTAATCAATGAGACTCCCATAGTGTTCAGTGTTAATCAGTGAGACTCCCACAGGGTTCAGTGTTAATAAGTGAGACTCCCACAGGGTTCAGTGTTAATCAGTGAGACTCCCATAGGGTTCAGTGTTAATCAATGAGACTCCCATAGGGTTCATTGTTAATCAGTGAGACTCCCACAGGGTTCAGTGTTAATCAGTGAGACTCCCACAGGGTTCAGTGTTAATCAGTGATACTCCCTCAGGGTTCAGTGTTAATCAGTGAGACTCCCACAGGGTTCAGTGTTAATCAGTGAGACTCCCACAGGGTTCAGTGTTAATCAGTGAGACTCCCACAGGGTTCATGTGTTAATCAGTGAGACTCCCACAGGGTTCAGTGTTAATCAGTGAGACTCCCACAGGGTTCAGTGTTAATCAGTGAGACTCCCATAGGGTTCAGTGTTAATCAATGAGACTCACATAGGGTTCAGTGTTAATCAGTGAGACTCCCACAGGGTTCAGTGTTAATCAGTGAGACTCCCACAGTGTTCAATGTTAATCAGTGAGACTCCCACAGTGTTCAGTGTTAATCAGTGAGACTCCCATAGGGTTCAGTGTTAATCAGTGAGACTCCCACAGGGTTCAGTGTAAATCAGTGAGACTCCCATAGGGTTCAGTGTTAATCATTGAGAATCCCATAGAGTTCAGTGTTAATCAGTGAGACTCCCATAGGGTTAAGTGTTAATCAGTGAGACTCCCATAGGGTTCATTGTTAATCAGTGAGACTCCCATAGGGTTCAGTGTTAATCAATGAGACTCCCATATGGTTCAGTGTTAATGAGTGAGACTCCCACAGGGTTCCGTGTTAATCAGTGAGACTCCCACATGGTTCAGTGTTAAACAGTGAAACTTTCATAGGGTTCAGTGTTAATCAGTGAGTCTCCCACAGGGTTCAGTGTTAATCAGTGAGACTCCCATAGGGTCCAGTGTTAATCAGTGAGACTCCCACAGGGTTCAGTGTTAATCAATGATACTCCCATAGGGTTCAGTGTTAATCAGTGAGACTCCCATAGGGTTCAGTGTAAATCAGTGAGACTCCCACAGGGTTCATGTGTTAATCAGTGAGACTCCCACAGGGTTCAGTGTTAATCAATGAGACTCCCATAGTGTTCAGTGTTAATCAGTGAGACTCCCACAGGGTTCACTGTTAATAAGTGAGACTCCCACAGGGTTCAGTGTTAATCAGTGATACTCCCTCAGGGTTCATATGTTAATCAGTGAGACTCCCATAGGGTTCAGTGTTAATCAGTGAGACTCCCACAGGGTTCAGTGTTAATCAGTGAGGCTGCCGCAGTGTTCAATGTTAATCAGTGAGACTCCCAAAGTGTTCAGTGTTAATCAGTGAGACTCCCATAGGGTTCAGTGTTAATCAGTGAGACTCCCACAGGGTTCAGTGTTAATCAGTGAGACTCCCACAGGGTTCATTGTTAATCAGTGAGACTCCAACAGGGTTCAGTGTTAATCAGTGAGACTCCCATAGGGTTCAGTGTTAATCAGTGAGACTCCCACAGGGTTCAGTGTTAATCAGTGAGACTCCCATAGGGTTCAGTGTTAATCAGTGAGACTCCCACAGGGTTCATGTTTTAATCAGTGAGACTGCCACAGGGTTCAGTGTTAATCAGTGAGACTCCCACAGGGTTTAGTGTTAATCAGTGAGACTTCCATAGGTTTCAGTGTTAATCAATGAGACTCCCATAGGGTTCAGTGTTAATCAGTGAGACTCCCACAGGGTTCAGTGTTAATCAGTGAGACTCCCATAGGGTTCATTGTTAATCAGTGAGACTCCCATAGGGTTCAGTGTTAATCAATGAGACTCCCATATGGTTCAGTGTTAATGAGTGAGACTCCCACAGGGTTCAGTGTTAATCAGTGAGACTCCCACATGTTTCAGTGTTAAACAGTGAAACTTTCATAGGGTTCAGTGTTAATCAGTGAGTCTCCCACAGGGTTCAGTGTTAATCAGTGAGACTCCCATAGGGTCCAGTGTTAATCAGGGAGACTCCCACAGGGTTCAGTGTTAATCAGTGATACTCCCATAGGGTTCAGTGTTAATCAGTGAGACTCCCATAGGGTTCAGTGTAAATCAGTGAGACTCCCACAGGGTTCATGTGTTAATCAGTGAGACTCCCACAGGGTTCAGTGTTAATCAATGAGACTCCCATAGTGTTCAGTGTTAATCAGTGAGACTCCCACAGGGTTCAGTGTTAATAAGTGAGACTCCCACAGGGTTCAGTGTTAATCAGTGATACTCCCTCAGGGTTCATATGTTAATCAGTGAGACTCCCATAGGGTTCAGTGTTAATCAGTGAGACTCCCACAGGGTTCAGTGTTAATCAGTGAGGCTCCCACAGTGTTCAATGTTAATCAGTGAGACTCCCAAAGTGTTCAGTGTTAATCAGTGAGACTCCCATAGGGTTCAGTGTTAATCATTGAGACTCCCACAGGGTTCAGTGTTAATCAGTGAGACTCCCACAGGGTTCATTGTTAATCAGTGAGACTCCCATAGGGTTCAGTGTTAATCAGTGAGACTCCCACAGGGTTCAGTGTTAATCAGTGAGACTCCCATAGGGTTCAGTATTAATCAGTGAGTCTCCCACAGGGTTCATGTGTTAATCAGTGAGACTCCCACAAGGTTCAGTGTTAATCAGTGAGACTCCCACAGGGTTTAGTGTTAATCAGTGAGACTTCCATAGGTTTCAGTGTTAATCAATGAGACTCCCATAGGGTTCAGTGTTAATCAGTGAGACTCCCACAGGGTTCAGTGTTAATCAGTGAGACTCCCACAGGGTTCAGTGTTAATCAGTGAGACTCCCTCAGGGTTCATGTGTTAAACAGTGAGACTCCCATAGGGTTCAGTGTTAATCAGTGAGACTCCCACAGGGTTCAGTGTTAATCAGTGAGACTCCCACAGTGTTCAGTGTTTATCAGTGAGACTCCCACCGTGTTCAGTTTTCATCAGTGAGACTCGCTCAGGGTTCAGTGTTAATCACTGAGACTCCCACAGGGTTCAGTGTTAATCAGTGAGATTCCCATAGGGTTCGGTGTTAATCAGTGAGACTCCCATAGGGTTCAGTGTTAATCAGTGAGACTCCCACAGGGTTCAGTGTTAATCAGTGAAACTCCCATAGGATTCAGTGTTAATCAGTGTAACTTCCACAGGGTTCAGTGTTAATCAGTGAGACTCCCATAGGGTTCAGTGTTAATCAGTGAGACTTCCACATGGTTCAGTGTTAATAAGTGAAACTCCCATAGGGTTCAGTGTTAATCAGTGAGACTCCCACAGGGTTCAGTGTTAATCAGTGAGACTCCCATAGGGTTCCGTGTTAATCAGTGAGACTCCCACATGGTTCAGTGTTAAACAGTGAAACTTTCATAGGGTTCAGTGTTAATCAGTGAGTCTCCCACAGGGTTCAGTGTTAATCAGTGAGACTCCCATAGGGTCCAGTGTTAATCAGTGAGACTCCCACAGGGTTCAGTGTTAATCAATGATACTCCCATAGGGTTCAGTGTTAATCAGTGAGACTCCCATAGGGTTCAGTGTAAATCAGTGAGACTCCCACAGGGTTCATGTGTTAATCAGTGAGACTCCCACAGGGTTCAGTGTTAATCAATGAGACTCCCATAGTGTTCAGTGTTAATCAGTGAGACTCCCACAGGGTTCACTGTTAATAAGTGAGACTCCCACAGGGTTCAGTGTTAATCAGTGATACTCCCTCAGGGTTCATATGTTAATCAGTGAGACTCCCATAGGGTTCAGTGTTAATCAGTGAGACTCCCACAGGGTTCAGTGTTAATCAGTGAGGCTCCCACAGTGTTCAATGTTAATCAGTGAGACTCCCAAAGTGTTCAGTGTTAATCAGTGAGACTCCCATAGGGTTCAGTGTTAATCAGTGAGACTCCCACAGGGTTCAGTGTTAATCAGTGAGACTCCCACAGGGTTCATTGTTAATCAGTGAGACTCCAACAGGGTTCAGTGTTAATCAGTGAGACTCCCATAGGGTTCAGTGTTAATCAGTGAGACTCCCACAGGGTTCAGTGTTAATCAGTGAGACTCCCATAGGGTTCAGTGTTAATCAGTGAGACTCCCACAGGGTTCATGTGTTAATCAGTGAGACTGCCACAGGGTTCAGTGTTAATCAGTGAGACTCCCACAGGGTTTAGTGTTAATCAGTGAGACTTCCATAGGTTTCAGTGTTAATCAATGAGACTCCCATAGGGTTCAGTGTTAATCAGTGAGACTCCCACAGGGTTCAGTGTTAATCAGTGAGACTCCCATAGGGTTCATTGTTAATCAGTGAGACTCCCATAGGGTTCAGTGTTAATCAATGAGACTCCCATATGGTTCAGTGTTAATGAGTGAGACTCCCACAGGGTTCAGTGTTAATCAGTGAGACTCCCACATGTTTCAGTGTTAAACAGTGAAACTTTCATAGGGTTCAGTGTTAATCAGTGAGTCTCCCACAGGGTTCAGTGTTAATCAGTGAGACTCCCATAGGGTCCAGTGTTAATCAGGGAGACTCCCACAGGGTTCAGTGTTAATCAGTGATACTCCCATAGGGTTCAGTGTTAATCAGTGAGACTCCCATAGGGTTCAGTGTAAATCAGTGAGACTCCCACAGGGTTCATGTGTTAATCAGTGAGACTCCCACAGGGTTCAGTGTTAATCAATGAGACTCCCATAGTGTTCAGTGTTAATCAGTGAGACTCCCACAGGGTTCAGTGTTAATCAGTGAGACTCCCATAGGGTTCAGTGTTAATCAGTGAGACTCCCACAGGGTTCATGTGTTAATCAGTGAGACTGCCACAGGGTTCAGTGTTAATCAGTGAGACTCCCACAGGGTTTAGTGTTAATCAGTGAGACTTCCATAGGTTTCAGTGTTAATCAATGAGACTCCCATAGGGTTCAGTGTTAATCAGTGAGACTCCCACAGGGTTCAGTGTTAATCAGTGAGACTCCCATAGGGTTCATTGTTAATCAGTGAGACTCCCATAGGGTTCAGTGTTAATCAATGAGACTCCCATATGGTTCAGTGTTAATGAGTGAGACTCCCACAGGGTTCAGTGTTAATCAGTGAGACTCCCACATGTTTCAGTGTTAAACAGTGAAACATTCATAGGGTTCAGTGTTAATCAGTGAGTCTCCCACAGGGTTCAGTGTTAATCAGTGAGACTCCCATAGGGTCCAGTGTTAATCAGGGAGACTCCCACAGGGTTCAGTGTTAATCAGTGATACTCCCATAGGGTTCAGTGTTAATCAGTGAGACTCCCATAGGGTTCAGTGTAAATCAGTGAGACTCCCACAGGGTTCATGTGTTAATCAGTGAGACTCCCACAGGGTTCAGTGTTAATCAATGAGACTCCCATAGTGTTCAGTGTTAATCAGTGAGACTCCCACAGGGTTCAGTGTTAATAAGTGAGACTCCCACAGGGTTCAGTGTTAATCAGTGATACTCCCTCAGGGTTCATATGTTAATCAGTGAGACTCCCATAGGGTTCAGTGTTAATCAGTGAGACTCCCACAGGGTTCAGTGTTAATCAGTGAGGCTCCCACAGTGTTCAATGTTAATCAGTGAGACTCCCAAAGTGTTCAGTGTTAATCAGTGAGACTCCCATAGGGTTCAGTGTTAATCATTGAGACTCCCACAGGGTTCAGTGTTAATCAGTGAGACTCCCACAGGGTTCATTGTTAATCAGTGAGACTCCAACAGGGTTCAGTGTTAATCAGTGAGACTCCCATAGGGTTCAGTGTTAATCAGTGAGACTCCCACAGGGTTCAGTGTTAATCAGTGAGACTCCCATAGGGTTCAGTATTAATCAGTGAGTCTCCCCCAGGGTTCATGTGTTAATCAGTGAGACTCCCACAAGGTTCAGTGTTAATCAGTGAGACTCCCACAGGGTTTAGTGTTAATCAGTGAGACTTCCATAGGTTTCAGTGTTAATCAATGAGACTCCCATAGGGTTCAGTGTTAATCAGTGAGACTCCCACAGGGTTCAGTGTTAATCAGTGAGACTCCCACAGGGTTCAGTGTTAATCAGTGAGACTCCCTCAGGGTTCATGTGTTAAACAGTGAGACTCCCATAGGGTTCAGTGTTAATCAGTGAGACTCCCACAGGGTTCAGTGTTAATCAGTGAGACTCCCACAGTGTTCAGTGTTTATCAGTGAGACTCCCACCGTGTTCAGTTTTCATCAGTGAGACTCGCTCAGGGTTCAGTGTTAATCACTGAGACTCCCACAGGGTTCAGTGTTAATCAGTGAGATTCCCATAGGGTTCGGTGTTAATCAGTGAGACTCCCATAGGGTTCAGTGTTAATCAGTGAGACTCCCACAGGGTTCAGTGTTAATCAGTGAAACTCCCATAGGGTTCAGTGTTAATCAGTGTAACTTCCACAGGGTTCAGTGTTAATCAGTGAGACTCCCATAGGGTTCAGTGTTAATCAGTGAGACTTCCACATGGTTCAGTGTTAATAAGTGAAACTCCCATAGGGTTCAGTGTTAATCAGTGAGACTCCCACAGGGTTCAGTGTTAATCAGTGAGACTCCCATAGGGTTCAGTGTTAATCAGTGAGACTCCAAAGGGTTCAATGTTAATCAGTGAGACTCCCATAGGGTTCAGTGTTAATCAGTGAGACTCCCATAGGGTTAAGTGTAAATCAGTGTAACTTCCACAGGGTTCAGTGTTAATCAGTGAGACTCCCATAGGGTTCAGTGTTAATCAGTGAGACTCCCACAGGGTTCAGTGTTAATCAGTGAGACTCCCATAGGGTTCAGTGTTAATCAGTGAGACTCCAAAGGGTTCAGTGTTAATCAATGAGACTCCCACAGAGTTCAGTGTTAATCAGTGAGACTCTCATAGGGTTCAGTGTTAATCAGTGAGACTCCCATAGGGTTCAGTGTTAATCAGTGAGACTCCAAAGGGTTCAGTGTTAATCAGTGAGACTCCCATAGGGTTCAGTGTTAATCAGTGAGACACCCATAGGGTTCAGTGTAAATCAGTGTAACTTCCACAGGGTTCAGTGTTAATCAGTGAGACTCCCACAGGGTTCAGTGTTAATCAGTGAGACTCCCACAGGGTTCAGTGTTAATCAGTGAGATTCCCATAGGGTTCGGTGTTAATCAGTGAGACTCCCATAGGGTTCAGTGTTAATCAGTGAGACTCCCACAGGGTTCAGTGTTAATCAGTGAAACTCCCATAGGGTTCAGTGTTAATCAGTGTAACTTCCACAGGGTTCAGTGTTAATCAGTGAGACTCCCATAGGGTTCAGTGTTAATCAGTGAGACTTCCACATGGTTCAGTGTTAATAAGTGAAACTCCCATAGGGTTCAGTGTTAATCAGTGAGACTCCCACAGGGTTCAGTGTTAATCATTGAGACTCCCATAGGGTTCAGTGTTAATCAGTGAGACTCCAAAGGGTTCAGTGTTAATCAGTGAGACTCCCATAGGGTTCAGTGTTAATCAGTGAGACTCCAATAGGGTTCAGTGTAAATCAGTGTAACTTCCACAGGGTTCAGTGTTAATCAGTGAGACTCCCATAGGGTTCAGTGTTAATCAGTGAGACTCCCACAGGGTTCAGTGTTAATCAGTGAAACTCCCATAGGGTTCAGTGTTAATCAGTGAGACTCTCACAGGGTTCAGTGTTAATCAGTGAGACTCCCATAGGGTTCAGTGTTAATCAGTGAGACTCCCAAAGGGTTCAGTGTTAATCAGTGAGACTCCCATAGGGTTCAGTGTTAATCAGTGAGACTCCCATAGGGTTCAGTGTAAATCAGTGAGACTCCCACAGGGTTCATGTGTTAATCAGTGAGACTCCCACAGGGTTTAGTGTTAATCAATGAGACTCCCATAGGGTTCAGTGTTAATCTGTGAGACTCCCACAGGGTTCAGTGTTAATCAGTGAGACTCCCATAGGGTTCGGTGTTAATCAGTGAGACTCCCATAGGGTTCAGTGTTAATCAGTGAGACTCCCACAGGGTTCAGTGTTAATCAGTGAAACTCCCATAGGGTTCAGTGTTAATCAGTGTAACTTCCACAGGGTTCAGTGTTAATCAGTGAGACTCCCATAGGGTTCAGTGTTAATCAGTGAGACTTCCACATGGTTCAGTGTTAATAAGTGAAACTCCCATAGGGTTCAGTGTTAATCAGTGAGACTCCCACAGGGTTCAGTGTTAATCAGTGAGACTCCCATAGGGTTCAGTGTTAATCAGTGAGACTCCAAAGGGTTCAATGTTAATCAGTGAGACTCCCATAGGGTTCAGTGTTAATCAGTGAGACTCCCATAGGGTTAAGTGTAAATCAGTGTAACTTCCACAGGGTTCAGTGTTAATCAGTGAGACTCCCATAGGGTTCAGTGTTAATCAGTGAGACTCCCACAGGGTTCAGTGTTAATCAGTGAGACTCCCATAGGGTTCAGTGTTAATCAGTGAGACTCCAAAGGGTTCAGTGTTAATCAATGAGACTCCCACAGGGTTCAGTGTTAATCAGTGAGACTCTCATAGGGTTCAGTGTTAATCAGTGAGACTCCCATAGGGTTCAGTGTTAATCAGTGAGACTCCAAAGGGTTCAGTGTTAATCAGTGAGACTCCCATAGGGTTCAGTGTTAATCAGTGAGACACCCATAGGGTTCAGTGTAAATCAGTGTAACTTCCACAGGGTTCAGTGTTAATCAGTGAGACTCCCACAGGGTTCAGTGTTAATCAGTGAGACTCCAAAGGGTTCAATGTTAATCAGTGAGACTCCCATAGGGTTCAGTGTTAATCAGTGAGACTCCCATAGGGTTAAGTGTAAATCAGTGTAACTTCCACAGGGTTCAGTGTTAATCAGTGAGACTCCCATAGGGTTCAGTGTTAATCAGTGAGACTCCCACAGGGTTCAGTGTTAATCAGTGAGACTCCCATAGGGTTCAGTGTTAATCAGTGAGACTCCAAAGGGTTCAGTGTTAATCAATGAGACTCCCACAGGGTTCAGTGTTAATCAGTGAGACTCTCATAGGGTTCAGTGTTAATCAGTGAGACTCCCATAGGGTTCAGTGTTAATCAGTGAGACTCCAAAGGGTTCAGTGTTAATCAGTGAGACTCCCATAGGGTTCAGTGTTAATCAGTGAGACACCCATAGGGTTCAGTGTAAATCAGTGTAACTTCCACAGGGTTCAGTGTTAATCAGTGAGACTCCCACAGGGTTCAGTGTTAATCAGTGAGACTCCCACAGGGTTCAGTGTTAATCAGTGAGATTCCCATAGGGTTCGGTGTTAATCAGTGAGACTCCCATAGGGTTCAGTGTTAATCAGTGAGACTCCCACAGGGTTCAGTGTTAATCAGTGAAACTCCCATAGGGTTCAGTGTTAATCAGTGTAACTTCCACAGGGTTCAGTGTTAATCAGTGAGACTCCCATAGGGTTCAGTGTTAATCAGTGAGACTCCCACAGGGTTCAGTGTTAATCAGTGAGACTCCCATAGGGTTCAGTGTTAATCAGTGAGACTTCCACAGGGTTCAGTGTTAATCAGTGAGACTCTCATAGGGTTCAGTGTTAATCAGTGAGACTCCCATAGGGTTCAGTGTAAATCAGTGAGACTCCCACAGGGTTCATGTGTTAATCAGTGAGACTCCCACAGGGTTCATGTGTTAATCAGTGAGACTCCCACAGGGTTCAGTGTTAATCAGTGAGACTCCCACAGGGTTCAGTGTTAATCAGTGAGACTCCCACAGGGTTCAGTGTTAATCAGTGAGACTCCCACAGGGTTCAGTGTTAATCAGTGAGACTCCCATATGGTTCAGTGTTAATCAATGAGACTCCCATAGGGTTCAGTGTTAATCAGTGAGACTCTCACATGGTTCATGTGTTAATCAGTGAGACTCCCATAGGGTTCAGTGTTAATCAGTGAGACTCCCACAGGGTTCAGTGTTAATCAGTGAGACTCCCACAGGGTTCAGTGTTAATCAGTGAGACTCCCACAGGGTTCAGTGTTAATCAGTGAGACTCCCACAGGGTTCAGTGTTAATCAGTGAGACTCCCATATGGTTCAGTGTTAATCAATGAGACTCCCACAGGGTTCAGTGTTAATCAGTGAGACTCCCTCAGGGTTCATGTGTTAATCAGTGAGACTCCCATAGGGTTCAGTGTTAATCAGTGAGACTCCCACAGGGTTCAGTGTTAATCAGTGAGACTTCCACAGTGTTCAGTGTTAATCAGTGAGACTCCCACAGTGGTCAGTGTTCATCAGTGAGAATCCCTCAGGGTTCAGTGTTAATCACTGAGACTCCCACAGGGTTCAGTGTTAATCAGTGAAACTCCCACAGGGTTCATGTGTTAATCAGTGAGACTCCCACAGGGTTCAGTGTTAATCATTGAGACTCCCATATGGTTCAGTGTTAATCAGTGAGACTCCCACAGGGTTCAGTGTTGATCAGTGAGACTCCCATAGGGTTCAGTGTTAATCAGTGAGACTCCCATAGGGTTCAGTGTTAATCAGTGAGACTCCCACAGGGTTCAGTGTTAATCAGTGAGACTCCCACAGTGTTCAGTGTTAATCAGTGAGACTCCCACAGTGGTCAGTGTTCATCAGTGAGACTCCCACAGGGTTCAGTGTTAATCACTGAGACTCCCACAGGGTTCAGTGTTAATCAGTGATACTCCCTCAGGGTTCATGTGTTATATCAGTGAGACTCCCACAAGGTTCAGTGTTAATCAGTGAGACTCCCACAGGGTTCAGTGTTAATCAGTGAGACTCCCACAGGGTTCAGTGTTAATCAGTGAGACTCCCAGAGGGTTCATGTGTTAATCAGTGAGACTCCCACAGGGTTCGGTGTTAATCAGTGAGACTCCCACAGGGTTCAGTGTTAATCAATGGGACTCCCATAGGGTTCAGTGTTAATCAATGAGACTCCCATAGGGTTCAGTGTTAATCAGTGAGACTCCCACAGGGTTCATTGTTAATCAGTGAGACTCCCACAGTGTTCAGTGGTAATCAGTGAGACTCCCACAGTGGTCAGTGTTCATCAGTGAGACTCCCTCAGGGTTCAGTGTTAATCACTGAGACTCCCACTGGGTTCAGTGTTAATCAGTGAGATTCCCATAGGGTTCAGTGTTAATCAGTGAGACTCCCATAAGGTTCATTGTTAATCAGTGTAACTTCCTCAGGGTTCAGTGTTAATCAGTGAGACTCCCATAGGGTTCTGTGTTAATCAGTGAGACTCCCGCAGGGTTCAGTGTTAATCAGTGAAACTCCCATAGGGTTCAGTGGTTAATCAGTGAGACTCCCACAGGGTTCAGTGTTAATCAGTGAGACTCCCACAGGGTTCAGTGTTAATCAGTGAGACTCCCATAGGGTTCAGTGTTAATCAGTGAGACTCCCATAGGGTTCAGTGTAAATCAGTGAGACTCCCACAGGGTTCAGTGTTAATCAGTGAGACTCCCATAGGGTTAAGTGTTAATCAGTGAGACTCCCATAGGGTTCATTGTTAATCAGTGAGACTCCCATAGGGTTCAGTGTTAATCAATGAGACTCCCATATGGTTCAGTGTTAATCAGTGAGACTCCCATAGGGTTCAGTGTTAATCAGTGAGACTCCAAAGGGTTCAGTGTTAATCAGTGAGACTCCCATAGGGTTCAGTGTTAATCAGTGAGACTCCAAAGGGTTCAGTGTTAATCAATGAGACTCCCACAGGGTTCAGTGTTAATCAGTGAGACTCTCATAGGGTTCAGTGTTAATCAGTGAGACTCCCATAGGGTTCAGTGTTAATCAGTGAGACTCCAAAGGGTTCAGTGTTAATCAGTGAGACTCCCATAGGGTTCAGTGTTAATCAGTGAGACACCCATAGGGTTCAGTGTAAATCAGTGTAACTTCCACAGGGTTCAGTGTTAATCAGTGAGACTCCCACAGGGTTCAGTGTTAATCAATGAGACTCCCACAGGGTTCAGTGTTAATCAGTGAGATTCCCATAGGGTTCGGTGTTAATCAGTGAGACTCCCATAGGGTTCAGTGTTAATCAGTGAGACTCCCACAGGGTTCAGTGTTAATCAGTGAAACTCCCATAGGGTTCAGTGTTAATCAGTGTAACTTCCACAGGGTTCAGTGTTAATCAGTGAGACTCCCATAGGGTTCAGTGTTAATCAGTGAGACTTCCACATGGTTCAGTGTTAATAAGTGAAACTCCCATAGGGTTCAGTGTTAATCAGTGAGACTCCCACAGGGTTCAGTGTTAATCAGTGAGACTCCCATAGGGTTCAGTGTTAATCAGTGAGACTCCCACAGGGTTCAGTGTTAATCAGTGAGACTCCCACAGGGTTCAGTGTTAATCAGTGAGACTCCCATAGGGTTCAGTGTTAATCAGTGAGACTCCCATAGGGTTCAGTGTAAATCAGTGAGACTCCCACAGGGTTCAGTGTTAATCAGTGAGACTCCCATAGGGTTAAGTGTTAATCAGTGAGACTCCCATAGGGTTCATTGTTAATCAGTGAGACTCCCATAGGGTTCAGTGTTAATCAATGAGACTCCCATATGGTTCAGTGTTAATCAGTGAGACTCCCATAGGGTTCAGTGTTAATCAGTGAGACTCCAAAGGGTTCAGTGTTAATCAGTGAGACTCCCATAGGGTTCAGTGTTAATCAGTGAGACTCCAAAGGGTTCAGTGTTAATCAATGAGACTCCCACAGGGTTCAGTGTTAATCAGTGAGACTCTCATAGGGTTCAGTGTTAATCAGTGAGACTCCCATAGGGTTCAGTGTTAATCAGTGAGACTCCAAAGGGTTCAGTGTTAATCAGTGAGACTCCCATAGGGTTCAGTGTTAATCAGTGAGACACCCATAGGGTTCAGTGTAAATCAGTGTAACTTCCACAGGGTTCAGTGTTAATCAGTGAGACTCCCACAGGGTTCAGTGTTAATCAGTGAGACTCCCACAGGGTTCAGTGTTAATCAGTGAGATTCCCATAGGGTTCGGTGTTAATCAGTGAGACTCCCATAGGGTTCAGTGTTAATCAGTGAGACTCCCACAGGGTTCAGTGTTAATCAGTGAAACTCCCATAGGGTTCAGTGTTAATCAGTGTAACTTCCACAGGGTTCAGTGTTAATCAGTGAGACTCCCATAGGGTTCAGTGTTAATCAGTGAGACTTCCACATGGTTCAGTGTTAATAAGTGAAACTCCCATAGGGTTCAGTGTTAATCAGTGAGACTCCCACAGGGTTCAGTGTTAATCAGTGAGACTCCCATAGGGTTCAGTGTTAATCAGTGAGACTCCAAAGGGTTCAGTGTTAATCAGTGAGACTCCCATAGGGTTCAGTGTTAATCAGTGAGACTCCCATAGGGTTCAGTGTAAATCAGTGTAACTTCCACAGGGTTCAGTGTTAATCAGTGAGACTCCCATAGGGTTCAGTGTTAATCAGTGAGACTCCCACAGGGTTCAGTGTTAATCAGTGAAACTCCCATAGGGTTCAGTGTTAATCAGTGAGACTCTCACAGGGTTCAGTGTTAATCAGTGAGACTCCCATAGGGTTCAGTGTTAATCAGTGAGACTCCCAAAGGGTTCAGTGTTAATCAGTGAGACTCCCATAGGGTTCAGTGTTAATCAGTGAGACTCCCATAGGGTTCATTGTAAATCAGTGAGACTCCCACAGGGTTCATGTGTTAATCAGTGAGACTCCCACAGGGTTTAGTGTTAATCAATGAGACTCCCATAGGGTTCAGTGTTAATCAGTGAGACTCCCACAGGGTTCAGTGTTAATCAGTGAGACTCCCACAGGGTTCAGTGTTAATCAGTGATACTCCCTCAGGGTTCATGTGTTAATCAGTGAGACTCACACAGGGTTCAGTGTTAATCAGTGAGACTCCCACAGGGTTCTGTGTTAATCAGTGAGACTCCCACAGGGTTCGTGTGTTAATCAGTGAGACTCCCACAGGGTTCAGTGTTAATCAGTGAGACTCCCACAGGGTTCAGTGTTAATCAATGAGACTCCCATAGGGTTCAGTGTTAATCAGTGAGACTCCCACAGGGTTCAGTGTTATTCAGTGAAACTCCCATAGGGTTCAGTGTTAATCAGTGAGACTCTCACAGGGTTCAGTGTTAATCAGTGAGACTCCCATAGGGTTCAGTGTTAATCAGTGAGACTCCCAAAGGGTTCAGTGTTAATCAGTGAGACTCCCATAGGGTTCAGTGTTAATCAGTGAGACTCCCATAGGGTTCATTGTAAATCAGTGAGACTCCCACAGGGTTCATGTGTTAATCAGTGAGACTCCCACAGGGTTTAGTGTTAATCAATGAGACTCCCATAGGGTTCAGTGTTAATCAGTGAGACTCCCACAGGGTTCAGTGTTAATCAGTGAGACTCCCACAGGGTTCAGTGTTAATCAGTGATACTCCCTCAGGGTTCATGTGTTAATCAGTGAGACTCACACAGGGTTCAGTGTTAATCAGTGAGACTCCCACAGGGTTCTGTGTTAATCAGTGAGACTCCCACAGGGTTCGTGTGTTAATCAGTGAGACTCCCACAGGGTTCAGTGTTAATCAGTGAGACTCCCACAGGGTTCAGTGTTAATCAATGAGACTCCCATAGGGTTCAGTGTTAATCAATGAGACTCCCATAGGGTTCAGTGTTAATCAGTGAGACTCCCACAGGGTTCAGTGTTAATCAGTGAGACTCCCACAGGGTTCAGTGTTAATCAGTGAGACTCCCATAGGGTTCAGTGTTAATCAGTGAGACTCCCACAGGGTTCAGTGTTAATCAGTGAGACTCCCATAGGGTTCAGTGTTAATCAGTGAGACTCCCACAGGGTTCAGTGTTAATCAGTGAGACTCTCATAGGGTTCAGTGTTAATCAGTGAGACTCCCATAGGGTTCAGTGTAAATCAGTGAGACTCCCACAGGGTTCATGTGTTAATCAGTGAGACTCCCACAGGGTTCAGTGTTAATCAATGAGACTCCCATAGGGTTCAGTGTTAATCAGTGAGACTCCCACAGGGTTCAGTGTTAATCAGTGAGACTCCCACAGGGTTCAGTGTTAATCAGTGATACTCCCTCAGGGTTCATGTGTTAATCAGTGAGACTCCCACAGGGTTCAGTGTTAATCAGTGAGACTCCCACAGGGTTCAGTGTTAATCAGTGAGACTCCCACAGGGTTCAGTGTTAATCAGTGAGACTCCCACAGGGTTCAGTGTTAATCAGTGAGACTCCCATATGGTTCAGTGTTAATCAATGAGACTCCCATAGGGTTCAGTGTTAATCAGTGAGACTCCCACATGGTTCATGTGTTAATCAGTGAGACTCCCATAGGGTTCAGTGTTAATCAGTGAGACTCCCACAGGGTTCAGTGTTAATCAGTGAGACTCCCACAGGGTTCAGTGTTAATCAGTGAGACTCCCACAGGGTTCAGTGTTAATCAGTGAGACTCCTACAGGGTTCAGTGTTAATCAGTGAGACTCCCATATGGTTCAGTGTTAATCAATGAGACTCCCACAGGGTTCAGTGTTAATCAGTGAGACTCCCTCAGGGTTCATGTGTTAATCAGTGAGACTCCCATAGGGTTCAGTGTTAATCAGTGAGACTCCCACAGGGTTCAGTGTTAATCAGTGAGACTTCCACAGTGTTCAGTGTTAATCAGTGAGACTCCCACAGTGGTCAGTGTTCATCAGTGAGAATCCCTCAGGGTTCAGTGTTAATCACTGAGACTCCCACAGGGTTCAGTGTTAATCAGTGAAACTCCCACAGGGTTCATGTGTTAATCAGTGAGACTCCCACAGGGTTCAGTGTTAATCATTGAGACTCCCATATGGTTCAGTGTTAATCAGTGAGACTCCCACATGGTTCATGTGTTAATCAGTGAGACTCCCATAGGGTTCAGTGTTAATCAGTGAGACTCCCACAGGGTTCAGTGTTAATCAGTGAGACTCCCACAGGGTTCAGTGTTAATCAGTGAGACTCCCACAGGGTTCAGTGTTAATCAGTGAGACTCCCACAGGGTTCAGTGTTAATCAGTGAGACTCCCATATGGTTCAGTGTTAATCAATGAGACTCCCACAGGGTTCAGTGTTAATCAGTGAGACTCCCTCAGGGTTCATGTGTTAATCAGTGAGACTCCCATAGGGTTCAGTGTTAATCAGTGAGACTCCCACAGGGTTCAGTGTTAATCAGTGAGACTTCCACAGTGTTCAGTGTTAATCAGTGAGACTCCCACAGTGGTCAGTGTTCATCAGTGAGAATCCCTCAGGGTTCAGTGTTAATCACTGAGACTCCCACAGGGTTCAGTGTTAATCAGTGAAACTCCCACAGGGTTCATGTGTTAATCAGTGAGACTCCCACAGGGTTCAGTGTTAATCATTGAGACTCCCATATGGTTCAGTGTTAATCAGTGAGACTCCCACAGGGTTCAGTGTTGATCAGTGAGACTCCCATAGGGTTCAGTGTTAATCAGTGAGACTCCCATAGGGTTCAGTGTTAATCAGTGAGACTCCCACAGGGTTCAGTGTTAATCAGTGAGACTCCCACAGTGTTCAGTGTTAATCAGTGAGACTCCCACAGTGGTCAGTGTTCATCAGTGAGACTCCCACAGGGTTCAGTGTTAATCACTGAGACTCCCACAGGGTTCAGTGTTAATCAGTGATACTCCCTCAGGGTTCATGTGTTATATCAGTGAGACTCCCACCAGGTTCAGTGTTAATCAGTGAGACTCCCACAGGGTTCAGTGTTAATCAGTGAGACTCCCACAGGGTTCAGTGTTAATCAGTGAGACTCCCAGAGGGTTCATGTGTTAATCAGTGAGACTCCCACAGGGTTCGGTGTTAATCAGTGAGACTCCCACAGGGTTCAGTGTTAATCAATGGGACTCCCATAGGGTTCAGTGTTAATCAATGAGACTCCCATAGGGTTCAGTGTTAATCAGTGAGACTCCCACAGGGTTCATTGTTAATCAGTGAGACTCCCACAGTGTTCAGTGGTAATCAGTGAGACTCCCACAGTGGTCAGTGTTCATCAGTGAGACTCCCTCAGGGTTCAGTGTTAATCACTGAGACTCCCACTGGGTTCAGTGTTAATCAGTGAGATTCCCATAGGGTTCAGTGTTAATCAGTGAGACTCCCATAAGGTTCATTGTTAATCAGTGTAACTTCCTCAGGGTTCAGTGTTAATCAGTGAGACTCCCATAGGGTTCTGTGTTAGTCAGTGAGACTCCCGCAGGGTTCAGTGTTAATCAGTGAAACTCCCATAGGGTTCAGTGTTAATCAGTGAGACTCCCACAGGGTTCAGTGTTAATCAGTGAGACTTCCACAGGGTTCAGTGTTAATCAGTGAGACTCCCATAGGGTTCAGTGTTAATCAGTGAGACTCCCATAGGGTTCAGTGTAAATCAGTGAGACTCCCACAGGGTTCAGTGTTAATCAGTGAGACTCCCATAGGGTTCAGTGTTAATCAATGAGACTCCCATAGGGTTCAGTGTTAATCAGTGAGACTCCCACAGGGTTCAGTGTTAATCAGTGAGACTCCCACAGGGTTCAGTGTTAATCAGTGATACTCCCTCAGGGTTCAGTGTTAATCAGTGAGACTCCCACAGGGTTCAGTGTTAATCAGTGAGACTCCCACAGGGTTCAGTGTTAATCAGTGAGACTCCCACAGGGTTCATGTGTTTAATCAGTGAGACTCCCACAGGGTTCAGTGTTAATCAGTGAGACTCCCACAGGGTTCAGTGTTAATCAGTGAGACTCCCATAGGGATCAGTGTTAATCAATGAGACTCACATAGGGTTCAGTGTTAATCAGTGAGACTCCCACAGGGTTCAGTGTTAATCAGTGAGACTCCCATATGGTTCAGTGTTAATCAGTGAGACTCCCACAGGGTTCAGTGTTGATCAGTGAGACTCCCATAGGGTTCAGTGTTAATCAGTGAGACTCCCATAGGGTTCAGTGTAAATCAGTGTAACTTCCACAGGGTTCAGTGTTAATCAGTGAGACTCCCATAGGGTTCAGTGTTAATCAGTGAGACTCCCACAGGGTTCAGTGTTAATCAGTGAAACTCCCATAGGGTTCAGTGTTAATCAGTGAGACTCTCACAGGGTTCAGTGTTAATCAGTGAGACTCCCATAGGGTTCAGTGTTAATCAGTGAGACTCCCAAAGGGTTCAGTGTTAATCAGTGAGACTCCCATAGGGTTCAGTGTTAATCAGTGAGACTCCCATAGGGTTCATTGTAAATCAGTGAGACTCCCACAGGGTTCATGTGTTAATCAGTGAGACTCCCACAGGGTTTAGTGTTAATCAATGAGACTCCCATAGGGTTCAGTGTTAATCAGTGAGACTCCCACAGGGTTCAGTGTTAATCAGTGAGACTCCCACAGGGTTCAGTGTTAATCAGTGATACTCCCTCAGGGTTCATGTGTTAATCAGTGAGACTCACACAGGGTTCAGTGTTAATCAGTGAGACTCCCACAGGGTTCTGTGTTAATCAGTGAGACTCCCACAGGGTTCGTGTGTTAATCAGTGAGACTCCCACAGGGTTCAGTGTTAATCAGTGAGACTCCCACAGGGTTCAGTGTTAATCAATGAGACTCCCATAGGGTTCAGTGTTAATCAGTGAGACTCCCACAGGGTTCAGTGTTAATCAGTGAAACTCCCATAGGGTTCAGTGTTAATCAGTGAGACTCTCACAGGGTTCAGTGTTAATCAGTGAGACTCCCATAGGGTTCAGTGTTAATCAGTGAGACTCCCAAAGGGTTCAGTGTTAATCAGTGAGACTCCCATAGGGTTCAGTGTTAATCAGTGAGACTCCCATAGGGTTCATTGTAAATCAGTGAGACTCCCACAGGGTTCATGTGTTAATCAGTGAGACTCCCACAGGGTTTAGTGTTAATCAATGAGACTCCCATAGGGTTCAGTGTTAATCAGTGAGACTCCCACAGGGTTCAGTGTTAATCAGTGAGACTCCCACAGGGTTCAGTGTTAATCAGTGATACTCCCTCAGGGTTCATGTGTTAATCAGTGAGACTCACACAGGGTTCAGTGTTGATCAGTGAGACTCCCACAGGGTTCTGTGTTAATCAGTGAGACTCCCACAGGGTTCGTGTGTTAATCAGTGAGACTCCCACAGGGTTCAGTGTTAATCAGTGAGACTCCCACAGGGTTCAGTGTTAATCAATGAGACTCCCATAGGGTTCAGTGTTAATCAATGAGACTCCCATAGGGTTCAGTGTTAATCAGTGAGACTCCCACAGGGTTCAGTGTTAATCAGTGAGACTCCCACAGGGTTCAGTGTTAATCAGTGAGACTCCCATAGGGTTCAGTGTTAATCAGTGAGACTCCCACAGGGTTCAGTGTTAATCAGTGAGACTCCCATAGGGTTCAGTGTTAATCAGTGAGACTCCCACAGGGTTCAGTGTTAATCAGTGAGACTCTCATAGGGTTCAGTGTTAATCAGTGAGACTCCCATAGGGTTCAGTGTAAATCAGTGAGACTCCCACAGGGTTCATGTGTTAATCAGTGAGACTCCCACAGGGTTCAGTGTTAATCAATGAGACTCCCATAGGGTTCAGTGTTAATCAGTGAGACTCCCACAGGGTTCAGTGTTAATCAGTGAGACTCCCACAGGGTTCAGTGTTAATCAGTGATACTCCCTCAGGGTTCATGTGTTAATCAGTGAGACTCCCACAGGGTTCAGTGTTAATCAGTGAGACTCCCACAGGGTTCAGTGTTAATCAGTGAGACTCCCACAGGGTTCAGTGTTAATCAGTGAGACTCCCACAGGGTTCAGTGTTAATCAGTGAGACTCCCATATGGTTCAGTTTTAATCAATGAGACTCCCATAGGGTTCAGTGTTAATCAGTGAGACTCCCACATGGTTCATGTGTTAATCAGTGAGACTCCCATAGGGTTCAGTGTTAATCAGTGAGACTCCCACAGGGTTCAGTGTTAATCAGTGAGACTCCCACAGGGTTCAGTGTTAATCAGTGAGACTCCCACAGGGTTCAGTGTTAATCAGTGAGACTTCCACAGGGTTCAGTGTTAATCAGTGAGACTCCCATATGGTTCAGTGTTAATCAATGAGACTCCCACAGGGTTCAGTGTTAATCAGTGAGACTCCCTCAGGGTTCATGTGTTAATCAGTGAGACTCCCATAGGGTTCAGTGTTAATCAGTGAGACTCCCACAGGGTTCAGTGTTAATCAGTGAGACTTCCACAGTGTTCAGTGTTAATCAGTGAGACTCCCACAGTGGTCAGTGTTCATCAGTGAGAATCCCTCAGGGTTCAGTGTTAATCACTGAGACTCCCACAGGGTTCAGTGTTAATCAGTGAAACTCCCACAGGGTTCATGTGTTAATCAGTGAGACTCCCACAGGGTTCAGTGTTAATCATTGAGACTCCCATATGGTTCAGTGTTAATCAGTGAGACTCCCACATGGTTCATGTGTTAATCAGTGAGACTCCCATAGGGTTCAGTGTTAATCAGTGAGACTCCCACAGGGTTCAGTGTTAATCAGTGAGACTCCCACAGGGTTCAGTGTTAATCAGTGAGACTCCCACAGGGTTCAGTGTTAATCAGTGAGACTCCCACAGGGTTCAGTGTTAATCAGTGAGACTCCCATATGGTTCAGTGTTAATCAATGAGACTCCCACAGGGTTCAGTGTTAATCAGTGAGACTCCCTCAGGGTTCATGTGTTAATCAGTGAGACTCCCATAGGGTTCAGTGTTAATCAGTGAGACTCCCACAGGGTTCAGTGTTAATCAGTGAGACTTCCACAGTGTTCAGTGTTAATCAGTGAGACTCCCACAGTGGTCAGTGTTCATCAGTGAGAATCCCTCAGGGTTCAGTGTTAATCACTGAGACTCCCACAGGGTTCAGTGTTAATCAGTGAAACTCCCACAGGGTTCATGTGTTAATCAGTGAGACTCCCACAGGGTTCAGTGTTAATCATTGAGACTCCCATATGGTTCAGTGTTAATCAGTGAGACTCCCACAGGGTTCAGTGTTGATCAGTGAGACTCCCATAGGGTTCAGTGTTAATCAGTGAGACTCCCATAGGGTTCAGTGTTAATCAGTGAGACTCCCACAGGGTTCAGTGTTAATCAGTGAGACTCCCACAGTGTTCAGTGTTAATCAGTGAGACTCCCACAGTGGTCAGTGTTCATCAGTGAGACTCCCACAGGGTTCAGTGTTAATCACTGAGACTCCCACAGGGTTCAGTGTTAATCAGTGATACTCCCTCAGGGTTCATGTGTTATATCAGTGAGACTCCCACAAGGTTCAGTGTTAATCAGTGAGACTCCCACAGGGTTCAGTGTTAATCAGTGAGACTCCCACAGGGTTCAGTGTTAATCAGTGAGACTCCCAGAGGGTTCATGTGTTAATCAGTGAGACTCCCACAGGGTTCGGTGTTAATCAGTGAGACTCCCACAGGGTTCAGTGTTAATCAATGGGACTCCCATAGGGTTCAGTGTTAATCAATGAGACTCCCATAGGGTTCAGTGTTAATCAGTGAGACTCCCACAGGGTTCATTGTTAATCAGTGAGACTCCCACAGTGTTCAGTGGTAATCAGTGAGACTCCCACAGTGGTCAGTGTTCATCAGTGAGACTCCCTCAGGGTTCAGTGTTAATCACTGAGACTCCCACTGGGTTCAGTGTTAATCAGTGAGATTCCCATAGGGTTCAGTGTTAATCAGTGAGACTCCCATAAGGTTCATTGTTAATCAGTGTAACTTCCTCAGGGTTCAGTGTTAATCAGTGAGACTCCCATAGGGTTCTGTGTTAGTCAGTGAGACTCCCGCAGGGTTCAGTGTTAATCAGTGAAACTCCCATAGGGTTCAGTGTTAATCAGTGAGACTCCCACAGGGTTCAGTGTTAATCAGTGAGACTTCCACAGGGTTCAGTGTTAATCAGTGAGACTCCCATAGGGTTCAGTGTTAATCAGTGAGACTCCCATAGGGTTCAGTGTAAATCAGTGAGACTCCCACAGGGTTCAGTGTTAATCAGTGAGACTCCCATAGGGTTCAGTGTTAATCAATGAGACTCCCATAGGGTTCAGTGTTAATCAGTGAGACTCCCACAGGGTTCAGTGTTAATCAGTGAGACTCCCACAGGGTTCAGTGTTAATCAGTGATACTCCCTCAGGGTTCAGTGTTAATCAGTGAGACTCCCACAGGGTTCAGTGTTAATCAGTGAGACTCCCACAGGGTTCAGTGTTAATCAGTGAGACTCCCACAGGGTTCATGTGTTTAATCAGTGAGACTCCCACAGGGTTCAGTGTTAATCAGTGAGACTCCCACAGGGTTCAGTGTTAATCAGTGAGACTCCCATAGGGTTCAGTGTTAATCAATGAGACTCACATAGGGTTCAGTGTTAATCAGTGAGACTCCCACAGGGTTCAGTGTTAATCAGTGAGACTCCCATATGGTTCAGTGTTAATCAGTGAGACTCCCACAGGGTTCAGTGTTGATCAGTGAGACTCCCATAGGGTTCAGTGTTAATCAGTGAGACTCCCATAGGGTTCAGTGTTAATCAGTGAGACTCCCACAGGGTTCAGTGTTAATCAGTGAGACTCCCACAGTGTTCAGTGTTAATCAGTGAGACTCCCACAGTGGTCAGTGTTCATCAGTGAGACTCCCACAGGGTTCAGTGTTAATCACTGAGACTCCCACAGGGTTCAGTGTTAATCAGTGATACTCCCTCAGGGTTCATGTGTTATATCAGTGAGACTCCCACAAGGTTCAGTGTTAATCAGTGAGACTCCCACAGGGTTCAGTGTTAATAAGTGAGATTCCCACAGGGTTCATGTGTTAATCAGTGAGACTCCCATAGGGTTCAGTGTTAATCAGTGAGACTCCCACAGGGTTCAGTGTTAATCAGTGAAACTCCCATAGGGTTCAGTGTTAATCAGTGAGACTCCCACAGGGTTCAGTGTTAATCAGTGAAACTCCCATAGGGTTCAGTGTTAATCAGTGAGACTCCCACAGGGTTCAGTGTTAATCAGTGAGACTCCCATAGGGTTCAGTGTTAATCAGTGAGACTCCCATAGGGTTCAGTGTAAATCAGTGAGATTCCCACAGGGTTCAGTGTTAATCAGTGAGACTCCCATAGGGTTCAGTGTTAATCAATGAGACTCCCATAGGGTTCAGTGTTAATCAGTGAGACTCCCACAGGGTTCAGTGTTAATCAGTGAGACTCCCACAGGGTTCAGTGTTAATCAGTGATACTCCCTCAGGGTTCAGTGTTAATCAGTGAGACTCCCACAGGGTTCAGTGTTAATCAGTGAGACTCCCACAGGGTTCAGTGTTAATCAGTGAGACTCCCACAGGGTTCATGTGTTTAATCAGTGAGACTCGCACAGGGTTCAGTGTTAATCAGTGAGACTCCCACAGGGTTCAGTGTTAATCAGTGAGACTCCCTCAGGGTTCATGTGTTAATCAGTGAGACTCCCATAGGGTTCAGTGTTAATCAGTGAGACTCCCACAGGGTTCAGTGTTAATCAGTGAGACTTCCACAGTGTTCAGTGTTAATCAGTGAGACTCCCACAGTGGTCAGTGTTCATCAGTGAGAATCCCTCAGGGTTCAGTGTTAATCACTGAGACTCCCACAGGGTTCAGTGTTAATCAGTGAAACTCCCACAGGGTTCATGTGTTAATCAGTGAGACTCCCACAGGGTTCAGTGTTAATCATTGAGACTCCCATATGGTTCAGTGTTAATCAGTGAGACTCCCACAGGGTTCAGTGTTGATCAGTGAGACTCCCATAGGGTTCAGTGTTAATCAGTGAGACTCCCATAGGGTTCAGTGTTAATCAGTGAGACTCCCACAGGGTTCAGTGTTAATCAGTGAGACTCCCACAGTGTTCAGTGTTAATCAGTGAGACTCCCACAGTGGTCAGTGTTCATCAGTGAGACTCCCACAGGGTTCAGTGTTAATCACTGAGACTCCCACAGGGTTCAGTGTTAATCAGTGATACTCCCTCAGGGTTCATGTGTTATATCAGTGAGACTCCCACAAGGTTCAGTGTTAATCAGTGAGACTCCCACAGGGTTCAGTGTTAATCAGTGAGACTCCCACAGGGTTCAGTGTTAATCAGTGAGACTCCCAGAGGGTTCATGTGTTAATCAGTGAGACTCCCACAGGGTTCGGTGTTAATCAGTGAGACTCCCACAGGGTTCAGTGTTAATCAATGGGACTCCCATAGGGTTCAGTGTTAATCAATGAGACTCCCATAGGGTTCAGTGTTAATCAGTGAGACTCCCACAGGGTTCATTGTTAATCAGTGAGACTCCCACAGTGTTCAGTGGTAATCAGTGAGACTCCCACAGTGGTCAGTGTTCATCAGTGAGACTCCCTCAGGGTTCAGTGTTAATCACTGAGACTCCCACTGGGTTCAGTGTTAATCAGTGAGATTCCCATAGGGTTCAGTGTTAATCAGTGAGACTCCCATAAGGTTCATTGTTAATCAGTGTAACTTCCTCAGGGTTCAGTGTTAATCAGTGAGACTCCCATAGGGTTCTGTGTTAGTCAGTGAGACTCCCGCAGGGTTCAGTGTTAATCAGTGAAACTCCCATAGGGTTCAGTGTTAATCAGTGAGACTCCCACAGGGTTCAGTGTTAATCAGTGAGACTTCCACAGGGTTCAGTGTTAATCAGTGAGACTCCCATAGGGTTCAGTGTTAATCAGTGAGACTCCCATAGGGTTCAGTGTAAATCAGTGAGACTCCCACAGGGTTCAGTGTTAATCAGTGAGACTCCCATAGGGTTCAGTGTTAATCAATGAGACTCCCATAGGGTTCAGTGTTAATCAGTGAGACTCCCACAGGGTTCAGTGTTAATCAGTGAGACTCCCACAGGGTTCAGTGTTAATCAGTGATACTCCCTCAGGGTTCAGTGTTAATCAGTGAGACTCCCACAGGGTTCAGTGTTAATCAGTGAGACTCCCACAGGGTTCAGTGTTAATCAGTGAGACTCCCACAGGGTTCATGTGTTTAATCAGTGAGACTCCCACAGGGTTCAGTGTTAATCAGTGAGACTCCCACAGGGTTCAGTGTTAATCAGTGAGACTCCCATAGGGTTCAGTGTTAATCAATGAGACTCACATAGGGTTCAGTGTTAATCAGTGAGACTCCCACAGGGTTCAGTGTTAATCAGTGAGACTCCCATATGGTTCAGTGTTAATCAGTGAGACTCCCACAGGGTTCAGTGTTGATCAGTGAGACTCCCATAGGGTTCAGTGTTAATCAGTGAGACTCCCATAGGGTTCAGTGTTAATCAGTGAGACTCCCACAGGGTTCAGTGTTAATCAGTGAGACTCCCACAGTGTTCAGTGTTAATCAGTGAGACTCCCACAGTGGTCAGTGTTCATCAGTGAGACTCCCACAGGGTTCAGTGTTAATCACTGAGACTCCCACAGGGTTCAGTGTTAATCAGTGATACTCCCTCAGGGTTCATGTGTTATATCAGTGAGACTCCCACAAGGTTCAGTGTTAATCAGTGAGACTCCCACAGGGTTCAGTGTTAATAAGTGAGATTCCCACAGGGTTCATGTGTTAATCAGTGAGACTCCCATAGGGTTCAGTGTTAATCAGTGAGACTCCCACAGGGTTCAGTGTTAATCAGTGAAACTCCCATAGGGTTCAGTGTTAATCAGTGAGACTCCCACAGGGTTCAGTGTTAATCAGTGAAACTCCCATAGGGTTCAGTGTTAATCAGTGAGACTCCCACAGGGTTCAGTGTTAATCAGTGAGACTCCCATAGGGTTCAGTGTTAATCAGTGAGACTCCCATAGGGTTCAGTGTAAATCAGTGAGATTCCCACAGGGTTCAGTGTTAATCAGTGAGACTCCCATAGGGTTCAGTGTTAATCAATGAGACTCCCATAGGGTTCAGTGTTAATCAGTGAGACTCCCACAGGGTTCAGTGTTAATCAGTGAGACTCCCACAGGGTTCAGTGTTAATCAGTGATACTCCCTCAGGGTTCAGTGTTAATCAGTGAGACTCCCACAGGGTTCAGTGTTAATCAGTGAGACTCCCACAGGGTTCAGTGTTAATCAGTGAGACTCCCACAGGGTTCATGTGTTTAATCAGTGAGACTCGCACAGGGTTCAGTGTTAATCAGTGAGACTCCCACAGGGTTCAGTGTTAATCAGTGAGACTCCCATAGGGTTCAGTGTTAATCAATGAGACTCACATAGGGTTCAGTGTTAATCAGTGAGACTCCCACAGGGTTCAGTGTTAATCAGTGAGACTCCCACAGGGTTCAGTGTTAATCAGTGAGACTCCCACAGGGTTCAGTGTTAATCAGTGAGACTCCCATAGGGTTCAGTGTTAATCAGTGGGACTCCCATAGGGTTCAGTGTTAATCAGTGAGACTCCCATAGGGTTCAGTGTTAATCAGTGAGACTCCCACAGGGTTCAGTGTTAATCAGTGAAACTCCCATAGGGTTCAGTGTTAATCAGTGAGATTCCCACAGGGTTCAGTGTTAATCAGTGAGACTCCCACAGGGTTCAGTGTTAATCAGTGAGACTCCCATAGGGTTCAGTGTTAATCAGTGAGACTCCCATAGGGTTCAGTGTAAATCAGTGAGACTCCCACAGGGTTCAGTGTTAATCAGTGAGACTCCCATAGGGGTCAGTGTTAATCAATGAGACTCCCATAGGGTTCAGTGTTAATCAGTGAGACTCCCACAGGGTTCCGTGTTAATCAGTGAGACTCCCACAGGGTTCAGTGTTAATCAGTGATACTCCCTCAGGGTTCAGTGTTAATCAGTGAGACTCCCACAGGGTTCAGTGTTAATCAGTGAGACTCCCACAGGGTTCAGTGTTAATCAGTGAGACTCCCACAGGGTTCATGTGTTAATCAGTGAGACTCCCACAGGGTTCAGTGTTAATCAGTGAGACTCCCACAGGGTTCAGTGTTAATCAGTGAGACTCCCATAGGGTTCAGTGTTAATCAATGAGACTCACATAGGGTTCAGTGTTAATCAGTGAGACTCCCACAGGGTTCAGTGTTAATCAGTGAGACTCCCACAGGGTTCAGTGTTAATCAGTGAGACTCCCACAGGGTTCAGTGTTAATCAGTGAGACTCCCATAGGGTTCAGTGTTAATCAGTGGGACTCCCATAGGGTTCAGTGTTAATCAGTGAGACTCCCATAGGGTTCAGTGTTAATCAGTGAGACTCCCACAGGGTTCAGTGTTAATCAGTGAGACTCCCACAGGGTTCAGTGTTAATCAGTGAGACTCCCATAGGGTTCAGTGTTAATCAGTGGGACTCCCATAGGGTTCAGTGTTAATCAGTGAGACTCCCATAGGGTTCAGTGTTAATCAGTGAGACTCCCATAGGGTTCAGTGTAAATCAGTGAGACTCCCACAGGGTTCATGTGTTAATCAGTGAGACTCCCACAGGGTTCAGTGTTAATCAATGAGACTCCCATAGGGTTCAGTGTTAATCAGTGAGACTCCCACAGGGTTCAGTGTTAATCAGTGAGACTCCCACAGGGTTCAGTGTTAATCAGTGATACTCCCTCAGGGTTCATGTGTTAATCAGTGAGACTCCCACAGGGTTCAGTGTTAATCAGTGAGACTCCCACAGGGTTCAGTGTTAATCAGTGAGACTCCCACAGGGTTCAGTGTTAATCAGTGAGACTCCCACAGGGTTCAGTGTTAATCAGTGAGACTCCCATATGGTTCAGTGTTAATCAATGAGACTCCCATAGGGTTCAGTGTTAATCAGTGAGACTCCCACATGGTTCATGTGTTAATCAGTGAGACTCCCATAGGGTTCCGTGTTAATCAGTGAGACTCCCACAGGGTTCAGTGTTAATCAGTGAGACTCCCACAGGGTTCAGTGTTAATCAGTGAGACTCCCACAGGGTTCAGTGTTAATCAGTGAGACTCCCACAGGGTTCAGTGTTAATCAGTGAGACTCCCATATGGTTCAGTGTTAATCAATGAGACTCCCACAGGGTTCAGTGTTAATCAGTGAGACTCCCTCAGGGTTCATGTGTTAATCAGTGAGACTCCCATAGGGTTCAGTGTTAATCAGTGAGACTCCCACAGGGTTCAGTGTTAATCAGTGAGACTCCCACAGTGTTCAGTGTTAATCAGTGAGACTCCCACAGTGGTCAGTGTTCATCAGTGAGAATCCCTCAGGGTTCAGTGTTAATCACTGAGACTCCCACAGGGTTCAGTGTTAATCAGTGAAACTCCCACAGGGTTCATGTGTTAATCAGTGAGACTCCCACAGGGTTCAGTGTTAATCATTGAGACTCCCATATGGTTCAGTGTTAATCAGTGAGACTCCCACAGGGTTCAGTGTTGATCAGTGAGACTCCCATAGGGTTCAGTGTTAATCAGTGAGACTCCCATAGGGTTCAGTGTTAATCAGTGAGACTCCCACAGGCTTCAGTGTTAATCAGTGAGACTCCCACAGTGTTCAGTGTTAATCAGTGAGACTCCCACAGTGGTCAGTGTTCATCAGTGAGACTCCCACAGGGTTCAGTGTTAATCACTGAGACTCCCACAGGGTTCAGTGTTAATCAGTGATACTCCCTCAGGGTTCATGTGTTATATCAGTGAGACTCCCACAAGGTTCAGTGTTAATCAGTGAGACTCCCACAGGGTTCAGTGTTAATCACTGAGACTCCCACAGGGTTCAGTGTTAATCAGTGAGACTCCCAGAGGGTTCATGTGTTAATCAGTGAGACTCCCATAGGGTTCAGAGTTAATCAGTGAGACTCCCACAGGGTTCATTGTTAATCAGTGAGACTCCCACAGTGTTCAGTGGTAATCAGTGAGACTCCCACAGTGGTCAGTGTTCATCAGTAAGACTCCCTCAGGGTTCAGTGTTAATCACTGAGACTCCCACTGGGTTCAGTGTTAATCAGTGAGATTCCCATAGGGTTCAGTGTTAATCAGTGAGACTCCCATAAGGTTCATTGTTAATCAGTGTAACTTCCTCAGGGTTCAGTGTTAATCAGTGAGACTCCCATAGGGTTCTGTGTTAATCAGTGAGACTCCCGCAGGGTTCAGTGTTAATCAGTGAAACTCCCATAGGGTTCAGTGTTAATCAGTGAGACTCCCACAGGGTTCAGTGTTAATCAGTGAGACTCCCACAGGGTTCAGTGTTAATCAGTGAGACTCCCATAGGGTTCAGTGTTAATCAGTGAGACTCCCATAGGGTTCATGTGTTAATCAGTGAGACTCCCACAGGGTTCAGTGTTAATCATTGAGACTCCCATATGGTTCAGTGTTAATCAGTGAGACTCCCACAGGGTTCAGTGTTGATCAGTGAGACTCCCATAGGGTTCAGTGTTAATCAGTGAGACTCCCATAGGGTTCAGTGTTAATCAGTGAGACTCCCACAGGCTTCAGTGTTAATCATTGAGACTCCCACAGTGTTCAGTGTTAATCAGTGAGACTCCCACAGTGGTCAGTGTTCATCAGTGAGACTCCCACAGGGTTCAGTGTTAATCACTGAGACTCCCACAGGGTTCAGTGTTAATCAGTGATACTCCCTCAGGGTTCATGTGTTATATCAGTGAGACTCCCACAAGGTTCAGTGTTAATCAGTGAGACTCCCACAGGGTTCAGTGTTAATCACTGAGACTCCCACAGGGTTCAGTGTTAATCAGTGAGACTCCCAGAGGGTTCATGTGTTAATCAGTGAGACTCCCACAGGGTTCGGTGTTAATCAGTGAGACTCCCACAGGGTTCAGTGTTAATCAGTGGGACTCCCATAGGGTTCAGTGTTAATCAATGAGACTCCCATAGGGTCCAGTGTTAATCAGTGAGACTCCCACAGAGTTCATTGTTAATCAGTGAGACTCCCACAGTGTTCAGTGGTAATCAGTGAGACTCCCACAGTGGTCAGTGTTCATCAGTAAGACTCCCTCAGGGTTCAGTGTTAATCACTGAGACTCCCACTGGGTTCAGTGTTAATCAGTGAGATTCCCATAGGGTTCAGTGTTAATCAGTGAGACTCCCATAAGGTTCATTGTTAATCAGTGTAACTTCCTCAGGGTTCAGTGTTAATCAGTGAGACTCCCATAGGGTTCTGTGTTAATCAGTGAGACTCCCGCAGGGTTCAGTGTTAATCAGTGAAACTCCCATAGGGTTCAGTGTTAATCAGTGAGACTCCCACAGGGTTCAGTGTTAATCAGTGAGACTCCCACAGGGTTCAGTGTTAATCAGTGAGACTCCCATAGGGTTCAGTGTTAATCAGTGAGACTCCCATAGGGTTCAGTGTAAATCAGTGAGACTCCCACAGGGTTCAGTGTTAATCAGTGAGACTCCCATAGGGTTCAGTGTTAATCAATGAGACTCCCATAGGGTTCAGTGTTAATCAGTGAGACTCCCACAGGGTTCAGTGTTAATCAGTGAGACTCCCACAGGGTTCAGTGTTAATCAGTGATACTCCCTCAGGGTTCAGTGTTAATCAGTGAGACTCCCACAGGGTTCAGTGTTAATCAGTGAGACTCCCACAGCGTTCAGTGTTAATCAGTGAGACTCCCACAGGGTTCATGTGTTTAATCAGTGAGACTCCCACAGGGTTCAGTGTTAATCAGTGAGACTCCCACAGGGTTCAGTGTTAATCAGTGAGACTCCCATAGGGTTCAGTGTTAATCAATGAGACTCACATAGGGTTCAGTGTTAATCAGTGAGACTCCCACAGGGTTCAGTGTTAATCAGTGAGACTCCCATATGGTTCAGTGTTAATCAGTGAGACTCCCACAGGGTTCAGTGTTGATCAGTGAGACTCCCATAGGGTTCAGTGTTAATCAGTGAGACTCCCATAGGGTTCAGTGTTAATCAGTGAGACTCCCACAGGGTTCATTGTTAATCAGTGAGACTCCCACAGTGTTCAGTGTTAATCAGTGAGACTCCCACAGTGGTCAGTGTTCATCAGTGAGACTCCCACAGGGTTCAGTGTTAATCACTGAGACTCCCACAGGGTTCAGTGTTAATCAGTGATACTCCCTCAGGGTTCATGTGTTATATCAGTGAGACTCCCACAAGGTTTAGTGTTAATCAGTGAGACTCCCACAGGGTTCAGTGTTAATCAGTGAGACTCCCACAGGGTTCAGTGTTAATCAGTGAGACTCCCAGAGGGTTCATGTGTTAATCAGTGAGACTCCCACAGGGTTCGGTGTTAATCAGTGAGACTTCCACAGGGTTCAGTGTTAATCAGTGGGACTCCCATAGGGTTCAGTGTTAATCAATGAGACTCCCATAGGGTTCAGTGTTAATCAGTGAGACTCCCACAGGGTTCATTGTTAATCAGTGAGACTCCCACAGTGTTCAGTGGTAATCAGTGAGACTCCCACAGTGGTCAGTGTTCATCAGTGAGACTCCCTCAGGGTTCAGTGTTAATCACTGAGACTCCCACTGGGTTCAGTGTTAATCAGTGAGATTCCCATAGGGTTCAGTGTTAATCAGTGAGACTCCCATAAGGTTCATTGTTAATCAGTGTAACTTCCTCAGGGTTCAGTGTTAATCAGTGAGACTCCCATAGGGTTCAGTGTTAATCAGTGAGACTCCCACAGGGTTCAGTGTTAATCAGTGAAACTCCCATAGGGTTCAGTGTTAATCAGTGAGACTCCCACAGGGTTCAGTGTTAATCAGTGAGACTCCCACAGGGTTCAGTGTTAATCAGTGAGACTCCCATAGGGTTCAGTGTTAATCAGTGAGACTCCCACAGGGTTCAGTGTTAATCAGTGAGACTCCCATATGGTTCAGTGTTAATCAGTGAGACTCCCACAGGGTTCAGTGTTGATCAGTGAGACTCCCATAGGGTTCAGTGTTAATCAGTGAGACTCCCATAGGGTTCAGTGTTAATCAGTGAGACTCCCACAGGGTTCATTGTTAATCAGTGAGACTCCCACAGTGTTCAGTGTTAATCAGTGAGACTCCCACAGTGGTCAGTGTTCATCAGTGAGACTCCCACAGGGTTCAGTGTTAATGACTGAGACTCCCACAGGGTTCAGTGTTAATCAGTGATACTCCCTCAGGGTTCATGTGTTATATCAGTGAGACTCCCACAAGGTTCAGTGTTAATCAGTGAGACTCCCACAGGGTTCAGTGTTAATCAGTGAGACTCCCACAGGGTTCAGTGTTAATCAGTGAGACTCCCAGAGGGTTCATGTGTTAATCAGTGAGACTCCCACAGGGTTCGGTGTTAATCAGTGAGACTTCCACAGGGTTCAGTGTTAATCAGTGGGACTCCCATAGGGTTCAGTGTTAATCAATGAGACTCCCATAGGGTTCAGTGTTAATCAGTGAGACTCCCACAGGGTTCATTGTTAATCAGTGAGACTCCCACAGTGTTCAGTGGTAATCAGTGAGACTCCCACAGTGGTCAGTGTTCATCAGTGAGACTCCCTCAGGGTTCAGTGTTAATCACTGAGACTCCCACTGGGTTCAGTGTTAATCAGTGAGATTCCCATAGGGTTCAGTGTTAATCAGTGAGACTCCCATAAGGTTCATTGTTAATCAGTGTAACTTCCTCAGGGTTCAGTGTTAATCAGTGAGACTCCCATAGGGTTCAGTGTTAATCAGTGAGACTCCCACAGGGTTCAGTGTTAATCAGTGAAACTCCCATAGGGTTCAGTGTTAATCAGTGAGACTCCCACAGGGTTCAGTGTTAATCAGTGAGACTCCCACAGGGTTCAGTGTTAATCAGTGAGACTCCCATAGGGTTCAGTGTTAATCAGTGAGACTCCCATAGGGTTCAGTGTAAATCAGTGAGACTCTCACAGGGTTCAGTGTTAATCAGTGAGACTCCCATAGGGTTCAGTGTTAATCAATGAGACTCCCATAGGGTTCAGTGTTAATCAGTGAGACTCCCACAGGGTTCAGTGTTAATCAGTGAGACTCCCACAGGGTTCAGTGTTAATCAGTGATACTCCCTCAGGGTTCAGTGTTAATCAGTGAGACTCCCACGGGGTTCAGTGTTAATCAGTGAGACTCTCACAGGGTTCAGTGTTAATCAGTGAGACTCCCACAGGGTTCATGTGTTTAATCAGTGAGACTCCCACAGGGTTCAGTGTTAATCAGTGAGACTCCCACAGGGTTCAGTGTTAATCAGTGAGACTCCCATAGGGTTCAGTGTTAATCAATGAGACTCACATAGGGTTCAGTGTTAATCAGTGAGACTCCCACAGGGTTCAGTGTTAATCAGTGAGACTCCCACAGGGTTCAGTGTTAATCAGTGAGACTCCCACAGGGTTCAGTGTTAATCAGTGAGACTCCCATAGGGTTCAGTGTTAATCAGTGGGACTCCCATAGGGTTCAGTGTTAATCAGTGAGACTCCCATAGGGTTCAGTGTTAATCAGTGAGACTCCCACAGGGTTCAGTGTTAATCAGTGAAACTCCCATAGGGTTCAGTGTTAATCAGTGAGATTCCCACAGGGTTCAGTGTTAATCAGTGAGACTCCCACAGGGTTCAGTGTTAATCAGTGAGACTCCCATAGGGTTCAGTGTTAATCAGTGAGACTCCCATAGGGTTCAGTGTAAATCAGTGAGACTCCCACAGGGTTCAGTGTTAATCAGTGAGACTCCCATAGGGGTCAGTGTTAATCAATGAGACTCCCATAGGGTTCAGTGTTAATCAGTGAGACTCCCACAGGGTTCCGTGTTAATCAGTGAGACTCCCACAGGGTTCAGTGTTAATCAGTGATACTCCCTCAGGGTTCAGTGTTAATCAGTGAGACTCCCACAGGGTTCAGTGTTAATCAGTGAGACTCCCACAGGGTTCAGTGTTAATCAGTGAGACTCCCATATGGTTCAGTGTTAATCAGTGAGACTCCCACAGGGTTCAGTGTTGATCAGTGAGACTCCCATAGGGTTCAGTGTTAATCAGTGAGACTCCCATAGGGTTCAGTGTTAATCAGTGAGACTCCCACAGGGTTCATTGTTAATCAGTGAGACTCCCACAGTGTTCAGTGTTAATCAGTGAGACTCCCACAGTGGTCAGTGTTCATCAGTGAGACTCCCACAGGGTTCAGTGTTAATCACTGAGACTCCCACAGGGTTCAGTGTTAATCAGTGATACTCCCTCAGGGTTCATGTGTTATATCAGTGAGACTCCCACAAGGTTCAGTGTTAATCAGTGAGACTCCCACAGGGTTCAGTGTTAATCAGTGAGACTCCCACAGGGTTCAGTGTTAATCAGTGAGACTCCCAGAGGGTTCATGTGTTAATCAGTGAGACTCCCACAGGGTTCGGTGTTAATCAGTGAGACTTCCACAGGGTTCAGTGTTAATCAGTGGGACTCCCATAGGGTTCAGTGTTAATCAATGAGACTCCCATAGGGTTCAGTGTTAATCAGTGAGACTCCCACAGGGTTCATTGTTAATCAGTGAGACTCCCACAGTGTTCAGTGGTAATCAGTGAGACTCCCACAGTGGTCAGTGTTCATCAGTGAGACTCCCTCAGGGTTCAGTGTTAATCACTGAGACTCCCACTGGGTTCAGTGTTAATCAGTGAGATTCCCATAGGGTTCAGTGTTAATCAGTGAGACTCCCATAAGGTTCATTGTTAATCAGTGTAACTTCCTCAGGGTTCAGTGTTAATCAGTGAGACTCCCATAGGGTTCAGTGTTAATCAGTGAGACTCCCACAGGGTTCAGTGTTAATCAGTGAAACTCCCATAGGGTTCAGTGTTAATCAGTGAGACTCCCACAGGGTTCAGTGTTAATCAGTGAGACTCCCACAGGGTTCAGTGTTAATCAGTGAGACTCCCATAGGGTTCAGTGTTAATCAGTGAGACTCCCATAGGGTTCAGTGTAAATCAGTGAGACTCCCACAGGGTTCAGTGTTAATCAGTGAGACTCCCATAGGGTTCAGTGTTAATCAATGAGACTCCCATAGGGTTCAGTGTTAATCAGTGAGACTCCCACAGGGTTCAGTGTTAATCAGTGAGACTCCCACAGGGTTCAGTGTTAATCAGTGATACTCCCTCAGGGTTCAGTGTTAATCAGTGAGACTCCCACAGGGTTCAGTGTTAATCAGTGAGACTCTCACAGGGTTCAGTGTTAATCAGTGAGACTCCCACAGGGTTCATGTGTTTAATCAGTGAGACTCCCACAGGGTTCAGTGTTAATCAGTGAGACTCCCACAGGGTTCAGTGTTAATCAGTGAGACTCCCATAGGGTTCAGTGTTAATCAATGAGACTCACATAGGGTTCAGTGTTAATCAGTGAGACTCCCACAGGGTTCAGTGTTAATCAGTGAGACTCCCACAGGGTTCAGTGTTAATCAGTGAGACTCCCACAGGGTTCAGTGTTAATCAGTGAGACTCCCATAGGGTTCAGTGTTAATCAGTGGGACTCCCATAGGGTTCAGTGTTAATCAGTGAGACTCCCATAGGGTTCAGTGTTAATCAGTGAGACTCCCACAGGGTTCAGTGTTAATCAGTGAAACTCCCATAGGGTTCAGTGTTAATCAGTGAGATTCCCACAGGGTTCAGTGTTAATCAGTGAGACTCCCACAGGGTTCAGTGTTAATCAGTGAGACTCCCATAGGGTTCAGTGTTAATCAGTGAGACTCCCATAGGGTTCAGTGTAAATCAGTGAGACTCCCACAGGGTTCAGTGTTAATCAGTGAGACTCCCATAGGGGTCAGTGTTAATCAATGAGAATCCCATAGGGTTCAGTGTTAATCAGTGAGACTCCCACAGGGTTCCGTGTTAATCAGTGAGACTCCCACAGGGTTCAGTGTTAATCAGTGATACTCCCTCAGGGTTCAGTGTTAATCAGTGAGACTCCCACAGGGTTCAGTGTTAATCAGTGAGACTCCCACAGGGTTCAGTGTTAATCAGTGAGACTCCCACAGGGTTCATGTGTTAATCAGTGAGACTCCCACAGGGTTCAGTGTTAATCAGTGAGACTCCCACAGGGTTCAGTGTTAATCAGTGAGACTCCCATAGGGTTCAGTGTTAATCAATGAGACTCACATAGGGTTCAGTGTTAATCAGTGAGACTCCCACAGGGTTCAGTGTTAATCAGTGAGACTCCCACAGGGTTCAGTGTTAATCAGTGAGACTCCCAAAGGGTTCAGTGTTAATCAGTGAGACTCCCATAGGGTTCAGTGTTAATCAGTGGGACTCCCATAGGGTTCAGTGTTAATCAGTGAGACTCCCATAGGGTTCAGTGTTAATCAGTGAGACTCCCACAGGGTTCAGTGTTAATCAGTGAGACTCCCACAGGGTTCAGTGTTAATCAGTGAGACTCCCATAGGGTTCAGTGTTAATCAGTGGGACTCCCATAGGGTTCAGTGTTAATCAGTGAGACTCCCATAGGGTTCAGTGTTAATCAGTGAGACTCCCACAGGGTTCAGTGTTAATCAGTGAAACTCCCATAGGGTTCAGTGTTAATCAGTGAGATTCCCACAGGGTTCAGTGTTAATCAGTGAGACTCCCACAGGGTTCAGTGTTAATCAGTGAGACTCCCATAGGGTTCAGTGTTAATCAGTGAGACTCCCATAGGGTTCAGTGTAAATCAGTGAGACTCCCACAGGGTTCAGTGTTAATCAGTGAGACTCCCATAGGGTTCAGTGTTAATCAATGAGACTCCCATAGGGTTCAGTGTTAATCAGTGAGACTCCCACAGGGTTCCGTGTTAATCAGTGAGACTCCCACAGGGTTCAGTGTTAATCAGTGATACTCCCTCAGGGTTCAGTGTTAATCAGTGAGACTCCCACAGGGTTCAGTGTTAATCAGTGAGACTCCCACAGGGTTCAGTGTTAATCAGTGAGACTCCCACAGGGTTCATGTGTTAATCAGTGAGACTCCCACAGGGTTCAGTGTTAATCAGTGAGACTCCCACAGGGTTCAGTGTTAATCAGTGAGACTCCCATAGGGTTCAGTGTTAATCAATGAGACTCA
Organism: Petromyzon marinus; assembly: GCF_048934315.1. Taxonomy (NCBI): domain Eukaryota; kingdom Metazoa; phylum Chordata; class Hyperoartia; order Petromyzontiformes; family Petromyzontidae; genus Petromyzon; species Petromyzon marinus. Next base: position 1,398,879 of record NW_027423612.1, read on the forward strand.
CATAGGGTTCAGTGTTAATCAGTGAGACTCCCACAGGGTTCAGTCTAAATCAGTGAGACTCCCACAGGGTTCAGTGTTAATCAGTGAGACTCCCACAGGGTTCAGTGTTAATCAGTGGGACTCCCATAGGGTTCAGTGTTAATCAGTGAGACTCCCATAGGGTTCAGTGTTAATCAGTGAGACTCCCACAGTGTTCAGTGTTAATCAGTGAGACTCCCACAGTGGTCAGTGTTCATCAGTGAGACTCCCACAGGGTTTAGTGTTAATCACTGAGACTCCCACAGGGTTCAGTGTTAATCAGTGATACTCCCTCAGGGTTCATGTGTTAATCAGTGAGACTCCCACAAGGTTCAGTGTTAATCAGCGAGACTCCCACAGGGTTCAGTGTTAATCAGTGAGACTCCCACAGGGTTCATGTGTTAATCAGTGAGACTCCCACAGGGTTCGGTGTTAATCAGTGAGACTCCCACAGGGTTCAGTGTTAATCAGTGAGACTCCCACAGGGTTCAGTGTTAATCAGTGAGACTCCCATAGGGTTCAGTGTTAATCAATGAGACTCCCATAGGGTTCAGTGTTAATCAGTGAGACTCCCACAGGGTTCAGTGTTAATCAGTGAGACTCCCACAGTGTTCAGTGTTAATCAGTGAGACTCCCACAGTGGTCAGTGTTCATCAGTGAGACTCCCTCAGGGTTCAGTGTTAATCACTGAGACTCCCACAGGGTTCAGTGTTAATCAGTGAGATTCCCATAGGGTTCAGTGTTAATCAGTGAGACTCCCATAGGGTTCAGTGTTAATCAATGAGACTCACATAGGGTTCAGTGTTAATCAGTGAGACTCCCACAGGGTTCAGTGTTAATCAGTGAGACTCCCATATGGTTCAGTGTTAATCAGTGAGACTCCCACAGGGTTCAGTGTTGATCAGTGAGACTCCCATAGGGTTCAGTGTTAATCAGTGAGACTCCCATAGGGTTCAGTGTTAATCAGTGAGACTCCCACAGGGTTCAGTGTTAATCAGTGAGACTCCCACAGTGTTCAGTGTTAATCAGTGAGACTCCCACAGTGGTCAGTGTTCATCAGTGAGACTCCCACAGGGTTCAGTGTTAATCACTGAGACTCCCACAGGGTTCAGTGTTAATCAGTGATACTCCCTCAGGGTTCATGTGTTATATCAGTGAGACTCCCACAAGGTTCAGTGTTAATCAGTGAGACTCCCACAGGGTTCAGTGTTAATCAGTGAGACTCCCACAGGGTTCAGTGTTAATCAGGGAGACTCCCAGAGGGTTCATGTGTTAATCAGTGAGACTCCCACAGGGTTCGGTGTTAATCAGTGAGACTCCCACAGGGTTCAGTGTTAATCAGTGGGACTCCCATAGGGTTCAGTGTTAATCAATGAGACTCCCATAGGGTTCAGTGTTAATCAGTGAGACTCCCACAGGGTTCATTGTTAATCAGTGAGACTCCCACAGTGTTCAGTGGTAATCAGTGAGACTCCCACAGTGGTCAGTGTTCATCAGTGAGACTCCCTCAGGGTTCAGTGTTAATCACTGAGACTCCCACTGGGTTCAGTGTTAATCAGTGAGATTCCCATAGGGTTCAGTGTTAATCAGTGAGACTCCCATAAGGTTCATTGTTAATCAGTGTAACTTCCTCAGGGTTCAGTGTTAATCAGTGAGACTCCCATAGGGTTCAGTGTTAATCAGTGAGACTCCCACAGGGTTCAGTGTTAATCAGTGAAACTCCCATAGGGTTCAGTGTTAATCAGTGAGACTCCCACAGGGTTCAGTGTTAATCAGTGAGACTCCCACAGGGTTCAGTGTTAATCAGTGAGACTCCCATAGGGTTCAGTGTTAATCAGTGAGACTCCCATAGGGTTCAGTGTAAATCAGTGAGACTCCCACAGGGTTCAGTGTTAATCAGTGAGACTCCCATAGGGTTCAGTGTTAATCAATGAGACTCCCATAGGGTTCAGTGTTAATCAGTGAGACTCCCACAGGGTTCAGTGTTAATCAGTGAGACTCCCACAGGGTTCAGTGTTAATCAGTGATACTCCCTCAGGGTTCAGTGTTAATCAGTGAGACTCCCACAGGGTTCAGTGTTAATCAGTGAGACTCCCATAGGGTTCAGTGTTAATCAGTGAGACTCCCATAGGGTTCAGTGTAAATCAGTGAGACTCTCACAGGGTTCAGTGTTAATCAGTGAGACTCCCATAGGGGTCAGTGTTAATCAATGAGACTCCCATAGGGTTCAGTGTTAATCAGTGAGACTCCCACAGGGTTCCGTGTTAATCAGTGAGACTCCCACAGGGTTCAGTGTTAATCAGTGATACTCCCTCAGGGTTCAGTGTTAATCAGTGAGACTCCCACAGGGTTCAGTGTTAATCAGTGAGACTCCCACAGGGTTCAGTGTTAATCAGTGAGACTCCCACAGGGTTCATGTGTTAATCAGTGAGACTCCCACAGGGTTCAGTGTTAATCAGTGAGACTCCCACAGGGTTCAGTGTTAATCAGTGAGACTCCCATAGGGTTCAGTGTTAATCAATGAGACTCACATAGGGTTCAGTGTTAATCAGTGAGACTCCCACAGGGTTCAGTGTTAATCAGTGAGACTCCCACAGGGTTCAGTGTTAATCAGTGAGACTCCCACAGGGTTCAGTGTTAATCAGTGAGACTCCCATAGGGTTCAGTGTTAATCAGTGGGACTCCCATAGGGTTCAGTGTTAATCAGTGAGACTCCCATAGGGTTCAGTGTTAATCAGTGAGACTCCCACAGGGTTCAGTGTTAATCAGTGAGACTCCCACAGGGTTCAGTGTTAATCAGTGAGACTCCCATAGGGTTCAGTGTTAATCAGTGGGACTCCCATAGGGTTCAGTGTTTATCAGTGAGACTCCCATAGGGTTCAGTGTTAATCAGTGAGACTCCCACAGGGTTCAGTGTTAATCAGTGAAACTCCCATAGGGTTCAGTGTTAATCAGTGAGATTCCCACAGGGTTCAGTGTTAATCAGTGAGACTCCCACAGGGTTCAGTGTTAATCAGTGATACTCCCTCAGGGTTCAGTGTTAATCAGTGAGACTCCCACAGGGTTCAGTGTTAATCAGTGAGACTCCCACAGGGTTCAGTGTTAATAAGTGAGACTCCCACAGGGTTCATGTGTTAATCAGTGAGACTCCCACAGGGTTCAGTGTTAATCAGTGAGACTCCCACAGGGTTCAGTGTTAATCAGTGAGACTCCCATAGGGTTCAGTGTTAATCAATGAGACTCACATAGGGTTCAGTGTTAATCAGTGAGACTCCCACAGGGATCAGTCTAAATCAGTGAGACTCCCACAGGGTTCAGTGTTAATCAGTGAGACTCCCACAGGGTTCAGTGTTAATCAGTGAGACTCCCATAGGGTTCAGTGTTAATCAGTGGGACTCCCATAGGGTTCAGTGTTAATCAGTGAGACTCCCATAGGGTTCAGTGTTAATCAGTGAGACTCCCACAGTGTTCAGTGTTAATCAGTGAGACTCCCACAGTGGTCAGTGTTCATCAGTGAGACTCCCACAGGGTTCAGTGTTAATCACTGAGACTCCCACAGGGTTCAGTGTTAATCAGTGATACTCCCTCAGGGTTCATGTGTTAATCAGTGAGACTCCCACAAGGTTCAGTGTTAATCAGTGAGACTCCCACAGGGTTCAGTGTTAATCAGTGAGACTCCCACAGGGTTCATGTGTTAATCAGTGAGACTCCCACAGGGTTCGGTGTTAATCAGTGAGACTCCCACAGGGTTCAGTGTTAATCAGTGAGACTCCCACAGGGTTCAGTGTTAATCAGTGAGACTCCCATAGGGTTCAGTGTTAATCAATGAGACTCCCATAGGGTTCAGTGTTAATCAGTGAGACTCCCACAGGGTTCAGTGTTAATCAGTGAGACTCCCACAGTGTTCAGTGTTAATCAGTGAGACTCCCACAGTGGTCAGTGTTCATCAGTGAGACTCCCTCAGGGTTCAGTGTTAATCACTGAGACTCCCACAGGGTTCAGTGTTAATCAGTGAGATTCCCATAGGGTTCAGTGTTAATCAGTGAGACTCCCATAGGGTTCAGTGTTAATCAATGAGACTCACATAGGGTTCAGTGTTAATCAGTGAGACTCCCACAGTGTTCAGTGTTAATCAGTGAGACTCCCACAGTGGTCAGTGTTCATCAGTGAGACTCCCACAGGGTTCAGTGTTAATCACTGAGACTCCCACAGGGTTCAGTGTTAATCAGTGAGACTCCCATAGGGTTCAGTGTTAATCAATGAGACTCCCATAGGGTTCAGTGTTAATCAGTGAGACTCCCACAGGGTTCAGTGTTAATCAGTGAGACTCCCACAGGGTTCAGTGTTAATCAGTGAGACTCCCACAGGGTTCAGTGTTAATCAGTGATACTCCCACAGGGTTCAGTGTTAATCAGTGAGACTCCCACAGGGTTCAGTGTTAATCAGTGAGACTCCCATAGGGTTCAGTGTTAATCAGTGAGACTCCCATAGGGTTCAGTGTAAATCAGTGAGACTCCCACAGGGTTCAGTGTTAATCAGTGAGACTCCCATAGGGGTCAGTGTTAATCAATGAGACTCCCATAGGGTTCAGTGTTAATCAGTGAGACTCCCACAGGGTTCCGTGTTAATCAGTGAGACTCCCACAGGGTTCAGTGTTAATCAGTGATACTCCCTCAGGGTTCAGTGTTAATCAGTGAGACTCCCACAGGGTTCAGTGTTAATCAGTGAGACTCCCACAGGGTTCAGTGTTAATCAGTGAGACTCCCACAGGGTTCATGTGTTAATCAGTGAGACTCCCACAGGGTTCAGTGTTAATCAGTGAGACTCCCACAGGGTTCAGTGTTAATCAGTGAGACTCCCATAGGGTTCAGTGTTAATCAATGAGACTCACATAGGGTTCAGTGTTAATCAGTGAGACTCCCACAGGGTTCAGTGTTAATCAGTGAGACTCCCACAGGGTTCAGTGTTAATCAGTGAGACTCCCACAGGGTTCAGTGTTAATCAGTGAGACTCCCATAGGGTTCAGTGTTAATCAGTGGGACTCCCATAGGGTTCAGTGTTAATCAGTGAGACTCCCATAGGGTTCAGTGTTAATCAGTGAGACTCCCACAGGGTTCAGTGTTAATCAGTGAGACTCCCACAGGGTTCAGTGTTAATCAGTGAGACTCCCATAGGGTTCAGTGTTAATCAGTGGGACTCCCATAGGGTTCAGTGTTTATCAGTGAGACTCCCATAGGGTTCAGTGTTAATCAGTGAGACTCCCACAGGGTTCAGTGTTAATCAGTGAAACTCCCATAGGGTTCAGTGTTAATCAGTGAGATTCCCACAGGGTTCAGTGTTAATCAGTGAGACTCCCACAGGGTTCAGTGTTAATCAGTGAGACTCCCATAGGGTTCAGTGTTAATCAGTGAGACTCCCATAGGGTTCAGTGTAAATTAGTGAGACTCCCACAGGGTTCAGTGTTAATCAGTGAGACTCCCATAGGGTTCAGTGTTAATCAATGAGACTCCCATAGGGTTCAGTGTTAATCAGTGAAACTCCCACAGGGTTCCGTGTTAATCAGTGAGACTCCCACAGGGTTCAGTGTTAATCAGTGATACTCCCTCAGGGTTCAGTGTTAATCAGTGAGACTCCCACAGGGTTCAGTGTTAATCAGTGAGACTCCCACAGGGTTCAGTGTTAATAAGTGAGACTCCCACAGGGTTCATGTGTTAATCAGTGAGACTCCCACAGGGTTCAGTGTTAATCAGTGAGACTCCCACAGGGTTCAGTGTTAATCAGTGAGACTCCCATAGGGTTCAGTGTTAATCAATGAGACTCACATAGGGTTCAGTGTTAATCAGTGAGACTCCCACAGGGTTCAGTCTAAATCAGTGAGACTCCCACAGGGTTCAGTGTTAATCAGTGAGACTCCCACAGGGTTCAGTGTTAATCAGTGAGACTCCCATAGGGTTCAGTGTTAATCAGTGGGACTCCCATAGGGTTCAGTGTTAATCAGTGAGACTCCCATAGGGTTCAGTGTTAATCAGTGAGACTCCCACAGTGTTCAGTGTTAATCAGTGAGACTCCCACAGTGGTCAGTGTTCATCAGTGAGACTCCCACAGGGTTCAGTGTTAATCACTGAGACTCCCACAGGGTTCAGTGTTAATCAGTGATACTCCCTCAGGGTTCATGTGTTAATCAGTGAGACTCCCACAAGGTTCAGTGTTAATCAGTGAGACTCCCACAGGGTTCAGTGTTAATCAGTGAGACTCCCACAGGGTTCATGTGTTAATCAGTGAGACTCCCACAGGGTTCGGTGTTAATCAGTGAGACTCCCACAGGGTTCAGTGTTAATCAGTGAGACTCCCACAGGGTTCAGTGTTAATCAGTGAGACTCCCATAGGGTTCAGTGTTAATCAATGAGACTCCCATAGGGTTCAGTGTTAATCAGTGAGACTCCCACAGGGTTCAGTGTTAATCAGTGAGACTCCCACAGTGTTCAGTGTTAATCAGTGAGACTCCCACAGTGGTCAGTGTTCATCAGTGAGACTCCCTCAGGGTTCAGTGTTAATCACTGAGACTCCCACAGGGTTCAGTGTTAATCAGTGAGATTCCCATAGGGTTCAGTGTTAATCAGTGAGACTCCCATAGGGTTCAGTGTTAATCAATGAGACTCACATAGGGTTCAGTGTTAATCAGTGAGACTCCCACAGGGTTCAGTGTTAATCAGTGAGACTCCCATATGGTTCAGTGTTAATCAGTGAGACTCCCACAGGGTTCAGTGTTGATCAGTGAGACTCCCATAGGGTTCAGTGTTAATCAGTGAGACTCCCATAGGGTTCAGTGTTAATCAGTGAGACTCCCACAGGGTTCAGTGTTAATCAGTGAGACTCCCACAGTGTTCAGTGTTAATCAGTGAGACTCCCACAGTGGTCAGTGTTCATCAGTGAGACTCCCACAGGGTTCAGTGTTAATCACTGAGACTCCCACAGGGTTCAGTGTTAATCAGTGATACTCCCTCAGGGTTCATGTGTTATATCAGTGAGACTCCCACAAGGTTCAGTGTTAATCAGTGAGACTCCCACAGGGTTCAGTGTTAATCAGTGAGACTCCCACAGGGTTCAGTGTTAATCAGTGAGACTCCCACAGGGTTCATGTGTTAATCAGTGAGACTCCCACAGGGTTCAGTGTTAATCAGTGAGACTCCCACAGGGTTCAGTGTTAATCAGTGAGACTCCCATAGGGTTCAGTGTTAATCAATGAGACTCACATAGGGTTCAGTGTTAATCAGTGAGACTCCCACAGGGTTCAGTGTTAATCAGTGAGACTCCCACAGGGTTCAGTGTTAATCAGTGAGACTCCCACAGGGTTCAGTGTTAATCAGTGAGACTCCCATAGGGTTCAGTGTTAATCAGTGGGACTCCCATAGGGTTCAGTGTTAATCAGTGAGACTCCCATAGGGTTCAGTGTTAATCAGTGAGACTCCCACAGGGTTCAGTGTTAATCAGTGAGACTCCCACAGGGTTCAGTGTTAATCAGTGAGACTCCCATAGGGTTCAGTGTTAATCAGTGGGACTCCCATAGGGTTCAGTGTTTATCAGTGAGACTCCCATAGGGTTCAGTGTTAATCAGTGAGACTCCCACAGGGTTCAGTGTTAATCAGTGAAACTCCCATAGGGTTCAGTGTTAATCAGTGAGATTCCCACAGGGTTCAGTGTTAATCAGTGAGACTCCCACAGGGTTCAGTGTTAATCAGTGAGACTCCCATAGGGTTCAGTGTTAATCAGTGAGACTCCCATAGGGTTCAGTGTAAATTAGTGAGACTCCCACAGGGTTCAGTGTTAATCAGTGAGACTCCCATAGGGTTCAGTGTTAATCAATGAGACTCCCATAGGGTTCAGTGTTAATCAGTGAAACTCCCACAGGGTTCCGTGTTAATCAGTGAGACTCCCACAGGGTTCAGTGTTAATCAGTGATACTCCCTCAGGGTTCAGTGTTAATCAGTGAGACTCCCACAGGGTTCAGTGTTAATCAGTGAGACTCCCACAGGGTTCAGTGTTAATAAGTGAGACTCCCACAGGGTTCATGTGTTAATCAGTGAGACTCCCACAGGGTTCAGTGTTAATCAGTGAGACTCCCACAGGGTTCAGTGTTAATCAGTGAGACTCCCATAGGGTTCAGTGTTAATCAATGAGACTCACATAGGGTTCAGTGTTAATCAGTGAGACTCCCACAGGGTTCAGTGTTAATCAGTGAGACTCCCACAGGGTTCAGTGTTAATCAGTGAGACTCCCACAGGGTTCAGTGTTAATCAGTGAGACTCCCATAGGGTTCAGTGTTAATCAGTGGGACTCCCATAGGGTTCAGTGTTAATCAGTGAGACTCCCATAGGGTTCAGTGTTAATCAGTGAGAATCCCACAGTGTTCAGTGTTAATCAGTGAGACTCCCACAGTGGTCAGTGTTCATCAGTGAGACTCCCACAGGGTTCAGTGTTAATCACTGAGACTCCCACAGGGTTCAGTGTTAATCAGTGATACTCCCTCAGGGTTCATGTGTTAATCAGTGAGACTCCCACAAGGTTCAGTGTTAATCAGTGAGACTCCCACAGGGTTCAGTGTTAATCAGTGAGACTCCCACAGGGTTCATGTGTTAATCAGTGAGACTCCCACAGGGTTCGGTGTTAATCAGTGAGACTCCCACAGGGTTCAGTGTTAATCAGTGAGACTCCCATAGGGTTCAGTGTTAATCAATGAGACTCCCATAGGTTCAGTGTTAATCAGTGAGACTCCCACAGGGTTCAGTGTTAATCAGTGAGACTCCCACAGTGTTCTGTGTTAATCAGTGAGACTCCCACAGTGGTCAGTGTTCATCAGTGAGACTCCCTCAGGGTTCAGTGTTAATCACTGAGACTCCCACAGGGTTCAGTGTTAATCAGTGAGATTCCCATAGGGTTCAGTGTTAATCAGTGAGACTCCCATAAGGTTCATTGTTAATCAGTGTAACTTCCTCAGGGTTCAGTGTTAATCAGTGAGACTCCCATAGGGTGCAGTGTTAATCAGTGAGACTCCCACAGGGTTCAGTGTTAATCAGTGAAACTCCCATAGGGTTCAGTGTTAATCAGTGAGACTCCCACAGGGTTCAGTGTTAATCAGTGAGACTCCCACAGGGTTCAGTGTTAATCAGTGAGTCTCCCATAGGGTTCAGTGTTAATCAGTGAGACTCCCTCAGGGTTCATGTGTTAATCAGTGAGACTCCCACAAGGTTCAGTGTTAATCAGTGAGACTCCCACAGGGTTCAGTGTTAATCAGTGAGACTCCCACAGGGTTCATGTGTTAATCAGTGAGACTCCCACAGGGTTCGGTGTTAATCAGTGAGACTCCCACAGGGTTCAGTGTTAATCAGTGAGACTCCCATAGGGTTCAGTGTTAATCAATGAGACTCCCATAGGGTTCAGTGTTAATCAGTGAGACTCCCACAGGGTTCAGTGTTAATCAGTGAGACTCCCACAGTGTTCAGTGTTAATCAGTGAGACTCCCACAGTGGTCAGTGTTCATCAGTGAGACTCCCTCAGGGTTCAGTGTTAATCACTGAGACTCCCACAGGGTTCAGTGTTAATCAGTGAGATTCCCATAGGGTTCAGTGTTAATCAGTGAGACTCCCATAGGGTTCAGTGTTAATCAATGAGACTCACATAGGGTTCAGTGTTAATCAGTGAGACTCCCACAGGGTTCAGTGTTAATCAGTGAGACTCCCATATGGTTCAGTGTTAATCAGTGAGACTCCCACAGGGTTCAGTGTTGATCAGTGAGACTCCCATAGGGTTCAGTGTTAATCAGTGAGACTCCCATAGGGTTCAGTGTTAATCAGTGAGACTCCCACAGGGTTCAGTGTTAATCAGTGAGACTCCCACAGTGTTCAGTGTTAATCAGTGAGACTCCCACAGTGGTCAGTGTTCATCAGTGAGACTCCCACAGGGTTCAGTGTTAATCACTGAGACTCCCACAGGGTTCAGTGTTAATCAGTGATACTCCCTCAGGGTTAATGTGTTATATCAGTGAGACTCCCACAAGGTTCAGTGTTAATCAGTGAGACTCCCACAGGGTTCAGTGTTAATCAGTGAGACTCCCACAGGGTTCAGTGTTAATCAAGGAGACTCCCAGAGGGTTCATGTGTTAATCAGTGAGACTCCCACAGGGTTCGGTGTTAATCAGTGAGACTCCCACAGGGTTCAGTGTTAATCAGTGGGACTCCCATAGGGTTCAGTGTTAATCAATGAGACTCCCATAGGGTTCAGTGTTAATCAGTGAGACTCCCACAGGGTTCATTGTTAATCAGTGAGACTCCCACAGTGTTCAGTGGTAATCAGTGAGACTCCCACAGTGGTCAGTGTTCATCAGTGAGACTCCCTCAGGGTTCAGTGTTAATCACTGAGACTCCCACTGGGTTCAGTGTTAATCAGTGAGATTCCCATAGGGTTCAGTGTTAATCAGTGAGACTCCCATAAGGTTCATTGTTAATCAGTGTAACTTCCTCAGGGTTCAGTGTTAATCAGTGAGACTCCCATAGGGTTCAGTGTTAATCAGTGAGACTCCCACAGGGTTCAGTGTTAATCAGTGAAACTCCCATAGGGTTCAGTGTTAATCAGTGAGACTCCCACAGGGTTCAGTGTTAATCAGTGAGACTCCCACAGGGTTCAGTGTTAATCAGTGAGACTCCCATAGGGTTCAGTGTTAATCAGTGAGACTCCCATAGGGTTCAGTGTAAATCAGTGAGACTCCCACAGGGTTCAGTGTTAATCAGTGAGACTCCCATAGGGTTCAGTGTTAATCAATGAGACTCCCATAGGGTTCAGTGTTAATCAGTGAGACTCCCACAGGGTTCAGTGTTAATCAGTGAGACTCCCACAGGGTTCAGTGTTAATCAGTGATACTCCCTCAGGGTTCAGTGTTAATCAGTGAGACTCCCACAGGGTTCAGTGTTAATCAGTGAGACTCCCACAGGGTTCAGTGTTAATCAGTGAGACTCCCACAGGGTTCATGTGTTTAATCAGTGAGACTCCCACAGGGTTCAGTGTTAATCAGTGAGACTCCCACAGGGTTCAGTGTTAATCAGTGAGACTCCCATAGGGTTCAGTGTTAATCAGTGATACTCCCTCAGGGTTAATGTGTTATATCAGTGAGACTCCCACAAGGTTCAGTGTTAATCAGTGAGACTCCCTCAGGGTTCAGTGTTAATCACTGAGACTCCCACAGGGTTCAGTGTTAATCAGTGATACTCCCTCAGGGTTAATGTGTTATATCAGTGAGACTCCCACAAGGTTCAGTGTTAATCAGTGAGACTCCCACAGGGTTCAGTGTTAATCAGTGAGACTCCCACAGGGTTCAGTGTTAATCAAGGAGACTCCCAGAGGGTTCATGTGTTAATCAGTGAGACTCCCACAGGGTTCGGTGTTAATCAGTGAGACTCCCACAGGGTTCAGTGTTAATCAGTGGGACTCCCATAGGGTTCAGTGTTAATCAATGAGACTCCCATAGGGTTCAGTGTTAATCAGTGAGACTCCCACAGGGTTCATTGTTAATCAGTGAGACTCCCACAGTGTTCAGTGGTAATCAGTGAGACTCCCACAGTGGTCAGTGTTCATCAGTGAGACTCCCTCAGGGTTCAGTGTTAATCACTGAGACTCCCACTGGGTTCAGTGTTAATCAGTGAGATTCCCATAGGGTTCAGTGTTAATCAGTGAGACTCCCATAAGGTTCATTGTTAATCAGTGTAACTTCCTCAGGGTTCAGTGTTAATCAGTGAGACTCCCATAGGGTTCAGTGTTAATCAGTGAGACTCCCACAGGGTTCAGTGTTAATCAGTGAAACTCCCATAGGGTTCAGTGTTAATCAGTGAGACTCCCACAGGGTTCAGTGTTAATCAGTGAGACTCCCACAGGGTTCAGTGTTAATCAGTGAGACTCCCATAGGGTTCAGTGTTAATCAGTGAGACTCCCATAGGGTTCAGTGTAAATCAGTGAGACTCCCACAGGGTTCAGTGTTAATCAGTGAGACTCCCATAGGGTTCAGTGTTAATCAATGAGACTCCCATAGGGTTCAGTGTTAATCAGTGAGACTCCCACAGGGTTCAGTGTTAATCAGTGATACTCCCACAGGGTTCAGTGTTAATCAGTGATACTCCCTCAGGGTTCAGTGTTAATCAGTGAGACTCCCACAGGGTTCAGTGTTAATCAGTGAGACTCCCACAGGGTTCAGTGTTAATCAGTGAGACTCCCACAGGGTTCATGTGTTTAATCAGTGAGACTCCCACAGGGTTCAGTGTTAATCAGTGAGACTCCCACAGGGTTCAGTGTTAATCAGTGAGACTCCCATAGGGTTCAGTGTTAATCAATGAGACTCACATAGGGTTCAGTGTTAATCAGTGAGACTCCCACAGGGTTCAGTGTTAATCAGTGAGACTCCCACAGGGTTCAGTGTTAATCAGTGAGACTCCCACAGGGTTCAGTGTTAATCAGTGAGACTCCCATAGGGTTCAGTGTTAATCAGTGAGACTCCCATAGGGTTCAGTGTTAATCAGTGAGACTCCCATAGGGTTCAGTGTAAATCAGTGAGACTCCCACAGGGTTCAGTGTTAATCAGTGAGACTCCCATAGGGTTCAGTGTTAATCAATGAGACTCCCATAGGGTTCAGTGTTAATCAGTGAGACTCCCACAGGGTTCAGTGTTAATCAGTGAGACTCCCACAGGGTTCAGTGTTAATCAGTGATACTCCCTCAGGGTTCAGTGTTAATCAGTGAGACTCCCACAGGGTTCAGTGTTAATCAGTGAGACTCCCACAGGGTTCAGTGTTAATCAGTGAGACTCCCACAGGGTTCATGTGTTTAATCAGTGAGACTCCCACAGGGTTCAGTGTTAATCAGTGAGACTCCCACAGGGTTCAGTGTTAATCAGTGAGACTCCCATAGGGTTCAGTGTTAATCAATGAGACTCACATAGGGTTCAGTGTTAATCAGTGAGACTCCCACAGGGTTCAGTGTTAATCAGTGAGACTCCCACAGGGTTCAGTGTTAATCAGTGAGACTCCCACAGGGTTCAGTGTTAATCAGTGAGACTCCCATAGGGTTCAGTGTTAATCAGTGGGACTCCCATAGGGTTCAGTGTTAATCAGTGAGACTCCCATAGGGTTCAGTGTTAATCAGTGAGACTCCCACAGGGTTCAGTGTTAATCAGTGAAACTCCCATAGGGTTCAGTGTTAATCAGTGAGATTCCCACAGGGTTCAGTGTTAATCAGTGAGACTCCCACAGGGTTCAGTGTTAATCAGTGAGACTCCCATAGGGTTCAGTGTTAATCAGTGAGACTCCCATAGGGTTCAGTGTAAATCAGTGAGACTCCCACAGGGTTCAGTGTTAATCAGTGAGACTCCCATAGGGGTCAGTGTTAATCAATGAGACTCCCATAGGGTTCAGTGTTAATCAGTGAGACTCGCACAGGGTTCCGTGTTAATCAGTGAGACTCCCACAGGGTTCAGTGTTAATCAGTGATACTCCCTCAGGGTTCAGTGTTAATCAGTGAGACTCCCACAGGGTTCAGTGTTAATCAGTGAGACTCCCACAGGGTTCAGTGTTAATCAGTGAGACTCCCACAGGGTTCATGTGTTAATCAGTGAGACTCCCACAGGGTTCAGTGTTAATCAGTGAGACTCCCACAGGGTTCAGTGTTAATCAGTGAGACTCCAATAGGGTTCAGTGTTAATCAATGAGACTCACATAGGGTTCAGTGTTAATCAGTGAGACTCCCACAGGGTTCAGTGTTAATCAGTGAGACTCCCACAGGGTTCAGTGTTAATCAGTGAGACTCCCACAGGGTTCAGTGTTAATCAGTGAGACTCCCATAGGGTTCAGTGTTAATCAGTGGGACTCCCATAGGGTTCAGTGTTAATCAGTGAGACTCCCATAGGGTTCAGTGTTAATCAGTGAGACTCCCACAGGGTTCAGTGTTAATCAGTGAGACTCCCACAGGGTTCAGTGTTAATCAGTGAGACTCCCATAGGGTTCAGTGTTAATCAGTGGGACTCCCATTGGGTTCAGTGTTAATCAATGAGACTCCCATAGGGTTCAGTGTTAATCAGTGAGACTCCCACAGGGTTCCGTGTTAATCAGTGAGACTCCCACAGGGTTCAGTGTTAATCAGTGATACTCCCTCAGGGTTCAGTGTTAATCAGTGAGACTCCCACAGGGTTCAGTGTTAATCAGTGAGACTCCCACAGGGTTCAGTGTTAATAAGTGAGACTCCCACAGGGTTCATGTGTTAATCAGTGAGACTCCCACAGGGTTCAGTGTTAATCAGTGAGACTCCCACAGGGTTCAGTGTTAATCAGTGAGACTCCCATAGGGTTCAGTGTTAATCAATGAGACTCACATAGGGTTCAGTGTTAATCAGTGAGACTCCCACAGGGTTCAGTGTTAATCAGTGAGACTCCCACAGGGTTCAGTGTTAATCAGTGAGACTCCCACAGGGTTCAGTGTTAATCAGTGAGACTCCCATAGGGTTCAGTGTTAATCAGTGGGACTCCCATAGGGTTCAGTGTTAATCAGTGAGACTCCCATAGGGTTCAGTGTTAATCAGTGAGACTCCCACAGTGTTCAGTGTTAATCAGTGAGACTCCCACAGTGGTCAGTGTTCATCAGTGAGACTCCCACAGGGTTCAGTGTTAATCACTGAGACTCCCACAGGGTTCAGTGTTAATCAGTGATACTCCCTCAGGGTTCATGTGTTAATCAGTGAGACTCCCACAAGGTTCAGTGTTAATCAGTGAGACTCCCACAGGGTTCAGTGTTAATCAGTGAGACTCCCACAGGGTTCATGTGTTAATCAGTGAGACTCCCACAGGGTTCGGTGTTAATCAGTGAGACTCCCACAGGGTTCAGTGTTAATCAGTGAGACTCCCATAGGGTTCAGTGTTAATCAATGAGACTCCCATAGGGTTCAGTGTTAATCAGTGAGACTCCCACAGGGTTCAGTGTTAATCAGTGAGACTCCCACAGTGTTCTGTGTTAATCAGTGAGACTCCCACAGTGGTCAGTGTTCATCAGTGAGACTCCCTCAGGGTTCAGTGTTAATCACTGAGACTCCCACAGGGTTCAGTGTTAATCAGTGAGATTCCCATAGGGTTCAGTGTTAATCAGTGAGACTCCCATAACGTTCATTGTTAATCAGTGTAACTTCCTCAGGGTTCAGTGTTAATCAGTGAGACTCCCATAGGGTTCAGTGTTAATCAGTGAGACTCCCACAGGGTTCAGTGTTAATCAGTGAAACTCCCATAGGGTTCAGTGTTAATCAGTGAGACTCCCACAGGGTTCAGTGTTAATCAGTGAGACTCCCACAGGGTTCAGTGTTAATCAGTGAGTCTCCCATAGGGTTCAGTGTTAATCAGTGAGACTCCCACAGGGTTCAGTGTAAATCAGTGAGACTCTCACAGGGTTCAGTGTTAATCAGTGAGACTCCCATAGGGTTCAGTGTTAATCAATTAGACTCCCATAGGGTTCAGTGTTAATCAGTGAGACTCCCACAGGGTTCAGTGTTAATCAGTGAGACTCCCACAGGGTTCAGTGTTAATCAGTGAGACTCCCACAGGGTTCAGTGTTAATCAGTGAGACTCCCATAGGGTTCAGTGTTAATCAGTGGGACTCCCATAGGGTTCAGTGTTAATCAGTGAGACTCCCATAGGGTTCAGTGTTAATCAGTGAGACTCCCACAGTGTTCAGTGTTAATCAGTGAGACTCCCACAGTGGTCAGTGTTCATCAGTGAGACTCCCACAGGGTTCAGTGTTAATCACTGAGACTCCCACAGGGTTCAGTGTTAATCAGTGATACTCCCTCAGGGTTCATGTGTTAATCAGTGAGACTCCCATAAGGTTCAGTGTTAATCAGTGAGACTCCCACAGGGTTCAGTGTTAATCAGTGAGACTCAGACAGGGTTCATGTGTTAATCAGTGAGACTCCCACAGGGTTCGGTGTTAATCAGTGAGACTCCCACAGGGTTCAGTGTTAATCAGTGAGACTCCCATAGGGTTCAGTGTTAATCAATGAGACTCCCATAGGGTTCAGTGTTAATCAGTGAGACTCCCACAGGGTTCAGTGTTAATCAGTGAGTCTCCCACAGTGTTCAGTGTTAATCAGTGAGACTCCCACAGTGGTCAGTGTTCATCAGTGAGACTCCCTCAGGGTTCAGTGTTAATCACTGAGACTCCCACAGGGTTCAGTGTTAATCAGTGAGATTCCCATAGGGTTCAGTGTTAATCAGTGAGACTCCCATAAGGTTCATTGTTAATCAGTGTAACTTCCTCAGGGTTCAGTGTTAATCAGTGAGACTCCCATAGGGTTCAGTGTTAATCAGTGAGACTCCCACAGGGTTCAGTGTTAATCAGTGAAACTCCCATAGGGTTCAGTGTTAATCAGTGAGACTCCCATAGGGTTCAGTGTTAATCAGTGAGACTCCCACAGGGTTCAGTGTTAATCAGTGAGTCTCCCATAGGGTTCAGTGTTAATCAGTGAGACTCCCACAGGGTTCAGTGTAAATCAGTGAGACTCCCACAGGGTTCAGTGTTAATCAGTGAGACTCCCATAGGGTTCATTGTTAATCAATGAGACTCCCATAGGGTTCAGTGTTAATCAGTGAGACTCCCACAGGGTTCAGTGTTAATCAGTGAGACTCCCACAGGGTTCAGTTTTAATCAGTGATACTCCCTCAGGGTTCAGTGTTAATCAGTGAGACTCCCACAGGGTTCAGTGTTAATCAGTGAGACTCCCACAGGGTTCAGTGTTAATCAGTGAGACTCCCACAGGGTTCATGTGTTCATCAGTGAGACTCCCACAGGGTTCAGTGTTAATCAGTGAGACTCCCACAGGGTTCAGTGTTAATCAGTGAGACTCCCATAGGGTTCAGTGTTAATCAATGAGACTCACATAGGGTTCAGTGTTAATCAGTGAGACTCCCACAGGGTTCAGTGTTAATCAGTGAGACTCCCACAGGGTTCATTGTTGATCAGTGAGACTCCCACAGGGTTCAGTGTTAATCAGTGAGACTCCCATAGGGTTCAGTGTTAATCAGTGGGACTCCCATAGGGTTCAGTGTTAATCAGTGAGACTCCCATAGGGTTCAGTGTTAATCAATGAGACTCCCACAGGGTTCAGTGTTAATCAGTGAGACTCCCACAGGGTTCAGTGTTAATCAGTGAGACTCCCACAGGGTTCATGTGTTCATCAGTGAGACTCCCACAGGGTTCAGTGTTAATCAGTGAGACTCCCACAGGGTTCAGTGTTAATCAGTGAGACACCCATAGGGTTCAGTGTTAATCAATGAGACTCACATAGGGTTCAGTGTTAATCAGTGAGACTCCCACAGGGTTCAGTGTTAATCAGTGAGACTCCCACAGGGTTCAGTGTTGATCAGTGAGACTCCCACAGGGTTCAGTGTTAATCAGTGAGACTCCCATAGGGTTCAGTGTTAATCAGTGGGACTCCCATAGGGTTCAGTGTTAATCAGTGAGACTCCCATAGGGTTCAATGTTAATCAATGAGACTCCCACAGGGTTCAGCGTTAATCAGTGAGACTCCCATAGGGTTCAGTGTTAATCAGTGAGACTCCCATAGGGTTCAGTGTAAATCAATGAGACTCCCACAGGGTTCATGTGTTAATCAGTGAGACTCCCACAGGGTTCAGTGTTAATCAATGAGACTCCCATAGGGTTCAGTGTTAATCAGTGAGACTCCCACAGGGTTCAGTGTTAATCAGTGAGACTCCCACAGGGTTCAGTGTTAATCAGTGATACTCCCTCAGGGTTCATGTGTTAATCAGTGAGGCTCCCACAGGGTTCAGTGTTGATCAGTGAGACTCCCACAGGGTTCAGTGTTAATCAGTGAGACTCCCACAGGGTTCATGTTTTAATCAGTGAGACTCCCACAGGGTTCAGTGTTAATCAGTGAGACTCCCACAGGGTTCAGTGTTAATCAGTGAGACTCCCATAGGGTTCAGTGTTAATCAATGAGACTCCCATAGGGTTCAGTGTTAATCAGCGAGACTCCCACAGGGTTCAGTGTTAATCAGTGAGACTCCCACAGGGTTCAGTGTTAATCAGTGAGACTCCCTCAGGGTTCATTTGTTAATCAGTGAGACTCCCATAGGGTTCAGTGTTAATCAGTGAGACTCCCACAGGGTCCAGTGTTAATCAGTGAGACTCCCACAGTGTTCAGTGTTAATCAGTGAGACTCCCACAGTGGTCAGTGTTCATCAGTGAGAATCCCTCAGGGTTCAGTGTTAATCACTGAGACTCCCACAGGGTTCAGTGTTAATCAGTGAGATTCCCATAAGGTGCATTGTTAATCAGTGTAACTTCCACAGGGTTCAGTGTTAATCAGTGAAACTCCCATAGGGTTGAGTGTTAATCAGTGAGACTCCCACAGGGTTCAGTGTTAATCAGTGAAACTCCCATAGGGTTCAGTGTTAATCAGTGAGACTCCCACAGGGTTCAGTGTTAATCAGTGAGACTCCCATAGGGTTCAGTGTTAATCAGTGAGACTCCCACAGGGTTCAGTGTTAATCAATGAGACTCCCATAGGGTTCAGTGATAATCAGTGAGACTCCCACAGGGTTCAGTGTTAATCAGTGAGACTCCCACAGGGTTCAGTGTTGATCAGTGAGACTCCCACAGGGTTCAGTGTTAATCAGTGAGACTCCCATAGGGTTCAGTGTTAATCAGTGGGACTCCCATAGGGTTCAGTGTTAATCAGTGAGACTCCCATAGGGTTCAGTGTTAATCAATGAGACTCCCACAGGGTTCAGCGTTAATCAGTGAGACTCCCATAGGGTTCAGTGTTAATCAGTGAGACTCCCATAGGGTTCAGTGTAAATCAGTGAGACTCCCACAGGGTTCATGTGTTAATCAGTGAGACTCCCACAGGGTTCAGTGTTAATCAATGAGACTCCCATAGGGTTCAGTGTTAATCAGTGAGACTCCCACAGGGTTCAGTGTTAATCAGTGAGACTCCCACAGGGTTCAGTGTTAATCAGTGATACTCCCTCAGGGTTCATGTGTTAATCAGTGAGGCTCCCACAGGGTTCAGTGTTGATCAGTGAGACTCCCACAGGGTTCAGTGTTAATCAGTGAGACTCCCACAGGGTTCATGTGTTAATCAGTGAGACTCCCACAGGGTTCAGTGTTAATCAGTGAGACTCCCACAGGGTTCAGTGTTAATCAGTGAGACTCCCATAGGGTTCAGTGTTAATCAATGAGACTCCCATAGGGTTCAGTGTTAATCAGCGAGACTCCCACAGGGTTCAGTGTTAATCAGTGAAACTCCCATAGGGTTCAGTGTTAATCAGTGAGACTCCCACAGGGTTCAGTGTTAATCAGTGAGACTCCCATAGGGTTCAGTGTTAATCAGTGAGACTCCCACAGGGTTCAGTGTTAATCAATGAGACTCCCATAGGGTTCAGTGTTAATCAGTGAAACTCCCACAGGGTTCAGTGTTAATCAGTGAGACTCCCACAGGGTTCATTGTTAATCAGTGATACTCCCTCAGAGTTCATGTGTTAATCAGTGAGACTCCCACAGGGTTCAGTGTTAATCAGTGAGACTCCCACAGGGTTCAGTGTTAATCAGTGAGACTCCCACAGGGTTCAGTGTTAATCAGTGAGACTCCCACAGGGTTCAGTGTTAATCAGTGAGACTCCCATAGGGTTCACTGTTAATCAATGAGACTCCCATAGGGTTCAGTGTTAATCAGTGAGACTCCCACAGGGTTCAGTGTTAATCAGTGAGTCTCCCACAGGGTTCAGTGTTAATCAGTGAGACTCCCTCAGGGTTCATGTGTTAATCAGTGAGACTCCCATAGGGTTCAGTGTTAATCAGTGAGACTCCCATAGGGTTCAGTGTTAATCAGTGAGTCTCCCACAGGGTTCATTGTTAATCAGTGAGACTCCCACAGGGTTCAGTGTTCATCAGTGAGAATCCCTCAGGGTTCAGTGTTAATCAGTGAGACTCCCACAGGGTTCAGTGTTAATCAGTGAGACTCCCACAGGGTTCAGTGTTAATCAGTGAGACTCCCACAGGGTTCATGTGTTAATCAGTGAGACTCCCACAGGGTTCAGTGTTAATAAGTGAGACTCCCATAGGGTTCAGTGTTAATCAATGAGTCTCCCATATGGTTCAGTGTTAATGAGTGAGACTCCCACAGGGTTCAGTGTTTATCAGTGAGACTCCCACAGGGTTCAGAGTTAATCAGTGAGACTCCCACAGGGTTCAGTGTTAATCAGTGAGACTCCCACAGTGTTCAGTGTTAATCAGTGAGACTCCCACAGTGGTCAGTGTTCATCAGTGTGACTCCCTCAGGGTTCAGGGTTAATCAGTGAGATTCCCATAGGGTTCAGTGTTAATCAGTGAGACTCCCATAAGGTTCATTGTTAATCAGTGTAACTTTCACAGTGTTCAGTGTTAATCAGTGAGACTCCCATAGGGTTCAGTGTTAATCAGTGAGACTCCCACAGGGTTCAGTGTTAATCAGTGAGACTCCCATCGGGTTCAGTGTTAATCAGTGAGACTGCCACAGGGTTCAGTGTTAATCAGTGAAACTCCCATAGGGTTCAGTGTTAATCAGTGAGACTCCCACAGGGTTCAGTGTTAATCAGTGAGACTCCCATAGGGTTCAGTGTTAATCAGTGAGACTCCCACAGGGTTCAGTGTTAATCAATGAGACTCCCATAGGGTTCAGTGTTAATCAGTGAGACTCCCACAGGGTTCAGTGTTAATCAGTGAGACTCCCACAGGGTTCATTGTTAATCAGTGATACTCCCTCAGAGTTCATGTGTTAATCAGTGAGACTCCCACAGGGTTCAGTGTTAATCAGTGAGACTCCCACAGGGTTCAGTGTTAATCAGTGAGACTCCCACAGGGTTCAGTGTTAATCAGTGAGACTCCCACAGGGTTCAGTGTTAATCAGTGAGACTCCCACAGGGTTCAGTGTTAATCAGTGAGACTCCCACAGGGTTCAGTGTTAATCAGTGAGACTCCCATAGGGTTCACTGTTAATCAATGAGACTCCCATAGGGTTCAGTGTTAATCAGTGAGACTCCCACAGGGTTCAGTGTTAATCAGTGAGTCTCCCACAGGGTTCAGTGTTAATCAGTGAGACTCCCTCAGGGTTCATGTGTTAATCAGTGAGACTCCCATAGGGTTCAGTGTTAATGAGTGAGACTCCCACAGGGTTCAGTGTTAATCAGTGAGACTCCCACAGGGTTCAGTGTTAATCAGTGAGACTCCCATAGGGTTCAGTGTTAATGAGTGAGACTCCCACAGGGTTCAGTGTTAATCAGTGAGACTCCCACAGTGTTCAGTGTTAATCAGAGAGACTCCCACAGTGGTCAGTGTTCATCAGTGAGACTCCCTCAGGGTTCAGGGTTAATCACTGAGACTCCCACAGGGTTCAGTGTTAATCAGTGAGATTCCCATAGGGTTCAGTGTTAATCAGTGAGACTCCCATAAGGTTCATTGTTAATCAGTGTAACTTTCACAGTGTTCAGTGTTAATCAGTGAGACTCCCATAGGGTTCAGTATTAATCAGTGAGACTCCCACAGGGTTCAGTGTTAATCAGTGAAACTCCCATAGGGTTCAGTGTTAATCAGTGAGACTCCCACAGGGTTCAGTGTTAATCAGTGAGACTCCCATCGGGTTCAGTGTTAATCAGTGAGACTCCCACAGGGTTCAGTGTTAATCAGTGAAACTCCCATAGGGTTCAGTGTTAATCAGTGAGACTCCCACAGGGTTCAGTGTTAATCAGTGAGACTCCCATAGGGTTCAGTGTTAATCAGTGAGACTCCCACAGGGTTCAGTGTTAATCAATGAGACTCCCATAGGGTTCAGTGTTAATCAGTGAGACTCCCACAGGGTTCAGTGTTAATCAGTGAGACTCCCACAGGGTTCATTGTTAATCAGTGATACTCCCTCAGAGTTCATGTGTTAATCAGTGAGACTCCCACAGTGTTCAGTGTTAATCAGTGAGACTCCCACAGGGTTCAGTGTTAATCAGTGAGACTCCCACAGGGTTCAGTGTTAATCAGTGAGACTCCCACAGGGTTCAGTGTTAATCAGTGAGACTCCCATAGGGTTCACTGTTAATCAATGAGACTCCCATAGGGTGCAGTGTTAATCAGTGAGACTCCCACAGGGTTCAGTGTTAATCAGTGAGTCTCCCACAGGGTTCAGTGTTAATCAGTGAGACTCCCTCAGGGTTCATGTGTTAATCAGTGAGACTCCCATAGGGTTCAGTGTTAATCAGTGAGACTCCCATAGGGTTCAGTGTTAATCAGTGAGACTCCCACAGGGTTCATTGTTAATCAGTGAGACTCCCACAGGGTTCAGTGTTCATCAGTGAGAATCCCTCAGGGTTCAGTGTTAATCAGTGAGACTCCCACAGGGTTCAGTGTTAATCAGTGAGACTCCCACAGGGTTCAGTGTTAATCAGTGAGACTCCCACAGGGTTCATGTGTTAATCAGTGAGACTCCCACAGGGTTCAGTGTTAATAAGTGAGACTCCTATAGGGTTCAGTGTTAATCAATGAGTCTCCCATATGGTTCAGTGTTAATGAGTGAGACTCCCACAGGGTTCAGTGTTAATCAGTGAGACTCCCACAGGGTTCAGTGTTAATCAGTGAGACTCCCACAGGGTTCAGTGTTAATCAGTGAGACTCCCACAGGGTTCAGTGTTAATCAGTGAGACTCCCATAGGGTTCACTGTTAATCAATGAGACTCCCATAGGGTTCAGTGTTAATCAGTGAGACTCCCACAGGGTTCAGTGTTAATCAGTGAGTCTCCCACAGGGTTCAGTGTTAATCAGTGAGACTCCCTCAGGGTCCATGTGTTAATCAGTGAGACTCCCATAGGGTTCAGTGTTAATCAGTGAGACTCCCATAGGGTTCAGTGTTAATCAGTGAGACTCCCACAGGGTTCATTGTTAATCAGTGAGACTCCCACAGGGTTCAGTGTTCATCAGTGAGAATCCCTCAGGGTTCAGTGTTAATCAGTGAGACTCCCACAGGGTTCAGTGTTAATCAGTGAGACTCCCACAGGGTTCAGTGTTAATCAGTGAGACTCCCACAGGGTTCATGTGTTAATCAGTGAGACTCCCACAGGGTTCAGTGTTAATAAGTGAGACTCCCATAGGGTTCAGTGTTAATCAATGAGTCTCCCATATGGTTCAGTGTTAATGAGTGAGACTCCCACAGGGTTCAGTGTTAATCAGTGAGACTCCCACAGGGTTCAGTGTTAATCAGTGAGACTCCCACAGTGGTCAGTGTTCATCAGTGAGACTCCCTCAGGGTTCAGGGTTAATCACTGAGACTCCCACAGGGTTCAGTGTTAATCAGTGAGATTCCCATGGGGTTCAGTGTTAATCAGTGAGACTCCCATAAGGTTCATTGTTAATCAGTGTAACTTTCACAGTGTTCAGTGTTAATCAGTGAGACTCCCATAGGGTTCAGTGTTAATCAGTGAGACTCCCACAGGGTTCAGTGTTAATCAGTGAAACTCCCATAGGGTTCAGTGTTAATCAGTGAGACTCCCACAGGGTTCAGTGTTAATCAGTGAGACTCCCATCGGGTTCAGTGTTAATCAGTGAGACTCCCACAGGGTTCAGTGTTAATCAGTGAAACTCCCATAGGGTTCAGTGTTAATCAGTGAGACTCCCACAGGGTTCAGTGTTAATCAGTGAGACTCCCATAGGGTTCAGTGTTAATCAGTGAGACTCCCACAGGGTTCAGTGTTAATCAATGAGACTCCCATAGGGTTCAGTGTTAATCAGTGAGACTCCCACAGGGTTCAGTGTTAATCAGTGAGACTCCCACAGGGTTCAGTGTTAATAAGTGAGACTCCCATAGGGTTCAGTGTTAATCAATGAGTCTCCCATATGGTTCAGTGTTAATGAGTGAGACTCCCACAGGGTTCAGTGTTTATCAGTGAGACTCCCACAGGGTTCAGAGTTAATCAGTGAGACTCCCACAGGGTTCAGTGTTAATCAGTGAGACTCCCACAGTGTTCAGTGTTAATCAGTGAGACTCCCACAGTGGTCAGTGTTCATCAGTGAGACTCCCTCAGGGTTCAGGGTTAATCAGTGAGATTCCCATAGGGTTCAGTGTTAATCAGTGAGACTCCCATAAGGTTCATTGTTAATCAGTGTAACTTTCACAGTGTTCAGTGTTAATCAGTGAGACTCCCATAGGGTTCAGTGTTAATCAGTGAGACTCCCACAGGGTTCAGTGTTAATCAGTGAGACTCCCATCGGGTTCAGTGTTAATCAGTGAGACTGCCACAGGGTTCAGTGTTAATCAGTGAAACTCCCATAGGGTTCAGTGTTAATCAGTGAGACTCCCACAGGGTTCAGTGTTAATCAGTGAGACTCCCATAGGGTTCAGTGTTAATCAGTGAGACTCCCACAGGGTTCAGTGTTAATCAATGAGACTCCCATAGGGTTCAGTGTTAATCAGTGAGACTCCCACAGGGTTCAGTGTAAATCAGTGAGACTCCCACAGGGTTCATTGTTAATCAGTGATACTCCCTCAGAGTTCATGTGTTAATCAGTGAGACTCCCACAGGGTTCAGTGTTAATCAGTGAGACTCCCACAGGGTTCAGTGTTAATCAGTGAGACTCCCACAGGGTTCAGTGTTAATCAGTGAGACTCCCACAGGGTTCAGTGTTAATCAGTGAGACTCCCATAGGGTTCACTGTTAATCAATGAGACTCCCATAGGGTTCAGTGTTAATCAGTGAGACTCCCACAGGGTTCAGTGTTAATCAGTGAGTCTCCCACAGGGTTCAGTGTTAATCAGTGAGACTCCCTCAGGGTTCATGTGTTAATCAGTGAGACTCCCATAGGGTTCAGTGTTAATGAGTGAGACTCCCACAGGGGTCAGTGTTAATCAGTGAGACTCCCACAGGGTTCAGTGTTAATCAGTGAGACTCCCATAGGGTTCAGTGTTAATGAGTGAGACTCCCACAGGGTTCAGTGTTAATCAGTGAGACTCCCACAGTGTTCAGTGTTAATCAGAGAGACTCCCACAGTGGTCAGTGTTCATCAGTGAGACTCCCTCAGGGTTCAGGGTTAATCACTGAGACTCCCACAGGGTTCAGTGTTAATCAGTGAGATTCCCATAGGGTTCAGTGTTAATCAGTGAGACTCCCATAAGGTTCATTGTTAATCAGTGTAACTTTCACAGTGTTCAGTGTTAATCAGTGAGACTCCCATAGGGTTCAGTATTAATCAGTGAGACTCCCACAGGGTTCAGTGTTAATCAGTGAATCTCCCATAGGGTTCAGTGTTAATCAGTGAGACTCCCACAGGGTTCAGTGTTAATCAGTGAGACTCCCATCGGGTTCAGTGTTAATCAGTGAGACTCCCACAGGGTTCAGTGTTAATCAGTGAAACTCCCATAGGGTTCAGTGTTAATCAGTGAGACTCCCACAGGGTTCAGTGTTAATCAGTGAGACTCCCATAGGGTTCAGTGTTAATCAGTGAGACTCCCACAGGGTTCAGTGTTAATCAATGAGACTCCCATAGGGTTCAGTGTTAATCAGTGAGACTCCCACAGGGTTCAGTGTTAATCAGTGAGACTCCCACAGGGTTCATTGTTAATCAGTGATACTCCCTCAGAGTTCATGTGTTAATCAGTGAGACTCCCACAGTGTTCAGTGTTAATCAGTGAGACTCCCACAGGGTTCAGTGTTAATCAGTGAGACTCCCACAGGGTTCAGTGTTAATCAGTGAGACTCCCACAGGGTTCAGTGTTAATCAGTGAGACTCCCATAGGGTTCACTGTTAATCAATGAGACTCCCATAGGGTGCAGTGTTAATCAGTGAGACTCCCACAGGGTTCAGTGTTAATCAGTGAGTCTCCCACAGGGTTCAGTGTTAATCAGTGAGACTCCCTCAGGGTTCATGTGTTAAATAGTGAGACTCCCATAGGGTTCAGTGTTAATCAGTGAGACTCCCATAGGGTTCAGTGTTAATCAGTGAGACTCCCACAGGGTTCATTGTTAATCAGTGAGACTCCCACAGGGTTCAGTGTTCATCAGTGAGAATCCCTCAGGGTTCAGTGTTAATCAGTGAGACTCCCACAGGGTTCAGTGTTAATCAGTGAGACTCCCACAGGGTTCAGTGTTAATCAGTGAGACTCCCACAGGGTTCATGTGTTAATCAGTGAGACTCCCACAGGGTTCAGTGTTAATAAGTGAGACTCCCATAGGGTTCAGTGTTAATCAATGAGTCTCCCATATGGTTCAGTGTTAATGAGTGAGACTCCCACAGGGTTCAGTGTTAATCAGTGAGACTCCCACAGGGTTCAGTGTTAATCAGTGAGACTCCCACAGGGTTCAGTGTTAATCAGTGAGACTCCCACAGGGTTCAGTGTTAATCAGTGAGACTCCCATAGGGTTCACTGTTAATCAATGAGACTCCCATAGGGTTCAGTGTTAATCAGTGAGACTCCCACAGGGTTCAGTGTTAATCAGTGAGTCTCCCACAGGGTTCAGTGTTAATCAGTGAGACTCCCTCAGGGTCCATGTGTTAATCAGTGAGACTCCCATAGGGTTCAGTGTTAATCAGTGAGACTCCCATAGGGTTCAGTGTTAATCAGTGAGACTCCCACAGGGTTCATTGTTAATCAGTGAGACTCCCACAGGGTTCAGTGTTCATCAGTGAGAATCCCTCAGGGTTCAGTGTTAATCAGTGAGACTCCCACAGGGTTCAGTGTTAATCAGTGAGACTCCCACAGGGTTCAGTGTTAATCAGTGAGACTCCCACAGGGTTCATGTGTTAATCAGTGAGACTCCCACAGGGTTCAGTGTTAATAAGTGAGACTCCCATAGGGTTCAGTGTTAATCAATGAGTCTCCCATATGGTTCAGTGTTAATGAGTGAGACTCCCACAGGGTTCAGTGTTAATCAGTGAGACTCCCACAGTGTTCAGTGTTAATCAGTGAGACTCCCACAGTGGTCAGTGTTCATCAGTGAGACTCCCTCAGGGTTCAGGGTTAATCACTGAGACTCCCACAGGGTTCAGTGTTAATCAGTGAGATTCCCATGGGGTTCAGTGTTAATCAGTGAGACTCCCATAAGGTTCATTGTTAATCAGTGTAACTTTCACAGTGTTCAGTGTTAATCAGTGAGACTCCCATAGGGTTCAGTGTTAATCAGTGAGACTCCCACAGGGTTCAGTGTTAATCAGTGAAACTCCCATAGGGTTCAGTGTTAATCAGTGAGACTCCCACAGGGTTCAGTGTTAATCAGTGAGACTCCCATCGGGTTCAGTGTTAATCAGTGAGACTCCCACAGGGTTCATTGTTAATCAGTGAAACTCCCATAGGGTTCAGTGTTAATCAGTGAGACTCCCACAGGGTTCAGTGTTAATCAGTGAGACTCCCATAGGGTTCAGTGTTAATCAGTGAGACTCCCACAGGGTTCAGTGTTAATCAATGAGACTCCCATAGGGTTCAGTGTTAATCAGTGAGACTCCCACAGGGTTCAGTGTTAATCAGTGAGACTCCCACAGGGTTCATTGTTAATCAGTGATACTCCCTCAGAGTTCATGTGTTAATCAGTGAGACTCCCACAGGGTTCAGTGTTAATCAGTGAGACTCCCACAGGGTTCAGTGTTAATCAGTGAGACTCCCACAGGGTTCAGTGTTAATCAGTGAGACTCCCACAGGGTTCAGTGTTAATCAGTGAGACTCCCATAGGGTTCACTGTTAATCAATGAGACTCCCATAGGGTTCAGTGTTAATCAGTGAGACTCCCACAGGGTTCAGTGTTAATCAGTGAGTCTCCCACAGGGTTCAGTGTTAATCAGTGAGACTCCCTCAGGGTTCCTGTGTTAATCAGTGAGACTCCCATAGGGTTCAGTGTTAATGAGTGAGACTCCCACAGGGTTCAGTGTTAATCAGTGAGACTCCCACAGGGTTCAGTGTTAATCAGTGAGACTCCCATAGGGTTCAGTGTTAATGAGTGAGACTCCCACAGGGTTCAGTGTTAATCAGTGAGACTCCCACAGTGTTCAGTGTTAATCAGTGAGACTCCCACAGTGGTCAGTGTTCATCAGTGAGACTCCCTCAGGGTTCAGGGTTAATCACTGAGACTCCCACAGGGTTCAGTGTTAATCAGTGAGATTCCCATAGGGTTCAGTGTTAATCAGTGAGACTCCCATAAGGTTCATTGTTAATCAGTGTAACTTTCACAGTGTTCAGTGTTAATCAGTGAGACTCCCATAGGATTCAGTGTTAATCAGTGAGACTCCCACAGGGTTCAGTGTTAATCAGTGAAACTCCCATAGGGTTCAGTGTTAATCAGTGAGACTCCCACAGGGTTAAGTGTTAATCAGTGAGACTCCCATCGGGTTCAGTGTTAATCAGTGAGACTCCCACAGGGTTCAGTGTTAATCAGTGAAACTCCCATAGGGTTCAGTGTTAATCAGTGAGACTCCCACAGGGTTCAGTGTTAATCAGTGAGACTCCCATTGGGTTCAGTGTTAATCAGTGAGACTCCCACAGGGTTCAGTGTTAATCAATGAGACTCCCATAGGGTTCAGTGTTAATCAGTGAGACTCCCACAGGGTTCAGTGTTAATCAGTGAGACTCCCACAGGGTTCATTGTTAATCAGTGATACTCCCTCAGAGTTCATGTGTTAATCAGTGAGACTCCCACAGGGTTCAGTGTTAATCAGTGAGACTCGCACAGGGTTCAGTGTTAATCAGTGAGACTCCCACAGGGTTCAGTGTTAATCAGTGAGACTCCCACAGGGTTCAGTGTTAATCAGTGAGACTCCCATAGGGTTCACTGTTAATCAATGAGACTCCCATAGGGTGCAGTGTTAATCAGTGAGACTCCCACAGGGTTCAGTGTTAATCAGTGAGTCTCCCACAGGGTTCAGTGTTAATCAGTGAGACTCCCTCAGGGTTCATGTGTTAATCAGTGAGACTCCCATAGGGTTCAGTGTTAATCAGTGAGACTCCCATAGGGTTCAGTGTTAATCAGTGAGACTCCCACAGGGTTCATTGTTAATCAGTGAGACTCCCACAGGGTTCAGTGTTCATCAGTGAGAATCCCTCAGGGTTCAGTGTTAATCAGTGAGACTCCCACAGGGTTCAGTGTTAATCAGTGAGACTCCCACAGGGTTCAGTGTTAATCAGTGAGACTCCCACAGGGTTCATGTGTTAATCAGTGAGACTCCCACAGGGTTCAGTGTTAATAAGTGAGGCTCCCATAGGGTTCAGTGTTAATCAATGAGTCTCCCATATGGTTCAGTGTTAATGAGTGAGACTCCCACAGGGTTCAGTGTTAATCAGTGAGACTCCCACAGGGTTCAGTGTTAATCAGTGAGACTCCCACAGGGTTCAGTATTAATCAGTGAGACTCCCACAGTGTTCAGTGTTAATCAGTGAGACTCCCACAGTGGTCAGTGTTCATCAGTGAGACTCCCTCAGGGTTCAGGGGTAATCACTGAGACTCCCACAGGGTTCAGTGTTAATCAGTGAGATTCCCATAGGGTTCAGTGTTAATCAGTGAGACTCCCATAAGGTTCATTGTTAATCAGTGTAACTTTCACAGTGTTCAGTGTTAATCAGTGAGACTCCCATAGGGTTCAGTGTTAATCAGTGAGACTCCCACAGGGTTCAGTGTTAATCAGTGAAACTCCCATAGGGTTCAGTGTTAATCAGTGAGACTCCCACAGGGTTCAGTGTTAATCAGTGAGACTCCCATCGGGATCAGTGTTAATCAGTGAGACTCCCACATGGTTCAGTGTTAATCAGTGAGACTCCCATAGGGTGCAGTGTTAATCAGTGAGACTCCCATAGGGTTCAGTGTAAATCAGTGAGACTCCCACAGGGTTCATGTGTTAATCAGTGAGACTCCCACAGGGTTCAGTGTTAATCAATGAGGCTCCCATAGGGTTCAGTGTTAATCAGTGAGACTCCCACAGGGTTCAGTGTTAATCAGTGAGACTCCCACAGGGTTCAGTGTTAATCAGTGAGACTCCCACAGGGTTCATGTGTTAATCAGTGAGACTCCCATAAGGTTCATTGTTAATCAGTGTAACTTCCACAGGGTTCAGTGTTAATCGGTGAGACTCCCATAGGGTTCAGTGTTAATCAGTGAGACTCCCACAGGGTTCAGTGTTAATCAGTGAAACTCCCATAGGGTTCAGTGTTAATCAGTGAGACTCCCACAGGGTTCAGTGTTCATCAGTGAGAATCCCTCAGGGTTCAGTGTTAATCAGTGAGACTCCCACAGGGTTCAGTGTTAATCAGTGAGACTCCCACAGGGTTCAGTGTTAATCAGTGAGACTCCCACAGGGTTCATGTGTTAATCAGTGAGACTCCCACAGGGTTCAGTGTTAATAAGTGAGACTCCCATAGGGTTCAGTGTTAATCAATGAGTCTCCCATATGGTTCAGTGTTAATGAGTGAGACTCCCACAGGGTTCAGTGTTAATCAGTGAGACTCCCACAGGGTTCAGTGTTAATCAGTGAGACTCCCACAGGGTTCAGTATTAATCAGTGAGACTCCCACAGTGTTCAGTGTTAATCAGTGAGACTCCCACAGTGGTCAGTGTTCATCAGTGAGACTCCCTCAGGGTTCAGGGGTAATCACTGAGACTCCCACAGGGTTCAGTGTTAATCAGTGAGATTCCCATAGGGTTCAGTGTTAATCAGTGAGACTCCCATAAGGTTCATTGTTAATCAGTGTAACTTTCACAGTGTTCAGTGTTAATCAGTGAGACTCCCATAGGGTTCAGTGTTAATCAGTGAGACTCCCACAGGGTTCAGTGTTAATCAGTGAAACTCCCATAGGGTTCAGTGTTAATCAGTGAGACTCCCACAGGGTTCAGTGTTAATCAGTGAGACTCCCATCGGGTTCAGTGTTAATCAGTGAGACTCCCACATGGTTCAGTGTTAATCAGTGAGACTCCCATAGGGTGCAGTGTTAATCAGTGAGACTCCCATAGGGTTCAGTGTAAATCAGTGAGACTCCCACAGGGTTCATGTGTTAATCAGTGAGACTCCCACAGGGTTCAGTGTTAATCAATGAGGCTCCCATAGGGTTCAGTGTTAATCAGTGAGACTCCCACAGGGTTCAGTGTTAATCAGTGAGACTCCCACAGGGTTCAGTGTTAATCAGTGAGACTCCCACAGGGTTCATGTGTTAATCAGTGAGACTCCCATAAGGTTCATTGTTAATCAGTGTAACTTCCACAGGGTTCAGTGTTAATCGGTGAGACTCCCATAGGGTTCAGTGTTAATCAGTGAGACTCCCACAGGGTTCAGTGTTAATCAGTGAAACTCCCATAGGGTTCAGTGTTAATCAGTGAGACTCCCACAGGGTTCAGTGTTAATCAGTGAGACTCCCATAGGGTTCAGTGTTAATCAGTGAGACTCCCACAGGGTTCAGTGTTAATCAGTGAGACTCCCATAGGGTTCAGTGTTAATCAGCGAGACTCCCATAGGGTTCAGTGTAAATCAGTGAGACTCCCACAGGGTTCATGTGTTAATCAGTGAGACTCCCACAGGGTTCAGTGTTAATCAATGAGACTCCCATAGGCTTCAGTGTTAATCAGTGAGACTCCCACAGGGTTCAGTGTTAATCAGTGAGACTCCCACAGGGTTAAGTGTTAATCAGTGATACTCCCTCAGGGTTCATGTGTTAATCAGTGAGACTCCCACAGGGTTCAGTGTTAATCAGTGAGACTCCCACAGGGTTCAGTGTTAATCAGTGAGACTCCTACAGGGTTCATGTGTTAATCAGTGAGACTCCCACAGGGTTCAGTGTTAATCAGTGAGACTCCCACAGGGTTCAGTGTTAATCAGTGAGACTCCCATAGGGTTCAGTGTTAATCAATGAGACTCACATAGGGTTCAGTGTTAATCAGTGAGACTCCCACAGGGTTCAGTGTTAATCAGTGAGACTCCCACAGGGTTCAGTGTTAATCAGTGAGACTCCCACAGGGTTCAGTGTTAATCAGTGAGACTCCCATAGGGTTCAGTGTTAATCAGTGGGACTCCCATCGGGTTCAGTGTTAATCAGTGAGACTCCCATAGGGTTCAGTGTAAATCAGTGATACTCCCACAGGGTTCATGTGTTAATCAGTGAGACTCCCACAGGGTTCAGTGTTAATCAATGAGGCTCCCATAGGGTTCAGTGTTAATCAGTGAGACTCCCACAGGGTTCAGTGTTAATCAGTGAGACTCCCACAGGGTTCATTGTTAATCAGTGAGACTCCCACAGGGTTCATGTGTTAATCAGTGAGGCTCCCATAAGGTTCATTGTTAATCAGTGTAACTTCCACAGGGTTCAGTGTTAATCGGTGAGACTCCCATAGGGTTCAGTGTTAATCAGTGAGACTCCCACAGGGTTCAGTGTTAATCAGTGAAACTCCCATAGGGTTCAGTGTTAATCAGTGAGACTCCCACAGGGTTCAGTGTTAATCAGTGAGACTCCCATAGGGTTCAGTGTTAATCAGTGAGACTCCCACAGGGTTCAGTGTTAATCAGTGAGACTCCCATAGGGTTCAGTGTTAATCAGCGAGACTCCCATAGGGTTCAGTGTAAATCAGTGAGACTCCCACAGGGTTCATGTGTTAATCAGTGAGA
The DNA here is from genome assembly GCF_048934315.1 of Petromyzon marinus. Taxonomy (NCBI): domain Eukaryota; kingdom Metazoa; phylum Chordata; class Hyperoartia; order Petromyzontiformes; family Petromyzontidae; genus Petromyzon; species Petromyzon marinus. Next base: position 1,431,569 of record NW_027423612.1, read on the forward strand.
CTTCCACAGGGTTCAGTGTTAATCAATGAGACTCCCATAGGCTTCAGTGTTAATCAGTGAGACTCCCACAGGGTTCAGTGTTAATCAGTGAGACTCCCACAGGGTTAAGTGTTAATCAGTGATACTCCCTCAGGGTTCATGTGTTAATCAGTGAGACTCCCACAGGGTTCAGTGTTAATCAGTGAGACTCCCACAGGGTTCAGTGTTAATCAGTGAGACTCCTACAGGGTTCATGTGTTAATCAGTGAGACTCCCACAGGGTTCAGTGTTAATCAGTGAGACTCCCACAGGGTTCAGTGTTAATCAGTGAGACTCCCATAGGGTTCAGTGTTAATCAATGAGACTCACATAGGGTTCAGTGTTAATCAGTGAGACTCCCACAGGGTTCAGTGTTAATCAGTGAGACTCCCACAGGGTTCAGTGTTAATCAGTGAGACTCCCACAGGGTTCAGTGTTAATCAGTGAGACTCCCATAGGGTTCAGTGTTAATCAGTGGGACTCCCATCGGGTTCAGTGTTAATCAGTGAGACTCCCATAGGGTTCAGTGTTAATCAATGAGACTCCCACACGGTTCAGTGTTAATCAGTGAGACTCCCATAGGGTTCAGTGTTAATCAGTGAGACTCCCATAGGGTTCAGTGTAAATCAGTGAGACTCCCACAGGGTTCATGTGTTAATCAGTGATACTCCCACAGGGTTCAGTGTTAATCAATGAGACTTCCATAGGGTTCAGTGTTAATCAGTGAGACTCCCACAGGGTTCAGTGTTAATCAGTCGGACTCCCACAGGGTTCAGTGTTAATCAGTGATACTCCCTCAGGGTTCATGTGTTAATCAGTGAGACTCCCACAGGGTTCAGTGTAAATCAGTGAGACTCCCACAGGGTTCAGTGTTAATCAGTGAGACTCCCACAGGGTTCATGTGTTAATCAGTGAGACTCCCACAGGGTTCAGTGTTAATCAGTGAGACTCCCACAGGGTTCAGTGTTAATCAGTGAGACTCCCATAGGGTTCAGTGTTAATCAATGAGACTCCCATAGGGTTCAGTGTTAATCAGTGAGACTCCCACAGGGTTCAGTGTTAATCAGTGAGACTCCCACAGGGTTCAGTGTTAATCAGTGAGACTCCCTCAGGGTTCATTTGTTAATCAGTGAGACTCCCATAGGGTTCAGTGTTAATCAGTGAGACTCCCACAGGGCTCAGTGTTAATCAGTGAGACTCCCACAGTGTTCAGTGTTAATCAGTGAGACTCCCACAGTGGTCAGTGTTCATCAGTGAGAATCCCTCAGGGTTCAGTGTTAATCACTGAGACTCCCACAGGGTTCAGTGTTAATCAGTGAGATTCCCATAGGGTTCAGTGTTAATCAGTGAGATTCCCATAAGGTGCATTGTTAATCAGTGTAACTTCCACAGGGTTCAGTGTTAATCAGTGAGATTCCCATAGGGTTCAGTGTTAATCAGTGAGACTCCCACAGGGTTCAGTGTTAATCAGTGAAACTCCCATAGGGTTCAGTGTTAATCAGTGAGACTCCCACAGGGTTCAGTGTTAATCAGTGAGACTCCCACAGGGTTCATGTGTTAATCAGTGAGACTCCCACAGGGTTCAGTGTTAATCAGTGAGACTCCCATAGGGTTCAGTGTTAATCAATGAGTCTCCCATATGGTTCAGTGTTAATGAGTGAGACTCCCACAGGGTTCAGTGTTAATCAGTGAGACTCCCACAGGGTTCAGTGTTAATCAGTGAGACTCCCACAGGGTTCAATGTTAATCAGTGAGACTCCCACAGTGTTCAGTGTTAATCAGTGAGACTCCCACAGTGGTCAGTGTTCATCAGTGAGACTCCCTCAGGGTTCAGTGTTAATCACTGAGACTCCCACAGGGTTCAGTGTTAATCAGTGAGATTCCCATAGGGTTCAGTGTTAATCAGTGAGACTCCCATAAGGTTCATTGTTAATCAGTGTAACTTCCACAGGGTTCAGTGTTAATCAGTGAGACTCCCATAGGGTTCAGTGTTATCAGTGAGACTCCCACAGGGTTCAGTGTTAATCAGTGAAACTCCCATAGGGTTCAGTGTTAATCAGTGAGACTCCCACAGGGTTCAGTGTTAATCAGTGAGACTCCCATAGGGTTCAGTGTTAATCAGTGAGACTCCCACAGGGTTCAGTGTTAATCAGTGAGACTCCCATAGGGTTCAGTGTTAATCAGTGAGACTCCCATAGGGTTCAGTGTAAATCAGTGAGACTCCCACAGGGTTCAGTGTTAATCAGTGGGACTCCCATCGGGTTCAGTGTTAATCAGTGAGACTCCCATAGGGTTCAGTGTTAATCAATGAGACTCCCACAGGGTTCAGTGTTAATCAGTGAGACTCCCATAGGGTTCAGTGTTAATCAGTGAGACTCCCATAGGGTTCAGTGTAAATCAGTGAGACTCCCACAGGGTTCATGTGTTAATCAGTGATACTCCCACAGGGTTCAGTGTTAATCAATGAGACTCCCATAGGGTTCAGTGTTAATCAGTGAGACTCCCACAGGGTTCAGTGTTAATCAGTCAGACTCCCACAGGGTTCAGTGTTAATCAGTGATACTCCCTCAGGGTTCATGTGTTAATCAGTGAGACTCCCACAGGGTTCAGTGTAAATCAGTGAGACTCCCACAGGGTTCAGTGTTAATCAGTGAGTCTCCCACAGGGTTCATGTGTTAATCAGTGAGACTCCCACAGGGTTCAGTGTTAATCAGTGAGACTCCCACAGGGTTCAGTGTTAATCAGTGAGACTCCCATAGGGTTCAGTGTTAATCAATGAGACTCCCATAGGGTTCAGTGTTAATCAGTGAGACTCCCACAGGGTTCAGTGTTAATCAGTGAGACTCCCACAGGGTTCAGTGTTAATCAGTGAGACTCCCTCAGGGTTCATTTGTTAATCAGTGAGACTCCCATAGGGTTCAGTGTTAATCAGTGAGACTCCCACAGGGCTCAGTGTTAATCAGTGAGACTCCCACAGTGTTCAGTGTTAATCAGTGAGACTCCCACAGTGGTCAGTGTTCATCAGTGAGAATCCCTCAGGGTTCAGTGTTAATCACTGAGACTCCCACAGGGTTCAGTGTTAATCAGTGAGATTCCCATAGGGTTCAGTGTTAATCAGTGAGATTCCCATAAGGTGCATTGTTAATCAGTGTAACTTCCACAGGGTTCAGTGTTAATCAGTGAGATTCCCATAGGGTTCAGTGTTAATCAGTGAGACTCCCACAGGGTTCAGTGTTAATCAGTGAAACTCCCATAGGGTTCAGTGTTAATCAGTGAGACTCCCACAGGGTTCAGTGTTAATCAGTGAGACTCCCACAGGGTTCATGTGTTAATCAGTGAGACTCCCACAGGGTTCAGTGTTAATCAGTGAGACTCCCATAGGGTTCAGTGTTAATCAATGAGACTCCCATAGGGTTCAGTGTTAATCAGTGAGACTCCCACAGGGTTCAGTGTTAATCAGTGAGACTCCCACAGGGTTCAGTGTTAATCAGTGAGACTCCCTCAGGGTTCATTTGTTAATCAGTGAGACTCCCATAGGGTTCAGTGTTAATCAGTGAGACTCCCACAGGGCTCAGTGTTAATCAGTGAGACTCCCACAGTGTTCAGTGTTAATCAGTGAGACTCCCACAGTGGTCAGTGTTCATCAGTGAGAATCCCACAGTGGTCAGTGTTCATCAGTGAGACTCCCTCAGGGTTCAGTGTTAATCACTGAGACTCCCACACGGTTCAGTGTTAATCAGTGAGATTCCCATAGGGTTCAGTGTTAATCAGTGAGACTCCCATAAGGTTCATTGTTAATCAGTGTAACTTCCACAGGGTTCAGTGTTAATCAGTGAGACTCCCATAGGGTTCAGTGTTATCAGTGAGACTCCCACAGGGTTCAGTGTTAATCAGTGAAACTCCCATAGGGTTCAGTGTTAATCAGTGAGACTCCCACAGGGTTCAGTGTTAATCAGTGAGACTCCCATAGGGTTCAGTGTTAATCAGTGAGACTCCCACAGGGTTCAGTGTTAATCAGTGAGACTCCCATAGGGTTCAGTGTTAATCAGTGAGACTCCCATAGGGTTCAGTGTAAATCAGTGAGACTCCCACAGGGTTCATGTGTTAATCAGTGAGACTTCCACAGGGTTCAGTGTTAATCAATGAGACTCCCATAGGGTTCAGTGTTAATCAGTGGGACTCCCATCGGGTTCAGTGTTAATCAGTGAGACTCCCATAGGGTTCAGTGTTAATCAATGAGACTCCCACAGGGTTCAGTGTTAATCAGTGAGACTCCCATAGGGTTCAGTGTTAATCAGTGAGACTCCCATAGGGTTCAGTGTAAATCAGTGAGACTCCCACAGGGTTCATGTGTTAATCAGTGATACTCCCACAGGGTTCAGTGTTAATCAATGAGACTCCCATAGGGTTCAGTGTTAATCAGTGAGACTCCCACAGGGTTCAGTGTTAATCAGTCAGACTCCCACAGGGTTCAGTATTAATCAGTGATACTCCCTCAGGGTTCATGTGTTAATCAGTGAGACTCCCACAGGGTTCAGTGTAAATCAGTGAGACTCCCACAGGGTTCAGTGTTAATCAGTGAGACTCCCACAGGGTTCATGTGTTAATCAGTGAGACTCCCACAGGGTTCAGTGTTAATCAGTGAGACTCCCACAGGGTTCAGTGTTAATCAGTGAGACTCCCATAGGGTTCAGTGTTAATCAATGAGACTCCCATAGGGTTCAGTGTTAATCAGTGAGACTCCCACAGGGTTCAGTGTTAATCAGTGAGACTCCCACAGGGTTCAGTGTTAATCAGTGAGACTCCCTCAGGGTTCATTTGTTAATCAGTGAGACTCCCATAGGGTTCAGTGTTAATCAGTGAGACTCCCACAGGGCTCAGTGTTAATCAGTGAGACTCCCACAGTGTTCAGTGTTAATCAGTGAGACTCCCACAGTGGTCAGTGTTCATCAGTGAGAATCCCTCAGGGTTCAGTGTTAATCACTGAGACTCCCACAGGGTTCAGTGTTAATCAGTGAGATTCCCATAGGGTTCAGTGTTAATCAGTGAGATTCCCATAAGGTGCATTGTTAATCAGTGTAACTTCCACAGGGTTCAGTGTTAATCAGTGAGATTCCCATAGGGTTCAGTGTTAATCAGTGAGACTCCCACAGGGTTCAGTGTTAATCAGTGAAACTCCCATAGGGTTCAGTGTTAATCAGTGAGACTCCCACAGGGTTCAGTGTTAATCAGTGAGACTCCCACAGGGTTCATGTGTTAATCAGTGAGACTCCCACAGGGTTCAGTGTTAATCAGTGAGACTCCCATAGGGTTCAGTGTTAATCAATGAGACTCCCATAGGGTTCAGTGTTAATCAGTGAGACTCCCACAGGGTTCAGTGTTAATCAGTGAGACTCCCACAGGGTTCAGTGTTAATCAGTGAGACTCCCTCAGGGTTCATTTGTTAATCAGTGAGACTCCCATAGGGTTCAGTGTTAATCAGTGAGACTCCCACAGGGCTCAGTGTTAATCAGTGAGACTCCCACAATGTTCAGTGTTAATCAGTGAGACTCCCACAGTGGTCAGTGTTCATCAGTGAGAATCCCTCAGGGTTCAGTGTTAATCACTGAGACTCCCACAGGGTTCAGTGTTAATCAGTGAGATTCCCATAGGGTTCAGTGTTAATCAGTGAGATTCCCATAAGGTGCATTGTTAATCAGTGTAACTTCCACAGGGTTCAGTGTTAATCAGTGAGATTCCCATAGGGTTCAGTGTTAATCAGTGAGACTCCCACAGGGTTCAGTGTTAATCAGTGAAACTCCCATAGGGTTCAGTGTTAATCAGTGAGACTCCCACAGGGTTCAGTGTTAATCAGTGAGACTCCCACAGGGTTCATGTGTTAATCAGTGAGACTCCCACAGGGTTCAGTGTTAATCAGTGAGACTCCCATAGGGTTCAGTGTTAATCAATGAGTCTCCCATATGGTTCAGTGTTAATGAGTGAGACTCCCACAGGGTTCAGTGTTAATCAGTGAGACTCCCACAGGGTTCAGTGTTAATCAGTGAGACTCCCACAGGGTTCAATGTTAATCAGTGAGACTCCCACAGTGTTCAGTGTTAATCAGTGAGACTCCCACAGTGGTCAGTGTTCATCAGTGAGACTCCCTCAGGGTTCAGTGTTAATCACTGAGACTCCCACAGGGTTCAGTGTTAATCAGTGAGATTCCCATAGGGTTCAGTGTTAATCAGTGAGACTCCCATAAGGTTCATTGTTAATCAGTGTAACTTCCACAGGGTTCAGTGTTAATCAGTGAGACTCCCATAGGGTTCAGTGTTATCAGTGAGACTCCCACAGGGTTCAGTGTTAATCAGTGAAACTCCCATAGGGTTCAGTGTTAATCAGTGAGACTCCCACAGGGTTCAGTGTTAATCAGTGAGACTCCCATAGGGTTCAGTGTTAATCAGTGAGACTCCCACAGGGTTCAGTGTTAATCAGTGAGACTCCCATAGGGTTCAGTGTTAATCAGTGAGACTCCCATAGGGTTCAGTGTAAATCAGTGAGACTCCCACAGGGTTCATGTGTTAATCAGTGAGACTCCCACAGGGTTCAGTGTTAATCAATGAGACTCCCATAGGGTTCACTGTTAATCAGTGAGACTCCCACAGGGTTCAGTGTTAATCAGTGAGACTCCCACAGGGTTCAGTGTTAATCAGTGATACTCCCTCAGGGTTCATGTGTTAATCAGTGAGACTCCCACAGGGTTCAGTGTTAATCAGTGAGACTCCCACAGGGTTCAGTGTTAATCAGTGAGACTCCCACAGGGTTCATGTGTTAATCAGTGAGACTCCCACAGGGTTCAGTGTTAATCAGTGAGACTCCCACAGGGTTCAGTGTTAATCAGTGAGACTCCCATAGGGTTCAGTGTTAATCAGTGAGACTCCCACAGGGTTCAGTGTTAATCAGTGAGACTCCCACAGGGTTCAGTGTTAATCAGTGAGACTCCCACAGGGTTCAGTGTTAATCAGTGAGACTCCCACAGGGTTCAGTGTTAATCAGTGAGACTCCCATAGGGTTCAGTGTAAATCAGTGAGACTCCCACAGGGTTCATGTGTTAATCAGTGAGACTCCCACAGGGTTCAGTGTTAATCAGTGAGACTCCCTCAGGGTTCATTTGTTAATCAGTGAGACTCCCATAGGGTTCAGTGTTAATCTGTGAGACTCCCACAGGGTGCAGTGTTAATCAGTGAGACTCCCACAGTGTTCAGTGTTAATCAGTGAGACTCCCATAGGGTTCAGTGTTAATCAGTGAGACTCCCACAGGGTTCAGTGTTAATCAGTGAGACTCCCATAGGGTTCAGTGTTAATCAGTGAGACTCCCACAGGGTTCAGTGTTAATCAGTGAGACTCCCATAGGGTTCAGTGTTAATCAGTGAGACTCCCATAGGGTTCAGTGTAAATCAGTGAGACTCCCACAGGGTTCATGTGTTAATCAGTGAGACTCCCACAGGGTTCAGTGTTAATCAATGAGACTCCCATAGGGTTCAGTGTTAATCAGTGAGACTCCCACAGGGTTCAGTGTTAATCAGTGATACTCCCTCAGGGTTCATGTGTTAATCAGTGAGACTCCCACAGGGTTCAGTGTTAATCATTGAGACTCCCACAGGGTTCAGTGTTAATCAGTGAGACTCCCACAGGGTTCATGTGTTAATCAGTGAGACTCCCACAGGGTTCAGTGTTAATCAGTGAGACTCCCACAGGGTTCAGTGTTAATCAGTGAGACTCCCATAGGGTTCAGTGTTAATCAGTGAGACTCCCACAGGGTTCAGTGTTAATCAGTGAGACTCCCACAGGGTTCAGTGTTAATCAGTGAGACTCCCACAGGGTTCAGTGTTAATCAGTGAGACTCCCACAGGGTTCAGTGTTAATCAGTGAGACTCCCATAGGGTTCAGTGTAAATCAGTGAGACTCCCACAGGGTTCATGTGTTAATCAGTGAGACTCCCACAGGGTTCAGTGTTAATCAGTGAGACTCCCTCAGGGTTCATTTGTTAATCAGTGAGACTCCCATAGGGTTCAGTGTTAATCTGTGAGACTCCCACAGGGTGCAGTGTTAATCAGTGAGACTCCCACAGTGTTCAGTGTTAATCAGTGAGACTCCCACAGTGGTCAGTGTTCATCAGTGAGAATCCCTCAGGGTTCATGTGTTAATCAGTGAGACTCCCATAGGGTTCAGTGTTAATCAGTGAGACTCCCACAGGGTTCAGTGTTAATCAGTGAGACTCCCACAGGGTTCAGTGTTAATCAGTGAGACTCCCTCAGGGATCATTTGTTAATCAGTGAGACTCCCATAGGGTTCAGTGTTAATCAGTGAGACTCCCACAGGGCTCAGTGTTAATCAGTGAGACTCCCACAGTGTTCAGTGTTAATCAGTGAGACTCCCACAGTGGTCAGTGTTCATCAGTGAGAATCCCTCAGGGTTCAGTGTTAATCACTGAGACTCCCACAGGGTTCAGTGTTAATCAGTGAGATTCCCATAGGGTTCAGTGTTAATCAGTGAGATTCCCATAAGGTGCATTGTTAATCAGTGTAACTTCCACAGGGTTCAGTGTTAATCAGTGAGATTCCCATAGGGTTCAGTGTTAATCAGTGAGACTCCCACAGGGTTCAGTGTTAATCAGTGAAACTCCCATAGGGTTCAGTGTTAATCAGTGAGACTCCCACAGGGTTCAGTGTTAATCAGTGAGACTCCCACAGGGTTCATGTGTTAATCAGTGAGACTCCCACAGGGTTCAGTGTTAATCAGTGAGACTCCCATAGGGTTCAGTGTTAATCAATGAGACTCCCATAGGGTTCAGTGTTAATCAGTGAGACTCCCACAGGGTTCAGTGTTAATCAGTGAGACTCCCACAGGGTTCAGTGTTAATCAGTGAGACTCCCTCAGGGTTCATTTGTTAATCAGTGAGACTCCCATAGGGTTCAGTGTTAATCAGTGAGACTCCCACAGGGCTCAGTGTTAATCAGTGAGACTCCCACAATGTTCAGTGTTAATCAGTGAGACTCCCACAGTGGTCAGTGTTCATCAGTGAGAATCCCTCAGGGTTCAGTGTTAATCACTGAGACTCCCACAGGGTTCAGTGTTAATCAGTGAGATTCCCATAGGGTTCAGTGTTAATCAGTGAGATTCCCATAAGGTGCATTGTTAATCAGTGTAACTTCCACAGGGTTCAGTGTTAATCAGTGAGACTCCCACAGGGTTCAGTGTTAATCAGTGAGACTCCCACAGGGTTCAGTGTTAATCAGTGAGACTCCCATAGGGTTCAGTGTAAATCAGTGAGACTCCCACAGGGTTCATGTGTTAATCAGTGAGACTCCCACAGGGTTCAGTGTTAATCAGTGAGACTCCCTCAGGGTTCATTTGTTAATCAGTGAGACTCCCATAGGGTTCAGTGTTAATCTGTGAGACTCCCACAGGGTGCAGTGTTAATCAGTGAGACTCCCACAGTGTTCAGTGTTAATCAGTGAGACTCCCACAGTGGTCAGTGTTCATCAGTGAGAATCCCTCAGGGTTCATGTGTTAATCAGTGAGACTCCCATAGGGTTCAGTGTTAATCAGTGAGACTCCCACAGGGTTCAGTGTTAATCAGTGAGACTCCCACAGGGTTCAGTGTTAATCAGTGAGACTCCCTCAGGGTTCATTTGTTAATCAGTGAGACTCCCATAGGGTTCAGTGTTAATCAGTGAGACTCCCACAGGGCTCAGTGTTAATCAGTGAGACTCCCACAGTGTTCAGTGTTAATCAGTGAGACTCCCACAGTGGTCAGTGTTCATCAGTGAGAATCCCTCAGGGTTCAGTGTTAATCACTGAGACTCCCACAGGGTTCAGTGTTAATCAGTGAGATTCCCATAGGGTTCAGTGTTAATCAGTGAGATTCCCATAAGGTGCATTGTTAATCAGTGTAACTTCCACAGGGTTCAGTGTTAATCAGTGAGATTCCCATAGGGTTCAGTGTTAATCAGTGAGACTCCCACAGGGTTCAGTGTTAATCAGTGAAACTCCCATAGGGTTCAGTGTTAATCAGTGAGACTCCCACAGGGTTCAGTGTTAATCAGTGAGACTCCCACAGGGTTCATGTGTTAATCAGTGAGACTCCCACAGGGTTCAGTGTTAATCAGTGAGACTCCCATAGGGTTCAGTGTTAATCAATGAGACTCCCATAGGGTTCAGTGTTAATCAGTGAGACTCCCACAGGGTTCAGTGTTAATCAGTGAGACTCCCACAGGGTTCAGTGTTAATCAGTGAGACTCCCTCAGGGTTCATTTGTTAATCAGTGAGACTCCCATAGGGTTCAGTGTTAATCAGTGAGACTCCCACAGGGCTCAGTTTTAATCAGTGAGACTCCCACAATGTTCAGTGTTAATCAGTGAGACTCCCACAGTGGTCAGTGTTCATCAGTGAGAATCCCTCAGGGTTCAGTGTTAATCACTGAGACTCCCACAGGGTTCAGTGTTAATCAGTGAGATTCCCATAGGGTTCAGTGTTAATCAGTGAGATTCCCATAAGGTGCATTGTTAATCAGTGTAACTTCCACAGGGTTCAGTGTTAATCAGTGAGATTCCCATAGGGTTCAGTGTTAATCAGTGAGACTCCCACAGGGTTCAGTGTTAATCAGTGAAACTCCCATAGGGTTCAGTGTTAATCAGTGAGACTCCCACAGGGTTCAGTGTTAATCAGTGAGACTCCCATAGGGTTCATGTGTTAATCAGTGAGACTCCCACAGGGTTCAGTGTTAATCAGTGAGACTCCCATAGGGTTCAGTGTTAATCAATGAGTCTCCCATATGGTTCAGTGTTAATGAGTGAGACTCCCACAGGGTTCAGTGTTAATCAGTGAGACTCCCACAGGGTTCAGTGTTAATCAGTGAGACTCCCACAGGGTTCAATGTTAATCAGTGAGACTCCCACAGTGTTCAGTGTTAATCAGTGAGACTCCCACAGTGGTCAGTGTTCATCAGTGAGACTCCCTCAGGGTTCAGTGTTAATCACTGAGACTCCCACAGGGTTCAGTGTTAATCAGTGAGATTCCCATAGGGTTCAGTGTTAATCAGTGAGACTCCCATAAGGTTCATTGTTAATCAGTGTAACTTCCACAGGGTTCAGTGTTAATCAGTGAGACTCCCATAGGGTTCAGTGTTATCAGTGAGACTCCCACAGGGTTCAGTGTTAATCAGTGAAACTCCCATAGGGTTCAGTGTTAATCAGTGAGACTCCCACAGGGTTCAGTGTTAATCAGTGAGACTCCCATAGGGTTCAGTGTTAATCAGTGAGACTCCCACAGGGTTCAGTGTTAATCAGTGAGACTCCCATAGGGTTCAGTGTTAATCAGTGAGACTCCCATAGGGTTCAGTGTAAATCAGTGAGACTCCCACAGGGTTCATGTGTTAATCAGTGAGACTCCCACAGGGTTCAGTGTTAATCAATGAGACTCCCATAGGGTTCAGTGTTAATCAGTGAGACTCCCACAGGGTTCAGTGTTAATCAGTGAGACTCCCACAGGGTTCAGTGTTAATCAGTGATACTCCCTCAGGGTTCATGTGTTAATCAGTGAGACTCCCACAGGGTTCAGTGTTAATCAGTGAGACTCCCACAGGGTTCAGTGTTAATCAGTGAGACTCCCACAGGGTTCATGTGTTAATCAGTGAGACTCCCACAGGGTTCAGTGTTAATCAGTGAGACTCCCACAGGGTTCAGTGTTAATCAGTGAGACTCGCATAGGGTTCAGTGTTAATCAGTGAGACTCCCACAGGGTTCAGTGTTAATCAGTGAGACTCCCACAGGGTTCAGTGTTAATCAGTGAGACTCCCACAGGGTTCAGTGTTAATCAGAGAGACTCCCACAGGGTTCAGTGTTAATCAGTGAGACTCCCATAGGGTTCAGTGTAAATCAGTGAGACTCCCACAGGGTTCATGTGTTAATCAGTGAGACTCCCACAGGGTTCAGTGTTAATCAGTGAGACTCCCTCAGGGTTCATTTGTTAATCAGTGAGACTCCCATAGGGTTCAGTGTTAATCTGTGAGACTCCCACAGGGTGCAGTGTTAATCAGTGAGACTCCCACAGTGTTCAGTGTTAATCAGTGAGACTCCCATAGGGTTCAGTGTTAATCAGTGAGACTCCCACAGGGTTCAGTGTTAATCAGTGAGACTCCCATAGGGTTCAGTGTTAATCAGTGAGACTCCCACAGGGTTCAGTGTTAATCAGTGAGACTCCCATAGGGTTCAGTGTTAATCAGTGAGACTCCCATAGGGTTCAGTGTAAATCAGTGAGACTCCCACAGGGTTCATGTGTTAATCAGTGAGACTCCCACAGGGTTCAGTGTTAATCAATGAGACTCCCATAGGGTTCAGTGTTAATCAGTGAGACTCCCACAGGGTTCAGTGTTAATTAGTGAGACTCCCACAGGGTTCAGTATTAATCAGTGATACTCCCTCAGGGTTCATGTGTTAATCAGTGAGACTCCCACAGGGTTCAGTGTTAATCATTGAGACTCCCACAGGGTTCAGTGTTAATCAGTGAGACTCCCACAGGGTTCATGTGTTAATCAGTGAGACTCCCACAGGGTTCAGTGTTAATCAGTGAGACTCCCACAGGGTTCAGTGTTAATCAGTGAGACTCCCATAGGGTTCAGTGTTAATCAGTGAGACTCCCACAGGGTTCAGTGTTAATCAGTGAGACTCCCACAGGGTTCAGTGTTAATCAGTGCGACTCCCACAGGGTTCAGTGTTAATCAGTGAGACTCCCACAGGGTTCAGTGTTAATCAGTGAGACTCCCATAGGGTTCAGTGTAAATCAGTGAGACTCCCACAGGGTTCATGTGTTAATCAGTGAGACTCCCACAGGGTTCAGTGTTAATCAGTGAGACTCCCTCAGGGTTCATTTGTTAATCAGTGAGACTCCCATAGGGTTCAGTGTTAATCTGTGAGACTCCCACAGGGTGCAGTGTTAATCAGTGAGACTCCCACAGTGTTCAGTGTTAATCAGTGAGACTCCCACAGTGGTCAGTGTTCATCAGTGAGAATCCCTCAGGGTTCATGTGTTAATCAGTGAGACTCCCATAGGGTTCAGTGTTAATCAGTGAGACTCCCACAGGGTTCAGTGTTAATCAGTGAGACTCCCATAGGGTTCAGTGTTAATCAGTGAGACTCCCACAGGGTTCAGTGTTAATCAGTGAGACTCCCATAGGGTTCAGTGTTAATCAGTGAGACTCCCACAGGGTTCAGTGTTAATCAGTGAGACTCCCATAGGGTTCAGTGTTAATCAGTGAGACTCCCATAGGGTTCAGTGTAAATCAGTGAGACTCCCACAGGGTTCATGTGTTAATCAGTGAGACTCCCACAGGGTTCAGTGTTAATCAATGAGACTCCCATAGGGTTCAGTGTTAATCAGTGAGACTCCCACAGGGTTCAGTGTTAATCAGTGATACTCCCTCAGGGTTCATGTGTTAATCAGTGAGACTCCCACAGGGTTCAGTGTTAATCATTGAGACTCCCACAGGGTTCAGTGTTAATCAGTGAGACTCCCACAGGGTTCATGTGTTAATCAGTGAGACTCCCACAGGGTTCAGTGTTAATCAGTGAGACTCCCACAGGGTTCAGTGTTAATCAGTGAGACTCCCATAGGGTTCAGTGTTAATCAGTGAGACTCCCACAGGGTTCAGTGTTAATCAGTGAGACTCCCACAGGGTTCAGTGTTAATCAGTGAGACTCCCACAGGGTTCAGTGTTAATCAGTGAGACTCCCACAGGGTTCAGTGTTAATCAGTGAGACTCCCATAGGGTTCAGTGTAAATCAGTGAGACTCCCACAGGGTTCATGTGTTAATCAGTGAGACTCCCACAGGGTTCAGTGTTAATCAGTGAGACTCCCTCAGGGTTCATTTGTTAATCAGTGAGACTCCCATAGGGTTCAGTGTTAATCTGTGAGACTCCCACAGGGTGCAGTGTTAATCAGTGAGACTCCCACAGTGTTCAGTGTTAATCAGTGAGACTCCCACAGTGGTCAGTGTTCATCAGTGAGAATCCCTCAGGGTTCATGTGTTAATCAGTGAGACTCCCATAGGGTTCAGTGTTAATCAGTGAGACTCCCAAAGGGTTCAGTGTTAATCAGTGAGACTCCCACAGGGTTCAGTGTTAATCAGTGAGACTCCCTCAGGGTTCATTTGTTAATCAGTGAGACTCCCATAGGGTTCAGTGTTAATCAGTGAGACTCCCACAGGGCTCAGTGTTAATCAGTGAGACTACCACAGTGTTCAGTGTTAATCAGTGAGACTCCCACAGTGGTCAGTGTTCATCAGTGAGAATCCCTCAGGGTTCAGTGTTAATCACTGAGACTCCCACAGGGTTCAGTGTTAATCAGTGAGATTCTCATAGGGTTCAGTGTTAATCAGTGAGATTCCCATAAGGTGCATTGTTAATCAGTGTAACTTCCACAGGGTTCAGTGTTAATCAGTGAGATTCCCATAGGGTTCAGTGTTAATCAGTGAGACTCCCACAGGGTTCAGTGTTAATCAGTGAAACTCCCATAGGGTTCAGTGTTAATCAGTGAGACTCCCACAGGGTTCAGTGTTAATCAGTGAGACTCCCACAGGGTTCATGTGTTAATCAGTGAGACTCCCACAGGGTTCAGTGTTAATCAGTGAGACTCCCATAGGGTTCAGTGTTAATCAATGAGACTCCCATAGGGTTCAGTGTTAATCAGTGAGACTCCCACAGGGTTCAGTGTTAATCAGTGAGACTCCCACAGGGTTCAGTGTTAATCAGTGAGACTCCCTCAGGGTTCATTTGTTAATCAGTGAGACTCCCATAGGGTTCAGTGTTAATCAGTGAGACTCCCACAGGGCTCAGTGTTAATCAGTGAGACTCCCACAATGTTCAGTGTTAATCAGTGAGACTCCCACAGTGGTCAGTGTTCATCAGTGAGAATCCCTCAGGGTTCAGTGTTAATCACTGAGACTCCCACAGGGTTCAGTGTTAATCAGTGAGATTCCCATAGGGTTCAGTGTTAATCAGTGAGATTCCCATAAGGTGCATTGTTAATCAGTGTAACTTCCACAGGGTTCAGTGTTAATCAGTGAGACTCCCACAGGGTTCAGTGTTAATCAGTGAGACTCCCACAGGGTTCAGTGTTAATCAGTGAGACTCCCATAGGGTTCAGTGTAAATCAGTGAGACTCCCACAGGGTTCATGTGTTAATCAGTGAGACTCCCACAGGGTTCAGTGTTAATCAGTGAGACTCCCTCAGGGTTCATTTGTTAATCAGTGAGACTCCCATAGGGTTCAGTGTTAATCTGTGAGACTCCCACAGGGTGCAGTGTTAATCAGTGAGACTCCCACAGTGTTCAGTGTTAATCAGTGAGACTCCCACAGTGGTCAGTGTTCATCAGTGAGAATCCCTCAGGGTTCATGTGTTAATCAGTGAGACTCCCATAGGGTTCAGTGTTAATCAGTGAGACTCCCACAGGGTTCAGTGTTAATCAGTGAGACTCCCACAGGGTTCAGTGTTAATCAGTGAGACTCCCTCAGGGTTCATTTGTTAATCAGTGAGACTCCCATAGGGTTCAGTGTTAATCAGTGAGACTCCCACAGGGCTCAGTGTTAATCAGTGAGACTCCCACAGTGTTCAGTGTTAATCAGTGAGACTCCCACAGTGGTCAGTGTTCATCAGTGAGAATCCCTCAGGGTTCAGTGTTAATCACTGAGACTCCCACAGGGTTCAGTGTTAATCAGTGAGATTCCCATAGGGTTCAGTGTTAATCAGTGAGATTCCCATAAGGTGCATTGTTAATCAGTGTAACTTCCACAGGGTTCAGTGTTAATCAGTGAGATTCCCATAGGGTTCAGTGTTAATCAGTGAGACTCCCACAGGGTTCAGTGTTAATCAGTGAAACTCCCATAGGGTTCAGTGTTAATCAGTGAGACTCCCACAGGGTTCAGTGTTAATCAGTGAGACTCCCACAGGGTTCATGTGTTAATCAGTGAGACTCCCACAGGGTTCAGTGTTAATCAGTGAGACTCCCATAGGGTTCAGTGTTAATCAATGAGACTCCCATAGGGTTCAGTGTTAATCAGTGAGACTCCCACAGGGTTCAGTGTTAATCAGTGAGACTCCCACAGGGTTCAGTGTTAATCAGTGAGACTCCCTCAGGGTTCATTTGTTAATCAGTGAGACTCCCATAGGGTTCAGTGTTAATCAGTGAGACTCCCACAGGGCTCAGTGTTAATCAGTGAGACTCCCACAATGTTCAGTGTTAATCAGTGAGACTCCCACAGTGGTCAGTGTTCATCAGTGAGAATCCCTCAGGGTTCAGTGTTAATCACTGAGACTCCCACAGGGTTCAGTGTTAATCAGTGAGATTCCCATAGGGTTCAGTGTTAATCAGTGAGATTCCCATAAGGTGCATTGTTAATCAGTGTAACTTCCACAGGGTTCAGTGTTAATCAGTGAGATTCCCATAGGGTTCAGTGTTAATCAGTGAGACTCCCACAGGGTTCAGTGTTAATCAGTGAAACTCCCATAGGGTTCAGTGTTAATCAGTGAGACTCCCACAGGGTTCAGTGTTAATCAGTGAGACTCCCACAGGGTTCATGTGTTAATCAGTGAGACTCCCACAGGGTTCAGTGTTAATCAGTGAGACTCCCATAGGGTTCAGTGTTAATCAATGAGTCTCCCATATGGTTCAGTGTTAATGAGTGAGACTCCCACAGGGTTCAGTGTTAATCTGTGAGACTCCCACAGGGTTCAGTGTTCATCAGTGAGACTCCCTCAGGGTTCAGTGTTAATCACTGAGACTCCCACAGGGTTCAGTGTTAATCAGTGAGATTCCCATAGGGTTCAGTGTTAATCAGTGAGACTCCCATAAGGTTCATTGTTAATCAGTGTAACTTCCACAGGGTTCAGTGTTAATCAGTGAGACTCCCATAGGGTTCAGTGTTATCAGTGAGACTCCCACAGGGTTCAGTGTTAATCAGTGAAACTCCCATAGGGTTCAGTGTTAATCAGTGAGACTCCCACAGGGTTCAGTGTTAATCAGTGAGACTCCCATAGGGTTCAGTGTTAATCAGTGAGACTCCCACAGGGTTCAGTGTTAATCAGTGAGACTCCCATAGGGTTCAGTGTTAATCAGTGAGACTCCCATAGGGTTCAGTGTAAATCAGTGAGACTCCCACAGGGTTCATGTGTTAATCAGTGAGACTCCCACAGGGTTCAGTGTTAATCAATGAGACTCCCATAGGGTTCAGTGTTAATCAGTGAGACTCCCACAGGGTTCAGTGTTAATCAGTGAGACTCCCACAGGGTTCAGTGTTAATCAGTGATACTCCCTCAGGGTTCATGTGTTAATCAGTGAGACTCCCACAGGGTTCAGTGTTAATCAGTGAGACTCCCACAGGGTTCAGTGTTAATCAGTGAGACTCCCACAGGGTTCATGTGTTAATCAGTGAGACTCCCACAGGGTTCAGTGTTAATCAGTGAGACTCCCACAGGGTTCAGTGTTAATCAGTGAGACTCCCATAGGGTTCAGTGTTAATCAGTGAGACTCCCACAGGGTTCAGTGTTAATCAGTGAGACTCCCACAGGGTTCAGTGTTAATCAGTGAGACTCCCACAGGGTTCAGTGTTAATCAGAGAGACTCCCACAGGGTTCAGTGTTAATCAGTGAGACTCCCATAGGGTTCAGTGTAAATCAGTGAGACTCCCACAGGGTTCATGTGTTAATCAGTGAGACTCCCACAGGGTTCAGTGTTAATCAGTGAGACTCCCTCAGGGTTCATTTGTTAATCAGTGAGACTCCCATAGGGTTCAGTGTTAATCTGTGAGACTCCCACAGGGTGCAGTGTTAATCAGTGAGACTCCCACAGTGTTCAGTGTTAATCAGTGAGACTCCCATAGGGTTCAGTGTTAATCAGTGAGACTCCCACAGGGTTCAGTGTTAATCAGTGAGACTCCCATAGGGTTCAGTGTTAATCAGTGAGACTCCCACAGGGTTCAGTGTTAATCAGTGAGACTCCCATAGGGTTCAGTGTTAATCAGTGAGACTCCCATAGGGTTCAGTGTAAATCAGTGAGACTCCCACAGGGTTCATGTGTTAATCAGTGAGACTCCCACAGGGTTCAGTGTTAATCAATGAGACTCCCATAGGGTTCAGTGTTAATCAGTGAGACTCCCACAGGGTTCAGTGTTAATTAGTGAGACTCCCACAGGGTTCAGTGTTAATCAGTGATACTCCCTCAGGGTTCATGTGTTAATCAGTGAGACTCCCACAGGGTTCAGTGTTAATCAGTGAGACTCCCACAGGGTTCAATGTTAATCAGTGAGACTCCCACAGTGTTCAGTGTTAATCAGTGAGACTCCCACAGTGGTCAGTGTTCATCAGTGAGACTCCCTCAGGGTTCGGTGTTAATCACTGAGACTCCCACAGGGTTCAGTGTTAATCAGTGAGATTCCCATAGGGTTCAGTGTTAATCAGTGAGACTCCCATAAGGTTCATTGTTAATCAGTGTAACTTCCACAGGGTTCAGTGTTAATCAGTGAGACTCCCATAGGGTTCAGTGTTATCAGTGAGACTCCCACAGGGTTCAGTGTTAATCAGTGAAACTCCCATAGGGTTCAGTGTTAATCAGTGAGACTCCCACAGGGTTCAGTGTTAATCAGTGAGACTCCCATAGGGTTCAGTGTTAATCAGTGAGACTCCCACAGGGTTCAGTGTTAATCAGTGAGACTCCCATAGGGTTCAGTGTTAATCAGTGAGACTCCCATAGGGTTCAGTGTAAATCAGTGAGACTCCCACAGGGTTCATGTGTTAATCAGTGAGACTCCCACAGGGTTCAGTGTTAATCAATGAGACTCCCATAGGGTTCAGTGTTAATCAGTGAGACTCCCACAGGGTTCAGTGTTAATCAGTGAGACTCCCACAGGGTTCAGTGTTAATCAGTGATACTCCCTCAGGGTTCATGTGTTAATCAGTGAGACTCCCACAGGGTTCAGTGTTAATCAGTGAGACTCCCACAGGGTTCAGTGTTAATCAGTGAGACTCCCACAGGGTTCATGTGTTAATCAGTGAGACTCCCACAGGGTTCAGTGTTAATCAGTGAGACTCCCACAGGGTTCAGTGTTAATCAGTGAGACTCCCATAGGGTTCAGTGTTAATCAGTGAGACTCCCACAGGGTTCAGTGTTAATCAGTGAGACTCCCACAGGGTTCAGTGTTAATCAGTGAGACTCCCACAGGGTTCAGTGTTAATCAGAGAGACTCCCACAGGGTTCAGTGTTAATCAGTGAGACTCCCATAGGGTTCAGTGTAAATCAGTGAGACTCCCACAGGGTTCATGTGTTAATCAGTGAGACTCCCACAGGGTTCAGTGTTAATCAGTGAGACTCCCTCAGGGTTCATTTGTTAATCAGTGAGACTCCCATAGGGTTCAGTGTTAATCTGTGAGACTCCCACAGGGTGCAGTGTTAATCAGTGAGACTCCCACAGTGTTCAGTGTTAATCAGTGAGACTCCCATAGGGTTCAGTGTTAATCAGTGAGACTCCCACAGGGTTCAGTGTTAATCAGTGAGACTCCCATAGGGTTCAGTGTTAATCAGTGAGACTCCCACAGGGTTCAGTGTTAATCAGTGAGACTCCCATAGGGTTCAGTGTTAATCAGTGAGACTCCCATAGGGTTCAGTGTAAATCAGTGAGACTCCCACAGGGTTCATGTGTTAATCAGTGAGACTCCCACAGGGTTCAGTGTTAATCAATGAGACTCCCATAGGTTTCAGTGTTAATCAGTGAGACTCCCACAGGGTTCAGTGTTAATTAGTGAGACTCCCACAGGGTTCAGTGTTAATCAGTGATACTCCCTCAGGGTTCATGTGTTAATCAGTGAGACTCCCACAGGGTTCAGTGTTAATCATTGAGACTCCCACAGGGTTCAGTGTTAATCAGTGAGACTCCCACAGGGTTCATGTGTTAATCAGTGAGACTCCCACAGGGTTCAGTGTTAATCAGTGAGACTCCCACAGGGTTCAGTGTTAATCAGTGAGACTCCCATAGGGTTCAGTGTTAATCAGTGAGACTCCCACAGGGTTCAGTGTTAATCAGTAAGACTCCCACAGGGTTCAGTGTTAATCAGTGCGACTCCCACAGGGTTCAGTGTTAATCAGTGAGACTCCCACAGGGTTCAGTGTTAATCAGTGAGACTCCCATAGGGTTCAGTGTAAATCAGTGAGACTCCCACAGGGTTCATGTGTTAATCAGTGAGACTCCCACAGGGTTCAGTGTTAATCAGTGAGACTCCCTCAGGGTTCATTTGTTAATCAGTGAGACTCCCATAGGGTTCAGTGTTAATCTGTGAGACTCCCACAGGGTGCAGTGTTAATCAGTGAGACTCCCACAGTGTTCAGTGTTAATCAGTGAGACTCCCACAGTGGTCAGTGTTCATCAGTGAGAATCCCTCAGGGTTCATGTGTTAATCAGTGAGACTCCCATAGGGTTCAGTGTTAATCAGTGAGACTCCCACAGGGTTCAGTGTTCATCAGTGAGAATCCCTCAGGGTTCAGTGTTAATCACTGAGACTCCCACAGGGTTCAGTGTTAATCAGTGAGACTCCCACAGGGTTCAGTGTTAATCAGTGAGACTCCCACAGGGTTCATGTGTTAATCAGTGAGACTCCCACAGGGTTCAGTGTTAATCAGTGAGACTCCCATAGGGTTCAGTGTTAATCAATGAGTCTCCCATATGGTTCAGTGTTAATGAGTGAGACTCCCACAGGGTTCAGTGTTAATCAGTGAGACTCCCACAGGGTTCAGTGTTAATCAGTGAGACTCCCACAGCGTTCAGTGTTAATCAGTGAGACTCCCACAGTGTTCAGTGTTAATCAGTGAGACTCCCACAGTGGTCAGTGTTCATCAGTGAGACTCCCTCAGGGTTCAGTGTTAATCACTGAGACTCCCACAGGGTTCAGTGTTAATCAGTGAGATTCCCATAGGGTTCAGTGTTAATCAGTGAGACTCCCATAAGGTTCATTGTTAATCAGTGTAACTTCCACAGGGTTCAGTGTTAATCACTGAGACTCCCATAGGGTTCAGTGTTAATCAGTGAGACTCCCACAGGGTTCAGTGTTAATCAGTGAAACTCCCATAGGGTTCAGTGTTAATCAGTGAGACTCCCGCAGGGTTCAGTGTTAATCAGTGAGACTCCCATAGGGTTCAGTGTTAATCAATGAGACTCACATAGGGTTCAGTGTTAATCAGTGAGACTCCCATAGGGTTCAGTGTTAATCAGTGAGACTCCCATAGGGTTCAGTGTAAATCAGTGAGACTCCCACAGGGTTCATGTGTTAATCAGTGAGACTCCCACAGGGTTCAGTGTTAATCAGTGGGACTCCCATAGGGTTCAATGTTAATCAGTGAGACTCCCATAGGGTTCAGTGTTAATCAGTGAGACTCCCACAGGGTTCAGTGTTAATCAGTGAGACTCCCACAGGGTTCAGTGTTAATCAGTGATACTCCCTCAGGGTTCATGTGTTAATCAGTGAGACTCCCACAGGGTTCAGTGTTAATCAGTGAGACTCCCACAGGGTTCAGTGTTAATCAGTGAGACTCCCACAGGGTTCATGTGTTAATCAGTGAGACTCCCACAGGGTTCAGTGTTAATCAGTGAGACTCCCACAGGGTTCAATGTTAATCAGTGAGACTCCCATAGGGTTCAGTGTTAATCAATGAGACTCACATAGGGTTCAGTGTTAATCAGTGAGACTCCCACAGGGTTCAGTGTTAATCAGTGAGACTCCCACAGGGTTCAGTGTTAATCAGTGAGACTCCCACAGGGTTCAGTGTTAATCAGTGAGACTCCCACAGGGTTCATGTGTTAATCAGTGAGAATCCCTCAGGGTTCATGTGTTAATCAGTGAGACTCCCATAGGGTTCATTGTTAATCAGTGAGACTCCCACAGGGTTCAGTGTTAATCAGTGAGACTCCCACAAGGTTCATTTGTTAATCATTGAGACTCCCATAGGGTTCAGTGTTAATCAGTGAGACTCCTACAGGGTTCAGTGTTAATCAGTGAAACTCCCATAGGGTTCAGTGTTAATCAATGAGACTCCCATAGGGTTCAGTGTTAATCAGTGAGACTCCCACAGGGTTCAGTGTTAATCAGTGAGACTCCCACAGGGTTCAGTGTTAATCAGTGAGACTCCCATAGGGTTCAGTGTTAATCAGTGAGATTCCCATAGGGTTCAGTGTTAATCAGTGAGACTCCCTCAGGGTTCAGTGTTAATCACTGAGACTCCCACAGGGTTCAGTGTTAATCAGTGAGATTCCCATAGGGTTCAGTGTTAATCAGTGAGACTCCCATAAGGTTCATTGTTAATCAGTGTAACTTCCACAGGGTTCAGTGTTAATCACTGAGACTCCCATAGGGTTCAGTGTTAATCAGTGAGACTCCCACAGGGTTCAGTGTTAATCAGTGAAACTCCCATAGGGTTCAGTGTTAATCAGTGAGACTCCCGCAGGGTTCAGTGTTAATCAGTGAGACTCCCATAGGGTTCAGTGTTAATCAATGAGACTCACATAGGGTTCAGTGTTAATCAGTGAGACTCCCATAGGGTTCAGTGTTAATCAGTGAGACTCCCATAGGGTTCAGTGTAAATCAGTGAGACTCCCACAGGGTTCATGTGTTAATCAGTGAGACTCCCACAGGGTTCAGTGTTAATCAGTGGGACTCCCATAGGGTTCAGTGTTAATCAGTGAGACTCCCACAGGGTTCAGTGTTAATCATTGAGAATCCCAGAGAGTTCAGTGTTAATCAGTGAGAATCCCAGAGAGTTCAGTGTTAATCAGTGAGACTCCCACAGGGTGCAGTGTTAATCAGTGAGACTCCCACAGGGTTCAGTGTTAATCAGTGAGATTCCCATAGGGTTCAGTGTTAATCAGTGAGACTCCCATAGGGTTCATTGTTAATCAGTGAGACTCCCATAGGGTTCAGCGTTAATCTTTGAGAATCCCATAGGGTTCAGTGTTAATCAGTGAGACTCCCACAGGGTTCAGTGTTAATCAGTGAGACTCCCACAAGGTTCATTTGTTAATCATTGAGACTCCCGTATGGTTCAGTGTTAATCAGTGAGACTCCCACAGGGTTCAGTGTTAATCAGTGAAACTCCCATAGGGTTCAGTGTTAATCAATGAGACTCCCATATGGTTCAGTGTTAATCAGTGAGACTCCCACAGGGTTCAGTGTTAATCAGTGAGACTCCCACAGGGTTCAGTGTTAATCAGTGAGACTCCCTCAGGGTTCATGTGTTAATCAGTGAGACTCCCATAGGGTTCAGTGTTAATCAGTGAGACTCCCACAGGGTTCAGTGTTAATCAGTGAGACTCCCACAGGGTTCAGTGTTAATCAGTGAGACTCCCATAGGGTTCAGTGTTAATCAGTGAGATTCCCATAGGGTTCAGTGTTAATCAGTGAGACTCCCACAGTGTTCAGTGTTAATCAGTGAGACTCCCATAGGGTTCAGCGTTAATCTGTGAGACTCCCATAGGGTTCAGTATTAATCAGTGAGACTCCCACAGGGTTCAGTGTTAATCAGTGAGACTCCCTAAGGGTTCAGTGTTAATCAGTGAGACTCCCACAGGGTTCAGTGTTAATCAGTGAGACTCCCATAGGGTTCCGTGTTAATCAGTGAGACTCCCACAGTGTTCAATGTTAATCTGTGAGACTCCCATAGGGTTCAGTGTTAATCAGTGAGACTCCCACAGGGTTCAGTGTTAATCAGTGAGACTCCCACAGGGTTCAGTGTTAATCAGTGAGACTCCCATAGGGTTCAGTGTTTATCAGTGAGACTCCCACAGGGTTCAGTGTTAATCAGTGAGACTCCCATAGGGTTCAGTTTTAATCAGTGAGACTCCCACAGGGTTCAGTGTTAATCAGTGAGACTCCCATAGGGTTCAGTGTTTATCAGTGAGACTCCCACAGGGTTCAGTGTTAATCAGTGAGACTCCCACAGGGTTCATGTGTTAATCAGTGAGACTCCCACAGTGTTCAGTGTTAATCAGTGAGACTCCCATAGGGTTCAGTGTTAATCAGTGAGACTCCCACAGGGTTCAGTGTTAATCATTGAGAATCCCAGAGAGTTCAGTGTTAATCAGTGAGAATCCCAGAGAGTTCAGTGTTAATCAGTGAGACTCCCACAGGGTGCAGTGTTAATCAGTGAGACTCCCACAGGGTTCAGTGTTAATCAGTGAGACTCCCACAGGGTTCAGTGTTAATCAGTGAGATTCCCATAGGGTTCAGTGTTAATCAGTGAGACTCCCATAGGGTTCATTGTTAATCAGTGAGACTCCCATAGGGTTCAGCGTTAATCTGTGAGACTCCCATAGGGTTCAGTGTTAATCAGTGAGACTCCCACAGGGTTCAGTGTTAATCAGTGAGACTCCCACAAGGTTCATTTGTTAATCATTGAGACTCCCGTAGGGTTCAGTGTTAATCAGTGAGACTCCCACAGGGTTCAGTGTTAATCAGTGAAACTCCCATAGGGTTCAGTGTTAATCAATGAGACTCCCATATGGTTCAGTGTTAATCAGTGAGACTCCCACAGGGTTCAGTGTTAATCAGTGAGACTCCCACAGGGTTCAGTGTTAATCAGTGAGACTCCCTCAGGGTTCATGTGTTAATCAGTGAGACTCCCATAGGGTTCAGTGTTAATCAGTGAGACTCCCACAGGGTTCAGTGTTAATCAGTGAGACTCCCACAGGGTTCAGTGTTAATCAGTGAGACTCCCATAGGGTTCAGTGTTAATCAGTGAGATTCCCATAGGGTTCAGTGTTAATCAGTGAGACTCCCACAGTGTTTAGTGTTAATCAGTGAGACTCCCATAGGGTTCAGCGTTAATCTGTGAGACTCCCATAGGGTTCAGTCTTAATCAGTGAGACTCCCACAGTGTTCAGTGTTAATCAGTGAGACTCCCTAAGGGTTCAGTGTTAATCAGTGAGACTCCCACAGGGTTCAGTGTTAATCAGTGAGACTCCCATAGGGTTCCGTGTTAATCAGTGAGACTCCCACAGTGTTCAATGTTAATCTGTGAGACTCCCATAGGGTTCAGTGTTAATCAGTGAGACTCCCACAGGGTTCAGTGTTAATCAGTGAGACTCCCACAGGGTTCAGTGTTAATCAGTGAGACTCCCACAGGGTTCAGTGTTAATCAGTGAGACTCCCATAGGGTTCAGTGTTAATCAGTGAGACTCCCACAGGGTTCAGTGTTAATCAGTGAGACTCCCACAGGGTTCAGTGTTAATCAGTGAGAATCCCACAGGGTTCAGTGTTAATCATTGAGAATCCCATAGAGTTCAGTGTTAATCATTGAGAATCCCATAGAGTTCAGTGTTAATCAGTGAGACTCCCATAGGGTTCATTGTTAATCAGTGAGACTTCCATAGGGTTCAGTATTAATCAGAGAGACTCCAATAGGTTTCAGTGTTAATCAGTGAGACTTCCACAGGGTTCAGTGTTAATCAGTGAGAATCCCATAGGGTTTAGTGTTAATCAGTGAGACTCCCTCAGGGTTCAGTGTTAATTAGTGAGACTCCCATAGGGTTAAGTGTTAATCAGTGAGACTCCCATAGGGTTCAGTGTTAATCAGTGAGACTCCCACAGGGTTCATTGTTAATCATTGAGACTCCCACAGGGTTCAGTGTTAATCAGTGAGACTCCCATAGGGTTCAGTGTTAATCAGTGAGGCTCCCACAGGGTTCAGTGTTAATCAGTGAGACTCCCACAGGGTTCAGTGTTAATCAGTGAGACTCCCACAGGGTTCATGTGTTAATCAGTGAGACTCCCACAGGGTTCAGTGTTAATCAGTGAGACTCCCATAGAGTTCAGTGTTAATCAGTGAGACTCCTATAGGGTTCATTGTTAATCAGTGAGACTCCCATAGGGGTCAGTGTTAATCAGTAAGACTCATAGGTTTCAGTGTTAATCAGTGAGACTCCCACAGGGTTCAGTGTTAATCAGTGAGACTCCCACAGGGTTCAGTGTTAATCAGTGAGACTCCCACAGGGTTCAGTGTTAATCAGTGAGAATCCCACAGGGTTCAGTGTTAATCATTGAGAATCCCATAGAGTTCAGTGTTAATCAGTGAGAATCCCATAGAGTTCAGTGTTAATCAGTGAGACTCCC
Organism: Petromyzon marinus; assembly: GCF_048934315.1. Lineage (NCBI taxonomy): Eukaryota > Metazoa > Chordata > Hyperoartia > Petromyzontiformes > Petromyzontidae > Petromyzon > Petromyzon marinus. The sequence continues at coordinate 1,457,769 of NW_027423612.1, forward strand.
ATAGGGTTCATTGTTAATCAGTGAGACTTCCATAGGGTTCAGTATTAATCAGAGAGACACCAATAGGTTTCAGTGTTAATCAGTGAGACTTCCACAGGGTTCAGTGTTAATCAGTGAGAATCCCATAGGGTTTAGTGTTAATCAGTGAGACTCCCTCAGGGTTCAGTGTTAATTAGTGAGACTCCCATAGGGTTAAGTGTTAATCAGTGAGACTCCCATAGGGTTCAGTGTTAATCAGTGAGACTCCCACAGGGTTCATTGTTAATCATTGAGACTCCCACAGGGTTCAGTGTTAATCAGTGAGACTCCCATAGGGTTCAGTGTTAATCAGTGAGGCTCCCACAGGGTTCAGTGTTAATCAGTGAGACTCCCACAGGGTTCAGTGTTAATCAGTGAGACTCCCACAGGGTTCATGTGTTAATCAGTGAGACTCCCACAGGGTTCAGTGTTAATCAGTGAGACTCCCATAGAGTTCAGTGTTAATCAGTGAGACTCCTATAGGGTTCATTGTTAATCAGTGAGACTCCCATAGGGGTCAGTGTTAATCAGTAAGACTCATAGGTTTCAGTGTTAATCAGTAAGACTCCCACAGGGTTCTGTGTTAATCAGTGAGACTCCCACAGGGTTCAGTGTTAATCAGTGAGACTCCCATAGGGTTCAGTGTTTATCAGTGAGACTCCCACAGGGTTCAGTGTTAATCAGTGAGACTCCCATAGGGTTCAGTTTTAATCAGTGAGACTCCCACAGGGTTCAGTGTTAATCATTGAGAATCCCAGAGAGTTCAGTGTTAATCAGTGAGAATCCCAGAGAGTTCAGTGTTAATCAGTGAGACTCCCACAGGGTTCAGTGTTAATCAGTGAGACTCCCACAGGGTTCAGTGTTAATCAGTGAGACTCCCACAGGGTTCAGTGTTAATCAGTGAGAATCCCACAGGGTTCAGTGTTAATCATTGAGAATCCCATAGAGTTCAGTGTTAATCATTGAGAATCCCATAGAGTTCAGTGTTAATCAGTGAGACTCCCATAGGGTTCATTGTTAATCAGTGAGACTTCCATAGGGTTCAGTATTAATCAGAGAGACTCCAATAGGTTTCAGTGTTAATCAGGGAGACTTCCACAGGGTTCAGTGTTAATCAGTGAGAATCCCATAGGGTTTAGTGTTAATCAGTGAGACTCCCTCAGGGTTCAGTGTTAATTAGTGAGACTCCCATAGGGTTAAGTGTTAATCAGTGAGACTCCCATAGGGTTCAGTGTTAATCAGTGAGACTCCCACAGGGTTCATTGTTAATCATTGAGACTCCCACAGGGTTCAGTGTTAATCAGTGAGACTCCCATAGGGTTCAGTGTTAATCAGTGAGGCTCCCACAGGGTTCAGTGTTAATCAGTGAGACTCCCACAGGGTTCAGTGTTAATCAGTGAGACTCCCACAGGGTTCATGTGTTAATCAGTGAGACTCCCACAGGGTTCAGTGTTAATCAGTGAGACTCCCATAGAGTTCAGTGTTAATCAGTGAGACTCCTATAGGGTTCATTGTTAATCAGTGAGACCCCCATAGGGGTCAGTGTTAATCAGTAAGACTCATAGGTTTCAGTGTTAATCAGTGAGACTCCCACAGGGTTCTGTGTTAATCAGTGAGACTCCCATAGGGTTCAGTGTTAATCAGTGAGAATCCCTCAGGGTTCAGTGTTAAATAGTGAGACTCCCATAGGGTTAAGTGTTAATCAGTGAGACTCCCATAGGGTTAAGTGTTAATCAGTGAGACTCCCACAGGGTTCAGTGTTAATCAATGAGACTCCCATATGGTTCAGTGTTAATCAGTGAGACTCCCACAGGGTTCAGTGTTAATCAGTGAGCCTCCCACAGGGTTCAGTGTTAATCAGTGAGACTCCCTCAGGGTTCATGTGTTAATCAGTGAGACTCCCATAGGGTTCAGTGTTAATCAGTGAGACTCCCACAGGGTTCAGTGTTAATCTGTGAGACTCCCACAGTGTTCAGTGTTAATCAGTGACACTCCCTCAGGGTTCAGTGTTAATCACTGAGACTCCCACAGGCTTCAGTGTTAATCAGTGAGATTCCCATAGGGTTCATTGTTAATAAGTGAGACTCCCATAGGGTTCAGCGTTAATCTGTGAGACTCCCATAGGGTTCAGTGTTAATCAGTGAGACTCCCACAGGGTTCAGTGTTAATCAGTGAAACTCCCATAGGGTTCAGTGTTAATCAGTGAGACTCCCACAGGGTTCAGTGTTAATCAGTGAGACTCCCATAGGGTTCAGTGTTAATCAGTGAGACTCCCACAGGGTTCAGTGTTAATCAGTGAGACTCCCATTGGGTTCAGTGTTAATCAGTGAGATTCCCATAGGGTTCAGTGTTAATCAGTGAGACTCCCACAGTGTTCAGTGTTAATCAGTGAGACTCCCATAGGGTTCAGTGTTAATCAGTGAGACTCCCACAGGGTTCAGTGTTAATCATTGAGAATCCCAGAGAGTTCAGTGTTAATCAGTGAGAATCCCAGAGAGTTCAGTGTTAATCAGTGAGACTCCCACAGGGTGCAGTGTTAATCAGTGAGACTCCCACAGGGTTCAGTGTTAATCAGTGAGACTCCCACAGGGTTCAGTGTTAATCAGTGAGATTCCCATAGGGTTCAGTGTTAATCAGTGAGACTCCCATAGGGTTCATTGTTAATCAGTGAGACTCCCATAGGGTTCAGCGTTAATCTGTGAGACTCCCATAGGGTTCAGTGTTAATCAGTGAGACTCCCACAGGGTTCAGTGTTAATCAGTGAGACTCCCACAAGGTTCATTTGTTAATCATTGAGACTCCCGTAGGGTTCAGTGTTAATCAGTGAGACTCCCACAGGGTTCAGTGTTAATCAGTGAAACTCCCATAGGGTTCAGTGTTAATCAATGAGACTCCCATATGGTTCAGTGTTAATCAGTGAGACTCCCACAGGGTTCAGTGTTAATCAGTGAGACTCCCACAGGGTTCAGTGTTAATCAGTGAGACTCCCTCAGGGTTCATGTGTTAATCAGTGAGACTCCCATAGGGTTCAGTGTTAATCAGTGAGACTCCCACAGGGTTCAGTGTTAATCAGTGAGACTCCCACAGGGTTCAGTGTTAATCAGTGAGACTCCCATAGGGTTCAGTGTTAATCAGTGAGATTCCCATAGGGTTCAGTGTTAATCAGTGAGACTCCCACAGTGTTTAGTGTTAATCAGTGAGACTCCCATAGGGTTCAGCGTTAATCTGTGAGACTCCCATAGGGTTCAGTGTTAATCAGTGAGACTCCCACAGTGTTCAGTGTTAATCAGTGAGACTCCCTAAGGGTTCAGTGTTAATCAGTGAGACTCCCACAGGGTTCAGTGTTAATCAGTGAGACTCCCATAGGGTTCCGTGTTAATCAGTGAGACTCCCACAGTGTTCAATGTTAATCTGTGAGACTCCCATAGGGTTCAGTGTTAATCAGTGAGACTCCCACAGGGTTCAGTGTTAATCAGTGAGACAACCCACAGGGTTCAGTGTTAATCAGTGAGACTCCCATAGGGTTCAGTGTTTATCAGTGAGACTCCCACAGGGTTCAGTGTTAATCAGTGAGACTCCCATAGGGTTCAGTTTTAATCAGTGAGACTCCCACAGGGTTCAGTGTTAATCATTGAGAATCCCAGAGAGTTCAGTGTTAATCAGTGAGAATCCCAGAGAGTTCAGTGTTAATCAGTGAGACTCCCACAGGGTTCAGTGTTAATCAGTGAGACTCCCACAGGGTTCAGTGTTAATCAGTGAGACTCCCACAGGGTTCAGTGTTAATCAGTGAGAATCCCACAGGGTTCAGTGTTAATCATTGAGAATCCCATAGAGTTCAGTGTTAATCATTGAGAATCCCATAGAGTTCAGTGTTAATCAGTGAGACTCCCATAGGGTTCATTGTTAATCAGTGAGACTTCCATAGGGTTCAGTATTAATCAGAGAGACACCAATAGGTTTCAGTGTTAATCAGTGAGACTTCCACAGGGTTCAGTGTTAATCAGTGAGAATCCCATAGGGTTTAGTGTTAATCAGTGAGACTCCCTCAGGGTTCAGTGTTAATTAGTGAGACTCCCATAGGGTTAAGTGTTAATCAGTGAGACTCCCATAGGGTTCAGTGTTAATCAGTGAGACTCCCACAGGGTTCATTGTTAATCATTGAGACTCCCACAGGGTTCAGTGTTAATCAGTGAGACTCCCATAGGGTTCAGTGTTAATCAGTGAGGCTCCCACAGGGTTCAGTGTTAATCAGTGAGACTCCCACAGGGTTCAGTGTTAATCAGTGAGACTCCCACAGGGTTCATGTGTTAATCAGTGAGACTCCCACAGGGTTCAGTGTTAATCAGTGAGACTCCCATAGAGTTCAGTGTTAATCAGTGAGACTCCTATAGGGTTCATTGTTAATCAGTGAGACTCCCATAGGGGTCAGTGTTAATCAGTAAGACTCATAGGTTTCAGTGTTAATCAGTGAGACTCCCACAGGGTTCTGTGTTAATCAGTGAGACTCCCACAGGGTTCAGTGTTAATCAGTGAGACTCCCATAGGGTTCAGTGTTTATCAGTGAGACTCCCACAGGGTTCAGTGTTAATCAGTGAGACTCCCATAGGGTTCAGTTTTAATCAGTGAGACTCCCACAGGGTTCAGTGTTAATCATTGAGAATCCCAGAGAGTTCAGTGTTAATCAGTGAGAATCCCAGAGAGTTCAGTGTTAATCAGTGAGACTCCCACAGGGTTCAGTGTTAATCAGTGAGACTCCCACAGGGTTCAGTGTTAATCAGTGAGACTCCCACAGGGTTCAGTGTTAATCAGTGAGAATCCCACAGGGTTCAGTGTTAATCATTGAGAATCCCATAGAGTTCAGTGTTAATCATTGAGAATCCCATAGAGTTCAGTGTTAATCAGTGAGACTCCCATAGGGTTCATTGTTAATCAGTGAGACTTCCATAGGGTTCAGTATTAATCAGAGAGACTCCAATAGGTTTCAGTGTTAATCAGTGAGACTTCGCAGGGTTCAGTGTTAATCAGTGAGAATCCCATAGGGTTTAGTGTTAATCAGTGAGACTCCCTCAGGGTTCAGTGTTAATTAGTGAGACTCCCATAGGGTTAAGTGTTAATCAGTGAGACTCCCATAGGGTTCAGTGTTAATCAGTGAGACTCCCACAGGGTTCATTGTTAATCATTGAGACTCCCACAGGGTTCAGTGTTAATCAGTGAGACTCCCATAGGGTTCAGTGTTAATCAGTGAGGCTCCCACAGGGTTCAGTGTTAATCAGTGAGACTCCCACAGGGTTCAGTGTTAATCAGTGAGACTCCCACATGGTTCATGTGTTAATCAGTGAGACTCCCACAGGGTTCAGTGTTAATCAGTGAGACTCCCATAGAGTTCAGTGTTAATCAGTGAGACTCCTATAGGGTTCATTGTTAATCAGTGAGACTCCCATAGGGGTCAGTGTTAATCAGTAAGACTCATAGGTTTCAGTGTTAATCAGTGAGACTCCCACAGGGTTCAGTGTTAATCAGTGAGACTCCCACAGGGTTCAGTGTTAATCAGTGAGACTCCCACAGGGTTCAGTGTTAATCAGTGAGAATCCCACAGGGTTCAGTGTTAATCATTGAGAATCCCATAGAGTTCAGTGTTAATCAGTGAGAATCCCATAGAGTTCAGTGTTAATCAGTGAGACTCCCATAGGGTTCATTGTTAATCAGTGAGACTTCCATAGGGTTCAGTATTAATCAGAGAGACACCAATAGGTTTCAGTGTTAATCAGTGAGACTTCCACAGGGTTCAGTGTTAATCAGTGAGAATCCCATAGGGTTTAGTGTTAATCAGTGAGACTCCCTCAGGGTTCAGTGTTAATTAGTGAGACTCCCATAGGGTTAAGTGTTAATCAGTGAGACTCCCATAGGGTTCAGTGTTAATCAGTGAGACTCCCACAGGGTTCATTGTTAATCATTGAGACTCCCACAGGGTTCAGTGTTAATCAGTGAGACTCCCATAGGGTTCAGTGTTAATCAGTGAGGCTCCCACAGGGTTCAGTGTTAATCAGTGAGACTCCCACAGGGTTCAGTGTTAATCAGGGAGACTCCCACAGGGTTCATGTGTTAATCAGTGAGACTCCCACAGGGTTCAGTGTTAATCAGTGAGACTCCCATAGAGTTCAGTGTTAATCAGTGAGACTCCTATAGGGTTCATTGTTAATCAGTGAGACTCCCATAGGGGTCAGTGTTAATCAGTAAGACTCATAGGTTTCAGTGTTAATCAGTGAGACTCCCACAGGGTTCTGTGTTAATCAGTGAGACTCCCACAGGGTTCAGTGTTAATCAGTGAGACTCCCATAGGGTTCAGTGTTTATCAGTGAGACTCCCACAGGGTTCAGTGTTAATCAGTGAGACTCCCATAGGGTTCAGTTTTAATCAGTGAGACTCCCACAGGGTTCAGTGTTAATCATTGAGAATCCCAGAGAGTTCAGTGTTAATCAGTGAGAATCCCAGAGAGTTCAGTGTTAATCAGTGAGACTCCCACAGGGTTCAGTGTTAATCAGTGAGACTCCCACAGGGTTCAGTGTTAATCAGTGAGACTCCCACAGGGTTCAGTGTTAATCAGTGAGAATCCCATAGGGTTTAGTGTTAATCAGTGAGACTCCCTCAGGGTTCAGTGTTAATTAGTGAGACTCCCATAGGGTTAAGTGTTAATCAGTGAGACTCCCATAGGGTTCAGTGTTAATCAGTGAGACTCCCACAGGGTTCATTGTTAATCATTGAGACTCCCACAGGGTTCAGTGTTAATCAGTGAGACTCCCATAGGGTTCAGTGTTAATCAGTGAGGCTCCCACAGGGTTCAGTGTTAATCAGTGAGACTCCCACAGGGTTCAGTGTTAATCAGGGAGACTCCCACAGGGTTCATGTGTTAATCAGTGAGACTCCCACAGGGTTCAGTGTTAATCAGTGAGACTCCCATAGAGTTCAGTGTTAATCAGTGAGACTCCTATAGGGTTCATTGTTAATCAGTGAGACTCCCATAGGGGTCAGTGTTAATCAGTAAGACTCATAGGTTTCAGTGTTAATCAGTGAGACTCCCACAGGGTTCTGTGTTAATCAGTGAGACTCCCACAGGGTTCAGTGTTAATCAGTGAGACTCCCATAGGGTTCAGTGTTTATCAGTGAGACTCCCACAGGGTTCAGTGTTAATCAGTGAGACTCCCATAGGGTTCAGTTTTAATCAGTGAGACTCCCACAGGGTTCAGTGTTAATCATTGAGAATCCCAGAGAGTTCAGTGTTAATCAGTGAGAATCCCAGAGAGTTCAGTGTTAATCAGTGAGACTCCCACAGGGTTCAGTGTTAATCAGTGAGACTCCCACAGGGTTCAGTGTTAATCAGTGAGACTCCCACAGGGTTCAGTGTTAATCAGTGAGAATCCCACAGGGTTCAGTGTTAATCATTGAGAATCCCATAGAGTTCAGTGTTAATCATTGAGAATCCCATAGAGTTCAGTGTTAATCAGTGAGACTCCCATAGGGTTCATTGTTAATCAGTGAGACTTCCATAGGGTTCAGTATTAATCAGAGAGACTCCAATAGGTTTCAGTGTTAATCAGTGAGACTTCCACAGGGTTCAGTGTTAATCAGTGAGAATCCCATAGGGTTTAGTGTTAATCAGTGAGACTCCCTCAGGGTTCAGTGTTAATTAGTGAGACTCCCATAGGGTTAAGTGTTAATCAGTGAGACTCCCATAGGGTTCAGTGTTAATCAGTGAGACTCCCACAGGGTTCATTGTTAATCATTGAGACTCCCACAGGGTTCAGTGTTAATCAGTGAGACTCCCATAGGGTTCAGTGTTAATCAGTGAGGCTCCCACAGGGTTCAGTGTTAATCAGTGAGACTCCCACAGGGTTCAGTGTTAATCAGTGAGACTCCCACATGGTTCATGTGTTAATCAGTGAGACTCCCACAGGGTTCAGTGTTAATCAGTGAGACTCCCATAGAGTTCAGTGTTAATCAGTGAGACTCCTATAGGGTTCATTGTTAATCAGTGAGACTCCCATAGGGGTCAGTGTTAATCAGTAAGACTCATAGGTTTCAGTGTTAATCAGTGAGACTCCCACAGGGTTCAGTGTTAATCAGTGAGACTCCCACAGGGTTCAGTGTTAATCAGTGAGACTCCCACAGGGTTCAGTGTTAATCAGTGAGAATCCCACAGGGTTCAGTGTTAATCATTGAGAATCCCATAGAGTTCAGTGTTAATCAGTGAGAATCCCATAGAGTTCAGTGTTAATCAGTGAGACTCCCATAGGGTTCATTGTTAATCAGTGAGACTTCCATAGGGTTCAGTATTAATCAGAGAGACACCAATAGGTTTCAGTGTTAATCAGTGAGACTTCCACAGGGTTCAGTGTTAATCAGTGAGAATCCCATAGGGTTTAGTGTTAATCAGTGAGACTCCCTCAGGGTTCAGTGTTAATTAGTGAGACTCCCATAGGGTTAAGTGTTAATCAGTGAGACTCCCATAGGGTTCAGTGTTAATCAGTGAGACTCCCACAGGGTTCATTGTTAATCATTGAGACTCCCACAGGGTTCAGTGTTAATCAGTGAGACTCCCATAGGGTTCAGTGTTAATCAGTGAGGCTCCCACAGGGTTCAGTGTTAATCAGTGAGACTCCCAGAGGTTCAGTGTTAATCAGTGAGACTCCAACAGGGTTCATGTGTTAATCAGTGAGACTCCCACAGGGTTCAGTGTTAATCAGTGAGACTCCCATAGAGTTCAGTGTTAATCAGTGAGACTCCTATAGGGTTCATTGTTAATCAGTGAGACTCCCATAGGGGTCAGTGTTAATCAGTAAGACTCATAGGTTTCAGTGTTAATCAGTGAGACTCCCACAGGGTTCTGTGTTAATCAGTGAGACTCCCACAGGGTTCAGTGTTAATCAGTGAGACTCCCATAGGGTTCAGTGTTTATCAGTGAGACTCCCACAGGGTTCAGTGTTAATCAGTGAGACTCCCATAGGGTTCAGTTTTAATCAGTGAGACTCCCACAGGGTTCAGTGTTAATCATTGAGAATCCCAGAGAGTTCAGTGTTAATCAGTGAGAATCCCAGAGAGTTCAGTGTTAATCAGTGAGACTCCCACAGGGTTCAGTGTTAATCAGTGAGACTCCCACAGGGTTCAGTGTTAATCAGTGAGACTCCCACAGGGTTCAGTGTTAATCAGTGAGAATCCCACAGGGTTCAGTGTTAATCATTGAGAATCCCATAGAGTTCAGTGTTAATCATTGAGAATCCCATAGAGTTCAGTGTTAATCAGTGAGACTCCCATAGGGTTCATTGTTAATCAGTGAGACTTCCATAGGGTTCAGTATTAATCAGAGAGACTCCAATAGGTTTCAGTGTTAATCAGTGAGACTTCCACAGGGTTCAGTGTTAATCAGTGAGAATCCCATAGGGTTTAGTGTTAATCAGTGAGACTCCCTCAGGGTTCAGTGTTAATTAGTGAGACTCCCATAGGGTTAAGTGTTAATCAGTGAGACTCCCATAGGGTTCAGTGTTAATCAGTGAGACTCCCACAGGGTTCATTGTTAATCATTGAGACTCCCACAGGGTTCAGTGTTAATCAGTGAGACTCCCATAGGGTTCAGTGTTAATCAGTGAGGCTCCCACAGGGTTCAGTGTTAATCAGTGAGACTCCCACAGGGTTCAGTGTTAATCAGTGAGACTCCCACAGGGTTCATGTGTTAATCAGTGAGACTCCCACAGGGTTCAGTGTTAATCAGTGAGACTCCCATAGAGTTCAGTGTTAATCAGTGAGACTCCTATAGGGTTCATTGTTAATCAGTGAGACTCCCATAGGGGTCAGTGTTAATCAGTAAGACTCATAGGTTTCAGTGTTAATCAGTGAGACTCCCACAGGGTTCAGTGTTAATCAGTGAGAATCCCTCAGGGTTCAGTGTTAAATAGTGAGACTCCCATAGGGTTAAGTGTTAATCAGTGAGACTCCCATAGGGTTAAGTGTTAATCAGTGAGACTCCCACAGGGTTCAGTGTTAATCAATGAGACTCCCATATGGTTCAGTGTTAATCAGTGAGACTCCCACAGGGTTCAGTGTTAATCAGTGAGCCTCCCACAGGGTTCAGTGTTAATCAGTGAGACTCCCTCAGGGTTCATGTGTTAATCAGTGAGACTCCCATAGGGTTCAGTGTTAATCAGTGAGACTCCCACAGGGTTCAGTGTTAATCTGTGAGACTCCCACAGTGTTCAGTGTTAATCAGTGACACTCCCTCAGGGTTCAGTGTTAATCACTGAGACTCCCACAGGCTTCAGTGTTAATCAGTGAGATTCCTATAGGGTTCATTGTTAATAAGTGAGACTCCCATAGGGTTCAGCGTTAATCTGTGAGACTCCCATAGGGTTCAGTGTTAATCAGTGAGACTCCCACAGGGTTCAGTGTTAATCAGTGAAACTCCCATAGGGTTCAGTGTTAATCAGTGAGACTCCCACAGGGTTCAGTGTTAATCAGTGAGACTCCCATAGGGTTCAGTGTTAATCAGTGAGACTCCCACAGGGTTCAGTGTTAATCAGTGAGACTCCCATTGGGTTCAGTGTTAATCAGTGAGATTCCCATAGGGTTCAGTGTTAATCAGTGAGACTCCCACAGTGTTCAGTGTTAATCAGTGAGACTCCCATAGGGTTCAGCGTTAATCTGTGAGACTCCCATAGGGTTCAGTGTTAATCAGTGAGACTCCCACAGGGTTCAGTGTTAATCAGTGAGACTCCCTAAGGGTTCAGTGTTAATCAGTGAGACTCCCACAGGGTTCAGTGTTAATCAGTGAGACTCCCATAGGGTTCCGTGTTAATCAGTGAGACTCCCACAGTGTTCAATGTTAATCTGTGAGACTCCCATAGGGTTCAGTGTTAATCAGTGAGACTCCCACAGGGTTCAGTGTTAATCAGTGAGACTCCCAAAGGGTTCAGTGTTAATCACTGAGACTCCCATAGGGTTCAGTGTTTATCAGTGAGACTCCCACAGGGTTCAGTGTTAATCAGTGAGACTCCCATAGGGTTCAGTTTTAATCAGTGAGACTCCCACAGGGTTCAGTGTTAATCATTGAGAATCCCAGAGAGTTCAGTGTTAATCAGTGAGAATCCCAGAGAGTTCAGTGTTAATCAGTGAGACCCCCACAGGGTTCAGTGTTAATCAGTGAGACTCCCACAGGGTTCAGTGTTAATCAGTGAGACTCCCACAGGGTTCAGTGTTAATCAGTGAGAATCCCACAGGGTTCAGTGTTAATCATTGAGAATCCCATAGAGTTCAGTGTTAGTCATTGAGAATCCCATAGAGTTCAGTGTTAATCAGTGAGACTCCCATAGGGTTCAGCGTTAATCTGTGAGACTCCCATAGGGTTCAGTGTTAATCAGTGAGACTCCCACAGGGTCCAGTGTTAATCAGTGAGACTCCCTAAGGGTTCAGTCTTAATCAGTGAGACTCCCACAGGGTTCAGTATTAATCAGTGAGACTCCCATAGGGTTCCGTGTTAATCAGTGAGACTCCCACAGTGTTCAATGTTAATCTGTGAGACTCCCATAGGGTTCAGTGTTAATCAGTGAGACTCCCACAGGGTTAAGTGTTAATCAGTGAGACTCCCACAGGGTTCAGTGTTAATCAGTGAGACTCCCATAGGGTTCAGTGTTTATCAGTGAGACTCCCACAGGGTTCAGTGTTAATCAGTGAGACTCCCACAGGGTTCATGTGTTAATCAGTGAGACTCCCACAGTGTTCAGTGTTAATCAGTGAGACTCCCATAGGGTTCAGTGTTAATCAGTGAGACTCCCACAGGGTTCAGTGTTAATCATTGAGAATCCCAGAGAGTTCAGTGTTAATCAGTGAGAATCCCAGAGAGTTCAGTGTTAATCAGTGAGACTCCCACAGGGTGCAGTGTTAATCAGTGAGACTCCCACAGGGTTCAGTGTTAATCAGTGAGACTCCCACAGGGTTCAGTGATAATCAGTGAGATTCCCATAGGGTTCAGTGTTAATCAGTGAGACTCCCATAGGGTTCATTGTTAATCATTGAGACTCCCATAGGGTTCAGCGTTAATCTGTGAGACTCCCATAGGGTTCAGTGTTAATCAGTGAGACTCCCACAGGGTTCAGTGTTAATCAGTGAGACTCCCACAAGGTTCATTTGTTAATCATTGAGACTCCCATAGGGTTCAGTGTTAATCAGTGAGACTCCCACAGGGTTCAGTGTTAATCAGTGAAACTCCCATAGGGTTCAGTGTTAATCAATGAGACTCCCATATGGTTCAGTGTTAATCAGTGAGACTCCCACAGGGTTCAGTGTTAATCAGTGAGACTCCCACAGGGTTCAGTGTTAATCAGTGAGACTCCCTCAGGGTTCATGTGTTAATCAGTGAGACTCCCATAGGGTTCAGTGTTAATCAGTGAGACTCCCACAGGGTTCAGTGTTAATCAGTGAGACTCCCACAGGGTTCAGTGTTAATCAGTGAGACTCCCATAGGGTTCAGTGTTAATCAGTGAGATTCCCATAGGGTTCAGTGTTAATCAGTGAGACTCCCACAGTGTTCAGTGTTAATCAGTGAGACTCCCATAGGGTTCAGCGTTAATCTGTGAGACTCCCATAGGGTTCAGTGTTAATCAGTGAGACTCCCACAGGGTTCAGTGTTAATCAGTGAGACTCCCTAAGGGTTCAGTGTTAATCAGTGAGACTCCCACAGTGTTCAATGTTAATCTGTGAGACTCCCATAGGGTTCAGTGTTAATCAGTGAGACTCCCACAGGGTTCAGTGTTAATCAGTGAGACTCCCACAGGGTTCAGTGTTAATCAGTGAGACTCCCATAGGGTTCAGTGTTTATCAGTGAGACTCCCACAGGGTTCAGTGTTAATCAGTGAGACTCCCATAGGGTTCAGTTTTAATCAGTGAGACTCCCACAGGGTTCAGTGTTAATCATTGAGAATCCCAGAGAGTTCAGTGTTAATCAGTGAGAATCCCAGAGAGTTCAGCGTTAATCAGTGAGACTCCCACAGAGTTCAGTGTTAATCAGTGAGACTCCCACAGGGTTCAGTGTTAATCAGTGAGACTCCCACAGGGTTCAGTGTTAATCAGTGAGAATCCCACAGGGTTCAGTGTTAATCATTGAGAATCCCATAGAGTTCAGTGTTAATCATTGAGAATCCCATAGAGTTCAGTGTTAATCAGTGAGACTCCCATAGGGTTCATTGTTAATCAATGAGACTTCCATAGGGTTCAGTATTAATCAGAGAGACTCCAATAGGTTTCAGTGTTAATCAGTGAGACTTCCACAGGGTTCAGTGTTAATCAGTGAGAATCCCATAGGGTTTAGTGTTAATCAGTGAGACTCCCTCAGGGTTCAGTGTTAATTAGTGAGACTCCCATAGGGTTAAGTGTTAATCAGTGAGACTCCCATAGGGTTCAGTGTTAATCAGTGAGACTCCCACAGGGTTCATTGTTAATCAGTGAGACTCCCACAGGGTTCAGTGTTAATCAGTGAGACTCCCATAGGGTTCAGTGTTAATCAGTGAGACTCCCACAGGGTTCATTGTTAATCAGTGAGACTCCCACAGGGTTCAGTGTTAATCAGTGAGACTCCCACAGGGTTCATGTGTTAATCAGTGAGACTCCCACAGGGTTCAGTGTTAATCAGTGAGACTCCCATAGAGTTCAGTGTTAATCAGTGAGACTCCCATAGGGTTCATTGTTAATCATTGAGACTCCCATAGGGGTCAGTGTTAATCAGTGAGACTCATAGGTTTCAGTGTTAATCAGTGAGACTCCCACAGGGTTCTGTGTTAATCAGTGAGACTCCCATAGGGTTCAGTGTTAATCAGTGAGAATCCCTCAGGGTTCAGTGTTAAATAGTGAGACTCCCATAGGGTTAAGTGTTAATCAGTGAGACTCCCATAGGGTTAAGTGTTAATCAGTGAGACTCCCACAGGGTTCAGTGTTAATCAATGAGACTCCCATATGGTTCAGTGTTAATCAGTGAGACTCCCACAGGGTTCAGTGTTAATCAGTGAGCCTCCCACAGGGTTCAGTGTTAATCAGTGAGACTTTCTCAGGGTTCATGTGTTAATCAGTGAGACTCCCATAGGGTTCAGTGTTAATCAGTGAGACTCCCACAGGGTTCAGTGTTAATCTGTGAGACTCCCACAGTGTTCAGTGTTAATCAGTGACACTCCCTCAGGGTTCAGTGTTAATCACTGAGACTCCCACAGGCTTCAGTGTTAATCAGTGAGATTCCCATAGGGTTCATTGTTAATCAGTGAGACTCCCATAGGGTTCAGCGTTAATCTGTGAGACTCCCATAGGGTTCAGTTTTAATCAGTGAGACTCCCACAGGGTTCAGTGTTAATCAGTGAAACTCCCATAGGGTTCAGTGTTAATCAGTGAGACTCCCACAGGGTTCAGTGTTAATCTGTGAGACTCCCATAGGGTTCAGTGTTAATCAGTGAGACTCCCATAGGGTTCAGTGTTAATCAGTGAGAATCCCTCAGGGTTCAGTGTTAAATAGTGAGACTCCCATAGGGTTAAGTGTTAATCAGTGAGACTCCCATAGGGTTAAGTGTTAATCAGTGAGACTCCCACAGGGTTCAGTGTTAATCAATGAGACTCCCATATGGTTCAGTGTTAATCAGTGAGACTCCCACAGGGTTCAGTGTTAATCAGTGAGCCTCCCACATGGTTCAGTGTTAATCAGTGAGACTCCCTCAGGGTTCATGTGTTAATCAGTGAGACTCCCATAGGGTTCAGTGTTAATCAGTGAGACTCCCACAGGGTTCAGTGTTAATCTGTGAGACTCCCACAGTGTTCAGTGTTAATCAGTGACACTCCCTCAGGGTTCAGTGTTAATCACTGAGACTCCCACAGGCTTCAGTGTTAATCAGTGAGATTCCCATAGGGTTCATTGTTAATCAGTGAGACTCCCATAGGGTTCAGCGTTAATCTGTGAGACTCCCATAGGGTTCAGTGTTAATCAGTGAGACTCCCACAGGGTTCAGTGTTAATCAGTGAAACTCCCATAGGGTTCAGTGTTAATCAGTGAGACTCCCACAGGGTTCAGTGTTAATCAGTGAGACTCCCATAGGGTTCAGTGTTAATCAGTGAGACTCCCACAGGGTTCAGTGTTAATCAGTGAGATTCCCATAGGGTTCAGTGTTAATCAGTGAGACTCCCACAGTGTTCAGTGTTAATCAGTGAGACTCCCATAGGGTTCAGCATTAATCTGTGAGACTCCCATAGGGTTCAGTGTTAATCAGTGAGACTCCCACAGGGTTCAGTGTTAATCAGTGAGACTCCCTAAGGGTTCAGTGTTAATCAGTGAGACTCCCACAGGGTTCAGTGTTAATCAGTGAGACTCCCATAGGGTTCCGTGTTAATCAGTGAGACTCCCACAGTGTTCAATGTTAATCTGTGAGACTCCCATAGGGTTCAGTGTTAATCAGTGAGACTCCCACAGGGTTCAGTGTTAATCAGTGAGACTCCCACAGGGTTCAGTGTTAATCAGTGAGACTCCCATAGGGTTCAGTGTTTATCAGTGAGACTCCCACAGGGTTCAGTGTTAATCAGTGAGACTCCCATAGGGTTCAGTTTTAATCAGTGAGACTCCCACAGGGTTCAGTGTTAATCATTGAGAATCCCAGAGAGTTCAGTGTTAATCAGTGAGAATCCCAGAGAGTTCAGTGTTAATCAGTGAGACTCCCACAGGGTTCAGTGTTAATCAGTGAGACTCCCACAGGGTTCAGTGTTAATCAGTGAGACTCCCACAGGGTTCAGTGTTAATCAGTGAGAATCCCACAGGGTTCAGTGTTAATCATTGAGAATCCCATAGAGTTCAGTGTTAATCATTGAGAATCCCATAGAGTTCAGTGTTAATCAGTGAGACTCCCATAGGGTTCATTGTTAATCAGTGAGACTTCCATAGGGTTCAGTATTAATCAGAGAGACTCCAATAGGTTTCAGTGTTAATCAGTGAGACTTCCACAGGGTTCAGTGTTAATCAGTGAGAATCCATTAGGGTTTAGTGTTAATCAGTGAGACTCCCTCAGGGTTCAGTGTTAATTAGTGAGACTCCCATAGGGTTAAGTGTTAATCAGTGAGACTCCCATAGGGTTCAGTGTTAATCAGTGAGACTCCCACAGGGTTCATTGTTAATCAGTGAGACTCCCACAGGGTTCAGTGTTAATCAGTGAGACTCCCATAGGGTTCAGTGTTAATCAGTGAGGCTCCCACAGGGTTCAGTGTTAATCAGTGAGACTCCCACAGGGTTCAGTGTTAATCAGTGAGACTCCCACAGGGTTCATGTGTTAATCAGTGAGACTCCCACAGGGTTCAGTGTTAATCAGTGAGACTCCCATAGAGTTCAGTGTTAATCAGTGAGACTCCCATAGGGTTAATTGTTAATCAGTGAGACTCCCATAGGGGTCAGTGTTAATCAGTGAGACTCATAGGTTTCAGTGTTAATCAGTGAGACTCCCACAGGGTTCTGTGTTAATCAGTGAGACTCCCATAGGGTTCAGTGTTAATCAGTGAGAATCCCTCAGGGTTCAGTGTTAAATAGTGAGACTCCCATAGGGTTAAGTGTTAATCAGTGAGACTCCCATAGGGTTAAGTGTTAATCAGTGAGACTCCCACAGGGTTCAGTGTTAAACAATGAGACTCCCATATGGTTCAGTGTTAATCAGTGAGACTCCCACAGGGTTCAGTGTTAATCAGTGAGACTCCCACAGGGTTCAGTGTTAATCAGTGAGACTCCCACAGGGTTCAGTGTTAATCAGTGAGACTCCCTCAGGGTTCATGTGTTAATCAGTGAGACTCCCATAGGGTTCAGTGTTAATCAGTGAGACTCCCACAGGGTTCAGTGTTAATCTGTGAGACTCCCACAGTGTTCAGTGTTAATAGTGACACTCCCTCAGGGTTCAGTGTTAATCACTGCGACTCCCACAGGCTTCAGTGTTAATCAGTGAGATTCCCATAGGGTTCATTGTTAATCAGTGAGACTCCCATAGGGTTCAGCGTTAATCTGTGAGACTCCCATAGGGTTCAGTGTTAATCAGTGAGACTCCCACAGGGTTCAGTGTTAATCAGTGAAACTCCCATAGGGTTCAGTGTTAATCAGTGAGACTCCCACAGGGTTCAGTGTTAATCAGTGAGACTCCCATAGGGTTCAGTGTTAATCAGTGAGACTCCCACAGGGTTCAGTGTTAATCAGTGAGACTCCCACAGGGTTCAGTGTTAATCAGTGAGGCTCCCACAGGGTTCATGTGTTAATCAGTGAGACTCCCACAGGGTTCAGTGTTAATCAGTGAGACTCCCATAGAGTTCAGTGTTAATCAGTGAGACTCCCATAGGGTTAATTGTTAATCAGTGAGACTCCCATAGGGGTCAGTGTTAATCAGTGAGACTCATAGGTTTCAGTGTTAATCAGTGAGACTCCCACAGGGTTCTGTGTTAATCAGTGAGACTCCCATAGGGTTCAGTGTTAATCAGTGAGACTCCCATAGGGGTCAGTGTTAATCAGTGAGACTCATAGGTTTCAGTGTTAATCAGTGAGACTCCCACAGGGTTCTGTGTTAATCAGTGAGACTCCCATAGGGTTCAGTGTTAATCAGTGAGAATCCCTCAGGGTTCAGTGTTAAATAGTGAGACTCCCATAGGGTTAAGTGTTAATCAGTGAGACTCCCATAGGGTTAAGTGTTAATCAGTGAGACTCCCACAGGGTTCAGTGTTAATCAATGAGACTCCCATATGGTTCAGTGTTAATCAGTGAGACTCCCACAGGGTTCAGTGTTAATCAGTGAGACTCCCACAGGGTTCAGTGTTAATCAGTGAGACTCCCACAGGGTTCAGTGTTAATCAGTGAGACTCCCTCAGGGTTCATGTGTTAATCAGTGAGACTCCCATAGGGTTCAGTGTTAATCAGTGAGACTCCCACAGGGTTCAGTGTTAATCTGTGAGACTCCCACAGTGTTCAGTGTTAATCAGTGACACTCCCTCAGGGTTCAGTGTTAATCACTGCGACTCCCACAGGCTTCAGTGTTAATCAGTGAGATTCCCATAGGGTTCATTGTTAATCAGTGAGACTCCCATAGGGTTCAGCGTTAATCTGTGAGACTCCCATAGGGTTCAGTGTTAATCAGTGAGACTCCCACAGGGTTCAGTGTTAATCAGTGAAACTCCCATAGGGTTCAGTGTTAATCAGTGAGACTCCCACAGGGTTCAGTGTTAATCAGTGAGACTCCCATAGGGTTCAGTGTTAATCAGTGAGACTCCCACAGGGTTCAGTGTTAATCAGTGAGACTCCCACAGGGTTCAGTGTTAATCAGTGAGGCTCCCACAGGGTTCAGTGTTAATCAGTGAGACTCCCACAGGGTTCAGTGTTAATCAGTGAGACTCCCACAGGGTTCATGTGTTAATCAGTGAGACTCCCACAGGGTTCAGTGTTAATCAGTGAGACTCCCATAGAGTTCAGTGTTAATCAGTGAGACTCCCATAGGGTTCATTGTTAATCAGTGAGACTCCCATAGGGGTCAGTGTTAATCAGTGAGACTCATAGGTTTCAGTGTTAATCAGTGAGACTCCCACAGGGTTCTGTGTTAATCAGTGAGACTCCCATAGGGTTCAGTGTTAATCAGTGAGAATCCCTCAGGGTTCAGTGTTAAATAGTGAGACTCCCATAGGGTTAAGTGTTAATCAGTGAGACTCCCATAGGGTTAAGTGTTAATCAGTGAGACTCCCACAGGGTTCAGTGTTAATCAATGAGACTCCCATATGGTTCAGTGTTAATCAGTGAGACTCCCACAGGGTTCAGTGTTAATCAGTGAGACTCCCACAGGGTTCAGTGTTAATCAGTGAGACTCCCACAGGGTTCAGTGTTAATCAGTGAGACTCCCTCAGGGTTCATGTGTTAATCAGTGAGACTCCCATAGGGTTCAGTGTTAATCAGTGAGACTCCCACAGGGTTCAGTGTTAATCTGTGAGACTCCCACAGTGTTCAGTGTTAATCAGTGACACTCCCTCAGGGTTCAGTGTTAATCACTGCGACTCCCACAGGCTTCAGTGTTAATCAGTGAGATTCCCATAGGGTTCATTGTTAATCAGTGAGACTCCCATAGGGTTCAGCGTTAATCTGTGAGACTCCCATAGGGTTCAGTGTTAATCAGTGAGACTCCCACAGGGTTCAGTGTTAATCAGTGAAACTCCCATAGGGTTCAGTGTTAATCAGTGAGACTCCCACAGGGTTCAGTGTTAATCAGTGAGACTCCCATAGGGTTCAGTGTTAATCAGTGAGACTCCCACAGGGTTCAGTGTTAATCAGTGAGACTCCCACAGGGTTCAGTGTTAATCAGTGAGACTCCCACAGGGTTCATGTGTTAATCAGTGAGACTCCCATAGGGTTCAGTGTTAATCAGTGAGACTCCCACAGGGTTCAGTGTTAATCAGTGAGACTCCCATAGGGTTCAGTGTTAATCAATGAGACTTCCATATGGTTCAGTGTTAATCAGTGAGACTCCCACAGGGTTCAGTGTTAATCATTGAGACTCCCACAGGGTTCAGTGGTAATCAGTGAGACTCCCTCAGGGTTCATGTGTTATTCAGTGAGACTCCCATAGGGTTCAGTGTTAATCAGTGAGACTCCCACAGGGTTCAGTGTTAATCAGTGAGACTCCCACAGGGTTCAGTGTTAATCAGTGAGACTCCCTCAGGGTTCATGTGTTAATCAGTGAGACTCCCATAGGGTTCAGTGTTAATCAGTGAGACTCCCACAGGGTTCAGTGTTAATCTGTGAGACTCCCACAGTGTTCAGTGTTAATAGTGACACTCCCTCAGGGTTCAGTGTTAATCACTGCGACTCCCACAGGCTTCAGTGTTAATCAGTGAGATTCCCATAGGGTTCATTGTTAATCAGTGAGACTCCCATAGGGTTCAGCGTTAATCTGTGAGACTCCCATAGGGTTCAGTGTTAATCAGTGAGACTCCCACAGGGTTCAGTGTTAATCAGTGAAACTCCCATAGGGTTCAGTGTTAATCAGTGAGACTCCCACAGGGTTCAGTGTTAATCAGTGAGACTCCCATAGGGTTCAGTGTTAATCAGTGAGACTCCCACAGGGTTCAGTGTTAATCAGTGAGACTCCCACAGGGTTCAGTGTTAATCAGTGAGGCTCCCACAGGGTTCATGTGTTAATCAGTGAGACTCCCACAGGGTTCAGTGTTAATCAGTGAGACTCCCATAGAGTTCAGTGTTAATCAGTGAGACTCCCATAGGGTTAATTGTTAATCAGTGAGACTCCCATAGGGGTCAGTGTTAATCAGTGAGACTCATAGGTTTCAGTGTTAATCAGTGAGACTCCCACAGGGTTCTGTGTTAATCAGTGAGACTCCCATAGGGTTCAGTGTTAATCAGTGAGACTCCCATAGGGGTCAGTGTTAATCAGTGAGACTCATAGGTTTCAGTGTTAATCAGTGAGACTCCCACAGGGTTCTGTGTTAATCAGTGAGACTCCCATAGGGTTCAGTGTTAATCAGTGAGAATCCCTCAGGGTTCAGTGTTAAATAGTGAGACTCCCATAGGGTTAAGTGTTAATCAGTGAGACTCCCATAGGGTTAAGTGTTAATCAGTGAGACTCCCACAGGGTTCAGTGTTAATCAATGAGACTCCCATATGGTTCAGTGTTAATCAGTGAGACTCCCACAGGGTTCAGTGTTAATCAGTGAGACTCCCACAGGGTTCAGTGTTAATCAGTGAGACTCCCACAGGGTTCAGTGTTAATCAGTGAGACTCCCTCAGGGTTCATGTGTTAATCAGTGAGACTCCCATAGGGTTCAGTGTTAATCAGTGAGACTCCCACAGGGTTCAGTGTTAATCTGTGAGACTCCCACAGTGTTCAGTGTTAATCAGTGACACTCCCTCAGGGTTCAGTGTTAATCACTGCGACTCCCACAGGCTTCAGTGTTAATCAGTGAGATTCCCATAGGGTTCATTGTTAATCAGTGAGACTCCCATAGGGTTCAGCGTTAATCTGTGAGACTCCCATAGGGTTCAGTGTTAATCAGTGAGACTCCCACAGGGTTCAGTGTTAATCAGTGAAACTCCCATAGGGTTCAGTGTTAATCAGTGAGACTCCCACAGGGTTCAGTGTTAATCAGTGAGACTCCCATAGGGTTCAGTGTTAATCAGTGAGACTCCCACAGGGTTCAGTGTTAATCAGTGAGACTCCCACAGGGTTCAGTGTTAATCAGTGAGGCTCCCACAGGGTTCAGTGTTAATCAGTGAGACTCCCACAGGGTTCAGTGTTAATCAGTGAGACTCCCACAGGGTTCATGTGTTAATCAGTGAGACTCCCACAGGGTTCAGTGTTAATCAGTGAGACTCCCATAGAGTTCAGTGTTAATCAGTGAGACTCCCATAGGGTTCATTGTTAATCAGTGAGACTCCCATAGGGTTCAGTGTTAATCAGTGAGACTCCCACAGGGTTCAGTGTTAATCAGTGAGACTCCCTCAGGGTTCTGTGTTAATCAGTGAGACTCCCATAGGGTTCAGTGTTAATCAGTGAGACTCCCACAGGGTTCAGTGTTAATCTGTGAGACTCCCACAGTGTTCAGTGTTAATCAGTGACACTCCCTCAGGGTTCAGTGTTAATCAGTGAGACTCCCACAGGCTTCAGTGTTAATCAGTGAGATTCCCATAGGGTTCATTGTTAATCAGTGAGACTCCCATAGGGTTCAGCGTTAATCTGTGAGACTCCCATAGGGTTCAGTGTTAATCAGTGAGACTCCCACAGGGTTCAGTGTTAATCAGTGAAACTCCCATAGGGTTCAGTGTTAATCAGTGAGACTCCCACAGGGTTCAGTGTTAATCAGTGAGACTCCCATAGGGTTCAGTGTTAATCAGTGAGACTCCCACAGGGTTCAGTGTTAATCAGTGAGACTCCCACAGGGTTCAGTGTTAATCAGTGAGGCTCCCACAGGCTTCAGTGTTAATCAGTGAGACTCCCACAGGGTTCAGTGTTAATCAGTGAGACTCCCACAGGGTTCATGTGTTAATCAGTGAGACTCCCACAGGGTTCAGTGTTAATCAGTGAGACTCCCATAGAGTTCAGTGTTAATCAGTGAGACTCCCATAGGGGTCAGTGTTAATCAGTGAGACTCCCACAGGGTTCAGTGTTAATCAGTGAGACTCCCATAGGGTTCAGTGTTAATCAGTGAGACTCCCACAGGGTTCAGTGTTAATCAGTGAAACTCCCACAGGGTTCAGTGTTAATCAGTGAGACTCCCTCAGGGTTCATGTGTTAATCAGTGAGACTCCCATAGGGTTCAGTGTTAATCAGTGAGACTCCCACAGGGTTCAGTGTTAATCTGTGAGACTCCCACAGTGTTCAGTGTTAATCAGTGACACTCCCTCAGGGTTCAGTGTTAATCACTGCGACTCCCACAGGCTTCAGTGTTAATCAGTGAGATTCCCATAGGGTTCATTGTTAATCCGTGAGACTCCCATAGGGTTCAGCGTTAATCTGTGAGACTCCCATAGGGTTCAGTGTTAATCAGTGAGACTCCCACAGGGTTCAGTGTTAATCAGTGAAACTCCCATAGAGTTCAGTGTTAATCAGTGAGACTCCCATAGGGTTCATTGTTAATCAGTGAGACTCCCATAGGGGTCAGTGTTAATCAGTGAGACTCATAGGTTTCAGTGTTAATCAGTGAGACTCCCACAGGGTTCTGTGTTAATCAGTGAGACTCCCATAGGGTTCAGTGTTAATCAGTGAGAATCCCTCAGGGTTCAGTGTTAAATAGTGAGACTCCCATAGGGTTAAGTGTTAATCAGTGAGACTCCCATAGGGTTAAGTGTTAATCAGTGAGACTCCCACAGGGTTCAGTGTTAATCAATGAGACTCCCATATGGTTCAGTGTTAATCAGTGAGACTCCCACAGGGTTCAGTGTTAATCAGTGAGACTCCCACAGGGTTCAGTGTTAATCAGTGAGACTCCCACAGGGTTCAGTGTTAATCAGTGAGACTCCCTCAGGGTTCATGTGTTAATCAGTGAGACTCCCATAGGGTTCAGTGTTAATCAGTGAGACTCCCACAGGGTTCAGTGTTAATCTGTGAGACTCCCACAGTGTTCAGTGTTAATCAGTGACACTCCCTCAGGGTTCAGTGTTAATCACTGCGACTCCCACAGGCTTCAGTGTTAATCAGTGAGATTCCCATAGGGTTCATTGTTAATCAGTGAGACTCCCATAGGGTTCAGCGTTAATCTGTGAGACTCCCATAGGGTTCAGTGTTAATCAGTGAGACTCCCACAGGGTTCAGTGTTAATCAGTGAAACTCCCATAGGGTTCAGTGTTAATCAGTGAGACTCCCATAGGGTTCAGTGTTAATCAATGAGACTCCCATAGGGTTCGGTGTTAATCAGTTAGACTCCCACAGGGTTCAGTGTTAATCAGTGAGACTCCCACAGGGTTCAGTGTTAATCAGTGAGACTCCCACAGGGTTCATGTGTTATTCAGTGAGACTCCCATAGGGTTCAGTGTTAATCAGTGAGACTCCCACAGGGTTCAGTGTTAATCAGTGAGACTCCCATAGGGTTAAGTGTTAATCAGTGAGACTCCCATAGGGTTAAGTGTTAATCAGTGAGACTCCCACAGGGTTCAGTGTTAATCATTGAGACTCCCATATGGTTCAGTGGTAATCAGTGAGACTCCCTCAGGGTTCAGTGTTATTCAGTGAGACTCCCACAGGGTTCAGTGTTAATCAGTGAGACTCCCACAGGGTTCAGTGTTAATCAGTGAGACTCCCATAGGGTTCAGTGTTAATCAGTGAGACTCCCACAGGGTTCAGTGTTAATCAGTGAGACTCCCACAGGGTTCAGTGTTAATCAGTGAGACTGCCACAGTGTTCAGTGTTAATCAGTTTGATTCCCATAGGGTTCAGTGTTAATCAGTGAGACTCCCACAGGCTTCAGTGTTAATCAGTGAGACTTCCATATGGTTCAGTGTTAATCAATGAGACTTCCATATGGTTCAGTGTTAATCAGTGAGACTCCCACAGGGTTCAGTGTTAATCATTGAGACTCCCACAGGGTTCAGTGGTAATCAGTGAGACTCCCTCAGGGTTCATGTGTTATTCAGTGAGACTCCCATAGGGTTCAGTGTTAATCAGTGAGAATCCCTCAGGGTTCAGTGTTAAATAGTGAGACTCCCATAGGGTTAAGTGTTAATCAGTGAGACTCCCATAGGGTTAAGTGTTAATCAGTGAGACTCCCACAGGGTTCAGTGTTAATCAATGAGACTCCCATATGGTTCAGTGTTAATCAGTGAGACTCCCACAGGGTTAAGTGTTAATCAGTGAGACTCCCACAGGGTTCAGTGTTAATCAGTGAGACTCCCACAGGGTTCAGTGTTAATCAGTGAGACTCCCTCAGGGTTCATGTGTTAATCAGTGAGACTCCCATAGGGTTCAGTGTTAATCAGTGAGACTCCCACAGGGTTCAGTGTTAATCTGTGAGACTCCCACAGTGTTCAGTGTTAATCAGTGACACTCCCTCAGGGTTCAGTGTTAATCACTGCGACTCCCACAGGCTTCAGTGTTAATCAGTGAGATTCCCATAGGGTTCATTGTTAATCAGTGAGACTCCCATAGGGTTCAGCGTTAATCTGTGAGACTCCCATAGGGTTCAGTGTTAATCAGTGAGACTCCCACAGGGTTCAGTGTTAATCAGTGAAACTCCCATAGGGTTCAGTGTTAATCAGTGAGACTCCCACAGGGTTCAGTGTTAATCAGTGAGACTCCCATAGGGTTCAGTGTTAATCAGTGAGACTCCCACAGGGTTCAGTGTTAATCAGTGAGACTCCCACAGGGTTCAGTGTTAATCAGTGAGGCTCCCACAGGGTTCAGTGTTAATCAGTGAGACTCCCACAGGGTTCAGTGTTAATCAGTGAGACTCCCACAGGGTTCATGTGTTAATCAGTGAGACTCCCACAGGGTTCAGTGTTAATCAGTGAGACTCCCATAGAGTTCAGTGTTAATCAGTGAGACTCCCATAGGGGTCAGTGTTAATCAGTGAGACTCATAGGTTTCAGTGTTAATCAGTGAGACTCCCATAGGGTTCAGTGTTAATCAGTGAGACTCCCACAGGGTTCAGTGTTAATCAGTGAAACTCCCACAGGGTTCAGTGTTAATCAGTGAGACTCCCTCAGGGTTCATGTGTTAATCAGTGAGACTCCCATAGGGTTCAGTGTTAATCAGTGAGACTCCCACAGGGTTCAGTGTTAATCTGTGAGACTCCCACAGTGTTCAGTGTTAATCAGTGACACTCCCTCAGGGTTCAGTGTTAATCACTGCGACTCCCACAGGCTTCAGTGTTAATCAGTGAGATTCCCATAGGGTTCATTGTTAATCCGTGAGACTCCCATAGGGTTCAGCGTTAATCTGTGAGACTCCCATAGGGTTCAGTGTTAATCAGTGAGACTCCCACAGGGTTCAGTGTTAATCAGTGAAACTCCCATAGAGTTCAGTGTTAATCAGTGAGACTCCCATAGGGTTCATTGTTAATCAGTGAGACTCCCATAGGGGTCAGTGTTAATCAGTGAGACTCATAGGTTTCAGTGTTAATCAGTGAGACTCCCACAGGGTTCTGTGTTAATCAGTGAGACTCCCATAGGGTTCAGTGTTAATCAGTGAGAATCCCTCAGGGTTCAGTGTTAAATAGTGAGACTCCCATAGGGTTAAGTGTTAATCAGTGAGACTCCCATAGGGTTAAGTGTTAATCAGTGAGACTCCCACAGGGTTCAGTGTTAATCAATGAGACTCCCATATGGTTCAGTGTTAATCAGTGAGTCTCCCACAGGGTTCAGTGTTAATCAGTGAGACTCCCACAGGGTTCAGTGTTAATCAGTGAGACTCCCACAGGGTGTAGTGTTAATCAGTGAGACTCCCTCAGGGTTCATGTGTTAATCAGTGAGACTCCCATAGGGTTCAGTGTTAATCAGTGAGACTCCCACAGGGTTCAGTGTTAATCTGTGAGACTCCCACAGTGTTCAGTGTTAATCAGTGACACTCCCTCAGGGTTCAGTGTTAATCACTGCGACTCCCACAGGCTTCAGTGTTAATCAGTGAGATTCCCATAGGGTTCATTGTTAATCAGTGAGACTCCCATAGGGTTCAGCGTTAATCTGTGAGACTCCCATAGGGTTCAGTGTTAATCAGTGAGACTCCCACAGGGTTCAGTGTTAATCAGTGAAACTCCCATAGGGTTCAGTGTTAATCAGTGAGACTCCCACAGGGTTCAGTGTTAATCAGTGAGACTCCCATAGGGTTCGGTGTTAATCAGTGAGACTCCCACAGGGTTCAGTGTTAATCAGTGAGACTCCCACAGGGTTCAGTGTTAATCAGTGAGACTCCCACAGGGTTCATGTGTTAATCAGTGAGACTCCCATAGGGTTCAGTGTTAATCAGTGAGACTCCCACAGGGTTCAGTGTTAATCAGTGAGACTCCCATAGGGTTCAGTGTTAATCAATGAGACTTCCATATGGTTCAGTGTTAATCAGTGAGACTCCCACAGGGTTCAGTGTTAATCATTGAGACTCCCACAGGGTTCAGTGGTAATCAGTGAGACTCCCTCAGGGTTCATGTGTTATTCAGTGAGACTCCCATAGGGTTCAGTGTTAATCAGTGAGACTCCCACAGGGTTCAGTGTTAATCAGTGAGACTCCCATAGGGTTCAGTGTTAATCAGTGAGACTCCCACAGGGTTCAGTGTTAATCAGTGAGACTCCCACAGGGTTCAGTGTTAATCAGTGAAACTGCCATAGGGTTCAGTGTTAATCAGTTTGATTCCCATAGGGTTCAGTGTTAATCAGTGAGACTCCCACAGTGTTCAGTGTTAATCAGTGAGACTCCCATAGGGTTCAGCGTTAATTTGTGAGACTCCCATAGGGTTCAGTGTTAATCAGTGAGACTCCCACAGGGTTCAGTGTTAATCAGTGAGACTCCCACAGGGTTCAGTGTTAATCAGTGAGACTCCCACAGGGTTCTGTGTTAATCAGTGAGACTCCCATAGGGTTCAGTGTTAATCAGTGAGACTCCCACAGGGTTCAGTGTTAATCAGTGAGACTCCCACAGGGTTCTGTGTTAATCAGTGAGACTCCCATAGGGTTCAGTGTTAATCAGTGAGATTCCCATAGGGTTCAGTGTTAATCAGTGAGACTCCCATAGGGTTCAGTGTTAATCAGTGAGGCTCCCACAGGGTTCAGTCTTAATCAGTGAGACTCCCACAGGGTTCAGTGTTAATCAGTGAGACTCCCACAGGGTTCAGTGTTAATCAGTGAGACTCCCATAGGGTTCAGTGTTAATCAGTGAGGCTCCCACAGGGTTCAGTGTTAATCAGTGAGACTCCCACAGGGTTCAGTGTTAATCAGTGAGACTCCCACAGGGTTCATGTGTTAATCAGTGAGACTCCCACAGGGTTCAGTGTTAATCAGTGAGACTCCCATAGAGTTCAGTGTTAATCAGTGAGACTCCCATAGGGTTCATTGTTAATCAGTGAGACTCCCATAGGGGTCAGTGTTAATCAGTGAGACTCATAGGTTTCAGTGTTAATCAGTGAGACTCCCACAGGGTTCTGTGTTAATCAGTGAGACTCCCATAGGGTTCAGTGTTAATCAGTGAGAATCCCTCAGGGTTCAGTGTTAAATAGTGAGACTCCCACAGGGTTCAGTGTTAATCAGTGAGACTCCCACAGGGTTCAGTGTTAATCAGTGAGACTCCCACAGGGTTCATGTGTTAATCAGTGAGACTCCCACAGGGTTCAGTGTTAATCAGTGAGACTCCCACAGGGTTCAGTGTTAATCAGTGAGACTCCCATAGGGTTCAGTGTTTATCAGTGAGACTCCCACAGGGTTCGGTGTTAATCAGTGAGACTCCCATAGGGTTCAGTTTTAATCAGTGAGACTCCCACAGGGTTCAGTGTTAATCATTGAGAATCCCAGAGAGTTCAGTGTTAATCAGTGAGAATCCCAGAGAGTTCAGTGTTAATCAGTGAGACTCCCACAGGGTTCAGTGTTAATCATTGAGACTCCCACAGGGTTCAGTGTTAATCAGTGAGACTCCCACAGGGTTCAGTGTTAATCAGTGAGAATCCCACAGGGTTCAGTGTTAATCATTGAGAATCCCATAGAGTTCAGTGTTAATCATTGAGAATCCCATAGAGTTCAGTGTTAATCAGTGAGACTCCCATAGGGTTCATTGTTAATCAGTGAGACTTCCATAGGGTTCAGTATTAATCAGAGAGACTCCAATAGGTTTCAGTGTTAATCAGTGAGACTTCCACAGGGTTCAGTGTTAATCAGTGAGAATCCATTAGGGTTTAGTGTTAATCAGTGAGACTCCCTCAGGGTTCAGTGTTAATTAGTGAGACTCCCATAGGGTTAAGTGTTAATCAGTGAGACTCCCATAGGGTTCAGTGTTAATCAGTGAGACTCCCACAGGGTTCATTGTTAATCAGTGAGACTCCCACAGGGTTCAGTGTTAATCAGTGAGACTCCCATAGGGTTCAGTGTTAATCAGTGAGGCTCCCACAGGGTTCAGTGTTAATCAGTGAGACTCCCACAGGGTTCAGTGTTAATCAGTGAGACTCCCACAGGGTTCATGTGTTAATCAGTGAGACTCCCACAGGGTTCAGTGTTAATCAGTGAGACTCCCACAGGGTTCAGTGTTAATCAGTGAGACTCCCATAGAGTTCAGTGTTAATCAGTGAGACTCCCATAGGGTTCATTGTTAATCAGTGAGACTCCCATAGGGGTCAGTGTTAATCAGTGAGACTCATAGGTTTCAGTGTTAATCAGTGAGACTCCCACAGGGTTCTGTGTTAATCAGTGAGACTCCCATAGGGTTCAGTGTTAATCAGTGAGAATCCCTCAGGGTTCAGTGTTAAATAGTGAGACTCCCATAGGGTTAAGTGTTAATCAGTGAGACTCCCATAGGGTTAAGTGTTAATCAGTGAGACTCCCACAGGGTTCAGTGTTAATCAATGAGACTCCCATATGGTTCAGTGTTAATCAGTGAGACTCCCACAGGGTTCAGTGTTAATCAGTGAGACTCCCACAGGGTTCAGTGTTAATCAGTGAGACTCCCATAGGGTTCAGTGTTAATCAGTGAGACTCCCACAGGGTTCAGTGTTAATCAGTGAGACTCCCACAGGGTTCAGTGTTAATCAGTGAGACTCCCACAGGGTTCATGTGTTAATCAGTGAGACTCCCACAGGGTTCAGTGTTAATCAGTGAGACTCCCACAAGGTTCAGTGTTAATCAGTGAGACTCCCATAGGGTTCAGTGTTTATCAGTGAGACTCCCACAGGGTTCGGTGTTAATCAGTGAGACTCCCATAGGGTTCAGTTTTAATCAGTGAGACTCCCACAGGGTTCAGTGTTAATCATTGAGAATCCCAGAGAGTTCAGTGTTAATCAGTGAGAATCCCAGAGAGTTCAGTGTTAATCAGTGAGACTCCCACAGGGTTCAGTGTTAATCAGTGAGACTCCCACAGGGTTCAGTGTTAATCAGTGAGACTCCCACAGGGTTCAGTGTTAATCAGTGAGAATCCCACAGGGTTCAGTGTTAATCATTGAGAATCCCATAGAGTTCAGTGTTAATCATTGAGAATCCCATAGAGTTCAGTGTTAATCAGTGAGACTCCCATAGGGTTCATTGTTAATCAGTGAGACTTCCATAGGGTTCAGTATTAATCAGAGAGACTCCAATAGGTTTCAGTGTTAATCATTGAGACTTCCACAGGGTTCAGTGTTAATCAGTGAGAATCCATTAGGGTTTAGTGTTAATCAGTGAGACTCCCTCAGGGTTCAGTGTTAATTAGTGAGACTCCCATAGGGTTAAGTGTTAATCAGTGAGACTCCCATAGGGTTCAGTGTTAATCAGTGAGACTCCCACAGGGTTCATTGTTAATCAGTGAGACTCCCACAGGGTTCAGTGTTAATCAGTGAGACTCCCATAGGGTTCAGTGTTAATCAGTGAGGCTCCCACAGGGTTCAGTGTTAATCAGTGAGACTCCCACAGGGTTCAGTGTTAATCAGTGAGACTCCCACAGGGTTCATGTGTTAATCAGTGAGACTCCCACAGGGTTCAGTGTTAATCAGTGAGACTCCCACAGGGTTCAGTGTTAATCAGTGAGACTCCCATAGAGTTCAGTGTTAATCAGTGAGACTCCCATAGGGTTCATTGTTAATCAGTGAGACTCCCATAGGGGTCAGTGTTAATCAGTGAGACTCATAGGTTTCAGTGTTAATCAGTGAGACTCCCACAGGGTTCTGTGTTAATCAGTGAGACTCCCATAGGGTTCAGTGTTAATCAGTGAGAATCCCTCAGGGTTCAGTGTTAAATAGTGAGACTCCCATAGGGTTAAGTGTTAATCAGTGAGACTCCCATAGGGTTAAGTGTTAATCAGTGAGACTCCCACAGGGTTCAGTGTTAATCAATGAGACTCCCATATGGTTCAGTGTTAATCAGTGAGACTCCCACAGGGTTCAGTGTTAATCAGTGAGACTCCCACAGGGTTCAGTGTTAATCAGTGAGACTCCCACAGGGTTCAGTGTTAATCAGTGAGACTCCCTCAGGGTTCATGTGTTAATCAGTGAGACTCCCATAGGGTTCAGTGTTAATCAGTGAGACTCCCACAGGGTTCAGTGTTAATCTGTGAGACTCCCACAGTGTTCAGTGTTAATCAGTGACACTCCCTCAGGGTTCAGTGTTAATCACTGCGACTCCCACAGGCTTCAGTGTTAATCAGTGAGATTCCCATAGGGTTCATTGTTAATCAGTGAGACTCCCATAGGGTTCAGCGTTAATCTGTGAGACTCCCATAGGGTTCAGTGTTAATCAGTGAGACTCCCACAGGGTTCAGTGTTAATCAGTGAAACTCCCATAGGGTTCAGTGTTAATCAGTGAGACTCCCACAGGGTTCAGTGTTAATCAGTGAGACTCCCATAGGGTTCAGTGTTAATCAGTGAGACTCCCACAGGGTTCAGTGTTAATCAGTGAGACTCCCACAGGGTTCAGTGTTAATCAGTGAGACTCCCACAGGGTTCATGTGTTAATCAGTGAGACTCCCATAGGGTTCAGTGTTAATCAGTGAGACTCCCACAGGGTTCAGTGTTAATCAGTGAGACTCCCATAGGGTTCAGTGTTAATCAGTGAGACTCCCACAGGGTTCAGTGTTAATCAATGAGACTCCCATATGGTTCAGTGTTAATCAGTGAGACTCCCACAGGGTTCAGTGTTAATCAGTGAGACTCCCACAGGGTTCAGTGTTAATCAGTGAGACTCCCACAGGGTTCAGTGTTAATCAGTGAGACTCCCTCAGGGTTCATGTGTTAATCAGTGAGACTCCCATAGGGTTCAGTGTTAATCAGTGAGACTCCCACAGGGTTCAGTGTTAATCTGTGAGACTCCCACAGTGTTCAGTGTTAATCAGTGACACTCCCTCAGGGTTCAGTGTTAATCACTGCGACTCCCACAGGCTTCAGTGTTAATCAGTGAGATTCCCATAGGGTTCATTGTTAATCAGTGAGACTCCCATAGGGTTCAGCGTTAATCAGTGAGACTCCCATAGGGTTCAGTGTTAATCAGTGAGACTCCCACAGGGTTCAGTGTTAATCAGTGAAACTCCCACAGGGTTCAGTGTTAATCAGTGAGACTCCCTCAGGGTTCATGTGTTAATCAGTGAGACTCCCATAGGGTTCAGTGTTAATCAGTGAGACTCCCACAGGGTTCAGTGTTAATCTGTGAGACTCCCACAGTGTTCAGTGTTAATCAGTGACACTCCCTCAGGGTTCAGTGTTAATCACTGCGACTCCCACAGGCTTCAGTGTTAATCAGTGAGATTCCCATAGGGTTCATTGTTAATCAGTGAGACTCCCATAGGGTTCAGCGTTAATCTGTGAGACTCCCATAGGGTTCAGTGTTAATCAGTGAGACTCCCACAGGGTTCAGTGTTAATCAGTGAAACTCCCATAGGGTTCAGTGTTAATCAGTGAGACTCCCACAGGGTTCAGTGTTAATCAGTGAGACTCCCATAGGGTTCAGTGTTAATCAGTGAGACTCCCACAGGGTTCAGTGTTAATCAGTGAGACTCCCACAGGGTTCAGTGTTAATCAGTGAGGCTCCCACAGGGTTCAGTGTTAATCAGTAAGACTCCCACAGGGTTCAGTGTTAATCAGTGAGACTCCCACAGGGTTCATGTGTTAATCAGTGAGACTCCCACAGGGTTCAGTGTTAATCAGTGAGACTCCCATAGAGTTCAGTGTTAATCAGTGAGACTCCCATAGGGTTCATTGTTAATCAGTGAGACTCCCATAGGGGTCAGTGTTAATCAGTGAGACTCATAGGTTTCAGTGTTAATCAGTGAGACTCCCACAGGGTTCTGTGTTAATCAGTGAGACTCCCATAGGGTTCAGTGTTAATCAGTGAGAATCCCTCAGGGTTCAGTGTTAAATAGTGAGACTCCCATAGGGTTAAGTGTTAATCAGTGAGACTCCCATAGGGTTAAGTGTTAATCAGTGAGACTCCCACAGGGTTCAGTGTTAATCAATGAGACTCCCATATGGTTCAGTGTTAATCAGTGAGACTCCCACAGGGTTCAGTGTTAATCAGTGAGACTCCCACAGGGTTCAGTGTTAATCAGTGAGACTCCCACAGGGTTCAGTGTTAATCAGTGAGACTCCCTCAGGGTTCATGTGTTAATCAGTGAGACTCCCATAGGGTTCAGTGTTAATCAGTGAGACTCCCACAGGGTTCAGTGTTAATCTGTGAGACTCCCACAGTGTTCAGTGTTAATCAGTGACACTCCCTCAGGGTTCAGTATTAATCACTGCGACTCCCACAGGCTTCAGTGTTAATCAGTGAGATTCCCATAGGGTTCATTGTTAATCAGTGAGACTCCCATAGGGTTCAGCGTTAATCTGTGAGACTCCCATAGGGTTCAGTGTTAATCAGTGAGACTCCCACAGGGTTCAGTGTTAATCAGTGAAACTCCCATAGGGTTCAGTGTTAATCAGTGAGACTCCCACAGGGTTCAGTGTTAATCAGTGAGACTCCCATAGGGTTCAGTGTTAATCAGTGAGACTCCCACAGGGTTCAGTGTTAATCAGTGAGACTCCCACAGGGTTCAGTGTTAATCAGTGAGACTCCCACAGGGTTCATGTGTTAATCAGTGAGACTCCCATAGGGTTCAGTGTTAATCAGTGAGACTCCCACAGGGTTCAGTGTTAATCAGTGAGACTCCCATAGGGTTCAGTGTTAATCAATGAGACTTCCATATGGTTCAGTGTTAATCAGTGAGACTCCCACAGGGTTCAGTGTTAATCATTGAGACTCCCACAGGGTTCAGTGGTAATCAGTGAGACTCCCCCAGGGTTCATGTGTTATTCAGTGAGACTCCCATAGGGTTCAGTGTTAATCAGTGAGACTCCCACAGGGTTCAGTGTTAATCAGTGAGACTCCCATAGGGTTCAGTGTTAATCAGTGAGACTCCCACAGGGTTCAGTGTTAATCAGTGAGACTCCCACAGGGTTCAGTGTTAATCAGTGAGACTGCCATAGGGTTCAGTGTTAATCAGTTTGATTCCCATAGGGTTCAGTGTTAATCAGTGAGACTCCCACAGTGTTCAGTGTTAATCAGTGAGACTCCCATAGGGTTCAGCGTTAATTTGTGAGACTCCCATAGGGTTCAGTGTTAATCAGTGAGACTCCCACAGGGTTCAGTGTTAATCAGTGAGACTCCCACAGGGTTCAGTGTTAATCAGTGAGACTCCCACAGGGTTCTGTGTTAATCAGTGAGACTCCCATAGGGTTCAGTGTTAATCAGTGAGACTCCCACAGGGTTCAGTGTTAATCAGTGAGACTCCCACAGGGTTCTGTGTTAATCAGTGAGACTCCCATAGGGTTCAGTGTTAATCAGTGAGATTCCCATAGGGTTCAGTGTTAATCAGTGAGACTCCCATAGGGTTCAGTGTTAATCAGTGAGGCTCCCACAGGGTTCAGTGTTAATCAGTGAGACTCCCACAGGGTTCAGTGTTAATCAGTGAGACTCCCACAGGGTTCAGTGTTAATCAGTGAGACTCCCATAGGGTTCAGTGTTAATCAGTGAGGCTCCCACAGGGTTCAGTGTTAATCAGTGAGACTCCCACAGGGTTCTGTGTTAATCAGTGAGACTCCCATAGGGTTCAGTGTTAATCAGTGAGATTCCCATAGGGTTCAGTGTTAATCAGTGAGACTCCCATAGGGTTCAGTGTTAATCAGTGAGGCTCCCACAGGGTTCAGTGTTAATCAGTGAGACTCCCACAGGGTTCAGTGTTAATCAGTGAGACTCCCATAGGGTTCAGCGTTAATTTGTGAGACTCCCATAGGGTTCAGTGTTAATCAGTGAGACTCCCACAGGGTTCAGTGTTAATCAGTGAGACTCCCACAGGGTTCAGTGTTAATCAGTGAGACTCCCACAGGGTTCAGTGTTAATCAGTGAGACTCCCACAGGGTTCTGTGTTAATCAGTGAGACTCCCATAGGGTTCAGTGTTAATCAGTGAGATTCCCATAGGGTTCAGTGTTAATCAGTGAGACTCCCATAGGGTTCAGTGTTAATCAGTGAGGCTCCCTCAGGGTTCAGTGTTAATCACTGCGACTCCCACAGGCTTCAGTGTTAATCAGTGAGATTCCCATAGGGTTCATTGTTAATCAGTGAGACTCCCATAGGGTTCAGCGTTAATCAGTGAGACTCCCATAGGGTTCAGTGTTAATCAGTGAGACTCCCACAGGGTTCAGTGTTAATCAGTGAAACTCCCACAGGGTTCAGTGTTAATCAGTGAGACTCCCTCAGGGTTCATGTGTTAATCAGTGAGACTCCCATAGGGTTCAGTGTTAATCAGTGAGACTCCCACAGGGTTCAGTGTTAATCTGTGAGACTCCCACAGTGTTCAGTGTTAATCAGTGACACTCCCTCAGGGTTCAGTGTTAATCACTGCGACTCCCACAGGCTTCAGTGTTAATCAGTGAGATTCCCATAGGGTTCATTGTTAATCAGTGAGACTCCCATAGGGTTCAGCGTTAATCTGTGAGACTCCCATAGGGTTCAGTGTTAATCAGTGAGACTCCCACAGGGTTCAGTGTTAATCAGTGAAACTCCCATAGGGTTCAGTGTTAATCAGTGAGACTCCCACAGGGTTCAGTGTTAATCAGTGAGACTCCCATAGGGTTCAGTGTTAATCAGTGAGACTCCCACAGGGTTCAGTGTTAATCAGTGAGACTCCCACAGGGTTCAGTGTTAATCAGTGAGGCTCCCACAGGGTTCAGTGTTAATCAGTAAGACTCCCACAGGGTTCAGTGTTAATCAGTGAGACTCCCACAGGGTTCATGTGTTAATCAGTGAGACTCCCACAGGGTTCAGTGTTAATCAGTGAGACTCCCATAGAGTTCAGTGTTAATCAGTGAGACTCCCATAGGGTTCATTGTTAATCAGTGAGACTCCCATAGGGGTCAGTGTTAATCAGTGAGACTCATAGGTTTCAGTGTTAATCAGTGAGACTCCCACAGGGTTCTGTGTTAATCAGTGAGACTCCCATAGGGTTCAGTGTTAATCAGTGAGAATCCCTCAGGGTTCAGTGTTAAATAGTGAGACTCCCATAGGGTTAAGTGTTAATCAGTGAGACTCCCATAGGGTTAAGTGTTAATCAGTGAGACTCCCACAGGGTTCAGTGTTAATCAATGAGACTCCCATATGGTTCAGTGTTAATCAGTGAGACTCCCACAGGGTTCAGTGTTAATCAGTGAGACTCCCACAGGGTTCAGTGTTAATCAGTGAGACTCCCACAGGGTTCAGTGTTAATCAGTGAGACTCCCTCAGGGTTCATGTGTTAATCAGTGAGACTCCCATAGGGTTCAGTGTTAATCAGTGAGACTCCCACAGGGTTCAGTGTTAATCTGTGAGACTCCCACAGTGTTCAGTGTTAATCAGTGACACTCCCTCAGGGTTCAGTGTTAATCACTGCGACTCCCACAGGCTTCAGTGTTAATCAGTGAGATTCCCATAGGGTTCATTGTTAATCAGTGAGACTCCCATAGGGTTCAGCGTTAATCTGTGAGACTCCCATAGGGTTCAGTGTTAATCAGTGAGACTCCCACAGGGTTCAGTGTTAATCAGTGAAACTCCCATAGGGTTCAGTGTTAATCAGTGAGACTCCCACAGGGTTCAGTGTTAATCAGTGAGACTCCCATAGGGTTCAGTGTTAATCAGTGAGACTCCCACAGGGTTCAGTGTTAATCAGTGAGACTCCCACAGGGTTCAGTGTTAATCAGTGAGACTCCCACAGGGTTCATGTGTTAATCAGTGAGACTCCCATAGGGTTCAGTGTTAATCAGTGAGACTCCCACAGGGTTCAGTGTTAATCAGTGAGACTCCCATAGGGTTCAGTGTTAATCAATGAGACTTCCATATGGTTCAGTGTTAATCAGTGAGACTCCCACAGGGTTCAGTGTTAATCATTGAGACTCCCACAGGGTTCAGTGGTAATCAGTGAGACTCCCCCAGGGTTCATGTGTTATTCAGTGAGACTCCCATAGGGTTCAGTGTTAATCAGTGAGACTCCCACAGGGTTCAGTGTTAATCAGTGAGACTCCCATAGGGTTCAGTGTTAATCAGTGAGACTCCCACAGGGTTCAGTGTTAATCAGTGAGACTCCCACAGGGTTCAGTGTTAATCAGTGAGACTGCCATAGGGTTCAGTGTTAATCAGTTTGATTCCCATAGGGTTCAGTGTTAATCAGTGAGACTCCCACAGTGTTCAGTGTTAATCAGTGAGACTCCCATAGGGTTCAGCGTTAATTTGTGAGACTCCCATAGGGTTCAGTGTTAATCAGTGAGACTCCCACAGGGTTCAGTGTTAATCAGTGAGACTCCCACAGGGTTCAGTGTTAATCAGTGAGACTCCCACAGGGTTCTGTGTTAATCAGTGAGACTCCCATAGGGTTCAGTGTTAATCAGTGAGACTCCCACAGGGTTCAGTGTTAATCAGTGAGACTCCCACAGGGTTCTGTGTTAATCAGTGAGACTCCCATAGGGTTCAGTGTTAATCAGTGAGATTCCCATAGGGTTCAGTGTTAATCAGTGAGACTCCCATAGGGTTCAGTGTTAATCAGTGAGGCTCCCACAGGGTTCAGTGTTAATCAGTGAGACTCCCACAGGGTTCAGTGTTAATCAGTGAGACTCCCACAGGGTTCAGTGTTAATCAGTGAGACTCCCATAGGGTTCAGTGTTAATCAGTGAGGCTCCCACAGGGTTCAGTGTTAATCAGTGAGACTCCCACAGGGTTCTGTGTTAATCAGTGAGACTCCCATAGGGTTCAGTGTTAATCAGTGAGATTCCCATAGGGTTCAGTGTTAATCAGTGAGACTCCCATAGGGTTCAGTGTTAATCAGTGAGGCTCCCACAGGGTTCAGTGTTAATCAGTGAGACTCCCACAGGGTTCAGTGTTAATCAGTGAGACTCCCACAGGGTTCAGTGTTAATCAGTGAGACTCCCATAGGGTTCAGTGTTAATCAGTGAGGCTCCCACAGGGTTCAGTGTTAATCAGTGAGACTCCCATAGGGTTCAGTGTTAATCAGTGAGACTCCCACAGGGTTCAGTGTTAATCAGTGAGACTCCCATAGGGTTCAGTGTTAATCAGTGAGACTCCCACAGGGTTCAGTGTTAATCAGTGAGACTCCCACAGGGTTCAGTGTTAATCAGTGAGACTGCCATAGGGTTCAGTGTTAATCAGTTTGATTCCCATAGGGTTCAGTGTTAATCAGTGAGACTCCCATAGGGGTCAGTGTTAATCAGTGAGACTCATAGGTTTCAGTGTTAATCAGTGAGACTCCCACAGGGTTCTGTGTTAATCAGTGAGACTCCCATAGGGTTCAGTGTTAATCAGTGAGAATCCCTCAGGGTTCAGTGTTAAATAGTGAGACTCCCATAGGGTTAAGTGTTAATCAGTGAGACTCCCACAGGGTTCAGTGTTAATCAGTGAGACTCCCATAGGGTTCAGTGTTAATCAGTGAGGCTCCCACAGGGTTCAGTGTTAATCAGTGAGACTCCCACAGGGTTCAGTGTTAATCAGTGAGACTCCCACAGGGTTCATGTGTTAATCAGTGAGACTCCCACAGGGTTCAGTGTTAATCAGTGAGACTCCCACAGGGTTCAGTGTTAATCAGTGAGACTCCCATAGGGTTCAGTGTTTATCAGTGAGACTCCCACAGGGTTCAGTGTTAATCAGTGAGACTCCCATAGGGTTCAGTTTTAATCAGTGAGACTCCCACAGGGTTCAGTGTTAATCATTGAGAATCCCAGAGAGTTCAGTGTTAATCAGTGAGAATCCCAGAGAATTCAGTGTTAATCAGTGAGACTCCCACAGGGTTCAGTGTTAATCAGTGAGACTCCCACAGGGTTCAGTGTTAATCAGTGAGACTCCCACAGGGTTCAGTGTTAATCAGTGAGAATCCCACAGGGTTCAGTGTTAATCATTGAGAATCCCATAGAGTTCAGTGTTAATCATTGAGAATCCCATAGAGTTCAGTGTTAATCAGTGAGACTCCCATAGGGTTCATTGTTAATCAGTGAGACTTCCATAGGGTTCAGTATTAATCAGAGAGACTCCAATAGGTTTCAGTGTTAATCAGTGAGACTTCCACAGGGTTCAGTGTTAATCAGTGAGAATCCATTAGGGTTTAGTGTTAATCAGTGAGACTCCCTCAGGGTTCAGTGTTAATTAGTGAGACTCCCATAGGGTTAAGTGTTAATCAGTGAGACTCCCATAGGGTTCAGTGTTAATCAGTGAGACTCCCACAGGGTTCATTGTTAATCAGTGAGACTCCCACAGGGTTCAGTGTTAATCAGTGAGACTCCCCTAGGGTTCAGTGTTAATCAGTGAGACTCCCACAGGGTTCAGTGTTAATCAGTGAGACTCCCACAGGGTTCAGTGTTAATCAGTGAGACTCCCACAGGGTTCTGTGTTAATCAGTGAGACTCCCATAGGGTTCAGTGTTAATCAGTGAGACTCCCACAGGGTTCAGTGTTAATCAGTGAGACTCCCACAGGGTTCTGTGTTAATCAGTGAGACTCCCATAGGGTTCAGTGTTAATCAGTGAGATTCCCATAGGGTTCAGTGTTAATCAGTGAGACTCCCATAGGGTTCAGTGTTAATCAGTGAGGCTCCCACAGGGTTCAGTGTTAATCAGTGAGACTCCCACAGGGTTCAGTGTTAATCAGTGAGACTCCCACAGGGTTCAGTGTTAATCAGTGAGACTCCCATAGGGTTCAGTGTTAATCAGTGAGGCTCCCACAGGGTTCAGTGTTAATCAGTGAGACTCCCACAGGGTTCAGTGTTAATCAGTGAGACTCCCACAGGGTTCATGTGTTAATCAGTGAGACTCCCACAGGGTTCAGTGTTAATCAGTGAGACTCCCATAGAGTTCAGTGTTAATCAGTGAGACTCCCATAGGGTTCATTGTTAATCAGTGAGACTCCCATAGGGGTCAGTGTTAATCAGTGAGACTCATAGGTTTCAGTGTTAATCAGTGAGACTCCCACAGGGTTCTGTGTTAATCAGTGAGACTCCCATAGGGTTCAGTGTTAATCAGTGAGAATCCCTCAGGGTTCAGTGTTAAATAGTGAGACTCCCATAGGGTTAAGTGTTAATCAGTGAGACTCCCACAGGGTTCAGTGTTAATCAGTGAGACTCCCATAGGGTTCAGTGTTAATCAGTGAGGCTCCCACAGGGTTCAGTGTTAATCAGTGAGACTCCCACAGGGTTCAGTGTTAATCAGTGAGACTCCCACAGGGTTCATGTGTTAATCAGTGAGACTCCCACAGGGTTCAGTGTTAATCAGTGAGACTCCCACAGGGTTCAGTGTTAATCAGTGAGACTCCCATAGGGTTCAGTGTTTATCAGTGAGACTCCCACAGGGTTCAGTGTTAATCAGTGAGACTCCCATAGGGTTCAGTTTTAATCAGTGAGACTCCCACAGGGTTCAGTGTTAATCATTGAGAATCCCAGAGAGTTCAGTGTTAATCAGTGAGAATCCCAGAGAGTTCAGTGTTAATCAGTGAGACTCCCACAGGGTTCAGTGTTAATCAGTGAGACTCCCACAGGGTGCAGTGTTAATCAGTGAGACTCCCACAGGGTTCAGTGTTAATCAGTGAGAATCCCACAGGGTTCAGTGTTAATCATTGAGAATCCCATAGAGTTCAGTGTTAATCATTGAGAATCCCATAGAGTTCAGTGTTAATCAGTGAGACTCCCTCAGGGTTCAGTGTTAATTAGTGAGACTCCCATAGGGTTAAGTGTTAATCAGTGAGACTCCCATAGGGTTCAGTGTTAATCAGTGAGACTCCCACAGGGTTCATTGTTAATCAGTGAGACTCCCACAGGGTTCAGTGTTAATCAGTGAGACTCCCATAGGGTTCAGTGTTAATCAGTGAGGCTCCCACAGGGTTCAGTGTTAATCAGTGAGACTCCCACAGGGTTCAGTGTTAATCAGTGAGACTCCCACAGGGTTCATGTGTTAATCAGTGAGACTCCCACAGGGTTCAGTGTTAATCAGTGAGACTCCCACAGGGTTCAGTGTTAATCAGTGAGACTCCCATAGGGTTCAGTGTTTATCAGTGAGACTCCCACAGGGTTCAGTGTTAATCAGTGAGACTCCCATAGGGTTCAGTTTTAATCAGTGAGACTCCCACAGGGTTCAGTGTTAATCATTGAGAATCCCAGAGAGTTCAGTGTTAATCAGTGAGAATCCCAGAGAGTTCAGTGTTAATCAGTGAGACTCCCACAGGGTTCAGTGTTAATCAGTGAGACTCCCACAGGGTTCAGTGTTAATCAGTGAGACTCCCACAGGGTTCAGTGTTAATCAGTGAGAATCCCACAGGGTTCAGTGTTAATCATTGAGAATCCCATAGAGTTCAGTGTTAATCATTGAGAATCCCATAGAGTTCAGTGTTAATCAGTGAGACTCCCATAGGGTTCATTGTTAATCAGTGAGACTTCCATAGGGTTCAGTATTAATCAGAGAGACTCCAATAGGTTTCAGTGTTAATCAGTGAGACTTCCACAGGGTTCAGTGTTAATCAGTGAGAATCCATTAGGGTTTAGTGTTAATCAGTGAGACTCCCTCAGGGTTCACTGTTAATTAGTGAGA
The DNA here is from genome assembly GCF_048934315.1 of Petromyzon marinus. Lineage (NCBI taxonomy): Eukaryota > Metazoa > Chordata > Hyperoartia > Petromyzontiformes > Petromyzontidae > Petromyzon > Petromyzon marinus. The sequence continues at coordinate 1,499,034 of NW_027423612.1, forward strand.
CTCCCATAGGGTTAAGTGTTAATCAGTGAGACTCCCATAGGGTTCAGTGTTAATCAGTGAGACTCCCACAGGGTTCATTGTTAATCAGTGAGACTCCCACAGGGTTCAGCGTTAATCAGTGAGACTCCCATAGGGTTCAGTGTTAATCAGTGAGGCTCCCACAGGGTTCAGTGTTAATCAGTGAGACTCCCACAGGGTTCAGTGTTAATCAGTGAGACTCCCACAGGGTTCATGTGTTAATCAGTGAGACTCCCACAGGGTTCAGTGTTAATCAGTGAGACTCCCATAGAGTTCAGTGTTAATCAGTGAGACTCCCATAGGGTTCATTGTTAATCAGTGAGACTCCCATAGGGGTCAGTGTTAATCAGTGAGACTCATAGGTTTCAGTGTTAATCAGTGAGACTCCCACAGGGTTCTGTGTTAATCAGTGAGACTCCCATAGGGTTCAGTGTTAATCAGTGAGAATCCCTCAGGGTTCAGTGTTAGATAGTGAGACTCCCATAGGGTTAAGTGTTAATCAGTGAGACTCCCATAGGGTTAAGTGTTAATCAGTGAGACTCCCACAGGGTTCAGTGTTAATCAATGAGACTCCCATATGGTTCAGTGTTAATCAGTGAGACTCCCACAGGGTTCAATGTTAATCAGTGAGACTCCCACAGGGTTCAGTGTTAATCAGTGAGACTCCCTCAGGGTTCATGTGTTAATCAGTGAGACTCCCATAGGGTTCAGTGTTAATCAGTGAGACTCCCACAGGGTTCAGTGTTAATCTGTGAGACTCCCACAGTGTTCAGTGTTAATCAGTGACACTCCCTCAGGGTTCAGTGTTAATCACTGCGACTCCCACAGGCTTCAGTGTTAATCAGTGAGATTCCCATAGGGTTCATTGTTAATCAGTGAGACTCCCATAGGGTTCAGCGTTAATCTGTGAGACTCCCATAGGGTTCAGTGTTAATCAGTGAGACTCCCACAGGGTTCAGTGTTAATCAGTGAAACTCCCATAGGGTTCAGTGTTAATCAGTGAGACTCCCACAGGGTTCAGTGTTAATCAGTGAGACTCCCATAGGGTTCAGTGTTAATCAGTGAGACTCCCACAGGGTTCAGTGTTAATCAGTGAGACTCCCACAGGGTTCAGTGTTAATCAGTGAGACTCCCACAGGGTTCACGTGTTAATCAGTGAGACTCCCATAGGGTTCAGTGTTAATCAGTGAGACTCCCACAGGGTTCAGTGTTAATCAGTGAGACTCCCATAGGGTTCAGTGTTAATCAATGAGACTTCCATATGGTTCAGTGTTAATCAGTGAGACTCCCACAGGGTTCAGTGTTAATCATTGAGACTCCCACAGGGTTCAGTGGTAATCAGTGAGACTCCCTCAGGGTTCATGTGTTATTCAGTGAGACTCCCATAGGGTTCAGTGTTAATCAGTGAGACTCCCACAGGGTTCAGTGTTAATCAGTGAGACTCCCATAGGGTTCAGTGTTAATCAGTGAGACTCCCACAGGGTTCAGTGTTAATCAGTGAGACTCCCACAGGGTTCAGTGTTAATCAGTGAGACTGCCATAGGGTTCAGTGTTAATCAGTTTGATTCCCATAGGGTTCAGTGTTAATCAGTGAGACTCCCAAAGTGTTCAGTGTTAATCAGTGAGACTCCCATAGGGTTCAGCGTTAATTTGTGAGACTCCCATAGGGTTCAGTGTTAATCAGTGAGACTCCCACAGGGTTCAGTGTTAATCAGTGAGACTCCCACAGGGTTCAGTGTTAATCAGTGAGACTCCCACAGGGTTCTGTGTTAATCAGTGAGACTCCCATAGGGTTCAGTGTTAATCAGTGAGACTCCCACAGGGTTCAGTGTTAATCAGTGAGACTCCCACAGGGTTCTGTGTTAATCAGTGAGACTCCCATAGGGTTCAGTGTTAATCAGTGAGATTCCCATAGGGTTCAGTGTTAATCAGTGAGACTCCCACAGTGTTCAGTGTTAATCAGTGAGACTCCCATAGGGTTCAGCGTTAATCTGTGAGACTCCCATAGGGTTCAGTGTTAATCAGTGAGACTCCCACGGGGTTCAGTGTTAATCAGTGAGACTCCCTAAGGGTTCAGTGTTAATCAGTGAGACTCCCTCAGGGTTCAGTGTTAATTAGTGAGACTCCCATAGGGTTAAGTGTTAATCAGTGAGACTCCCATAGGGTTCAGTGTTAATCAGTGAGACTCCCACAGGGTTCATTGTTAATCAGTGAGACTCCCACAGGGTTCAGTGTTAATCAGTGAGACTCCCATAGGGTTCAGTGTTAATCAGTGAGGCTCCCACAGGGTTCAGTGTTAATCAGTGAGACTCCCACAGGGTTCAGTGTTAATCAGTGAGACTCCCACAGGGTTCAGTGTTAATCAGTGAGACTCCCACAGGGTTCATGTGTTAATCAGTGAGACTCCCACAGTGTTCAGTGTTAATCAGTGAGACTCCCATAGGGTTCAGTGTTAATCAGTGAGACTCCCACAGGGTTCAGTGTTAATCAGTGAGACTCCCACAGGGTTCATGTGTTAATCAGTGAGACTCCCATAGGGTTCAGTGTTAATCAGTGAGACTCCCTCAGGGTTCAGTGTTAATCAGTGAGACTCCCATAGGGTTCAGTGTTAATCAATGAGACTCCCATATGGTTCAGTGTTAATCAGTGAGACTCCCACAGGGTTCAGTGTTAATCAGTGAGACTCCCACAGGGTTCAGTGTTAATCAGTGAGACTCCCTCAGGGTTCATGTGTTAATCAGTGAGACTCCCATAGGGTTCAGTGTTAATCAGTGAGACTCCCACAGGGTTCAGTGTTAATCAGTGAGACTCCCACAGGGTTCAGTGTTAATCAGTGAGACTCCCATAGGGTTCAGTGTTAATCAGTGAGATTCCCATAGGGTTCAGTGTTAATCAGTGAGACTCCCACAGTGTTCAGTGTTAATCAGTGAGACTCCCATAGGGTTCAGCGTTAATCTGTGAGACTCCAATAGGGTTCAGTGTTAATCAGTGAGACTCCCACAGGGTTCAGTGTTAATCAGTGAGACTCCCATAGGGTTCAGTGTTAGTCAGTGAGACTCCCACAGGGTTCAGTGTTAATCAGTGAGACTCCCATAGGGTTCAGTGTTAATCAGTGAGACTCCGACAGTGTTCAATGTTAATCTGTGAGACTCCCATAGGGTTCAGTGTTAATCAGTGAGACTCCCACCGGGTTCAGTGTTAATCAGTGTTAATCAGTGAGACTCCCATAGGGTTCAGTGTTAATCAGTGAGACTCCCACAGGGTTCAGTGTTAATCAGTGAGACTCCCACAGGGTTCAGTGTTAATCAGTGAGACTCCCACAGGGTTCATGTGTTAATCAGTGAGACTCCCACAGTGTTCAGTGTTAATCAGTGAGACTCCCATAGGGTTCAGTGTTAATCAGTGAGACTCCCACAGGGTTCAGTGTTAATCATTGAGAATCCCATAGAGTTCAGTGTTAATCAGTGAGACTCCCACAGGGTTCAGTGTTATTCAGTGAGACTCCCACAGGGTTCAGTGTTAATCAGTGAGACTCCCACATGGTACAGTGTTAATCAGTGAGACTCCCACTGGGTTCAGTGTTAATCAGTGAGACTCCCACAGGGTTCAGTGTTAATCAGTGAGAATCCCACAGGGTTCAGTGTTAATCATTGAGAATCCCATAGAGTTCAGTGTTAATCAGTGAGACTCCCATAGGGTTCAGTGTTAATCAGTGAGGCTCCCACAGGGTTCAGTGTTAATCAGTGAGACTCCCACAGGGTTCAGTGTTAATCAGTGAGACTCCCACAGGGTTCAGTGTTAATCAGTGAGACTCCCACAGGGTTCATGTGTTAATCAGTGAGACTCCCACAGTGTTCAGTGTTAATCAGTGAGACTCCCATAGGGTCCAGTGTTAATCAGTGAGACTCCCACAGGGTTCAGTGTTAATCAGTGAGACTCCCACAGGGTTCATGTGTTAATCAGTGAGACTCCCATAGGGTTCAGTGTTAATCAGTGAGACTCCCACAGGGTTCAGTGTTAATCAGTGAGACTCCCATAGGGTTCAGTGTTAATCAATGAGACTCCCATATGGTTCAGTGTTAATCAGTGACACTCCCACAGGGTTCAGTGTTAATCAGTGAGACTCCCACATTGTTCAGTGTTAATCAGTGAGACTCCCTCAGGGTTCATGTGTTAATCAGTGAGACTCCCACAGGGTTCAGTGTTAATCAGTGAGACTCCCATAGGGTTCAGTGTTAATCAGTGAGATTCCCATAGGGTTCAGTGTTAATCAGTGAGACTCCCACAGTGTTCAGTGTTAATCAGTGAGACTCCCATAGGGTTCAGCGTTAATCTGTGAGACTCCAATAGGGTTCAGTGTTAATCAGTGAGACTCCCACAGGGTTCAGTGTTAATCAGTGAGACTCCCATAGGGTTCAGTGTTAGTCAGTGAGACTCCCACAGGGTTCAGTGTTAATCAGTGAGACTCCCATAGGGTTCAGTGTTAATCAGTGAGACTCCCACAGTGTTCAATGTTAATCTGTGAGACTCCCATAGGGTTCAGTGTTAATCAGTGAGACTCCCACAGGGTTCAGTGTTAATCAGTGTTAATCAGTGAGACTCCCATAGGGTTCAGTGTTAACCAGTGAGACTCCCACAGGGTTCAGTGTTAATCAGTGAGACTCCCACAGGGTTCAGTGTTAATCAGTGAGACTCCCATAGGGTTCAGTGTTAATCAGTGAGACTCCCACAGGGTTCAGTGTTAATCATTGAGAATCCCATAGATTTCAGTGTTAATCAGTGAGACTCCCACAGGGTTCAGTGTTATTCAGTGAGACTCCCACAGGGTTCAGTGTTAATCAGTGAGACTCCCACAGGGTTCAGTGTTAATCAGTGAGACTCCCACTGGGTTCAGTGTTAATCAGTGAGACTCCCACAGGGTTCAGTGTTAATCAGTGAGAATCCCACAGGGTTCAGTGTTAATCATTGAGAATCCCATAGAGTTCAGTGTTAATCAGTGAGACTCCCATAGGGTTCAGTGTTAATCAGTGAGGCTCCCACAGGGTTCAGTGTTAATCAATGAGACTCCCACAGGGTTCAGTGTTAATCAGTGAGACTCCCACAGGGTTCAGTGTTAATCAGTGAGACTCGCACAGGGTTCATGTGTTAATCAGTGAGACTCCCACAGTGTTCAGTGTTAATCAGTGAGACTCCCATAGGGTCCAGTGTTAATCAGTGAGACTCCCACAGGGTTCAGTGTTAATCAGTGAGACTCCCACAGGGTTCATGTGTTAATCAGTGAGACTCCCATAGGGTTCATTGTTAATCAGTGAGACTCCCACAGGGTTCAGTGTTAATCAGTGAGACTCCCATAGGGTTCAGTGTTAATCAATGAGACTCCCATATGGTTCAGTGTTAATCAGTGAGACTCCCACAGGGTTCAGTGTTAATCAGTGAGACTCCCACAGGGTTCAGTGTTAATCAGTGAGACTCCCTCAGGGTTCATGTGTTAATCAGTGAGACTCCCATAGGGTTCAGTGTTAATCAGTGAGACTCCCACAGGGTTCAGTGTTAATCAGTGAGACTCCCACAGGGTTCAGTGTTAATCAGTGAGACTCCCATAGGGTTCAGTGTTAATCAGTGAGATGCCCATAGGGTTCAGTGTTAATCAGTGAGACTCCCACAGTGTTCAGTGTTAATCAGTGAGACTCCCATAGGGTTCAGCGTTAATCTGTGAGACTCCAATAGGGTTCAGTGTTAATCAGTGAGCCTCCCACAGGGTTCAGTGTTAATCAGTGAGACTCCCACAGGGTTCATGTGTTAATCAGTGAGACTCCCATAGGGTTCAGTGTTAATCAGTGAGACTCCCACAGGGTTCAGTGTTAATCAGTGAGACTCCCATAGGGTTCAGTGTTAATCAATGAGACTCCCATATGGTTCAGTGTTAATCAGTGAGACTCCCACAGGGTTCAGTGTTAATCAGTGAGACTCCCACAGGGTTCAGTGTTAATCAGTGAGACTCCCTCAGGGTTCATGTGTTAATCAGTGAGACTCCCATAGGGTTCAGTGTTAATCAGTGAGGCTCCCACAGGGTTCAGTGTTAATCAGTGAGACTCCCACAGGGTTCAGTGTTAATCAGTGAGACTCCCACAGGGTTCATGTGTTAATCAGTGAGACTCCCACAGTGTTCAGTGTTAATCAGTGAGACTCCCATAGGGTTCAGTGTTAATCAGTGAGCCTCCCACAGGGTTCAGTGTTAATCAGTGAGACTCCCACAGGGTTCATGTGTTAATCAGTGAGACTCCCATAGGGTTCAGTGTTAATCAGTGAGACTCCCACAGGGTTCAGTGTTAATCAGTGAGACTCCCATAGGGTTCAGTGTTAATCAATGAGACTCCCATATGGTTCAGTGTTAATCAGTGAGACTCCCACAGGGTTCAGTGTTAATCAGTGAGACTCCCACAGGGTTCAGTGTTAATCAGTGAGACTCCCTCAGGGTTCATGTGTTAATCAGTGAGACTCCCATAGGGTTCAGTGTTAATCAGTGAGGCTCCCACAGGGTTCAGTGTTAATCAGTGAGACTCCCATAGGGTTCAGTGTTAATCAGTGAGACTGCCACAGGGTTCAGTGTTAATCAGTGAGACTCCCACAGGGTTCAGTGTTAATCAGTGAGACTCCCATAGGGTTCAGTGTTAATCAGTGAGATTCCCATAGGGTTCAGTGTTAATCAGTGAGACTCCCACAGTGTTCAGTGTTAATCAGTGAGACTCCCATAGGGTTCAGTGTTAATCTGTGAGACTCCCATAGGGTTCAGTGTTAATCAGTGAGACTCCAAAAGGGTTCAGTGTTAATCAGTGAGACTCCCATAGGGTTCAGTGTTAATCAGTGAGACTCTCACAGGGTTCAGTGTTAATCAGTGAGACTCCCATAGGGTTCAGTGTTAATCAGTGAGACTCCCACAGTGTTCAATGTTAATCTGTGAGACTCCCATAGGGTTCAGTGTTAATCAGTGAGACTCCCCCAGGGTTCAGTGTTAATCAGTGAGACTCCCACAGGGTTCAGTGTTAATCAGTGAGACTCCCATAGGGTTCAGTGTTAATCAGTGAGACTCCCACAGGGTTCAGTTTTAATCAGTGAGACTCCACAGGGTTCATGTGTTAATCAGTGAGACTCCCACAGTGTTCAGTGTTAATCAGTGAGACTCCATAGGGTTCAGTGTTAATCAGTGAGATTCCCACAGGGTTCAGTGTTAATCATTGAGAATCCCATAGAGTTCAGTGTTAATCAGTGAGACTCCCACAGGGTTCAGTGTTAATCAGTGAGACTCCCACAGGGTTCAGTGTTAATCAGTGAGACTCCCACAGGGTTCAGTGTTAATCAGTGAAACTCCCACAGGGTTCAGTGTTAATCAGTGAGACTCCCACAGGGTTCAGTGTTAATCAGTGAGAATCCCACAGGGTTCAGTGTTAATCATTGAGAATCCCATAGAGTTCAGTGTTTATCAGTGAGACTCCCATAGGGTTCATTGTTAATCAGTGAGACTTCCATAGGGTTCAGTGTTAATCAGTGAGACTCCGATAGGTTTCAGTGTTAATCAGTGAGACTTCCATAGGGTTCAGTGTTAATCAGTGAGACTCCCATAGGGTTCAGTGTTAATCAGTGAGACTCCCTCAGGGTTCAGTGTTAATTAGTGAGACTCCCATAGGGTTAAGTGTTAATCAGTGAGACTCCCATAGGGTTCAGTGTTAATCAGTGAGACTCCCACAGGGTTCATTGTTAATCAGTGAGACTCCCACAGGGTTCAGTGTTAATCAGTGAGACTCCCATAAGGTTCAGTGTTAATCAGTGAGGCTCCCACAGGGTTCAGTGTTAATCAGTGAGACTCCCATAGGGTTCAGTGTTAATCAGTGAGACTGCCACAGGGTTCAGTGTTAATCAGTGAGACTCCCACAGGGTTCAGTGTTAATCAGTGAGACTCCCATAGGGTTCAGTGTTAATCAGTGAGATTCCCATAGGGTTCAGTGTTAATCAGTGAGACTCCCACAGTGTTCAGTGTTAATCAGTGAGACTCCCATAGGGTTCAGTGTTAATCTGTGAGACTCCCATAGGGTTCAGTGTTAATCAGTGAGACTCCAAAAGGGTTCAGTGTTAATCAGTGAGACTCCCATAGGGTTCAGTGTTAATCAGTGAGACTCTCACAGGGTTCAGTGTTAATCAGTGAGACTCCCATAGGGTTCAGTGTTAATCAGTGAGACTCCCACAGTGTTCAATGTTAATCTGTGAGACTCCCATAGGGTTCAGTGTTAATCAGTGAGACTCCCCCAGGGTTCAGTGTTAATCAGTGAGACTCCCACAGGGTTCAGTGTTAATCAGTGAGACTCCCATAGGGTTCAGTGTTAATCAGTGAGACTCCCACAGGGTTCAGTTTTAATCAGTGAGACTCCACAGGGTTCATGTGTTAATCAGTGAGACTCCCACAGTGTTCAGTGTTAATCAGTGAGACTCCATAGGGTTCAGTGTTAATCAGTGAGATTCCCACAGGGTTCAGTGTTAATCATTGAGAATCCCATAGAGTTCAGTGTTAATCAGTGAGACTCCCACAGGGTTCAGTGTTAATCAGTGAGACTCCCACAGGGTTCAGTGTTAATCAGTGAGACTCCCACAGGGTTCAGTGTTAATCAGTGAAACTCCCACAGGGTTCAGTGTTAATCAGTGAGACTCCCACAGGGTTCAGTGTTAATCAGTGAGAATCCCACAGGGTTCAGTGTTAATCATTGAGAATCCCATAGAGTTCAGTGTTAATCAGTGAGACTCCCATAGGGTTCATTGTTAATCAGTGAGACTTCCATAGGGTTCAGTGTTAATCAGTGAGACTCCGATAGGTTTCAGTGTTAATCAGTGAGACTTCCATAGGGTTCAGTGTTAATCAGTGAGACTCCCATAGGGTTCAGTGTTAATCAGTGAGACTCCCTCAGGGTTCAGTGTTAATTAGTGAGACTCCCATAGGGTTAAGTGTTAATCAGTGAGACTCCCATAGGGTTCAGTGTTAATCAGTGAGACTCCCACAGGGTTCATTGTTAATCAGTGAGACTCCCACAGGGTTCAGTGTTAATCAGTGAGACTCCCATAAGGTTCAGTGTTAATCAGTGAGGCTCCCACAGGGTTCAGTGTTAATCAGTGAGACTCCCACAGGGTTCAGTGTTAATCAGTGAGACTCCCACAGGGTTCAGTGTTAATCAGTGAGACTCCCACAGGGTTCATGTGTTAATCAGTGAGACTCCCACAGTGTTCAGTGTTAATCAGTGAGACTCCCATAGGGTTCAGTGTTAATCAGTGAGACTCCCACAGGGTTCAGTGTTAATCAGTGAGACTCCCACAGGGTTCATGTGTTAATCAGTGAGACTCCCATAGGGTTCAGTGTTAATCAGTGAGACTCCCACAGGGTTCAGTGTTAATCAGTGAGACTCCCATAGGGTTCAGTGTTAATCAATGAGACTCCCATATGGTTCAGTGTTAATCAGTGAGACTCCCACAGGGTTCAGTGTTAATCAGTGAGACTCCCACAGGGTTCAGTGTTAATCAGTGAGACTCCCTCAGGGTTCATGTGTTAATCAGTGAGACTCCCATAGGGTTCAGTGTTAATCAGTGAGACTCCCACAGGGTTCAGTGTTAATCAGTGAGACTCCCACAGGGTTCAGTGTTAATCAGTGAGACTCCCATAGGGTTCAGTGTTAATCAGTGAGATTCCCATAGGGTTCAGTGTTAATCAGTGAGACTCCCACAGTGTTCAGTGTTAATCAGTGAGACTCCCATAGGGTTCAGCGTTAATCTGTGAGACTCCAATAGGGTTCAGTGTTAATCAGTGAGACTCCCACAGGGTTCAGTGTTAATCAGTGAGACTCCCATAGGGTTCAGTGTTAGTCAGTGAGACTCCCACAGGGTTCAGTGTTAATCAGTGAGACTCCCATAGGGTTCAGTGTTAATCAGTGAGACTCCGACAGTGTTCAATGTTAATCTGTGAGACTCCCATAGGGTTCAGTGTTAATCAGTGAGACTCCCACAGGGTTCAGTGTTAATCAGTGTTAATCAGTGAGACTCCCATAGGGTTCAGTGTTAATCAGTGAGACTCCCACAGGGTTCAGTGTTAATCAGTGAGACTCCCACAGGGTTCAGTGTTAATCAGTGAGACTCCCACAGGGTTCATGTGTTAATCAGTGAGACTCCCACAGTGTTCAGTGTTAATCAGTGAGACTCCCATAGGGTTCAGTGTTAATCAGTGAGACTCCCACAGGGTTCAGTGTTAATCATTGAGAATCCCATAGAGTTCAGTGTTAATCAGTGAGACTCCCACAGGGTTCAGTGTTATTCAGTGAGACTCCCACAGGGTTCAGTGTTAATCAGTGAGACTCCCACATGGTACAGTGTTAATCAGTGAGACTCCCACTGGGTTCAGTGTTAATCAGTGAGACTCCCACAGGGTTCAGTGTTAATCAGTGAGAATCCCACAGGGTTCAGTGTTAATCATTGAGAATCCCATAGAGTTCAGTGTTAATCAGTGAGACTCCCATAGGGTTCAGTGTTAATCAGTGAGGCTCCCACAGGGTTCAGTGTTAATCAGTGAGACTCCCACAGGGTTCAGTGTTAATCAGTGAGACTCCCACAGGGTTCAGTGTTAATCAGTGAGACTCCCACAGGGTTCATGTGTTAATCAGTGAGACTCCCACAGTGTTCAGTGTTAATCAGTGAGACTCCCATAGGATCCAGTGTTAATCAGTGAGACTCCCACAGGGTTCAGTGTTAATCAGTGAGACTCCCACAGGGTTCATGTGTTAATCAGTGAGACTCCCATAGGGTTCAGTGTTAATCAGTGAGACTCCCACAGGGTTTAGTGTTAATCAGTGAGACTCCCATAGGGTTCAGTGTTAATCAATGAGACTCCCATATGGTTCAGTGTTAATCAGTGAGACTCCCACAGGGTTCAGTGTTAATCAGTGAGACTCCCACAGGGTTCAGTGTTAATCAGTGAGACTCCCTCAGGGTTCATGTGTTAATCAGTGAGACTCCCACAGGGTTCAGTGTTAATCAGTGAGACTCCCATAGGGTTCAGTGTTAATCAGTGAGATTCCGATAGGGTTCAGTGTTAATCAGTGAGACTCCCACAGTGTTCAGTGTTAATCAGTGAGACTCCCATAGGGTTCAGCGTTAATCTGTGAGACTCCAATAGGGTTCAGTGTTAATCAGTGAGACTCCCACAGGGTTCAGTGTTAATCAGTGAGACTCCCTCAGGGTTCATGTGTTAATCAGTGAGACTCCCATAGGGTTCAGTGTTAATCAGTGAGGCTCCCACAGGGTTCAGTGTTAATCAGTGAGACTCCCACAGGGTTCAGTGTTAATCAGTGAGACTCCCACAGGGTTCATGTGTTAATCAGTGAGACTCCCACAGTGTTCAGTGTTAATCAGTGAGACTCCCATAGGGTTCAGTGTTAATCAGTGAGCCTCCCACAGGGTTCAGTGTTAATCATTGAGACTCCCACAGGGTTCATGTGTTAATCAGTGAGACTCCCATAGGGTTCAGTGTTAATCAGTGAGACTCCCACAGGGTTCAGTGTTAATCAGTGAGACTCCCATAGGGTTCAGTGTTAATCAATGAGACTCCCATATGGTTCAGTGTTAATCAGTGAGACTCCCACAGGGTTCAGTGTTAATCAGTGAGACTCCCACAGGGTTCAGTGTTAATCAGTGAGACTCCCTCAGGGTTCATGTGTTAATCAGTGAGACTCCCATAGGGTTCAGTGTTAATCAGTGAGGCTCCCACAGGGTTCAGTGTTAATCAGTGAGACTCCCATAGGGTTCAGTGTTAATCAGTGAGACTGCCACAGGGTTCAGTGTTAATCAGTGAGACTCCCACAGGGTTCAGTGTTAATCAGTGAGACTCCCATAGGGTTCAGTGTTAATCAGTGAGATTCCCACAGGGTTCAGTGTTAATCAGTGAGACTCCCACAGGGTTCATGTGTTAATCAGTGAGACTCCCATAGGGTTCAGTGTTAATCAGTGAGACTCCCACAGGGTTCAGTGTTAATCAGTGAGACTCCCATAGGGTTCAGTGTTAATCAATGAGACTCCCATATGGTTCAGTGTTAATCAGTGAGACTCCCACAGGGTTCAGTGTTAATCAGTGAGACTCCCACAGGGTTCAGTGTTAATCAGTGAGACTCCCTCAGGGTTCATGTGTTAATCAGTGAGACTCCCATAGGGTTCAGTGTTAATCAGTGAGGCTCCCACAGGGTTCAGTGTTAATCAGTGAGACTCCCATAGGGTTCAGTGTTAATCAGTGAGACTGCCACAGGGTTCAGTGTTAATCAGTGAGACTCCCACAGGGTTCAGTGTTAATCAGTGAGACTCCCATAGGGTTCAGTGTTAATCAGTGAGATTCCCATAGGGTTCAGTGTTAATCAGTGAGACTCCCACAGTGTTCAGTGTTAATCAGTGAGACTCCCATAGGGTTCAGTGTTAATCTGTGAGACTCCCATAGGGTTCAGTGTTAATCAGTGAGACTCCAAAAGGGTTCAGTGTTAATCAGTGAGACTCCCATAGGGTTCAGTGTTAATCAGTGAGACTCTCACAGGGTTCAGTGTTAATCAGTGAGACTCCCATAGGGTTCAGTGTTAATCAGTGAGACTCCCACAGTGTTCAATGTTAATCTGTGAGACTCCCATAGGGTTCAGTGTTAATCAGTGAGACTCCCCCAGGGTTCAGTGTTAATCAGTGAGACTCCCACAGGGTTCAGTGTTAATCAGTGAGACTCCCATAGGGTTCAGTGTTAATCAGTGAGACTCCCACAGGGTTCAGTTTTAATCAGTGAGACTCCACAGGGTTCATGTGTTAATCAGTGAGACTCCCACAGTGTTCAGTGTTAATCAGTGAGACTCCATAGGGTTCAGTGTTAATCAGTGAGATTCCCACAGGGTTCAGTGTTAATCGTTGAGAATCCCATAGAGTTCAGTGTTAATCAGTGAGACTCCCACAGGGTTCAGTGTTAATCAGTGAGACTCCCACAGGGTTCAGTGTTAATCAGTGAGACTCCCACAGGGTTCAGTGTTAATCAGTGAAACTCCCACAGGGTTCAGTGTTAATCAGTGAGACTCCCACAGGGTTCAGTGTTAATCAGTGAGAATCCCACAGGGTTCAGTGTTAATCATTGAGAATCCCATAGAGTTCAGTGTTAATCAGTGAGACTCCCATAGGGTTCATTGTTAATCAGTGAGACTTCCATAGGGTTCAGTGTTAATCAGTGAGACTCCGATAGGTTTCAGTGTTAATCAGTGAGACTTCCATAGGGTTCAGTGTTAATCAGTGAGACTCCCATAGGGTTCAGTGTTAATCAGTGAGACTCCCTCAGGGTTCAGTGTTAATTAGTGAGACTCCCATAGGGTTAAGTGTTAATCAGTGAGACTCCCATAGGGTTCAGTGTTAATCAGTGAGACTCCCACAGGGTTCATTGTTAATCAGTGAGACTCCCACAGGGTTCAGTGTTAATCAGTGAGACTCCCATAAGGTTCAGTGTTAATCAGTGAGGCTCCCACAGGGTTCAGTGTTAATCAGTGAGACTCCCACAGGGTTCAGTGTTAATCAGTGAGACTCCCACAGGGTTCAGTGTTAATCAGTGAGACTCCCACAGGGTTCATGTGTTAATCAGTGAGACTCCCACAGTGTTCAGTGTTAATCAGTGAGACTCCCATAGGGTTCAGTGTTAATCAGTGAGACTCCCACAGGGTTCAGTGTTAATCAGTGAGACTCCCACAGGGTTCATGTGTTAATCAGTGAGACTCCCATAGGGTTCAGTGTTAATCAGTGAGACTCCCACAGGGTTCAGTGTTAATCAGTGAGACTCCCATAGGGTTCAGTGTTAATCAATGAGACTCCCATATGGTTCAGTGTTAATCAGTGAGACTCCCACAGGGTTCAGTGTTAATCAGTGAGACTCCCACAGGGTTCAGTGTTAATCAGTGAGACTCCCTCAGGGTTCATGTGTTAATCAGTGAGACTCCCATAGGGTTCAGTGTTAATCAGTGAGACTCCCACAGGGTTCAGTGTTAATCAGTGAGACTCCCACAGGGTTCAGTGTTAATCAGTGAGACTCCCATAGGGTTCAGTGTTAATCAGTGAGATTCCCATAGGGTTCAGTGTTAATCAGTGAGACTCCCACAGTGTTCAGTGTTAATCAGTGAGACTCCCATAGGGTTCAGCGTTAATCTGTGAGACTCCAATAGGGTTCAGTGTTAATCAGTGAGACTCCCACAGGGTTCAGTGTTAATCAGTGAGACTCCCATAGGGTTCAGTGTTAGTCAGTGAGACTCCCACAGGGTTCAGTGTTAATCAGTGAGACTCCCATAGGGTTCAGTGTTAATCAGTGAGACTCCGACAGTGTTCAATGTTAATCTGTGAGACTCCCATAGGGTTCAGTGTTAATCAGTGAGACTCCCACAGGGTTCAGTGTTAATCAGTGTTAATCAGTGAGACTCCCATAGGGTTCAGTGTTAATCAGTGAGACTCCCACAGGGTTCAGTGTTAATCAGTGAGACTCCCACAGGGTTCAGTGTTAATCAGTGAGACTCCCACAGGGTTCATGTGTTAATCAGTGAGACTCCCACAGTGTTCAGTGTTAATCAGTGAGACTCCCATAGGGTTCAGTGTTAATCAGTGAGACTCCCACAGGGTTCAGTGTTAATCATTGAGAATCCCATAGAGTTCAGTGTTAATCAGTGAGACTCCCACAGGGTTCAGTGTTATTCAGTGAGACTCCCACAGGGTTCAGTGTTAATCAGTGAGACTCCCACATGGTACAGTGTTAATCAGTGAGACTCCCACTGGGTTCAGTGTTAATCAGTGAGACTCCCACAGGGTTCAGTGTTAATCAGTGAGAATCCCACAGGGTTCAGTGTTAATCATTGAGAATCCCATAGAGTTCAGTGTTAATCAGTGAGACTCCCATAGGGTTCAGTGTTAATCAGTGAGGCTCCCACAGGGTTCAGTGTTAATCAGTGAGACTCCCACAGGGTTCAGTGTTAATCAGTGAGACTCCCACAGGGTTCAGTGTTAATCAGTGAGACTCCCACAGGGTTCATGTGTTAATCAGTGAGACTCCCACAGTGTTCAGTGTTAATCAGTGAGACTCCCACAGGATCCAGTGTTAATCAGTGAGACTCCCACAGGGTTCAGTGTTAATCAGTGAGACTCCCACAGGGTTCATGTGTTAATCAGTGAGACTCCCATAGGGTTCAGTGTTAATCAGTGAGACTCCCACAGGGTTTAGTGTTAATCAGTGAGACTCCCATAGGGTTCAGTGTTAATCAATGAGACTCCCATATGGTTCAGTGTTAATCAGTGAGACTCCCACAGGGTTCAGTGTTAATCAGTGAGACTCCCACAGGGTTCAGTGTTAATCAGTGAGACTCCCTCAGGGTTCATGTGTTAATCAGTGAGACTCCCACAGGGTTCAGTGTTAATCAGTGAGACTCCCATAGGGTTCAGTGTTAATCAGTGAGATTCCGATAGGGTTCAGTGTTAATCAGTGAGACTCCCACAGTGTTCAGTGTTAATCAGTGAGACTCCCATAGGGTTCAGCGTTAATCTGTGAGACTCCAATAGGGTTCAGTGTTAATCAGTGAGACTCCCACAGGGTTCAGTGTTAATCAGTGAGACTCCCATAGGGTTCAGTGTTAGTCAGTGAGACTCCCACAGGGTTCAGTGTTAATCAGTGAGACTCCCATAGGGTTCAGTGTTAATCAGTGAGACTCCCACAGTGTTCAATGTTAATCTGTGAGACTCCCATAGGGTTCAGTGTTAATCAGTGAGACTCCCACAGGGTTCAGTGTTAATCAGTGTTAATCAGTGAGACTCCCATAGGGTTCAGTGTTAATCAGTGAGACTCCCACAGGGTTCAGTGTTAATCAGTGAGACTCCCACAGGGTTCAGTGTTAATCAGTGAGACTCCCACAGGGTTCATGTGTTAATCAGTGAGACTCCCACAGTGTTCAGTGTTAATCAGTGAGACTCCCATAGGGTTCAGTGTTAATCAGTGAGACTCCCCCAGGGTTCAGTGTTAATCAGTGAGACTCCCACAGGGTTCAGTGTTAATCAGTGAGACTCCCATAGGGTTCAGTGTTAATCAGTGAGACTCCCACAGGGTTCAGTTTTAATCAGTGAGACTCCACAGGGTTCATGTGTTAATCAGTGAGACTCCCACAGTGTTCAGTGTTAATCAGTGAGACTCCATAGGGTTCAGTGTTAATCAGTGAGATTCCCACAGGGTTCAGTGTTAATCATTGAGAATCCCATAGAGTTCAGTGTTAATCAGTGAGACTCCCACAGGGTTCAGTGTTAATCAGTGAGACTCCCACAGGGTTCAGTGTTAATCAGTGAGACTCCCACAGGGTTCAGTGTTAATCAGTGAAACTCCCACAGGGTTCAGTGTTAATCAGTGAGACTCCCACAGGGTTCAGTGTTAATCAGTGAGAATCCCACAGGGTTCAGTGTTAATCATTGAGAATCCCATAGAGTTCAGTGTTAATCAGTGAGACTCCCATAGGGTTCATTGTTAATCAGTGAGACTTCCATAGGGTTCAGTGTTAATCAGTGAGACTCCGATAGGTTTCAGTGTTAATCAGTGAGACTTCCATAGGGTTCAGTGTTAATCAGTGAGACTCCCATAGGGTTCAGTGTTAATCAGTGAGACTCCCTCAGGGTTCAGTGTTAATTAGTGAGACTCCCATAGGGTTAAGTGTTAATCAGTGAGACTCCCATAGGGTTCAGTGTTAATCAGTGAGACTCCCACAGGGTTCATTGTTAATCAGTGAGACTCCCACAGGGTTCAGTGTTAATCAGTGAGACTCCCATAAGGTTCAGTGTTAATCAGTGAGGCTCCCACAGGGTTCAGTGTTAATCAGTGAGACTCCCACAGGGTTCAGTGTTAATCAGTGAGACTCCCACAGGGTTCAGTGTTAATCAGTGAGACTCCCACAGGGTTCATGTGTTAATCAGTGAGACTCCCACAGTGTTCAGTGTTAATCAGTGAGACTCCCATAGGGTTCAGTGTTAATCAGTGAGACTCCCACAGGGTTCAGTGTTAATCAGTGAGACTCCCACAGGGTTCATGTGTTAATCAGTGAGACTCCCATAGGGTTCAGTGTTAATCAGTGAGACTCCCACAGGGTTCAGTGTTAATCAGTGAGACTCCCATAGGGTTCAGTGTTAATCAATGAGACTCCCATATGGTTCAGTGTTAATCAGTGAGACTCCCACAGGGTTCAGTGTTAATCAGTGAGACTCCCACAGGGTTCAGTGTTAATCAGTGAGACTCCCTCAGGGTTCATGTGTTAATCAGTGAGACTCCCATAGGGTTCAGTGTTAATCAGTGAGACTCCCACAGGGTTCAGTGTTAATCAGTGAGACTCCCACAGGGTTCAGTGTTAATCAGTGAGACTCCCATAGGGTTCAGTGTTAATCAGTGAGATTCCCATAGGGTTCAGTGTTAATCAGTGAGACTCCCACAGTGTTCAGTGTTAATCAGTGAGACTCCCATAGGGTTCAGCGTTAATCTGTGAGACTCCAATAGGGTTCAGTGTTAATCAGTGAGACTCCCACAGGGTTCAGTGTTAATCAGTGAGACTCCCATAGGGTTCAGTGTTAGTCAGTGAGACTCCCACAGGGTTCAGTGTTAATCAGTGAGACTCCCATAGGGTTCAGTGTTAATCAGTGAGACTCCGACAGTGTTCAATGTTAATCTGTGAGACTCCCATAGGGTTCAGTGTTAATCAGTGAGACTCCCACAGGGTTCAGTGTTAATCAGTGTTAATCAGTGAGACTCCCATAGGGTTCAGTGTTAATCAGTGAGACTCCCACAGGGTTCAGTGTTAATCAGTGAGACTCCCACAGGGTTCAGTGTTAATCAGTGAGACTCCCACAGGGTTCATGTGTTAATCAGTGAGACTCCCACAGTGTTCAGTGTTAATCAGTGAGACTCCCATAGGGTTCAGTGTTAATCAGTGAGACTCCCACAGGGTTCAGTGTTAATCATTGAGAATCCCATAGAGTTCAGTGTTAATCAGTGAGACTCCCACAGGGTTCAGTGTTATTCAGTGAGACTCCCACAGGGTTCAGTGTTAATCAGTGAGACTCCCACATGGTACAGTGTTAATCAGTGAGACTCCCACTGGGTTCAGTGTTAATCAGTGAGACTCCCACAGGGTTCAGTGTTAATCAGTGAGAATCCCACAGGGTTCAGTGTTAATCATTGAGAATCCCATAGAGTTCAGTGTTAATCAGTGAGACTCCCATAGGGTTCAGTGTTAATCAGTGAGGCTCCCACAGGGTTCAGTGTTAATCAGTGAGACTCCCACAGGGTTCAGTGTTAATCAGTGAGACTCCCACAGGGTTCAGTGTTAATCAGTGAGACTCCCACAGGGTTCATGTGTTAATCAGTGAGACTCCCACAGTGTTCAGTGTTAATCAGTGAGACTCCCATAGGGTCCAGTGTTAATCAGTGAGACTCCCACAGGGTTCAGTGTTAATCAGTGAGACTCCCACAGGGTTCATGTGTTAATCAGTGAGACTCCCATAGGGTTCAGTGTTAATCAGTGAGACTCCCACAGGGTTTAGTGTTAATCAGTGAGACTCCCATAGGGTTCAGTGTTAATCAATGAGACTCCCATATGGTTCAGTGTTAATCAGTGAGACTCCCACAGGGTTCAGTGTTAATCAGTGAGACTCCCACAGGGTTCAGTGTTAATCAGTGAGACTCCCTCAGGGTTCATGTGTTAATCAGTGAGACTCCCACAGGGTTCAGTGTTAATCAGTGAGACTCCCATAGGGTTCAGTGTTAATCAGTGAGATTCCGATAGGGTTCAGTGTTAATCAGTGAGACTCCCACAGTGTTCAGTGTTAATCAGTGAGACTCCCATAGGGTTCAGCGTTAATCTGTGAGACTCCAATAGGGTTCAGTGTTAATCAGTGAGACTCCCACAGGGTTCAGTGTTAATCAGTGAGACTCCCATAGGGTTCAGTGTTAGTCAGTGAGACTCCCACAGGGTTCAGTGTTAATCAGTGAGACTCCCATAGGGTTCAGTGTTAATCAGTGAGACTCCCACAGTGTTCAATGTTAATCTGTGAGACTCCCATAGGGTTCAGTGTTAATCAGTGAGACTCCCACAGGGTTCAGTGTTAATCAGTGTTAATCAGTGAGACTCCCATAGGGTTCAGTGTTAATCAGTGAGACTCCCACAGGGTTCAGTGTTAATCAGTGAGACTCCCACAGGGTTCAGTGTTAATCAGTGAGACTCCCACAGGGTTCATGTGTTAATCAGTGAGACTCCCATAGGGTTCAGTGTTAATCAGTGAGACTCCCATAGGGTTCAGTGTTAATCAGTGAGACTCCCACAGGGTTCAGTGTTAATCATTGAGAATCCCATAGATTTCAGTGTTAATCAGTGAGACTCCCACAGGGTTCAGTGTTATTCAGTGAGACTCCCACAGGGTTCAGTGTTAATCAGTGAGACTCCCACAGGGTTCAGTGTTAATCAGTGAGACTCCCACTGGGTTCAGTGTTAATCAGTGAGACTCCCACAGGGTTCAGTGTTAATCAGTGAGAATCCCACAGGGTTCAGTGTTAATCATTGAGAATCCCATAGAGTTCAGTGTTAATCAGTGAGACTCCCATAGGGTTCAGTGTTAATCAGTGAGGCTCCCACAGGGTTCAGTGTTAATCAGTGAGACTCCCACAGGGTTCAGTGTTAATCAGTGAGACTCCCACAGGGTTCAGTGTTAATCAGTGAGACTCCCACAGGGTTCATGTGTTAATCAGTGAGACTCCCACAGTGTTCAGTGTTAATCAGTGAGACTCCCATAGGGTCCAGTGTTAATCAGTGAGACTCCCACAGGGTTCAGTGTTAATCAGTGAGACTCCCACAGGGTTCATGTGTTAATCAGTGAGACTCCCATAGGGTTCAGTGTTAATCAGTGAGACTCCCACAGGGTTCAGTGTTAATCAGTGAGACTCCCATAGGGTTCAGTGTTAATCAATGAGACTCCCATATGGTTCAGTGTTAATCAGTGAGAGTCCCACAGGGTTCAGTGTTAATCAGTGAGACTCCCACAGGGTTCAGTGTTAATCAGTGAGACTCCCTCAGGGTTCATGTGTTAATCAGTGAGACTCCCATAGGGTTCAGTGTTAATCAGTGAGACTCCCACAGGGTTCAGTGTTAATCAGTGAGACTCCCACAGGGTTCAGTGTTAATCAGTGAGACTCCCATAGGGTTCAGTGTTAATCAGTGAGATTCCCATAGGGTTCAGTGTTAATCAGTGAGACTCCCACAGTGTTCAGTGTTAATCAGTGAGACTCCCATAGGGTTCAGCGTTAATCTGTGAGACTCCAATAGGGTTCAGTGTTAATCAGTGAGCCTCCCACAGGGTTCAGTGTTAATCAGTGAGACTCCCACAGGGTTCATGTGTTAATCAGTGAGACTCCCATAGGGTTCAGTGTTAATCAGTGAGACTCCCACAGGGTTCAGTGTTAATCAGTGAGACTCCCATAGGGTTCAGTGTTAATCAATGAGACTCCCATATGGTTCAGTGTTAATCAGTGAGACTCCCACAGGGTTCAGTGTTAATCAGTGAGACTCCCACAGGGTTCAGTGTTAATCAGTGAGACTCCCTCAGGGTTCATGTGTTAATCAGTGAGACTCCCATAGGGTTCAGTGTTAATCAGTGAGGCTCCCACAGGGTTCAGTGTTAATCAGTGAGACTCCCATAGGGTTCAGTGTTAATCAGTGAGACTGCCACAGGGTTCAGTGTTAATCAGTGAGACTCCCACAGGGTTCAGTGTTAATCAGTGAGACTCCCATAGGGTTCAGTGTTAATCAGTGAGATTCCCATAGGGTTCAGTGTTAATCAGTGAGACTCCCACAGTGTTCAGTGTTAATCAGTGAGACTCCCATAGGGTTCAGTGTTAATCTGTGAGACTCCCATAGGGTTCAGTGTTAATCAGTGAGACTCCAAAAGGGTTCAGTGTTAATCAGTGAGACTCCCATAGGGTTCAGTGTTAATCAGTGAGACTCCCACAGGGTTCAGTGTTAATCAGTGAGACTCCCATAGGGTTCAGTGTTAATCAGTGAGACTCCCACAGTGTTCAATGTTAATCTGTGAGACTCCCATAGGGTTCAGTGTTAATCAGTGAGACTCCCACAGGGTTCAGTGTTAATCAGTGAAACTCCCACAGGGTTCAGTGTTAATCAGTGAGACTCCCATAGGGTTCAGTGTTGATCAGTGAGACTCCCACAGGGTTCAGTTTTAATCAGTGAGACTCCACAGGGTTCATGTGTTAATCAGTGAGACTCCCACAGTGTTCAGTGTTAATCAGTGAGACTCCCATAGGGTTCAGTGTTAATCAGTGAAACTCCCACAGGGTTCAGTGTTAATCATTGAGAATCCCATAGAGTTCAGTGTTAATCAGTGAGACTCCCACAGGGTTCAGTGTTAATCAGTGAGACTCCCACAGGGTTCAGTGTTAATCAGTGAGACTCCCACAGGGTTCAGTGTTAATCAGTGAGACTCCCACAGGGTTCAGTGTTAATCAGTGAGACTCCCACAGGGTTCAGTGTTAATCAGTGAGAATCCCACAGGGTTCAGTGTTAATCTTTGAGAATCCCATAGAGTTCAGTGTTAATCAGTGCGACTCCCATAGGGTTCATTGTTAATCAGTGAGACTTCCATAGGGTTCAGTGTTAATCAGTGAGACTCCCACAGTGTTCAGTGTTAATCAGTGAGACTCCCATAGGGTTCATTGTTAATCAGTGAGACTCCCACAGGGTTCATGTGTTAATCAGTGAGACTCCCACAGTGTTCAGTGTTAATCAGTGAGACTCCCATAGGGTTCAGTGTTAATCAGTGAGACTCCCACAGGGTTCAGTGTTAATCATTGAGAATCCCATAGAGTTCAGTGTTAATCAGTGAGACTCCCACAGGGTTCAGTGTTATTCAGTGAGACTCCCACAGGGTTCAGTGTTAATCAGTGAGACTCCCACAGGGTTCAGTGTTAATCAGTGAGACTCCCACAGGGTTCAGTGTTAATCAGTGAGACTCCCACAGGGTTTAGTGTTAATCAATGAGAATCCCACAGGGTTCAGTGTTAATCATTGAGAATCCCATAGAGTTCAGTGTTAATCAGTGAGACTCCCATAGGGTTCAGTGTTAATCAGTGAGGCTCCCACAGGGTTCAGTGTTAATCAGTGAGACTCCCACAGGGTTCAGTGTTAATCAGTGAGACTCCCACAGGGTTCAGTGTTAATCAGTGAGACTCCCACAGGGTTCATGTGTTAATCAGTGAGACTCCCACAGTGTTCAGTGTTAATCAGTGAGACTCCCACAGGGTTCATGTGTTAATCAGTGAGACTCCCATAGGGTTCAGTGTTAATCAGTGAGACTCCCACAGGGTTCAGTGTTAATCAGTGGGACTCCCATAGGGTTCAGTGTTAATCAATGAGACTCCCATATGGTTCAGTGTTAATCAGTGAGACTCCCACAGGGTTCAGTGTTAATCAGTGAGACTCCCACAGGGTTCAGTGTTAATCAGTGAGACTCCCTCAGGGTTCATGTGTTAATCAGTGAGACTCCCATAGGGTTCAGTGTTAATCAGTGAGACTCCCACAGGGTTCAGTGTTAATCAGTGAGACTCCCACAGGGTTCAGTGTTAATCAGTGAGACTCCCACAGGGTTCAGTGTTAATCAGTGGGACTCCCATAGGGTTCAGTGTTAATCAATGAGACTCCCATAGGGTTCAGTGTTAATCAGTGAGACTCCAAAAGGGTTCAGTGTTAATCAGTGAGACTCCCATAGGGTTCAGTGTTAATCAGTGAGACTCCCACAGGGTTCAGTGTTAATCAGTGAGACTCCCATAGGGTTCAGTGTTAATCAGTGAGACTCCCACAGTGTTCAATGTTAATCTGTGAGACTCCCATAGGGTTCAGTGTTAATCAGTGAGACTCCCACAGGGTTCAGTGTTAATCAGTGAAACTCCCACAGGGTTCAGTGTTAATCAGTGAGACTCCCATAGGGTTCAGTGTTGATCAGTGAGACTCCCACAGGGTTCAGTTTTAATCAGTGAGACTCCACAGGGTTCATGTGTTAATCAGTGAGACTCCCACAGTGTTCAGTGTTAATCAGTGAGACTCCCATAGGGTTCAGTGTTAATCAGTGAAACTCCCACAGGGTTCAGTGTTAATCATTGAGAATCCCATAGAGTTCAGTGTTAATCAGTGAGACTCCCACAGGGTTCAGTGTTAATCAGTGAGACTCCCACAGGGTTCAGTGTTAATCAGTGAGACTCCCACAGGGTTCAGTGTTAATCAGTGAGACTCCCACAGGGTTCAGTGTTAATCAGTGAGACTCCCACAGGGTTCAGTGTTAATCAGTGAGAATCCCACAGGGTTCAGTGTTAATCTTTGAGAATCCCATAGAGTTCAGTGTTAATCAGTGCGACTCCCATAGGGTTCATTGTTAATCAGTGAGACTTCCATAGGGTTCAGTGTTAATCAGTGAGACTCCCACAGTGTTCAGTGTTAATCAGTGAGACTCCCATAGGGTTCATTGTTAATCAGTGAGACTCCCACAGGGTTCATGTGTTAATCAGTGAGACTCCCACAGTGTTCAGTGTTAATCAGTGAGACTCCCATAGGGTTCAGTGTTAATCAGTGAGACTCCCACAGGGTTCAGTGTTAATCATTGAGAATCCCATAGAGTTCAGTGTTAATCAGTGAGACTCCCACAGGGTTCAGTGTTATTCAGTGAGACTCCCACAGGGTTCAGTGTTAATCAGTGAGACTCCCACAGGGTTCAGTGTTAATCAGTGAGACTCCCACAGGGTT
The DNA here is from genome assembly GCF_048934315.1 of Petromyzon marinus. Lineage (NCBI taxonomy): Eukaryota > Metazoa > Chordata > Hyperoartia > Petromyzontiformes > Petromyzontidae > Petromyzon > Petromyzon marinus. The sequence goes on from NW_027423612.1 coordinate 1,522,946, forward strand.
CAGTGTTAATCAGTGAGACTCCCACAGGGTTTAGTGTTAATCAGTGAGAATCCCACAGGGTTCAGTGTTAATCATTGAGAATCCCATAGAGTTCAGTGTTAATCAGTGAGACTCCCATAGGGTTCAGTGTTAATCAGTGAGGCTCCCACAGGGTTCAGTGTTAATCAGTGAGACTCCCATAGGGTTCATTGTTAATCAGTGAGACTCCCACAGGGTTCATGTGTTAATCAGTGAGACTCCCACAGTGTTCAGTGTTAATCAGTGAGACTCCCATAGGGTTCAGTGTTAATCAGTGAGACTCCCACAGGGTTCAGTGTTAATCATTGAGAATCCCATAGAGTTCAGTGTTAATCAGTGAGACTCCCACAGGGTTCAGTGTTATTCAGTGAGACTCCCACAGGGTTCAGTGTTAATCAGTGAGACTCCCACAGGGTTCAGTGTTAATCAGTGAGACTCCCACAGGGTTCAGTGTTAATCAGTGAGACTCCCACAGGGTTTAGTGTTAATCAGTGAGAATCCCACAGGGTTCAGTGTTAATCATTGAGAATCCCATAGAGTTCAGTGTTAATCAGTGAGACTCCCATAGGGTTCAGTGTTAATCAGTGAGGCTCCCACAGGGTTCAGTGTTAATCAGTGAGACTCCCACAGGGTTCAGTGTTAATCAGTGAGACTCCCACAGGGTTCAGTGTTAATCAGTGAGACTCCCACAGGGTTCATGTGTTAATCAGTGAGACTCCCACAGTGTTCAGTGTTAATCAGTGAGACTCCCACAGGGTTCATGTGTTAATCAGTGAGACTCCCATAGGGTTCAGTGTTAATCAGTGAGACTCCCACAGGGTTCAGTGTTAATCAGTGGGACTCCCATAGGGTTCAGTGTTAATCAGTGAAACTCCCACAGGGTTCAGTGTTAATCAGTGAGACTCCCATAGGGTTCAGTGTTGATCAGTGAGACTCCCACAGGGTTCAGTTTTAATCAGTGAGACTCCACAGGGTTCATGTGTTAATCAGTGAGACTCCCACAGTGTTCAGTGTTAATCAGTGAGACTCCCATAGGGTTCAGTGTTAATCAGTGAAACTCCCACAGGGTTCAGTGTTAATCATTGAGAATCCCATAGAGTTCAGTGTTAATCAGTGAGACTCCCACAGGGTTCAGTGTTAATCAGTGAGACTCCCACAGGGTTCAGTGTTAATCAGTGAGACTCCCACAGGGTTCAGTGTTAATCAGTGAGACTCCCACAGGGTTCAGTGTTAATCAGTGAGACTCCCACAGGGTTCAGTGTTAATCAGTGAGAATCCCACAGGGTTCAGTGTTAATCTTTGAGAATCCCATAGAGTTCAGTGTTAATCAGTGCGACTCCCATAGGGTTCATTGTTAATCAGTGAGACTTCCATAGGGTTCAGTGTTAATCAGTGAGACTCCCACAGTGTTCAGTGTTAATCAGTGAGACTCCCATAGGGTTCATTGTTAATCAGTGAGACTCCCACAGGGTTCATGTGTTAATCAGTGAGACTCCCACAGTGTTCAGTGTTAATCAGTGAGACTCCCATAGGGTTCAGTGTTAATCAGTGAGACTCCCACAGGGTTCAGTGTTAATCATTGAGAATCCCATAGAGTTCAGTGTTAATCAGTGAGACTCCCACAGGGTTCAGTGTTATTCAGTGAGACTCCCACAGGGTTCAGTGTTAATCAGTGAGACTCCCACAGGGTTCAGTGTTAATCAGTGAGACTCCCACAGGGTTCAGTGTTAATCAGTGAGACTCCCACAGGGTTTAGTGTTAATCAGTGAGAATCCCACAGGGTTCAGTGTTAATCATTGAGAATCCCATAGAGTTCAGTGTTAATCAGTGAGACTCCCATAGGGTTCAGTGTTAATCAGTGAGGCTCCCACAGGGTTCAGTGTTAATCAGTGAGACTCCCACAGGGTTCAGTGTTAATCAGTGAGACTCCCACAGGGTTCAGTGTTAATCAGTGAGACTCCCACAGGGTTCATGTGTTAATCAGTGAGACTCCCACAGTGTTCAGTGTTAATCAGTGAGACTCCCACAGGGTTCATGTGTTAATCAGTGAGACTCCCATAGGGTTCAGTGTTAATCAGTGAGACTCCCACAGGGTTCAGTGTTAATCAGTGGGACTCCCATAGGGTTCAGTGTTAATCAATGAGACTCCCATATGGTTCAGTGTTAATCAGTGAGACTCCCACAGGGTTCAGTGTTAATCAGTGAGACTCCCACAGGGTTCAGTGTTAATCAGTGAGACTCCCTCAGGGTTCATGTGTTAATCAGTGAGACTCCCATAGGGTTCAGTGTTAATCAGTGAGACTCCCACAGGGTTCAGTGTTAATCAGTGAGACTCCCACAGGGTTCAGTGTTAATCAGTGAGACTCCCATAGGGTTCAGTGTTAATCAGTGAGATTCCCATAGGGTTCAGTGTTAATCAGTGAGACTCCCACAGTGTTCAGTGTTAATCAGTGAGACTCCCATAGGGTTCAGCGTTAATCTGTGAGACTCCAATAGGGTTCAGTGTTAATCAGTGAGCCTCCCACAGGGTTCAGTGTTAATCAGTGAGACTCCCACAGGGTTCATGTGTTAATCAGTGAGACTCCCATATGGTTCAGTGTTAATCAGTGAGACTCCCACAGGGTTCAGTGTTAATCAGTGAGACTCCCATAGGGTTCAGTGTTAATCAATGAGACTCCCATATGGTTCAGTGTTAATCAGTGAGACTCCCACAGGGTTCAGTGTTAATCAGTGAGACTCCCACAGGGTTCAGTGTTAATCAGTGAGACTCCCTCAGGGTTCAGTGTTAATCAGTGAGACTGCCACAGGGTTCATGTGTTAATCAGTGAGACTCCCATATGGTTCAGTGTTAATCAGTGAGACTCCCACAGGGTTCAGTGTTAATCAGTGAGACTCCCACAGGGTTCAGTGTTAATCAGTGAGACTCCCTCAGGGTTCATGTGTTAATCAGTGAGACTCCCATAGGGTTCAGTGTTAATCAGTGAGACTCCCACAGGGTTCAGTGTTAATCAGTGAGACTCCCACAGGGTTCAGTGTTAATCAGTGAGACTCCCATAGGGTTCAGTGGTAATCAGTGAGATTCCCATAGGGTTCAGTGTTAATCAGTGAGACTCCCACAGTGTTCAGTGTTAATCAGTGAGACTCCCATAGGGTTCAGCGTTAATCTGTGAGACTCCAATAGGGTTCAGTGTTAATCAGTGAGCCTCCCACAGGGTTCAGTGTTAATCAGTGAGACTCCCACAGGGTTCATGTGTTAATCAGTGAGACTCCCATAGGGTTCAGTGTTAATCCGTGAGACTCCCACAGGGTTCAGTGTTAATCAGTGAGACTCCCATAGGGTCAGTGTTAATCAATGAGACTCCCATATGGTTCAGTGTTAATCAGTGAGACTCCCACAGGGTTCAGTGTTAATCAGTGAGACTCCCACAGGGTTCAGTGTTAATCAGTGAGACTCCCTCAGGGTTCATGTGTTAATCAGTGAGACTCCCATAGGGTTCAGTGTTAATCAGTGAGGCTCCCACAGGGTTCAGTGTTAATCAGTGAGACTCCCATAGGGTTCAGTGTTAATCAGTGAGACTGCCACAGGGTTCAGTGTTAATCAGTGAGACTCCCACAGGGTTCAGTGTTAATCAGTGAGACTCCCATAGGGTTCAGTGTTAATCAGTGAGATTCCCATAGGGTTCAGTGTTAATCAGTGAGACTCCCACAGTGTTCAGTGTTAATCAGTGAGACTCCCATAGGGTTCAGTGTTAATCTGTGAGACTCCCATAGGGTTCAGTGTTAATCAGTGAGACTCCAAAAGGGTTCAGTGTTAATCAGTGAGACTCCCATAGGGTTCAGTGTTAATCAGTGAGACTCCCACAGGGTTCAGTGTTAATCAGTGAGACTCCCACAGTGTTCAATGTTAATCTGTGAGACTCCCATAGGGTTCAGTGTTAATCAGTGAGACTCCCACAGGGTTCAGTGTTAATCAGTGAGACTCCCACAGGGTTCAGTGTTAATCAGTGAGACTCCCATAGGGTTCAGTGTTGATCAGTGAGACTCCCACAGGGTTCAGTTTTAATCAGTGAGACTCCACAGGGTTCATGTGTTAATCAGTGAGACTCCCACAGTGTTCAGTGTTAATCAGTGAGACTCCCATAGGGTTCAGTGTTAATCAGTGAAACTCCCACAGGGTTCAGTGTTAATCATTGAGAATCCCATAGAGTTCAGTGTTAATCAGTGAGACTCCCACAGGGTTCAGTGTTAATCAGTGAGACTCCCACAGGGTTCAGTGTTAATCAGTGAGACTCCCACAGGGTTCAGTGTTAATCAGTGAGACTCCCACAGGGTTCAGTGTTAATCAGTGAGACTCCCACAGGGTTCAGTGTTAATCAGTGAGAATCCCACAGGGTTCAGTGTTAATCTTTGAGAATCCCATAGAGTTCAGTGTTAATCAGTGCAACTCCCATAGGGTTCATTGTTAATCAGTGAGACTTCCATAGGGTTCAGTGTTAATCAGTGAGACTCCCACAGTGTTCAGTGTTAATCAGTGAGACTCCCATAGGGTTCATTGTTAATCAGTGAGACTCCCACAGGGTGCATGTGTTAATCAGTGAGACTCCCACAGTGTTCAGTGTTAATCAGTGAGACTCCCATAGGGTTCAGTGTTAATCAGTGAGACTCCCACAGGGTTCAGTGTTAATCATTGAGAATCCCATAGAGTTCAGTGTTAATCAGTGAGACTCCCACAGGGTTCAGTGTTATTCAGTGAGACTCCCACAGGGTTCAGTGTTAATCAGTGAAACTCCCACAGGGTTCAGTGTTAATCATTGAGAATCCCATAGAGTTCAGTGTTAATCAGTGAGACTCCCACAGGGTTCAGTGTTAATCAGTGAGACTCCCACAGGGTTCAGTGTTAATCAGTGAGACTCCCACAGGGTTCAGTGTTAATCAGTGAGACTCCCACAGGGTTCAGTGTTAATCAGTGAGACTCCCACAGGGTTCAGTGTTAATCAGTGAGAATCCCACAGGGTTCAGTGTTAATCTTTGAGAATCCCATAGAGTTCAGTGTTAATCAGTGCAACTCCCATAGGGTTCATTGTTAATCAGTGAGACTTCCATAGGGTTCAGTGTTAATCAGTGAGACTCCCACAGTGTTCAGTGTTAATCAGTGAGACTCCCATAGGGTTCATTGTTAATCAGTGAGACTCCCACAGGGTGCATGTGTTAATCAGTGAGACTCCCACAGTGTTCAGTGTTAATCAGTGAGACTCCCATAGGGTTCAGTGTTAATCAGTGAGACTCCCACAGGGTTCAGTGTTAATCATTGAGAATCCCATAGAGTTCAGTGTTAATCAGTGAGACTCCCACAGGGTTCAGTGTTATTCAGTGAGACTCCCACAGGGTTCAGTGTTAATCAGTGAGACTCCCACAGGGTTCAGTGTTAATCAGTGAGACTCCCATAGGGTTCAGTGTTAATCAGTGAGACTCCCACAGGGTTCAGTGTTAATCAGTGAGACTCCCACAGGGTTCAGTGTTAATCAGTGAGACTCCCTCAGGGTTCATGTGTTAATCAGTGAGACTCCCATAGGGTTCAGTGTTAATCAGTGAGACTCCCACAGGGTTCAGTGTTAATCAGTGAGACTCCCACAGGGTTCAGTGTTAATCAGTGAGACTCCCATAGGGTTCATTGTTAATCAGTGAGATTCCCATAGGGTTCAGTGTTAATCAGTGAGACTCCCACAGTGTTCAGTGTTAATCAGTGAGACTCCCATAGGGTTCAGCGTTAATCTGTGAGACTCCAATAGGGTTCAGTGTTAATCAGTGAGCCTCCCACAGGGTTCAGTGTTAATCAGTGAGACTCCCACAGGGTTCATGTGTTAATCAGTGAGACTCCCATAGGGTTCAGTGTTAATCAGTGAGACTCCCACAGGGTTCAGTGTTAATCAGTGAGACTCCCATAGGGTTCAGTGTTAATCAATGAGACTCCCATATGGTTCAGTGTTAATCAGTGAGACTCCCACAGGGTTCAGTGTTAATCAGTGAGACTCCCACAGGGTTCAGTGTTAATCAGTGAGACTCCCTCAGGGTTCATGTGTTAATCAGTGAGACTCCCATAGGGTTCAGTGTTAATCAGTGAGGCTCCCACAGGGTTCAGTGTTAATCAGTGAGACTCCCATAGGGTTCAGTGTTAATCAGTGAGACTGCCACAGGGTTCATGTGTTAATCAGTGAGACTCCCACAGTGTTCAGTGTTAATCAGTGAGACTCCCATAGGGTCCAGTGTTAATCAGTGAGACTCCCACAGGGTTCAGTGTTAATCAGTGAGACTCCCACAGGGTTCATGTGTTAATCAGTGAGACTCCCATAGGGTTCAGTGTTAATCAGTGAGACTCCCACAGGGTTCAGTGTTAATCAGTGAGACTCCCATAGGGTTCAGTGTTAATCAATGAGACTCCCATATGGTTCAGTGTTAATCAGTGAGACTCCCACAGGGTTCAGTGTTAATCAGTGAGACTCCCACAGGGTTCAGTGTTAATCAGTGAGACTCCCTCAGGGTTCATGTGTTAATCAGTGAGACTCCCATAGGGTTCAGTGTTAATCAGTGAGACTCCCACAGGGTTCAGTGTTAATCAGTGAGACTCCCATAGGGTTCAGTGTTAATCAGTGAGATTCCCATAGGGTTCAGTGTTAATCAGTGAGACTCCCACAGTGTTCAGTGTTAATCAGTGAGACTCCCATAGGGTTCAGCGTTAATCTGTGAGACTCCAATAGGGTTCAGTGTTAATCAGTGAGCCTCCCACAGGGTTCAGTGTTAATCAGTGAGACTCCCACAGGGTTCATGTGTTAATCAGTGAGACTCCCATAGGGTTCAGTGTTAATCAGTGAGACTCCCACAGGGTTCAGTGTTAATCAGTGAGACTCCCATAGGGTTCAGTGTTAATCAATGAGACTCCCATATGGTTCAGTGTTAATCAGTGAGACTCCCACAGGGTTCAGTGTTAATCAGTGAGACTCCCACAGGGTTCAGTGTTAATCAGTGAGACTCCCTCAGGGTTCATGTGTTAATCAGTGAGACTCCCATAGGGTTCAGTGTTAATCAGTGAGGCTCCCACAGGGTTCAGTGTTAATCAGTGAGACTCCCATAGGGTTCAGTGTTAATCAGTGAGACTGCCACAGGGTTCAGTGTTAATCAGTGAGACTCCCACAGGGTTCAGTGTTAATCAGTGAGACTCCCATAGGGTTCAGTGTTAATCAGTGAGATTCCCATAGGGTTCAGTGTTAATCAGTGAGACTCCCACAGTGTTCAGTGTTAATCAGTGAGACTCCCATAGGGTTCAGTGTTAATCTGTGAGACTCCCATAGGGTTCAGTGTTAATCAGTGAGACTCCAAAAGGGTTCAGTGTTAATCAGTGAGACTCCCATAGGGTTCAGTGTTAATCAGTGAGACTCCCACAGGGTTCAGTGTTAATCAGTGAGACTCCCATAGGGTTCAGTGTTAATCAGTGAGACTCCCACAGTGTTCAATGTTAATCTGTGAGACTCCCATAGGGTTCAGTGTTAATCAGTGAGACTCCCACAGGGTTCAGTGTTAATCAGTGAGACTCCCACAGGGTTCAGTGTTAATCAGTGAGACTCCCATAGGGTTCAGTGTTGATCAGTGAGACTCCCACAGGGTTCAGTTTTAATCAGTGAGACTCCACAGGGTTCATGTGTTAATCAGTGAGACTCCCACAGTGTTCAGTGTTAATCAGTGAGACTCCCATAGGGTTCAGTGTTAATCAGTGAAACTCCCACAGGGTTCAGTGTTAATCAGTGAGACTCCCACAGGGTTCAGTGTTAATCAGTGAGACTCCCACAGGGTTCAGTGTTAATCAGTGAGACTCCCACAGGGTTCAGTGTTAATCAGTGAGACTCCCACAGGGTTCAGTGTTAATCAGTGAGAATCCCACAGGGTTCAGTGTTAATCTTTGAGAATCCCATAGAGTTCAGTGTTAATCAGTGCGACTCCCATAGGGTTCATTGTTAATCAGTGAGACTTCCATAGGGTTCAGTGTTAATCAGTGAGACTCCCACAGTGTTCAGTGTTAATCAGTGAGACTCCCATAGGGTTCATTGTTAATCAGTGAGACTCCCACAGGGTTCATGTGTTAATCAGTGAGACTCCCACAGTGTTCAGTGTTAATCAGTGAGACTCCCATAGGGTTCAGTGTTAATCAGTGAGACTCCCACAGGGTTCAGTGTTAATCATTGAGAATCCCATAGAGTTCAGTGTTAATCAGTGAGACTCCCACAGGGTTCAGTGTTATTCAGTGAGACTCCCACAGGGTTCAGTGTTAATCAGTGAGACTCCCACAGGGTTCAGTGTTAATCAGTGAGACTCCCACAGGGTTCAGTGTTAATCAGTGAGACTCCCACAGGGTTCAGTGTTAATCAGTGAGAATCCCACAGGGTTCAGTGTTAATCATTGAGAATCCCATAGAGTTCAGTGTTAATCAGTGAGACTCCCATAGGGTTCAGTGTTAATCAGTGAGGCTCCCACAGGGTTCAGTGTTAATCAGTGAGACTCCCACAGGGTTCAGTGTTAATCAGTGAGACTCCCACAGGGTTCAGTGTTAATCAGTGAGACTCCCTCAGGGTTCATGTGTTAATCAGTGAGACTCCCATAGGGTTCAGTGTTAATCAGTGAGACTCCCACAGGGTTCAGTGTTAATCAGTGAGACTCCCACAGGGTTCAGTGTTAATCAGTGAGACTCCCATAGGGTTCAGTGTTAATCAGTGAGATTCCCATAGGGTTCAGTGTTAATCAGTGAGACTCCCACAGTGTTCAGTGTTAATCAGTGAGACTCCCATAGGGTTCAGCGTTAATCTGTGAGACTCCAATAGGGTTCAGTGTTAATCAGTGAGCCTCCCACAGGGTTCAGTGTTAATCAGTGAGACTCCCACAGGGTTCATGTGTTAATCAGTGAGACTCCCATAGGGTTCAGTGTTAATCAGTGAGACTCCCACAGGGTTCAGTGTTAATCAGTGAGACTCCCATAGGGTTCAGTGTTAATCAATGAGACTCCCATATGGTTCAGTGTTAATCAGTGAGACTCCCACAGGGTTCAGTGTTAATCGGTGAGACTCCCACAGGGTTCAGTGTTAATCAGTGAGACTCCCTCAGGGTTCATGTGTTAATCAGTGAGACTCCCATAGGGTTCAGTGTTAATCAGTGAGGCTCCCACAGGGTTCAGTGTTAATCAGTGAGACTCCCATAGGGTTCAGTGTTAATCAGTGAGACTGCCACAGGGTTCAGTGTTAATCAGTGAGACTCCCACAGTGTTCAGTGTTAATCAGTGAGACTCCCATAGGGTTCAGTGTTAATCAGTGAGATTCCCATAGGGTTCAGTGTTAATCAGTGAGACTCCCACAGTGTTCAGTGTTAATCAGTGAGACTCCCATAGGGTTCAGTGTTAATCTGTGAGACTCCCATAGGGTTCAGTGTTAATCAGTGAGACTCCAAAAGGGTTCAGTGTTAATCAGTGAGACTCCCATAGGGTTCAGTGTTAATCAGTGAGACTCCCACAGGGTTCAGTGTTAATCAGTGAGACTCCCATAGGGTTCAGTGTTAATCAGTGAGACTCCCACAGTGTTCAATGTTAATCTGTGAGACTCCCATAGGGTTCAGTGTTAATCAGTGAGACTCCCACAGGGTTCAGTGTTAATCAGTGAGACTCCCACAGGGTTCAGTGTTAATCAATGAGACTCCCATAGGGTTCAGTGTTGATCAGTGAGACCCCCACAGGGTTCAGTTTTAATCAGTGAGACTCCACAGGGTTCATGTGTTAATCAGTGAGACTCCCACAGTGTTCAGTGTTAATCAGTGAGACTCCCATAGGGTTCAGTGTTAATCAGTGAAACTCCCACAGGGTTCAGTGTTAATCATTGAGAATCCCATAGAGTTCAGTGTTAATCAGTGAGACTCCCACAGGGTTCAGTGTTAATCAGTGAGACTCCCACAGGGTTCAGTGTTAATCAGTGAGACTCCCACAGGGTTCAGTGTTAATCAGTGAGACTCCCACAGGGTTCAGTGTTAATCAGTGAGACTCCCACAGGGTTCAGTGTTAATCAGTGAGAATCCCACAGGGTTCAGTGTTAATCATTGAGAATCCCATAGAGTTCAGTGTTAATCAGTGAGACTCCCATAGGGTTCATTGTTAATCAGTGAGACTTCCATAGGGTTCAGTGTTAATCAGTGAGACTCCGATAGGTTTCAGTGTTAATCAGTGAGACTTCCACAGGGTTCAGTGTTAATCAGTGAGACTCCCATAGGGTTCAGTGTTAATCAGTGAGACTCCCTCAGGGTTCAGTGTTAATTAGTGAGACTCCCATAGGGTTAAGTGTTAATCAGTGAGACTCCCATAGGGTTCAGTGTTAATCAGTGAGACTCCCACAGGGTTCATTGTTAATCAGTGAGACTCCCACAGGGTTCAGTGTTAATCAGTGAGACTCCCATAGGGTTCAGTGTTAATCAGTGAGGCTCCCACAGGGTTCAGTGTTAATCAGTGAGACTCCCACAGGGTTCAGTGTTAATCAGTGAGACTCCCACAGGGTTCAGTGTTAATCAGTGAGACTCCCACAGGGTTCATGTGTTAATCAGTGAGACTCCCACAGTGTTCAGTGTTAATCAGTGAGACTCCCATAGGGTTCAGTGTTAATCAGTGAGACTCCCACAGGGTTCAGTGTTAATCAGTGAGACTCCCACAGGGTTCAGTGTTAATCAGTGAGACTCCCTCAGGGTTCATGTGTTAATCAGTGAGACTCCCATAGGGTTCAGTGTTAATCAGTGAGACTCCCACAGGGTTCAGTGTTAATCAGTGAGACTCCCACAGGGTTCAGTGTTAATCAGTGAGACTCCCATAGGGTTCAGTGTTAATCAGTGAGATTCCCATAGGGTTCAGTGTTAATCAGTGAGACTCCCACAGTGTTCAGTGTTAATCAGTGAGACTCCCATAGGGTTCAGCGTTAATCTGTGAGACTCCAATAGGGTCCAGTGTTAATCAGTGAGACTCCCACAGGGTTCCGTGTTAATCAGTGAGACTCCCATAGGGTTCAGTGTTAGTCAGTGAGACTCCCACAGGGTTCAGTGTTAATCAGTGAGACTCCCATAGGGTTCAGTGTTAATCAGTGAGACTCCCACAGTGTTCAATGTTAATCTGTGAGACTCCCATAGGGTTCAGTGTTAATCAGTGAGACTCCCACAGGGTTCAGTGTTAATCAGTGAGACTCCCTCAGGGTTCATGTGTTAATCAGTGAGACTCCCATAGGGTTCAGTGTTAATCAGTGAGACTCCCACAGGGTTCAGTGTTAATCAGTGAGACTCCCACAGGGTTCAGTGTTAATCAGTGAGACTCCCATAGGGTTCAGTGTTAATCAGTGAGATTCCCATAGGGTTCAGTGTTAATCAGTGAGACTCCCACAGTGTTCAGTGTTAATCAGTGAGACTCCCATAGGGTTCAGTGTTAATCTGTGAGACTCCCATAGGGTTCAGTGTTAATCAGTGAGACTCCAAAAGGGTTCAGTGTTAATCAGTGAGACTCCCATAGGGTTCAGTGTTAATCAGTGAGACTCCCACAGGGTTCAGTGTTAATCAGTGAGACTCCCATAGGGTTCAGTGTTAATCAGTGAGACTCCCACAGTGTTCAATGTTAATCTGTGAGACTCCCATAGGGTTCAGTGTTAATCAGTGAGACTCCCACAGGGTTCAGTGTTAATCAGTGAGACTCCCACAGGGTTCAGTGTTAATCAATGAGACTCCCATAGGGTTCAGTGTTGATCAGTGAGACCCCCACAGGGTTCAGTTTTAATCAGTGAGACTCCACAGGGTTCATGTGTTAATCAGTGAGACTCCCACAGTGTTCAGTGTTAATCAGTGAGACTCCCATAGGGTTCAGTGTTAATCAGTGAAACTCCCACAGGGTTCAGTGTTAATCATTGAGAATCCCATAGAGTTCAGTGTTAATCAGTGAGACTCCCACAGGGTTCAGTGTTAATCAGTGAGACTCCCACAGGGTTCAGTGTTAATCAGTGAGACTCCCACAGGGTTCAGTGTTAATCAGTGAGACTCCCACAGGGTTCAGTGTTAATCAGTGAGACTCCCACAGGGTTCAGTGTTAATCAGTGAGAATCCCACAGGGTTCAGTGTTAATCATTGAGAATCCCATAGAGTTCAGTGTTAATCAGTGAGACTCCCATAGGGTTCATTGTTAATCAGTGAGACTTCCATAGGGTTCAGTGTTAATCAGTGAGACTCCGATAGGTTTCAGTGTTAATCAGTGAGACTTCCACAGGGTTCAGTGTTAATCAGTGAGACTCCCATAGGGTTCAGTGTTAATCAGTGAGACTCCCTCAGGGTTCAGTGTTAATTAGTGAGACTCCCATAGGGTTAAGTGTTAATCAGTGAGACTCCCATAGGGTTCAGTGTTAATCAGTGAGACTCCCACAGGGTTCATTGTTAATCAGTGAGACTCCCACAGGGTTCAGTGTTAATCAGTGAGACTCCCATAGGGTTCAGTGTTAATCAGTGAGGCTCCCACAGGGTTCAGTGTTAATCAGTGAGACTCCCACAGGGTTCAGTGTTAATCAGTGAGACTCCCACAGGGTTCAGTGTTAATCAGTGAGACTCCCACAGGGTTCATGTGTTAATCAGTGAGACTCCCACAGTGTTCAGTGTTAATCAGTGAGACTCCCATAGGGTTCAGTGTTAATCAGTGAGACTCCCACAGGGTTCAGTGTTAATCAGTGAGACTCCCACAGGGTTCAGTGTTAATCAGTGAGACTCCCTCAGGGTTCATGTGTTAATCAGTGAGACTCCCATAGGGTTCAGTGTTAATCAGTGAGACTCCCACAGGGTTCAGTGTTAATCAGTGAGACTCCCACAGGGTTCAGTGTTAATCAGTGAGACTCCCATAGGGTTCAGTGTTAATCAGTGAGATTCCCATAGGGTTCAGTGTTAATCAGTGAGACTCCCACAGTGTTCAGTGTTAATCAGTGAGACTCCCATAGGGTTCAGCGTTAATCTGTGAGACTCCAATAGGGTCCAGTGTTAATCAGTGAGACTCCCACAGGGTTCCGTGTTAATCAGTGAGACTCCCATAGGGTTCAGTGTTAGTCAGTGAGACTCCCACAGGGTTCAGTGTTAATCAGTGAGACTCCCATAGGGTTCAGTGTTAATCAGTGAGACTCCCACAGTGTTCAATGTTAATCTGTGAGACTCCCATAGGGTTCAGTGTTAATCAGTGAGACTCCCACAGGGTTCAGTGTTAATCAGTGAGACTCCCTCAGGGTTCATGTGTTAATCAGTGAGACTCCCATAGGGTTCAGTGTTAATCAGTGAGACTCCCACAGGGTTCAGTGTTAATCAGTGAGACTCCCACAGGGTTCAGTGTTAATCAGTGAGACTCCCATAGGGTTCAGTGTTAATCAGTGAGATTCCCATAGGGTTCAGTGTTAATCAGTGAGACTCCCACAGTGTTCAGTGTTAATCAGTGAGACTCCCATAGGGTTCAGCGTTAATCTGTGAGACTCCAATAGGGTTCAGTGTTAATCAGTGAGACTCCCACAGGGTTCAGTGTTAATCAGTGAGACTCCCATAGGGTTCAGTGTTAGTCAGTGAGACTCCCACAGGGTTCAGTGTTAATCAGTGAGACTCCCATAGGGTTCAGTGTTAATCAGTGAGACTCCCACAGTGTTCAATGTTAATCTGTGAGACTCCCATAGGGTTCAGTGTTAATCAGTGAGACTCCCACAGGGTTCATGTGTTAATCAGTGAGACTCCCACAGTGTTCAGTGTTAATCAATGAGACTCCCATAGGGTTCAGTGTTAATCAGTGAGACTCCCACAGTGTTCAATGTTAATCTGTGAGACTCCCATAGGGTTCAGTGTTAATCAGTGAGACTCCCACAGGGTTCAGTGTTAATCAGTGTTAATCAGTGAGACTCCCATAGGGTTCAGTGTTAATCAGTGAGACTCCCACAGGGTTCAGTGTTAATCAGTGAGACTCCCACAGGGTTCATGTGTTAATCAGTGAGACTCCCACAGTGTTCAGTGTTAATCAGTGAGACTCCCACAGGGTTCAGTGTTAATCAGTGAGACTCCCATAGGGTTCAGTGTTAATCAGTGAGATTCCCTTAGGGTTCAGTGTTAATCAGTGAGACTCCCACAGTGTTCAGTGTTAATCAGTGAGACTCCCATAGGGTTCAGCGTTAATCTGTGAGACTCCAATAGGGTCCAGTGTTAATCAGTGAGACTCCCACAGGGTTCAGTGTTAATCAGTGAGACTCCCATAGGGTTCAGTGTTAGTCAGTGAGACTCCCACAGGGTTCAGTGTTAATCAGTGAGACTCCCATAGGGTTCAGTGTTAATCAGTGAGACTCCCACAGTGTTCAATGTTAATCTGTGAGACTCCCATAGGGTTCAGTGTTAATCAGTGAGACTCCCACAGGGTTCAGTGTTAATCAGTGAGACTCCCACAGGGTTCAGTGATAATCAGTGAGACTCCCACAGGGTTCATGTGTTAATCAGTGAGACTCCCACAGTGTTCAGTGTTAATCAGTGAGACTCCCATAGGGTTCAGTGTTAATCAGTGAGACTCCCACAGGGTTCAGTGTTAATCATTGAGAATCCCATAGAGTTCAGTGTTAATCAGTGAGACTCCCACAGGGTTCAGTGTTATTCAGTGAGACTCCCACAGGGTTCAGTGTTAATCAGTGAGACTCCCACAGGGTTCAGTGTTAATCAGTGAGACTCCCACAGGGTTCAGTGTTAATCAGTGAGACTCCCACAGGGTTCAGTGTTAATCAGTGAGAATCCCACAGGGTTCAGTGTTAATCATTGAGACTCCCATAGAGTTCAGTGTTAATCAGTGAGACTCCCATAGGGTTCAGTGTTAATCAGTGAGGCTCCCACAGGGTTCAGTGTTAATCAGTGAGACTCCCACAGGGTTCAGTGTTAATCAGTGAGACTCCCACAGGGTTCAGTGTTAATCAGTGAGACTCGCACAGGGTTCATGTGTTAATCAGTGAGACTCCCACAGGGTTCATGTGTTAATCAGTGAGACTCCCATAGGGTTCAGTGTTAATCAGTGAGACTCCCACAGGGTTCAGTGTTAATCAGTGAGACTCCCATAGGGTTCAGTGTTAATCAATGAGACTCCCATATGGTTCAGTGTTAATCAGTGAGACTCCCACAGGGTTCAGTGTTAATCAGTGAGACTCCCACAGGGTTCAGTGTTAATCAGTGAGACTCCCTCAGGGTTCATGTGTTAATCAGTGAGACTCCCATAGGGTTCAGTGTTAATCAGTGAGACTCCCACAGGGTTCAGTGTTAATCAGTGAGACTCCCACAGGGTTCAGTGTTAATCAGTGAGACTCCCATAGGGTTCAGTGTTAATCAGTGAGATTCCCATAGGGTTCAGTGTTAATCAGTGAGACTCCCACAGTGTTCAGTGTTAATCAGTGAGACTCCCATAGGGTTCAGCGTTAATCTGTAAGACTCCAATAGGGTTCAGTGTTAATCAGTGAGACTCCCACAGGGTTCAGTGTTAATCAGTGAGACTCCCACAGTGTTCAATGTTAATCTGTGAGACTCCCATAGGGTTCAGTGTTAATCAGTGAGACTCCCACAGGGTTCAGTGTTAATCAGTGTTAATCAGTGAGACTCCCATAGGGTTCAGTGTTAATCAGTGAGACTCCCACAGGGTTCAGTGTTAATCAGTGAGACTCCCACAGGGTTCATGTGTTAATCAGTGAGACTCCCAGAGTGTTCAGTGTTAATCAGTGAGACTCCCATAGGGTTCAGTTTTAATCAGTGAGACTCCCACAGGGTTCAGTGTTAATCATTGAGAATCCCATAGAGTTCAGTGTTAATCAGTGAGACTCCCACAGGGTTCAGTGTTATTCAGTGAGACTCCCACAGGGTTCAGTGTTAATCAGTGAGACTCCCACAGGGTTCAGTGTTAATCAGTGAGACTCCCACAGGGTTCAGTGTTAATCAGTGAGACTCCCACAGGGTTCAGTGTTAATCAGTGAGAATCCCACAGGGTTCAGTGTTAATCATTGAGAATCCCATAGAGTTCAGTGTTAATCAGTGAGACTCCCATAGGGTTCATTGTTAATCAGTGAGACTTCCATAGGGTTCAGTGTTAATCAGTGAGACTCCGATAGGTTTCAGTGTTAATCAGTGAGACTTCCACAGGGTTCAGTGTTAATCAGTGAGACTCCCATAGGGTTCAGTGTTAATCAGTGAAACTCCCTCAGGGTTCAGTGTTAATTAGTGAGACTCCCATAGGGTTAAGTGTTAATCAGTGAGACTCCCATAGGGTTCAGTGTTAATCAGTGAGACTCCCACAGGGTTCAGTGTTAATCAGTGAGACTCCCACAGGGTTCAGTGTTAATCAGTGAGACTCCCACAGGGTTCAGTGTTAATCAGTGAGAATCCCACAGGGTTCAGTGTTAATCATTGAGAATCCCACAGTGTTCATTGTTAATCAGTGAGACTCCCATAGGGTTCAGTGTTAATCAGTGAGACTCCCACAGGGTTCAGTGTTAATCAGTGAGACTCCCACAGGGTTCATGTGTTAATCAGTGAGACTCCCATAGGGTTTAGTGTTAATCAGTGAGACTCCCACAGGGTTCAGTGTTAATCAGTGAGACTCCCATAGGGTTCAGTGTTAATCAATGAGACTCCCATATGGTTCAGTGTTAATCAGTGAGACTCCCACAGGGTTCAGTGTTAATCAGTGAAACTCCCACAGGGTTCAGTGTTAATCAGTGAGACTCCCTCAGGGTTCATGTGTTAATCAGTGAGACTCCCACAGGGTTCAGTGTTAATCAGTGAGAATCCCACAGGGTTCAGTGTTAATCATTGAGAATCCCATAGAGTTCATGTGTTAATCAGTGAGACTCCCACAGGGTTCAGTGTTAATCAGTGAGACTCCCACAGGGTTCAGTGTTAATCAGTGAGAATCCCACAGGGTTCAGTGTTAATCATTGAGAATCCCATAGAGTTCAGTGTTAATCAGTGAGACTCCCATAGGGTTCATTGTTAATCAGTGAGACTTCCATAGGGTTCAGTGTTAATCAGTGAGACTCCGATAGGTTTCAGTGTTAATCAGTGAGACTTCCACAGGGTTCAGTGTTAATCAGTGAGACTCCCATAGGGTTCAGTGTTAATCAGTGAAACTCCCTCAGGGTTCAGTGTTAATTAGTGAGACTCCCATAGGGTTAAGTGTTAATCAGTGAGACTCCCATAGGGTTCAGTGTTAATCAGTGAGACTCCCACAGGGTTCAGTGTTAATCAGTGAGACTCCCACAGGGTTCAGTGTTAATCAGTGAGACTCCCACAGGGTTCAGTGTTAATCAGTGAGAATCCCACAGGGTTCAGTGTTAATCATTGAGAATCCCACAGTGTTCATTGTTAATCAGTGAGACTCCCATAGGGTTCAGTGTTAATCAGTGAGACTCCCACAGGGTTCAGTGTTAATCAGTGAGACTCCCACAGGGTTCATGTGTTAATCAGTGAGACTCCCATAGGGTTTAGTGTTAATCAGTGAGACTCCCACAGGGTTCAGTGTTAATCAGTGAGACTCCCATAGGGTTCAGTGTTAATCAATGAGACTCCCATATGGTTCAGTGTTAATCAGTGAAACTCCCACAGGGTTCAGTGTTAATCAGTGAGACTCCCTCAGAGTTCATGTGTTAATCAGTGAGACTCCCACAGGGTTCAGTGTTAATCAGTGAGAATCCCACAGGGTTCAGTGTTAATCATTGAGAATCCCATAGAGTTCATGTGTTAATCAGTGAGACTCCCACAGTGTTCAGTGTTAATCAGTGAGACTCCCATAGGGTTCAGTGTTAATCAGTGAGACTCCCACAGGGTTCAGTGTTAATCAGTGAGACTCCCACAGGGTTCATGTGTTAATCAGTGAGACTCCCATAGGGTTTAGTGTTAATCAGTGAGACTCCCACAGGGTTCAGTGTTAATCAGTGAGACTCCCATAGGGTTCAGTGTTAATCAATGAGACTCCCATATGGTTCAGTGTTAATCAGTGAGACTCCCACAGGGTTCAGTGTTAATCAGTGAGACTCCCACAGGGTTCAGTGTTAATCAGTGAGACTCCCTCAGGGTTCATGTGTTAATCAGTGAGACTCCCATAGGGTTCAGTGTTAATCAGTGAGACTCCCACAGGGTTCAGTGTTAATCAGTGAGACTCCCATAGGGTTCAGTGTTAATCAGTGAGACTCCCACAGGGTTCAGTGTTAATCAGTGAGACTTCCACAGGGTTCAGTGTTAATCAGTGAGACTCCCATAGGGTTCAGTGTTAATCAGTGAGACTCCCACAGGGTTCAGTGTTAATCAGTGAGACTCCCACAGGGTTCAGTGTTAATCAGTGAGACTCCCATAGGGTTCAGTGTTAATCAATGAGACTCCCATATGGTTCAGTGTTAATCAGTGAGACTCCCACAGGGTTCAGTGTTAATCAGTGAAACTCCCACAGGGTTCAGTGTTAATCAGTGAGACTCCCTCAGGGTTCATATGTTAATCAGTGAGACTCCCACAGGGTTCAGTGTTAATCAGTGAGAATCCCACAGGGTTCAGTGTTAATCATTGAGAATCCCATAGAGTTCATGTGTTAATCAGTGAGACTCCCACAGTGTTCAGTGTTAATCAGTGAGACTCCCATAGGGTTCAGTGTTAATCAGTGAGACTCCCACAGGGTTCAGTGTTAATCAGTGAGACTCCCACAGGGTTCATGTGTTAATCAGTGAGACTCCCACAGTGTTCAATGTTAATCTGTGAGACTCCCATAGGGTTCAGTGTTAATCAGTGAGACTCCCACAGGGTTCAGTGTTAATCAGTGAGACTCCCTCAGGGTTCATGTGTTAATCAGTGAGACTCCCATAGGGTTCAGTGTTAATCAGTGAGACTCCCACAGGGTTCAGTGTTAATCAGTGAGACTCCCACAGGGTTCAGTGTTAATCAGTGAGACTCCCATAGGGTTCAGTGTTAATCAGTGAGATTCCCATAGGGTTCAGTGTTAATCAGTGAGACTCCCACAGTGTTCAGTGTTAATCAGTGAGACTCCCATAGGGTTCAGCGTTAATCTGTGAGACTCCAATAGGGTTCAGTGTTAATCAGTGAGACTCCCACAGGGTTCAGTGTTAATCAGTGAGACTCCCATAGGGTTCAGTGTTAGTCAGTGAGACTCCCACAGGGTTCTGTGTTAATCAGTGAGACTCCCATAGGGTTCAGTGTTAATCAGTGAGACTCCCACAGTGTTCAATGTTAATCTGTGAGACTCCCATAGGGTTCAGTGTTAATCAGTGAGACTCCCACAGGGTTCATGTGTTAATCAGTGAGACTCCCACAGTGTTCAGTGTTAATCAATGAGACTCCCATAGGGTTCAGTGTTAATCAGTGAGACTCCCACAGTGTTCAATGTTAATCTGTGAGACTCCCATAGGGTTCAGTGTTAATCAGTGAGACTCCCACAGGGTTCAGTGTTAATCAGTGTTAATCAGTGAGACTCCCATAGGGTTCAGTGTTAATCAGTGAGACTCCCACAGGGTTCAGTGTTAATCAGTGAGACTCCCACAGGGTTCATGTGTTAATCAGTGAGACTCCCACAGTGTTCAGTGTTAATCAGTGAGACTCCCACAGGGTTCAGTGTTAATCAGTGAGACTCCCATAGGGTTCAGTGTTAATCAGTGAGATTCCCTTAGGGTTCAGTGTTAATCAGTGAGACTCCCACAGTGTTCAGTGTTAATCAGTGAGACTCCCATAGGGTTCAGCGTTAATCTGTGAGACTCCAATAGGGTCCAGTGTTAATCAGTGAGACTCCCACAGGGTTCAGTGTTAATCAGTGAGACTCCCATAGGGTTCAGTGTTAGTCAGTGAGACTCCCACAGGGTTCAGTGTTAATCAGTGAGACTCCCATAGGGTTCAGTGTTAATCAGTGAGACTCCCACAGTGTTCAATGTTAATCTGTGAGACTCCCATAGGGTTCAGTGTTAATCAGTGAGACTCCCACAGGGTTCAGTGTTAATCAGTGAGACTCCCACAGGGTTCAGTGATAATCAGTGAGACTCCCACAGGGTTCATGTGTTAATCAGTGAGACTCCCACAGTGTTCAGTGTTAATCAGTGAGACTCCCATAGGGTTCAGTGTTAATCAGTGAGACTCCCACAGGGTTCAGTGTTAATCATTGAGAATCCCATAGAGTTCAGTGTTAATCAGTGAGACTCCCACAGGGTTCAGTGTTATTCAGTGAGACTCCCACAGGGTTCAGTGTTAATCAGTGAGACTCCCACAGGGTTCAGTGTTAATCAGTGAGACTCCCACAGGGTTCAGTGTTAATCAGTGAGACTCCCACAGGGTTCAGTGTTAATCAGTGAGAATCCCACAGGGTTCAGTGTTAATCATTGAGACTCCCATAGAGTTCAGTGTTAATCAGTGAGACTCCCATAGGGTTCAGTGTTAATCAGTGAGGCTCCCACAGGGTTCAGTGTTAATCAGTGAGACTCCCACAGGGTTCAGTGTTAATCAGTGAGACTCCCACAGGGTTCAGTGTTAATCAGTGAGACTCGCACAGGGTTCATGTGTTAATCAGTGAGACTCCCACAGGGTTCATGTGTTAATCAGTGAGACTCCCATAGGGTTCAGTGTTAATCAGTGAGACTCCCACAGGGTTCAGTGTTAATCAGTGAGACTCCCATAGGGTTCAGTGTTAATCAATGAGACTCCCATATGGTTCAGTGTTAATCAGTGAGACTCCCACAGGGTTCAGTGTTAATCAGTGAGACTCCCACAGGGTTCAGTGTTAATCAGTGAGACTCCCTCAGGGTTCATGTGTTAATCAGTGAGACTCCCATAGGGTTCAGTGTTAATCAGTGAGACTCCCACAGGGTTCAGTGTTAATCAGTGAGACTCCCACAGGGTTCAGTGTTAATCAGTGAGACTCCCATAGGGTTCAGTGTTAATCAGTGAGATTCCCATAGGGTTCAGTGTTAATCAGTGAGACTCCCACAGTGTTCAGTGTTAATCAGTGAGACTCCCATAGGGTTCAGCGTTAATCTGTAAGACTCCAATAGGGTTCAGTGTTAATCAGTGAGACTCCCACAGGGTTCAGTGTTAATCAGTGAGACTCCCATAGGGTTCAGTGTTAGTCAGTGAGACTCCCACAGGGTTCAGTGTTAATCAGTGAGACTCCCATAGGGTTCAGTGTTAATCAGTGAGACTCCCACAGTGTTCAATGTTAATCTGTGAGACTCCCATAGGGTTCAGTGTTAATCAGTGAGACTCCCACAGGGTTCAGTGTTAATCAGTGTTAATCAGTGAGACTCCCATAGGGTTCAGTGTTAATCAGTGAGACTCCCACAGGGTTCAGTGTTAATCAGTGAGACTCCCACAGGGTTCATGTGTTAATCAGTGAGACTCCCAGAGTGTTCAGTGTTAATCAGTGAGACTCCCATAGGGTTCAGTTTTAATCAGTGAGACTCCCACAGGGTTCAGTGTTAATCGTTGAGAATCCCATAGAGTTCAGTGTTAATCAGTGAGACTCCCACAGGGTTCAGTGTTATTCAGTGAGACTCCCACAGGGTTCAGTGTTAATCAGTGAGACTCCCACAGGGTTCAGTGTTAATCAGTGAGACTCCCACAGGGTTCAGTGTTAATCAGTGAGACTCCCACAGGGTTCAGTGTTAATCAGTGAGAATCCCACAGGGTTCAGTGTTAATCATTGAGAATCCCATAGAGTTCAGTGTTAATCAGTGAGACTCCCATAGGGTTCATTGTTAATCAGTGAGACTTCCATAGGGTTCAGTGTTAATCAGTGAGACTCCGATAGGTTTCAGTGTTAATCAGTGAGACTTCCACAGGGTTCAGTGTTAATCAGTGAGACTCCCATAGGGTTCAGTGTTAATCAGTGAAACTCCCTCAGGGTTCAGTGTTAATTAGTGAGACTCCCATAGGGTTAAGTGTTAATCAGTGAGACTCCCATAGGGTTCAGTGTTAATCAGTGAGACTCCCACAGGGTTCAGTGTTAATCAGTGAGACTCCCACAGGGTTCAGTGTTAATCAGTGAGACTCCCACAGGGTTCAGTGTTAATCAGTGAGAATCCCACAGGGTTCAGTGTTAATCATTGAGAATCCCACAGTGTTCATTGTTAATCAGTGAGACTCCCATAGGGTTCAGTGTTAATCAGTGAGACTCCCACAGGGTTCAGTGTTAATCAGTGAGACTCCCACAGGGTTCATGTGTTAATCAGTGAGACTCCCATAGGGTTTAGTGTTAATCAGTGAGACTCCCACAGGGTTCAGTGTTAATCAGTGAGACTCCCATAGGGTTCAGTGTTAATCAATGAGACTCCCATATGGTTCAGTGTTAATCAGTGAGACTCCCACAGGGTTCAGTGTTAATCAGTGAAACTCCCACAGGGTTCAGTGTTAATCAGTGAGACTCCCTCAGGGTTCATGTGTTAATCAGTGAGACTCCCACAGGGTTCAGTGTTAATCAGTGAGAATCCCACAGGGTTCAGTGTTAATCATTGAGAATCCCATAGAGTTCATGTGTTAATCAGTGAGACTCCCACAGGGTTCAGTGTTAATCAGTGAGACTCCCACAGGGTTCAGTGTTAATCAGTGAGAATCCCACAGGGTTCAGTGTTAATCATTGAGAATCCCATAGAGTTCAGTGTTAATCAGTGAGACTCCCATAGGGTTCATTGTTAATCAGTGAGACTTCCATAGGGTTCAGTGTTAATCAGTGAGACTCCGATAGGTTTCAGTGTTAATCAGTGAGACTTCCACAGGGTTCAGTGTTAATCAGTGAGACTCCCATAGGGTTCAGTGTTAATCAGTGAAACTCCCTCAGGGTTCAGTGTTAATTAGTGAGACTCCCATAGGGTTAAGTGTTAATCAGTGAGACTCCCATAGGGTTCAGTGTTAATCAGTGAGACTCCCACAGGGTTCAGTGTTAATCAGTGAGACTCCCACAGGGTTCAGTGTTAATCAGTGAGACTCCCACAGGGTTCAGTGTTAATCAGTGAGAATCCCACAGGGTTCAGTGTTAATCATTGAGAATCCCACAGTGTTCATTGTTAATCAGTGAGACTCCCATAGGGTTCAGTGTTAATCAGTGAGACTCCCACAGGGTTCAGTGTTAATCAGTGAGACTCCCACAGGGTTCATGTGTTAATCAGTGAGACTCCCATAGGGTTTAGTGTTAATCAGTGAGACTCCCACAGGGTTCAGTGTTAATCAGTGAGACTCCCATAGGGTTCAGTGTTAATCAATGAGACTCCCATATGGTTCAGTGTTAATCAGTGAAACTCCCACAGGGTTCAGTGTTAATCAGTGAGACTCCCTCAGAGTTCATGTGTTAATCAGTGAGACTCCCACAGGGTTCAGTGTTAATCAGTGAGAATCCCACAGGGTTCAGTGTTAATCATTGAGAATCCCATAGAGTTCATGTGTTAATCAGTGAGACTCCCACAGTGTTCAGTGTTAATCAGTGAGACTCCCATAGGGTTCAGTGTTAATCAGTGAGACTCCCACAGGGTTCAGTGTTAATCAGTGAGACTCCCACAGGGTTCATGTGTTAATCAGTGAGACTCCCATAGGGTTTAGTGTTAATCAGTGAGACTCCCACAGGGTTCAGTGTTAATCAGTGAGACTCCCATAGGGTTCAGTGTTAATCAATGAGACTCCCATATGGTTCAGTGTTAATCAGTGAGACTCCCACAGGGTTCAGTGTTAATCAGTGAGACTCCCACAGGGTTCAGTGTTAATCAGTGAGACTCCCTCAGGGTTCATGTGTTAATCAGTGAGACTCCCATAGGGTTCAGTGTTAATCAGTGAGACTCCCACAGGGTTCAGTGTTAATCAGTGAGACTCCCATAGGGTTCAGTGTTAATCAGTGAGACTCCCACAGGGTTCAGTGTTAATCAGTGAGACTTCCACAGGGTTCAGTGTTAATCAGTGAGACTCCCATAGGGTTCAGTGTTAATCAGTGAGACTCCCACAGGGTTCAGTGTTAATCAGTGAGACTCCCACAGGGTTCAGTGTTAATCAGTGAGACTCCCATAGGGTTCAGTGTTAATCAATGAGACTCCCATATGGTTCAGTGTTAATCAGTGAGACTCCCACAGGGTTCAGTGTTAATCAGTGAAACTCCCACAGGGTTCAGTGTTAATCAGTGAGACTCCCTCAGGGTTCATATGTTAATCAGTGAGACTCCCACAGGGTTCAGTGTTAATCAGTGAGAATCCCACAGGGTTCAGTGTTAATCATTGAGAATCCCATAGAGTTCATGTGTTAATCAGTGAGACTCCCACAGTGTTCAGTGTTAATCAGTGAGACTCCCATAGGGTTCAGTGTTAATCAGTGAGACTCCCACAGGGTTCAGTGTTAATCAGTGAGACTCCCACAGGGTTCATGTGTTAATCAGTGAGACTCCCATAGGGTTTAGTGTTAATCAGTGAGACTCCCACAGGGTTCAGTGTTAATCAGTGAGACTCCCATAGGGTTCAGTGTTAATCAATGAGACTCCCATATGGTTCAGTGTTAATCAGTGAGACTCCCACAGGGTTCAGTGTTAATCAGTGAGACTCCCACAGGGTTCAGTGTTAATCAGTGAGACTCCCTCAGGGTTCATGTGTTAATCAGTGAGACTCCCATAGGGTTCAGTGTTAATCAGTGAGACTCCCACAGGGTTCAGTGTTAATCAGTGAGACTCCCATAGGGTTCAGTGTTAATCAGTGAGACTCCCACAGGGTTCAGTGTTAATCAGTGAGACTTCCACAGGGTTCAGTGTTAATCAGTGAGACTCCCATAGGGTTCAGTGTTAATCAGTGAGATTCCCATAGGGTTCAGTGTTAATCAGTGAGACTCCCACAGTGTTCAGTGTTAATCAATGAGACTCCCATAGGGTTCAGCGTTAATCTGTGAGACTCCCATAGGGTTCAGTGTTAATCAGTGAGACTCCCACAGGGTTCAGTGTTAATCAGTGAGACTCCCATAGGGTTCAGTGTTAGTCAGTGAGACTCCCACAGGGTTCAGTGTTAATCAGTGAGACTCCCTCAGGGTTCATATGTTAATCAGTGAGACTCCCACAGGGTTCAGTGTTAATCAGTGAGAATCCCACAGGGTTCAGTGTTAATCATTGAGAATCCCATAGAGTTCATGTGTTAATCAGTGAGACTCCCACAGTGTTCAGTGTTAATCAGTGAGACTCCCATAGGGTTCAGTGTTAATCAGTGAGACTCCCACAGGGTTCAGTGTTAATCAGTGAGACTCCCACAGGGTTCATGTGTTAATCAGTGAGACTCCCATAGGGTTTAGTGTTAATCAGTGAGACTCCCACAGGGTTCAGTGTTAATCAGTGAGACTCCCATAGGGTTCAGTGTTAATCAATGAGACTCCCATATGGTTCAGTGTTAATCAGTGAGACTCCCACAGGGTTCAGTGTTAATCAGTGAGACTCCCACAGGGTTCAGTGTTAATCAGTGAGACTCCCTCAGGGTTCATGTGTTAATCAGTGAGACTCCCATAGGGTTCAGTGTTAATCAGTGAGACTCCCACAGGGTTCAGTGTTAATCAGTGAGACTCCCATAGGGTTCAGTGTTAATCAGTGAGACTCCCACAGGGTTCAGTGTTAATCAGTGAGACTTCCACAGGGTTCAGTGTTACTCAGTGAGACTCCCATAGGGTTCAGTGTTAATCAGTGAGATTCCCATAGGGTTCAGTGTTAATCAGTGAGACTCCCACAGTGTTCAGTGTTAATCAATGAGACTCCCATAGGGTTCAGCGTTAATCTGTGAGACTCCCATAGGGTTCAGTGTTAATCAGTGAGACTCCCACAGGGTTCAGTGTTAATCAGTGAGACTCCCATAGGGTTCAGTGTTAGTCAGTGAGACTCCCACAGGGTTCAGTGTTAATCAGTGAGACTCCCATAGGGTTCAGTGTTAATCAGTGAGACTCCCACAGTGTTCAATGTTAATCTGTGAGACTCCCATAGGGTTCAGTGTTAATCAGTGAGACTCCCACAGGGTTCAGTGTTAATCAGTGAAACTCCCACAGGGTTCAGTGTTAATCAGTGAGACTCCCTCAGGGTTCATGTGTTAATCAGTGAGACTCCCACAGGGTTCAGTGTTAATCAGTGAGAATCCCACAGGGTTCAGTGTTAATCATTGAGAATCCCATAGAGTTCATGTGTTAATCAGTGAGACTCCCACAGTGTTCAGTGTTAATCAGTGAGACTCCCATAGGGTTCAGTGTTAATCAGTGAGACTCCCACAGGGTTCAGTGTTAATCAGTGAGACTCCCACAGGGTTCATGTGTTAATCAGTGAGACTCCCATAGGGTTTAGTGTTAATCAGTGAGACTCCCACAGGGTTCAGTGTTAATCAGTGAGACTCCCATAGGGTTCAGTGTTAATCAATGAGACTCCCATATGGTTCAGTGTTAATCAGTGAGACTCCCACAGGGTTCAGTGTTAATCAGTGAGACTCCCACAGGGTTCAGTGTTAATCAGTGAGACTCCCTCAGGGTTCATGTGTTAATCAGTGAGACTCCCATAGGGTTCAGTGTTAATCAGTGAGACTCCCACAGGGTTCAGTGTTAATCAGTGAGACTCCCATAGGGTTCAGTGTTAATCAGTGAGACTCCCACAGGGTTCAGTGTTAATCAGTGAGACTTCCACAGGGTTCAGTGTTAATCAGTGAGACTCCCATAGGGTTCAGTGTTAATCAGTGAGATTCCCATAGGGTTCAGTGTTAATCAGTGAGACTCCCACAGTGTTCAGTGTTAATCAATGAGACTCCCATAGGGTTCAGCGTTAATCTGTGAGACTCCCATAGGGTTCAGTGTTAATCAGTGAGACTCCCACAGGGTTCAGTGTTAATCAGTGAGACTCCCATAGGGTTCAGTGTTAGTCAGTGAGACTCCCACAGGGTTCAGTGTTAATCAGTGAGACTCCCATAGGGTTCAGTGTTAATCAGTGAGACTCCCACAGTGTTCAATGTTAATCTGTGAGCCTCCCATAGGGTTCAGTGTTAATCAGTGAGACTCCCACAGGGTTCAGTGTTAATCAGTATGACTCCCACAGGGTTCAGTGTTAATCAGTGAGACTCCCATAGGGTTCAGTGTTAATCAGTGAGACTCCCACAGGGTTCACTGTTAATCAGTGAGACTCCCACAGGGTTCATGTGTTAATCAGTGAGACTCCCACAGTGTTCAGTGTTAATCAGTGAGACTCCCATATGGTTCAGTGTTAATCAGTGAGACTCCCACAGGGTTCAGTGTTAATCATTGAGAATCCCATAGAGTTCAGTGTTAATCAGTGAGACTCCCACAGGGTTCATGTGTTAATCAGTGAGACTCCCATAGGGTTTAGTGTTAATCAGTGAGACTCCCACAGGGTTCAGTGTTAATCAGTGAGACTCCCATAGGGTTCAGTGTTAATCAATGAGACTCCCATATGGTTCAGTGTTAATCAGTGAGACTCCCACAGGGTTCAGTGTTAATCAGTGAGACTCCCACAGGGTTCACTGTTAATCAGTGAGACTCCCTCAGGGTTCATGTGTTAATCAGTGAGACTCCCATAGGGTTCAGTGTTAATCAGTGAGACTCCCACAGGGTTCAGTGTTAATCAGTGAGACTCCCATAGGGTTCAGTGTTAATCAGTGAGACTCCCACAGGGTTCAGTGTTAATCAGTGAGACTTCCACAGGGTTCAGTGTTAATCAGTGAGACTCCCATAGGGTTCAGTTTTAATCAGTGAGATTCCCATAGGGTTCAGTGTTAATCAGTGAGACTCCCACAGTGTTCAGTGTTAATCAATGAGACTCCCATAGGGTTCAGCGTTAATCTGTGAGACTCCCATAGGGTTCAGTGTTAATCAGTGAGACTCCCACAGGGTTCAGTGTTAATCAGTGAGACTCCCATAGGGTTCAGTGTTAGTCAGTGAGACTCCCACAGGGTTCAGTGTTAATCAGTGAGACTCCCATAGGGTTCAGTGTTAATCAGTGAGACTCCCACAGTGTTCAATGTTAATCTGTGAGACTCCCATAGGGTTCAGTGTTAATCAGTGAGACTCCCACAGGGTTCAGTGTTAATCAGTATGACTCCCACAGGGTTCAGTGTTAATCAGTGAGACTCCCATAGGGTTCAGTGTTAATCAGTGAGACTCCCACAGGGTTCACTGTTAATCAGTGAGACTCCCACAGGGTTCATGTGTTAATCAGTGAGACTCCCACAGTGTTCAGTGTTAATCAGTGAGACTCCCATAGGGTTCAGTGTTAATCAGTGAGACTCCCACAGGGTTCAGTGTTAATCATTGAGAATCCCATAGAGTTCAGTGTTAATCAGTGAGACTCCCACAGGGTTCAGTGTTAATCAGTGAGACTCCCACAGGGTTCAGTGTTAATCAGTGAGACTCCCACAGGGTTCAGTGTTAATCAGTGAGACTCCCACAGGGTTCAGTGTTAATCAGTGAGATTCCCACAGGGTTCAGTGTTAATCAGTGAGAATCCCACAGGGTTCAGTGTTAATCATTGAGAATCCCATAGAGTTCAGTGTTAATCAGTGAGACTCCCATAGGGTTCATTGTTAATCAGTGAGACTTCCATAGGGTTCAGTGTTAATCAGTGAGACTCCGATAGGTTTCAGTGTTAATCAGTGAGACTTCCACAGGGTTCAGTGTTAATCAGTGAGACTGCCATAGGGCTCAGTGTTAATCAGTGAGACTCCCTCAGGGTTCAGTGTTAATTAGTGAGACTCCCATAGGGTTAAGTGTTAATCAGTGAGACTCCCATAGGGTTCAGTGTTAATCAGTGAGACTCCCACAGGGTTCATTGTTAATCAGTGAGACTCCCACAGGGTTCAGTGTTAATCAGTGAGACTCCCATAGGGTTCAGTGTTAATCAGTGAGGCTCTCACAGGGTTCAGTGTTAATCAGTGAGACTCCCACAGGGTTCAGTGTTAATCAGTGAGACTCCCATAGGGTTCAGTGTTAATCAGTGAGAATCCCTCAGGGTTCAGTGTTAATTAGTGAGACTCCCATAGGGTTAAGTGTTAATCAGTGAGACTTCCATAGGGTTCAGTGTTAATCAGTGAGACTCCCACAGGGTTCAGTGTTAATCAATGAGACGCCCATATGGTTCAGTG
The DNA here is from genome assembly GCF_048934315.1 of Petromyzon marinus. NCBI lineage: Eukaryota > Metazoa > Chordata > Hyperoartia > Petromyzontiformes > Petromyzontidae > Petromyzon > Petromyzon marinus. The sequence goes on from NW_027423612.1 coordinate 1,552,150, forward strand.
TTAATCAGTGAGACTCCCACAGGGTTCAGTGTTAATCTGTGAGACTCCCACAGGGTTCAGTGTTAATCAGTGAGACTCCCACAGTGTTCAGTGTTAATTAGTGACACTCCCTCAGGGTTCAGTGTTAATCACTGATACTCCCACAGGCTTCAGTGTTAATCAGTGAGATTCCCATAGGGTTCAGTGTTAATCAGTGAGACTCCCATAGGGTTCATTGTTAATCAGTGAGACTCCCATAGGGTTCAGCGCTAATCTGTGAGACTCCCATAAAGTTCAGTGTTAATCAGTGAGACTCCCACAGGGTTCAGTGTTAATCAGTGAAACTCCCATAGGGTTCAGTGTTAATCAGTGAGACTCCCACAGGGTTCAGTGTTAATCAGTGAGACTCCCATAGGGTTCAGTGTTAATCAGTGAGACTCCCACAGGGTTCAGTATTAATCAGTGAGACTCCCACAGGGTTCAGTGTTAATCAGTGAGACTCCCACAGGGTTCATGTGTTAATCAGTGAGACTCCCATAGGGTTCAGTGTTAATCAGTGAGACTCCCACAGGGTTCAGTGTTAATCAGTGAGACTCCCATAGGGTTCAGTGTTAATCAATGAGACTCCCATATGGTTCAGTGTTAATCAGTGAGACTCCCACAGGGTTCAGTGTTAATCAGTGAGACTCCCACAGGGTTCAGTGTTAATCAGTGAGACTCCCTCAGGGTTCATGTGTTAATCAGTGAGACTCCCATAGGGTTCAGTGTTAATGAGTGAGACTCCCACAGGGTTCAGTGTTAATCAGTGAGACTCCCATAGGGTTCAGTGTTAATCAGTGAGACTCCCACAGGGTTCAATGTTAATCAGTGAGACTCCCACAGGGTTCAGTGTTAATCAGTGAGACTCCCATAGGGTTCAGTGTTAATCAGTGAGACTCCCACAGGGTTCAGTGTTAATCAGTGAGACTTCCACAGGGTTCAGTGTTAATCAGTGAGACTCCCATAGGGTTCAGTGTTAATCAGTGAGATTCCCATAGGGTTCAGTGTTAATCAGTGAGACTCCCACAGTGTTCAGTGTTAATCAATGAGACTCCCATAGGGTTCAGCGTTAATCTGTGAGACTCCCATAGGGTTCAGTGTTAATCAGTGAGACTCCCACAGGGTTCAGTGTTAATCAGTGAGACTCCCATAGGGTTCAGTGTTAGTGAGACTCCCACAGGGTTCAGTGTTAATCAGTGAGACTCCCATAGGGTTCAGTGTTAATAAGTGAGACTCCCACAGTGTTCAATGTTAATCTGTGAGACTCCCATAGGGTTCAGTGTTAATCAGTGAGACTCCCACAGGGTTCAGTGTTAATCAGTATGACTCCCACAGGGTTCAGTGTTAATCAGTGAGACTCCCATAGGGTTCAGTGTTAATCAGTGAGACTCCCACAGGGTTCACTGTTAATCAGTGAGACTCCCACAGGGTTCATGTGTTAATCAGTGAGACTCCCACAGTGTTCAGTGTTAATCAGTGAGACTCCCATAGGGTTCAGTGTTAATCAGTGAGACTCCCACAGGGTTCAGTGTTAATCATTGAGAATCCCATAGAGTTCAGTGTTAATCAGTGAGACTCCCACAGGGTTCATGTGTTAATCAGTGAGACTCCCATAGGGTTTAGTGTTAATCAGTGAGACTCCCACAGGGTTCAGTGTTAATCAGTGAGACTCCCATAGGGTTCAGTGTTAATCAATGAGACTCCCATATGGTTCAGTGTTAATCAGTGAGACTCCCTCAGGGTTCATGTGTTAATCAGTGAGACTCCCATAGGGTTCAGTGTTAATCAGTGAGACTCCCACAGGGTTCAGTGTTAATCAGTGAGACTCCCATAGGGTTCAGTGTTAATCAGTGAGACTCCCACAGGGTTCAGTGTTAATCAGTGAGACTTCCACAGGGTTCAGTGTTAATCAGTGAGACTCCCATAGGGTTCAGTGTTAATCAGTGAGATTCCCATAGGGTTCAGTGTTAATCAGTGAGACTCCCACAGTGTTCAGTGTTAATCAATGAGACTCCCATAGGGTTCAGCGTTAATCTGTGAGACTCCCATAGGGTTCAGTGTTAATCAGTGAGACTCCCACAGGGTTCAGTGTTAATCAGTGAGACTCCCATAGGGTTCAGTGTTAGTCAGTGAGACTCCCACAGGGTTCAGTGTTAATCAGTGAGACTCCCATAGGGTTCAGTGTTAATCAGTGAGACTCCCACAGTGTTCAATGTTAATCTGTGAGACTCCCATAGGGTTCAGTGTTAATCAGTGAGACTCCCACAGGGTTCAGTGTTAATCAGTATGACTCCCACAGGGTTCAGTGTTAATCAGTGAGACTCCCATAGGGTTCAGTGTTAATCAGTGAGACTCCCACAGGGTTCACTGTTAATCAGTGAGACTCCCACAGGGTTCATGTGTTAATCAGTGAGACTCCCACAGTGTTCAGTGTTAATCAGTGAGACTCCCATAGGGTTCAGTGTTAATCAGTGAGACTCCCACAGGGTTCAGTGTTAATCATTGAGAATCCCATAGAGTTCAGTGTTAATCAGTGAGACTCCCACAGGGTTCAGTGTTAATCAGTGAGACTCCCACAGGGTTCAGTGTTAATCAGTGAGACTCCCACAGGGTTCAGTGTTAATCAGTGAGACTCCCACAGGGTTCAGTGTTAATCAGTGAGACTCCCACAGGGTTCAGTGTTAATCAGTGAGAATCCCACAGGGTTCAGTGTTAATCATTGAGAATCCCATAGAGTTCAGTGTTAATCAGTGAGACTCCCATAGGGTTCATTGTTAATCAGTGAGACTTCCATAGGGTTCAGTGTTAATCAGTGAGACTCCGATAGATTTCAGTGTTAATCAGTGAGACTTCCACAGGGTTCAGTGTTAATCAGTGAGACTGCCATAGGGCTCAGTGTTAATCAGTGAGACTCCCTCAGGGTTCAGTTTTAATTAGTGAGACTCCCATAGGGTTAAGTGTTAATCAGTGAGACTCCCATAGGGTTCAGTGTTAATCAGTGAGACTCCCACAGGGTTCATTGTTAATCAGTGAGACTCCCACAGGGTTCAGTGTTAATCAGTGAGACTCCCATAGGGTTCAGTGTTAATCAGTGAGGCTCTCACAGGGTTCAGTGTTAATCAGTGAGACTCCCACAGGGTTCAGTGTTAATCAGTGAGACTCCCATAGGGTTCAGTGTTAATCAGTGAGAATCCCTCAGGGTTCAGTGTTAATTAGTGAGACTCCCATAGGGTTAAGTGTTAATCAGTGAGACTTCCATAGGGTTCAGTGTTAATCAGTGAGACTCCCACAGGGTTCAGTGTTAATCAATGAGACGCCCATATGGTTCAGTGTTAATCAGTGAGACTCCCACAGGGTTCAGTGTTAATCTGTGAGACTCCCACAGGGTTCAGTGTTAATCAGTGAGACTCCCACAGTGTTCAGTGTTAATTAGTGACACTCCCTCAGGGTTCAGTGTTAATCACTGATACTCCCACAGGCTTCAGTGTTAATCAGTGAGATTCCCATAGGGTTCAGTGTTAATCAGTGAGACTCCCATAGGGTTCATTGTTAATCAGTGAGACTCCCATAGGGTTCAGCGCTAATCTGTGAGACTCCCATAAAGTTCAGTGTTAATCAGTGAGACTCCCACAGGGTTCAGTGTTAATCAGTGAAACTCCCATAGGGTTCAGTGTTAATCAGTGAGACTCCCACAGGGTTCAGTGTTAATCAGTGAGACTCCCATAGGGTTCAGTGTTAATCAGTGAGACTCCCACAGGGTTCAGTATTAATCAGTGAGACTCCCACAGGGTTCAGTGTTAATCAGTGAGACTCCCACAGGGTTCATGTGTTAATCAGTGAGACTCCCATAGGGTTCAGTGTTAATCAGTGAGACTCCCACAGGGTTCAGTGTTAATCAGTGAGACTCCCATAGGGTTCAGTGTTAATCAATGAGACTCCCATATGGTTCAGTGTTAATCAGTGAGACTCCCACAGGGTTCAGTGTTAATCAGTGAGACTCCCACAGGGTTCAGTGTTAATCAGTGAGACTCCCTCAGGGTTCATGTGTTAATCAGTGAGACTCCCATAGGGTTCAGTGTTAATGAGTGAGACTCCCACAGGGTTCAGTGTTAATCAGTGAGACTCCCATAGGGTTCAGTGTTAATCAGTGAGACTCCCACAGGGTTCAATGTTAATCAGTGAGACTCCCACAGGGTTCAGTGTTAATCAGTGAGACTCCCATAGGGTTCAGTGTTAATCAGTGAGATTCCCATAGGGTTCAGTGTTAATCAGTGAGACTCCCACAGTGTTCAGTGTTAATCAGTGAGACTCCCATAGTGTTCAGCGTTAATCTGTGAGACTCCCATAGGGTTCAGTGTTAATCAGTGAGACTCCCACAGGGTTCAGTGTTAATCAGTGAGACTCCCACAGGGTTCAGTGTTAATCAGTGAGACTCCCATAGGGTTCAGTGTTAATCAGTGAGAATCCCACAGGGTTCAGTGTTAATCATTGAGAATCCCATAGAGTTCATGTGTTAATCAGTGAGACTCCCACAGTGTTCAGTGTTAATCAGTGAGACTTCCATAGGGTTCAGTGTTAATCAGTGAGACTCCCACAGGGTTCAGTGTTAATCAGTGAGACTCCCACAGGGTTCAGTGTTAATCATTGAGAATCCCATAGAGTTCATGTGTTTATCAGTGAGACTCCCACAGTGTTCAGTGTTAATCAATGAGACTCCCATAGGGTTCAGTGTTAATCAGTGAGACTCCCACAGGGTTCATGTGTTAATCAGTGAGACTCCCATAGGGTTTAGTGTTAATCAGTGAGACTCCCACAGGGTTCAGTGTTAATCAGTGAGACTCCCATAGGGTTCAGTGTTAATCAATGAGACTCCCATATGGTTCAGTGTTAATCAGTGAGACTCCCACAGGGTTCAGTGTTAATCAGTGAGACTCCCACAGGGTTCAGTGTTAATCAGTGAGACTCCCACAGGGTTCAGTGTTAATCAGTGAGAATCCCACAGGGTTCAGTGTTAATCATTGAGAATCCCATAGAGTTCATGTGTTAATCAGTGAGACTCCCACAGTGTTCAGTGTTAATCAGTGAGACTCCCATAGGGTTCAGTGTTAATCAGTGAGACTCCCACAGGGTTCAGTGTTAATCAGTGAGACTCCCACAGGGTTCATGTGTTAATCAGTGAGACTCCCATAGGGTTTAGTGTTAATCAGTGAGACTCCCACAGGGTTCAGTGTTAATCAGTGAGACTCCCATAGGGTTCAGTGTTAATCAATGAGACTCCCATATGGTTCAGTGTTAATCAGTGAGACTCCCACAGGGTTCAGTGTTAATCAGTGAGACTCCCACAGGGTTCAGTGTTAATCAGTGTTAATCAGTGAGACTCCCATAGGGTTCAGTGTTAGTCAGTGAGACTCCCACAGGGTTCAGTGTTAATCAGTGAGTCTCCCTCAGGGTTCATGTGTTAATCAGTGAGACTCCCATAGGGTTCAGTGTTAATCAGTGAGACTCCCACAGGTTCAGTGTTAATCAGTGAGACTCCCATAGGGTTCAGTGTTAATCAGTGAGACTCCCACAGGGTTCAGTGTTAATCAGTGAGACTCCCATAGGGTTCAGTGTTAATCAGTGAGATTCCCATAGGGTTCAGTGTTAATCAGTGAGACTCCCACAGTGTTCAGTGTTAATCAATGAGACTCCCATAGGGTTCAGCGTTAATCTGTGAGACTCCCACAGGGTTCAGTGTTAATCAGTGAGACTCCCATAGGGTTCAGTGTTAGTCAGTGAGACTCCCACAGGGTTCAGTGTTAATCAGTGAGACTCCCATAGGGTTCAGTGTTAATCAGAGAGACTCCCACAGTGTTCAATGTTAATCTGTGAGACTCCCATAGGGTTCAGTGTTAATCAGTGAGACTCTCACAGGGTTCAGTGTTAATCAGTATGACTCCCACAGGGTTCAGTGTTAATCAGTGAGACTCCCATAGGGTTCAGTGTTAATCAGTGAGACTCCCACAGGGTTAACTGTTAATCAGTGAGACTCCCACAGGGTTCATGTGTTAATCAGTGAGACTCCCACAGTGTTCAGTGTTAATCAGTGAGACTCCCACAGGGTTCAGTGTTAATCAGTGAGACTCCCACAGGGTTCAGTGTTAATCAGTGAGACTCACACAGGGTTCAGTGTTAATCATTGAGAATCCCATAGAGTTCAGTGTTAATCAGTGAGACTCCCACAGGGTTCAGTGTTAATCAGTGAGACTCCCACAGGGTTCAGTGTTAATCAGTGAGACTCCCACAGGGTTCAGTGTTAATCAGTGAGACTCCCACAGGGTTCAGTGTTAATCAGTAAGACTCCCACAGGGTTCAGTGTTAATCAGTGAGAATCCCACAGGGTTCAGTGTTAATCATTGAGAATCCCATAGAGTTCAGTGTTAATCAGTGAGACCCATAGGGTTCATTGTTAATCAGTGAGACTTCCATAGGGTTCAGTGTTAATCAGTGAGACTCCGATAGGTTTCAGTGTTAATCAGTGAGACTTCCACAGGGTTCAGTGTTAATCAGTGAGACTCCCATAGGGCTCAGTGTTAATCAGTGAGACTCCCTCAGGGTTCAGTGTTAATTAGTGAGACTCCCATAGGGTTAAGTGTTAATCAGTGAGACTCCCATAGGGTTCAGTGTTAATCAGTGAGACTCCCACAGGGTTCATTGTTAATCAGTGAGACTCCCACAGGATTCAGTGTTAATCAGTGAGACTCCCATAGGGTTCAGTGTTAATCAGTGAGGCTCCCACAGGGTTCAGTGTTAATCAGTGAGACTCCCACAGGGTTCAGTGTTAATCAGTGAGACTCCCACAGGGTTCATGTGTTAATCAGTGAGACTCCCACAGGGTTCAGTGTTAATCAGTGAGACTCCCATAGAGTTCAGTGTTAATCAGTGAGACTCCCATAGGGTTCATTGTTAATCAGTGAGACTCCCATAGGGGTCAGTGTTAATCAGTGAGACTCTCATAGGTTTCAGTGTTAAACAGTGAGACTCCCACAGGGTTCTGTGTTAATCAGTGAGACTCCCATAGGGTTCAGTGTTAATCAGTGAGAATCCCTCAGGGTTCAGTGTTAATTAGTGAGACTCCCATAGGGTTAAGTGTTAATCAGTGAGACTTCCATAGGGTTCAGTGTTAATCAGTGAGACTCCCACAGGGTTCAGTGTTAATCAATGAGACTCCCATAGGGTTCAGTGTTAATCAGTGAGACTCCCACAGGGTTCAGTGTTAATCAGTGAGACTCCCACAGTGTTCAGTGTTAATCAGTGAGACTCCCACAGTGTTCAGTGTTAATCAGTGACACTCCCTCAGGGTTCAGTGTTAATCACTGAGACTCCCACAGGCTTCAGTGTTAATCAGTGAGATTCCCATAGGGTTCAGTGTTAATCAGTGAGACTCCCATAGGGTTGATTGTTAATCAGTGAGACTCCCATAGGGTTCAGCGTTAATCTGTGAGCCTCCCATAGGGTTCAGTGTTAATCAGTGAGACTCCAACAGGGTTCAGTGTTAATCAGTGAAACTCCCATAGGGTTCAGTGTTAATCAGTGAGACTCCCACAGGGTTCAGTGTTAATCAGTGAGACTCCCATAGGGTTCAGTGTTAATCAGTGAGACTCCCACTGGGTTCAGTGTTAATCAGTGAGACTCCCACAGGGTTCAGTGTTAATCAGTGAGACTCCCACAGGGTTCATGTGTTAATCAGTGAGACTCCCATAGGGTTCAGTGTTAATCAGTGAGACTCCCACAGGGTTCAGTGTTAATCAGTGAGACTCCCATAGGGTTCAGTGTTAATCAATGAGACTCCCATATGGTTCAGTGTTAATCAGTGAGACTCCCACAGGGTTCAGTGTTAATCAGTGAGACTCCCACAGGGTTCAGTGTTAATCAGTGAGACTCCCTCAGGGTTCATGTGTTAATCAGTGAGACTCCCATAGGGTTCAGTGTTAATGAGTGAGACTCCCACAGGGTTCAGTGTTAATCAGTGAGACTCCCATAGGGTTCAGTGTTAATCAGTGAGACTCCCACAGGGTTCAATGTTAATCAGTGAGACTCCCACAGGGTTCAGTGTTAATCAGTGAGACTCCCATAGGGTTCAGTGTTAATCAGTGAGATTCCCATAGGGTTCAGTGTTAATCAGTGAGACTCCCACAGTGTTCAGTGTTAATCAGTGAGACTCCCATAGGGTTCAGCGTTAATCTGTGAGACTCCCATAGGGTTCAGTGTTAATCAGTGAGACTCCCACAGGGTTCAGTGTTAATCAGTGAGACTCCCACAGGGTTCAGTGTTAATCAGTGAGACTCCCATAGGGTTCAGTGTTAATCAGTGAGACTCCCACAGGGTTCTGTGTTAATCAGTGAGACTCCCATAGGGTTCAGTGTTAATCAGTGAGACTCCCACAGTGTTCAATGGTAATCTGTGAGACTCCCATAGGGTTCAGTGTTAATCAGTGAGACTCCCACAGGGTTCAGTGTTAATCAGTGAGACTCCCACAGGGTTCAGTGTTAATCAGTGAGACTCCCATATGGTTCAGTGTTAATCAGTGAGACTCCCACAGGGTTCAGTGTTAATCAGTGAGACTCCCACAGGGTTCATGTGTTAATCAGTGAGCCTCCCACAGTGTTCAGTGTTAATCAGTGAGACTCCCATAGGGTCCAGTGTTAATCAGTGAGACTCCCACAGGGTTCAGTGTTAATCAGTGAGACTCCAACAGGGTTCAGTGTTAATCAGTGAGACTCCCATATGGTTCAGTGTTAATCAGTGAGACTCCCACAGGGTTCAGTGTTAATCAGTGAGACTCCCACAGGGTTCAAGTGTTAATCAGTGAGCCTCCCACAGTGTTCAGTGTTAATCAGTGAGACTCCCATAGGGTCCAGTGTTAATCAGTGAGACTCCCACAGGGTTCAGTGTTAATCATTGAGAATCCCATAGAGTTCAGTGTTAATCAGTGAGACTCCCACAGGGTTCAGTGTTAATCAGTGAGACTCCCAAAGGGTTCAGTGTTAATCAGTGAGACTCCCACAGGGTTCAGTGTTAATCAGTGAGACTCCCACAGGGTTCAGTGTTAATCAATGAGACTCCCACAGGGTTCAGTGTTAATCAGTGAGAATCCCACAGGGTTCAGTGTTAATCATTGAGAATCCCATAGAGTGCAGTGTTAATCAGTGAGACTCCCATAGGGTTCATTGTTAATCAGTGAGACTTCCATAGGGTTCAGTGTTAATCAGTGAGACTCCCATAGGTTTCAGTGTTAATCAGTGAGACTTCCACAGGGTTCAGTGTTAATCAGTGAGACTCCCATAGGGTTCAGTGTTAATCAGTGAGACTCCCTCAGGGTTCAGTGTTAATTAGTGAGACTCCCATAGGGTTAAGTGTTAATCAGTGAGACTCCCATTGGGTTCAGTGTTAATCAGTGAGACTCCCACAGGGTTCATTGTTAATCAGTGAGACTCCCACAGGGTTCAGTGTTAATCAGTGAGACTCCCATAGGGTTCTGTGTTAATCAGTGAGGCTCCCACAGGGTTCAGTGTTAATCAGTGAGACTCCCACAGGGTTCAGTGTTAATCAGTGAGACTCCCACAGGGTTCAGTGTTAATCACTGAGACTCCCACAGGCTTCAGTGTTAATCAGTGAGATTCCCATAGGGTTCAGTGTTAATCAGTGAGACTCCCATAGGGTTGATTGTTAATCAGTGAGACTCCCATAGGGTTCAGCGTTAATCTGTGAGCCTCCCATAGGGTTCAGTGTTAATCAGTGAGACTCCAACAGGGTTCAGTGTTAATCAGTGAAACTCCCATAGGGTTCAGTGTTAATCAGTGAGACTCCCACAGGGTTCAGTGTTAATCAGTGAGACTCCCATAGGGTTCAGTGTTAATCAGTGAGACTCCCACAGGGTTCAGTGTTAATCAGTGAGACTCCCACAGGGTTCAGTGTTAATCAGTGAGACTCCCACAGGGTTCATGTGTTAATCAGTGAGACTCCCATAGGGTTCAGTGTTAATCAGTGAGACTCCCACAGGGTTCAGTGTTAATCAGTGAGACTCCCATAGGGTTCAGTGTTAATCAATGAGACTCCCATATGGTTCAGTGTTAATCAGTGAGACTCCCACAGGGTTCAGTGTTAATCAGTGAGATTCCCACAGGGTTCAGTGTTAATCAGTGAGACTCCCTCAGGGTTCATGTGTTAATCAGTGAGACTCCCATAGGGTGCAGTGTTAATGAGTGAGACTCCCACAGGGTTCAGTGTTAATCAGTGAGACTCCCATAGGGTTCAGTGTTAATCAGTGAGACTCCCACAGGGTTCAATGTTAATCAGTGAGACTCCCACAGGGTTCAGTGTTAATCTGTGAGACTCCCATAGGGTTCAGTGTTAATCAGTGAGACTCCCACAGGGTTCAGTGTTAATCAGTGAGACTCCCACAGGGTTCAGTGTTAATCAGTGAGACTCCCATAGGGTTCAGTGTTAATCAGTGATACTCCCACAGGGTTCTGTGTTAATCAGTGAGACTCCCATAGGGTTCAGTGTTAATCAGTGAGACTCCCACAGTGTTCAATGGTAATCTGTGAGACTCCCATAGGGTTCAGTGTTAATCAGTGAGACTCCCACAGGGTTCAGTGTTAATCAGTGAGACTCCCACAGGGTTCAGTGTTAATCAGTGAGACTCCCATATGGTTCAGTGTTAATCAGTGAGACTCCCACAGGGTTCAGTGTTAATCAGTGAGACTCCCACAGGGTTCAGTGTTAAGCAGTGAGACTCCCATAGGGTTCAGTGTTAATCAGTGAGACTCCCACAGGGTTCTGTGTTAATCAGTGAGACTCCCATAGGGTTCAGTGTTAATCAGTGAGACTCCCACAGTGTTCAATGGTAATCTGTGAGATTCCCATAGGGTTCAGTGTTAATCAGTGAGACTCCCACAGGGTTCAGTGTTAATCAGTGAGACTCCCACAGGGTTCAGTGTTAATCAGTGAGACTCCCATATGGTTCAGTGTTAATCAGTGAGACTCCCACAGGGTTCAGTGTTAATCAGTGAGACTCCCACAGGGTTCATGTGTTAATCAGTGAGCCTCCCACAGTGTTCAGTGTTAATCAGTGAGACTCCCATAGGGTCCAGTGTTAATCAGTGAGACTCCCACAGGGTTCAGTGTTAATCAGTGAGACTCCCACAGGGTTCAGTGTTAATCAGTGAGACTCCCATATGGTTCAGTGTTAATCAGTGAGACTCCCACAGGGTTCAGTGTTAATCAGTGAGACTCCCACAGGGTTCATGTGTTAATCAGTGAGCCTCCCACAGTGTTCAGTGTTAATCAGTGAGACTCCCATAGGGTCCAGTGTTAATCAGTGAGACTCCCACAGGGTTCAGTGTTAATCATTGAGAATCCCATAGAGTTCAGTGTTAATCAGTGAGACTCCCACAGGGTTCAGTGTTAATCAGTGAGACTCCCAAAGGGTTCAGTGTTAATCAGTGAGACTCCCACAGGGTCCAGTGTTAATCAGTGAGACTCCCACAGGATTCAGTGTTAATCAATGAGACTCCCACAGGGTTCAGTGTTAATCAGTGAGAATCCCACAGGGTTCAGTGTTAATCATTGAGAATCCCATAGAGTGCAGTGTTAATCAGTGAGACTCCCATAGGGTTCATTGTTAATCAGTGAGACTTCCATAGGGTTCAGTGTTAATCAGTGAGACTCCCATAGGTTTCAGTGTTAATCAGTGAGACTTCCACAGGGTTCAGTGTTAATCAGTGAGACTCCCATAGGGTTCAGTGTTAATCAGTGAGACTCCCTCAGGGTTCAGTGTTAATTAGTGAGACTCCCATAGGGTTAAGTTTTAATCAGTGAGACTCCCATAGGGTTCAGTGTTAATCAGTGAGGCTCCCACAGGGTTCAGTGTTAATCAGTGAGACTCCCACAGGGTTCAGTGTTAATCAGTGAGACTCCCATAGGGTTCAGTGTTAATCAGTGAGACTCCCACAGGGTTCAGTGTTAATCAGTGAGACTCCCACAGGGTTCAGTGTTAATCAGTGAGACTCCCACAGGGTTCATGTGTTAATCAGTGAGACTCCCATAGGGTTTAGTGTTAATCAGTGAGACTCCCACAGGGTTCAGTGTTAATCAGTGAGACTCCCATAGGGTTCAGTGTTAATCAATGAGACTCCCATATGGTTCAGTGTTAATCAGTGAGACTCCCACAGGGTTCAGTGTTAATCAGTGAGACTCCCACAGGGTTCAGTGTTAATCAGTGAGACTCCCTCAGGGTTCATGTGTTAATCAGTGAGACTCCCATAGGGTTCAGTGTTAATGAGTGAGACTCCCACAGGGTTCAGTGTTAATCAGTGAGACTCCCATAGGGTTCAGTGTTAATCAGTGAGACTCCCACAGGGTTCAATGTTAATCAGTGAGACTCCCACAGGGTTCAGTGTTAATCTGTGAGACTCCCATAGGGTTCAGTGTTAATCAGTGAGACTCCCACAGGGTTCAGTGTTAATCAGTGAGACTCCCACAGGGTTCAGTGTTAATCAGTGAGACTCCCATAGGGTTCAGTGTTAATCAGTGAGACTCCCACAGGGTTCTGTGTTAATCAGTGAGACTCCCATAGGGTTCAGTGTTAATCAGTGAGACTCCCACAGTGTTCAATGGTAATCTGTGAGACTCCCATAGGGTTCAGTGTTAATCAGTGAGACTCCCACAGGGTTCAGTGTTAATCAGTGAGACTCCCACAGGGTTCAGTGTTAATCAGTGAGACTCCCATATGGTTCAGTGTTAATCAGTGAGACTCCCACAGGGTTCAGTGTTAATCAGTGAGACTCCCACAGGGTTCAGTGTTAATCAGTGAGACTCCCATAGGGTTCAGTGTTAATCAGTGAGACTCCCACAGGGTTCAGTGTTAATCAGTGAGACTCCCACAGGGTTCAGTGTTAATCAGTGAGACTCCCACAGGGTTCAGTGTTAATCACTGAGACTCCCACAGGCTTCAGTGTTAATCAGTGAGATTCCCATAGGGTTCAGTGTTAATCAGTGAGACTCCCATAGGGTTGATTGTTAATCAGTGAGACTCCCATAGGGTTCAGCGTTAATCTGTGAGCCTCCCATAGGGTTCAGTGTTAATCAGTGAGACTCCAACAGGGTTCAGTGTTAATCAGTGAAACTCCCATAGGGTTCAGTGTTAATCACTGAGACTCCCACAGGGTTCAGTGTTAATCAGTGAGACTCCCATAGGGTTCAGTGTTAATCAGTGAGACTCCCATAGGGTTCAGTGTTAATCAATGAGACTCCCATATGGTTCAGTGTTAATCAGTGAGACTCCCACAGGGTTCAGTGTTAATCAGTGAGACTCCCACAGGGTTCAGTGTTAATCAGTGAGACTCCCTCAGGGTTCATGTGTTAATCAGTGAGACTCCCATAGGGTTCAGTGTTAATGAGTGAGACTCCCACAGGGTTCAGTGTTAATCAGTGAGACTCCCATAGGGTTCAGTGTTAATCAGTGAGACTCCCACAGGGTTCAATGTTAATCAGTGAGACTCCCACAGGGTTCAGTGTTAATCTGTGAGACTCCCATAGGGTTCAGTGTTAATCAGTGAGACTCCCACAGGGTTCAGTGTTAATCAGTGAGACTCCCACAGGGTTCAGTGTTAATCAGTGAGACTCCCATAGGGTTCAGTGTTAATCAGTGAGACTCCCACAGGGTTCTGTGTTAATCAGTGAGACTCCCATAGGGTTCAGTGTTAATCAGTGAGACTCCCACAGTGTTCAATGGTAATCTGTGAGACTCCCATAGGGTTCAGTGTTAATCAGTGAGACTCCCACAGGGTTCAGTGTTAATCAGTGAGACCCCCACAGGGTTCAGTGTTAATCAGTGAGACTCCCATATGGTTCAGTGTTAATCAGTGAGACTCCCACAGGGTTCAGTGTTAATCAGTGAGACTCCCACAGGGTTCAGTGTTAATCAGTGAGACTCCCATAGGGTTCAGTGTTAATCAGTGAGACTCCCACAGGGTTCTGTGTTAATCAGTGAGACTCCCATAGGGTTCAATGTTAATCAGTGAGACTCCCACAGTGTTCAATGGTAATCTGTGAGACTCCCATAGGGTTCAGTGTTAATCAGTGAGACTCCCACAGGGTTCAGTGTTAATCAGTGAGACTCCCACAGGGTTCAGTGTTAATCAGTGAGACTCCCATATGGTTCAGTGTTAATCAGTGAGACTCCCACAGGGTTCAGTGTTAATCAGTGAGACTCCCACAGGGTTCATGTGTTAATCCGTGAGCCTCCCACAGTGTTCAGTGTTAATCAGTGAGACTCCCATAGGGTCCAGTGTTAATCAGTGAGACTCCCACAGGGTTCAGTGTTAATCAGTGAGACTCCCACAGGGTTCGGTGTTAATCAGTGAGACTCCCATATGGTTCAGTGTTAATCAGTGAGACTCCCACAGGGTTCAGTGTTAATCAGTGAGACTCCCACAGGGTTCATGTGTTAATCAGTGAGCCTCCCACAGTGTTCAGTGTTAATCAGTGAGACTCCCATAGGGTCCAGTGTTAATCAGTGAGACTCCCACAGGGTTCAGTGTTAATCATTGAGAATCCCATAGAGTTCAGTGTTAATCAGTGAGACTCCCACAGGGTTCAGTGTTAATCAGTGAGACTCCCAAAGGGTTCAGTGTTAATCAGTGAGACTCCCACAGGGTTCAGTGTTAATCAGTGAGACTCCCACAGAGTTCAGTGTTAATCAATGAGACTCCCACAGGGTTCAGTGTTAATCAGTGAGAATCCCACAGGGTTCAGTGTTAATCATTGAGAATCCCATAGAGTGCAGTGTTAATCAGTGAGACTCCCATAGGGTTCATTGTTAATCAGTGAGACTTCCATAGGGTTCAGTGTTAATCAGTGAGACTCCCATAGGTTTCAGTGTTAATCAGTGAGACTTCCACAGGGTTCAGTGTTAATCAGTGAGACTCCCATAGGGTTCAGTGTTAATCAGTGAGACTCCCTCAGGGTTCAGTGTTAATTAGTGAGACTCCCATAGGGTTAAGTGTTAATCAGTGAGACTCCCATAGGGTTCAGTGTTAATCAGTGATACTCCCACAGGGTTCATTGTTAATCAGTGAGACTCCCACAGGGTTCAGTGTTAATCAGTGAGACTCCCATAGGGTTCAGTGTTAATCAGTGAGGCTCCCACAGGGTTCAGTGTTAATCAGTGAGACTCCCACAGGGTTCAGTGTTAATCAGTGAGACTCCCACAGGGTTCATGTGTTAATCAGTGAGACTCCCACTTTGTTCAGTGTTAATCAGTAAGACTCCCATAGAGTTCAGTGTTAATCAGTGAGACTCCCATAGGGTTCATTGTTAATCAGTGAGACTCCCATAGGGGTCAGTGTTAATCAGTGAGACTCTCATAGGTTTCAGTGTTAATCAGTGAGACTCCCACAGGGTTCTGTGTTAATCAGTGAGACTCTCATAGGGTTCAGTGTTAATCAGTGAGAATCCCTCAGGGTTCAGTGTTAATTAGTGAGACTCCCATAGGGTTAAGTGTTAATCAGTGAGACTCCCATAGGGTTCAGTGTTAATCAGTGAGACTCCCACAGGGTTCAGTGTTAATCAATGAGACTCCCATATGGTTCAGTGTTAATCAGTGAGACTCCCACAGGGTTCAGTGTTAATCAGTGAGACTCCCTCAGGGTTTATGTGTTAATCAGTGAGACTCCCATAGGGTTCAGTGTTAATCAGTGAGACTCCCACAGGGTTCAGTGTTAATCAGTGAGACTCCCACAGTGTTCAGTGTTAATCAGTGAGACTCCCACAGTGTTCAGTGTTAATCAGTGACACTCCCTCAGGGTTCAGTGTTAATCACTGAGACTCCCACAGGCTTCAGTGTTAATCAGTGAGATTCCCATAGGGTTCAGTGTTAATCAGTGAGACTCCCATAGGGTTCATTGTTAATCAGTGAGACTCCCATAGGGTTCAGCGTTAATCTGTGAGACTCCCATAGGGTTCAGTGTTAATCAGTGAGACTCCCACAGGGTTCAGTGTTAATCAGTGAAACTCCCATAGGGTTCAGTGTTAATCAGTGAGACTCCCACAGAGTTCAGTGTTAATCTGTGAGACTCCCATAGGGTTCAGTGTTAATCAGTGAGACTCCCACAGGGTTCAGTGTTAATCAGTGAAACTCCCATAGGGTTCAGTGTTAATCAGTGAGACTCCCACAGGGTTCAGTGTTAATCAGTGAGACTCCCATAGGGTTCATTGTTAATGAGTGAGACTCCCACAGGGTTCAGTGTTAATCAGTGAGACTCCCATAGGGTTCAGTGTTAATCAGTGAGACTCCCACAGGGTTCAATGTTAATCAGTGAGACTCCCACAGGGTTCAGTGTTAATCAGTGAGACTCCCATAGGGTTCAGTGTTAATCAGTGAGATTCCCATAGGGTTCAGTGTTAATCAATGAGACTCCCATATGGTTCAGTGTTAATCAGTGAGACTCCCACAGGGTTCAGTGTTAATCAGTGAGACTCCCACAGGGTTCAGTGTTAATCAGTGAGACTCCCTCAGGGTTCATGTGTTAATCAGTGAGACTCCCATAGGGTTCATTGTTAATGAGTGAGACTCCCACAGGGTTCAGTGTTAATCAGTGAGACTCCCATAGGGTTCAGTGTTAATCAGTGAGACTCCCACAGGGTTGAATGTTAATCAGTGAGACTCCCACAGGGTTCAGTGTTAATCAGTGAGACTCCCATAGGGTTCAGTGTTAATCAGTGAGATTCCCATAGGGTTCAGTGTTAATCAGTGAGACTCCCACAGTGTTCAGTGTTAATCAGTGAGACTCCCATAGGGTTCAGCGTTAATCTGTGAGACTCCCACAGGGTTCAGTGTTAATCAGTGAGACTCCCACAGGGTTCAGTGTTAATCAGTGAGACTCCCATAGGGTTCAGTGTTAATCAGTGAGACTCCCACAGGGTTCTGTGTTAATCTGTGAGACTCCCATAGGGTTCAGTGTTAATCAGTGAGACTCCCACAGGGTTCAGTCTTAATCAGTGAGACTCCCACAGGGTTCAGTGTTAATCAGTGAGACTCCCATAGGGTCCAGTGTTAATCAGTGAGACTCCCACAGGGTTCAGTGTTAATCATTCAGAATCCCATAGAGTTCAGTGTTAATCAGTGAGACTCCCACAGGGTTCAGTGTTAATCAGTGAGACTCCCACAGGGTTCAGTGTTAATCAGTGAGACTCCCACAGGGTTCAGTGTTAATCAGTGAGACTCCCACAGGGTTCAGTGTTAATCAGTGAGACTCCCATAGGGTCCAGTGTTAATCAGTGAGACTCCCACAGGGTTCAGTGTTAATCATTCAGAATCCCATAGAGTTCAGTGTTAATCAGTGAGACTCCCACAGGGTTCAGTGTTAATCAGTGAGACTCCCACAGGGTTCAGTGTTAATCAGTGAGACTCCCACAGGGTTCAGTGTTAATCAGTGAGACTCCCACAGGGTTCAGTGTTAATCAATGAGACTCCCACAGGGTTCAGTGTTAATCAGTGAGAATCCCACAGGGTTCAGTGTTAATCATTGAGAATCCCATAGAGTTCAGTGTTAATCAGTGAGACTCCCATAGGGTTCATTGTTAATCAGTGAGACTTCCATAGGGTTCAGTGTTAATCAGTGAGAATCCCATAGGTTTCAGTGTTAATCAGTGAGACTTCCACAGGGTTCAGTGTTAATCAGTGAGACTCCCATAGGGTTCAGTGTTAATCAGTGAGACTCCCTCAGGGTTCAGTGTTAATTAGTGAGACTCCCATAGGGTTAAGTGTTAATCAGTGAGACTCCCATAGGGTTCAGTGTTAATCAGTGAGACTCCCACAGGGTTCATTGTTAATCAGTGAGACTCCCACAGGGTTCAGTGTTAATCAGTGAGACTCCCATAGGGTTCAGTGTTAATCAGTGAGGCTCCCACAGGGTTCAGTGTTAATCAGTGAGACTCCCACAGGGTTCAGTGTTAATCAGTGAGACTCCCACAGGGTTCATGTGTTAATCAGTGAGACTCCCACAGGGTTCTGTGTTAATCAGTGAGACTCTCATAGGGTTCAGTGTTAATCAGTGAGAATCCCTCAGGGTTCAGTGTTAATTAGTGAGACTCCCATAAGGTTAAGTGTTAATCAGTGAGACTCCCATAGGGTTCAGTGTTAATCAGTGAGACTCCCACAGGGTTCAGCGTTAATCAGTGAGACTCCCACAGTGTTCAGTGTTAATCAGTGAAACTCCCACAGGGTTCAGTGTTAATCAGTGAGACTCCCACAGGGTTCGGTGTTAATCAGTGAGACTCCCATATGGTTCAGTGTTAATCAGTGAGACTCCCACAGGGTTCAGTGTTAATCAGTGAGACTCCCACAGGGTTCATGTGTTAATCAGTGAGCCTCCCACAGTGTTCAGTGTTAATCAGTGAGACTCCCATAGGGTCCAGTGTTAATCAGTGAGACTCCCACAGGGTTCAGTGTTAATCATTGAGAATCCCATAGAGTTCAGTGTTAATCAGTGAGACTCCCACAGGGTTCAGTGTTAATCAGTGAGACTCCCAAAGGGTTCAGTGTTAATCAGTGAGACTCCCACAGGGTTCAGTGTTAATCAGTGAGACTCCCACAGAGTTCAGTGTTAATCAATGAGACTCCCACAGGGTTCAGTGTTAATCAGTGAGAATCCCACAGGGTTCAGTGTTAATCATTGAGAATCCCATAGAGTGCAGTGTTAATCAGTGAGACTCCCATAGGGTTCATTGTTAATCAGTGAGACTTCCATAGGGTTCAGTGTTAATCAGTGAGACTCCCATAGGTTTCAGTGTTAATCAGTGAGACTTCCACAGGGTTCAGTGTTAATCAGTGAGACTCCCATAGGGTTCAGTGTTAATCAGTGAGACTCCCTCAGGGTTCAGTGTTAATTAGTGAGACTCCCATAGGGTTAAGTGTTAATCAGTGAGACTCCCATAGGGTTCAGTGTTAATCAGTGAGACTCCCACAGGGTTCATTGTTAATCAGTGAGACTCCCACAGGGTTCAGTGTTAATCAGTGAGACTCCCATAGGGTTCAGTGTTAATCAGTGAGGCTCCCACAGGGTTCAGTGTTAATCAGTGAGACTCCCACAGGGGCTCAGTGTTAATCAGTGAGACTCCCACAGGGTTCATGTGTTAATCAGTGAGACTCCCACTTTGTTCAGTGTTAATCAGTAAGACTCCCATAGAGTTCAGTGTTAATCAGTGAGACTCCCATAGGGTTCATTGTTAATCAGTGAGACTCCCATAGGGGTCAGTGTTAATCAGTGAGACTCTCATAGGTTTCAGTGTTAATCAGTGAGACTCCCACAGGGTTCTGTGTTAATCAGTGAGACTCTCATAGGGTTCAGTGTTAATCAGTGAGAATCCCTCAGGGTTCAGTGTTAATTAGTGAGACTCCCATAGGGTTAAGTGTTAATCAGTGAGACTCCCATAGGGTTCAGTGTTAATCAGTGAGACTCCCACAGGGTTCAGTGTTAATCAATGAGACTCCCATATGGTTCAGTGTTAATCAGTGAGACTCCCACAGGGTTCAGTGTTAATCAGTGAGACTCCCTCAGGGTTCATGTGTTAATCAGTGAGACTCCCATAGGGTTCAGTGTTAATCAGTGAGACTCCCACAGGGTTCAGTGTTAATCAGTGAGACTCCCACAGTGTTCAGTGTTAATCAGTGAGACTCCCACAGTGTTCAGTGTTAATCAGTGACACTCCCTCAGGGTTCAGTGTTAATCACTGAGACTCCCACAGGCTTCAGTGTTAATCAGTGAGATTCCCATAGGGTTCAGTGTTAATCAGTGAGACTCCCATAGGGTTCATTGTTAATCAGTGAGACTCCCATAGGGTTCAGCGTTAATCTGTGAGACTCCCATAGGGTTCAGTGTTAATCAGTGAGACTCCCACAGGGTTCAGTGTTAATCAGTGAAACTCCCATAGGGTTCAGTGTTAATCAGTGAGACTCCCACAGAGTTCAGTGTTAATCTGTGAGACTCCCATAGGGTTCAGTGTTAATCAGTGAGACTCCCACAGGGTTCAGTGTTAATCAGTGAAACTCCCATAGGGTTCAGTGTTAATCAGTGAGACTCCCACAGGGTTCAGTGTTAATCAGTGAGACTCCCATAGGGTTCATTGTTAATGAGTGAGATTCCCACAGGGTTCAGTGTTAATCAGTGAGACTCCCATAGGGTTCAGTGTTAATCAGTGAGACTCCCACAGGGTTCAATGTTAATCAGTGAGACTCCCACAGGGTTCAGTGTTAATCAGTGAGACTCCCATAGGGTTCAGTGTTAATCAGTGAGATTCCCATAGGGTTCAGTGTTAATCAATGAGACTCCCATATGGTTCAGTGTTAATCAGTGAGACTCCCACAGGGTTCAGTGTTAATCAGTGAGACTCCCACAGGGTTCAGTGTTAATCAGTGAGACTCCCTCAGGGTTCATGTGTTAATCAGTGAGACTCCCATAGGGTTCATTGTTAATGAGTGAGACTCCCACAGGGTTCAGTGTTAATCAGTGAGACTCCCATAGGGTTCAGTGTTAATCAGTGAGACTCCCACAGGGTTGAATGTTAATCAGTGAGACTCCCACAGGGTTCAGTGTTAATCAGTGAGACTCCCATAGGGTTCAGTGTTAATCAGTGAGATTCCCATAGGGTTCAGTGTTAATCAGTGAGACTCCCACAGTGTTCAGTGTTAATCAGTGAGACTCCCATAGGGTTCAGCGTTAATCTGTGAGACTCCCACAGGGTTCAGTGTTAATCAGTGAGACTCCCACAGGGTTCAGTGTTAATCAGTGAGACTCCCATAGGGTTCAGTGTTAATCAGTGAGACTCCCACAGGGTTCTGTGTTAATCTGTGAGACTCCCATAGGGTTCAGTGTTAATCAGTGAGACTCCCACAGGGTTCAGTGTTAATCAGTGAGACTCCCACAGGGTTCAGTGTTAATCAGTGAGACTCCCATAGGGTCCAGTGTTAATCAGTGAGACTCCCACAGGGTTCAGTGTTAATCATTCAGAATCCCATAGAGTTCAGTGTTAATCAGTGAGACTCCCACAGGGTTCAGTGTTAATCAGTGAGACTCCCACAGGGTTCAGTGTTAATCAGTGAGACTCCCACAGGGTTCAGTGTTAATCAGTGAGACTCCCACAGGGTTCAGTGTTAATCAGTGAGACTCCCATAGGGTCCAGTGTTAATCAGTGAGACTCCCACAGGGTTCAGTGTTAATCATTCAGAATCCCATAGAGTTCAGTGTTAATCAGTGAGACTCCCACAGGGTTCAGTGTTAATCAGTGAGACTCCCACAGGGTTCAGTGTTAATCAGTGAGACTCCCACAGGGTTCAGTGTTAATCAGTGAGACTCCCACAGGGTTCAGTGTTAATCAATGAGACTCCCACAGGGTTCAGTGTTAATCAGTGAGAATCCCACAGGGTTCAGTGTTAATCATTGAGAATCCCATAGAGTTCAGTGTTAATCAGTGAGACTCCCATAGGGTTCATTGTTAATCAGTGAGACTTCCATAGGGTTCAGTGTTAATCAGTGAGAATCCCATAGGTTTCAGTGTTAATCAGTGAGACTTCCACAGGGTTCAGTGTTAATCAGTGAGACTCCCATAGGGTTCAGTGTTAATCAGTGAGACTCCCTCAGGGTTCAGTGTTAATTAGTGAGACTCCCATAGGGTTAAGTGTTAATCAGTGAGACTCCCATAGGGTTCAGTGTTAATCAGTGAGACTCCCACAGGGTTCATTGTTAATCAGTGAGACTCCCACAGGGTTCAGTGTTAATCAGTGAGACTCCCATAGGGTTCAGTGTTAATCAGTGAGGCTCCCACAGGGTTCAGTGTTAATCAGTGAGACTCCCACAGGGTTCAGTGTTAATCAGTGAGACTCCCACAGGGTTCATGTGTTAATCAGTGAGACTCCCACAGGGTTCTGTGTTAATCAGTGAGACTCTCATAGGGTTCAGTGTTAATCAGTGAGAATCCCTCAGGGTTCAGTGTTAATTAGTGAGACTCCCATAAGGTTAAGTGTTAATCAGTGAGACTCCCATAGGGTTCAATGTTAATCAGTGAGACTCCCACAGGGTTCAGTGTTAATCAATGAGACTCCCATATGGTTCAGTGTTAATCAGTGAGACTCCCACAGGGTTCAGTGTTAATCAGTGAGACTCCCTCAGGGTTCATGTGTTAATCAGTGAGACTCCCATAGGGTTCAGTGTTAATCAGTGAGACTCCCACAGGGTTCAGCGTTAATCAGTGAGACTCCCACAGTGTTCAGTGTTAATCAGTGAAACTCCCACAGTGTTCAGTGTTAATCAGTGACACTCCCTCAGGGTTCAGTGTTAATCACTGAGACTCCCACAGGCTTCAGTGTTAATCAGTGAGATTCCCATAGGGTTCAGTGTTAATCAGTGAGACTCCCATAGGGTTCATTGTTAATCAGTGAGACTCCCATAGGGTTCAGCGTTAATCTGTGAGACTCCCATAGGGTTCAGTGTTAATCAGTGAGACTCCCACAGGGTTCAGTGTTAATCAGTGAAACTCCCATAGGGTTCAGTGTTAATCAGTGAGACTCCCATAGGGTTCAGTGTTAATCAGTGAGACTCCCACAGGGTTCAGTGTTAATCAGTGAGACTCCCACAGGGTTCAGTGTTAATCAGTGAGACTCCCACAGGGTTCAGTGTTAATCAGTGAGACTCCCACAGGGTTCAGTGTTAATCAATGAGACTCCCTCAGGGTTCATGTGTTAATCAGTGAGAATCCCATAGGGTTCAGTGTTAATCAGTGAGACTCCCACAGGGTTCAGTGTTAATCAGTGAGACTCCCATAGGGTTCAGTGTAAATCAGTGAGACTCCCACAGGGTTCAGTGTTAATCAGTGAGACTCCCACAGGGTTCAGTGTTAATCAGTGAGACTCCCACAGGGTTCATGTGTTAATCAGTGAGACTCCCATAGGGTTCAGTGTTAATCAGTGACACTCCCACAGGGTTCAGTGTTAATCAGTGAGACTCCCATAGGGTTCAGTGTTAATCAATGAGACTCCCATAGGGTTCAGTGTTAATCAGTGAGACTCCCACAGGGTTCAGTGTTAATCAGTGAGACTCCCATAGGGTTCAGTGTTAATCAATGAGACTCCCATTAGGTTCAGTGTTAATCAGTGAGACTCCCACAGGGTTCAGTGTTAATCAGTGAGACTCCCACAGGGTTCAGTGTTAATCAGTGAGACTCCCTCAGGGTTCATGTGTTAATCAGTGAGACTCCCATAGGGTTCAGTGTTAATGAGTGAGACTCCCACAGGGTTCAATGTTAATCAGTGAGACTCCCACAGGGTTCAGTGTTAATCAGTGAGACTCCCATAGGGTTCAGTGTTAATCAGTAAGATTCCCATAGGGTTCAGTGTTAATCAGTGAGACTCCCACAGTGTTCAGTGTTAATCAGTGAGACTCCCATAGCGTTCAGTGTTAATCTGTGAGACTCCCATAGGGTTCAGTGTTAATCAGTGAGACTCCCACAGGGTTCAGTGTTAATCAGTGAGACTCCCACAGGGTTCAGTGTTAATCAGTGAGACTCCCATACGGTTCAGTGTTAATCAGTGAGCCTCCCACAGGGTTCTGTGTTAATCAGTGAGACTCCCATAGGGTCCAGTTTTAATCAGTGAGACTCCCACAGTGTTCAATGTTAATCTGTGAGACTCCCATAGGGTTCAGTGTTAATCAGTGAGACTCCCACAGGGTTCAGTGTTAATCAGTGAGACTCCCACAGGGTTCAGTGTTAATCAGTGAGACTCCCACACGGTTCAGTGTTAATCAGTGAGACTCCCATAGGGTCCAGTGTTAATCAGTGAGACTCCCACAGGGTTCAGTGTTAATCATTCAGAATCCCATAGAGTTCAGTGTTAATCAGTGAGACTCCCACAGGGTTCAGTGTTAATCAGTGAGACTCCCACAGGGTTCAGTGTTAATCAGTGAGACTCCCACAGGGTTCAGTGTTAATCAGTGAGACTCCCACAGGGTTCAGTGTTAATCAGTGAGACTCCCATAGGGTCCAGTGTTAATCAGTGAGACTCCCACAGGGTTCAGTGTTAATCATTCAGAATCCCATAGAGTTCAGTGTTAATCAGTGAGACTCCCACAGGGTTCAGTGTTAATCAGTGAGACTCCCACAGGGTTCAGTGTTAATCAGTGAGACTCCCACAGGGTTCAGTGTTAATCAGTGAGACTCCCACAGGGTTCATTGTTAATCAATGAGACTCCCACAGGGTTCAGTGTTAATCAGTGAGAATCCCACAGGGTTCAGTGTTAATCATTGAGAATCCCATAGAGTTCAGTGTTAATCAGTGAGACTCCCATAGGGTTCATTGTTAATCAGTGAGACTTCCATAGGGTTCAGTGTTAATCAGTGAGAATCCCATAGGTTTCAGTGTTAATCAGTGAGACTTCCACAGGGTTCAGTGTTAATCAGTGAGACTCCCATAGGGTTCAGTGTTAATCAGTGAGACTCCCTCAGGGTTCAGTGTTAATTAGTGAGACTCCCATAGGGTTAAGTGTTAATCAGTGAGACTCCCATAGGGTTCAGTGTTAATCAGTGAGACTCCCACAGGGTTCATTGTTAATCAGTGAGACTCCCACAGGGTTCAGTGTTAATCAGTGAGACTCCCATAGGGTTCAGTGTTAATCAGTGAGGCTCCCACAGGGTTCAGTGTTAATCAGTGAGACTCCCACAGGGTTCAGTGTTAATCAGTGAGACTCCCACAGGGTTCATGTGTTAATCAGTGAGACTCCCACAGGGTTCTGTGTTAATCAGTGAGACTCTCATAGGGTTCAGTGTTAATCAGTGAGAATCCCTCAGGGTTCAGTGTTAATTAGTGAGACTCCCATAAGGTTAAGTGTTAATCAGTGAGACTCCCATAGGGTTCAATGTTAATCAGTGAGACTCCCACAGGGTTCAGTGTTAATCAATGAGACTCCCATATGGTTCAGTGTTAATCAGTGAGACTCCCACAGGGTTCAGTGTTAATCAGTGAGACTCCCTCAGGGTTCATGTGTTAATCAGTGAGACTCCCATAGGGTTCAGTGTTAATCAGTGAGACTCCCACAGGGTTCAGTGTTAATCAGTGAGACTCCCACAGTGTTCAGTGTTAATCAGTGAAACTCCCACAGTGTTCAGTGTTAATCAGTGACACTCCCTCAGGGTTCAGTGTTAATCACTGAGACTCCCACAGGCTTCAGTGTTAATCAGTGAGATTCCCATAGGGTTCAGTGTTAATCAGTGAGACTCCCATAGGGTTCATTGTTAATCAGTGAGACTCCCATAGGGTTCAGCGTTAATCTGTGAAACTCCCATAGGGTTCAGTGTTAATCAGTGAGACTCCCACAGGGTTCAGTGTTAATCAGTGAAACTCCCATAGGGTTCAGTGTTAATCAGTGAGACTCCCACAGGGTTCAGTGTTAATCAGTGAGACTCCCATAGGGTTCAGTGTTAATCAGTGAGACTCCCACAGGGTTCAGTGTTAATCAGTGAGACTCCCACAGGGTTCAGTGTTAATCAGTGAGACTCCCACAGGGTTCATGTGTTAATCAGTGAGACTCCCATAGGGGTCGGTGTTAATCAGTGAGACTCCCACAGGGTTCAGTGTTAATCAGTGAGACTCCCATAGGGTTCAGTGTTAATCAATGAGACTCCCATATGGTTCAGTGTTAATCAGTGAGACTCCCACAGGGTTCAGTGTTAATCAGTGAGACTCCCACAGGGTTCAGTGTTAATCAGTGAGACTCCCACAGGGTTCAGTGTTAATCAATGAGACTCCCTCAGGGTTCATGTGTTAATCAGTGAGAATCCCATAGGGTTCAGTGTTAATCAGTGAGACTCCCACAGGGTTCAGTGTTAATCAGTGAGACTCCCATAGGGTTCAGTGTTAATCAGTGAGACTCCCACAGGGTTCAGTGTTAATCAGTGAGACTCCCACAGGGTTCAGTGTTAATCAGTGAGACTCCCACAGGGTTCATGTGTTAATCAGTGAGACTCCCATAGGGTTCAGTGTTAATCAGTGAGACTCCCACAGGGTTCAGTGTTAATCAGTGAGACTCCCATAGGGTTCAGTGTTAATCAATGAGACTCCCATAGGGTTCAGTGTTAATCAGTGAGACTCCCACAGGGTTCAGTGTTAATCGTTGAGACTCCCATAGGGTTCAGTGTTAATCAATGAGACTCCCATTAGGTTCAGTGTTAATCAGTGAGACTCCCACAGGGTTCAGTGTTAATCAGTGAGACTCCCACAGGGTTCAGTGTTAATCAGTGAGACTCCCTCAGGGTTCATGTGTTAATCAGTGAGACTCCCATAGGGTTCAGTGTTAATGAGTGAGACTCCCATAGGGTTCAGTGTTAATCAGTGAGACTCCCACAGGGTTCAGTGTTAATCAGTGAGACTCCCACAGGGTTCAGTGTTAATCAGTGAGACTCCCATAGGGTTCAGTGTTAATCAATGAGACTCCCATAGGGTTCAGTGTTAATCAGTGAGACTCCCACAGGGTTCAGTGTTAATCGTTGAGACTCCCATAGGGTTCAGTGTTAATCAATGAGACTCCCATTAGGTTCAGTGTTAATCAGTGAGACTCCCACAGGGTTCAGTGTTAATCAGTGAGACTCCCACAGGGTTCAGTGTTAATCAGTGAGACTCCCTCAGGGTTCATGTGTTAATCAGTGAGACTCCCATAGGGTTCAGTGTTAATCAGTGAGACTCCCATAGGGTTCAGTGTTAATCAGTGAGACTCCCACAGGGTTCAGTGTTAATCAGTGAGACTCCCACAGGGTTCAGTGTTAATCAGTGAGACTCCCACAGGGTTCATGTGTTAATCAGTGAGACTCCCATAGGGTTCAGTGTTAATCAGTGAGACTCCCACAGGGTTCAGTGTTAATCAGTGAGACTCCCATAGGGTTCAGTGTTAATCAATGAGACTCCCATAGGGTTCAGTGTTAATCAGTGAGACTCCCACAGGGTTCAGTGTTAATCGTTGAGACTCCCATAGGGTTCAGTGTTAATCAATGAGACTCCCATTAGGTTCAGTGTTAATCAGTGAGACTCCCACAGGGTTCAGTGTTAATCAGTGAGACTCCCACAGGGTTCAGTGTTAATCAGTGAGACTCCCTCAGGGTTCATGTGTTAATCAGTGAGACTCCCATAGGGTTCAGTGTTAATGAGTGAGACTCCCACAGGGTTCAATGTTAATCAGTGAGACTCCCACAGGGTTCAGTGTTAATCAGTGAGACTCCCATAGGGTTCAGTGTTAATCAGTAAGATTCCCATAGGGTTCAGTGTTAATCAGTGAGACTCCCACAGTGTTCAGTGTTAATCAGTGAGACTCCCATAGCGTTCAGTGTTAATCTGTGAGACTCCCATAGGGTTCAGTGTTAATCAGTGAGACTCCCACAGGGTTCAGTGTTAATCAGTGAGACTCCCACAGTGTTCAATGTTAATCTGTGAGACTCCCATAGGGTTCAGTGTTAATCAGTGAGACTCCCACAGGGTTCAGTGTTAATCAGTGAGACTCCCACAGGGTTCAGTGTTAATCAGTGAGACTCCCACAGGGTTCAGTGTTAATCAGTGAGACTCCCATAGGGTCCAATGTTAATCAGTGAGACTCCCACAGGGTTCAGTGTTAATCATTCAGAATCCCATAGAGTTCAGTGTTAATCAGTGAGACTCCCACAAGGTTCAGTGTTAATCAGTGAGACTCCCACAGGGTTCAGTGTTAATCAGTGAGACTCCCACAGGGTTCAGTGTTAATCAGTGAGACTCCCACAGGGTTCAGTGTTAATCAATGAGACTCCCACAGGGTTCAGTGTTAATCAGTGAGAATCCCACAGGGTTCAGTGTTAATCATTGAGAATCCCATAGAGTTCAGTGTTAATCAGTGAGACTCCCATAGGGTTCATTGTTAATCAGTGAGACTTCCATAGGGTTCAGTGTTAATCAGTGAGAATCCCATAGGTTTCAGTGTTAATCAGTGAGACTTCCACAGGGTTCAGTGTTAATCAGTGAGACTCCCATAGGGTTCAGTGTTAATCAGTGAGACTCCCTCAGGGTTCAGTGTTAATTAGTGAGACTCCCATAGGGTTAAGTGTTAATCAGTGAGACTCCCATAGGGTTCAGTGTTAATCAGTGAGACTCCCACAGGGTTCATTGTTAATCAGTGAGACTCCCACAGGGTTCAGTGTTAATCAGTGAGACTCCCATAGGGCTCAGTGTTAATCAATGAGGCTCCCACAGGGTTCAGTGTTAATCAGTGAGACTCCCACAGGGTTCAGTGTTAATCAGTGAGACTCCCACAGGGTTCATGTGTTAATCAGTGAGACTCCCACAGGGTTCTGTGTTAATCAGTGAGACTCTCATAGGGTTCAGTGTTAATCAGTGAGAATCCCTCAGGGTTCAGTGTTAATTAGTGAGACTCCCATAAGGTTAAGTGTTAATCAGTGAGACTCCCATAGGGTTCAATGTTAATCAGTGAGACTCCCACAGGGTTCAGTGTTAATCAATGAGACTCCCATATGGTTCAGTGTTAATCAGTGAGACTCCCACAGGGTTCAGTGTTAATCAGTGAGACTCCCTCAGGGTTCATGTGTTAATCAGTGAAACTCCCATAGGGTTCAGTGTTAATCAGTGAGACTCCCACAGGGTTCAGTGTTAATCAGTGAGACTCCCACAGTGTTCAGTGTTAATCAGTGAAACTCCCACAGTGTTCAGTGTTAATCAGTGACACTCCCTCAGGGTTCAGTGTTAATCACTGAGACTCCCACAGGCTTCAGTGTTAATCAGTGAGATTCCCATAGGGTTCAGTGTTAATCAGTGAGACTCCCATAGGGTTCATTGTTAATCAGTGAGACTCCCATAGGGTTCAGCGTTAATCTGTGAGACTCCCATAGGGTTCAGTGTTAATCAGTGAGACTCCCACAGGGTTCAGTGTTAATCAGTGAAACTCCCATAGGGTTCAGTGTTAATCAGTGAGACTCCCACAGGGTTCAGTGTTAATCAGTGAGACTCCCATAGGGTTCAGTGTTAATCAGTGAGACTCCCACAGGGTTCAGTGTTAATCAGTGAGACTCCCACAGGGTTCAGTGTTAATCAGTGAGACTCCCACAGGGTTCATGTGTTAATCAGTGAGACTCCCATAGGGTTCGGTGTTAATCAGTGAGACTCCCACAGGGTTCAGTGTTAATCAGTGAGACTCCCATAGGGTTCAGTGTTAATCAATGAGACTCCCATATGGTTCAGTGTTAATCAGTGAGACTCCCACAGGGTTCAGTGTTAATCAGTGAGACTCCCACAGGGTTCAGTGTTAATCAGTGAGACTCCCACAGGGTTCAGTGTTAATCAATGAGACTCCCTCAGGGTTCATGTGTTAATCAGTGAGAATCCCATAGGGTTCAGTGTTAATCAGTGAGACTCCCACAGGGTTCAGTGTTAATCAGTGAGACTCCCATAGGGTTCAGTGTTAATCAGTGAGACTCCCACAGGGTTCAGTGTTAATCAGTGAGACTCCCACAGGGTTCAGTGTTAATCAGTGAGACTCCCACAGGGTTCATGTGTTAATCAGTGAGACTCCCATAGGGTTCAGTGTTAATCAGTGAGACTCCCACAGGGTTCAGTGTTAATCAGTGAGACTCCCATAGGGTTCAGTGTTAATCAATGAGACTCCCATTAGGTTCAGTGTTAATCAGTGAGACTCCCACAGGGTTCAGTGTTAATCAGTGAGACTCCCACAGGGTTCAGTGTTAATCAGTGAGACTCCCTCAGGGTTCATGTGTTAATCAGTGAGACTCCCATAGGGTTCAGTGTTAATGAGTGAGACTCCCACAGGGTTCAATGTTAATCAGTGAGACTCCCACAGGGTTCAGTGTTAATCAGTGAGACTCCCATAGGGTTCAGTGTTAATCAGTAAGATTCCCATAGGGTTCAGTGTTAATCAGTGAGACTCCCACAGTGTTCAGTGTTAATCAGTGAGACTCCCATAGCGTTCAGTGTTAATCTGTGAGACTCCCATAGGGTTCAGTGTTAATCAGTGAGACTCCCACAGGGTTCAGTGTTAATCAGTGAGACTCCCACAGGGTTCAGTGTTAATCAGTGAGACTCCCATACGGTTCAGTGTTAATCAGTGAGCCTCCCACAGGGTTCTGTGTTAATCAGTGAGACTCCCATAGGGTCCAGTTTTAATCAGTGAGACTCCCACAGTGTTCAATGTTAATCTGTGAGACTCCCATAGGGTTCAGTGTTAATCAGTGAGACTCCCACAGGGTTCAGTGTTAATCAGTGAGACTCCCACAGGGTTCAGTGTTAATCAGTGAGACTCCCACAGGGTTCAGTGTTAATCAGTGAGACTCCCATAGGGTTCAGTGTTAATCAGTGAGACTCCCACAGGGTTCAGTGTTAATCAGTGAGACTCCCACAGGGTTCATGTGTTAATGAGTGAGACTCCCATAGGGTTCAGTGTTAATCAGTGAGACTCCCATAGGGTTCATTGTTAATCAGTGAGACTTCCATAGGGTTCAGTGTTAATCAGTGAGACTCCCATAGGTTTCAGTGTTAATCAGTGAGACTTCCACAGGGTTCAGTGTTAATCAGTGAGACTCCCATAGGGTTCAGTGTTAATCAGTGAGACTCCCTCAGTGTTCAGTGTTAATTAGTGAGACTCCCACAGGTTTCAATGTTAATCAGTGAGACTTCCACAGGGTTCAGTGTTAATCAGTGAGACTCCCATAGGGTTCAGTGTTAATCAGTGAGACTCCCACAGGGTTCATTGTTAATCAGTGAGACTCCCACAGGTTTCAGTGTTAATCAGTGAGACTCCCATAGGGTTCAGTGTTAATCAGTGAGGCTCCCACAGGGTTCAGTGTTAATCAGTGAGACTCCCACAGGGTTCAGTGTTAATCAGTGAGACTCCCACAGGGTTCAGTGTTAATCAGTAAGACTCCCACAGGGTTCAGTGTTAATCAGTGAGACTCCCTCAGGGTTCATGTGTTAATCAGTGAGACTCCCATAGGGTTCAGTGTTAATGAGTGAGACTCCCACAGGGTTCAGTGTTAATCAGTGAGACTCCCATAGGGTTCAGTGTTAATCAGTGAGACTCCCACAGGGTTCAATGTTAATCAGTGAGACTCCCACAGGGTTCAGTGTTAATCAGTGAGACTCCCACAGGGTTCAGTGTTAATCAGTGAGACTCCCACAGGGTTCAGTGTTAATCAGTGAGACTCCCACAGGGTTCAGTGTTAATCACTGAGAATCCCACAGGGTTCAGTGTTAATCATTGAGAATCCCATATAGTTCAGTGTTAATCAGTGAGACTCCCATAGGGTTCATTGTTAATCAGTGAGACTTCCATAGGGTTCAGTGTTAATCAGTGAGACTCCCATAGGTTTCAGTGTTAATCAGTGAGACTTCCACAGGGTTCAGTGTTAATCAGTGAGACTCCCATAGGGTTCAGTGTTAATCAGTGAGACTCCCTCAGTGTTCAGTGTTAATTAGTGAGACTCCCATAGGGTTAAGTGTTAATCAGTGAGACTCCCATAGGGTTCAGTGTTAATCAGTGAGACTCCCACAGGGTTCATTGTTAATCAGTGAGACTCCCACAGGTTTCAGTGTTAATCAGTGAGACTCCCATAGGGTTCAGTGTTAATCAGTGAGGCTCCCACAGGGTTCAGTGTTAATCAGTGAGACTCCCACAGGGTTCAGTGTTAATCAGTGAGACTCCCACAGGGTTCATGTGTTAATCAGTGAGACTCCCACATGGTTCAGTGTTAATCAGTAAGACTCCCATAGAGTTCAGTGTTAATCAGTGAGACTCCCATAGGGTTCATTGTTAATCAGTGAGACTCCCATATTGGTCAGTGTTAATCAGTGAGACTCTCATCGGTTTTAGTGTTAATCAGTGAGACTCCCACAGGGTTCTGTGTTAATCAGTGAGACTCCCATAGGGTTCAGTGTTAATCAGTGAGAATTCCTCAGGGTTCAGTGTTAATTAGTGAGACTCCCATAGGGTTAAATGTTAATCAGTGAGACTCCCATAGGGTTCAGTGTTAATCAGTGAGACTCCCACAGGGTTCAGTGTTAATCAATGAGACTCCCATATGGTTCAGTGTTAATCAGTGAGACTCCCACAGGGTTCAGTGTTAATCAGTGAGACTCCCTCAGGGTTCATGTGTTAATCAGTGAGACTCCCATAGGGTTCAGTGTTAATCAGTGAGACTCCCACAGGGTTCAGTGTTAATCACTGAGACTCCCACAGTGTTCAGTGTTAATCAGTGAGACTCCCACAGTGTTCAGTGTTAATCAGTGACACTCCCTCAGGGTTCAGTGTTAATCACTGAGACTCCCACAGGCTTCAGTGTTAATCAGTGAGATTCCCATAGGGTTCAGTGTTAATCAGTGAGACTCCCATAGGGTTCATTGTTAATCAGTGAGACTCCCATAGGGTTCAGCGTTAATCTGTGAGACTCTCATAGGGTTCAGTGTTAATCAGTGAGACTCCCACAGGGTTCAGTGTTAATCAGTGAAACTCCCATAGGGTTCAGTGTTAATCAGTGAGACTCCCACAGGGTTCAGTGTTAATCAGTGAGACTCCCATAGGGTTCAGTGTTAATCAGTGAGACTCCCACAGGGTTCAGTGTTAATCAGTGAGACTCCCACCGGGTTCAGTGTTAATCAGTGAGACTCCCACAGGGTTCATGTGTTAATCAGTGAGACTCCCATAGGGTTCAGTGTTAATCAATGAGACTCCCATATGGTTCAGTGTTAATCAGTGAGACTCCCACAGGGTTCAGTGTTAATCAGTGAGACTCCCACAGGGTTCAGTATTAATCAATGAGACTCCCTCAGGGTTCATGTGTTAATCAGTGAGACTCCCATAGGGTTCAGTGTTAATCAGTGAGACTCCCACAGGGTTCAGTGTTAATCAGTGAGACTCCCATAGGGTTCAGTGTTAATCAGTGAGACTCCCATAGGGTTCAGTGTTAATCAGTGAGACTCCCACAGGGTTCAATGTTAATCAGTGAGACTCCCACAGGGTTCATGTGTTAATCAGTGAGACTCCCACAGTGTTCAGTGTTAATCAGTGAGACTCCCATAGGGTTCAGTGTTAATCAGTGAGACTCCCATAGGGTTCAGTGTTAATCAGTGAGACTCCCACAGGGTTCATTGTTAATCAGTGAGACTCCCACAGGTTTCAGTGTTAATCAGTGAGACTCCCATAGGGTTCAGTGTTAATCAGTGAGGCTCCCTCAGGGTTCAGTGTTAATCAGTGAGACTCCCACAGGGTTCAGTGTTAATCAGTGAGACTCCCACAGGGTTCATGTGTTAATCAGTGAGACTCCCACATGGTTCAGTGTTAATCAGTGAGACTCCCATAGAGTTCAGTGTTAATCAGTGAGACTCCCATAGGGTTCATTGTTAATCAGTGAGACTCCCATATTGGTCAGTGTTAATCAGTGAGACTCTCATAGGTTTCAGTGTTAATCAGTGAGACTCCCACAGGGTTCAGTGTTAATCAATGAGACTCCCATAGGGTTCAGTGTTAATCAGTGAGACTCCCACAGGGTTCAGTGTTAATCAATGAGACTCCCATATGGTTCAGTGTTAATCAGTGAGACTCCCACAGGGTTCAGTGTTAATCAGTGAGACTCCCTCAGGGTTCATGTGTTAATCAGTGAGACTCCCATAGGGTTCAGTGTTAATCAGTGAGACTCCCACAGGGTTCAGTGTTAATCACTGAGACTCCCACAGTGTTCAGTGTTAATCAGTGAGACTCCCACAGTGTTCAGTGTTAATCAGTGACACTCCCTCAGGGTTCAGTGTTAATCACTGAGACTCCCACAGGCTTCAGTGTTAATCAGTGAGATTCCCATAGGGTTCAGTGTTAATGAGTGAGACTCCCATAGGGTTCATTGTTAATCAGTGAGACTCCCATAGGGTTCAGCGTTAATCTGTGAGACTCCCATAGGGTTCAGTGTTAATCAGTGAGACTCCCACAGGGTTCAGTGTTAATCAGTGAAACTCCCATAGGGTTCAGTGTTAATCAGTGAGACTCCCACAGGGTTCAGTGTTAATCAGTGAGACTCCCATAGGGTTCAGTGTTAATCAGTGAGACTCCCACAGGGTTCAGTGTTAATCAGTGAGACTCCCACAGGGTTCAGTGTTAATCAGTGAGACTCCCACAGGGTCCATGTGTTAATCAGTGAGACTCCCATAGGGTTCAGTGTTAATCAGTGAGACTCCCATAGGGTTCAGTGTTAATCAGTGAGACTCCCACAGGGTTCAGTGTTAAACAGTGAGACTCCCACAGTGTTCAGTGTTAATCAGTGAGACTCCCACAGTGTTTAGTGTTAATCAGTGACACTCCCTCAGGGTTCAGTGTTAATCACTGATACTCCCACAGGCTTCAGTGTTAATTAGTGAAATTCCCATAGGGTTCAGTGTTAATCAGTGAGACTCCCATAGGGTTCATTGTTAATCAGTGAGACTCCCATAGGGTTCAGCGTTAATCTGTGAGACTCCCATAGGGTTCAGTGTTAATCAGTGAGACTCCCACAGGGTTCAGTGTTAATCAGTGAAACTCCCATAGGGTTCAGTGTTAATCAATGAGACTCCCACAGGGTTCAGTGTTAATCAGTGAGACTCCCATAGGGTTCAGTGTTAATCAGTGAGACTCCCACAAGGTTCAGTGTTAATCAGTGAGACTCCCACAGGGTTCATGTGTTAATCAGTGAGACTCCCATAGGGTTCAGTGTTAATCAGTGAGACTCCCACAGGGTTCAGTGTTAATCAGTGAGACTCCCATAGGGTTCAGTGTTAATCAATGAGACTCCCATATGGTTCAGTGTTAATCAGTGAGACTCCCACAGGGTTCAGTGTTAATCAGTGAGACTCCCACAGGGTTCAGTGTTAATCAGTGAGACTCCCTCAGAGTTCATGTGTTAATCAGTGAGACTCCCATAGGGTTCAGTGTTAATCAGTGAGACTCCCACAGGGTTCAGTGTTAATCACTGAGACTCCCACAGTGTTCAGTGTTAATCAGTGAGACTCCCACAGTGTTCAGTGTTAATCAGTGACACTCCCTCAGGGTTCAGTGTTAATCACTGAGACTCCCACAGGCTTCAGTGTTAATCAGTGAGATTCCCATAGGGTTCAGTGTTAATGAGTGAGACTCCCATAGGGTTCATTGTTAATCAGTGAGACTCCCATAGGGTTCAGCGTTAATCTGTGAGACTCCCATAGGGTTCAGTGTTAATCAGTGAGACTCCCACAGGGTTCAGTGTTAATCAGTGAAACTCCCATAGGGTTCAGTGTTAATCAGTGAGACTCCCACAGGGTTCAGTGTTAATCAGTGAGACTCCCATAGGGTTCAGTGTTAATCAGTGAGACTCCCACAGGGTTCAGTGTTAAT
The DNA here is from genome assembly GCF_048934315.1 of Petromyzon marinus. NCBI lineage: Eukaryota > Metazoa > Chordata > Hyperoartia > Petromyzontiformes > Petromyzontidae > Petromyzon > Petromyzon marinus. The sequence continues at coordinate 1,587,630 of NW_027423612.1, forward strand.
CAGTGAGACTCCCACAGGGTTCAGTGTTAATCAGTGAGACTCCCACAGGGTCCATGTGTTAATCAGTGAGACTCCCATAGGGTTCAGTGTTAATCAGTGAGACTCCCATAGGGTTCAGTGTTAATCAGTGAGACTCCCACAGGGTTCAGTGTTAATCAGTGAGACTCCCACAGTGTTCAGTGTTAATCAGTGAGACTCCCACAGTGTTCAGTGTTAATCAGTGACACTCCCTCAGGGTTCAGTGTTAATCACTGATACTCCCACAGGCTTCAGTGTTAATCAGTGAAATTCCCATAGGGTTCAGTGTTAATCAGTGAGACTCCCATAGGGTTCATTGTTAATCAGTGAGACTCCCATAGGGTTCAGCGTTAATCTGTGAGACTCCCATAGGGTTCAGTGTTAATCAGTGAGACTCCCACAGGGTTCAGTGTTAATCAGTGAAACTCCCATAGGGTTCAGTGTTAATCAGTGAGACTCCCACAGGGTTCAGTGTTAATCAGTGAGACTCCCACAAGGTTCAGTGTTAATCAGTGAGACTCCCACAGGGTTCAGTGTTAATCAGTGAGACTCCCACAGGGTTCAGTGTTAATCAGTGAGACTCCCTCAGAGTTCATGTGTTAATCAGTGAGACTCCCATAGGGTTCAGTGTTAATCAGTGAGACTCCCACAGGGTTCAGTGTTAATCAGTGAGACTCCCACAGTGTTCAGTGTTAATCAGTGAGACTCCCACAGTGTTCAGTGTTATTTAGTGAGACTCCCTCAGGGTTCAGTGTTAATCACTGAGACTCCCACAGTGTTCAGTGTTAATCAATGAGACTCCCATATGGTTCAGTGTTAATCAGTGAGACTCCCACAGGGTTCAGTGTTAATCAGTGAGACTCCCTCAGGGTTCATGTGTTAATCAGTGAGACTCCCATAGGGTTCAGTGTTAATCAGTGAGACTCCCACAGGGTTCAGTGTTAATCACTGAGACTCCCACAGTGTTCAGTGTTAATCAGTGAGACTCCCACAGTGTTCAGTGTTAATCAGTGACACTCCCTCAGGGTTCAGTGTTAATCACTGAGACTCCCACAGGCTTCAGTGTTAATCAGTGAGATTCCCATAGGGTTCAGTGTTAATGAGTGAGACTCCCATAGGGTTCATTGTTAATCAGTGAGACTCCAATAGGGTTCAGCGTTAATCTGTGAGACTCCCATAGGGTTCAGTGTTAATCAGTGAGACTCCCTCAGGGTTCAGTGTTAATCAGTGAAACTCCCATAGGGTTCAGTGTTAATCAGTGAGACTCCCACAGGGTTCAGTGTTAATCAGTGAGACTCCCATAGGGTTCAGTGTTAATCAGTGAGACTCCCACAGGGTTCAGTGTTAATCAGTGAGACTCCCACAGGGTTCAGTGTTAATCAGTGAGACTCCCACAGGGTCCATGTGTTAATCAGTGAGACTCCCATAGGGTTCAGTGTTAATCAGTGAGACTCCCATAGGGTTCAGTGTTAATCAGTGAGACTCCCACAGGGTTCAGTGTTAATCAGTGAGACTCCCACAGTGTTCAGTGTTAATCAGTGAGACTCCCACAGTGTTCAGTGTTAATCAGTGACACTCCCTCAGGGTTCAGTGTTAATCACTGACACTCCCACAGGCTTCAGTGTTAATCAGTGAAATTCCCATAGGGTTCAATGTTAATCAGTGAGACTCCCATAGGGTTCATTGTTAATCAGTGAGACTCCCATAGGGTTCAGCGTTAATCTGTGAGACTCCCATAGGGTTCAGTGTTAATCAGTGAGACTCCCACAGGGTTCAGTGTTAATCAGTGAAACTCCCATAGGGTTCAGTGTTAATCAGTGAGACTCCCACAGGGTTCAGTGTTAATCAGTGAGACTCCCATAGGGTTCAGTGTTAATCAGTGAGACTCCCACAAGGTTCAGTGTTAATCAGTGAGACTCCCACAGGGTTCATGTGTTAATCAGTGAGACTCCCATAGGGTTCAGTGTTAATCAGTGAGACTCCCACAGGGTTCAGTGTTAATCAATGAGACTCCCATAGGGTTCAGTGTTAATCAATGAGACTCCCATATGGTTCAGTGTTAATCAGTGAGACTCCCACAGGGTTCAGTGTTAATCAGTGAGACTCCCACAGGGTTCAGTGTTAATCAGTGAGACTCCCTCAGAGTTCATGTGTTAATCAGTGAGACTCCCATAGGGTTCAGTGTTAATCAGTGAGACTCCCACAGGGTTCAGTGTTAATCAGTGAGACTCCCACAGTGTTCAGTGTTAATCAGTGAGACTCCCACAGTGTTCAGTGTTATTCAGTGAGACTCCCTCAGGGTTCAGTGTTAATCACTGAGACTCCCACAGTGTTCAGTGTTAATCAGTGAGATTCCCATAGGGTTCAGCGTTAATCTGTGAGACTCCCATAGGGTTCAGTGTTAATCAGTGAGTCTCCCTCAGGGTTCATGTGTTAATCAGTGAGACTCCCATAGGGTTCAGTGTTAATCAGTGAGACTCCCACAGGGTTCAGTGTTAATCAGTGAGACTCCCACAGTGTTCAGTGTTAATCAGTGAGACTCCCACAGTGTTCAGTGTTAATCAGTGACACTCCCTCAGGGTTCAGTGTTAATCACTGAGACTCCCACAGGCGTCAGTGTTAAACAGTGAGATTCCCATAGGGTTCAGTGTTAATCAGTGAGACTCCCATAGGTTTCATTGTTAATCAGTGAGACTCCCATAGGGTTCAGCGTTAATCTGTGAGACTCCCATAGGGTTCAGTGTTAATCAGTGAGACTCCCACAGGGTTCAGTGTTAATCAGAGAAACTTCCATAGGGTTCAGTGTTAATCAGTGAGACTCCCACAGGGTTCAGTGTTAATCAGTGAGACTCCCATAGGGTTCAGTGTTAATCAGTGAGACTCCCACAGGGTTCGGTGTTAATCAGTGAGACTCCCACAGAGTTCAGTGTTAATCAATGAGACTCCCACAGGGTTCATGTGTTAATCAGTGAGACTCCCATAGGGTTCAGTGTTAATCAGTGAGACTCCCACAGGGTTCAGTGTTAATCAGTGAGACTCCCATAGGGTTCAGTGTTAATCAATGAGACTCCCATATGGTTCAGTGTTAATCAGTGAGACTCCCACAGTGTTCAGTGTTAATCAGTGAGACTCCCACAGTGTTCAGTGTTATTCAGTGAGACTCCCTCAGGGTTCAGTGTTAATCACTGAGACTCCCACGGTGTTCAGTGTTAATCAGTGAGATTCCCATAGGGTTCAGAGTTAATCTGTGAGACTCCCATAGGGTTCAGTGTTAATCAGTGAGACTCCCTCAGGGTTCATGTGTTAATCAGTGAGACTCCCATAGGGTTCAGTGTTAATCAGTGAGACTCCCACAGGGTTCAGTGTTAATCAGTGAGACTCCCACAGTGTTCAGTGTTAATCAGTGAGACTCCCACAGTGTTCAGTGTTAATCAGTGACACTCCCTCAGGGTTCAGTGTTAATCACTGAGACTCCCACAGGCGTCAGTGTTAATCAGTGAGACTCCCATAGGGTTCAGCGTTAATCTGTGAGACTCCCATAGGGTTCAGTGTTAATCAGTGAGACTCCCACAGGGTTCATTGTTAATCAGTGAAACTCCCATAGGGTTCAGTGTTAATCAGTGAGACTCCCACAGGGTTCAGTGTTAATCAGTGAGACTCCCACAGGGTTCAGTGTTAATCAGTGAGACTCCCACAGGGTCCATGTGTTAATCAGTGAGACTCCCATAGGGTTCAGTGTTAATCAGTGAGACTCCCATAGGGTTCAGTGTTAATCAGTGAGACTCCCACAGGGTTCAGTGTTAATCAGTGAGACTCCCACAGTGTTCAGTGTTAATCAGTGAGACTCCCACAGTGTTCAGTGTTAATCAGTGACACTCCCTCAGGGTTCAGTGTTAATCACTGACACTCCCACAGGCTTCAGTGTTAATCAGTGAAATTCCCATAGGGTTCAATGTTAATCAGTGAGACTCCCATAGGGTTCATTGTTAATCAGTGAGACTCCCATAGGGTTCAGCGTTAATCTGTGAGACTCCCATAGGGTTCAGTGTTAATCAGTGAGACTCCCACAGGGTTCAGTGTTAATCAGTGAAACTCCCATAGGGTTCAGTGTTAATCAGTGAGACTCCCACAGGGTTCAGTGTTAATCAGTGAGACTCCCATAGGGTTCAGTGTTAATCAGTGAGACTCCCACAAGGTTCAGTGTTAATCAGTGAGACTCCCACAGGGTTCATGTGTTAATCAGTGAGACTCCCATAGGGTTCAGTGTTAATCAGTGAGACTCCCACAGGGTTCAGTGTTAATCAATGAGACTCCCATAGGGTTCAGTGTTAATCAATGAGACTCCCATATGGTTCAGTGTTAATCAGTGAGACTCCCACAGGGTTCAGTGTTAATCAGTGAGACTCCCACAGGGTTCAGTGTTAATCAGTGAGACTCCCTCAGAGTTCATGTGTTAATCAGTGAGACTCCCATAGGGTTCAGTGTTAATCAGTGAGACTCCCACAGGGTTCAGTGTTAATCAGTGAGACTCCCACAGTGTTCAGTGTTAATCAGTGAGACTCCCACAGTGTTCAGTGTTATTCAGTGAGACTCCCTCAGGGTTCAGTGTTAATCACTGAGACTCCCACAGTGTTCAGTGTTAATCAGTGAGATTCCCATAGGGTTCAGCGTTAATCTGTGAGACTCCCATAGGGTTCAGTGTTAATCAGTGAGTCTCCCTCAGGGTTCATGTGTTAATCAGTGAGACTCCCATAGGGTTCAGTGTTAATCAGTGAGACTCCCACAGGGTTCAGTGTTAATCAGTGAGACTCCCACAGTGTTCAGTGTTAATCAGTGAGACTCCCACAGTGTTCAGTGTTAATCAGTGACACTCCCTCAGGGTTCAGTGTTAATCACTGAGACTCCCACAGGCGTCAGTGTTAAACAGTGAGATTCCCATAGGGTTCAGTGTTAATCAGTGAGACTCCCATAGGTTTCATTGTTAATCAGTGAGACTCCCATAGGGTTCAGCGTTAATCTGTGAGACTCCCATAGGGTTCAGTGTTAATCAGTGAGACTCCCACAGGGTTCAGTGTTAATCAGAGAAACTTCCATAGGGTTCAGTGTTAATCAGTGAGACTCCCACAGGGTTCAGTGTTAATCAGTGAGACTCCCATAGGGTTCAGTGTTAATCAGTGAGACTCCCACAGGGTTCGGTGTTAATCAGTGAGACTCCCACAGAGTTCAGTGTTAATCAATGAGACTCCCACAGGGTTCATGTGTTAATCAGTGAGACTCCCATAGGGTTCAGTGTTAATCAGTGAGACTCCCACAGGGTTCAGTGTTAATCAGTGAGACTCCCATAGGGTTCAGTGTTAATCAATGAGACTCCCATATGGTTCAGTGTTAATCAGTGAGACTCCCACAGTGTTCAGTGTTAATCAGTGAGACTCCCACAGTGTTCAGTGTTATTCAGTGAGACTCCCTCAGGGTTCAGTGTTAATCACTGAGACTCCCACGGTGTTCAGTGTTAATCAGTGAGATTCCCATAGGGTTCAGAGTTAATCTGTGAGACTCCCATAGGGTTCAGTGTTAATCAGTGAGACTCCCTCAGGGTTCATGTGTTAATCAGTGAGACTCCCATAGGGTTCAGTGTTAATCAGTGAGACTCCCACAGGGTTCAGTGTTAATCAGTGAGACTCCCACAGTGTTCAGTGTTAATCAGTGAGACTCCCACAGTGTTCAGTGTTAATCAGTGACACTCCCTCAGGGTTCAGTGTTAATCACTGAGACTCCCACAGGCGTCAGTGTTAAACAGTGAGATTCCCATAGGGTTCAGTGTTAATCAGTGAGACTCCCATAGGTTTCATTGTTAATCAGTGAGACTCCCATAGGGTTCAGCGTTAATCTGTGAGACTCCCATAGGGTTCAGTGTTAATCAGTGAGACTCCCACAGGGTTCATTGTTAATCAGTGAAACTCCCATAGGGTTCAGTGTTAATCAGTGAGACTCCCACAGGGTTCAGTGTTAATCAGTGAGACTCCCATAGGGTTCAGTGTTAATCAGTGAGACTCCCACAGAGTTCGTTGTTAATCAGTGAGACTCCCACAGAGTTCAGTGTTAATCAATGAGACTCCCACAGGGTTCATGTGTTAATCAGTGAGACTCCCATATGGTTCAGTGTTAATCAGTGAGACTCCCACAGGGTTCAGTGTTAATCAGTGAGACTCCCTCAAGGTTCATGTGTTAATCAGTGAGACTCCCATAGGGTTCAGTGTTAATCAGTGAGACTCCCACAGGGTTCAGTGTTAATCAGTGAAACTCCCATAGGGTTCAGTGTTAATCAGTGAGACTCCCACAGGGTTCAGTGTTAAACAGTGAGACTCCCATAGGGTTCAGTGTTAATCAGTGAGACTCCCACAGAGTTCGGTGTTAATCAGTGAGACTCCCACAGAGTTCAGTGTTAATCAATGAGACTCCCACAGGGTTCATGTGTTAATCAGTGAGACTCCCATAGGGTTCAGTGTTAATCAGTGAGACTCCCACAGGGTTCAGTGTTAATCAGTGAGACTCCCATAGGGTTCAGTGTTAATCAATGAGACTCCCATATGGTTCAGTGTTAATCAGTGAGACTCCCACAGGGTTCAGTGTTAATCAGTGAGACTCCCACAGGATTCAGTGTTAATCAGTGAGACTCCCTCAGGGTGCATGTGTTAATCAGTGAGACTCCCATAGGGTTCAGTGTTAATCAGTGAGACTCCCATAGGGTTCAGTGTTAATCAGTGAGACTGCCATAGGGTTCAGTGTTAATCAGTGAGACTCCCACAGGGTTCAGTGTTAATCAGTGAGACTCCCACAGGGTTCAGTGTTAATCAGTGAGACTCCCATAGGGTTCAGTGTTAATCAGTGAGATTCCCATAGGGTTCAGTGTTAATCAGTGAGACTCCCACTGTGTTCAGTGTTAATCAGTGAGACTCCCATAGGGTTCAGCGTTAATCTGTGAGACTCCCATAGGGTTCAGTGTTAATCAGTGAGACTCCCACAGGGTTCAGTGTTAATCAGTGAGGCTCCCACAGGGTTCAGTGTTAATCAGTGAGACTCCCATAGGGTTCAGTGTTAATCAGTGAGACTCCCTCAGGGTTCATGTGTTAATCAGTGAGACTCCCATAGGGTTCAGTGTTAATCAGTGAGACTCCCACAGGGTTCAGTGTTAATCAGTGAGACTCCCACTGTGTTCAGTGTTAATCAGTGAGACTCCCACAGTGTTCAGTGTTAATCAGTGACACTCCCTCAGGGTTCAGTGTTAATCACTGATACTCCCACAGGCTTCAGTGTTAATCAGTGAGATTCCCATAGGGTTCAGTGTTAATCAGTGAGACTCCCATAGGGTTCATTGTTAATCAGTGAGACTCCCATAGGGTTCAGTGTTAATCTGTGAGACTCCCATAGGGTTCAGTGTTAATCAGTGAGACTCCCACAGGGTTCAGTGTTAATCAGTGAAACTCCCATAGGGTTCAGTGTTAATCAGTGAGACTCCCACAGGGTTCAGTGTTAATCAGTGAAACTCCCATAGGGTTCAGTGTTAATCAGTGAGACTCCCGCAGGGTTCATGTGTTAATCAGTGAGACTCCCATAGGGTTCAGTGTTAATCAGTGAGACTCCCACAGGGTTCAGTGTTAATCAGTGAGACTCCCATAGGGTTCAGTGTTAATCAGTGAGACTCCCACAGGGTTCAGTGTTAATCAGTGAGACTCCCACAGGGTTCAGTGTTAATCAGTGAGTCTCCCATAGGGTTCAGTGTTAATCAGTGAGATTCCCATAGGGTTCAGTGTTAATCAGTGAGACTCCCACTGTGTTCAGTGTTAATCAGTGAGACTCCCATAGGGTTCAGCGTTAATCTGTGAGACTCCCATAGGGTTCAGTGTTAATCAGTGAGACTCCCACAGGGTTCAGTGTTAATCAGTGAGACTCCCACAGGGTTCAGTGTTAATCAGTGAGACTCCCATAGGGTTCAGTGTTAATCAGTGAGACTCCCACAGGGTTCAGTGTTAATCAGTGAGACTCCCATAGGGTTCAGTGTTAATCAGTGAGACTCCCACAGGGTTCAGTGTTAATCAATGAGACTCCCATATGGTTCAGTGTTAATCAGTGAGACTCCCACAGGGTTCAGTGTTAATCAGTGAGACTCCCACAGGGTTCAGTGTTAATCAGTGAGACTCCCTCAGGGTTCATGTGTTAATCAGTGAGACTCCCATAGGGTTCAGTGTTAATCAGTGAGACTCCCACAGGGTTCAGTGTTAATCAGTGAGACTCCCACTGTGTTCAGTGTTAATCAGTGAGACTCCCACAGTGTTCAGTGTTAATCAGTGACACTCCCTCAGGGTTCAGTGTTAATCACTGATACTCCCACAGGCTTCAGTGTTAATCAGTGAGATTCCCATAGGGTTCAGTGTTAATCAGTGAGACTCCCATAGGGTTCATTGTTAATCAGTGAGACTCCCATAGGGTTCAGCGTTAATCTGTGAGACTCCCATAGGGTTCAGTGTTGATCAGTGAGACTCCCACAGGGTTCAGTGTTAATCAGTGAAACTCCCATAGGGTTCAGTGTTAATCAGTGAGACTCCCACAGGGTTCAGTGTTAATCAGTGAGACTCCCATAGGGTTCAGTGTTAATCAGTGAGACTCCCACAGAGTTCAGTGTTAATCAGTGAGACTCCCACAAGGTTCAGTGTTAATCAGTAAGACTACCACAGGGTTCATGTGTTAATCAGTGAGACTCCCATAGGGTTCAGTGTTAATCAGTGAGACTCCCACAGGGTTCAGTGTTAATCAGTGAGACTCCCATAGGGTTCAGTGTTAATCAATGAGACTCCCATATGGTTCAGTGTTAATCAGTGAGACTCCCACAGGGTTCAGTGTTAATCAGTGAGACTCCCACAGAGTTCGGTGTTAATCAGTGAGACTCCCACAGAGTTCAGTGTTAATCAATGAGACTCCCACAGGGTTCATGTGTTAATCAGTGAGACTCCCATAGGGTTCAGTGTTAATCAGTGAGACTCCCACAGGGTTCAGTGTTAATCAGTGAGACTCCCATAGGGTTCAGTGTTAATCAATGAGACTCCCATATGGTTCAGTGTTAATCAGTGAGACTCCCACAGGGTTCAGTGTTAATCAGTGAGACTCCCACAGGGTTCAGTGTTAATCAGTGAGACTCCCTCAGGGTTCATGTGTTAATCAGTGAGACTCCCATAGGGTTCAGTGTTAATCAATGAGACTCCCATATGGTTCAGTGTTAATCAGTGAGACTCCCACAGGGTTCAGTGTTAATCAGTGAGACTCCCACAGAGTTCGGTGTTAATCAGTGAGACTCCCACAGAGTTCAGTGTTAATCAATGAGACTCCCACAGGGTTCATGTGTTAATCAGTGAGATTCCCATAGGGTTCAGTGTTAATCAGTGAGACTCCCACAGGGTTCAGTGTTAATCAGTGAGACTCCCATAGGGTTCAGTGTTAATCAGTGAGACTCCCACAGGGTTCAGTGTTAATCAGTGAGACTCCCATAGGGTTCAGTGTTAATCAGTGAGACTCCCACAAGGTTCAGTGTTAATCAGTGAGACTCCCACAGGGTTAATGTGTTAATCAGTGAGACTCCCATAGGGTTCAGTGTTAATCAGTGAGACTCCCACAGGGTTCAGTGTTAATCAGTGAGACTCCCATAGGGTTCAGTGTTAATCAATGAGACTCCCATATGGTTCAGTGTTAATCAGTGAGACTCCCACAGGGTTCAGTGTTAATCAGTGAGACTCCCACAGGGTTCAGTGTTAATCAGTGAGACTCCCTCAGAGTTCATGTGTTAATCAGTGAGACTCCCATAGGGTTCAGTGTTAATCAGTGAGACTCCCACAGGGTTCAGTGTTAATCAGTGAGACTCCCACAGTGTTCAGTGTTAATCAGTGAGACTCCCACAGTGTTCAGTGTTATTCAGTGAGACTCCCTCAGGGTTCAGTGTTAATCACTGAGACTCCCACAGTGCTCAGTGTTAATCAGTGAGATTCCCATAGGGTTCAGCGTTAATCTGTGAGACTCCCATAGGGTTCAGTGTTAATCAGTGAGACTCCCTCAGGGTTCATGTGTTAATCAGTGAGACTCCCATAGGGTTCAGTGTTAATCAGTGAGACTCCCACAGGGTTCAGTGTTAATCAGTGGGACTCCCACAGTGTTCAGTGTTAATCAGTGAGAATCCCACAATGTTCAGTCTTAATCAGTGACACTCCCTCAGGGTTCAGTGTTAATCACTGAGACTCCCACAGGCGTCAGTGTTAAACAGTGAGATTCCCATAGGGTTCAGTGTTAATCAGTGAGACTCCCATAGGTTTCATTGTTAATCAGTGAGACTCCCATAGGGTTCAGTGTTAATCAGTGAGACTCCCTCAGGGTTCATGTGTTAATCAGTGAGACTCCCATAGGGTTCAGTGTTAATCAGTGAGACTCCCACAGGGTTCAGTGTTAATCAGTGAGACTCCCACAGTGTTCAGTGTTAATCAGTGAGACTCCCACAGTGTTCAGTGTTAATCAGTGACACTCCCTCAGGGTTCAGTGTTAATCACTGAGACTCCCACAGGCGTCAGTGTTAAACAGTGAGATTCCCATAGGGTTCAGTGTTAATCAGTGAGACTCCCATAGGTTTCATTGTTAATCAGTGAGACTCCCATAGGGTTCAGCGTTAATCTGTGAGACTCCCATAGGGTTCAGTGTTAATCAGTGAGACTCCCACAGGGTTCATTGTTAATCAGTGAAACTCCCATAGGGTTCAGTGTTAATCAGTGAGACTCCCACAGGGTTCAGTGTTAATCAGTGAGACTCCCATAGGGTTCAGTGTTAATCAGTGAGACTCCCACAGAGTTTGTTGTTAATCAGTGAGACTCCCACAGAGTTCAGTGTTAATCAATGAGACTCCCACAGGGTTCATGTGTTAATCAGTGAGACTCCCATATGGTTCAGTGTTAATCAGTGAGACTCCCACAGGGTTCAGTGTTAATCAGTGAGACTCCCACAGGGTTCAGTGTTAATCAGTGAGACTCCCTCAGGGTTCATGTGTTAATCAGTGAGACTCCCATAGGGTTCAGTGTTAATCAGTGAGACTCCCACAGGGTTCAGTGTTAATCAGTGAAACTCCCATAGGGTTCAGTGTTAATCAGTGAGACTCCCACAGGGTTCAGTGTTAAACAGTGAGACTCCCATAGGGTTCAGTGTTAATCAGTGAGACTCCCACAGAGTTCGGTGTTAATCAGTGAGACTCCCACAGAGTTCAGTGTTAATCAATGAGACTCCCACAGGGTTCATGTGTTAATCAGTGAGACTCCCATAGGGTTCAGTGTTAATCAGTGAGACTCCCACAGGGTTCAGTGTTAATCAGTGAGACTCCCATAGGGTTCAGTGTTAATCAATGAGACTCCCATATGGTTCAGTGTTAATCAGTGAGACTCCCACAGGGTTCAGTGTTAATCAGTGAGACTCCCACAGGATTCAGTGTTAATCAGTGAGACTCCCTCAGGGTTCATGTGTTAATCAGTGAGACTCCCATAGGGTTCAGTGTTAATCAGTGAGACTCCCATAGGGTTCAGTGTTAATCAGTGAGACTGCCATAGGGTTCAGTGTTAATCAGTGAGACTCCCACAGGGTTCAGTGTTAATCAGTGAGACTCCCACAGGGTTCAGTGTTAATCAGTGAGACTCCCATAGGGTTCAGTGTTAATCAGTGAGATTCCCATAGGGTTCAGTGTTAATCAGTGAGACTCCCACTGTGTTCAGTGTTAATCAGTGAGACTCCCATAGGGTTCAGCGTTAATCTGTGAGACTCCCATAGGGTTCAGTGTTAATCAGTGAGACTCCCACAGGGTTCAGTGTTGATCAGTGAGACTCCCACAGGGTTCAGTGTTAATCAGTGAGACTCCCATAGGGTTCAGTGTTAATCAGTGAGACTCCCTCAGGGTTCATGTGTTAATCAGTGAGACTCCCATAGGGTTCAGTGTTAATCAGTGAGACTCCCACAGGGTTCAGTGTTAATCAGTGAGACTCCCACTGTGTTCAGTGTTAATCAGTGAGACTCCCACAGTGTTCAGTGTTAATCAGTGACACTCCCTCAGGGTTCAGTGTTAATCACTGATACTCCCACAGGCTTCAGTGTTAATCAGTGAGATTCCCATAGGGTTCAGTGTTAATCAGTGAGACTCCCATAGGGTTCATTGTTAATCAGTGAGACTCCCATAGGGTTCAGCGTTAATCTGTGAGACTCCCATAGGGTTCAGTGTTAATCAGTGAGACTCCCACAGGGTTCAGTGTTAATCAGTGAAACTCCCATAGGGTTCAGTGTTAATCAGTGAGACTCCCACAGGGTTCAGTGTTAATCAGTGAAACTCCCATAGGGTTCAGTGTTAATCAGTGAGACTCCCGCAGGGTTCATGTGTTAATCAGTGAGACTCCCATAGGGTTCAGTGTTAATCAGTGAGACTCCCACAGGGTTCAGTGTTAATCAGTGAGACTCCCATAGGGTTCAGTGTTAATCAGTGAGACTCCCACAGGGTTCAGTGTTAATCAGTGAGTCTCCCATAGGGTTCAGTGTTAATCAGTGAGATTCCCATAGGGTTCAGTGTTAATCAGTGAGACTCCCACTGTGTTCAGTGTTAATCAGTGAGACTCCCATAGGGTTCAGCGTTAATCTGTGAGACTCCCATAGGGTTCAGTGTTAATCAGTGAGACTCCCACAGGGTTCAGTGTTAATCAGTGAGACTCCCACAGGGTTCAGTGTTAATCAGTGAGACTCCCATAGGGTTCAGTGTTAATCAGTGAGAATCCCACAGGGTTCAGTGTTAATCAGTGAGACTCCCATATGGTTCAGTGTTAATCAGTGAGACTCCCACAGGGTTCAGTGTTAATCAATGAGACTCCCATATGGTTCAGTGTTAATCAGTGAGACTCCCACAGGGTTCAGTGTTAATCAGTGAGACTCCCACAGGGTTCAGTGTTAATCAGTGAGACTCCCTCAGGGTTCATGTGTTAATCAGTGAGACTCCCATAGGGTTCAGTGTTAATCAGTGAGACTCCCACAGGGTTCAGTGTTAATCAGTGAGACTCCCACTGTGTTCAGTGTTAATCAGTGAGACTCCCACAGTGTTCAGTGTTAATCAGTGACACTCCCTCAGGGTTCAGTGTTAATCACTGATACTCCCACAGGCTTCAGTGTTAATCAGTGAGATTCCCATAGGGTTCAGTGTTAATCAGTGAGACTCCCATAGGGTTCATTGTTAATCAGTGAGACTCCCATAGGGTTCAGCGTTAATCTGTGAGACTCCCATAGGGTTCAGTGTTAATCAGTGAGACTCCCACAGGGTTCAGTGTTAATCAGTGAAACTCCCATAGGGTTCAGTGTTAATCAGTGAGACTCCCACAGGGTTCAGTGTTAATCAGTGAGACTCCCATAGGGTTCAGTGTTAATCAGTGAGACTCCCACAGAGTTCAGTGTTAATCAGTGAGACTCCCACAAGGTTCAGTGTTAATCAGTAAGACTACCACAGGGTTCATGTGTTAATCAGTGAGACTCCCATAGGGTTCAGTGTTAATCAGTGAGACTCCCACAGGGTTCAGTGTTAATCAGTGAGACTCCCATAGGGTTCAGTGTTAATCAATGAGACTCCCATATGGTTCAGTGTTAATCAGTGAGACTCCCACAGGGTTCAGTGTTAATCAGTGAGACTCCCACAGAGTTCGGTGTTAATCAGTGAGACTCCCACAGAGTTCAGTGTTAATCAATGAGACTCCCACAGGGTTCATGTGTTAATCAGTGAGACTCCCATAGGGTTCAGTGTTAATCAGTGAGACTCCCACAGGGTTCAGTGTTAATCAGTGAGACTCCCATAGGGTTCAGTGTTAATCAATGAGACTCCCATATGGTTCAGTGTTAATCAGTGAGACTCCCACAGGGTTCAGTGTTAATCAGTGAGACTCCCACAGGGTTCAGTGTTAATCAGTGAGACTCCCTCAGGGTTCATGTGTTAATCAGTGAGACTCCCATAGGGTTCAGTGTTAATCAATGAGACTCCCATATGGTTCAGTGTTAATCAGTGAGACTCCCACAGGGTTCAGTGTTAATCAGTGAGACTCCCACAGAGTTCGGTGTTAATCAGTGAGACTCCCACAGAGTTCAGTGTTAATCAATGAGACTCCCACAGGGTTCATGTGTTAATCAGTGAGACTCCCATAGGGTTCAGTGTTAATCAGTGAGACTCCCACAGGGTTCAGTGTTAATCAGTGAGACTCCCATAGGGTTCAGTGTTAATCAGTGAGACTCCCACAGGGTTCAGTGTTAATCAGTGAGACTCCCATAGGGTTCAGTGTTAATCAGTGAGACTCCCACAAGGTTCAGTGTTAATCAGTGAGACTCCCACAGGGTTAATGTGTTAATCAGTGAGACTCCCATAGGGTTCAGTGTTAATCAGTGAGACTCCCACAGGGTTCAGTGTTAATCAGTGAGACTCCCATAGGGTTCAGTGTTAATCAATGAGACTCCCATATGGTTCAGTGTTAATCAGTGAGACTCCCACAGGGTTCAGTGTTAATCAGTGAGACTCCCACAGGGTTCAGTGTTAATCAGTGAGACTCCCTCAGAGTTCATGTGTTAATCAGTGAGACTCCCATAGGGTTCAGTGTTAATCAGTGAGACTCCCACAGGGTTCAGTGTTAATCAGTGAGACTCCCACAGTGTTCAGTGTTAATCAGTGAGACTCCCACAGTGTTCAGTGTTATTCAGTGAGACTCCCTCAGGGTTCAGTGTTAATCACTGAGACTCCCACAGTGCTCAGTGTTAATCAGTGAGATTCCCATAGGGTTCAGCGTTAATCTGTGAGACTCCCATAGGGTTCAGTGTTAATCAGTGAGACTCCCTCAGGGTTCATGTGTTAATCAGTGAGACTCCCATAGGGTTCAGTGTTAATCAGTGAGACTCCCACAGGGTTCAGTGTTAATCAGTGAGACTCCCACAGTGTTCAGTGTTAATCAGTGAGAATCCCACAGTGTTCAGTGTTAATCAGTGACACTCCCTCAGGGTTCAGTGTTAATCACTGAGACTCCCACAGGCGTCAGTGTTAAACAGTGAGATTCCCATAGGGTTCAGTGTTAATCAGTGAGACTCCCATAGGTTTCATTGTTAATCAGTGAGACTCCCATAGGGTTCAGCGTTAATCTGTGAGACTCCCATAGGGTTCAGTGTTAATCAGTGAGACTCCCACAGGGTTCAGTGTTAATCAGTGAAACTTCCATAGGGTTCAGTGTTAATCAGTGAGACTCCCACAGGGTTCAGTGTTAATCAGTGAGACTCCCATAGGGTTCAGTGTTAATCAGTGAGACTCCCACAGGGTTCGGTGTTAATCAGTGAGACTCCCACAGAGTTCAGTGTTAATCAATGAGACTCCCACAGGGTTCATGTGTTAATCAGTGAGACTCCCATAGGGTTCAGTGTTAATCAGTGAGACTCCCACAGGGTTCAGTGTTAATCAGTGAGACTCCCATAGGGTTCAGTGTTAATCAATGAGACTCCCATATGGTTCAGTGTTAATCAGTGAGACTCCCACAGTGTTCAGTGTTAATCAGTGAGACTCCCACAGTGTTCAGTGTTATTCAGTGAGACTCCCTCAGGGTTCAGTGTTAATCACTGAGACTCCCACGGTGTTCAGTGTTAATCAGTGAGATTCCCATAGGGTTCAGCGTTAATCTGTGAGACTCCCATAGGGTTCAGTGTTAATCAGTGAGACTCCCTCAGGGTTCATGTGTTAATCAGTGAGACTCCCATAGGGTTCAGTGTTAATCAGTGAGACTCCCACAGGGTTCAGTGTTAATCAGTGAGACTCCCACAGTGTTCAGTGTTAATCAGTGAGACTCCCACAGTGTTCAGTGTTAATCAGTGACACTCCCTCAGGGTTCAGTGTTAATCACTGAGACTCCCACAGGCGTCAGTGTTAAACAGTGAGATTCCCATAGGGTTCAGTGTTAATCAGTGAGACTCCCTCAGGGTTCATGTGTTAATCAGTGAGACTCCCATAGGGTTCAGTGTTAATCAGTGAGACTCCCACAGGGTTCAGTGTTAATCAGTGAGACTCCCATAGGGTTCAGTGTTAATCAGTGAGACTCCTACAGGGTTCAGTGTTAATCAGTGAGACTCCCACAGGGTTCAGTGTTAATCAGTGAGACTCCCATAGGGTTCAGCGTTAATCTGTGAGACTCCCATAGGGTTCAGTGTTAATCAGTGAGACTCCCACAGGGTTTAGTGTTAATCAGTGAGACTCCCACCGGGTTCAGTGTTAATCAGTGAGACTCCCATAGGGTTCAGTGTTAATCAGTGAGACTCCCATAGGGTTCAGTGTTAATCAGTGAGACTCCCACAGGGTTCAGTGTTAATCAATGAGACTCCCATATGGTTCAGTGTTAATCAGTGAGACTCCCACAGGGTTTAGTGTTAATCAGTGAGACTCCCACAGGGTTCAGTGTTAATCAGTGAGACTCCCTCAGGGTTCATGTGTTAATCAGTGAGACTCCCATAGGGTTCAGTGTTAATCAGAGAGACTCCCACAGGGTTCAGTGTTAATCAGTGAGACTCCCACAGTGTTCAGTGTTAATCAGTGAGACTCCCACAGTGTTCAGTGTTAATCAGTGACACTCCCTCAGGGTTCAGTGTTAATCACTGATACTCCCACAGGCTTCAGTGTTAATCTGTGAGATTCCCATAGGGTTCAGTGTTAATCAGTGAGACTCCCATAGGGTTCATTGTTAATCAGTGAGACTCCCATAGGGTTCAGCGTTAATCTGTGAGACTCCCATAGGGTTCAGTGTTAATCAGTGAGACTCCCACAGGGTTCAGTGTTAATCAGTGAGACTCCCATAGGGTTCAGTGTTAATCAATGAGACTCCCATATGGTTCAGTGTTAATCAGTGAGACTCCCACAGGGTTCAGTGTTAATCAGTGAGACTCCCACAGGGTTCAGTGTTAATCAGTGAGACTCCCTCAGGGTTCATGTGTTAATCAGTGAGACTCCCATAGGGTTCAGTGTTAATCAGTGAGACTCCCACAGGGTTCAGTGTTAATCAGTGAGACTCCCATAGGGTTCAGTGTTAATTAGTGAGACTCCCACAGGGTTCAGTGTTAATCAGTGAGACTCCCACAGGGTTCAGTGTTAATCAGTGAGACTCCCATAGGGTTCAGTGTTAATCAGTGAGACTCCCACTGTGTTCAGTGTTAATCAGTGAGACTCCCATAGGGTTCAGCGTTAATCTGTGAGACTCCCATAGGGTTCAGTGTTAATCAGTGAGACTCCCACAGGGTTTAGTGTTAATCAGTGAGACTCCCACAGGGTTCAGTGTTAATCAGTGAGACTCCCATAGAGTTCAGTGTTAATCAGTGAGACTCCCATAGGGTTCAGTGTTAATCAGTGAGACTCCCACAGGGTTCAGTGTTAATCAATGAGACTCCCATATGGTTCAGTGTTAATCAGTGAGACTCCCACAGGGTTCAGTGTTAATCAGTGAGACTCCCACAGGGTTCAGTGTTAATCAGTGAGACTCCCTCAGGGTTCATGTGTTAATCAGTGAGTCTCCCATAGGGTTCAGTGTTAATCAGTGAGACTCCCACAGGGTTCAGTGTTAATCAGTGAGACTCCCACAGTGTTCAGTGTTAATCAGTGAGACTCCCACAGTGTTCAGTGTTAATCAGTGACACTCCCTCAGGGTTCAGTGTTAATCACTGATACTCCCACAGGCTTCAGTGTTAATCAGTGAGATTCCCATAGGGTTCAGTGTTAATCAGTGAGACTCCCATAGGGTTCATTGTTAATCAGTGAGACTCCCATAGGGTTCAGCGTTAATCTGTGAGACTCCCATAGGGTTCAGTGTTAATCAGTGAGACTCCCTCAGGGTTCATGTGTTAATCAGTGAGACTCCCATAGGGTTCAGTGTTAATCAGTGAGACTCCCACAGGGTTCAGTGTTAATCAGTGAGACTCCCATAGGGTTCAGTGTTAATCAGTGAGACTCCTACAGGGTTCAGTGTTAATCAGTGAGACTCCCACAGGGTTCAGTGTTAATCAGTGAGACTCCCATAGGGTTCAGCGTTAATCTGTGAGACTCCCATAGGGTTCAGTGTTAATCAGTGAGACTCCCACAGGGTTTAGTGTTAATCAGTGAGACTCCCACCGGGTTCAGTGTTAATCAGTGAGACTCCCATAGGGTTCAGTGTTAATCAGTGAGACTCCCATAGGGTTCAGTGTTAATCAGTGAGACTCCCACAGGGTTCAGTGTTAATCAATGAGACTCCCATATGGTTCAGTGTTAATCAGTGAGACTCCCACAGGGTTTAGTGTTAATCAGTGAGACTCCCACAGGGTTCAGTGTTAATCAGTGAGACTCCCTCAGGGTTCATGTGTTAATCAGTGAGACTCCCATAGGGTTCAGTGTTAATCAGAGAGACTCCCACAGGGTTCAGTGTTAATCAGTGAGACTCCCACAGTGTTCAGTGTTAATCAGTGAGACTCCCACAGTGTTCAGTGTTAATCAGTGACACTCCCTCAGGGTTCAGTGTTAATCACTGATACTCCCACAGGCTTCAGTGTTAATCTGTGAGATTCCCATAGGGTTCAGTGTTAATCAGTGAGACTCCCATAGGGTTCATTGTTAATCAGTGAGACTCCCATAGGGTTCAGCGTTAATCTGTGAGACTCCCATAGGGTTCAGTGTTAATCAGTGAGACTCCCACAGGGTTCAGTGTTAATCAGTGAGACTCCCATAGGGTTCAGTGTTAATCAATGAGACTCCCATATGGTTCAGTGTTAATCAGTGAGACTCCCACAGGGTTCAGTGTTAATCAGTGAGACTCCCACAGGGTTCAGTGTTAATCAGTGAGACTCCCTCAGGGTTCATGTGTTAATCAGTGAGACTCCCATAGGGTTCAGTGTTAATCAGTGAGACTCCCACAGGGTTCAGTGTTAATCAGTGAGACTCCCATAGGGTTCAGTGTTAATTAGTGAGACTCCCACAGGGTTCAGTGTTAATCAGTGAGACTCCCACAGGGTTCAGTGTTAATCAGTGAGACTCCCATAGGGTTCAGTGTTAATCAGTGAGACTCCCACTGTGTTCAGTGTTAATCAGTGAGACTCCCATAGGGTTCAGCGTTAATCTGTGAGACTCCCATAGGGTTCAGTGTTAATCAGTGAGACTCCCACAGGGTTTAGTGTTAATCAGTGAGACTCCCACAGGGTTCAGTGTTAATCAGTGAGACTCCCATAGAGTTCAGTGTTAATCAGTGAGACTCCCATAGGGTTCAGTGTTAATCAGTGAGACTCCCACAGGGTTCAGTGTTAATCAATGAGACTCCCATATGGTTCAGTGTTAATCAGTGAGACTCCCACAGGGTTCAGTGTTAATCAGTGAGACTCCCACAGGGTTCAGTGTTAATCAGTGAGACTCCCTCAGGGTTCATGTGTTAATCAGTGAGTCTCCCATAGGGTTCAGTGTTAATCAGTGAGACTCCCACAGGGTTCAGTGTTAATCAGTGAGACTCCCACAGTGTTCAGTGTTAATCAGTGAGACTCCCACAGTGTTCAGTGTTAATCAGTGACACTCCCTCAGGGTTCAGTGTTAATCACTGATACTCCCACAGGCTTCAGTGTTAATCAGTGAGATTCCCATAGGGTTCAGTGTTAATCAGTGAGACTCCCATAGGGTTCATTGTTAATCAGTGAGACTCCCATAGGGTTCAGCGTTAATCTGTGAGACTCCCATAGGGTTCAGTGTTAATCAGTGAGACTCCCACAGGGTTCAGTGTTAATCAGTGAAACTCCCATAGGGTTCAGTGTTAATCAGTGAGACTCCCACAGGGTTCAGTGTTAATCAGTGAGACTCCCATAGGGTTCAGTGTTAATCAGTGAGACTCCCACAGGGTTCAGTGTTAATCAGTGAGACTCCCACAAGGTTCAGTGTTAATCAGTGAGACTCCCACAGGGTTCATGTGTTAATCAGTGAGACTCCCATAGGGTTCAGTGTTAATCAGTGAGACTCCCACAGGGTTCAGTGTTAATCAGTGAGACTCCCATAGGGTTCAGTGTTAATCAATGAGACTCCCATATGGTTCAGTGTTAATCAGTGAGACTCCCACAGGGTTCAGTGTTAATCAGTGAGACTCCCACAGGGTTCAGTGTTAATCAGTGAGACTCCCTCAGAGTTCATGTGTTAATCAGTGAGACTCCCATAGGGTTCAGTGTTAATCAGTGAGAATCCCACAGGGTTCAGTGTTAATCAGTGAGACTCGCACAGTGTTCAGTGTTAATCAGTGAGACTCCCACAGTGTTCAGTGTTATTCAGTGAGACTCCCTCAGGGTTCAGTGTTAATCACTGAGACTCCCACAGTGTTCAGTGTTAATCAGTGAGATTCCCATAGGGTTCAGTGTTAATCAGTGAGACTCCCACTGTGTTCAGTGTTAATCAGTGAGACTCCCATAGGGTTCAGCGTTAATCTGTGAGACTCCCATAGGGTTCAGTGTTAATCAGTGAGACTCCCACAGGGTTTAGTGTTAATCAGTGAGACTCCCACAGGGTTCAGTGTTAATCAGTGAGACTCCCATAGGGTTCAGTGTTAATCAGTGAGACTCCCATAGGGTTCAGTGTTAATCAGTGAGACTCCCACAGGGTTCAGTGTTAATCAGTGAGACTCTCACAGGGTTCATTGTTAATCAGTGAGACTCCCTCAGGGTTCATGTGTTAATCAGTGAGACTCCCATAGGGTTCAGTGTTAATCAGTGAGACTCCCACAGGGTTCAGTGTTAATCAGTGAGACTCCCACAGGGTTCATGTGTTAATCAGTGAGACTCCCATAGGGTTCAGTGTTAATCAGTGAGACTCCCACAGGGTTCAGTGTTAATCAGTGAGACTCCCATAGGGTTCAGTGTTAATCAATGAGACTCCCATATGGTTCAGTGTTAATCAGTGAGACTCCCACAGGGTTCAGTGTTAATCAGTGAGACTCCCACAGGGTTCAGTGTTAATCAGTGAGACTCCCTCAGAGTTCATGTGTTAATCAGTGAGACTCCCATAGGGTTCAGTGTTAATCAGTGAGACTCCCACAGGGTTCAGTGTTAATCAGTGAGACTCGCACAGTGTTCAGTGTTAATCAGTGAGACTCCCACAGTGTTCAGTGTTATTCAGTGATACTCCCTCAGGGTTCAGTGTTAATCACTGAGACTCCCACAGTGTTCAGTGTTAATCAGTGAGATTCCCATAGGGTTCAGTGTTAATCAGTGAGACTCCCACTGTGTTCAGTGTTAATCAGTGAGACTCCCATAGGGTTCAGCGTTAATCTGTGAGACTCCCATAGGGTTCAGTGTTAATCAGTGAGACTCCCACAGGGTTTAGTGTTAATCAGTGAGACTCCCACAGGGTTCAGTGTTAATCAGTGAGACTCCCATAGGGTTCAGTGTTAATCAGTGAGACTCCCATAGGGTTCAGTGTTAATCAGTGAGACTCCCACAGGGTTCAGTGTTAATCAGTGAGACTCTCACAGGGTTCATTGTTAATCAGTGAGACTCCCTCAGGGTTCATGTGTTAATCAGTGAGACTCCCATAGGGTTCAGTGTTAATCAGTGAGACTCCCACAGGGTTCAGTGTTAATCAGTGAGACTCCCACAGTGTTCAGTGTTAATCAGTGAGACTCCCACAGTGTTCAGTGTTAATCAGTGACACTCCCTCAGGGTTCAGTGTTAATCACTGATACTCCCACAGGCTTCAGTGTTAATCAGTGAGATTCCCATAGGGTTCAGTGTTAATCAGTGAGACTCCCATAGGGTTCATTGTTAATCAGTGAGACTCCCATAGGGTTCAGCGTTAATCTGTGAGACTCCCATAGGGTTCAGTGTTAATCAGTGAGACTCCCACAGGGTTCAGTGTTAATCAGTGAAACTCCCATAGGGTTCAGTGTTAATCAGTGAGACTCCCACAGGGTTCAGTGTTAATCAGTGAGACTCCCATAGGGTTCAGTGTTAATCAGTGAGACTCCCACAGGGTTCAGTGTTAATCAGTGAGAATCCCACAAGGTTCAGTGTTAATCAGTGAGACTCCCACAGGGTTCATGTGTTAATCAGTGAGACTCCCATAGGGTTCAGTGTTAATCAGTGAGACTCCCACAGGGTTCAGTGTTAATCAGTGAGACTCCCATAGGGTTCAGTGTTAATCAATGAGACTCCCATATGGTTCAGTGTTAATCAGTGAGACTCCCACAGGGTTCAGTGTTAATCAGTGAGACTCCCACAGGGTTCAGTGTTAATCAGTGAGACTCCCTCAGAGTTCATGTGTTAATCAGTGAGACTCCCATAGGGTTCAGTGTTAATCAGTGAGACTCCCACAGGGTTCAGTGTTAATCAGTGAGACTCGCACAGTGTTCAGTGTTAATCAGTGAGACTCCCACAGTGTTCAGTGTTATTCAGTGAGACTCCCACAGTGTTCAGTGTTAATCAGTGAGATTCCCATAGGGTTCATTGTTAATCAGTGAGAATCCCATAGGGTTCAGCGTTAATATGTGAGACTCCCATAGGGTTCAGTGTTAATCAGTGAGACTCCCTCAGGGTTCATGTGTTAATCAGTGAGACTCCCATAGGGTTCAGTGTTAATCGGTGAGACTCCCACAGGGTTCAGTGTTAATCAGTGAGACTCCCACAGTGTTCAGTGTTAATCAGTGAGACTCCCACAGTGTTCAGTGTTAATCAGTGACACTCCCTCAGGGTTCAGTGTTAATCACTGAGACTCCCACAGGCGTCAGTGTTAAACTGTGAGACTCCCATAGGGTTCAGTGTTAATCAGTGAGACTCCCACAGGGTTCAGTGTTAATCAGTGAAACTCCCATAGGGTTCAGTGTTAATCAGTGAGACTCCCACAGGGTTCAGTGTTAATCAGTGAGACTCCCATAGGGTTCAGTGTTAATCAGTGAGACTCCCACAGGGTTCAGTGTTAATCAGTGAGAATCCCACAAGGTTCAGTGTTAATCAGTGAGACTCCCACAGGGTTCATGTGTTAATCAGTGAGACTCCCATAGGGTTCAGTGTTAATCAGTGAGACTCCCACAGGGTTCAGTGTTAATCAGTGAGACTCCCATAGGGTTCAGTGTTAATCAATGAGACTCCCATATGGTTCAGTGTTAATCAGTGAGACTCCCACAGGGTTCAGTGTTAATCAGTGAGACTCCCACAGGGTTCAGTGTTAATCAGTGAGACTCCCTCAGAGTTCATGTGTTAATCAGTGAGACTCCCATAGGGTTCAGTGTTAATCAGTGAGACTCCCACAGGGTTCAGTGTTAATCAGTGAGACTCGCACAGTGTTCAGTGTTAATCAGTGAGACTCCCACAGTGTTCAGTGTTATTCAGTGAGACTCCCTCAGGGTTCAGTGTTAATCACTGAGACTCCCACAGTGTTCAGTGTTAATCAGTGAGATTCCCATAGGGTTCGGTGTTAATCAGTGAGACTCCCATAGGGTTCATTGTTAATCAGTGAGAATCCCATAGGGTTCAGCGTTAATATGTGAGACTCCCATAGGGTTCAGTGTTAATCAGTGAGACTCCCTCAGGGTTCATGTGTTAATCAGTGAGACTCCCATAGGGTTCAGTGTTAATCGGTGAGACTCCCACAGGGTTCAGTGTTAATCAGTGAGACTCCCACAGTGTTCAGTGTTAATCAGTGAGACTCCCACAGTGTTCAGTGTTAATCAGTGACACTCCCTCAGGGTTCAGTGTTAATCACTGAGACTCCCACAGGCGTCAGTGTTAAACTGTGAGACTCCCATAGGGTTCAGTGTTAATCAGTGAGACTCCCACAGGGTTCAGTGTTAATCAGTGAAACTCCCATAGGGTTCAGTGTTAATCAGTGAGACTCCCACAGGGTTCAGTGTTAATCAGTGAGACTCCCATAGGGTTCAGTGTTAATCAGTGAGACTCCCAAAGGGTTCGGTGTTAATCAGTGAGACTCAAACAGAGTTCAGTGTTAATCAATGAGACTCCCACAGGGTTCATGTGTTAATCAGTGAGACTCCCATAGGGTTCAGTGTTAATCAGTGAGACTCCCACAGGGTTCAGTGTTAATCAGTGAGACTCCCATAGGGTTCAGTGTTAATCAATGAGACTCCCATATGGTTCAGTGTTAATCAGTGAGACTCCCACAGGGTTCAGTGTTAATCAGTGAGACTCCCACAGGGTTCAGTGTTAATCAGTGAGACTCCCTCAGGGTTCATGTGTTAATCAGTGAGACTCCCATAGGGTTCAGTGTTAATCAGTGAGACTCCCACAGGGTTCAGTGTTAATCAGTGAGACTCCCACAGGGTTCAGTGTTAATCAGTGAGACTCCCATAGGGGTCAGTGTTAATCAGTGAGATTCCCATAGGGTTCAGTGTTAATCAGTGAGACTCCCACTCTGTTCAGTGTTAATCAGTGAGACTCCCATAGGGTTCAGCGTTAATCTGTGAGACTCCCATAGGGTTCAGTGTTAATCAGTGAGACTCCCACAGGGTTCAGTGTTAATCAGTGAGACTCCCACAGGGTTCAGTGTTAATCAGTGAGACTCCCATAGGGTTCAGTGTTAATCAATGAGACTCCCACAGGGTTCAGTGTTAATCAGTGAGACTCCCTTAGGGTTCAGTGTTAATCAGTGAGACTCCCACAGTGTTCAATGTTAATCTGTGAGACTCCCATAGGGTTCAGTGTTAATCAGTGAGACTCCCACAGGGTTCAGTGTTAATCAGTGAGACTCCCACAGGGTTCAGTGTTAATCAGTGAGACTCCCATAGGGTTCAGTGTTAATCAGTGAGACTCCCACAGGGTTCAGTGTTAATCAGTGAGACTCCCACAGGGTTCAGTGTTAATCAGTGAGACTCCCATAGGGTTCAGTGTTAATCAGTGAGATTCCCATAGGGTTCAGTGTTAATCAGTGAGACTCCCACTGTGTTCAGTGTTAATCAGTGAGACTCCCATAGGGTTCAGCGTTAATCTGTGAGACTCCCATAGGGTTCAGTGTTAATCAGTGAGACTCCCACAGGGTTCAGTGTTAATCAGTGAGACTCCCACAGGGTTCAGTGTTAATCAGTGAGACTCCCATAGGGTTCAGTGTTAATCAGTGAGACTCCCACAGGGTTCAGTGTTAATCAGTGAGACTCCCATAGGGTTCAGTGTTAATCACTGAGACTCCCACAGTGTTCAATGTTAATCTGTGAGACTCCCATAGGGTTCAGTGTTAATCAGTGAGACTCCCACAGGGTTCAGTGTTAATCAGTGAGACTCCCACAGGGTTCAGTGTTAATCAGTGAGACTCCCTCAGGGTTCAGTGTTAATCAGTGAGACTCCCACAGGGTTCATGTGTTAATCAGTGAGACTCCCACAGGGTTCAGTGTTAATCAGTGAGATTCCCATAGAGTTCAGTGTTAATCAGTGAGACTCCCATAGGGTTCATTGTTAATCAGTGAGACTCCCATAGGGTTCAGTGTTAATCAGTGAGACTCCCATAGGTTTCAGTGTTAATCAGTGAGACTCCCACAGGGTTCAGTGTTAATCACTGATACTCCCACAGGCTTCAGTGTTAATCAGTGAGATTCCCATAGGGTTCACTGTTAATCAGTGAGACTCCCATAGGCTTCATTGTTAATCAGTGAGACTCCCATAGGGTTCAGCGTTAATCTGTGAGACTCCCATAGGGTTCAGTGTTAATCAGTGAGACTCCCACAGGGTTCAGTGTTAATCAGTGAAACTCCCATAGGGTTCAGTGTTAATCAGTGAGACTCCCACAGGGTTCAGTGTTAATCAGTGAGACTCCCATAGGGTTCAGTGTTAATCAGTGAGACTCCCACAGGGTTCAGTGTTAATCAGTGAGACTCCCACAAGGTTCAGTGTTAATCAGTGAGACTCCCACAGGGTTCATGTGTTAATCAGTGAGACTCCCATAGGGTTCAGTGTTAATCAGTGAGACTCCCACAGGGTTCAGTGTTAATCAGTGAGACTCCCATAGGGTTCAGTGTTAATCAATGAGACTCCCATATGGTTCAGTGTTAATCAGTGAGACTCCCACAGGGTTCAGTGTTAATCAGTGAGACTCCCACAGGGTTCAGTGTTAATCAGTGAGACTCCCTCAGAGTTCATATGTTAATCAGTGAGACTCCCATAGGGTTCAGTGTTAATCAGTGAGACTCCCACAGGGTTCAGTGTTAATCAGTGAGACTCGCACAGTGTTCAGTGTTAATCAGTGAGACTCCCACAGTGTTCAGTGTTATTCAGTGAGACTCCCTCAGGGTTCAGTGTTAATCACTGAGACTCCCACAGTGTTCAGTGTTAATCAGTGAGATTCCCATAGGGTTCAGTGTTAATCAGTGAGACTCCCACTGTGTTCAGTGTTAATCAGTGAGACTCCCATAGGGTTCAGCGTTAATCTGTGAGACTCCCATAGGGTTCAGTGTTAATCAGTGAGACTCCCACAGGGTTTAGTGTTAATCAGTGAGACTCCCACAGGGTTCAGTGTTAATCAGTGAGACTCCCATAGGGTTCAGTGTTAATCAGTGAGACTCCCATAGGGTTCAGTGTTAATCAGTGAGACTCCCACAGGGTTCAGTGTTAATCAATGAGACTCCCATATGGTTCAGTGTTAATCAGTGAGACTCCCACAGGGTTCAGTGTTAATCAGTGAGACTCCCACAGGGTTCAGTGTTAATCAGTGAAACTCCCTCAGGGTTCATGTGTTAATCAGTGAGACTCCCATAGGGTTCAGTGTTAATCAGTGAGACTCCCACAGGGTTCAGTGTTAATCAGTGAGACTCCCACAGTGTTCAGTGTTAATCAGTGAGACTCCCACAGTGTTCAGTGTTAATCAGTGACACTCCCTCAGGGTTCAGTGTTAATCACTGATGCTCCCACAGGCTTCAGTGTTAATCAGTGAGATTCCCATAGGGTTCAGTGTTAATCAGTGAGACTCCCATAGGGTTCATTGTTAATCAGTGAGACTCCCATAGGGTTCAGCGTTAATCTGTGAGACTCCCATAGGGTTCAGTGTTAATCAGTGAGACTCCCACAGGGTTCAGTGTTAATCAGTGAAACTCCCATAGGGTTCAGTGTTAATCAGTGAGACTCCCACAGGGTTCAGTGTTAATCAGTGAGACTCCCATAGGGTTCAGTGTTAATCAGTGAGACTCCCACAGGGTTCATGTGTTAATCAGTGAGACTCCCATAGGGTTCAGTGTTAATCAGTGAGACTCCCACAGGGTTCAGTGTTAATCAGTGAGACTCCCATAGGGTTCAGTGTTAATCAATGAGACTCCCATATGGTTCAGTGTTAATCAGTGAGACTCCCACAGGGTTCAGTGTTAATCAGTGAGACTCCCACACGGTTCAGTGTTAATCAGTGAGACTCCCTCAGAGTTCATGTGTTAATCAGTGAGACTCCCATAGGGTTCAGTGTTAATCAGTGAGACTCCCACAGGGTTCAGTGTTAATCAGTGAGACTCGCACAGTGTTCAGTGTTAATCAGTGAGACTCCCACAGTGTTCAGTGTTATTCAGTGAGACTCCCTCAGGGTTCAGTGTTAATCACTGAGACTCCCACAGTGTTCAGTGGTAATCAGTGAGATTCCCATAGGGTTCGGTGTTAATCAGTGAGACTCCCATAGGGTTAATTGTTAATCAGTGAGAATCCCATAGGGTTCAGCGTTAATATGTGAGACTCCCATAGGGTTCAGTGTTAATCAGTGAGACTCCCTCAGGGTTCATGTGTTAATCAGTGAGACTCCCATAGGGTTCAGTGTTAATCAGTGAGACTCCCACAGGGTTCAGTGTTAATCAGTGAGACTCCCTCAGGGTTCATGTGTTAATCAGTGAGACTCCCATAGGGTTCAGTGTTAATCAGTGAGACTCCCACAGGGTTCAGTGTTAATCAGTGAGACTCCCACAGTGTTCAGTGTTAATCAGTGAGACTCCCACAGTGTTCAGTGTTAATCAGTGACACTCCCTCAGGGTTCAGTGTTAATCACTGATGCTCCCACAGGCTTCAGTGTTAATCAGTGAGATTCCCATAGGGTTCAGTGTTAATCAGTGAGACTCCCATAGGGTTCATTGTTAATCAGTGAGACTCCCATAGGGTTCAGCGTTAATCTGTGAGACTCCCATAGGGTTCAGTGTTAATCAGTGAGACTCCCACAGGGTTCAGTGTTAATCAGTGAAACTCCCATAGGGTTCAGTGTTAATCAGTGAGACTCCCACAGGGTTCAGTGTTAATCAGTGAGACTCCCATAGGGTTCAGTGTTAATCAGTGAGACTCCCACAGGGTTCATGTGTTAATCAGTGAGACTCCCATAGGGTTCAGTGTTAATCAGTGAGACTCCCACAGGGTTCAGTGTTAATCAGTGAGACTCCCATAGGGTTCAGTGTTAATCAATGAGACTCCCATATGGTTCAGTGTTAATCAGTGAGACTCCCACAGGGTTCAGTGTTAATCAGTGAGACTCCCACACGGTTCAGTGTTAATCAGTGAGACTCCCTCAGAGTTCATGTGTTAATCAGTGAGACTCCCATAGGGTTCAGTGTTAATCAGTGAGACTCCCACAGGGTTCAGTGTTAATCAGTGAGACTCGCACAGTGTTCAGTGTTAATCAGTGAGACTCCCACAGTGTTCAGTGTTATTCAGTGAGACTCCCTCAGGGTTCAGTGTTAATCACTGAGACTCCCACAGTGTTCAGTGGTAATCAGTGAGATTCCCATAGGGTTCGGTGTTAATCAGTGAGACTCCCAT
The DNA here is from genome assembly GCF_048934315.1 of Petromyzon marinus. NCBI lineage: Eukaryota > Metazoa > Chordata > Hyperoartia > Petromyzontiformes > Petromyzontidae > Petromyzon > Petromyzon marinus. The sequence goes on from NW_027423612.1 coordinate 1,616,460, forward strand.
AGGGTTCATTGTTAATCAGTGAGAATCCCATAGGGTTCAGCGTTAATATGTGAGACTCCCATAGGGTTCAGTGTTAATCAGTGAGACTCCCTCAGGGTTCATGTGTTAATCAGTGAGACTCCCATAGGGTTCAGTGTTAATCAGTGAGACTCCCACAGGGTTCAGTGTTAATCAGTGAGACTCCCTCAGGGTTCATGTGTTAATCAGTGAGACTCCCATAGGGTTCAGTGTTAATCAGTGAGACTCCCACAGGGTTCAGTGTTAATCAGTGAGACTCCCACAGTGTTCAGTGTTAATCAGTGAGACTCCCACAGTGTTCAGTGTTAATCAGTGACACTCCCTCAGGGTTCAGTGTTAATCACTGATACTCCCACAGGCTTCAGTGTTAATCAGTGAGATTCCCATAGGGTTCAGTGTTAATCAGTGAGACTCCCATAGGGTTCATTGTTAATCAGTGAGACTCCCATAGGGTTCAGCGTTAATCTGTGAGACTCCCATAGGGTTCAGTGTTAATCAGTGAGACTCCCACAGGGTTCAGTGTTAATCAGTGAAACTCCCATAGGGTTCAGTGTTAATCAGTGAGACTCCCACAGGGTTCAGTGTTAATCAGTGAGACTCCCATAGGGTTCAGTGTTAATCAGTGAGACTCCCACAGGGTTCAGTGTTAATCAGTGAGACTCCCACAAGGTTCAGTGTTAATCAGTGAGACTCCCACAGGGTTCATGTGTTAATCAGTGAGACTCCCATAGGGTTCAGTGTTAATCAGTGAGACTCCCACAGGGTTCAGTGTTAATCAGTGAGACTCCCATAGGGTTCAGTGTTAATCAATGAGACTCCCATATGGTTCAGTGTTAATCAGTGAGACTCCCACAGGGTTCAGTGTTAATCAGTGAGACTCCCACAGGGTTCAGTGTTAATCAGTGAGACTCCCTCAGAGTTCATGTGTTAATCAGTGAGACTCCCATAGGGTTCAGTGTTAATCAGTGAGACTCCCACAGGGTTCAGTGTTAATCAGTGAGACTCGCACAGTGTTCAGTGTTAATCAGTGAGACTCCCACAGTGTTCAGTGTTATTCAGTGAGACTCCCTCAGGGTTCAGTGTTAATCACTGAGACTCCCACAGTGTTCAGTGTTAATCAGTGAGATTCCCATAGGGTTCGGTGTTAATCAGTGAGACTCCCATAGGGTTCATTGTTAATCAGTGAGAATCCCATAGGGTTCAGCGTTAATATGTGAGACTCCCATAGGGTTCAGTGTTAATCAGTGAGACTCCCTCAGGGTTCATGTGTTAATCAGTGAGACTCCCATAGGGTTCAGTGTTAATCGGTGAGACTCCCACAGGGTTCAGTGTTAATCAGTGAGACTCCCACAGTGTTCAGTGTTAATCAGTGAGACTCCCACAGTGTTCAGTGTTAATCAGTGACACTCCCTCAGGTTTCAGTGTTAATCACTGAGACTCCTACAGGCGTCAGTGTTAAACTGTGAGATTCCCATAGGGTTCAGTGTTAATCAGTGAGACTCCCATAGGTTTCATTGTTAATCAGTGAGACTCCCATAGGGTTCAGCGTTAATCTGTGAGACTCCCATAGGGTTCAGTGTTAATCAGTGAGACTCCCACAGGGTTCAGTGTTAATCAGTGAAACTCCCATAGGGTTCAGTGTTAATCAGTGAGACTCCCACAGGGTTCAGTGTTAATCAGTGAGACTCCCATAGGGTTCAGTGTTAATCAGTGAGACTCCCACAGGGTTCATGTGTTAATCAGTGAGACTCCCATAGGGTTCAGTGTTAATCAGTGAGACTCCCACAGGGTTCAGTGTTAATCAGTGAGACTCCCATAGGGTTCAGTGTTAATCAATGAGACTCCCATATGGTTCAGTGTTAATCAGTGAGACTCCCACAGGGTTCAGTGTTAATCAGTGAGACTCCCACACGGTTCAGTGTTAATCAGTGAGACTCCCTCAGAGTTCATGTGTTAATCAGTGAGACTCCCATAGGGTTCAGTGTTAATCAGTGAGACTCCCACAGGGTTCAGTGTTAATCAGTGAGACTCGCACAGTGTTCAGTGTTAATCAGTGAGACTCCCACAGTGTTCAGTGTTATTCAGTGAGACTCCCTCAGGGTTCAGTGTTAATCACTGAGACTCCCACAGTGTTCAGTGGTAATCAGTGAGATTCCCATAGGGTTCGGTGTTAATCAGTGAGACTCCCATAGGGTTCATTGTTAATCAGTGAGAATCCCATAGGGTTCAGCGTTAATATGTGAGACTCCCATAGGGTTCAGTGTTAATCAGTGAGACTCCCTCAGGGTTCATGTGTTAATCAGTGAGACTCCCATAGGGTTCAGTGTTAATCAGTGAGACTCCCACAGGGTTCAGTGTTAATCAGTGAGACTCCCTCAGGGTTCATGTGTTAATCAGTGAGACTCCCATAGGGTTCAGTGTTAATCAGTGAGACTCCCACAGGGTTCAGTGTTAATCAGTGAGACTCCCACAGTGTTCAGTGTTAATCAGTGAGACTCCCTCAGTGTTCAGTGTTAATCAGTGACACTCCCTCAGGGTTCAGTGTTAATCACTGATACTCCCACAGGCTTCAGTGTTAATCAGTGAGATTCCCATAGGGTTCAGTGTTAATCAGTGAGACTCCCATAGGGTTCATTGTTAATCAGTGAAACTCCCATAGGGTTCAGTGTTAATCAGTGAGACTCCCACAGTGTTCAGTGTTAATCAGTGAGACTCCCTCAGTGTTCAGTGTTAATCAGTGACACTCCCTCAGGGTTCAGTGTTAATCACTGATACTCCCACAGGCTTCAGTGTTAATCAGTGAGATTCCCATAGGGTTCAGTGTTAATCAGTGAGACTCCCATAGGGTTCATTGTTAATCAGTGAAACTCCCATAGGGTTCAGCGTTAATCTGTGAGACTCCCATAGGGTTCAGTGTTAATCAGTGAGACTCCCACAGGGTTCAGTGTTAATCAGTGAAACTCCCATAGGGTTCAGTGTTAATCAGTGAGACTCCCACAGGGTTCAGTGTTAATCAGTGAGACTCCCATAGGGTTCAGTGTTAATCAGTGAGACTCCCACAGGGTTCAGTGTTAATCAGTGAGACTCCCACAAGGTTCAGTGTTAATCAGTGAGACTCCCACAGGGTTCATGTGTTAATCAGTGAGACTCCCATAGGGTTCAGTGTTAATCAGTGAGACTCCCACAGGGTTCAGTGTTAATCAGTGAGACTCCCATAGGGTTCAGTGTTAATCAATGAGACTCCCATATGGTTCAGTGTTAATCAGTGAGACTCCCACAGGGTTCAGTGTTAATCAGTGAGACTCCCACAGGGTTCAGTGTTAATCAGTGAGACTCCCTCAGAGTTCATGTGTTAATCAGTGAGACTCCCATAGGGTTCAGTGTTAATCAGTGAGACTCCCACAGGGTTCAGTGTTAATCAGTGAGACTCGCACAGTGTTCAGTGTTAATCAGTGAGACTCCCACAGTGTGCAGTGTTATTCAGTGAGACTCCCTCAGGGTTCAGTGTTAATCACTGAGACTCCCACAGTGTTCAGTGTTAATCAGTGAGATTCCCATAGGGTTCGGTGTTAATCAGTGAGACTCCCATAGGGTTCATTGTTAATCAGTGAGAATCCCATAGGGTTCAGCGTTAATATGTGAGACTCCCATAGGGTTCAGTGTTAATCAGTGAGACTCCCTCAGGGTTCATGTGTTAATCAGTGAGACTCCCATAGGGTTCAGTGTTAATCGGTGAGACTCCCACAGGGTTCAGTGTTAATCAGTGAGACTCCCACAGTGTTCACTGTTAATCAGTGAGACTCCCACAGTGTTCAGTGTTAATCAGTGACACTCCCTCAGGTTTCAGTGTTAATCACTGAGACTCCTACAGGCGTCAGTGTTAAACTGTGAGATTCCCATAGGGTTCAGTGTTAATCAGTGAGACTCCCATAGGTTTCATTGTTAATCAGTGAGACTCCCATAGGGTTCAGCGTTAATCTGTGAGACTCCCATAGGGTTCAGTGTTAATCAGTGAGACTCCCACAGGGTTCAGTGTTAATCAGTGAAACTCCCATAGGGTTCAGTGTTAATCAGTGAGACTCCCACAGGGTTCAGTGTTAATCAGTGAGACTCCCATAGGGTTCAGTGTTAATCAGTGAGACTCCCACAGGGTTCGGTGTTAATCAGTGAGACTCCCACAGAGTTCAGTGTTAATCAATGAGACTCCCACAGGGTTCATGTGTTAATCAGTGAGACTCCCATAGGGTTCAGTGTTAATCAGTGAGACTCCCACAGGGTTCAGTGTTAATCAGTGAGACTCCCATAGGGTTCAGTGTTAATCAATGAGACTCCCATATGGTTCAGTGTTAATCAGTGAGACTCCCACAGGGTTCAGTGTTAATCAGTGAGACTCCCACAGGGTTCAGTATTAATCAGTGAGACTCCCTCAGGGTTCATGTGTTAATCAGTGAGACTCCCATAGGGTTCAGTGTTAATCAGTGAGACTCCCACAGGGTTCAGTGTTAATCAGTGAGACTCCCATAGGGTTCAGTGTTAATCAGTGAGACTCCCACAGGGTTCAGTGTTAATCAGTGAGACTCCCATAGGGTTCAGTGTTAATCAATGAGACTCCCATATGGTTCAGTGTTAATCAGTGAGACTCCCACAGGGTTCAGTGTTAATCAGTGAGACTCCCACAGGGTTCAGTGTTAATCAGTGAGACTCCCTCAGGGTTCATGTGTTAATCAGTGAGACTCCCACAGTGTGCAGTGTTATTCAGTGAGACTCCCTCAGGGTTCAGTGTTAATCACTGAGACTCCCACAGTGTTCAGTGTTAATCAGTGAGATTCCCATAGGGTTCGGTGTTAATCAGTGAGACTCCCATAGGGTTCATTGTTAATCAGTGAGAATCCCATAGGGTTCAGCGTTAATATGTGAGACTCCCATAGGGTTCAGTGTTAATCAGTGAGACTCCCTCAGGGTTCATGTGTTAATCAGTGAGACTCCCATAGGGTTCAGTGTTAATCGGTGAGACTCCCACAGGGTTCAGTGTTAATCAGTGAGACTCCCACAGTGTTCAGTGTTAATCAGTGAGACTCCCACAGTGTTCAGTGTTAATCAGTGACACTCCCTCAGGTTTCAGTGTTAATCACTGAGACTCCTACAGGCGTCAGTGTTAAACTGTGAGATTCCCATAGGGTTCAGTGTTAATCAGTGAGACTCCCATAGGTTTCATTGTTAATCAGTGAGACTCCCATAGGGTTCAGCGTTAATCTGTGAGACTCCCATAGGGTTCAGTGTTAATCAGTGAGACTCCCACAGGGTTCAGTGTTAATCAGTGAAACTCCCATAGGGTTCAGTGTTAATCAGTGAGACTCCCACAGGGTTCAGTGTTAATCAGTGAGACTCCCATAGGGTTCAGTGTTAATCAGTGAGACTCCCACAGGGTTCGGTGTTAATCAGTGAGACTCCCACAGAGTTCAGTGTTAATCAATGAGACTCCCACAGGGTTCATGTGTTAATCAGTGAGACTCCCATAGGGTTCAGTGTTAATCAGTGAGACTCCCACAGGGTTCAGTGTTAATCAGTGAGACTCCCATAGGGTTCAGTGTTAATCAATGAGACTCCCATATGGTTCAGTGTTAATCAGTGAGACTCCCACAGGGTTCAGTGTTAATCAGTGAGACTCCCACAGGGTTCAGTGTTAATCAGTGAGACTCCCTCAGGGTTCATGTGTTAATCAGTGAGACTCCCATAGGGTTCAGTGTTAATCAGTGAGACTCCCACAGGGTTCAGTGTTAATCAGTGAGACTCCCATAGGGTTCAGTGTTAATCAGTGAGACTCCCACAGGGTTCAGTGTTAATCAGTGAGACTCCCACAGGGTTCAGTGTTAATCAGTGAGACTCCCATAGGGGTCAGTGTTAATCAGTGAGATTCCCATAGGGTTCAGTGTTAATCAGTGAGACTCTCACAGGGTTCAGTGTTAATCAGTGAGACTCCCATAGGGTTCAGTGTTAATCAGGGAGACTCCCACAGGGTTCAGTGTTAATCAGTGAGACTCCCTTAGGGTTCAGTGTTAATCAGTGAGACTCCCACAGTGTTCAATGTTAATCTGTGAGACTCCCATAGGGTTCAGTGTTAATCAGTGAGACTCCCACAGGGTTCAGTGTTAATCAGTGAGACTCCCATAGGGTTCAGTGTTAATCAGTGAGACTCCCACAGGGTTCAGTGTTAATCAGTGAGACTCCCACAGGGTTCAGTGTTAATCAGTGAGACTCCCATAGGGTTCAGTGTTAATCAGTGAGATTCCCATAGGGTTCAGTTTTAATCAGTGAGACTCCCACTGTGTTCAGTGTTAATCAGTGAGACTCCCATAGGGTTCAGCGTTAATCTGTGAGACTCCCATAGGGTTCAGTGTTAATCAGTGAGACTCCCACAGGGTTCAGTGTTAATCAGTGAGACTCCCACAGGGTTCAGTGTTAATCAGTGAGACTCCCATAGGGTTCAGTGTTAATCAGTGAGACTCCCATAGGTTTCATTGTTAATCAGTGAGACTCCCATAGGGTTCAGCGTTAATCTGTGAGACTCCCATAGGGTTCAGTGTTAATCAGTGAGACTCTCACAGGGTTCAGTGTTAATCAGTGAAACTCCCATAGGGTTCAGTGTTAATCAGTGAGACTCCCATAGGGTTCAGTGTTAATCAGTGAGACTCCCACAGGGTTCGGTGTTAATCAGTGAGACTCCCACAGAGTTCAGTGTTAATCAATGAGACTCCCACAGGGTTCATGTGTTAATCAGTGAGACTCCCATAGGGTTCAGTGTTAATCAGTGAGACTCCCACAGGGTTCAGTGTTAATCAGTGAGACTCCCATAGGGTTCAGTGTTAATCAATGAGACTCCCATATGGTTCAGTGTTAATCAGTGAGACTCCCACAGGGTTCAGTGTTAATCAGTGAGACTCCCACAGGGTTCAGTGTTAATCAGTGAGACTCCCTCAGGGTTCATGTGTTAATCAGTGAGACTCCCATAGGGTTCAGTGTTAATCAGTGAGACTCCCACAGGGTTCAGTGTTAATCAGTGAGACTCCCATAGGGTTCAGTGTTAATCAGTGAGACTCTCACAGGGTTCAGTGTTAATCAGTGAGACTCCCAGAGGGTTCAGTGTTAATCAGTGAGACTCCCATAGGGGTCAGTGTTAATCAGTGAGATTCCCATAGGGTTCAGTGTTAATCAGTGAGACTCCCACTGTGTTCAGTGTTAATCAGTGAGACTCCCATAGGGTTCAGCGTTAATCTGTGAGACTCCCATAGGGTTCAGTGTTAATCAGTGAGACTCCCACAGGGTTCAGTGTTAATCAGTGAGACTCCCACAGGGTTCAGTGTTAATCAGTGAGACTCCCATAGGGTTCAGTGTTAATCATTGAGACTCCCACAGGGTTCAGTGTTAATCAGTGAGACTCCCTTAGGGTTCAGTGTTAATCAGTGAGACTCCCACAGTGTTCAATGTTAATCTGTGAGACTCCCATAGGGTTCAGTGTTAATCAGTGAGACTCCCACAGGGATCAGTGTTAATCAGTGAGACTCCCACAGGGTTCAGTGTTAATCAGTGAGACTCCCATAGGGTTCAGTGTTAATCAGTGAGACTCCCACAGGGTTCAGTGTTAATCAGTGAGACTCCCACAGGGTTCAGTGTTAATCAGTGAGACTCCCATAGGGTTCAGTGTTAATCAGTGAGATTCCCATAGGGTTCAGTGTTAATCAGTGAGACTCCCACTGTGTTCAGTGTTAATCAGTGATACTCCCATAGGGTTCAGTGTTAATCTGTGAGACTCCCATAGGGTTCAGTGTTAATCAGTGAGACTCCCACAGGGTTCAGTGTTAATCAGTGAGACTCCCACAGGGTTCAGTGTTAATCAGTGAGACTCCCATAGGGTTCAGTGTTAATCAGTGAGACTCCCACAGGGTTCAGTGTTAATCAGTGAGACTCCCTCAGGGTTCATGTGTTAATCACTGAGACTCCCATAGGGTTCAGTGTTAATCTGTGAGACTCCCATAGGGTTCAGTGTTAATCAGTGAGACTCCCATAGGGTTCAGTGTTAATCAGTGAGACTCCCACAGGGTTCAGTGTTAATCAGTGAGAATCCCATAGGGTTCAGTGTTAATCAGTGAGACTCCCACAGGGTTCAGTGTTAAACAGTGAGACTCCCACAGGGTTCATGTGTTAATCAGTGAGACTCCCACTGTGTTCAGTGTTAATCAGTGAGACTCCCATAGGGTTCAGTGTTAATCAGTGAGACTCCCATAGGGTTCAGTGTTAATCAGTGAGACTCCCACAGGGTTCAGTGTTAATCAGTGAGACTCCCACAGGGTTCAGTGTTAATCAGTGAGACTCCCATAGGGTTCAGTGTTAATCAGTGAGACTCCCACAGGGTTCAGTGTTAATCAGTGAGACTCCCTTAGGGTTCAGTGTTAATCAGTGAGACTCCCACAGTGTTCAATGTTAATCTGTGAGACTCCCATAGGGTTCAGTGTTAATCAGTGAGACTCCCACAGGGTTCAGTGTTAATCAGTGAGACTCCCACAGGGTTCAGTGTTAATCAGTGAGACTCCCATAGGGTTCAGTGTTAATCAGTGAGACTCCCACAGGGTTCAGTGTTAATCAGTGAGACTCCCACAGGGTTCAATGTTAATCAGTGAGACTCCCATAGGGTTCAGTGTTAATCAGTGAGATTCCCATAGGGTTCAGTGTTAATCAGTGATACTCCCACTGTGTTCAGTGTTAATCAGTGAGACTCCCATAGGGTTCAGCGTTAATCTGTGAGACTCCCATAGGGTTCAGTGTTAATCAGTGAGACTCCCACAGGGTTCAGTGTTAATCAGTGAGACTCCCACAGGGTTCAGTGTTAATCAGTGAGACTCCCATAGGGTTCAGTGTTAATCAGTGAGACTCCCACAGGGTTCAGTGTTAATCAGTGAGACTCCCATAGGGTTCAGTGTTAATCACTGAGACTCCCACAGTGTTCAATGTTAATCTGTGAGACACCCATAGGGTTCAGTGTTAATCAGTGAGACTCCCACAGGGTTCAGTGTTAATCAGTGAGACTCCCACAGGGTTCAGTGTTAATCAGTGAGACTCCCATAGGGTTCAGTGTTAATCAGTGAGACTCCCACAGCGTTCAGTGTTAAACAGTGAGACTCCCACACGGTTCATGTGTTAATCAGTGAGACTCCCACAGTGTTCAGTGTTAATCAGTGAGGCTCCCACAGTGTTCAGTGTTAATCAGTGAGACTCCCACAGGGTTCAGTGTTAATCATTGAGAATCCCATAGAGTTCAGTGTTAATCAGTGAGACTCCCACAGGGTTCAGTGTTAATCAGTGAGACTCCCACAGGGTTCAGTGTTAATCAGTGAGACTCCCACAGGGTTCAGTGTGAATCAGTGAGACTCCCACAGGGTTCAGTGTTAATCAGTGAGACTCCCACAGGGTTCAGTGTTAATCAGTGAGACTCCCACAGGGTTCAGTGTTAATCAGTGAGACTCCCACAGGGTTCATGTGTTAATCAGTGAGACTCCCACAGGGTTCAGTGTTAATCAGTGAGACTCCCATAGATTCAGTGTTAATCAGTGAGACTCCCATAGGGTTCATTGTTAATCAGTGAAACTCCCATAGGGTTCAGTGTTAATCAGTGAGACTCCCACAGGGTTCAGTGTTAATTAGTGAGACTCCCACAGGGTTCATGTGTTAATCAGTGAGACTCCCATAGGGTTCAGTGTTAATCAGTGAGACTCCCACAGGGTTCAGTGTTAATCAGTGAGACTCCCATAGGGTTCAGTGTTAATCAATGAGACTCCCATATGGTTCAGTGTTAATCAGTGATACTCCCACAGGGTTCAGTGTTAATCAGTGAGACTCCCACAGGGTTCAGTGTTAATCAGTGAGACTCCCACAGGGTTCAGTGTTAATCAGTGAGACTCCCACAGGGTTCAGTGTTAATCAGTGAAACTCCCATAGGGTTCAGTGTTGATCAGTGAGACTCCCACAGGGTTCAGTGTTAATTAGTGAGACTCCCACAGGGTTCATGTGTTAATCAGTGAGACTCCCATAGGGTTCAGTGTTAATCAGTGAGACTCCCACAGGGTTCAGTGTTAATCAGTGAGACTCCCTTAGGGTTCAGTGTTAATCAATGAGACTCCCATATGGTTCAGTGTTAATCAGTGAGACTCCCACAGGGTTCATTGTTAATCAGTGAGACTCCCACAGGGTTCAGTGTTAATCAGTGAGACTCCCACAGGGTTCAGTGTTAATCAGTGAGACTCCCATAGAGTTCAGTGTTAATCAGTGAGACTCCCATAGGGTTCATTGTTAATCGGTGAGAATCCCATAGGGTTCAGTGTTAATCAGTGAGACTCCCATAGGTTTCAGTGTTAATCAGTGAGACTCCCACAGGGTTCTGTGTTAATCAGTGGGAATCCCATAGGGTTCAGTGTTAATCAGTGAGACTCCCACAGGGTTCAGTGTTAAACAGTGAGACTCCCACAGGGTTCATGTGTTAATCAGTGAGACTCCCACTGTGTTCAGTGTTAATCAGTGAGACTCCCATAGGGTTCAGTGTTAATCAGTGAGACTCCCATAGGGTTCAGTGTTAATCAGTGAGACTCCCACAGGGTTCAGTGTTAATCAGTGAGACTCCCACAGGGTTCAGTGTTAATCAGTGAGACTCCCATAGGGTTCAGTGTTAATCAGTGAGACTCCCACAGGGTTCAGTGTTAATCAGTGAGACTCCCTTAGGGTTCAGTGTTAATCAGTGAGACTCCCACAGTGTTCAATGTTAATCTGTGAGACTCCCATAGGGTTCAGTGTTAATCAGTGAGACTCCCACAGGGTTCAGTGTTAATCAGTGAGACTCCCACAGGGTTCAGTGTTAATCAGTGAGACTCCCATAGGGTTCAGTGTTAATCAGTGAGACTCCCACAGGGTTCAGTGTTAATCAGTGAGACTCCCACAGGGTTCAATGTTAATCAGTGAGACTCCCATAGGGTTCAGTGTTAATCAGTGAGATTCCCATAGGGTTCAGTGTTAATCAGTGAGACTCCCACTGTGTTCAGTGTTAATCAGTGAGACTCCCATAGGGTTCAGCGTTAATCTGTGAGACTCCCATAGGGTTCAGTGGTAATCAGTGAGACTCCCACAGGGTTCAGTGTTAATCAGTGAGACTCCCACAGGGTTCAGTGTTAATCAGTGAGACTCCCATAGGGTTCAGTGTTAATCAGTGAGACTCCCACAGGGTTCAGTGTTAATCAGTGAGACTCCCATAGGGTTCAGTGTTAATCAGTGAGACTCCCATAGGTTTCATTGTTAATCAGTGAGACTCCCATAGGGTTCAGCGTTAATCTGTGAGACTCCCATAGGGTTCAGTGTTAATCAGTGAGACTCTCACAGGGTTCAGTGTTAATCAGTGAAACTCCCATAGGGTTCAGTGTTAATCAGTGAGACTCCCATAGGGTTCAGTGTTAATCAGTGAGACTCCCACAGGGTTCGGTGTTAATCAGTGAGACTCCCACAGAGTTCAGTGTTAATCAATGAGACTCCCAAAGGGTTCATGTGTTAATCAGTGAGACTCCCATAGGGTTCAGTGTTAATCAGTGAGACTCCCACAGGGTTCAGTGTTAATCAGTGAGACTCCCATAGGGTTCAGTGTTAATCAATGAGACTCCCATATGGTTCAGTGTTAATCAGTGAGACTCCCACAGGGTTCAGTGTTAATCAGTGAGACTCCCACAGGGTTCAGTGTTAATCAGTGAGACTCCCTCAGGGTTCATGTGTTAATCAGTGAGACTCCCATAGGGTTCAGTGTTAATCAGTGAGACTCCCACAGGGTTCAGTGTTAATCAGTGAGACTCCCATAGGGTTCAGTGTTAATCAGTGAGACTCTCACAGGGTTCAGTGTTAATCAGTGAGACTCCCACAGGGTTCAGTGTTAATCAGTGAGACTCCCATAGGGGTCAGTGTTAATCAGTGAGATTCCCATAGGGTTCAGTGTTAATCAGTGAGACTCCCACTGTGTTCAGTGTTAATCAGTGAGACTCCCATAGGGTTCAGCGTTAATCTGTGAGACTCCCATAGGGTTCAGTGTTAATCAGTGAGACTCCCACAGGGTTCAGTGTTAATCAGTGAGACTCCCACAGGGTTCAGTGTTAATCAGTGAGACTCCCATAGGGTTCAGTGTTAATCATTGAGACTCCCACAGGGTTCAGTGTTAATCAGTGAGACTCCCTTAGGGTTCAGTGTTAATCAGTGAGACTCCCACAGTGTTCAATGTTAATCTGTGAGACTCCCATAGGGTTCAGTGTTAATCAGTGAGACTCCCACAGGGATCAGTGTTAATCAGTGAGACTCCCACAGGGTTCAGTGTTAATCAGTGAGACTCCCATAGGGTTCAGTGTTAATCAGTGAGACTCCCACAGGGTTCAGTGTTAATCAGTGAGACTCCCACAGGGTTCAGTGTTAATCAGTGAGACTCCCATAGGGTTCAGTGTTAATCAGTGAGATTCCCATAGGGTTCAGTGTTAATCAGTGAGACTCCCACTGTGTTCAGTGTTAATCAGTGATACTCCCATAGGGTTCAGTGTTAATCTGTGAGACTCCCATAGGGTTCAGTGTTAATCAGTGAGACTCCCACAGGGTTCAGTGTTAATCAGTGAGACTCCCACAGGGTTCAGTGTTAATCAGTGAGACTCCCATAGGGTTCAGTGTTAATCAGTGAGACTCCCACAGGGTTCAGTGTTAATCAGTGAGACTCCCTCAGGGTTCATGTGTTAATCACTGAGACTCCCATAGGGTTCAGTGTTAATCTGTGAGACTCCCATAGGGTTCAGTGTTAATCAGTGAGACTCCCATAGGGTTCAGTGTTAATCAGTGAGACTCCCACAGGGTTCAGTGTTAATCAGTGAGAATCCCATAGGGTTCAGTGTTAATCAGTGAGACTCCCACAGGGTTCAGTGTTAAACAGTGAGACTCCCACAGGGTTCATGTGTTAATCAGTGAGACTCCCACTGTGTTCAGTGTTAATCAGTGAGACTCCCATAGGGTTCAGTGTTAATCAGTGAGACTCCCATAGGGTTCAGTGTTAATCAGTGAGACTCCCACAGGGTTCAGTGTTAATCAGTGAGACTCCCACAGGGTTCAGTGTTAATCAGTGAGACTCCCATAGGGTTCAGTGTTAATCAGTGAGACTCCCACAGGGTTCAGTGTTAATCAGTGAGACTCCCTTAGGGTTCAGTGTTAATCAGTGAGACTCCCACAGTGTTCAATGTTAATCTGTGAGACTCCCATAGGGTTCAGTGTTAATCAGTGAGACTCCCACAGGGTTCAGTGTTAATCAGTGAGACTCCCACAGGGTTCAGTGTTAATCAGTGAGACTCCCATAGGGTTCAGTGTTAATCAGTGAGACTCCCACAGGGTTCAGTGTTAATCAGTGAGACTCCCATAGGGTTCAGTGTTAATCAGTGAGATTCCCATAGGGTTCAGTGTTAATCAGTGAGACTCCCACTGTGTTCAGTGTTAATCAGTGATACTCCCATAGGGTTCAGTGTTAATCTGTGAGACTCCCATAGGGTTCAGTGTTAATCAGTGAGACTCCCACAGGGTTCAGTGTTAATCAGTGAGACTCCCACAGGGTTCAGTGTTAATCAGTGAGACTCCCATAGGGTTCAGTGTTAATCAGTGAGATTCCCATAGGGTTCAGTGTTAATCAGTGAGACTCCCACTGTGTTCAGTGTTAATCAGTGATACTCCCATAGGGTTCAGTGTTAATCTGTGAGACTCCCATAGGGTTCAGTGTTAATCAGTGAGACTCCCACAGGGTTCAGTGTTAATCAGTGAGACTCCCACAGGGTTCAGTGTTAATCAGTGAGACTCCCATAGGGTTCAGTGTTAATCAGTGAGACTCCCACAGGGTTCAGTGTTAATCAGTGAGACTCCCTCAGGGTTCATGTGTTAATCACTGAGACTCCCATAGGGTTCAGTGTTAATCTGTGAGACTCCCATAGGGTTCAGTGTTAATCAGTGAGACTCCCATAGGGTTCAGTGTTAATCAGTGAGACTCCCACAGGGTTCAGTGTTAATCAGTGAGAATCCCATAGGGTTCAGTGTTAATCAGTGAGACTCCCACAGGGTTCAGTGTTAAACAGTGAGACTCCCACAGGGTTCATGTGTTAATCAGTGAGACTCCCACTGTGTTCAGTGTTAATCAGTGAGACTCCCATAGGGTTCAGTGTTAATCAGTGAGACTCCCATAGGGTTCAGTGTTAATCAGTGAGACTCCCACAGGGTTCAGTGTTAATCAGTGAGACTCCCACAGGGTTCAGTGTTAATCAGTGAGACTCCCATAGGGTTCAGTGTTAATCAGTGAGACTCCCACAGGGTTCAGTGTTAATCAGTGAGACTCCCTTAGGGTTCAGTGTTAATCAGTGAGACTCCCACAGTGTTCAATGTTAATCTGTGAGACTCCCATAGGGTTCAGTGTTAATCAGTGAGACTCCCACAGGGTTCAGTGTTAATCAGTGAGACTCCCACAGGGTTCAGTGTTAATCAGTGAGACTCCCATAGGGTTCAGTGTTAATCAGTGAGACTCCCACAGGGTTCAGTGTTAATCAGTGAGACTCCCACAGGGTTCAATGTTAATCAGTGAGACTCCCATAGGGTTCAGTGTTAATCAGTGAGATTCCCATAGGGTTCAGTGTTAATCAGTGATACTCCCACTGTGTTCAGTGTTAATCAGTGAGACTCCCATAGGGTTCAGCGTTAATCTGTGAGACTCCCATAGGGTTCAGTGTTAATCAGTGAGACTCCCACAGGGTTCAGTGTTAATCAGTGAGACTCCCACAGGGTTCAGTGTTAATCAGTGAGACTCCCATAGGGTTCAGTGTTAATCAGTGAGACTCCCACAGGGTTCAGTGTTAATCAGTGAGACTCCCATAGGGTTCAGTGTTAATCACTGAGACTCCCACAGTGTTCAATGTTAATCTGTGAGACACCCATAGGGTTCAGTGTTAATCAGTGAGACTCCCACAGGGTTCAGTGTTAATCAGTGAGACTCCCACAGGGTTCAGTGTTAATCAGTGAGACTCCCATAGGGTTCAGTGTTAATCAGTGAGACTCCCACAGCGTTCAGTGTTAAACAGTGAGACTCCCACACGGTTCATGTGTTAATCAGTGAGACTCCCACAGTGTTCAGTGTTAATCAGTGAGGCTCCCACAGTGTTCAGTGTTAATCAGTGAGACTCCCACAGGGTTCAGTGTTAATCATTGAGAATCCCATAGAGTTCAGTGTTAATCAGTGAGACTCCCACAGGGTTCAGTGTTAATCAGTGAGACTCCCACAGGGTTCAGTGTTAATCAGTGAGACTCCCACAGGGTTCAGTGTGAATCAGTGAGACTCCCACAGGGTTCAGTGTTAATCAGTGAGACTCCCACAGGGTTCAGTGTTAATCAGTGAGACTCCCACAGGGTTCAGTGTTAATCAGTGAGACTCCCACAGGGTTCATGTGTTAATCAGTGAGACTCCCACAGGGTTCAGTGTTAATCAGTGAGACTCCCATAGATTCAGTGTTAATCAGTGAGACTCCCATAGGGTTCATTGTTAATCAGTGAAACTCCCATAGGGTTCAGTGTTAATCAGTGAGACTCCCACAGGGTTCAGTGTTAATTAGTGAGACTCCCACAGGGTTCATGTGTTAATCAGTGAGACTCCCATAGGGTTCAGTGTTAATCAGTGAGACTCCCACAGGGTTCAGTGTTAATCAGTGAGACTCCCATAGGGTTCAGTGTTAATCAATGAGACTCCCATATGGTTCAGTGTTAATCAGTGATACTCCCACAGGGTTCAGTGTTAATCAGTGAGACTCCCACAGGGTTCAGTGTTAATCAGTGAGACTCCCACAGGGTTCAGTGTTAATCAGTGAGACTCCCACAGGGTTCAGTGTTAATCAGTGAAACTCCCATAGGGTTCAGTGTTGATCAGTGAGACTCCCACAGGGTTCAGTGTTAATTAGTGAGACTCCCACAGGGTTCATGTGTTAATCAGTGAGACTCCCATAGGGTTCAGTGTTAATCAGTGAGACTCCCACAGGGTTCAGTGTTAATCAGTGAGACTCCCTTAGGGTTCAGTGTTAATCAATGAGACTCCCATATGGTTCAGTGTTAATCAGTGAGACTCCCACAGGGTTCATTGTTAATCAGTGAGACTCCCACAGGGTTCAGTGTTAATCAGTGAGACTCCCACAGGGTTCAGTGTTAATCAGTGAGACTCCCATAGAGTTCAGTGTTAATCAGTGAGACTCCCATAGGGTTCATTGTTAATCGGTGAGAATCCCATAGGGTTCAGTGTTAATCAGTGAGACTCCCACAGGGTTCTGTGTTAATCAGTGGGAATCCCATAGGGTTCAGTGTTAATCAGTGAGACTCCCACAGGGTTCAGTGTTAAACAGTGAGACTCCCACAGGGTTCATGTGTTAATCAGTGAGACTCCCACTGTGTTCAGTGTTAATCAGTGAGACTCCCATAGGGTTCAGTGTTAATCAGTGAGACTCCCATAGGGTTCAGTGTTAATCAGTGAGACTCCCACAGGGTTCAGTGTTAATCAGTGAGACTCCCACAGGGTTCAGTGTTAATCAGTGAGACTCCCATAGGGTTCAGTGTTAATCAGTGAGACTCCCACAGGGTTCAGTGTTAATCAGTGAGACTCCCTTAGGGTTCAGTGTTAATCAGTGAGACTCCCACAGTGTTCAATGTTAATCTGTGAGACTCCCATAGGGTTCAGTGTTAATCAGTGAGACTCCCACAGGGTTCAGTGTTAATCAGTGAGACTCCCACAGGGTTCAGTGTTAATCAGTGAGACTCCCATAGGGTTCAGTGTTAATCAGTGAGACTCCCACAGGGTTCAGTGTTAATCAGTGAGACTCCCACAGGGTTCAATGTTAATCAGTGAGACTCCCATAGGGTTCAGTGTTAATCAGTGAGATTCCCATAGGGTTCAGTGTTAATCAGTGAGACTCCCACTGTGTTCAGTGTTAATCAGTGAGACTCCCATAGGGTTCAGCGTTAATCTGTGAGACTCCCATAGGGTTCAGTGTTAATCAGTGAGACTCCCACAGGGTTCAGTGTTAATCAGTGAGACTCCCACAGGGTTCAGTGTTAATCAGTGAGACTCCCATAGGGTTCAGTGTTAATCAGTGAGACTCCCACAGGGTTCAGTGTTAATCAGTGAGACTCCCATAGGGTTCAGTGTTAATCACTGAGACTCCCACAGTGTTCAATGTTAATCTGTGAGACACCCATAGGGTTCAGTGTTAATCAGTGAGACTCCCACAGGGTTCAGTGTTAATCAGTGAGACTCCCACAGGGTTCAGTGTTAATCAGTGAGACTCCCATAGGGTTCAGTGTTAATCAGTGAGACTCCCACAGGGTTCAGTGTTAAACAGTGAGACTCCCACACGGTTCATGTGTTAATCAGTGAGACTCCCACAGTGTTCAGTGTTAATCAGTGAGGCTCCCACAGTGTTCAGTGTTAATCAGTGAGACTCCCACAGGGTTCAGTGTTAATCATTGAGAATCCCATAGAGTTCAGTGTTAATCAGTGAGACTCCCACAGGGTTCAGTGTTAATCAGTGAGACTCCCACAGGGTTCAGTGTTAATCAGTGAGACTCCCACAGGGTTCAGTGTGAATCAGTGAGACTCCCACAGGGTTCAGTGTTAATCAGTGAGACTCCCACAGGGTTCAGTGTTAATCAGTGAGACTCCCACAGGGTTCAGTGTTAATCAGTGAGACTCCCACAGGGTTCATGTGTTAATCAGTGAGACTCCCACAGGGTTCAGTGTTAATCAGTGAGACTCCCATAGATTCAGTGTTAATCAGTGAGACTCCCATAGGGTTCATTGTTAATCAGTGAAACTCCCATAGGGTTCAGTGTTAATCAGTGAGACTCCCACAGGGTTCAGTGTTAATTAGTGAGACTCCCACAGGGTGCATGTGTTAATCAGTGAGACTCCCATAGGGTTCAGTGTTAATCAGTGAGACTCCCACAGGGTTCAGTGTTAATCAGTGAGACTCCCATAGGGTTCAGTGTTAATCAATGAGACTCCCATATGGTTCAGTGTTAATCAGTGAGACTCCCACAGGGTTCAGTGTTAATCAGTGAGACTCCCACAGGGTTCAGTGTTAATCAGTGAGACTCCCACAGGGTTCAGTGTTAATCAGTGAGACTCCCACAGGGTTCAGTGTTAATCAGTGAAACTCCCATAGGGTTCAGTGTTAATCAGTGAGACTCCCACAGGGTTCAGTGTTAATTAGTGAGACTCCCACAGGGTTCATGTGTTAATCAGTGAGACTCCCATAGGGTTCAGTGTTAATCAGTGAGACTCCCACAGGGTTCAGTGTTAATCAGTGAGACTCCCTTAGGGTTCAGTGTTAATCAATGAGACTCCCATATGGTTCAGTGTTAATCAGTGAGACTCCCACAGGGTTCATTGTTAATCAGTGAGACTCCCACAGGGTTCAGTGTTAATCAGTGAGACTCCCACAGGGTTCAGTGTTAATCAGTGAGACTCCCATAGAGTTCAGTGTTAATCAGTGAGACTCCCATAGGGTTCATTGTTAATCAGTGAGAATCCCATAGGGTTCAGTGTTAATCAGTGAGACTCCCATAGGTTTCAGTGTTAATCAGTGAGACTCCCACAGGGTTCTGTGTTAATCAGTGGGACTCCCATAGGGTTCAGTGTTAATCAGTGAGAATCCCTCAAGGTTCAGTGTTAATTAGTGAGACTCCCATAGGGTTAAGTGTTAATCAGTGAGACTCCCATAGGGTTCAGTGTTAATCAGAGAGACTCCCACAGGGTTCAGTGTTAATCAGTGAGAATCCCACAGGGTTCAGTGTTAATCAGGGAGACTCCCACAGGGTTCAGTGTTAATCACTGAGACTCCCATAGGGTACAGTATTAATCAGTGAGACTCCAACAGGGTTGAGTGTTAATCAGTGAGACTACCATAGGGTTCAGTGTTAATTACTGATACTCATAGGGTTCAGTGTTAACCAGTGAGACTCCCACAGGGTTCATTGTTAATCAGTGAGACTCCCATAGGGTTCAGTGTTAATCAGTGAGACTCCCACAGGGTTCAGTGTTAATCAGTGAGACTCCCATAGGGTTCAGTGTTAATCAGTGAGACTCCCACAGTGTTCAATGTTAATCTGTGAGACTCCCATAGGGTTCAGTGTTAATCAGTGAGATTCCCACAGGGTTCAGTGTTAATCAGTGAGACTCCCACAGAGTTCAGTGTTAATCAGTGAGACCCCATAGGGTTCAGTGTTAATCAGTGAGACTCCCACAGGGTTCAGTGTTAATCAGTGAGACTCCCACAGGGGTCATGTGTTAATCAGTGAGACTCCCACAGTGTTCAGTGTTAATCAGTGAGACTCCCATAGGGTTCAGTGTTAATCAGTGAGACTCCCACAGGGTTCAGTGTTAATCATTGAGAATCCCATAGAGTTCAGTGTTAATCAGTGAGACTCCCACAGGGTTCAGTGTTAATCAGTGAGACTCCCACAGGGTTCAGTGTTAATCAGTGAGACTCCCACAGGGTTCAGTGTTAATCAGTGAGACTCCCACAGGGTTCAGTGTTAATCAGTGAGACTCCCACAGGGTTCAGTGTTAATCAGTGAGAATCCCATAGGGTTCAGTGTTAATCAGTGAGACTCCCATAGGGTTCATTGTTAATCAGTGAGACTCCCATATGGTTCAGTGTTAATCAGTGAGACTCCCATAGGTTTCAGTGTTAATCAGTGAGACTCCCACAGGGTTCTGTGTTAATCAGTGAGACTCCCATAGGGTTCAGTGTTAATCAGTGAGAATCCCTCAAGGTTCAGTGTTAATTAGTGAGACTCCCATAGGGTTCAGTGTTAATCAGTGAGACTCCCACAGGGTTCGGTGTTAATCAGTGAGACTCCCACAGGGTTCAGTGTTAATCAGTGAGACTCCCACAGGGTTCAGTGTTAATCAGTGAGAATCCCATAGGGTTCAGTGTTAATCAGTGAGACTCCCATAGGGTTCAGTGTTAATCAGTGAGACTCCCACAGGGTTCAGTGTTAATCAGTGAGACTCCCATAGGGTTCAGTGTTAATCAGTGAGACTCCCACAGGGTTTGGTGTTAATCAGTGAGACTCCCACAGAGTTCAGTGTTAATCAATGAGACTCCCACAGGGTTCATGTGTTAATCAGTGAGACTCCCATAGGGTTCAGTGTTAATCAGTGAGACTCCCACAGGGTTCAGTGTTAATCAGTGAGACTCCCATAGGGTTCAGTGTTAATCAATGAGACTCCCATATGGTTCAGTGTTAATCAGTGAGACTCCCACAGGGTTCAGTGTTAATCAGTGAGACTCCCACAGGGTTCAGTGTTAATCAGTGAGACTCCCTCAGGGTTCATGTGTTAATCAGTGAGACTCCCATAGGGTTCAGTGTTAATCAGTGAGACTCCCACAGGGTTCAGTGTTAATCAGTGAGACTCCCATAGGGTTCAGTGTTAATCAGTGAGACTCCCACAGGGTTCAGTGTTAATCAGTGAGACTCCCACAGGGTTCAGTGTTAATCAGTGAGACTCCCATAGGGGTCAGTGTTAATCAGTGAGATTCCCATAGGGTTCAGTGTTAATCAGTGAGACTCCCACTTTGTTCAGTGTTAATCAGTGAGACTCCCATAGGGTTCAGCGTTAATCTGTGAGACTCCCATAGGGTTCATTGTTAATCAGTGAGACTCCCACAGGGTTCAGTGTTAATCAGTGAGACTCCCACAGGGTTCAGTGTTAATCAGTGAGACTCCCATAGGGTTCAGTGTTAATCATTGAGACTCCCACAGGGTTCAGTGTTAATCAGTGAGACTCCCTTAGGGTTCAGTGTTAATCAGTGAGACTCCCACAGTGTTCAATGTTAATCTGTGAGACTCCCATAGGGTTCAGTGTTAATCAGTGAGACTCCCACAGGGTTCAGTGTTAATCAGTGAGACTCCCACAGGGTTCAGTGTTAATCAGTGAGACTCCCATAGGGTTCAGTGTTAATCAGTGAGACTCCCACAGGGTTCAGTGTTAATCAGTGAGACTCCCACAGGGTTCAGTGTTAATCAGTGAGACTCCCATAGGGTTCAGTGTTAATCAGTGAGATTCCCATAGGGTTCAGTGTTAATCAGTGAGACTCCCACTGTGTTCAGTGTTAATCAGTGAGACTCCCATAGGGTTCAGTGTTAATATGTGAGACTCCCATAGGGTTCAGTGTTAATCAGTGAGACTCCCACAGGGTTCAGTGTTAATCAGTGAGACTCCCACAGGGTTCAGTGTTAATCAGTGAGACTCCCATAGGGTTCAGTGTTAATCAGTGAGACTCCCACAGGGTTCAGTGTTAATCAGTGAGACTCCCTCAGGGTTCATGTGTTAATCACTGAGACTCCCATAGGGTTCAGTGTTAATCTGTGAGACTCCCATAGGGTTCAGTGTTAATCAGTGAGACTCCCATAGGGTTCAGTGTTAATCAGTGAGACTCCCACAGGGTTCAGTGTTAATCAGTGAGAATCCCATAGGGTTCAGTGTTAATCAGTGAGACTCCCACAGGGTTCAGTGTTAAACAGTGAGACTCCCACAGGGTGCATGTGTTAATCAGTGAGACTCCCACTGTGTTCAGTGTTAATCAGTGAGACTCCCATAGGGTTCAGTGTTAATCAGTGAGACTCCCATAGGGTTCAGTGTTAATCAGTGAGACTCCCACAGGGTTCAGTGTTAATCAGTGAGACTCCCACAGGGTTCCGTGTTAATCAGTGAGACTCCCATAGGGTTCAGTGTTAATCAGTGAGACTCCCACAGGGTTCAGTGTTAATCAGTGAGACTCCCTTAGGGTTCAGTGTTAATCAGTGAGACTCCCACAGTGTTCAATGTTAATCTGTGAGACTCCCATAGGGTTCAGTGTTAATCAGTGAGACTCCCACAGGGTTCAGTGTTAATCAGTGAGACTCCCACAGGGTTCAGTGTTAATCAGTGAGACTCCCATAGGGTTCAGTGTTAATCAGTGAGACTCCCACAGGGTTCAGTGTTAATCAGTGAGACTCCCACAGGGTTCAATGTTAATCAGTGAGACTCCCATAGGGTTCAGTGTTAATCAGTGAGATTCCCATAGGGCTCAGTGTTAATCAGTGAGACTCCCACTGTGTTCAGTGTTAATCAGTGAGACTCCCATAGGGTTCAGCGTTAATCTGTGAGACTCCCATAGGGTTCAGTGTTAATCAGTGAGACTCCCACAGGGTTCAGTGTTAATCAGTGAGACTCCCACAGGGTTCAGTGTTAATCAGTGAGACTCCCATAGGGTTCAGTGTTAATCAGTGAGACTCCCACAGGGTTCAGTGTTAATCAGTGAGACTCCCATAGGGTTCAGTGTTAATCACTGAGACTCCCACAGTGTTCAATGTTAATCTGTGAGACACCCATAGGGTTCAGTGTTAATCAGTGAGACTCCCACAGGGTTCAGTGTTAATCAGTGAGACTCCCACAGGGTTCAGTGTTAATCAGTGAGACTCCCATAGGGTTCATTGTTAATCAGTGAGACTCCCACAGGGTTCAGTGTTAAACAGTGAGACTCCCACACGGTTCATGTGTTAATCAGTGAGACTCCCACAGTGTTCAGTGTTAATCAGTGAGACTCCCACAGTGTTCAGTGTTAATCAGTGAGACTCCCACAGGGTTCAGTGTTAATCATTGAGAATCCCATAGAGTTCAGTGTTAATCAGTGAGACTCCCACAGGGTTCAGTGTTAATCAGTGAGACTCCCACAGGGTTCAGTGTTAATCAGTGAGACTCCCATAGATTCAGTGTTAATCAGTGAGACTCCCATAGGGTTCATTGTTAATCAGTGAAACTCCCATAGGGTTCAGTGTTAATCAGTGAGACTCCCACAGGGTTCAGTGTTAATTAGTGAGACTCCCACAGGGTTCATGTGTTAATCAGTGAGACTCCCATAGGGTTCAGTGTTAATCAGTGAGACTCCCACAGGGTTCAGTGTTAATCAGTGAGACTCCCATAGGGTTCAGTGTTAATCAATGAGACTCCCATATGGTTCAGTGTTAATCAGTGAGACTCCCACAGGGTTCAGTGTTAATCAGTGAGACTCCCACAGGGTTCAGTGTTAATCTGTGAGACTCCCATAGGGTTCAGTGTTAATCAGTGAGACTCCCATAGGGTTCAGTGTTAATCAGTGAGACTCCCACAGGGTTCAGTGTTAATCAGTGAGAATCCCATAGGGTTCAGTGTTAATCAGTGAGACTCCCACAGGGTTCAGTGTTAAACAGTGAGACTCCCACAGGGTGCATGTGTTAATCAGTGAGACTCCCACTGTGTTCAGTGTTAATCAGTGAGACTCCCATAGGGTTCAGTGTTAATCAGTGAGACTCCCATAGGGTTCAGTGTTAATCAGTGAGACTCCCACAGGGTTCAGTGTTAATCAGTGAGACTCCCACAGGGTTCCGTGTTAATCAGTGAGACTCCCATAGGGTTCAGTGTTAATCAGTGAGACTCCCACAGGGTTCAGTGTTAATCAGTGAGACTCCCTTAGGGTTCAGTGTTAATCAGTGAGACTCCCACAGTGTTCAATGTTAATCTGTGAGACTCCCATAGGGTTCAGTGTTAATCAGTGAGACTCCCACAGGGTTCAGTGTTAATCAGTGAGACTCCCACAGGGTTCAGTGTTAATCAGTGAGACTCCCATAGGGTTCAGTGTTAATCAGTGAGACTCCCACAGGGTTCAGTGTTAATCAGTGAGACTCCCACAGGGTTCAATGTTAATCAGTGAGACTCCCATAGGGTTCAGTGTTAATCAGTGAGATTCCCATAGGGCTCAGTGTTAATCAGTGAGACTCCCACTGTGTTCAGTGTTAATCAGTGAGACTCCCATAGGGTTCAGCGTTAATCTGTGAGACTCCCATAGGGTTCAGTGTTAATCAGTGAGACTCCCACAGGGTTCAGTGTTAATCAGTGAGACTCCCACAGGGTTCAGTGTTAATCAGTGAGACTCCCATAGGGTTCAGTGTTAATCAGTGAGACTCCCACAGGGTTCAGTGTTAATCAGTGAGACTCCCATAGGGTTCAGTGTTAATCACTGAGACTCCCACAGTGTTCAATGTTAATCTGTGAGACACCCATAGGGTTCAGTGTTATTCAGTGAGACTCCCACAGGGTTCAGTGTTAATCAGTGAGACTCCCACAGGGTTCAGTGTTAATCAGTGAGACTCCCATAGGGTTCAGTGTTAATCAGTGAGACTCCCACAGGGTTCAGTGTTAAACAGTGAGACTCCCACACGGTTCATGTGTTAATCAGTGAGACTCCCACAGTGTTCAGTGTTAATCAGTGAGACTCCCACAGTGTTCAGTGTTAATCAGTGAGACTCCCACAGGGTTCAGTGTTAATCATTGAGAATCCCATAGAGTTCAGTGTTAATCAGTGAGACTCCCACAGGGTTCAGTGTTAATCAGTGAGACTCCCACAGGGTTCAGTGTTAATCAGTGAGACTCCCATAGATTCAGTGTTAATCAGTGAGACTCCCATAGGGTTCATTGTTAATCAGTGAAACTCCCATAGGGTTCAGTGTTAATCAGTGAGACTCCCACAGGGTTCAGTGTTAATTAGTGAGACTCCCACAGGGTTCATGTGTTAATCAGTGAGACTCCCATAGGGTTCAGTGTTAATCAGTGAGACTCCCACAGGGTTCAGTGTTAATCAGTGAGACTCCCATAGGGTTCAGTGTTAATCAATGAGACTCCCATATGGTTCAGTGTTAATCAGTGAGACTCCCACAGGGTTCAGTGTTAATCAGTGAGACTCCACCAGGGTTCAGTGTTAATCAGTGAGACTCCCACAGGGTTCATGTGTTAATCAGTGAGACTCCCACAGGGTTCAGTGTTAATCAGTGAGACTCCCATAGAGTTCAGTGTTAATCAGAGTGACTCCCATAGGGTTCATTGTTAATCAGTGAGACTCCCATAGGGTTCAGTATTAATCAGTGAGACTCCCATAGGTTTCAGTGTTAATCAGTGAGACTCCCACAGGGTTCTGTGTTAATCAGTGGGACTCCCATAGGGTTCAGTGTTAATCAGTGAGAATCCCTCAAGGTTCAGTGTTAATTAGTGAGACTCCCATAGGGTTCAGTGTTAATCGGTGAGACTCCCACAGGGTTCAGTGTTAATCAGTGAGACTCCCACAGGGGTCATGTGTTAATCAGTGAGACTCCCACAGTGTTCAGTGTTAATCAGTGAGACTCCCATAGGGTTCAGTGTTAATCAGTGAGACTCCCACAGGGTTCAGTGTTAATCATTGAGAATCCCATAGAGTTCAGTGTTAATCAGTGAGACTCCCACAGGGTTCAGTGTTAATCAGTGAGACTCCCACAGGGTTCAGTGTTAATCAGTGAGACTCCCACAGGGTTCAGTGTTAATCAGTGAGACTCCCACAGGGTTCAGTGTTAATCAGTGAGACTCCCACAGGGTTCAGTGTTAATCAGTGAGAATCCCATAGGGTTCAGTGTTAATCAGTGAGACTCCCATAGGGTTCATTGTTAATCAGTGAGACTCCCATATGGTTCAGTGTTAATCAGTGAGACTCCCATAGGTTTCAGTGTTAATCAGTGAGACTCCCACAGGGTTCTGTGTTAATCAGTGAGACTCCCATAGGGTTCAGTGTTAATCAGTGAGAATCCCTCAAGGTTCAGTGTTAATTAGTGAGACTCCCATAGGGTTAAGTGTTAATCAGTGAGACTCCCATAGGGTTCAGTGTTAATCAGTGAGACTCCCACAGGGTTCAGTGTTAATCAGTGAGACTCCCACAGGGGTCATGTGTTAATCATTGAGAATCCCATAGAGTTCAGTGTTAATCAGTGAGACTCCCACAGGGTTCAGTGTTAATCAGTGAGACTCCCACAGGGTTCAGTGTTAATCAGTGAGACTCCCACAGGGTTCAGTGTTAATCAGTGAGACTCCCATAGGGTTTATTGTTAATCAGTGAGACTCCCATAGGGTTCAGTGTTAATCAGTGAGACTCCCATAGGTTTCAGTGTTAATCAGTGAGACTCCCACAGGGGTCATGTGTTAATCATTGAGAATCCCATAGAGTTCAGTGTTAATCAGTGAGACTCCCACAGGGTTCAGTGTTAATCAGTGAGACTCCCACAGGGTTCAGTGTTAATCAGTGAGAATCCCATAGGGTTCAGTGTTAATCAGTGAGACTCCCATAGGGTTTATTGTTAATCAGTGAGACTCCCATAGGGTTCAGTGTTAATCAGTGAGACTCCCATAGGTTTCAGTGTTAATCAGTGAGACTCCCACAGTGTTCTGTGTTAATCAGTGAGACTCCCATAGGGTTCAGTGTTAATCAGTGAGAATCCCTCAAGGTTCAGTGTTAATCAGTGAGACTCCCATAGGGTTCAGTGTTAATCAGTGACACTCCCTCAGGATTCAGTGTTAATCACTGTGACTCCCACAGGCTTCAGTGTTAATCAGGGAGATTCCCATAGGTTTCAGTGTTAATCATTGAGACTCCCATAGGGTTCATTGTTAATCAGTGAGACTCCCATAGGGTTCAGCGTTAATCTGTGAGCCTCCCATAGGGTTCAGTGTTAATCAGTGAGACTCCCACAGGGTTCAGTGTTAATCAGTGAAACTCCCATAGGGTTCAGTGTTAATCAGTGAGACTCCCACAGGGTTCAGTGTTAATCAGTGAGACTCCCACAGGGTTCATGTGTTAATCAGTGAGACTCCCATAGGGTTCAGTGTTAATCAGTGAGACTCCCACAGGGTTCAGTGTTAATCAGTGAGACTCCCACAGGGTTCAGTGTTAATCTGTGAGACTCCCACAGGGTTCATGTGTTAATCAGTGAGACTCCCACAGGGTTCATTGTTAATCAGTGAGACTCCCATAGAGTTCAGTGTTAATCAGTGAGACTCCCATAGGGTTCATTGTTAATCAGTGAGACTCCCATAGGGTTCAGTGTTAATCAGTGAGACTCCCATAGGTTTCAGTGTTAATCAGTGAGACTCCCACAGGGTTCTGTGTTAATCAGTGGGACTCCCATAGGGTTCAGTGTTAATCAGTGAGAATCCCTCAAGGTTCAGTGTTAATTAGTGAGACTCCCATAGGGTTAAGTGTTAATCAGTGAGACTCCCATAGGGTTCAGTGTTAATCAGAGAGACTCCCACAGGGTTCAGTGTTAATCAGTGAGACTCCCACAGGGTTCAGTGTTAATCAGGGAGACTCCCACAGGGTTCAGTGTTAATCACTGAGACTCCCATAGGGTACAGTATTAATCAGTGAGACTCCCACAGGGTTCAGTGTTAATCAGTGAGAATCCCATAGGGTTCAGTGTTAATCAGTGAGACTCCCATAGGGTTCATTGTTAATCAGTGAGACTCCCATATGGTTCAGTGTTAATCAGTGAGACTCCCATAGGTTTCAGTGTTAATCAGTGAGACTCCCACAGGGTTCTGTGTTAATCAGTGAGACTCCCATAGGGTTCAGTGTTAATCAGTGAGAATCCCTCAATGTTCAGTGTTAATTAGTGAGACTCCCATAGGGTTAAGTGTTAATCAGTGAGACTCCCATAGGGTTCAGTGTTAATCAGTGAGACTCCCACAGGGTTCAGTGTTAATCAGTGAGACTCCCACAGGGGTCATGTGTTAATCAGTGAGACTCCCACAGTGTTCAGTGTTAATCAGTGAGACTCCCATAGGGTTCAGTGTTAATCAGTGAGACTCCCACAGGGTTCAGTGTTAATCATTGAGAATCCCATAGAGTTCAGTGTTAATCAGTGAGACTCCCACAGGGTTCAGTGTTAATCAGTGAGACTCCCACAGGGTTCAGTGTTAATCAGTGAGACTCCCACAGGGTTCAGTGTTAATCAGTGAGACTCCCACAGGGTTCAGTGTTAATCATTGAGAATCCCATAGGGTTCAGTGTTAATCAGTGAGACTCCCATAGGGTTCATTGTTAATCAGTGAGACTCCCATAGGGTTCAGTGTTAATCAGTGAGACTCCCATAGGTTTCAGTGTTAATCAGTGAGACTCCCACAGGGTTCTGTGTTAATCAGTGAGACTCCCATAGGGTTCAGTGTTAATCAGTGAGAATCCCTCAAGGTTCAGTGTTAATTAGTGAGTCTCCCATAGGGTTAAGTGTTAATCAGTGAGACTCCCATAGGGTTCAGTGTTAAACAGTGAGACTCCCACAGGGTTCAGTGTTAATCAGTGAGACTCCCACAGGGTTCAGTGTTAATCAGGGAGACTCCCACAGGGTTCAGTGTTATTCACTGAGACTCCCATAGGGTACAGTATTAATCAGTGAGACTCCAACAGGGTTCAGTGTTAATCAGTGAGACTCCCATAGGGTTCATTGTTAATCAGTGAGACTCCCATAGGGTTCAGTGTTAATCAGTGAGACTCCCATAGGTTTCAGTGTTAATCAGTGAGACTCCCACAGGGTTCTGTGTTAATCAGTGAGACTCCCATAGGGTTCGGTGTTAATCAGTGAGAATCCCTCAAGGTTCAGTGTTAATTAGTGAGACTCCCATAGGGTTAAGTGTTAATCAGTGAGACTCCCATAGGGTTCAGTGTTAATCAGTGAGACTCCCACAGGGTTCAGTGTTAATCAATGAGACTCCCATATGGTTCAGTGTTAATCAGTGAGACTCCCACAGGGTTCAGTGTTAATCAGTGAGACTCCCACAGGGTTCAGTGTTAATCAGTGAGACTCCCTCAGGGTTCATGTGTTAATCAGTGAGACTCCCATAGGGTTCAGTGTTAATCAGTGAGACTCCCACAGGGTGCAGTGTTAATCAGTGAGACTCCAACAGTGTTCAGTGTTAATCAGTGAGACTCCCACAGTGTTCAGTGTTAATCAGTGAGACTACCATAGGGTTCAGTGTTAATTACTGATACTCATAGGGTTCAGTGTTAATCAGTGAGACTCCCACAGGGTTCATTGTTAATCAGTGAGACTCCCATAGGGTTCAGTGTTAATCAGTGAGACTCCCACAGGGTTCAGTGTTAATCAGTGAGACTCCCATAGGGTTCAGTGTTAATCAGTGAGACTCCCACAGTGTTCAATGTTAATCTGTGAGACTCCCATAGGGTTCAGTGTTAATCAGTGAGACTCCCACAGGGTTCAGTGTTAATCAGTGAGACTCCCACAGGGGTCATGTGTTAATCAGTGAGACTCCCACAGTGTTCAGTGTTAATCAGTGAGACTCCCATAGGGTTCAGTGTTAATCAGTGAGACTCCCACAGGGGTCATGTGTTAATCAGTGAGACTCCCACAGTGTTCAGTGTTAATCAGTGAGTATCCCACAGGGTTCAGTGTTAATCAGTGAGACTCCCACAGGGTTCAGTGTTAATCAGTGAGACTCCCATAGGGTTCAGTGTTAATCAGTGAGACTCCCACAGTGTTCAATGTTAATCTGTGAGACTCCCATAGGGTTCAGTGTTAATCAGTGAGACTCCCACAGGGTTCAGTGTTAATCAGTGAGACTCCCACAGGGTTCAGTGTTAATCAGTGAGACTCCCATAGGGTTTAGTGTTAATCAGTGAGTATCCCACAGGGTTCAGTGTTAATCAGTGAGACTCCCACAGGGGTCATGTGTTAATCAGTGAGACTCCCACAGTGTTCAGTGTTAACCAGTGAGACTCCCATAGGGTTCAGTGTTAATCAGTGAGACTCCCACAGGGTTCAGTGTTAATCATTGAGAATCCCTTAGAGTTCAGTGTTAATCAGTGAGACTCCCACAGGATTCAGTGTTAATCAGTGAGACTCCCACAGGGTTCAGTGTTAATCAGTGAGACTCCCACAGGGTTCAGTGTTAATCAGTGAGACTCCCACAGGGTTCAGTGTTAATCATTGAGACTCCCACAGGGTTCAGTGTTAATCAGTGAGAATCCCATAGGGTTCAGTGTTAATCAGTGAGACTCCCATAGGGTTCATTGTTAATCAGTGAGACTCCCATATGGTTCAGTGTTAATCAGTGAGACTCCCATAGGTTTCAGTGTTAATCAGTGAGACTCCCACAGGGTTCTGTGTTAATCAGTGAGACTCCCATAGGGTTCAGTGTTAATCAGTGAGAATCCCTCAAGGTTCAGTGTTAATCAGTGAGACTCCCATAGGGTTAAGTGTTAATCAGTGAGACTCCCATAGGGTTCAGTGTTAATCAGTGAGACTCCCACAGGGTTCAGTGTTAATCAGTGAGACTCCCATAGGGTTCAGTGTTAATCAGTGAGACTCCCACAGTGTTCAATGTTAATCTGTGAGACTCCCATAGGGTTCAGTGTTAATCAGTGAGACTCCCACAGGGTTCAGTGTTAATCAGTGAGACTCCCACAGGGTTCAGTGTTAATCAGTGAGACTCCCATAGGGTTCAGTGTTAATCAATGAGTATCCCACAGGGTTCAGTGTTAATCAGTGAGACTCCCACAGGGGTCATGTGTTAATCAGTGAGACTCCCACAGTGTTCAGTGTTAATCAGTGAGACTCCCACAGTGTTCAGTGTTAATCAGTGAGACTCCCATAGGGTTCAGTGTTAATCAGTGAGACTCCCACAGTGTTCAGTGTTAATCAGTGAGACTACCATAGGGTTCAGTGTTAATTACTGATACTCATAGGGTTCAGTGTTAATCAGTGAGACTCCCACAGGGTTCATTGTTAATCAGTGAGACTCCCATAGGGTTCAGTGTTAATCAGTGAGACTCCCACAGGGTTCAGTGTTAATCAGTGAGACTCCCATAGGGTTCAGTGTTAATCAGTGAGACTCCCACAGTGTTCAATGTTAATCTGTGAGACTCCCATAGGGTTCAGTGTTAATCAGTGAGACTCCCACAGGGTTCAGTGTTAATCAGTGAGACTCCCACAGGGTTCAGTGTTAATCAGTGAGACTCCCATAGGGTTCAGTGTTAATCAGTGAGTATCCCACAGGGTTCAGTGTTAATCAGTGAGACTCCCACAGGGGTCATGTGTTAATCAGTGAGACTCCCACAGTGTTCAGTGTTAATCAGTGAGACTCCCATAGGGTTCAGTGTTAATCAGTGAGACTCCCACAGGGTTCAGTGTTAATCAGTGAGACTCCCATAGGGTTCAGTGTTAATCAGTGAGACTCCCACAGTGTTCAATGTTAATCTGTGAGACTCCCATAGGGTTCAGTGTTAATCAGTGAGACTCCCACAGGGTTCAGTGTTAATCAGTGAGACTCCCACAGGGTTCAGTGTTAATCAGTGAGACTCCCATAGGGTTTAGTGTTAATCAGTGAGTATCCCACAGGGTTCAGTGTTAATCAGTGAGACTCCCACAGGGGTCATGTGTTAATCAGTGAGACTCCCACAGTGTTCAGTGTTAATCAGTGAGACTCCCATAGGGTTCAGTGTTAATCAGTGAGACTCCCACAGGGTTCAGTGTTAATCATTGAGAATCCCTTAGAGTTCAGTGTTAATCAGTGAGACTCCCACAGGGTTCAGTGTTAATCAGTGAGACTCCCACAGGGTTCAGTGTTAATCAGTGAGACTCCCTCAGGGTTCAGTGTTAATCAGTGAGACTCCCACAGGGTTCAGTGTTAATCATTGAGACTCCCACAGGGTTCAGTGTTAATCAGTGAGAATCCCATAGGGTTCAGTGTTAATCAGTGAGACTCCCATAGGGTTCATTGTTAATCAGTGAGACTCCCATATGGTTCAGTGTTAATCAGTGAGACTCCCATAGGTTTCAGTGTTAATCAGTGAGACTCCCACAGGGTTCTGTGTTAATCAGTGAGACTCCCATAGGGTTCAGTGTTAATCAGTGAGAATCCCTCAAGGTTCAGTGTTAATTAGTGAGACTCCCATAGGGTTAAGTGTTAATCAGTGAGACTCCCATAGGGTTCAGTGTTAATCAGTGAGACTCCCACAGGGTTCAGTGTTAATCAGTGAGACTCCCATAGGGTTCAGTGTTAATCAGTGAGACTCCCACAGTGTTCAATGTTAATCTGTGAGACTCCCATAGGGTTCAGTGTTAATCAGTGAGACTCCCACAGGGTTCAGTGTTAATCAGTGAGACTCCCACAGGGTTCAGTGTTAATCAGTGAGACTCCCATAGGGTTCAGTGTTAATCAATGAGTATCCCACAGGGTTCAGTGTTAATCAGTGAGACTCCCACAGGGGTCATGTGTTAATCAGTGAGACTCCCACAGTGTTCAGTGTTAATCAGTGAGACTCCCATAGGGTTCAGTGTTAATCAGTGAGACTCCCACAGGGTTCAGTGTTAATCATTGAGAATCCCTTAGAGTTCAGTGTTAATCAGTGAGACTCCCACAGGGTTCAGTGTTAATCAGTGAGACTCCCACAGGGTTCAGTGTTAATCAGTGAGACTCCCACAGGGTTCAGTGTTAATCAGTGAGACTCCCACAGGGTTCAGTGTTAATCATTGAGACTCCCACAGGGTTCAGTGTTAATCAGTGAGAATCCCATAGGCTTCAGTGTTAATCAGTGAGACTCCCATAGGGTTCATTGTTAATCAGTGAGACTCCCATATGGTTCAGTGTTAATCAGTGAGACTCCCATAGGTTTCAGTGTTAATCAGTGAGACTCCCACAGGGTTCTGTGTTAATCAGTGAGACTCCCATAGGGTTCAGTGTTAATCAGTGAGAATCCCTCAAGGTTCAGTGTTAATTAGTGAGACTCCCATAGGGTTAAGTGTTAATCAGTGAGACTCCCATAGGGTTCAGTGTTAATCAGTGAGACTCCCATAGGGTTCAGTGTTAAACAGTGAGACTCCCACAGGGTTCAGTGTTAATCAGTGAGACTCCCACAGGGTTCAGTGTTAATCAGGGAGACTCCCACAGGGTTCAGTGTTAATCACTGAGACTCCCATAGGGTACAGTATTAATCAGTGAGACTCCAACAGGGTTCAGTGTTAATCAGTGAGACTCCCATAGGGTTCATTGTTAATCAGTGAGACTCCCATAGGGTTCAGTGTTAATCAGTGAGACTCCCATAGGTTTCAGTGTTAATCAGTGAGACTCCCACAGGGTTCTGTGTTAATCAGTGAGACTCCCATAGGGTTCGGTGTTAATCAGTGAGAATCCCTCAAGGTTCAGTGTTAATTAGTGAGACTCCCATAGGGTTAAGTGTTAATCAGTGAGACTCCCATAGGTTTCAGTGTTAATCAGTGAGACTCCCACAGGGTTCAGTGTTAATCAATGAGACTCCCATATGGTTCAGTGTTAATCAGTGAGACTCCCACAGGGTTCAGTGTTAATCAGTGAGACTCCCACAGGGTTCAGTGTTAATCAGTGAGACTCCCTCAGGGTTCATGTGTTAATCAGTGAGACTCCCATAGGGTTCAGTGTTAATCAGTGAGACTCCCACAGGGTGCAGTGTTAATCAGTGAGACTCCAACAGTGTTCAGTGTTAATCAGTGAGACTCCCACAGTGTTCAGTGTTAATCAGTGAGACTACCATAGGGTTCAGTGTTAATTACTGATACTCATAGGGTTCAGTGTTAATCAGTGAGACTCCCACAGGGTTCATTGTTAATCAGTGAGACTCCCATAGGGTTCAGTGTTAATCAGTGAGACTCCCACAGGGTTCAGTGTTAATCAGTGAGACTCCCATAGGGTTCAGTGTTAATCAGTGAGACTCCCACAGTGTTCAATGTTAATCTGTGAGACTCCCATAGGGTTCAGTGTTAATCAGTGAGACTCCCACAGGGTTCAGTGTTAATCAGTGAGACTCCCACAGGGTTCAGTGTTAATCAGTGAGACTCCCATAGGGTTCAGTGTTAATCAGTGAGTATCCCACAGGGTTCAGTGTTAATCAGTGAGACTCCCACAGGGGTCATGTGTTAATCAGTGAGACTCCCACAGTGTTCAGTGTTAATCAGTGAGACTCCCATAGGGTTCAGTGTTAATCAGTGAGACTCCCACAGGGTTCAGTGTTAATCAGTGAGACTCCCATAGGGTTCAGTGTTAATCAGTGAGACTCCCACAGTGTTCAATGTTAATCTGTGAGACTCCCATAGGGTTCAGTGTTAATCAGTGAGACTCCCACAGGGTTCAGTGTTAATCAGTGAGACTCCCACAGGGTTCAGTGTTAATCAGTGAGACTCCCATAGGGTTCAGTGTTAATCAGTGAGTATCCCACAGGGTTCAGTGTTAATCAGTGAGACTCCCACAGGGGTCATGTGTTAATCAGTGAGACTCCCACAGTGTTCAGTGTTAATCAGTGAGACTCCCATAGGGTTCAGTGTTAATCAGTGAGCCTCCCACAGGGTTCAGTGTTAATCATTGAGAATCCCTTAGAGTTCAGTGTTAATCAGTGAGACTCCCACAGGGTTCAGTGTTAATCAGTGAGACTCCCACAGGGTTCAGTGTTAATCAGTGAGACTCCCACAGGGTTCAGTGTTAATCAGTGAGACTCCCACAGGGTTCAGTGTTAATCATTGAGACTCCCACAGGGTTCAGTGTTAATCAGTGAGAATCCCATAGGGTTCAGTGTTAATCAGTGAGACTCCCATAGGGTTCATTGTTAATCAGTGAGACTCCCATATGGTTCAGTGTTAATCAGTGAGACTCCCATAGGTTTCAGTGTTAATCAGTGAGACTCCCACAGGGTTCTGTGTTAATCAGTGAGTATCCCATAGGGTTCAGTGTTAATCAGTGAGACTCCCATAGGTTTCAGTGTTAATCAGTGAGACTCCCATAGGGTTAAGTGTTAATCAGTGAGACTCCCATAGTGTTCAGTGTTAATCAGTGAGACTCCCATAGGGTTCAGTGTTAAACAGTGAGACTCCCACAGGGTTCAGT
Organism: Petromyzon marinus; assembly: GCF_048934315.1. Classification (NCBI taxonomy): domain Eukaryota; kingdom Metazoa; phylum Chordata; class Hyperoartia; order Petromyzontiformes; family Petromyzontidae; genus Petromyzon; species Petromyzon marinus. The sequence goes on from NW_027423612.1 coordinate 1,651,339, forward strand.
GTTAATCAGTGAGACTCCCACAGGGTTCAGTGTTAATCAGGGAGACTCCCACAGGGTTCAGTGTTAATCACTGAGACTCCCATAGGGTACAGTATTAATCAGTGAGACTCCAACAGGGTTCAGTGTTAATCAGTGAGACTCCAATAGGGTTCATTGTTAATCAGTGAGACTCCCATAGGGTTCAGTGTTAATCAGTGAGACTCCCATAGGTTTCAGTGTTAATCAGTGAGACTCCCACAGGGTTCTGTGTTAATCAGTGAGACTCCCATAGGGTTCGGTGTTAATCAGTGAGAATCCCTCAAGGTTCAGTGTTAATTAGTGAGACTCCCATAGGGTTAAGTGTTAATCAGTGAGACTCCCATAGGTTTCAGTGTTAATCAGTGAGACTCCCACAGGGTTCAGTGTTAATCAATGAGACTCCCATATGGTTCAGTGTTAATCAGTGAGACTCCCACAGGGTTCAGTGTTAATCAGTGAGACTCCCACAGGGTTCAGTGTTAATCAGTGAGACTCCCTCAGGGTTCATGTGTTAATCAGTGAGACTCCCATAGGGTTCAGTGTTAATCAGTGAGACTCCCACAGGGTGCAGTGTTAATCAGTGAGACTCCAACAGTGTTCAGTGTTAATCAGTGAGACTCCCAAAGTGTTCAGTGTTAATCAGTGAGACTACCATAGGGTTCAGTGTTAATTACTGATACTCATAGGGTTCAGTGTTAATCAGTGAGACTCCCACAGGGTTCATTGTTAATCAGTGAGACTCCCATAGGGTTCAGTGTTAATCAGTGAGACTCCCACAGGGTTCAGTGTTAATCAGTGAGACTCCCATAGGGTTCAGTGTTAATCAGTGAGACTCCCACAGTGTTCAATGTTAATCTGTGAGACTCCCATAGGGTTCAGTGTTAATCAGTGAGACTCCCACAGGGTTCAGTGTTAATCAGTGAGACTCCCACAGGGTTCAGTGTTAATCAGTGAGACTCCCATAGGGTTCAGTGTTAATCAGTGAGTATCCCACAGGGTTCAGTGTTAATCAGTGAGACTCCCACAGGGGTCATGTGTTAATCAGTGAGACTCCCACAGTGTTCAGTGTTAATCAGTGAGACTCCCATAGGGTTCAGTGTTAATCAGTGAGACTCCCACAGGGTTCAGTGTTAATCAGTGAGACTCCCATAGGGTTCAGTGTTAATCAGTGAGACTCCCACAGTGTTCAATGTTAATCTGTGAGACTCCCATAGGGTTCAGTGTTAATCAGTGAGACTCCCACAGGGTTCAGTGTTAATCAGTGAGACTCCCACAGGGTTCAGTGTTAATCAGTGAGACTCCCATAGGGTTCAGTGTTAATCAGTGAGTATCCCACAGGGTTCAGTGTTAATCAGTGAGACTCCCACAGGGGTCATGTGTTAATCAGTGAGACTCCCACAGTGTTCAGTGTTAATCAGTGAGACTCCCATAGGGTTCAGTGTTAATCAGTGAGCCTCCCACAGGGTTGAGTGTTAATCATTGAGAATCCCTTAGAGTTCAGTGTTAATCAGTGAGACTCCCACAGGGTTCAGTGTTAATCAGTGAGACTCCCACAGGGTTCAGTGTTAATCAGTGAGACTCCCACAGGGTTCAGTGTTAATCAGTGAGACTCCCACAGGGTTCAGTGTTAATCATTGAGACTCCCACAGGGTTCAGTGTTAATCAGTGAGAATCCCATAGGGTTCAGTGTTAATCAGTGAGACTCCCATAGGGTTCATTGTTAATCAGTGAGACTCCCATATGGTTCAGTGTTAATCAGTGAGACTCCCATAGGTTTCAGTGTTAATCAGTGAGACTCCCACAGGGTTCTGTGTTAATCAGTGAGTATCCCATAGGGTTCAGTGTTAATCAGTGAGACTCCCATAGGTTTCAGTGTTAATCAGTGAGACTCCCATAGGGTTAAGTGTTAATCAGTGAGACTCCCATAGTGTTCAGTGTTAATCAGTGAGACTCCCATAGGGTTCAGTGTTAAACAGTGAGACTCCCACAGGGTTCAGTGTTAATCAGTGAGACTCCCACAGGGTTCAGTGTTAATCAGGGAGACTCCCACAGGGTTCAGTGTTAATCACTGAGACTCCCATAGGGTACAGTATTAATCAGTGAGACTCCAACAGGGTTCAGTGTTAATCAGTGAGACTCCCATAGGGTTCATTGTTAATCAGTGAGACTCCCATAGGGTTCAGTGTTAATCAGTGAGACTCCCATAGGTTTCAGTGTTAATCAGTGAGACTCCCACAGGGTTCTGTGTTAATCAGTGAGACTCCCATAGGGTTCGGTGTTAATCAGTGAGAATCCCTCAAGGTTCAGTGTTAATTAGTGAGACTCCCATAGGGTTAAGTGTTAATCAGTGAGACTCCCATAGGTTTCAGTGTTAATCAGTGAGACTCCCACAGGGTTCAGTGTTAATCAATGAGACTCCCATATGGTTCAGTGTTAATCAGTGAGACTCCCACAGGGTTCAGTGTTAATCAGTGAGACTCCCACAGGGTTCAGTGTTAATCAGTGAGACTCCCTCAGGGTTCATGTGTTAATCAGTGAGACTCCCATAGGGTTCAGTGTTAATCAGTGAGACTCCCACAGGGTGCAGTGTTAATCAGTGAGACTCCAACAGTGTTCAGTGTTAATCAGTGAGACTCCCACAGTGTTCAGTGTTAATCAGTGAGACTACCATAGGGTTCAGTGTTAATTACTGATACTCATAGGGTTCAGTGTTAATCAGTGAGACTCCCACAGGGTTCATTGTTTATCAGTGAGACTCCCATAGGGTTCAGTGTTAATCAGTGAGACTCCCACAGGGTTCAGTGTTAATCAGTGAGACTCCCATAGGGTTCAGTGTTAATCAGTGAGACTCCCACAGTGTTCAATGTTAATCTGTGAGACTCCCATAGGGTTCAGTGTTAATCAGTGAGACTCCCACAGGGTTCAGTGTTAATCAGTGAGACTCCCACAGGGTTCAGTGTTAATCAGTGAGACTCCCATAGGGTTCAGTGTTAATCAGTGAGTATCCCACAGGGTTCAGTGTTAATCAGTGAGACTCCCACAGGGGTCATGTGTTAATCAGTGAGACTCCCACAGTGTTCAGTGTTAATCAGTGAGACTCCCATAGGGTTCAGTGTTAATCAGTGAGACTCCCACAGGGTTCAGTGTTAATCAGTGAGACTCCCATAGGGTTCAGTGTTAATCAGTGAGACTCCCACAGTGTTCAATGTTAATCTGTGAGACTCCCATAGGGTTCAGTGTTAATCAGTGAGACTCCCACAGGGTTCAGTGTTAATCAGTGAGACTCCCACAGGGTTCAGTGTTAATCAGTGAGACTCCCATAGGGTTCAGTGTTAATCAGTGAGTATCCCACAGGGTTCAGTGTTAATCAGTGAGACTCCCACAGGGGTCATGTGTTAATCAGTGAGACTCCCACAGTGTTCAGTGTTAATCAGTGAGACTCCCATAGGGTTCAGTGTTAATCAGTGAGACTCCCACAGGGTTCAGTGTTAATCATTGAGAATCCCTTAGAGTTCAGTGTTAATCAGTGAGACTCCCACAGGGTTCAGTGTTAATCAGTGAGACTCCCACAGGGTTCAGTGTTAATCAGTGAGACTCCCACAGGGTTCAGTGTTAATCATTGAGACTCCCACAGGGTTCAGTGTTAATCAGTGAGAATCCCATAGGGTTCAGTGTTAATCAGTGAGACTCCCATAGGGTTCATTGTTAATCAGTGAGACTCCCATATGGTTCAGTGTTAATCAGTGAGACTCCCATAGGTTTCAGTGTTAATCAGTGAGACTCCCACAGGGTTCTGTGTTAATCAGTGAGACTCCCATAGGGTTCAGTGTTAATCAGTGAGAATCCCTCAAGGTTCAGTGTTAATTAGTGAGACTCCCATAGGGTTAAGTGTTAATCAGTGAGACTCCCATAGGGTTCAGTGTTAATCAGTGAGACTCCCACAGGGTTCAGTGTTAATCAGTGAGACTCCCACAGGGGTCATGTGTTAATCAGTGAGACTCCCACAGTGTTCAGTGTTAATCAGTGAGACTCCCATAGGGTTCAGTGTTAATCAGTGAGACTCCCACAGGGTTCAGTGTTAATCATTGAGAATCCCATAGAGTTCAGTGTTAATCAGTGAGACTCCCACAGGGTTCAGTGTTAATCAGTGAGACTCCCACAGGGTTCAGTGTTAATCAGTGAGACTCCCACAGGGTTCAGTGTTAATCAGTGAGACTCCCACAGGGTTCAGTGTTAATCAGTGAGAATCCCATAGGGTTCAGTGTTAATCAGTGAGACTCCCATAGGGTTCATTGTTAATCAGTGAGACTCCCATAGGGTTCAGTGTTAATCAGTGAGACTCCCATAGGTTTCAGTGTTAATCAGTGAGACTCCCACAGGGTTCTGTGTTAATCAGTGAGACTCCCATAGGGTTCAGTGTTAATCAGTGAGAATCCCTCAAGGTTCAGTGTTAATTAGTGAGACTCCCATAGGGTTAAGTGTTAATCAGTGAGACTCCCACAGGGTTCAGTGTTAATCAGGGAGACTCCCACAGGGTTCAGTGTTAATCACTGAGACTCCCATAGGGTACAGTATTAATCAGTGAGACTCCAACAGGGTTCAGTGTTAATCAGTGAGACTCCCATAGGGTTCATTGTTAATCAGTGAGACTCCCATAGGGTTCAGTGTTAATCAGTGAGACTCCCATAGGTTTCAGTGTTAATCAGTGAGACTCCCACAGGGTTCTGTGTTAATCAGTGAGACTCCCATAGGGTTCGGTGTTAATCAGTGAGAATCCCTCAAGGTTCAGTGTTAATTAGTGAGACTCCCATAGGGTTAAGTGTTAATCAGTGAGACTCCCATAGGGTTCAGTGTTAATCAGTGAGACTCCCACAGGGTTCAGTGTTAATCAATGAGACTCCCATATGGTTCAGTGTTAATCAGTGAGACTCCCACAGGGTTCAGTGTTAATCAGTGAGACTCCCACAGGGTTCAGTGTTAATCAGTGAGACTCCCTCAGGGTTCATGTGTTAATCAGTGAGACTCCCATAGGGTTAAGTTTTAATCAGTGAGACTCCCACAGGGTGCAGTGTTAATCAGTGAGACTCCCACAGGGTTCAGTGTTAATCAGTGAGACTCCCATAGGGTTCATGTGTTAATCAGTGAGACTCCCATAGGGTTCAGTGTTAATCAGTGAGACTCCCACAGGGTTCAGTGTTAATCAGTGAGACTCCCATAGGGTTCAGTGTTAATCAGTGAGACTCCCATATGGTTCAGTGTTAATCAGTGAGACTCCCACAGGGTTCAGTGTTAATCAGTGAGACTCCCTCAGGGTTCATGTGTTAATCAGTGAGACTCCCTCAGGGTTCATGTGTTAATCAGTGAGACTCCCATACGGTTCAGTGTTAATCAGTGAGACTCCCACAGGGTTCAGTGTTAATCATTGAGACTCCCACAGTGTTCAGTGTTAATCAGTGAGACTCCCACAGTGTTCAGTGTTAATCACTGAGACTCCCTCAGGGTTCAGTGTTAATCACTGAGACTCCCACAGTGTTCAGTGTTAATCAGTGAGATTCCCATAGGGTTCGGTGTTAATCAGTGAGACTCCCATAGGGTTCATTGTTAATCAGTGAGACTCCCACAGGGTTCAGTGTTAATCAGTGAGACTCCCATAGGGTTCAGTGTTAATCAGTGAGACTCCCTCAGGGTTCATGTGTTAATCAGTGAGACTCCCATAGGGTTCAGTGTTAATCAGTGAGACTCCCACAGGGTTCAGTGTTAATCAGTGAGACTCCCACAGTGTTCAGTGTTAATCAGTGAGACTCCCACAGTGTTCAGTGTTAATCAGTGACACTCCCTCAGGGTTCAGTGTAAATCACTGAGACTCCCACAGGCTTCAGTGTTAATCAGTGAGATTCCCATAGGGTTCAGTGTTAATCAGTGAGACTCCCATAGGTTTCATTGTTAATCAGTGAGACTCCCATAGGGTTCAGCGTTAATCTGTGAGACTCCCATAGGGTTCAGTGTTAATCAGTGAGACTCCCACAGGGTTCAGTGTTAATCAGTGAAACTCCCATAGGGTTCAGTGTTAATCAGTGAGACTCCCACAGGGTTCAGTGTTAATCAGTGAGACTCCCATAGGGTTCAGTGTTAATCAGTGAGACTCCCACAGGGTTCAGTGTTAATCAGTGAGACTCCCACAGGGTTCAGTGTTAATCAGTGAGACTCCCACTGGGTTCATGTGTTAATCAGTGAGACTCCCATAGGGTTCAGTGTTAATCAGTGAGACTCCCACAGGGTTCAGTGTTAATCAGTGAGACTCCCATAGGGTTCAGTGTTAATCAATGAGACTCCCATATGGTTCAGTGTTAATCAGTGAGACTCCCACAGGGTTCAGTGTTAATCAGTGAGACTCCCACAGGGTTCAGTGTTAATCAGTGAGACTCCCTCAGGGTTCATGTGTTAATCAGTGAGACTCCCATAGGGTTCAGTGTTAATCAGTGAGACTCCTACAGGGTTCAGTGTTGATCAGTGAGACTCCCATAGGGTTCAGTGTTAATCAGTGAGACTCCCACAGGGTTCAGTGTTAATCAGTGAGACTTCCACAGGGTTCAGTGTTAATCAGTGAGACTCCCATAGGGTTCAGTGTTAATCAGTGAGATTCTCATAGGGTTCTGTGTTAATCAGTGAGACTCCCACTGTGTTCAGTGTTAATCAGTGAGACTCCCATAGGGTTCAGCGTTAATCTGTGAGACTCCCATAGGGTTCAGTGTTAATCAGTGAGACTCCCACAGGGTTCAGTGTTAATAAGTGAGACTCCCACAGGGTTCAGTGTTAATCAGTGAGACTCCCATAGGGTTCAGTGTTAATCAGTGAGATTCCCACAGGGTTCAGTGTTAATCAGTGAGACTCCCATAGGGTTCAGTGTTAATCAGTGAGACTCCCACAGTGTTCAATGTTAATCTGTGAGACTCCCATAGGGTTCAGTGTTAATCAGTGAGACTCCCACAGGGTTCAGTGTTAATCACTGAGACTCCCTCAGGGTTCAGTGTTAATCACTGAGACTCCCACAGTGTTCAGTGTTAATCAGTGAGATTCCCATAGGGTTCGGTGTTAATCAGTGAGACTCCCATAGGGTTCATTGTTAATCAGTGAGACTCCCACAGGGTTCAGTGTTAATCAGTGAGACTCCCATAGGGTTCAGTGTTAATCAGTGAGACTCCCTCAGGGTTCATGTGTTAATCAGTGAGACTCCCATAGGGTTCAGTGTTAATCAGTGAGACTCCCACAGGGTTCAGTGTTAATCAGTGAGACTCCCACAGTGTTCAGTGTTAATCAGTGAGACTCCCACAGTGTTCAGTGTTAATCAGTGACACTCCCTCAGGGTTCAGTGTAAATCACTGAGACTCCCACAGGCTTCAGTGTTAATCAGTGAGATTCCCATAATGTTCAGTGTTAATAAGTGAGACTCCCATAGGTTTCATTGTTAATCAGTGAGACTCCCATAGGGTTCAGCGTTAATCTGTGAGACTCCCATAGGGTTCAGTGTTAATCAGTGAGACTCCCACAGGGTTCAGTGTTAATCAGTGAAACTCCCATAGGGTTCAGTGTTAATCAGTGAGACTCCCACAGGGTTCAGTGTTAATCAGTGAGACTCCCATAGGGGTCAGTGTTAATCAGTGAGACTCCCACAGGGTTCAGTGTTAATCAGTGAGACTCCCACAGGGTTCAGTGTTAATCAGTGAGACTCCCACTGGGTTCATGTGTTAATCAGTGAGACTCCCATAGGGTTCAGTGTTAATCAGTGAGACTCCCACAGGGTTCAGTGTTAATCAGTGAGACTCCCATAGGGTTCAGTGTTAATCAATGAGACTCCCATATGGTTCAGTGTTAATCAGTGAGACTCCCACAGGGTTCAGTGTTAATCAGTGAGACTCCCACAGGGTTCAGTGTTAATCAGTGAGACTCCCTCAGGGTTCATGTGTTAATCAGTGAGACTCCCATAGGGTTCAGTGTTAATCAGTGAGACTCCTACAGGGTTCAGTGTTGATCAGTGAGACTCCCATAGGGTTCAGTGTTAATCAGTGAGACTCCCACAGGGTTCAGTGTTAATCAGTGAGACTTCCACAGGGTTCAGTGTTAATCAGTGAGACTCCCATAGGGTTCAGTGTTAATCAGTGAGATTCTCATAGGGTTCTGTGTTAATCAGTGAGACTCCCACTGTGTTCAGTGTTAATCAGTGAGACTCCCATAGGGTTCAGCGTTAATCTGTGAGACTCCCATAGGGTTCAGTGTTAATCAGTGAGACTCCCACAGGGTTCAGTGTTAATAAGTGAGACTCCCACAGGGTTCAGTGTTAATCAGTGAGACTCCCATAGGGTTCAGTGTTAATCAGTGAGATTCCCACAGGGTTCAGTGTTAATCAGTGAGACTCCCATAGGGTTCAGTGTTAATCAGTGAGACTCCCACAGTGTTCAATGTTAATCTGTGAGACTCCCATAGGGTTCAGTGTTAATCAGTGAGACTCCCACAGGGTTCAGTGTTAATCAGTGAGACTCCCACAGGGTTCAGTGTTAATCAGTGAAACTCCCATAGGGTTCAGTGTTAATCAGTGAGACTCCCACAGGGTTCAGTGTTAATCAGTGAGACTCCCATAGGGTTCAGTGTTAATCAGTGAGACTCCCACAGGGTTCAGTGTTAATCAGTGAGACTCCCACAGGGTTCAGTGTTAATCAGTGAGACTCCCACTGGGTTCATGTGTTAATCAGTGAGACTCCCATAGGGTTCAGTGTTAATCAGTGAGACTCCCACAGGGTTCAGTGTTAATCAGTGAGACTCCCATAGGGTTCAGTGTTAATCAATGAGACTCCCATATGGTTCAGTGTTAATCAGTGAGACTCCCACAGGGTTCAGTGTTAATCAGTGAGACTCCCACAGGGTTCAGTGTTAATCAGTGAGACTCCCTCAGGGTTCATGTGTTAATCAGTGAGACTCCCATAGGGTTCAGTGTTAATCAGTGAGACTCCAACAGGGTTCAGTGTTGATCAGTGAGACTCCCATAGGGTTCAGTGTTAATCAGTGAGACTCCCACAGGGTTCAGTGTTAATCAGTGAGACTCCCACAGGGTTCAGTGTTAATCAGTGAGACTCCCATAGGGTTCAGTGTTAATCAGTGAGATTCTCATAGGGTTCTGTGTTAATCAGTGAGACTCCCACTGTGTTCAGCGTTAATCAGTGAGACTCCCATAGGGTTCAGCGTTAATCTGTGAGACTCCCATAGGGTTCAGTGTTAATCAGTGAGACTCCCACAGGGTTCAGTGTTAATAAGTGAGACTCCCACAGGGTTCAGTGTTAATCAGTGAGACTCCCATAGGGTTCAGTGTTAATCAGTGAGATTCCCACAGGGTTCAGTGTTAATCAGTGAGACTCCCATAGGGTTCAGTGTTAATCAGTGAGACTCCCACAGTGTTCAATGTTAATCTGTGAGACTCCCATAGGGTTCAGTGTTAATCAGTGAGACTCCCACAGGGTTCAGTGTTAATCAGTGAGACTCCCACAGGGTTCAGTGTTAATCAGTGAGACTCCCATAGGGTTCAGTGTTAATCAGTGAGACTCCCACAGGGTTCAGTGTTAATCAGTGAGACTCCCACAGGGTTCAGTGTTAATCAGTGAGACTCCCACAGGGTTCAGTGTTAATCAGTGAGACTCCCTCAGGGTTCATGTGTTAATCAGTGAGACTCCCATAGGGTTCAGTGTTAATCAGTGAGACTCCCACAGGGTTCAGTGTTAATCAGTGAGACTCCCACAGTGTTCAGTGTTAATCAGTGAGACTCCCACAGTGTTCAGTGTTAATCAGTGACACTCCCTCAGGGTTCAGTGTTAATCACTGAGACTCCCACAGGCTTCAGTGTTAATCAGTGAGATTCCCATAGGGTTCAGTGTTAATCAGTGAGTCTCCCATAGGGTTCAGTGTTAATCAGTGAGACTCCCACAGGGTTCAGTGTTAATCAGTGAGACTCCCATAGGGTTCAGTGTTATTCAGTGAGACTCCCACAGGGTTCAGTGTTAATCAGTGAGACTCCCACAGGGTTCAGTGTTAATCAGTGAGACTCCCACTGGCTTCATGTGTTAATCAGTGAGACTCCCATAGGGTTCAGTGTTAATCAGTGAGACTCCCACAGGGTTCAGTGTTAATCAGTGAGACTCCCATAGGGTTCAGTGTTAATCAATGAGACTCCCATATGGTTCAGTGTTAATCAGTGAGACTCCCACAGGGTTCAGTGTTAATCAGTGAGACTCCCACAGGGTTCAGTGTTAATCAGTGAGACTCCCTCAGGGTTCATGTGTTAATCAGTGAGACTCCCATAGGGTTCAGTGTTAATCAGTGAGACTCCCACAGGGTTCAGTGTTGATCAGTGAGACTCCCATAGGGTTCAGTGTTAATCAGTGAGACTCCCACAGGGTTCAGTGTTAATCAGTGAGACTCCCACAGGGTTCAGTGTTAATCAGTGAGACTCCCATAGGGTTCAGTGTTAATCAGTGAGATTCTCATAGGGTTCTGTGTTAATCAGTGAGACTCCCACTGTGTTCAGTGTTAATCAGTGAGACTCCCATAGGGTTCAGCGTTAATCTGTGAGACTCCCATAGGGTTCAGTGTTAATCAGTGAGACTCCCACAGGGTTCAGTGTTAATAAGTGAGACTCCCACAGGGTTCAGTGTTAATCAGTGAGACTCCCATAGGGTTCAGTGTTAATCAGTGAGACTCCCACAGTGTTCAATGTTAATCTGTGAGACTCCCACAGGGTTCAGTATTAATCAGTGAGACTCCCATAGGGTTCAGTGCTAATCAATGAGACTCCAATATGGTTCAGTGTTAATCAGTGAGACTCCCACAGGGTTCAGTGTTAATCAGTGAGACTCCCACAGGGTTCAGTGTTAATCAGTCAGACTCCCTCAGGGTTCATGTGTTAATCAGTGAGACTCCCATAGGGTTCAGTGTTAATCAGTGAGACTCCCACAGGGTTCAGTGTTAATCAGTGAGACTCCCACAGTGTTCAGTGTTAATCAGTGAGACTCCCACAGTGTTCAGTGTTAATCAGTGAGACTCTCTCAGGGTTCAGTGTTAATCACTGAGACTCCCACAGTGTTCAGTGTTAATCAGTGAGATTCCCATAGGGTTCGGTGTTAATCAGTGAGACTCCCATAGGGTTCATTGTTAATCAGTGAGACTCCCATAGGGTTCAGCGTTAATCTGTGAGACTCCCATAGGGTTCAGTGTTACTCAGTGAGACTCCCTCAGGGTTCATGTGTTAATCAGTGAGACTCCCATAGGGTTCAGTGTTAATCAGTGAGACTCCCACAGGGTTCAGTGTTAATCAGTGAGACTCCCACAGTGTTCAGTGTTAATCAGTGAGACTCCCACAGTGTTCAGTGTTAATCAGTGACACTCCCTCAGGGTTGAGTGTTAATCACTGAGACTCCCACAGGCTTCAGTGTTAATAAGTGAGATTCCCATAGGGTTCAGTGTTAATCAGTGAGACTCCCATAGGTTTCATTGTTAATCAGTGAGACTCCCATAGGGTTCAGCGTTAATCTGTGAGACTCCCATAGGGTTCAGTGTTAATCAGTGAGACTCCCACAGGGTTCAGTGTTAATCAGTGAGACTCCCACAGGGTTCAGTGTTAATCAGTGAGACTCCCATAGGGTTCAGTGTTAATCAGTGAGACTCCCACAGGGTTCAGTGTTAATCAGTGAGACTCCCACAGGGTTCAGTGTTAATCAGTGAGACTCCCACAGGGTTCAGTGTTAATCAGTGAGACTCCCTCAGGGTTCATCTGTTAATCAGTGAGACTCCCATAGGGTTCAGTGTTAATCAGTGAGACTCCCACAGGGTTCAGTGTTAATCAGTGAGACTCCCACAGTGTTCAGTGTTAATCAGTGAGACTCCCACAGTGTTCAGTGTTAATCAGTGACACTCCCTCAGGGTTCAGTGTTAATCACTGAGACTCCCACAGGCTTCAGTGTTAATCAGTGAGATTCCCATAGGGTTCAGTGTTAATCAGTGAGACCACCATAGGGTTCATTTTTAATCAGTGAGACTCCCATAGGGTTCAGCGTTAATCTGTGAGACTCCCATAGGGTTCAGTGTTAATCAGTGAGACTCCCACAGGGTTCAGTGTTAATCAGTGAAACTCCCATAGGGTTCAGTGTTAATCAATGAGACTCCCACAGGGTTCAGTGTTAATCAGTGAGACTCCCATAGGGTTCAGTGTTAATCAGTGAGACTCCCACAGGGTTCAGTGTTAATCAGTGAGACTCCCACAGGGTGCAGTGTTAATCAGTGAGACTCCCACAGGGTTCATGTGTTAATCAGTGAGACTCCCATAGGGTTCAGTGTTAATCAGTGAGACTCCCACAGGGTTCAGTGTTAATCAGTGAGACTCCCATAGGGTTCAGTGCTAATCAATGAGACTCCCATATGGTTCAGTGTTAATCAGTGAGACTCCCACAGGGTTCAGTGTTAATCAGTGAGACTCCCACAGGGTTCAGTGTTAATCAGTGAGACTCCAACAGGGTTCATGTGTTAATCAGTGAGACTCCCATAGGGTTCAGTGTTAATCAGTGAGACTCCCACAGGGTTCAGTGTTAATCAGTGAGACTCCCACAGTGTTCAGTGTTAATCAGTGAGACTCCCACAGTGTTCAGTGTTAATCAGTGAGACTCCCTCAGGGTTCAGTGTTAATCACTGAGACTCCCACAGTGTTCAGTGTTAATCAGTGAGATTCCCATAGGGTTCGGTGTTAATCAGTGAGACTCCCATAGGGTTCATTGTTAATCAGTGAGACTCCCATAGGGTTCAGTGTTAATCAGTGAGACTCCCACAGGGTTCAGTGTTAATCAGTGAGACTCCCTCAGGGTTCATGTGTTAATCAGTGAGACTCCCATAGGGTTCAGTGTTAATCAGTGAGACTCCCACAGGGTTCAGTGTTAATCAGTGAGACTCCCACAGTGTTCAGTGTTAATCAGTGAGACTCCCACAGTGTTCAGTGTTAATCAGTGACACTCCCTCAGGGTCCAGTGTTAATCACTGAGACTCCCACAGGCTTCAGTGTTAATCAGTGAGATTCCCATAGGGTTCAGTGTTAATCAATGAGACTCCCACAGGGTTCAGTGTTAATCAGTGAAACTCCCATAGGGTTCAGTGTTAATCAATGAGACTCCCACAGGGTTCAGTGTTAATCAGTGAGACTCCCATAGGGTTCAGTGTTAATCAGTGAGACTCCCACAGGGTTCATTGTTAATCAGTGAGACTCCCACAGGGTTCAGTGTTAATCAGTGAGACTCCCACAGGGTTCAGTGTTAATCAGTGAGACTCCCATAGGGTTCAGTGCTAATCAATGAGACTCCCATATGGTTCAGTGTTAATCAGTGAGACTCCCACAGGGTTCAGTGTTAATCAGTGAGACTCCCACAGGGTTCAGTGGTAATCAGTGAGACTCCCTCAGGGTTCATGTGTTAATCAGTGAGACTCCCATAGGGTTCAGTGTTAATCAGTGAGACTCCCACAGGGTTCAGTGTTAATCAGTGAGACTCCCACAGTGTTCAGTGTTAATCAGTGAGACTCCCACAGTGTTCAGTGTTAATCAGTGAGACTCCCTCAGGGTTCAGTGTTAATCACTGAGACTCCCACAGTGTTCAGTGTTAATCAGTGAGACTCCCATAGGGTTCGGTGTTAATCAGTGATACTCCCATAGGGTTCATTGTTAATCAGTGAGACTCCAATAGGGTTCAGCGTTAATCTGTGAGACTCCCATAGGGTTCAGTGTTACTCAGTGAGACTCCCTCAGGGATCATGTGTTAATCAGTGAGACTCCCATAGGGTTCAGTGTTAATCAGTGAGACTCCCACAGGGTTCAGTGTTAATCAGTGAGACTCCCACAGTGTTCAGTGTTAATCAGTGAGACTCCCACAGTGTTCAGTGTTAATCAGTGACACTCCCTCAGGGTCCAGTGTTAATCACTGAGACTCCCACAGGCTTCAGTGTTAATCAGTGAGACTCCCATAGGGTTCAGCGTTAATCTGTGAGACTCCCATAGGGTTCAGTGTTAGTCAGTGAGACTCCCACAGGGTTCAGTGTTAATCAGTGAAACTCCCATAGGGTTCAGTGATAATCAGTGAGACTCCCACAGGGTTCAGTGTTAATCAGTGAGACTCCCATAGGGTTCAGTGTTAATCAGTGAGACTCCCACAGGGTTCAGTGTTAATCAGTGAGACTCCCACATGGTTCAGTGTTAATCAGTGAGACTCCCATCGGGTTCAGTGTTAATCAGTGAGACTCCCACAGGGTTCAGTGTTAATCAGTGAGACTCCCACAGGGTTCAGTGTTAATCAGTGAGACTCCCACAGGGTTCATGTGTTAATCAGTGAGACTCCCATAGGGTTCAGTGTTAATCAGTGAGACTCCCACAGGGTTCAGTGTTAATCAGTGAGACTCCCATAGGGTTCAGTGCTAATCAATGAGACTCCCATATGGTTCAGTGTTAATCAGTGAGACTCCCACAGGGTTCAGTGTTAATCAGTGAGACTCCCACAGGGTTCAGTGTTAATCAGTGAGACTCCCTCAGGGTTCATGTGTTAATCAGTGAGACTCCCATAGGGTTCAGTGTTAATCAGTGAGACTCCCACAGTGTTCAGTGTTAATCAGTGAGACTCCCACAGTGTTCAGTTTTAATCAGTGAGACTCCCACAGTGTTCAGTGTTAATCAGTGAGACTCCCTCAGGGTTCAGTGTTAATCACTGAGACTCCCACAGTGTTCAGTGTTAATCAGTGAGATTCCCATAGGGTTCGGTGTTAATCAGTGAGACTCCCATAGGGTTCAGTGTTACTCAGTGAGACTCCCTCAGGGTTCATGTGTTAATCAGTGAGACTCCCATAGGGTTCAGTGTTAATCAGTGAGACTCCCACAGGGTTCAGTGTTAATCAGTGAGACTCCCACAGTGTTCAGTGTTAATCAGTGAGACTCCCACAGTGTTCAGTGTTAATCAGTGACACTCCCTCAGGGTCCAGTGTTAATCACTGAGACTCCCACAGGCTTCAGTGTTAATCAGTGAGATTCCCATAGGGTTCAGTGTTAATCAATGAGACTCCCACAGGGTTCAGTGTTAATCAGTGAAACTCCCATAGGGTTCAGTGTTAATCAATGAGACTCCCACAGGGTTCAGTGTTAATCAGTGAGACTCCCACAGGGTTCAGTGTTAATCAGTGAGACTCCCACAGGGTTCAGTGTTAATCAGTGAGACTCCCTCAGGGTTCATGTGTTAATCAGTGAGACTCCCATAGGGTTCAGTGTTAATCAGTGAGACTCCCACAGGGTTCAGTGTTAATCAGTGAGACTCCCACAGTGTTCAGTGTTAATCAGTGAGACTCCCACAGTGTTCAGTGTTAATCAGTGAGACTCCCTCAGGGTTCAGTGTTAATCACTGAGACTCCCACAGTGTTCAGTGTTAATCAGTGAGATTCCCATAGGGTTCGGTGTTAATCAGTGAGACTCCCATAGGGTTCATTGTTAATCAGTGAGACTCCAATAGGGTTCATCGTTAATCTGTGAGACTCCCATAGGGTTCAGTGTTACTCAGTGAGACTCCCTCAGGGATCATGTGTTAATCAGTGAGACTCCCATAGGGTTCAGTGTTAATCAGTGAGACTCCCACAGGGTTCAGTGTTAATCAGTGAGACTCCCACAGTGTTCAGTGTTAATCAGTGAGACTCCCACAGTGTTCAGTGTTAATCAGTGACACTCCCTCAGGGTCCAGTGTTAATCACTGAGACTCCCACAGGCTTCAGTGTTAATCAGTGAGATTCCCATAGGGTTCAGTGTTAATCACTGAGACTCCCATAGGTTTCATTGTTAATCAGTGAGACTCCCATAGGGTTCAGCGTTAATCTGTGAGACTCCCATAGGGTTCAGTGTTAGTCAGTGAGACTCCCACAGGGTTCAGTGTTAATCAGTGAGACTCCCACAGGGTTCAGTGTTAATCAGTGAGACTCCCACAGGGTTCAGTGTTAATCAGTGAGACTCCCACAGGGTTCAGTGTTAATCAGTGAGACTCCCTCAGGGTTCATGTGTTAATCAGTGAGATTCCCACAGTGTTCAGTGTTAATCAGTGAGACTCCCACAGTGTTCAGTGTTAATCAGTGAGACTCCCTCAGGGTTCAGTGTTAATCACTGAGACTCCCACAGTGTTCAGTGTTAATCAGTGAGATTCCCATAGGGTTCGGTGTTAATCAGTGAGACTCCCATAGGGTTCATTGTTAATCAGTGAGACTCCCATAGGGTTCAGCGTTAATCTGTGAGACTCCCATAGGGTTCAGTGTTACTCAGTGAGACTCCCTCAGGGTTCATGTGTTAATCAGTGAGACTCCCATAGGGTTCAGTGTTAATCAGTGAGACTCCCACAGGGTTCAGTGTTAATCAGTGAGACTCCCACAGTGTTCAGTGTTAATCAGTGAGACTCCCACAGTGTTCAGTGTTAATCAGTGACACTCCCTCAGGGTTCAGTGTTAATCACTGAGACTCCCACAGGCTTCAGTGTTAATCAGTGAGATTCCCATAGGGTTCAGTGTTAATCAGTGAGACACCCATAGGTTTCATTGTTAATCAGTGAGACTCCCATAGGGTTCAGCGTTAATCTGTGAGACTCCCACAGTGTTCAGTGTTAATCAGTGACACTCCCTCAGGGTTCAGTGTTAATCACTGAGACTCCCACAGGCTTCAGTGTTAATCAGTGAGATTCCCATAGGGTTCAGTGTTAATCAGTGAAACTCCCATAGGGTTCAGTGATAATCAGTGAGACTCCCACAGGGTGCAGTGTTAATCAGTGAGACTCCCATAGGGTTCAGTGTTAATCAGTGAGACTCCCACAGGGTTCAGTGTTAATCAGTGAGACTCCCACAGGGTTCAGTGTTAATCAGTGAGACTCCCACAGGGTTCATGTGTTAATCAGTGAGACTCCCACAGGGTTCAGTGTTAATCAGTGAGACTCCCTCAGGGTTCATGTGTTAATCAGTGAGATTCCCACAGTGTTCAGTGTTAATCAGTGAGACTCCCACAGTGTTCAGTGTTAATCAGTGAGACTCCCTCAGGGTTCAGTGTTAATCACTGAGACTCCCACAGTGTTCAGTGTTAATCAGTGAGATTCCCATAGGGTTCGGTGTTAATCAGTGAGACTCCCATAGGGTTCATTGTTAATCAGTGAGACTCCCATAGGGTTCAGCGTTAATCTGTGAGACTCCCATAGGGTTCAGTGTTACTCAGTGAGACTCCCTCAGGGTTCATGTGTTAATCAGTGAGACTCCCATAGGGTTCAGTGTTAATCAGTGAGACTCCCACAGGGTTCAGTGTTAATCAGTGAGACTCCCACAGTGTTCAGTGTTAATCAGTGAGACTCCCACAGTGTTCAGTGTTAATCAGTGACACTCCCTCAGGGTTCAGTGTTAATTACTGAGACTCCCACAGGCTTCAGTGTTAATCAGTGAGATTCCCATAGGGTTCAGTGTTAATCAGTGAGACACCCATAGGTTTCATTGTTAATCAGTGAGACTCCCATAGGGTTCAGCGTTAATCTGTGAGACTCCCATAGGGTTCAGTGTTAATCAGTGAGACTCCCACAGGGTTCAGTGTTAATCAGTGAGACTCCCACAGGGTTCAGTGTTAATCAGTGAGACTCCCATAGGGTTCAGTGTTAATCAGTGAGACTCCCACAGGGTTCAGTGTTAATCAGTGAGACACCCACAGGGTTCAGTGTTAATCAGTGAGACTCCCACAGGGTTCAGTGATAATCAGTGAGACTCCCTCAGGGTTCATGTGTTAATCAGTGAGACTCCCATAGGGTTCAGTTTTAATCAGTGAGACTCCCACAGTGTTCAGTGTTAATCAGTGAGACTCCCACAGTGTTCAGTGTTAATCAGTGACACTCCCTCAGGGTTCAGTGTTAATCACTGAGACTCCCACAGGCTTCAGTGTTAATCAGTGAGATTCCCATAGGGTTCAGTGTTGATCAGTGAGACTCCCATAGGGTTCATTGTTAATCAGTGAGACTCCCATAGGGTTCAGCGTTAATCTGTGAGACTCCCATAGGGTTCAGTGCTAATCCGTGAGACTCCCACAGGGTTCAGTGTTAATCAGTGAAACTCCCATAGGGTTCAGTGTTAATCAGTGAGACTCCCACAGGGTTCATTGTTAATCAGTGAGACTCCCATAGGGTTCAGCGTTAATCTGTGAGACTCCCATAGGGTTCAGTGTTAATCCGTGAGACTCCCACAGGGTTCAATGTTAATCAGTGAAACTCCCATAGGGTTCAGTGTTAATCAGTGAGACTCCCACAGGGTTCAGTGTTAATCAGTGAGACTCCCACAGGGTTCAGTGTTAGTCAGTGAGACTCCCACAGTGTTCAGTGTTAATCAGTGAGACTCCCTCAGGGTTCAGTGTTAATCACTGAGACTCCCACAGTGTTCAGTGTTAATCAGTGAGATTCCCATAGGGTTCGGTGTTAATCAGTGAGTCTCCCATAGGGTTCATTGTTAATCAGTGAGACTCTCATAGGGTTCAGCGTTAATCTGTGAGACTCCCACAGGCTTCAGTGTTAATCAGTGAGATTCCCATAGGGTTCAGTGTTAATCAGTGAAACTCCCATAGGGTTCAGTGATAATCAGTGAGACTCCCACAGGGTTCAGTGTTAATCAGTGAGACTCCCATAGGGTTCAGTATTAATCAGTGAGACTCCCCCAGGGTTCAGTGTTAATCAGTGAGACTCCCACAGTGTTCAGTGTTAATCAGTGAGACTCCCACAGGGTTCATGTGTTAATCAGTGAGACTCCCACAGGGTTCAGTGTTAATCAGTGAGACTCCCTCAGGGTTCATGTGTTAATCAGTGAGATTCCCACAGTGTTCAGTGTTAATCAGTGAGACTCCCACAGTGTTCAGTGTTAATCAGTGAGACTCCCTCAGGGTTCAGTGTTAATCACTGAGACTCCCACAGTGTTCAGTGTTAATCAGTGAGATTCCCATAGGGTTCGGTGTTAATCAGTGAGACTCCCATAGGGTTCATTGTTAATCAGTGAGACTCCCATAGGGTTCAGCATTAATCTGTGAGACTCCCATAGGGTTCAGTGTTACTCAGTGAGACTCCCACAGTGTTCAGTGTTAATCAGTGAGACTCCCACAGTGTTCAGTGTTAATCAGTGACACTCCCTCAGGGTTCAGTGTTAATCACTGAGACTCCCACAGGCTTCAGTGTTAATCAGTGAGATTCCCATAGGGTTCAGTGTTAATCAGTGAGACACCCATAGGTTTCATTGTTAATCAGTGAGACTCCCATAGGGTTCAGCGTTAATCTGTGAGACTCCCATAGGGTTCAGTGTTAATCAGTGAGACTCCCACAGGGTTCAGTGTTAATCAGTGAGACTCCCACAGGGTTCAGTGTTAATCAGTGAGACTCCCATAGGGTTCAGTGTTAATCAGTGAGACTCCCACAGGGTTCAGTGTTAATCAGTGAGACTCCCACAGGGTTCAGTGTTAATCAGTGAGACTCCCACAGGGTTCAGTGTTAATCAGTGAGACTCCCTCAGGGTTCATGTGTTAATCAGTGAGACTCCCATAGGGTTCAGTGTTAATCAGTGAGACTCCCACAGTGTTCAGTGTTAATCAGTGAGACTCCCACAGTGTTCAGTGTTAATCAGTGACACTCCCTCAGGGTTCAGTGTTAATCACTGAGACTCCCACAGGCTTCAGTGTTAATCAGTGAGATTCCCATAGGGTTCAGTGTTAATCAGTGAGACTCCCATAGGGTTCATTGTTAATCAGTGAGACTCCCATAGGGTTCAGCGTTAATCTGTGAGACTCCCATAGGGTTCAGTGTTAATCCGTGAGACTCCCACAGTGTTCAGTGTTAATCAGTGAAACTCCCATAGGGTTCAGTGTTAATCAGTGAGACTCCCACAGGGTTCATTGTTAATCAGTGAGACTCCCATAGTGTTCAGCGTTAATCTGTGAGACTCCCATAGGGTTCAGTGTTAATCCGTGAGACTCCCACAGGGTTCAGTGTTAATCAGTGAAACTCCCATAGGGTTCAGTGTTAATCAGTGAGACTCCCTCAGGGTTCATGTGTTAATCAGTGAGACTCCCTCAGGGTTCAGTGTTAATCAGTGAGACTCCCTCAGGGTTCATGTGTTAATCAGTGAGACTCCCATAGGGTTCAGTGTTAATCAGTGAGACTCCCACAGTGTTCAGTGTTAATCAGTGAGACTCCCACAGTGTTCAGTGTTAATCAGTGACACTCCCTCAGGGTTCAGTGTTAATCACTGAGACTCCCACAGGCTTCAGTGTTAATCAGTGAGATTTACATAGGGTTCAGTGTTAATCAGTGAGACTCCCATAGGGTTCATTGTTAATCAGTGAGACTCCCATAGGGTTCAGCGTTAATCTGTGAGACTCCCATAGGGTTCAGTGTTAATCCATGAGACTCCCACAGGGTTCAGTGTTAATCAGTGAAACTCCCATAGGGTTCAGTGTTAATCAGTGAGACTCCCACAGGGTTCAGTGTTAATCAGTGAGACTCCCACAGGGTTCAGTGTTAATCAGTGAGACTCCCACAGGGTTCATGTGTTAATCAGTGAGACTCCCATAGGGTTCAGTGTTAATCAGTGAGACTCCCACAGGGTTCAGTGTTAATCAGTGAGACTCCCATAGGGTTCAGTGCTAATCAATGAGACTCCCATATGGTTCAGTGTTAATCAGTGAGACTCCCACAGGGTTCAGTGTTAATCAGTGAGACTCCCACAGGGTTCAGTGTTAATCAGTGAGACTCCCTCAGGGTTCATGTGTTAATCAGTGAGACTCCCATAGGGTTCAGTGTTAATCAGTGAGACTCCCACAGGGTTCAGTGTTAATCAGTGAGACTCCCATAGTGTTCAGTGTTAATCAGTGAGACTCCCACAGTGTTCAGTGTTAATCAGTGAGACTCCCTCAGGGTTCAGTGTTAATCACTGAGACTCCCACAGTGTTCAGTGTTAATCAGTGAGATTCCCATAGGGTTCGGTGTTAATCAGTGAGACTCCCATAGGGTTAATTGTTAATCAATGAGACTCCCATAGGGTTCAGCGTTAATCTGTGAGACTCCCATAGGGTTCAGTGTTACTCAGTGAGACTCCCTCAGGGTTCATGTGTTAATCAGTGAGCCTCCCATAGGGTTCAGTGTTAATCAGTGAGACTCCCACAGGGTTCAGTGTTAATCAGTGAGACTCCCACAGTGTTCAGTGTTAATCAGTGAGACTCCCACAGTGTTCAGTGTTAATTTAGTGACACTCCCTCAGGGTTCAGTGTTAATCACTGAGACTCCCACAGGCTTCAGTGTTAATCAGTGAGACTCCCACAGGGTTCAGTGTTAATCAGTGAGACTCCCACAGGGTTCAGTGTTTATCAGTGAGACTCCCACAGGGTTCAGTGTTAATCAGTGAGACTCCCTCAGGGTTCAGTGTTAATCACTGAGACTCCCACAGTGTTCAGTGTTAATCAGTGAGATTCCCATAGGGTTCGGTGTTAATCAGTGAGACTCCCATAGGGTTCATTGTTAATCAATGAGACTCCCATAGGGTTCAGCGTTAATCTGTGAGACTCCCATAGGGTTCAGTGTTACTCAGTGAGACTCCCTCAGGGTTCATGTGTTAATCAGTGAGACTCCCATAGGGTTCAGTGTTAATCAGTGAGACTCCCACAGGGTTCAGTGTTAATCAGTGAGACTCCCACAGTGTTCAGTGTTAATCAGTGAGACTCCCACAGTGTTCAGTGTTAATTTAGTGACACTCCCTCAGGGTTCAGTGTTAATCACTGAGACTCCCACAGGCTTCAGTGTTAATCAGTGAGACTCCCACAGGGTTCAGTGTTAATCAGTGAGACTCCCACAGGGTTCAGTGTTTATCAGTGAGACTCCCACAGGGTTCAGTGTTAATCAGTGAGACTCCCTCAGGGTTCATGTGTTAATCAGTGAGACTCCCATAGGGTTCAGTGTTAATCAGTGAGACTCCCACAGTGTTCAGTGTTAATCAGTGAGACTCCCACAGTGTTCAGTGTTAATCAGTGACACTCCCTCAGGGTTCAGTGTTAATCACTGAGACTCCCACAGGCTTCAGTGTTAATCAGTGAGATTCCCATAGGGTTCAGTGTTAATCAGTGAGACTCCCATAGGGTTCATTGTTAATCAGTGAGACTCCCATAGGGTTCAGCGTTAATCTGTGAGACTCCCATAGGGTTCAGTGTTAATCCGTGAGACTCCCACAGGGTTCAGTGTTAATCAGTGAAACTCCCGTAGGGTTCAGTGTTAATCAGTGAGACTCCCACAGGGTTCAGTGTTAATCAGTGAGACTCCCACAGGGTTCAGTGTTAATCAGTGAGACTCCCTCAGGGTTCAGTGTTAATCACTGAGACTCCCACAGTGTTCAGTGTTAATCAGTGAGATTCCCATAGGGTTCGGTGTTAATCAGTGAGACTCCCATAGGGTTCATTGTTAATCAATGAGACTCCCATAGGGTTCAGCGTTAATCTGTGAGACTCCCATAGGGTTCAGTGTTACTCAGTGAGACTCCCTCAGGGTTCATGTGTTAATCAGTGAGACTCCCATAGGGTTCAGTGTTAATCAGTGAGACTCCCACAGGGTTCAGTGTTAATCAGTGAGACTCCCACAGTGTTCAGTGTTAATCAGTGAGACTCCCACAGTGTTCAGTGTTAATTTAGTGACACTCCCTCAGGGTTCAGTGTTAATCACTGAGACTCCCACAGGCTTCAGTGTTAATCAGTGAGACTCCCACAGGGTTCAGTGTTAATCAGTGAGACTCCCACAGGGTTCAGTGTTTATCAGTGAGACTCCCACAGGGTTCAGTGTTAATCAGTGAGACTCCCTCAGGGTTCATGTGTTAATCAGTGAGACTCCCATAGGGTTCAGTGTTAATCAGTGAGACTCCCACAGTGTTCAGTGTTAATCAGTGAGACTCCCACAGTGTTCAGTGTTAATCAGTGACACTCCCTCAGGGTTCAGTGTTAATCACTGAGACTCCCACAGGCTTCAGTGTTAATCAGTGAGATTCCCATAGGGTTCAGTGTTAATCAGTGAGACTCCCATAGGGTTCATTGTTAATCAGTGAGACTCCCATAGGGTTCAGCGTTAATCTGTGAGACTCCCATAGGGTTCAGTGTTAATCCGTGAGACTCCCACAGGGTTCAGTGTTAATCAGTGAAACTCCCGTAGGGTTCAGTGTTAATCAGTGAGACTCCCACAGGGTTCAGTGTTAATCAGTGAGACTCCCACAGGGTTCAGTGTTAATCAGTGAGACTCCCACAGGGTTCATGTGTTAATCAGTGAGACTCCCATAGGGTTCAGTGTTAATCAGTGAGACTCCCACAGGGTTCAGTGTTAATCAGTGAGACTCCCATAGGGTTCAGTGCTAATCAATGAGACTCCCATATGGTTCAGTGTTAATCATTGAGACTCCCACAGGGTTCAGTGTTAATCAGTGAGACTCCCACAGGGTTCAGTGTTAATCAGTGAGACTCCCTCAGGGTTCATGTGTTAATCAGTGAGACTCCCATAGGGTTCATTGTTAATCAATGAGACTCCCATAGGGTTCAGCGTTAATCTGTGAGACTCCCATAGGGTTCAGTGTTACTCAGTGAGACTCCCTCAGGGTTCATGTGTTAATCAGTGAGACTCCCATAGGGTTCAGTATTAATCAGTGAGACTCCCACAGGGTTCAGTGTTAATCAGTGAGACTCCCACAGTGTTCAGTGTTAATCAGTGAGACTCCCACAGTGTTCAGTGTTAATTTAGTGACACTCCCTCAGGGTTCAGTGTTAATCACTGAGACTCCCACAGGCTTCAGTGTTAATCAGTGAGACTCCCACAGGGTTCAGTGTTAATCAGTGAGACTCCCACAGGGTTCAGTGTTTATCAGTGAGACTCCCACAGGGTTCAGTGTTAATCAGTGAGACTCCCTCAGGGTTCATGTGTTAATCAGTGAGACTCCCATAGGGTTCAGTGTTAATCAGTGAGACTCCCACAGTGTTCAGTGTTAATCAGTGAGACTCCCACAGTGTTCAGTGTTAATCAGTGACACTCCCTCAGGGTTCAGTGTTAATCACTGAGACTCCCACAGGCTTCAGTGTTAATCAGTGAGATTCCCATAGGGTTCAGTGTTAATCAGTGAGACTCCCATAGGGTTCATTGTTAATCAGTGAGACTCCCATAGGGTTCAGCGTTAATCTGTGAGACTCCCATAGGGTTCAGTGTTAATCCGTGAGACTCCCACAGGGTTCAGTGTTAATCAGTGAAACTCCCGTAGGGTTCAGTGTTAATCAGTGAGACTCCCACAGGGTTCAGTGTTAATCAGTGAGACTCCCACAGGGTTCAGTGTTAATCAGTGAGACTCCCTCAGGGTTCAGTGTTATTCACTGAGACTCCCACAGTGTTCAGTGTTAATCAGTGAGATTCCCATAGGGTTCGGTGTTAATCAGTGAGACTCCCATAGGGTTCATTGTTAATCAATGAGACTCCCATAGGGTTCAGCGTTAATCTGTGAGACTCCCATAGGGTTCAGTGTTACTCAGTGAGACTCCCTCAGGGTTCATGTGTTAATCAGTGAGACTCCCATAGGGTTCAGTGTTAATCAGTGAGACTCCCACAGGGTTCAGTGTTAATCAGTGAGACTCCCACAGTGTTCAGTGTTAATCAGTGAGACTCCCACAGTGTTCAGTGTTAATTTAGTGACACTCCCTCAGGGTTCAGTGTTAATCACTGAGACTCCCACAGGCTTCAGTGTTAATCAGTGAGACTCCCACAGGGTTCAGTGTTAATCAGTGAGACTCCCACAGGGTTCAGTGTTTATCAGTGAGACTCCCACAGGGTTCAGTGTTAATCAGTGAGACTCCCTCAGGGTTCATGTGTTAATCAGTGAGACTCCCATAGGGTTCAGTGTTAATCAGTGAGACTCCCACAGTGTTCAGTGTTAATCAGTGAGACTCCCACAGTGTTCAGTGTTAATCAGTGAGACTCCCACAGGGTTCAGTGTTAATCAGTGAGACTCCCACAGGGTTCAGTGTTAATCAGTGAGACTCCCACAGGGTTCATGTGTTAATCAGTGAGACTCCCATAGGGTTCAGTGTTAATCAGTGAGACTCCCACAGGGTTCAGTGTTAATCAGTGAGACTCCCATAGGGTTCAGTGCTAATCAATGAGACTCCCATATGGTTCAGTGTTAATCATTGAGACTCCCACAGGGTTCAGTGTTAATCAGTGAGACTCCCACAGGGTTCAGTGTTAATCAGTGAGACTCCCTCAGGGTTCATGTGTTAATCAGTGAGACTCCCATAGGGTTCAGTGTTAATCAGTGAGACTCCCACAGGGTTCAGTGTTAATCAGTGAGACTCCCATAGTGTTCAGTGTTAATCAGTGAGACTCCCACAGTGTTCAGTGTTAATCAGTGAGACTCCCTCAGGGTTCAGTGTTAATCACTGAGACTCCCACAGTATTCAGTGTTAATCAGTGAGATTCCCATAGGGTTCGGTGTTAATCAGTGAGACTCCCATAGGGTTCATTGTTAATCAATGAGACTCCCATAGGGTTCAGCGTTAATCTGTGAGACTCCCATAGGGTTCAGTGTTACTCAGTGAGACTCCCTCAGGGTTCATGTGTTAATCAGTGAGACTCCCATAGGGTTCAGTGTTAATCAGTGAGACTCCCACAGGGTTCAGTGTTAATCAGTGAGACTCCCACAGTGTTCAGTGTTAATCAGTGAGACTCCCACAGTGTTCAGTGTTAATTTAGTGACACTCCCTCAGGGTTCAGTGTTAATCACTGAGACTCCCACAGGCTTCAGTGTTAATCAGTGAGATTCCCATAGGGTTCAGTGTTAATCAGTGAGACTCCCATAGGTTTCATTGTTAATCAGTGAGACTCCCATAGGGTTCAGCGTTAATCTGTGAGACTCCCATAGGGTTCAGTGTTAATCAGTGAGACTCCCACAGGGTTCAGTGTTAATCAGTGAAACTCCCATAGGGTTCTGTGATAATCAGTGAGACTCCCACAGGGTTCAGTGTTAATCGGTGAGACTCCCATAGGGTTCAGTGTTAATCAGTGAGACTCCAACAGGGTTCAGTGTTAATCAGTGAGACTCCCACAGGGTTCAGTGTTAATCAGTGAGACTCCCACAGGGTTCATGTGTTAATCAGTGAGACTCCCACAGGGTTCAGTGTTAATCAGTGAGACTCCCACATGCTTCAGTGTTAATCAGTGAGATTCCCATAGGGTTCAGTGTTAATCAGTGAGACTCCCATAGGTTTCATTGTTAATCAGTGAGACTCCCATAGGGTTCAGCGTTAATCTGTGAGACTCCCATAGGGTTCAGTGTTAATCAGTGAGACTCCCACAGGGTTCAGTGTTAATCAGTGAAACTCCCATAGGGTTCAGTGATAATCAGTGAGACTCCCACAGGGTTCAGTGTTAATCAGTGAGACTCCCATAGGGTTCAGTGTTAATCAGTGAGACTCCCACAGGGTTCAGTGTTAATCAGTGAGACTCCCACAGGGTTCAGTGTTAATCAGTGAGACTCCCACAGGGTTCATGTGTTAATCAGTGAGACTCCCACAGGGTTCAGTGTTAATCAGTGAGACTCCCTCAGGGTTCAGTGTTAATCACTGAGACTCCCACAGTGTTCAGTGTTAATCAGTGAGATTCCCATAGGGTTCGGTGTTAATCAGTGAGACTCCCATAGGGTTCATTGTTAATCAGTGAGACTCCCATAGGGTTCAGCGTTAATCTGTGAGACTCCCATAGGGTTCAGTGTTACTCAGTGAGACTCCCTCAGGGTTCATGTGTTAATCAGTGAGACTCCCATAGGGTTCAGTGTTAATCAGTGAGACTCCCACAGGGTTCAGTGTTAATCAGTGAGACTCCCACAGTGTTCAGTGTTAATCAGTGAGACTCCCACAGTGTTCAGTGTTAATCAGTGACACTCCCTCAGGGTTCAGTGTTAATCACTGAGACTCCCACAGGCTTCAGTGTTAATCAGTGAGATTCCCATAGGGTTCAGTGTTATTCAGTGAGACTCCCATAGGTTTCATTGTTAATCAGTGAGACTCCCATAGGGTTCAGCGTTAATCTGTGAGACTCCCATAGGGTTCAGTGTTAATCAGTGAGACTCCCACAGGGTTCAGTGTTAATCAGTGAAACTCCCATAGGGTTCAGTGATAATCAGTGAGACTCCCACAGGGTTCAGTGTTAATCAGTGTGACTCCCATAGGGTTCAGTGTTAATCAGTGAGACTCCCACAGGGTTCAGTGTTAATCAGTGAGACTCCCTCAGGGTTCAGTGTTAATCAGTGAGACTCCCACAGGGTTCATGTGTTAATCAGTGAGACTCCCACAGGGTTCAGTGTTAATCAGTGAGACTCCCTCAGGGTTCATGTGTTAATCAGTGAGACTGCCATAGGGTTCAGTGTTAATCAGTGAGACTCCCACAGGGTTCAGTGTTAATCAGTGAGACTCCCACAGTGTTCAGTGTTAATCAGTGAGACTCCCACAGTGTTCAGTGTTAATCAGTGAGACTCCCTCAGGGTTCAGTGTTAATCACTGAGACTCCCACAGTGTTCAGTGTTAATCAGTGAGATTCCCATAGGGTTCGGTGTTAATCAGTGAGACTCCCATAGGGTTCATTGTTAATCAGTGAGACTCCCATAGGGTTCAGCGTTAATCTGTGAGTCTCCCATAGGGTTCAGTGTTACTCAGTGAGACTCCCTCAGGGTTCATGTGTTAATCAGTGAGACTCCCATAGGGTTCAGTGTTAATCAGTGAGACTCCCACAGGGTTCAGTGTTAATCAGTGAGACTCCCACAGTGTTCAGTGTTAATCAGTGAGACTCCCACAGTGTTCAGTGTTAATCAGTGACACTCCCTCAGGGTTCAGTGTTAATCAGTGAGACTCCCATAGGGTTCAGTGTTAATCAGTGAGACTCCCACAGGGTTCAGTGTTAATCAGTGAGACTCCCACAGGGTTCAGTGTTAATCAGTGAGACTCCCACAGGGTTCATGTGTTAATCAGTGAGACTCCCACAGGGTTCAGTGTTAATCAGTGAGACTCCCTCAGGGTTCATGTGTTAATCAGTGAGACTCCCATAGGGTTCAGTGTTAATCAGTGAGACTCCCACAGGGTTCAGTGTTAAACAGTGAGACTCCCACAGTGTTCAGTGTTAATCAGTGAGACTCCCACAGTGTTCAGTGTTAATCAGTGAGACTCCCTCAGGGTTCAGTGTTAATCACTGAGACTCCCACAGTGTTCAGTGTTAATCAGTGAGATTCCCATAGGGTTCGGTGTTAATCAGTGAGACTCCCATAGGGTTCATTGTTAATCAGTGAGACTCCCATAGGGTTCAGCGTTAATCTGTGAGACTCCCATAGGGTTCAGTGTTACTCAGTGAGACTCCCTCAGGGTTCATGTGTTAATCAGTGAGACTCCCATAGGGTTCAGTGTTAATCAGTGAGACTCCCACAGTGTTCAGTGTTAATTTAGTGACACTCCCTCAGGGTTCAGTGTTAATCACTGAGACTCCCACAGGCTTCAGTGTTAATCAGTGAGATTCCCATAGGGTTCAGTGTTAATCAGTGAGACTCCCATAGGTTTCATTGTTAATCAGTGAGACTCCCATAGGGTTCAGCGTTAATCTGTGAGACTCCCATAGGGTTCAGTGTTAATCAGTGAGACTCCCACAGGGTTCAGTGTTAATCAGTGAAACTCCCATAGGGTTCTGTGATAATCAGTGAGACTCCCACAGGGTTCAGTGTTAATCGGTGAGACTCCCATAGGGTTCAGTGTTAATCAGTGAGACTCCCACAGGGTTCAGTGTTAATCAGTGAGACTCCCACAGGGTTCAGTGTTAATCAGTGAGACTCCCACAGGGTTCATGTGTTAATCAGTGAGACTCCCACAGGGTTCAGTGTTAATCAGTGAGACTCCCACATGCTTCAGTGTTAATCAGTGAGATTCCCATAGGGTTCAGTGTTAATCAGTGAGACTCCCATAGGTTTCATTGTTAATCAGTGAGACTCCCATAGGGTTCAGCGTTAATCTGTGAGACTCCCATAGGGTTCAGTGTTAATCAGTGAGACTCCCACAGGGTTCAGTGTTAATCAGTGAAACTCCCATAGGGTTCAGTGATAATCAGTGAGACTCCCACAGGGTTCAGTGTTAATCAGTGAGACTCCCATAGGGTTCAGTGTTAATCAGTGAGACTCCCACAGGGTTCAGTGTTAATCAGTGAGACTCCCACAGGGTTCAGTGTTAATCAGTGAGACTCCCACAGGGTTCATGTGTTAATCAGTGAGACTCCCACAGGGTTCAGTGTTAATCAGTGAGACTCCCTCAGGGTTCAGTGTTAATCACTGAGACTCCCACAGTGTTCAGTGTTAATCAGTGAGATTCCCATAGGGTTCGGTGTTAATCAGTGAGACTCCCATAGGGTTCATTGTTAATCAGTGAGACTCCCATAGGGTTCAGCGTTAATCTGTGAGACTCCCATAGGGTTCAGTGTTACTCAGTGAGACTCCCTCAGGGTTCATGTGTTAATCAGTGAGTCTCCCATAGGGTTCAGTGTTAATCAGTGAGACTCCCACAGGGTTCAGTGTTAATCAGTGAGACTCCCACAGTGTTCAGTGTTAATCAGTGAGACTCCCACAGTGTTCAGTGTTAATCAGTGACACTCCCTCAGGGTTCAGTGTTAATCACTGAGACTCCCACAGGCTTCAGTGTTAATCAGTGAGATTCCCATAGGGTTCAGTGTTATTCAGTGAGACTCCCATAGGTTTCATTGTTAATCAGTGAGACTCCCATAGGGTTCAGCGTTAATCTGTGAGACTCCCATAGGGTTCAGTGTTAATCAGTGAGACTCCCACAGGGTTCAGTGTTAATCAGTGAAACTCCCATAGGGTTCAGTGATAATCAGTGAGACTCCCACAGGGTTCAGTGTTAATCAGTGAGACTCCCATAGGGTTCAGTGTTAATCAGTGAGACTCCCACAGGGTTCAGTGTTAATCAGTGAGACTCCCTCAGGGTTCAGTGTTAATCAGTGAGACTCCCACAGGGTTCATGTGTTAATCAGTGAGACTCCCACAGGGTTCAGTGTTAATCAGTGAGACTCCCTCAGGGTTCATGTGTTAATCAGTGAGACTCCCATAGGGTTCAGTGTTAATCAGTGAGACTCCCACAGGGTTCAGTGTTAATCAGTGAGACTCCCACAGTGTTCAGTGTTAATCAGTGAGACTCCCACAGTGTTCAGTGTTAATCAGTGAGACTCCCTCAGGGTTCAGTGTTAATCACTGAGACTCCCACAGTGTTCAGTGTTAATCAGTGAGATTCCCATAGGGTTCGGTGTTAATCAGTGAGACTCCCATAGGGTTCATTGTTAATCAGTGAGACTCCCATAGGGTTCAGCGTTAATCTGTGAGTCTCCCATAGGGTTCAGTGTTACTCAGTGAGACTCCCTCAGGGTTCATGTGTTAATCAGTGAGACTCCCATAGGGTTCAGTGTTAATCAGTGAGACTCCCACAGGGTTCAGTGTTAATCAGTGAGACTCCCACAGTGTTCAGTGTTAATCAGTGAGACTCCCACAGTGTTCAGTGTTAATCAGTGACACTCCCTCAGGGTTCAGTGTTAATCAGTGAGACTCCCATAGGGTTCAGTGTTAATCAGTGAGACTCCCACAGGGTTCAGTGTTAATCAGTGAGACTCCCACAGGGTTCAGTGTTAATCAGTGAGACTCCCACAGGGTTCATGTGTTAATCAGTGAGACTCCCACAGGGTTCAGTGTTAATCAGTGAGACTCCCTCAGGGTTCATGTGTTAATCAGTGAGACTCCCATAGGGTTCAGTGTTAATCAGTGAGACTCCCACAGGGTTCAGTGTTAAACAGTGAGACTCCCACAGTGTTCAGTGTTAATCAGTGAGACTCCCACAGTGTTCAGTGTTAATCAGTGAGACTCCCTCAGGGTTCAGTGTTAATCACTGAGACTCCCACAGTGTTCAGTGTTAATCAGTGAGATTCCCATAGGGTTCGGTGTTAATCAGTGAGACTCCCATAGGGTTCATTGTTAATCAGTGAGACTCCCATAGGGTTCAGCGTTAATCTGTGAGACTCCCATAGGGTTCAGTGTTACTCAGTGAGACTCCCTCAGGGTTCATGTGTTAATCAGTGAGACTCCCATAGGGTTCAGTGTTAATCAGTGAGACTCCCACAGGGTTCAGTGTTAATCAGTGAGACTCCCACAGGGTTCAGTGTTAATCAGTGAGACTCCCACAGGGTTCATGTGTTAATCAGTGAGACTCCCACAGGGTTCAGTGTTAATCAGTGAGACTCCCTCAGGGTTCAGTGTTAATCACTGAGACTCCCACAGTGTTCAGTGTTAATCAGTGAGATTCCCATAGGGTTCAGTGTTATTCAGTGAGACTCCCATAGGTTTCATTGTTAATCAGTGAGACTCCCATAGGGTTCAGCGTTAATCTGTGAGACTCCCATAGGGTTCAGTGTTAATCAGTGAGACTCCCACAGGGTTCAGTGTTAATCAGTGAAACTCCCATAGGGTTCAGTGATAATCAGTGAGACTCCCACAGGGTTCAGTGTTAATCAGTGTGACTCCCATAGGGTTCAGTGTTAATCAGTGAGACTCCCACAGGGTTCAGTGTTAATCAGTGAGACTCCCTCAGGGTTCAGTGTTAATCAGTGAGACTCCCACAGGGTTCATGTGTTAATCAGTGAGACTCCCACAGGGTTCAGTGTTAATCAGTGAGACTCCCTCAGGGTTCATGTGTTAATCAGTGAGACTGCCATAGGGTTCAGTGTTAATCAGTGAGACTCCCACAGGGTTCAGTGTTAATCAGTGAGACTCCCACAGTGTTCAGTGTTAATCAGTGAGACTCCCACAGTGTTCAGTGTTAATCAGTGAGACTCCCTCAGGGTTCAGTGTTAATCACTGAGACTCCCACAGTGTTCAGTGTTAATCAGTGAGATTCCCATAGGGTTCGGTGTTAATCAGTGAGACTCCCATAGGGTTCATTGTTAATCAGTGAGACTCCCATAGGGTTCAGCGTTAATCTGTGAGTCTCCCATAGGGTTCAGTGTTACTCAGTGAGACTCCCTCAGGGTTCATGTGTTAATCAGTGAGACTCCCATAGGGTTCAGTGTTAATCAGTGAGACTCCCACAGGGTTCAGTGTTAATCAGTGAGACTCCCACAGTGTTCAGTGTTAATCAGTGAGACTCCCACAGTGTTCAGTGTTAATCAGTGACACTCCCTCAGGGTTCAGTGTTAATCAGTGAGACTCCCATAGGGTTCAGTGTTAATCAGTGAGACTCCCACAGGGTTCAGTGTTAATCAGTGAGACTCCCACAGGGTTCAGTGTTAATCAGTGAGACTCCCACAGGGTTCATGTGTTAATCAGTGAGACTCCCACAGGGTTCAGTGTTAATCAGTGAGACTCCCTCAGGGTTCATGTGTTAATCAGTGAGACTCCCATAGGGTTCAGTGTTAATCAGTGAGACTCCCACAGGGTTCAGTGTTAAACAGTGAGACTCCCACAGTGTTCAGTGTTAATCAGTGAGACTCCCACAGTGTTCAGTGTTAATCAGTGAGACTCCCTCAGGGTTCAGTGTTAATCACTGAGACTCCCACAGTGTTCAGTGTTAATCAGTGAGATTCCCATAGGGTTCGGTGTTAATCAGTGAGACTCCCATAGGGTTCATTGTTAATCAGTGAGACTCCCATAGGGTTCAGCGTTAATCTGTGAGACTCCCATAGGGTTCAGTGTTACTCAGTGAGACTCCCTCAGGGTTCATGTGTTAATCAGTGAGACTCCCATAGGGTTCAGTGTTAATCAGTGAGACTCCCACAGTGTTCAGTGTTAATTTAGTGACACTCCCTCAGGGTTCAGTGTTAATCACTGAGACTCCCACAGGCTTCAGTGTTAATCAGTGAGATTCCCATAGGGTTCAGTGTTAATCAGTGAGACTCCCATAGGTTTCATTGTTAATCAGTGAGACTCCCATAGGGTTCAGCGTTAATCTGTGAGACTCCCATAGGGTTCAGTGTTAATCAGTGAGACTCCCACAGGGTTCAGTGTTAATCAGTGAAACTCCCATAGGGTTCTGTGATAATCAGTGAGACTCCCACAGGGTTCAGTGTTAATCGGTGAGACTCCCATAGGGTTCAGTGTTAATCAGTGAGACTCCCACAGGGTTCAGTGTTAATCAGTGAGACTCCCACAGGGTTCAGTGTTAATCAGTGAGACTCCCACAGGGTTCATGTGTTAATCAGTGAGACTCCCACAGGGTTCAGTGTTAATCAGTGAGACTCCCACATGCTTCAGTGTTAATCAGTGAGATTCCCATAGGGTTCAGTGTTAATCAGTGAGACTCCCATAGGTTTCATTGTTAATCAGTGAGACTCCCATAGGGTTCAGCGTTAATCTGTGAGACTCCCATAGGGTTCAGTGTTAATCAGTGAGACTCCCACAGGGTTCAGTGTTAATCAGTGAAACTCCCATAGGGTTCAGTGATAATCAGTGAGACTCCCACAGGGTTCAGTGTTAATCAGTGAGACTCCCATAGGGTTCAGTGTTAATCAGTGAGACTCCCACAGGGTTCAGTGTTAATCAGTGAGACTCCCACAGGGTTCAGTGTTAATCAGTGAGACTCCCACAGGGTTCATGTGTTAATCAGTGAGACTCCCACAGGGTTCAGTGTTAATCAGTGAGACTCCCTCAGGGTTCAGTGTTAATCACTGAGACTCCCACAGTGTTCAGTGTTAATCAGTGAGATTCCCATAGGGTTCGGTGTTAATCAGTGAGACTCCCATAGGGTTCATTGTTAATCAGTGAGACTCCCATAGGGTTCAGCGTTAATCTGTGAGACTCCCATAGGGTTCAGTGTTACTCAGTGAGACTCCCTCAGGGTTCATGTGTTAATCAGTGAGTCTCCCATAGGGTTCAGTGTTAATCAGTGAGACTCCCACAGGGTTCAGTGTTAATCAGTGAGACTCCCACAGTGTTCAGTGTTAATCAGTGAGACTCCCACAGTGTTCAGTGTTAATCAGTGACACTCCCTCAGGGTTCAGTGTTAATCACTGAGACTCCCACAGGCTTCAGTGTTAATCAGTGAGATTCCCATAGGGTTCAGTGTTATTCAGTGAGACTCCCATAGGTTTCATTGTTAATCAGTGAGACTCCCATAGGGTTCAGCGTTAATCTGTGAGACTCCCATAGGGTTCAGTGTTAATCAGTGAGACTCCCACAGGGTTCAGTGTTAATCAGTGAAACTCCCATAGGGTTCAGTGATAATCAGTGAGACTCCCACAGGGTTCAGTGTTAATCAGTGAGACTCCCATAGGGTTCAGTGTTAATCAGTGAGACTCCCACAGGGTTCAGTGTTAATCAGTGAGACTCCCTCAGGGTTCAGTGTTAATCAGTGAGACTCCCACAGGGTTCATGTGTTAATCAGTGAGACTCCCACAGGGTTCAGTGTTAATCAGTGAGACTCCCTCAGGGTTCATGTGTTAATCAGTGAGACTCCCATAGGGTTCAGTGTTAATCAGTGAGACTCCCACAGGGTTCAGTGTTAATCAGTGAGACTCCCACAGTGTTCAGTGTTAATCAGTGAGACTCCCACAGTGTTCAGTGTTAATCAGTGAGACTCCCTCAGGGTTCAGTGTTAATCACTGAGACTCCCACAGTGTTCAGTGTTAATCAGTGAGATTCCCATAGGGTTCGGTGTTAATCAGTGAGACTCCCATAGGGTTCATTGTTAATCAGTGAGACTCCCATAGGGTTCAGCGTTAATCTGTGAGTCTCCCATAGGGTTCAGTGTTACTCAGTGAGACTCCCTCAGGGTTCATGTGTTAATCAGTGAGACTCCCATAGGGTTCAGTGTTAATCAGTGAGACTCCCACAGGGTTCAGTGTTAATCAGTGAGACTCCCACAGTGTTCAGTGTTAATCAGTGAGACTCCCACAGTGTTCAGTGTTAATCAGTGACACTCCCTCAGGGTTCAGTGTTAATCAGTGAGACTCCCATAGGGTTCAGTGTTAATCAGTGAGACTCCCACAGGGTTCAGTGTTAATCAGTGAGACTCCCACAGGGTTCAGTGTTAATCAGTGAGACTCCCACAGGGTTCATGTGTTAATCAGTGAGACTCCCACAGGGTTCAGTGTTAATCAGTGAGACTCCCTCAGGGTTCATGTGTTAATCAGTGAGACTCCCATAGGGTTCAGTGTTAATCAGTGAGACTCCCACAGGGTTCAGTGTTAAACAGTGAGACTCCCACAGTGTTCAGTGTTAATCAGTGAGACTCCCACAGTGTTCAGTGTTAATCAGTGAGACTCCCTCAGGGTTCAGTGTTAATCACTGAGACTCCCACAGTGTTCAGTGTTAATCAGTGAGATTCCCATAGGGTTCGGTGTTAATCAGTGAGACTCCCATAGGGTTCATTGTTAATCAGTGAGACTCCCATAGGGTTCAGCGTTAATCTGTGAGACTCCCATAGGGTTCAGTGTTACTCAGTGAGACTCCCTCAGGGTTCATGTGTTAATCAGTGAGACTCCCATAGGGTTCAGTGTTAATCAGTGAGACTCCCACAGGGTTCAGTGTTAATCAGTGAGACTCCCACAGGGTTCAGTGTTAATCAGTGAGACTCCCACAGGGTTCATGTGTTAATCAGTGAGACTCCCACAGGGTTCAGTGTTAATCAGTGAGACTCCCTCAGGGTTCAGTGTTAATCACTGAGACTCCCACAGTGTTCAGTGTTAATCAGTGAGATTCCCATAGGGTTCGGTGTTAATCAGTGAGACTCCCATAGGGTTCATTGTTAATCAGTGAGACTCCCATAGGGTTCAGCGTTAATCTGTGAGACTCCCATAGGGTTCAGTGTTACTCAGTGAGACTCCCTCAGGGTTCATGTGTTAATCAGTGAGACTCCCATAGGGTTCAGTGTTAATCAGTGAGACTCCCACAGGGTTCAGTGTTAATCAGTGAGACTCCCACAGTGTTCAGTGTTAATCAGTGAGACTCCCACAGTGTTCAGTGTTAATCAGTGACACTCCCTCAGGGTTCAGTGTTAATCACTGAGACTCCCACAGGCTTCAGTGTTAATCAGTGAGATTCCCATAGGGTTCAGTGTTATTCAGTGAGACTCCCATAGGTTTCATTGTTAATCAGTGAGACTCCCATAGGGTTCAGCGTTAATCTGTGAGACTCCCATAGGGTTCAGTGTTAATCAGTGAGACTCCCACAGGGTTCAGTGTTAATCAGTGAAACTCCCATAGGGTTCAGTGATAATCAGTGAGACTCCCACAGGGTTCAGTGTTAATCAGTGTGACTCCCATAGGGTTCAGTGTTAATCAGTGAGACTCCCACAGGGTTCAGTGTTAATCAGTGAGACTCCCTCAGGGTTCAGTGTTAATCAGTGAGACTCCCACAGGGTTCATGTGTTAATCAGTGAGACTCCCACAGGGTTCAGTGTTAATCAGTGAGACTCCCTCAGGGTTCATGTGTTAATCAGTGAGACTCCCATAGGGTTCAGTGTTAATCAGTGAGACTCCCACAGGGTTCAGTGTTAATCAGTGAGACTCCCACAGTGTTCAGTGTTAATCAGTGAGACTCCCACAGTGTTCAGTGTTAATCAGTGAGACTCCCTCAGGGTTCAGTGTTAATCACTGAGACTCCCACAGTGTTCAGTGTTAATCAGTGAGATTCCCATAGGGTTCGGTGTTAATCAGTGAGACTCCCATAGGGTTCATTGTTAATCAGTGAGACTCCCATAGGGTTCAGCGTTAATCTGTGAGTCTCCCATAGGGTTCAGTGTTACTCAGTGAGATTCCCTCAGGGTTCATGTGTTAATCAGTGAGACTCCCATAGGGTTCAGTGTTAATCAGTGAGACTCCCACAGGGTTCAGTGTTAATCAGTGAGACTCCCACAGTGTTCAGTGTTAATCAGTGAGACTCCCACAGTGTTCAGTGTTAATCAGTGACACTCCCTCAGGGTTCAGTGTTAATCAGTGAGACTCCCATAGGGTTCAGTGTTAATCAGTGAGACTCCCACAGGGTTCAGTGTTAATCAGTGAGACTCCCACAGGGTTCAGTGTTAATCAGTGAGACTCCCACAGGGTTCATGTGTTAATCAGTGAGACTCCCACAGGGTTCAGTGTTAATCAGTGAGACTCCCTCAGGGTTCATGTGTTAATCAGTGAGACTCCCATAGGGTTCAGTGTTAATCAGTGAGACTCCCACAGGGTTCAGTGTTAAACAGTGAGACTCCCACAGTGTTCAGTGTTAATCAGTGAGACTCCCACAGTGTTCAGTGTTAATCAGTGAGACTCCCTCAGGGTTCAGTGTTAATCACTGAGACTCCCACAGTGTTCAGTGTTAATCAGTGAGATTCCCATAGGGTTCGGTGTTAATCAGTGAGACTCCCATAGGGTTCATTGTTAATCAGTGAGACTCCCATAGGGTTCAGCGTTAATCTGTGAGACTCCCATAGGGTTCAGTGTTACTCAGTGAGACTCCCTCAGGGTTCATGTGTTAATCAGTGAGACTCCCATAGGGTTCAGTGTTAATCAGTGAGACTCCCACAGTGTTCAGTGTTAATTTAGTGACACTCCCTCAGGGTTCAGTGTTAATCACTGAGACTCCCACAGGCTTCAGTGTTAATCAGTGAGATTCCCATAGGGTTCAGTGTTAATCAGTGAGACTCCCATAGGTTTCATTGTTAATCAGTGAGACTCCCACAGGGTTCAGTGTTAATCAGTGAAACTCCCATAGGGTTCTGTGATAATCAGTGAGACTCCCACAGGGTTCAGTGTTAATCGGTGAGACTCCCATAGGGTTCAGTGTTAATCAGTGAGACTCCCACAGGGTTCAGTGTTAATCAGTGAGACTCCCACAGGGTTCAGTGTTAATCAGTGAGACTCCCACAGGGTTCATGTGTTAATCAGTGAGACTCCCACAGGGTTCAGTGTTAATCAGTGAGACTCCCACATGCTTCAGTGTTAATCAGTGAGATTCCCATAGGGTTCAGTGTTAATCAGTGAGACTCCCATAGGTTTCATTGTTAATCAGTGAGACTCCCATAGGGTTCAGCGTTAATCTGTGAGACTCCCATAGGGTTCAGTGTTAATCAGTGAGACTCCCACATGGTTCAGTGTTAATCAGTGAAACTCCCACAGGGTTCAGTTTTAATCAATGAGACTCCCACAGGGTTCAGTATTAATCGGTGAGACTCCCATAGGGTTCAGTATTAATCAGTGAGACTCCCATAGGGTTCGTTGTTAATCAGTGAGACTCCCATAGGGTTCAGTGTTAATCAGTGAAACTCCCATAGGGTTCGATGTTAATCAGTGAGACTCCCATAGGGTGCAGTGTTAATCAGTGAGACTCCCATAGGGTTCAGTGTTAATCAGTGAGACTCCCACAGGGTTCATGTGTTAATCAGTGAGACTCCCATAGGGTTCAGTGTTAATCAATGAGACTCCCATAGGGTTCAGTGTTAATCAGTGAGACTCCAACAGGGTTCAGTGTTAATCAGTGAGACTCCCATAGGGTTCAGTGTTAATCAATGAGACTCCCATAGGGTTCAGTGTTAATCAGTGAGACTCCCATAGGGTTCAGTGTTAATCAGTGAGACTCCCATAGGGTTCAGTGTTAATCAGTGAGACTCCCACAGGGTTCATGTGTTAATCAGTGAGACTCCCTCAGGGTTCAGTGTTAATCAGTGAGACTCCCACAGGGTTCAGTGTTAATCAGTGAGACTCCCACAGGGTTCAGTGTTAATCAATGAGACTCCCACAGGGTTCAGTGTTAATCAATGAGACTCCCATAGGGTTCAGTGTTAATCAGTGAGACTCCCATAGGGTTCAGTATTAATCAGTGAGACTCCCACAGGGTTCAGTGTTAATCATTGAGACTCCCACAGGGTTCAGTTTTAATCAATGAGACTCCCACAGGGTTCAGTATTAATCGGTGAGACTCCCATAGGGTTCAGTGTTAATCAGTGAGACTCCCATAGGGTTCGTTGTTAATCAGTGAGACTCCCATAGGGTTCAGTGTTAATCAGTGAGACTCCCATAGGGTTCGATGTTAATCAGTGAGACTCCCATAGGGTGCAGTGTTAATCAGTGAGACTCCCATAGGGTTAAGTGTTAATCAGTGAGACTCCCACAGGGTTCATGTGTTAATCAGTGAGACTCCCATAGGGTTCAGTGTTAATCAATGAGACTCCCATAGGGTTCAGTGTTAATCAGTGAGACTCCAACAGGGTTCAGTGTTAATCAGTGAGACTCCCACAGGGTTCAGTGTTAATCAGTGAGATTCCCACAGGGTTCAGTGTTAATCAGTGAGACTCCCATAGTGTTCAGTGTAAATCACTAAGACTCCCATTGGGTTCGGTGTTAATCAGTGAGACTCCCATAGGGTTCAGTTTTAATCAGTGAGACTCCCATAGGGTTCAGTTTTAATCAGTGAGACTCCCATAGGGTTCAGTGTTAATCAGTGAGACTCCCATAGGGTTCAGTGTTAATCAGTGAGACTCCCATAGGGTTCAGTGTTAATCAGTGAGACTCCCATAGGGTTCAGGGTTAATCAGTGAGACTCCCACAGGGTTCAGTGTTAATCAGTGAGACACCCACAGGGTTCTGTGTTAATCAGTGAGACTCCCATAGGGTTCAGTGTTAATCAGTGAGACTCCCACAGGGTTCAGTGTTAATCAGTGAGACTCTCATAGGGTCCAGTGTTAATCAGTGAGAATCTCACAGGGTTCAGTGTTAATCA
The DNA here is from genome assembly GCF_048934315.1 of Petromyzon marinus. Classification (NCBI taxonomy): domain Eukaryota; kingdom Metazoa; phylum Chordata; class Hyperoartia; order Petromyzontiformes; family Petromyzontidae; genus Petromyzon; species Petromyzon marinus. Next base: position 1,691,233 of record NW_027423612.1, read on the forward strand.
GTGAGACTCCCACAGGGTTCAGTGTTAATCAGCGAGATTCCCATAGGGTTCAGTGTTAATCAGTGAGACTCCCACAGGGTTCAGTGTTAATCAGTGAGACTCCCATTGGGTCAGTATTAATCGGTGAGACTCCCATAGGGTTCAGTGTTAATCAGTGAGACTCCCTTAGGGTTCAGTGTTAATCAGTGAGACTACCACAGGGTGCAGTGTTAATCAGTGAAATTCCCACAGGTTTCAGTGTTAATCAGTGAGACTCCCACAGGGTTCAGTGTTAATCAGTGAGACTCCCATAGGGTTCAGTGTTAATCAGTGAGACTCCCACAGGGTTCAGTGTTTATCAGTGAGACTCCCATAGGGTTCAGTGTTAATCAGTGAGACTCCCATAGGGTTCAGTGTTAATCAGTCAGACTCCCATAGGGTTCAGTGTTAATCAGTGAGACTCCCATAGGGTTCGATGTTAATCAGTGAGACTCCCATAGGGTTCAGTGTTAATCAGTGAGACTCCCATAGGGTTCAGTGTTAATCAGTGAGACTCCCACAGGGTTCATGTGTTAATCAGTGAGACTCCCTTAGGGTTCAGTGTTAATCAATGAGACTCCCATAGGGTTCAGTGTTAATCAGTGAGACTCCAACAGGGTTCAGTGTTAATCAGTGAGACTCCCACAGGGTTCAGTGTTAATCAGTGAGATTCCCACAGGGTTCAGTGTTAATCAGTGAGACTCCCATAGTGTTCAGTGTAAATTACTGAGACTCCCATTGGGTTCGGTGTTAATCAGTGAGACTCCCATAGGGTTCAGTTTTAATCAGTGAGACTCCCATAGGGTTCAGTTTTAATCAGTGAGACTCCCATAGGGTTCAGTGTTTATCAATGAGACTCCCATAGGGTTCAGTGTTAATCAGTGAGACTCCCATAGGGTTCAGTGTTAATCAGTGAGACTCCCCTAGGGTTCAGTGTTAATCAGTGAGACTCCCACAGGGTTCAGTGTTAATCAGTGAGACACCCACAGGGTTCTGTGTTAATCAGTGAGACTCCCATAGTGTTCAGTGTTAATCAGTGAGACTCCCACAGGGCTCAGTTTTAATCATTGAGACTCCCATAGGGTCAAGTGTTAATCAGTGAGACTCTCACAGGGTTCAGTGTTAATCAGTGAGACTCCCATAGGGTTCAGTGTTAATCAGTGAGACTCCCACAGGGTTCAGTGTTAATCAGCGAGATTCCCATAGGGTTCAGTGTTAATCAGTGAGACTCCCACAGGGTTCAGTGTTAATCAGTGAGACTCCCATTGGGTCAGTATTAATCGGTGAGACTCCCATAGGGTTCAGTGTTAATCAGTGAGACTCCCTTAGGGTTCAGTGTTAATCAGTGAGACTCCCACAGGGTTCAGTGTTAATCAGTGAGACTCCCATAGGGTTCAGTGTTAATCAGTGAGACTCCCACAGGGTTCAGTGTTTATCAGTGAGACTCCCATAGGGTTCAGTGTTAATCAGTGAGACTCCCATAGGGTTCAGTGTTAATCAGTGAGGCTCCCATAGGGTTCAGTGTTAATCAGTGAGACTACCACAGGGTTCAGTGTTAATCAGTGAAATTCCCACAGGGTTCAGTGTTAATCAGTGAGACTCCCACAGGGTTCAGTGTTAATCAGTGAGACTCCCATAGGGTTCAGTGTTAATCAGTGAGACTCCCACAGGGTTCAGTGTTTATCAGTGAGACTCCCATAGGGTTCAGTGTTAATCAGTGAGACTCCCACAGGGTTCAGTGTTAATCAGTGAGACTCCCACAGGGTCCAGTGTTAATCATTGAGACTCCCACAGGGTTCAGTGTTAATCAGTAAGACTCCCACAGGGCCCAGTGTTAATCAGTGAGACTCCAATAGGGTTCGGAGTTAATCAATGAGACTCCCATAGGGTTCAGTGTTAATCAGTGAGACTCCCATAGGGTTCGGTGTTAATCAGTGAGACTCCCATAGGGTTCAGTGTTAATCAGTGAGACTCCCATAGGGTTCAGTGTTAATCAGTGAGACTCCCACAGGGTTCATGTGTTAATCAGTGAGACTCCCTCAGGGTTCAGTGTTAATCAGTGAGACTCCCACAGGGTTCAGTGTTAATCAGTGAGACTCCCACAGGGTTCAGTGTTAATCAATGAGACTCCCACAGGGTTCAGTGTTAATCAATGAGACTCCCATAGGGTTCAGTGTTAATCAGTGAGACTCCCATAGGGTTCAGTGTTAATCAGTGAGACTCCCACAGGGTTCAGTGTTAATCATTGAGACTCCCACAGGGTTCAGTTTTAATCAGTGAGACTCCCACAGGGTTCAGTATTAATCGGTGAGACTCCCATAGGGTTCAGTGTTAATCAGTGAGACTCCCATAGGGTTCGTTGTTAATCAGTGAGACTCCCATAGGGTTCAGTGTTAATCAGTGAAACTCCCATAGGGTTCGATGTTAATCAGTGAGACTCCCATAGGGTGCAGTGTTAATCAGTGAGACTCCCATAGGGTTCAGTGTTAATCAGTGAGACTCCCACAGGGTTCATGTGTTAATCAGTGAGACTCCCATAGGGTTCAGTGTTAATCAATGAGACTCCCATAGGGTTCAGTGTTAATCAGTGAGACTCCAACAGGGTTCAGTGTTAATCAGTGAGACTCCCATAGGGTTCAGTGTTAATCAATGAGACTCCCATAGGGTTCAGTGTTAATCAGTGAGACTCCCATAGGGTTCAGTGTTAATCAGTGAGACTCCCATAGGGTTCAGTGTTAATCAGTGAGACTCCCACAGGGTTCATGTGTTAATCAGTGAGACTCCCTCAGGGTTCAGTGTTAATCAGTGAGACTCCCACAGGGTTCAGTGTTAATCAGTGAGACTCCCACAGGGTTCAGTGTTAATCAATGAGACTCCCACAGGGTTCAGTTTTAATCAATGAGACTCCCACAGTGTTCAGTATTAATCGGTGAGACTCCCATAGGGTTCAGTGTTAATCAGTGAGACTCCCATAGGGTTCGTTGTTAATCAGTGTGACTCCCATAGGGTTCAGTGTTAATCAGTGAGACTCCCATAGGGTTCGATGTTAATCAGTGAGACTCCCATAGGGTGCAGTGTTAATCAGTGAGACTCCCATAGGGTTAAGTGTTAATCAGTGAGACTCCCACAGGGTTCATGTGTTAATCAGTGAGACTCCCATAGGGTTCAGTGTTAATCAATGAGACTCCCATAGGGTTCAGTGTTAATCAGTGAGACTCCAACAGGGTTCAGTGTTAATCAGTGAGACTCCCACAGGGTTCAGTGTTAATCAGTGAGATTCCCACAGGGTTCAGTGTTAATCAGTGAGACTCCCATAGTGTTCAGTGTAAATCACTAAGACTCCCATTGGGTTCGGTGTTAATCAGTGAGACTCCCATAGGGTTCAGTTTTAATCAGTGAGACTCCCATAGGGTTCAGTTTTAATCAGTGAGACTCCCATAGGGTTCAGTGTTAATCAGTGAGACTCCCATAGGGTTCAGTGTTAATCAGTGAGACTCCCATAGGGTTCAGTGTTAATCAGTGAGACTCCCATAGGGTTCAGGGTTAATCAGTGAGACTCCCACAGGGTTCAGTGTTAATCAGTGAGACACCCACAGGGTTCTGTGTTAATCAGTGAGACTCCCATAGGGTTCAGTGTTAATCAGTGAGACTCCCACAGGGTTCAGTGTTAATCAGTGAGACTCTCATAGGGTCCAGTGTTAATCAGTGAGAATCTCACAGGGTTCAGTGTTAATCAGTGAGACTCCCACAGGGTTCAGTGTTAATCAGTGAGATTCCCATAGGGTTCAGTGTTAATCAGTGAGACTCCCACAGGGTTCAGTGTTAATCAGTGAGACTCCCATTGGGTCAGTATTAATCGGTGAGACTCCCATAGGGTTCAGTGTTAATCAGTGAGACTCCCTTAGGGTTCAGTGTTAATCAGTGAGACTACCACAGTGTGCAGTGTTAATCAGTGAAATTCCCACAGGTTTCAGTGTTAATCAGTGAGACTCCCACAGGGTTCAGTGTTAATCAGTGAGACTCCCATAGGGTTCAGTGTTAATCAGTGAGACTCCCACAGGGTTCAGTGTTTATCAGTGAGACTCCCATAGGGTTCAGTGTTAATCAGTGAGACTCCCATAGGGTTCAGTGTTAATCAGTCAGACTCCCATAGGGTTCAGTGTTAATCAGTGAGACTCCCATAGGGTTCGATGTTAATCAGTGAGACTCCCATAGGGTTCAGTGTTAATCAGTGAGACTCCCATAGGGTTCAGTGTTAATCAGTGAGACTCCCACAGGGTTCATGTGTTAATCAGTGAGACTCCCTTAGGGTTCAGTGTTAATCAATGAGACTCCCATAGGGTTCAGTGTTAATCAGTGAGACTCCAACAGGGTTCAGTGTTAATCAGTGAGACTCCCACAGGGTTCAGTGTTAATCAGTGAGATTCCCACAGGGTTCAGTGTTAATCAGTGAGACTCCCATAGTGTTCAGTGTAAATTACTGAGACTCCCATTGGGTTCGGTGTTAATCAGTGAGACTCCCATAGGGTTCAGTTTTAATCAGTGAGACTCCCATAGGGTTCAGTTTTAATCAGTGAGACTCCCATAGGGTTCAGTGTTTATCAGTGAGACTCCCATAGGGTTCAGTGTTAATCAGTGAGACTCCCATAGGGTTCAGTGTTAATCAGTGAGACTCCCCTAGGGTTCAGTGTTAATCAGTGAGACTCCCACAGGGTTCAGTGTTAATCAGTGAGACACCCACAGGGTTCTGTGTTAATCAGTGAGACTCCCATAGGGTTCAGTGTTAATCAGTGAGACTCCCACAGGGCTCAGTTTTAATCATTGAGACTCCCATAGGGTCCAGTGTTAATCAGTGAGACTCTCACAGGGTTCAGTGTTAATCAGTGAGACTCCCATAGGGTTCAGTGTTAATCAGTGAGACTCCCACAGGGTTCAGTGTTAATCAGCGAGATTCCCATAGGGTTCAGTGTTAATCAGTGAGACTCCCACAGGGTTCAGTGTTAATCAGTGAGACTCCCATTGGGTCAGTATTAATCGGTGAGACTCCCATAGGGTTCAGTGTTAATCAGTGAGACTCCCTTAGGGTTCAGTGTTAATCAGTGAGACTCCCACAGGGTTCAGTGTTAATCAGTGAGACTCCCATAGGGTTCAGTGTTAATCAGTGAGACTCCCACAGGGTTCAGTGTTTATCAGTGAGACTCCCATAGGGTTCAGTGTTAATCAGTGAGACTCCCATAGGGTTCAGTGTTAATCAGTGAGACTCCCATAGGGTTCGATGTTAATCAGTGAGACTCCCATAGGGTTCAGTGTTAATCAGTGAGACTCCCATATTGTTCAGTGTTAATCAGTGAGACTCCCACAGGGTTCAATGTTAATCAGTGAGACTCCCATAGGGTTCAGTGTTAATCAGTGAGACTCCCATAGGGTTCAGTGTTAATCAGTGAGACTCCCACAGGGTTCAGTGTTAATTAGTGAGACACCCACAGGGTTCTGTGTTAATCAGTGAGACTCCCATAGGGTTCAGTGTTAATCAGTGAAACTCCCACAGGGTTCAGTGTTAATCAGTGAGACTCCCATAGGGTCCAGTGTTAATCAGTGAGACTCTCACAGGGTTCAGTGTTAATCAGTGAGACTCCCATAGGGTTCAGTGTTAATCAGTGAGACTCCCTCAGGGTTCAGTGTTAATCAGTGAGACTCCCATAGGGTTCAGTGTTAATCAGTGAGACTCCCATAGGGTTCAGTGTTAATCAGTGAGACTCCCATATTGTTCAGTGTTAATCAGTGAGACTCCCACAGGGTTCAATGTTAATCAGTGAGACTCCCATAGGGTTCAGTGTTAATCAGTGAGACTCCCATAGGGTTCAGTGTTAATCAGTGAGACTCCCACAGGGTTCAGTGTTAATTAGTGAGACACCCACAGGGTTCTGTGTTAATCAGTGAGACTCCCATAGGGTTCAGTGTTAATCAGTGAAACTCCCACAGGGTTCAGTGTTAATCAGTGAGACTCCCATAGGGTCCAGTGTTAATCAGTGAGACTCTCACAGGGTTCAGTGTTAATCAGTGAGACTCCCATAGGGTTCAGTGTTAATCAGTGAGACTCCCTCAGGGTTCAGTGTTAATCAGTGAGACTCCCATAGGGTTCAGTGTTAATCAGTGAGACTCCCATAGGGTTCAGTGTTAATCAGTGAGACTCCCACAGGGTTCATGTGTTAATCAGTGAGACTCCCTCAGGGTTCAGTGTTAATCAGTGAGACTCCCACAGGGTTCAGTGTTAATCAGTGAGACTCCCACAGGGTTCAGTGTTAATCAATGAGACTCCCACAGGGTTCAGTGTTAATCAATGAGACTCCCATAGGGTTCAGTGTTAATCAGTGAGATTCCCATAGGGTTCAGTGTTAATCAGTGAGACTCCCATAGGGTGCAGTGTTAATCAGTGAGACTCCCATAGGGTTCAGTGTTAATCAGTGAGACTCCCACAGGGTTCATGTGTTAATCAGTGAGACTCCCATAGGGTTCAGTGTTAATCAATGAGACTCCCATAGGGTTCAGTGTTAATCAGTGAGACTCCAACAGGGTTCAGTGTTAATCAGTGAGACTCCCACAGGGTTCAGTGTTAATCAGTGAGATTCCCACAGGGTTCATTGTTAATCAGTGAGACTCCCATTGGGTCAGTATTAATCGGTGAGACTCCCATAGGGTTCAGTGTTAATCAGAGAGACTCCCTTAGGGTTCAGTGTTAATCAGTGAGACTACCACAGGGTGCAGTGTTAATCAGTGAAATTCCCACAGGTTTCAGTGTTAATCAGTGAGACTCCCACAGGGTTCAGTGTTAATCAGTGAGACTCCCATAGGGTTCAGTGTTTATCAGTGAGACTCCCATAGGGTTCAGTGTTAATCAGTGAGACTCCCATAGGGTTCAGTGTTAATCAGTCAGACTCCCATAGGGTTCAGTGTTAATCAGTGAGACTCCCATAGGGTTCGATGTTAATCAGTGAGACTCCCATAGGGTTCAGTGTTAATCAGTGAGACTCCCATAGGGTTCAGTGTTAATCAGTGAGACTCCCACAGGGTTCATGTGCTAATCAGTGAGACTCCCATAGGGTTCAGTGTTAATCAATGAGACTCCCATAGGGTTCAGTGTTAATCAGTGAGACTCCAACAGGGTTCAGTGTTAATCAGTGAGACTCCCACAGGGTTCAGTGTTAATCAGTGAGATTCCCACAGGGTTCAGTGTTAATCAGTGAGACTCCCATAGTGTTCAGTGTAAATCACTGAGACTCCCATTGGGTTCGGTGTTAATCAGTGAGACTCCCATAGGGTTCAGTTTTAATCAGTGAGACTCCCATAGGGTTCAGTTTTAATCAGTGAGACTCCCATAGGGTTCAGTGTTAATCAGTGAGACTCCCATAGGGTTCAGTGTTAATCAGTGAGACTCCCATAGGGTTCAGTGTTAATCAGTGAGACTCCCACAGGGCTCAGTTTTAATCATTGAGACTCCTATAGGGTCCAGTGTTAATCAGTGAGACTCTCACAGGGTTCAGTGTTAATCAGTGAGACTCCCATAGGGTTCAGTGTTAATCAGTGAGACTCCCACAGGGTTCAGTGTTAATCAGCGAGATTCCCATAGGGTTCAGTGTTAATCAGTGAGACTCCCACAGGGTTCAGTGTTAATCAGTGAGACTCCCATTGGGTCAGTATTAATCGGTGAGACTCCCATAGGGTTCAGTGTTAATCAGTGAGACTCCCTTAGGGTTCAGTGTTAATCAGTGAGACTCCCACAGGGTTCAGTGTTAATCAGTAAGACTCCCATAGGGTTCAGTGTTAATCAGTGAGACTCCCACAGGGTTCAGTGTTTATCAGTGAGACTCCCATAGGGTTCAGTGTTAATCAGTGAGACTCCCATAGGGTTCAGTGTTAATCAGTGAGACTCCCATAGGGTTCGATGTTAATCAGTGAGACTCCCATAGGGTTCAGTGTTAATCAGTGAGACTCCCATATTGTTCAGTGTTAATCAGTGAGACTCCCACAGGGTTCAATGTTAATCAGTGAGACTCCCATAGGGTTCAGTGTTAATCAGTGAGACTCCCATAGGGTTCAGTGTTAATCAGTGAGACTCCCACAGGGTTCAGTGTTAATTAGTGAGACACCCACAGGGTTCTGTGTTAATCAGTGAGACTCCCATAGGGTTCAGTGTTAATCAGTGAAACTCCCACAGGGTTCAGTGTTAATCAGTGAGACTCCCATAGGGTCCAGTGTTAATCAGTGAGACTCTCACAGGGTTCAGTGTTAATCAGTGAGACTCCCATAGGGTTCAGTGTTAATCAGTGAGACTCCCTCAGGGTTCAGTGTTAATCAGTGAGACTCCCATAGGGTTCAGTGTTAATCAGTGAGACTCCCAGAGGGTTCAGTGTTAATCAGTGAGACTCCCACAGGGTTCATGTGTTAATCAGTGAGACTCCCTCAGGGTTCAGTGTTAATCAGTGAGACTCCCACAGGGTTCAGTGTTAATCAGTGAGACTCCCACAGGGTTCAGTGTTAATCAATGAGACTCCCACAGGGTTCAGTGTTAATCAATGAGACTCCCATAGGGTTCAGTGTTAATCAGTGAGACTCCCATAGGGTTCAGTGTTAATCAGTGAGACTCCCATAGGGTGCAGTGTTAATCAGTGAGACTCCCATAGGGTTCAGTGTTAATCAGTGAGACTCCCACAGGGTTCATGTGTTAATCAGTGAGACTCCCATAGGGTTCAGTGTTAATCAATGAGACTCCCATAGGGTTCAGTGTTAATCAGTGAGACTCCAACAGGGTTCAGTGTTAATCAGTGAGACTCCCACAGGGTTCAGTGTTAATCAGTGAGATTCCCACAGGGTTCATTGTTAATCAGTGAGACTCCCATAGTGTTCAGTGTAAATCAATGAGACTCCCATTGGGTTCGGTGTTAATCAGTGAGACTCCCATAGGGTTCAGTTTTAATCAGTGAGACTCCCATAGGGTTCAGTTTTAATCAGTGAGACTCCCATAGGGTTCAGTGTTAATCAGTGAGACTCCCATAGGGTTCAGTGTTAATCAGTGAGACTCCCATAGGGTTCAGTGTTAATCAGTGAGACTCCCATAGGGTTCAGTGTTAATCAGTGAGACTCCCACAGGGTTCAGTGTTAATCAGTGAGACACCCACAGGGTTCTGTGTTAATCAGTGAGACTCCCATAGGGTTCAGTGTTAATCAGTGAGACTCTCACAGGGTTCAGTGTTAATCAGTGAGACTCCCACAGGGTTCAGTGTTAATCAGCGAGATTCCCATAGGGTTCAGTGTTAATCAGTGAGACTCCCACAGGGTTCAGTGTTAATCAGTGAGACTCCCATTGGGTCAGTATTAATCGGTGAGACTCCCATAGGGTTCAGTGTTAATCAGAGAGACTCCCTTAGGGTTCAGTGTTAATCAGTGAGACTACCACAGGGTGCAGTGTTAATCAGTGAAATTCCCACAGGTTTCACTGTTAATCAGTGAGACTCCCACAGGGTTCAGTGTTAATCAGTGAGACTCCCATAGGGTTCAGTGTTTATCAGTGAGACTCCCATAGGGTTCAGTGTTAATCAGTGAGACTCCCATAGGGTTCAGTGTTAATCAGTCAGACTCCCATAGGGTTCAGTGTTAATCAGTGAGACTCCCATAGGGTTCGATGTTAATCAGTGAGACTCCCATAGGGTTCAGTGTTAATCAGTGAGACTCCCATAGGGTTCAGTGTTAATCAGTGAGACTCCCACAGGGTTCATGTGCTAATCAGTGAGACTCCCATAGGGTTCAGTGTTAATCAATGAGACTCCCATAGGGTTCAGTGTTAATCAGTGAGACTCCAACAGGGTTCAGTGTTAATCAGTGAGACTCCCACAGGGTTCAGTGTTAATCAGTGAGATTCCCACAGGGTTCAGTGTTAATCAGTGAGACTCCCATAGTGTTCAGTGTAAATCACTGAGACTCCCATTGGGTTCGGTGTTAATCAGTGAGACTCCCATAGGGTTCAGTTTTAATCAGTGAGACTCCCATAGGGTTCAGTTTTAATCAGTGAGACTCCCATAGGGTTCAGTGTTAATCAGTGAGACTCCCATAGGGTTCAGTGTTAATCAGTGAGACTCCCATAGGGTTCAGTGTTAATCAGTGAGCCTCCCCTAGGGTTCAGTGTTAATCAGTGAGACTCCCACAGGGTTCAGTGTTAATCAGTGAGACACCCACAGGGTTCTGTGTTAATCAGTGAGACTCCCATAGGGTTCAGTGTTAATCAGTGAGACTCCCACAGGGTTCAGTGTTAATTAGTGAGACTCCCATAGGGTCCAGTGTTAATCAGTGAGACTCTCACAGGGTTCAGTGTTTATCAGTGAGACTCCCATAGGGTTCAGTGTTAATCAGTGAGACTCCCATAGGGTTCAGTGTTAATCAGTGAGACTCCCATAGGGTTCGATGTTAATCAGTGAGACTACCACAGGGTGCAGTGTTAATCAGTGAAATTCCCACAGGTTTCAGTGTTAATCAGTGAGACTCCCACAGGGTTCAGTGTTAATCAGTGAGACTCCCATAGGGTTCAGTGTTTATCAGTGAGACTCCCATAGGGTTCAGTGTTAATCAGTGAGACTCCCATAGGGTTCAGTGTTAATCAGTCAGACTCCCATAGGGTTCAGTGTTAATCAGTGAGACTCCCATAGGGTTCGATGTTAATCAGTGAGACTCCCATAGGGTTCAGTGTTAATCAGTGAGACTCCCATAGGGTTCAGTGTTAATCAGTGAGACTCCCACAGGGTTCATGTGCTAATCAGTGAGACTCCCATAGGGTTCAGTGTTAATCAATGAGACTCCCATAGGGTTCAGTGTTAATCAGTGAGACTCCAACAGGGTTCAGTGTTAATCAGTGAGACTCCCACAGGGTTCAGTGTTAATCAGTGAGATTCCCACAGGGTTCAGTGTTAATCAGTGAGACTCCCATAGTGTTCAGTGTAAATCACTGAGACTCCCATTGGGTTCGGTGTTAATCAGTGAGACTCCCATAGGGTTCAGTTTTAATCAGTGAGACTCCCATAGGGTTCAGTTTTAATCAGTGAGACTCCCATAGGGTTCAGTGTTAATCAGTGAGACTCCCATAGGGTTCAGTGTTAATCAGTGAGACTCCCATAGGGTTCAGTGTTAATCAGTGAGACTCCCCTAGGGTTCAGTGTTAATCAGTGAGACTCCCACAGGGTTCAGTGTTAATCAGTGAGACACCCACAGGGTTCTGTGTTAATCAGTGAGACTCCCATAGGGTTCAGTGTTAATCAGTGAGACTCCCACAGGGTTCAGTGTTAATTAGTGAGACTCCCATAGGGTCCAGTGTTAATCAGTGAGACTCTCACAGGGTTCAGTGTTAATCAGTGAGACTCCCATAGGGTTCAGTGTTAATCAGTGAGACTCCCACATGGTTCAGTGTTAATCAACGAGATTCCCATAGGGTTCAGTGTTAATCAGTGAGACTCCCACAGGGTTCAGTGTTAATCAGTGAGACTCCCATTGGGTCAGTATTAATCGGTGAGACTCCCATAGGGTTCAGTGTTAATCAGTGAGACTCCCTTAGGGTTCAGTGGTTAATCAGTGAGACTACCACAGGGTTCAGTGTTAATCAGTGAAATTCCCACAGGTTTCAGTGTTAATCAGTGAGACTCCCACAGGGTTCAGTGTTAATCAGTGAGACTCCCATAGGGTTCAGTGTTAATCAGTGAGACTCCCACAGGGTTCAGTGTTTATCAGTGAGACTCCCATAGGGTTCAGTGTTAATCAGTGAGACTCCCATAGGGTTCAGTGTTAATCAGTGAGACTCCCATAGGGTTCGATGTTAATCAGTGAGACTCCCATAGGGTTCAGTGTTAATCAGTGAGACTCCCATAGGGTTCGATGTTAATCAGTGAGACTCCCACAGGGTTCAGTGTTAATCAGTGAGACTCCCATAGGGTTCAGTGTTAATCAGTGAGACTCCCATAGGGTTCAGTCTTAATCAGTGAGACTCCCACAGGGTTCAGTGTTAATTAGTGAGACACCCACAGGGTTCTGTGTTAATCAGTGAGACTCCCATAGGGTTCAGTGTTAATCAGTGAGACTCCCACAGGGTTCAGTGTTAATCAGTGAGACTCCCATAGGGTTCGATGTTAATCAGTGAGACTCCCATAGGGTTCAGTGTTAATCAGTGAGACTCCCATAGGGTTCAGTGTTAATCAGTGAGACTCCCACAGGGTTCATGTGCTAATCAGTGAGACTCCCATAGGGTTCAGTGTTAATCAATGAGACTCCCATAGGGTTCAGTGTTAATCAGTGAGACTCCAACAGGGTTCAGTGTTGATCAGTGAGACTCCCACAGGGTTCAGTGTTAATCAGTGAGATTCCCACAGGGTTCAGTGTTAATCAGTGAGACTCCCATAGTGTTCAGTGTAAATCACTGAGACTCCCATTGGGTTCGGTGTTAATCAGTGAGACTCCCATAGGGTTCAGTTTTAATCAGTGAGACTCCCATAGGGTTCAGTTTTAATCAGTGAGACTCCCATAGGGTTCAGTGTTAATCAGTGAGACTCCCATAGGGTTCAGTGTTAATCAGTGAGACTCCCCTAGGGTTCAGTGTTAATCAGTGAGACTCCCACAGGGTTCAGTGTTAATCAGTGAGACACCCACAGGGTTCTGTGTTAATCAGTGAGACTCCCATAGGGTTCAGTGTTAATCAGTGAGACTCCCACAGGGTTCAGTGTTAATTAGTGAGACTCCCATAGGGTCCAGTGTTAATCAGTGAGACTCTCACAGGGTTCAGTGTTAATCAGTGAGACTCCCATAGGGTTCAGTGTTAATCAGTGAGACTCCCACATGGTTCAGTGTTAATCAGCGAGATTCCCATAGGGTTCAGTGTTAATCAGTGAGACTCCCACAGGGTTCAGTGTTAATCAGTGAGACTCCCATTGGGTCAGTATTAATCGGTGAGACTCCCATAGGGTTCAGTGTTAATCAGTGAGACTCCCTTAGGGTTCAGTGGTTAATCAGTGAGACTACCACAGGGTTCAGTGTTAATCAGTGAAATTCCCACAGGTTTCAGTGTTAATCAGTGAGACTCCCACAGGGTTCAGTGTTAATCAGTGAGACTCCCATAGGGTTCAGTGTTAATCAGTGAGACTCCCACAGGGTTCAGTGTTTATCAGTGAGACTCCCATAGGGTTCAGTGTTAATCAGTGAGACTCCCATAGGGTTCAGTGTTAATCAGTGAGACTCCCATAGGGTTCGATGTTAATCAGTGAGACTCCCATAGGGTTCAGTGTTAATCAGTGAGACTCCCATAGGGTTTGGTGTTAATCAGTGAGACTCCCACAGGGTTCAGTGTTAATCAGTGAGACTCCCATAGGGTTCAGTGTTAATCAGTGAGACTCCCATAGGGTTCAGTGTTAATCAGTGAGACTCCCACAGGGTTCAGTGTTAATTAGTGAGACACCCACAGGGTTCTGTGTTAATCAGTGAGACTCCCATAGGGTTCAGTGTTAATCAGTGAGACTCCCACAGGGTTCAGTGTTAATCAGTGAGACTCCCATAGGGTTCAGTGTTAATCAGTGAGACTCCCACAGGGTTCATGTGCTAATCAGTGAGACTCCCATAGGGTTCAGTGTTAATCAATTAGACTCCCATAGGGTTCAGTGTTAATCAGTGAGACTCCAACAGGGTTCAGTGTTAATCAGTGAGACTCCCACAGGGTTCAGTGTTAATCAGTGAGATTCCCACAGGGTTCAGTGTTAATCAGTGAGACTCCCATAGTGTTCAGTGTAAATCACTGAGACTCCCATTGGGTCCGGTGTTAATCAGTGAGACTCCCATAGGGTTCAGTTTTAATCAGTGAGACTCCCATAGGGTTCAGTTTTAATCAGTGAGACTCCAATAGGGTTCAGTGTTAATCAGTGAGACTCCCACAGGGTTCAGTGTTAATCAGTGAGACTCCCACAGGGTTCAGTGTTAATCAGTGAGATTCCCACAGGGTTCAGTGTTAATCATTGAGACTCCCATAGTGTTCAGTGTAAATCACTGAGACTCCCATTGGGTTCGGTGTTAATCAGTGAGACTCCCATAGGGTTCAGTTTTAATCAGTGAGACTCCCATAGGGTTCAGTTTTAATCAGTGAGACTCCCATAGGGTTCAGTGTTAATCAGTGAGACTCCCATAGGGTTCAGTGTTAATCAGTGAGACTCACCTAGGGTTCAGTGTTAATCAGTGAGACTCCCACAGGGTTCAGTGTTAATCAGTGAGACACCCACAGGGTTCTGTGTTAATCAGTGAGACTCCCATAGGGTTCAGTGTTAATCAGTGAGACTCCCACAGGGTTCAGTGTTAATCAGTGAGACTCCCATAGGGTCCAGTGTTAATCAGTGAGACTCTCACAGGGTTCAGTGTTAATCAGTGAGACTCCCATAGGGTTCAGAGTTAATCAGTGAGACTCCCATAGGGTTCAGTTTTAATCAGTGAGACTCCCATAGGGTTCAGTGTTAATCAGTGAGACTCCCATAGGGTTCAGTGTTAATCAGTGAGACTCCCCTAGGGTTCAGTGTTAATCAGTGAGACTCCCACAGGGTTCAGTGTTAATCAGTGAGACACCCACAGGGTTCTGTGTTAATCAGTGAGACTCCCATAGGGTTCAGTGTTAATCAGTGAGACTCCCACAGGGTTCAGTGTTAATCAGTGAGACTCCCATAGGGTCCAGTGTTAATCAGTGAGACTCTCACATGGTTCAGTGTTAATCAGTGAGACTCCCATAGGGTTCAGAGTTAATCAGTGAGACTCCCACAGGGTTCAGTGTTAATCAGCGAGATTCCCATAGGGTTCAGTGTTAATCAGTGAGACTCCCACAGGGTTCAGTGTTAATCAGTGAGACTCCCATTGGGTCAGTATTAATCGGTGAGACTCCGATAGGGTTCAGTGTTAATCAGTGAGACTCCCTTAGGGTTCAGTGTTAATCAGTGAGACTACCACAGGGTTCAGTGTTAATCAGTGAAATTCCCACAGGTTTCAGTGTTAATCAGTGAGACTCCCACAGGGTTCAGTGTTAATCAGTGAGACACCCATAGGGTTCAGTGTTAATCAGTGAGACTCCCACAGGGTTCAGTGTTTATCAGTGAGACTCCCATATGGTTCAGTGTTAATCAGTGAGACTCCCATAGGGTTCAGTGTTAATCAGTGAGACTCCTATAGGGTTCGATGTTAATCAGTGAGACTCCCATAGGGTTCAGTGTTAATCAGTGAGACTCCCATAGGGGTCGGTGTTAATCAGTGAGACTCCCACAGGGTTCAGTGTTAATCAGTGAGACTCCCATAGGGTTCAGTGTTAATCAGTGAGACTCCCATAGGGTTCAGTGTTAATTAGTGAGACACCCACAGGGTTCTGTGTTAATCAGTGAGACTCCCATAGGGTTCAGTGTTAATCAGTGAGACTCCCACAGGGTTTAGTGTTAATCAGTGAGACTCCCATAGGGGTCGGTGTTAATCAGTGAGACTCCCACAGGGTTCAGTGTTAATCAGTGAGACTCCCATAGGGTTCAGTGTTAATCAGTGAGACTCCCACAGGGTTCAGTGTTAATTAGTGAGACACCCACAGGGTTCTGTGTTAATCAGTGAGACTCCCATAGGGTTCAGTGTTAATCAGTGAGACTCCCACAGGGTTCAGTGTTAATCAGTGAGACTCCCATAGTGTCCAGTGTTAATCAGTGAGACTCTCACAGGGTTCAGTGTTAAGCAGTGAGACTCCCATAGGGTTCAGTGTTAATCAGTGAGACTCCCACAGGGTTCAGTGTTAATCAACGAGATTCCCATAGGGTTCAGTGTTAATCAGTGAGACTCCCACAGGGTTCAGTGTTAATCAGTGAGACTCCCATTGGGTCAGTATTAATCGGTGAGACTCCCATAGGGTTCAGTGTTAATCAGTGAGACTCCCTTAGGGTTCAGTGTTAATCAGTGAGACTACCACAGGGTTCAGTGTTAATCAGTGAAATTCCCACAGGTTTCAATGTTAATCAGTGAGACTCCCACAGGGTTCAGTGTTAATCAGTGAGACTCCCATAGGGTTCAGTGTTAATCAGTGAGACTCCCACAGGGTTCAGTGTTTATCAGTGAGACTCCCATAGGGTTCAGTGTTAATCAGTGAGACTCCCATAGGGTTCAGTGTTAATCAGTGAGACTCCCATAGGGTTCGATGTTAATCAGTGAGACTCCCATAGGGTTCAGTGTTAATCAGTGAGACTCCCATAGGGTTCAGTGTTAATCAATGAGACTCCCATGGGGTTCAGTGTTAATCAGTGAGACTCCAACAGGGTTCAGTGTTAATCAGTGAGACTCCCACAGGGTTCAGTGTTAATCAGTGAGATTCCCACAGGGTTCAGTGTTAATCAGTGAGACTCCCATAGTGTTCAGTGTAAATCACTGAGACTCCCATTGGGTTCGGTGTTAATCAGTGAGACTCCCATAGGGTTCAGTTTTAATCAGTGAGACTCCTATAGGGTTCAGTTTTAATCAGTGAGACTCCCATAGGGTTCAGTGTTAATCAGTGAGACTCCCATAGGGTTCAGTGTTAATCAGTGAGACTCCCATAGGGTTTAGTGTTAATCAGTGAGACTCCCATAGGGTTCAGTGTTAATCAGTGAGACTCCAACAGGGTTCAGTGTTAATCAGTGAGACACCCACAGGGTTCTGTCTTAATCAGTGAGACTCCCATAGGGTTCAGTGTTAATCAGTGAGACTCCGACAGGGTTCAGTGTTAATCAGTGAGACTCCAACAGGGTTCAGTGTTAATCAGTGAGACTCCCACAGGGTTCAGTGTTAATCAGTGAGATTCCCACAGCGTTCAGTGTTAATCAGTGAGACTCCCATAGTGTTCAGTGTAAATCACTGAGACTCCCATTGGGTTCGGTGTTAATCAGTGAGACTCCCATAGGGTTCAGTTTTAATCAGTGAGACTCCCATAGGGTTCACTTTTAATCAGTGAGACTCCCATAGGGTTCAGTTTTAATCAGTGAGACTCCCATAGGGTTCAGTGTTAATCAGTGAGACTCCCATAGGGTTCAGTGTTAATCAGTGAGACTCCACTAGGGTTCAGTGTTAATCAGTGAGACTCCCACAGGGTTCAGTGTTAATCAGTGAGACACCCACAGGGTTCTGTGTTAATCAGTGAGACTCCCATAGGGTTCAGTGTTAATCAGTGAGACTCCCACAGGGTTCAGTGTTAATCAGTGAGACTCCCATAGGGTCCAGTGTTAATCAGTGAGACTCTCACAGGATTCAGTGTTAATCAGTGAGACTCCCATAGGGTTCAGTGTTAATCAGTGAGACTCCCACAGGGTTCAGTGTTAATCAGCGAGATTCCCATAGGGTTCAGTGTTAATCAGTGAGACTCCCACAGGGTTCAGTGTTAATCAGTGAGACTCCCATTGGGTCAGTATTAATCGGTGAGACTCCCATAGGGTTCAGTGTTAATCAGTGAGACTCCCATAGGGTTCAGTGTTAACCAGTGAGACTCCCATAGGGTTCAGTGTTAATCAGTGAGACTCCCATAGGGTTCGATGTTAATCAGTGAGTCTCCCATAGGGTTCAGTGTTAATCAGTGAGACTCCCATAGGGTTCAGTGTTAATCAGTGAGACTCCCACAGGGTTCAGTGTTAATCAGTGAGACTCCCATAGTGTTCAGTGTTAATCAGTGAGACTCCCATAGGGTTCAGTGTTAATCAGTGAGACTCCCACAGGGTTCAGTGTTAATCAGTGAGACACCCACAGGGTTCTGTGTTAATTAGTGAGACTCCCTTAGGGTTCAGTGTTAATCAGTGAGACTCCCACAGGGTTCAGTGTTAATCAGTGAGACTCCCATAGGGTCCAGTGTTAATCAGTGAGACTCTCACAGGGTTCAGTGTTAATCAGTGAGACTCCCATAGGGTTCAGTGTTAATCAGTGAGACTCTCACAGGGTTCAGTGTTAATCAGCGAGATTCCCATAGGGTTCAGTGTTAATCAGTGAGACTCCCACAGGGTTCAATGTTAATCAGTGAGACTCCCATTGGGTCAGTATTAATCGGTGAGACTCCCATAGGGTTCAGTGTTAATCAGTGAGACTCCCTTAGGGTTCAGTGTTAATCAGTGAGACTACCACAGGGTTCAGTGTTAATCAGTGAAATTCCCACAGGTTTCAGTGTTAATCAGTGAGACTCCCACAGGGTTCAGTGTTAATCAGTGAGACTCCCATAGGGTTCAGTGTTAATCAGTGAGACTCCCACAGGGTTCAGTGTTTATCAGTGAGACTCCCATAGGGTTCAGTGTTAATCAGTGAGACTCCCATAGGGTTCAGTGTTAATCAGTGAGACTCCCATAGGGTTCGATGTTAATCAGTGAGAATCCCATAGGGTTCAGTGTTAATCAGTGAGACTCCCATAGGGTCCAGTGTTAATCAGTGAGACTCCCACAGGGTTCATGTGTTAATCAGTGAGACTCTCATAGGGTTCAGTGTTAATCAATGAGACTCCCATAGGGTTCAGTGTTAATCAGTGAGACTCCAACAGGGTTCAGTGTTAATCAGTGAGACTCCCACAGGGTTCAGTGTTAATCAGTGAGATTCCCACAGGGTTCAGTGTTAATCAGTGAGACTCCCATAGTGTTCAGTGTAAATCACTGAGACTCCCATTGGGTTCGGTGTTAATCAGTGAGACTCCCATAGGGTTCAGTTTTAATCAGTGAGACTCCCATAGGGTTCAGTTTTAATCAGTGAGACTCCCATAGGGTTCAGTGTTAATCAGTGAGACTCCCATAGGGTTCAGTATTAATCAGTGAGACTCCCATAGGGTTCAGTGTTAATCAGTGAGACTCCCATAGGGTTCAGTGTTAATCAGTGAGACTCCAACAGGGTTCAGTGTTAATCAGTGAGACACCCACAGGGTTCTGTGTTAATCAGTGAGACTCCCATAGGGTTCAGTGTTAATCATTGAGACTCCCTTAGGGTTCAGTGTTAATCAGTG
Organism: Petromyzon marinus; assembly: GCF_048934315.1. NCBI lineage: Eukaryota > Metazoa > Chordata > Hyperoartia > Petromyzontiformes > Petromyzontidae > Petromyzon > Petromyzon marinus. Next base: position 1,710,275 of record NW_027423612.1, read on the forward strand.
AGACTACCACAGGGTTCAGTGTTAATCAGTGAAATTCCCACAGGTTTCAGTGTTAATCAGTGAGACTCCCACAGGGTTCAGTGTTAATCAGTGAGACTCCCATAGGGTTCAGTGTTAATCAGTGAGACTCCCACAGGGTTCAGTGTTAATCAGCGAGATTCCCATAGGGTTCAGTGTTAATCAGTGAGACTCCCACAGGGTTCAGTGTTAATCAGTGAGACTCCCATTGGGTCAGTATTAATCGGTGAGACTCCCATAGGGTTCAGTGTTAATCAGTGAGACTCCCTTAGGGTTCAGTGGTTAATCAGTGAGACTACCACAGGGTTCAGTGTTAATCAGGGAAATTCCCACAGGTTTCAGTGTTAATCAGTGAGACTCCCACAGGGTTCAGTGTTAATCAGTGAGACTCCCATAGGGTTCAGTGTTAATCAGTGAGACTCCCACAGGGTTCAGTGTTTATCAGTGAGACTCCCATAGGGTTCAGTGTTAATCAGTGAGACTCCCATAGGGTTCAGTGTTAATCAGTGAGACTCCCATAGGGTTCGATGTTAATCAGTGAGACTCCCATAGGGTTCAGTGTTAATCAGTGAGACTCCCATAGGGTTCGGTGTTAATCAGTGAGACTCCCACAGGGTTCAGTTTTAATCAGTGAGACTCCCATAGGGTTCAGTGTTAATCAGTGAGACTCCCATAGGGTTCAGTGTTAATCAGTGAGACTCCCACAGGGTTCAGTGTTAATTAGTGAGACACCCACAGGGTTCTGTGTTAATCAGTGAGACTCCCATAGGGTTCAGTGTTAATCAGTGAGACTCCCACAGGGTTCAGTGTTAATCAGTGAGACTCCCATAGGGTTCAGTGTTAATCAGTGAGACTCCCACAGGGTTCAGTGTTAATCAGCGAGATTCCCATAGGGTTCAGTGTTAATCAGTGAGACTCCCACAGGGTTCAGTGTTAATCAGTGAGACTCCCATTGGGTCAGTATTAATCGGTGAGACTCCCATAGGGTTCAGTGTTAATCAGAGAGACTCCCTTAGGGTTCAGTGTTAATCAGTGAGACTACCACAGGGTGCAGTGTTAATCAGTGAAATTCCCACAGGTTTCAGTGTTAATCAGTGAGACTCCCACAGGGTTCAGTGTTAATCAGTGAGACTCCCATAGGGTTCAGTGTTTATCAGTGAGACTCCCATAGGGTTCAGTGTTAATCAGTGAGACTCCCATAGGGTTCAGTGTTAATCAGTCAGACTCCCATAGGGTTCAGTGTTAATCAGTGAGACTCCCATAGGGTTCGATGTTAATCAGTGAGACTCCCATAGGGTTCAGTGTTAATCAGTGAGACTCCCATAGGGTTCAGTGTTAATCAGTGAGACTCCCACAGGGTTCATGTGCTAATCAGTGAGACTCCCATAGGGTTCAGTGTTAATCAATGAGACTCCCATAGGGTTCAGTGTTAATCAGTGAGACTCCAACAGGGTTCAGTGTTAATCAGTGAGACTCCCACAGGGTTCAGTGTTAATCAGTGAGATTCCCACAGGGTTCAGTGTTAATCAGTGAGACTCCCATAGTGTTCAGTGTAAATCACTGAGACTCCCATTGGGTTCGGTGTTAATCAGTGAGACTCCCATAGGGTTCAGTTTTAATCAGTGAGACTCCCATAGGGTTCAGTTTTAATCAGTGAGACTCCCATAGGGTTCAGTGTTAATCAGTGAGACTCCCATAGGGTTCAGTGTTAATCAGTGAGACTCCCATAGGGTTCAGTGTTAATCAGTGAAACTCCCCTAGGGTTCAGTGTTAATCAGTGAGACTCCCACAGGGTTCAGTGTTAATCAGTGAGACACCCACAGGGTTCTGTGTTAATCAGTGAGACTCCCATAGGGTTCAGTGTTAATCAGTGAGACTCCCACAGGGTTCAGTGTTAATTAGTGAGACTCCCATAGGGTCCAGTGTTAATCAGTGAGACTCTCACAGGGTTCAGTGTTAATCAGTGAGACTCCCATAGGGTTCAGTGTTAATCAGTGAGACTCCCACATGGTTCAGTGTTAATCAGCGAGATTCCCATAGGGTTCAGTGTTAATCAGTGAGACTCCCACAGGGTTCAGTGTTAATCAGTGAGACTCCCATTGGGTCAGTATTAATCGGTGAGACTCCCATAGGGTTCAGTGTTAATCAGTGAGACTCCCTTAGGGTTCAGTGGTTAATCAGTGAGACTACCACAGGGTTCAGTGTTAATCAGTGAAATTCCCACAGGTTTCAGTGTTAATCAGTGAGACTCCCACAGGGTTCAGTGTTAATCAGTGAGACTCCCATAGGGTTCAGTGTTAATCAGTGAGACTCCCACAGGGTTCAGTGTTTATCAGTGAGACTCCCATAGGGTTCAGTGTTAATCAGTGAGACTCCCATAGGGTTCAGTGTTAATCAGTGAGACTCCCATAGGGTTCGATGTTAATCAGTGAGACTCCCATAGGGTTCAGTGTTAATCAGTGAGACTCCCATAGGGTTTGGTGTTAATCAGTGAGACTCCCACAGGGTTCAGTGTTAATCAGTGAGACTCCCATAGGGTTCAGTGTTAATCAGTGAGACTCCCATAGGGTTCAGTGTTAATCAGTGAGACTCCCACAGGGTTCAGTGTTAATTAGTGAGACACCCACAGGGTTCTGTGTTAATCAGTGAGACTCCCATAGGGTTCAGTGTTAATCAGTGAGACTCCCACAGGGTTCAGTGTTAATCAGTGAGACTCCCATAGGGTTCAGTGTTAATCAGTGAGACTCCCACAGGGTTCATGTGCTAATCAGTGAGACTCCCATAGGGTTCAGTGTTAATCAATGAGACTCCCATAGGGTTCAGTGTTAATCAGTGAGACTCCAACAGGGTTCAGTGTTAATCAGTGAGACTCCCACAGGGTTCAGTGTTAATCAGTGAGATTCCCACAGGGTTCAGTGTTAATCAGTGAGACTCCCATAGTGTTCAGTGTAAATCACTGAGACTCCCATTGGGTCCGGTGTTAATCAGTGAGACTCCCATAGGGTTCAGTTTTAATCAGTGAGACTCCCATAGGGTTCAGTTTTAATCAGTGAGACTCCCATAGGGTTCAGTGTTAATCAGTGAGACTCCCACAGGGTTCAGTGTTAATCAGTGAGACTCCCACAGGGTTCAGTGTTAATCAGTGAGATTCCCACAGGGTTCAGTGTTAATCATTGAGACTCCCATAGTGTTCAGTGTAAATCACTGAGACTCCCATTGGGTTCGGTGTTAATCAGTGAGACTCCCATAGGGTTCAGTTTTAATCAGTGAGATTCCCATAGGGTTCAGTGTTAATCAGTGAGACTCCCATAGGGTTCAGTGTTAATCAGTGAGACTCCCCTAGGGTTCAGTGTTAATCAGTGAGACTCCCACAGGGTTCAGTGTTAATCAGTGAGACACCCACAGGGTTCTGTGTTAATCAGTGAGACTCCCATAGGGTTCAGTGTTAATCAGTGAGACTCCCACAGGGTTCAGTGTTAATCAGTGAGACTCCCATAGGGTCCAGTGTTAATCAGTGAGACTCTCACAGGGTTCAGTGTTAATCAGTGAGACTCCCATAGGGTTCAGAGTTAATCAGTGAGACTCCCATAGGGTTCAGTTTTAATCAGTGAGACTCCCATAGGGTTCAGTGTTAATCAGTGAGACTCCCATAGGGTTCAGTGTTAATCAGTGAGACTCCCCTAGGGTTCAGTGTTAATCAGTGAGACTCCCACAGGGTTCAGTGTTAATCAGTGAGACACCCACAGGGTTCTGTGTTAATCAGTGAGACTCCCATAGGGTTCAGTGTTAATCAGTGAGACTCCCACAGGGTTCAGTGTTAATCAGTGAGACTCCCATAGGGTCCAGTGTTAATCAGTGAGACTCTCACATGGTTCAGTGTTAATCAGTGAGACTCCCATAGGGTTCAGAGTTAATCAGTGAGACTCCCACAGGGTTCAGTGTTAATCAGCGAGATTCCCATAGGGTTCAGTGTTAATCAGTGAGACTCCCATTGGGTCAGTATTAATCGGTGAGACTCCCATAGGGTTCAGTGTTAATCAGTGAGACTCCCTTAGGGTTCAGTGTTAATCAGTGAGACTACCACAGGGTTCAGTGTTAATCAGTGAAATTCCCACAGGTTTCAGTGTTAATCAGTGAGACTCCCACAGGGTTCAGTGTTAATCAGTGAGACACCCATAGGGTTCAGTGTTAATCAGTGAGACTCCCACAGGGTTCAGTGTTTATCAGTGAGACTCCCATATGGTTCAGTGTTAATCAGTGAGACTCCCATAGGGTTCAGTGTTAATCAGTGAGACTCCCATAGGGTTCGATGTTAATCAGTGAGACTCCCATAGGGTTCAGTGTTAATCAGTGAGACTCCCATAGGGGTCGGTGTTAATCAGTGAGACTCCCACAGGGTTCAGTGTTAATCAGTGAGACTCCCATAGGGTTCAGTGTTAATCAGTGAGACTCCCATAGGGTTCAGTGTTAATTAGTGAGACACCCACAGGGTTCTGTGTTAATCAGTGAGACTCCCATAGGGTTCAGTGTTAATCAGTGAGACTCCCACAGGGTTTAGTGTTAATCAGTGAGACTCCCATAGGGGTCGGTGTTAATCAGTGAGACTCCCACAGGGTTCAGTGTTAATCAGTGAGACTCCCATAGGGTTCAGTGTTAATCAGTGAGACTCCCACAGGGTTCAGTGTTAATTAGTGAGACACCCACAGGGTTCTGTGTTAATCAGTGAGACTCCCATAGGGTTCAGTGTTAATCAGTGAGACTCCCACAGGGTTCAGTGTTAATCAGTGAGACTCCCATAGGGTCCAGTGTTAATCAGTGAGACTCTCACAGGGTTCAGTGTTAAGCAGTGAGACTCCCATAGGGTTCAGTGTTAATCAGTGAGACTCCCACAGGGTTCAGTGTTAATCAACGAGATTCCCATAGGGTTCAGTGTTAATCAGTGAGACTCCCACAGGGTTCAGTGTTAATCAGTGAGACTCCCATTGGGTCAGTATTAATCGGTGAGACTCCCATAGGGTTCAGTGTTAATCAGTGAGACTCCCTTAGGGTTCAGTGTTAATCAGTGAGACTACCACAGGGTTCAGTGTTAATCAGTGAAATTCCCACAGGTTTCAATGTTAATCAGTGAGACTCCCACAGGGTTCAGTGTTAATCAGTGAGACTCCCATAGGGTTCAGTGTTAATCAGTGAGACTCCCACAGGGTTCAGTGTTTATCAGTGAGACTCCCATAGGGTTCAGTGTTAATCAGTGAGACTCCCATAGGGTTCAGTGTTAATCAGTGAGACTCCCATAGGGTTCGATGTTAATCAGTGAGACTCCCATAGGGTTCAGTGTTAATCAGTGAGACTCCCATAGGGTTCAGTGTTAATCAATGAGACCCCATGGGGTTCAGTGTTAATCAGTGAGACTCCAACAGGGTTCAGTGTTAATCAGTGAGACTCCCACAGGGTTCAGTGTTAATCAGTGAGATTCCCACAGGGTTCAGTGTTAATCAGTGAGACTCCCATAGTGTTCAGTGTAAATCACTGAGACTCCCATTGGGTTCGGTGTTAATCAGTGAGACTCCCATAGGGTTCAGTTTTAATCAGTGAGACTCCTATAGGGTTCAGTTTTAATCAGTGAGACTCCCATAGGGTTCAGTGTTAATCAGTGAGACTCCCATAGGGTTCAGTGTTAATCAGTGAGACTCCCATAGGGTTTAGTGTTAATCAGTGAGACTCCCATAGGGTTCAGTGTTAATCAGTGAGACTCCAACAGGGTTCAGTGTTAATCAGTGAGACACCCACAGGGTTCTGTCTTAATCAGTGAGACTCCCATAGGGTTCAGTGTTAATCAGTGAGACTCCGACAGGGTTCAGTGTTAATCAGTGAGACTCCAACAGGGTTCAGTGTTAATCAGTGAGACTCCCACAGGGTTCAGTGTTAATCAGTGAGATTCCCACAGCGTTCAGTGTTAATCAGTGAGACTCCCATAGTGTTCAGTGTAAATCACTGAGACTCCCATTGGGTTCGGTGTTAATCAGTGAGACTCCCATAGGGTTCAGTTTTAATCAGTGAGAATCCCATAGGGTTCACTTTTAATCAGTGAGACTCCCATAGGGTTCAGTTTTAATCAGTGAGACTCCCATAGGGTTCAGTGTTAATCAGTGAGACTCCCATAGGGTTCAGTGTTAATCAGTGAGACTCCACTAGGGTTCAGTGTTAATCAGTGAGACTCCCACAGGGTTCAGTGTTAATCAGTGAGACACCCACAGGGTTCTGTGTTAATCAGTGAGACTCCCATAGGGTTCAGTGTTAATCAGTGAGACTCCCACAGGGTTCAGTGTTAATCAGTGAGACTCCCATAGGGTCCAGTGTTAATCAGTGAGACTCTCACAGGATTCAGTGTTAATCAGTGAGACTCCCATAGGGTTCAGTGTTAATCAGTGAGACTCCCACAGGGTTCAGTGTTAATCAGCGAGATTCCCATAGGGTTCAGTGTTAATCAGTGAGACTCCCACAGGGTTCAGTGTTAATCAGTGAGACTCCCATTGGGTCAGTATTAATCGGTGAGACTCCCATAGGGTTCAGTGTTAATCAGTGAGACTCCCATAGGGTTCAGTGTTAACCAGTGAGACTCCCATAGGGTTCAGTGTTAATCAGTGAGACTCCCATAGGGTTCGATGTTAATCAGTGAGTCTCCCATAGGGTTCAGTGTTAATCAGTGAGACTCCCATAGGGTTCAGTGTTAATCAGTGAGACTCCCACAGGGTTCAGTGTTAATCAGTGAGACTCCCATAGTGTTCAGTGTTAATCAGTGAGACTCCCATAGGGTTCAGTGTTAATCAGTGAGACTCCCACAGGGTTCAGTGTTAATCAGTGAGACACCCACAGGGTTCTGTGTTAATCAGTGAGACTCCCTTAGGGTTCAGTGTTAACCAGTGAGACTCCCACAGGGTTCAGTGTTAATCAGTGAGACTCCCATAGGGTCCAGTGTTAATCAGTGAGACTCTCACAGGGTTCAGTGTTAATCAGTGAGACTCCCATAGGGTTCAGTGTTAATCAGTGAGACTCTCACAGGGTTCAGTGTTAATCAGCGAGATTCCCATAGGGTTCAGTGCTAATCAGTGAGACTCCCACAGGGTTCAATGTTAATCAGTGAGACTCCCATTGGGTCAGTATTAATCGGTGAGACTCCCATAGGGTTCAGTGTTAATCAGTGAGACTCCCTTAGGGTTCAGTGTTAATCAGTGAGACTACCACAGGGTTCAGTGTTAATCAGTGAAATTCCCACAGGTTTCAGTGTTAATCAGTGAGACTCCCACAGGGTTCAGTGTTAATCAGTGAGACTCCCATAGGGTTCAGTGTTAATCAGTGAGACTCCCACAGGGTTCAGTGTTTATCAGTGAGACTCCCATAGGGTTCAGTGTTAATCAGTGAGACTCCCATAGGGTTCAGTGTTAATCAGTGAGACTCCCATAGGGTTCGATGTTAATCAGTGAGAATCCCATAGGGTTCAGTGTTAATCAGTGAGACTCCCATAGGGTCCAGTGTTAATCAGTGAGACTCCCACAGGGTTCATGTGTTAATCAGTGAGACTCTCATAGGATTCAGTGTTAATCAATGAGACTCCCATAGGGTTCAGTGTTAATCAGTGAGACTCCAACAGGGTTCAGTGTTAATCAGTGAGACTCCCACAGGGTTCAGTGTTAATCAGTGAGATTCCCACAGGGTTCAGTGTTAATCAGTGAGACTCCCATAGTGTTCATTGTAAATCACTGAGACTCCCATTGGGTTCGGTGTTAATCAGTGAGACTCCCATAGGGTTCAGTTTTAATCAGTGAGACTCCCATAGGGTTCAGTTTTAATCAGTGAGACTCCCATAGGGTTCAGTGTTAATCAGTGAGACTCCCATAGGGTTCAGTATTAATCAGTGAGACTCCCATAGGGTTCAGTGTTAATCAGTGAGACTCCCATAGGGTTCAGTGTTAATCAGTGAGACTCCAACAGGGTTCAGTGTTAATCAGTGAGACACCCACAGGGTTCTGTGTTAATCAGTGAGACTCCCATAGGGTTCAGTGTTAATCATTGAGACTCCCTTAGGGTTCAGTGTTAATCAGTGAGACTACCACAGGGTTCAGTGTTAATCAGTGAAATTCCCACAGGTTTCAGTGTTAATCAGTGAGACTCCCACAGGGTTCAGTGTTAATCAGTGAGACTCCCATAGGGTTCAGTGTTAATCAGTGAGACTCCCACAGGGTTCAGTATTTATCAGTGAGACTCCCATAGGGTTCAGTGTTAATCAGTGAGACTCCCATAGGGTTCAGTGTTAATCAGTGAGACTCCCATAGGGTTCGATGTTAATCAGTGAGTCTCCCATAGGGTTCAGTGTTAATCAGTGAGACTCCCATAGGGTTCAGTGTTAATCAGTGAGACTCCCACAGGGTTCAGTGTTAATCAGTGAGACTCCCATAGGGTTCAGTGTTAATCAGTGAGACTCCCATAGGGTTCAGTGTTAATCAGTGAGACTCCCACAGGGTTCAGTGTTAATCAGTGAGACACCCACAGGGTTCTGTGTTAATCAGTGAGACTCCCTTAGGGTTCAGTGTTAATCAGTGAGACTCCCACAGGGTTCAGTGTTAATCAGTGAGACTCCCATAGGGTCCAGTGTTAATCAGTGAGACTCTCACAGGGTTCAGTGTTAATCAGTGAGACTCCCATAGGGTTCAGTGTTAATCAGTGAGACTCTCACAGGGTTCAGTGTTAATCAGCGAGATTCCCATAGGGTTCAGTGTTAATCAGTGAGACTCCCACAGGGTTCAATGTTAATCAGTGAGACTCCCATTGGGTCAGTATTAATCGGTGAGACTCCCATAGGGTTCAGTGTTAATCAGTGAGACTCCCTTAGGGTTCAGTGTTAATCAGTGAGACTACCACAGGGTTCAGTGTTAATCAGTGAAATTCCCACAGGTTTCAGTGTTAATCAGTGAGACTCCCACAGGGTTCAGTGTTTATCAGTGAGACTCCCATAGGGTTCAGTGTTAATCAGTGAGACTCCCATAGGGTTCAGTGTTAATCAGTGAGACTCCCATAGGGTTCGATGTTAATCAGTGAGACTCCCATAGGTTTCAGTGTTAATCAGTGAGACTCCCATAGGGTCCAGTGTTAATCAGTGAGACTCCCACAGGGTTCATGTGTTAATCAGTGAGACTCTCATAGGGTTCAGTGTTAATCAATGAGACTCCCATAGGGTTCAGTGTTAATCAGTGAGACTCCAACAGGGTTCAGTGTTAATCAGTGAGACTCCCACAGGGTTCAGTGTTAATCAGTGAGATTCCCACAGGGTTCAGTGTTAATCAGTGAGACTCCCATAGTGTTCAGTGTAAATCACTGAGACTCCCATTGGGTTCGGTGTTAATCAGTGAGACTCCCATAGGGTTCAGTTTTAATCAGTGAGACTCCCATAGGGTTCAGTTTTAATCAGTGAGACTCCCATAGGGTTCAGTGTTAATCAGTGAGACTCCCATAGGGTTCAGTATTAATCAGTGAGACTCCCATAGGGTTCAGTGTTAATCAGTGAGACTCCCATAGGGTTCAGTGTTAATCAGTGAGACTCCAACAGGGTTCAGTGTTAATCAGTGAGACACCCACAGGGTTCTGTGTTAATCAGTGAGACACCCATAGGGTTCAGTGTTAATCATTGAGACTCCCACAGGGTTCAGTTTTAATCAGTGAGACTCCCATAGGGTCCAGTGTTAATCAGTGAGACTCTCACAGGGTTCAGTGTTAATCAGTGAGACTCCCATAGGGTTCAGTGTTAATCAGTGAGACTCCCACAGGGTTCAGTTTTAATCAGTGAGACACCCACAGGGTTCTGTGTTAATCAGTGAGACTCCCATAGGGTTCAGTGTTAATCAGTGAGACTCCCACAGGGTTCAGTGTTAATCAGTGAGACTCCCATAGGGTCCAGTGTTAATCAGTGAGACTCTCACAGGGTTCAGTGTTAATCAGTGAGACTCCCATAGGGTTCAGTGTTAATCAGTGAGACTCCCACAGGGTTCAGTGTTAATCAGCGAGATTCCCATAGGGTTCAGTGTTAATCAGTGAGACTCCCACAGGGTTCAATGTTAATCAGTGAGACTCCCATTGGGTCAGTATTAATCGTTGAGACTCCCATAGGGTTCAGTGTTAATCAGTGAGACTCCCTTAGGGTTCAGTGTTAATCAGTGAGACTACCACAGGGTTCAGTGTTAATCTGTGAAATTCCCACAGGTTTCAGTGTTATTCAGTGAGACTCCCACAGGGTTCAGTGTTAATCAGTGAGACTCCCATAGGGTTCAGTGTTAATCAGTGAGACTCCCACAGGGTTCAGTGCTTATCAGTGAGACTCCCATAGGGTTCAGTGTTAATCAGTGAGACTCCCATAGTGTTCAGTGTTAATCAGTGAGACTCCCATAGGGTTCAGTGTTAATCAGTGAGACTCCCATAGGGTCCAGTGTTAATCAGTGAGACTCCCACAGGGTTCATGTGTTAATCAGTGAGACTCTCATAGGGTTCAGTGTTAATCAATGAGACTCCCATAGGGTTCAGTGTTAATCAGTGAGACTCCAACAGGGTTCAGTGTTAATCAGTGAGACTCCCACAGGGTTCAGTGTTAATCAGTGAGATTCCCACAGGGTTCAGTGTTAATCAGTGAGACTCCCATAGTGTTCAGTGTAAATCACTGAGACTCCCATTGGGTTCGGTGTTAATCAGTGAGACTCCCATAGGGTTCAGTTTTAATCAGTGAGACTCCCATAGGGTTCAGTTTTAATCATTGAGACTCCCATAGGGTTCAGTGTTAATCAGTGAGACTCCCACAGGGTTCAGTGTTAATCAGTGAGACACCCACAGGGTTCTGTGTTAATCAGTGAGACTCCCTTAGGGTTCAGTGTTAATCAGTGAGACTCCCACAGGGTTCAGTGTTAATCAGTGAGACTCCCATAGGGTCCAGTGTTAATCAGTGAGACTCTCACAGGGTTCAGTGTTAATCAGTGAGACTCCCATAGGGTTCAGTGTTAATCAGTGAGACTCTCACAGGGTTCAGTGTTAATCAGCGAGATTCCCATAGGGTTCAGTGTTAATCAGTGAGACTCCCACAGGGTTCAATGTTAATCAGTGAGACTCCCATTGGGTCAGTATTAATCGGTGAGACTCCCATAGGGTTCAGTGTTAATCAGTGAGACTCCCTTAGGGTTCAGTGTTAATCAGTGAGACTACCACAGGGTTCAGTGTTAATCAGTGAAATTCCCACAGGTTTCAGTGTTAATCAGTGAGACTCCCACAGGGTTCAGTGTTTATCAGTGAGACTCCCATAGGGTTCAGTGTTAATCAGTGAGACTCCCATAGGGTTCAGTGTTAATCAGTGAGACTCCCATAGGGTTCGATGTTAATCAGTGAGACTCCCATAGGTTTCAGTGTTAATCAGTGAGACTCCCATAGGGTCCAGTGTTAATCAGTGAGACTCCCACAGGGTTCATGTGTTAATCAGTGAGACTCTCATAGGGTTCAGTGTTAATCAATGAGACTCCCATAGGGTTCAGTGTTAATCAGTGAGACTCCAACAGGGTTCAGTGTTAATCAGTGAGACTCCCACAGGGTTCAGTGTTAATCAGTGAGATTCCCACAGGGTTCAGTGTTAATCAGTGAGACTCCCATAGTGTTCAGTGTAAATCACTGAGACTCCCATTGGGTTCGGTGTTAATCAGTGAGACTCCCATAGGGTTCAGTTTTAATCAGTGAGACTCCCATAGGGTTCAGTTTTAATCAGTGAGACTCCCATAGGGTTCAGTGTTAATCAGTGAGACTCCCATAGGGTTCAGTATTAATCAGTGAGACTCCCATAGGGTTCAGTGTTAATCAGTGAGACTCCCATAGGGTTCAGTGTTAATCAGTGAGACTCCCATAGGGTTCGATGTTAATCAGTGAGACTCCCATAGGTTTCAGTGTTAATCAGTGAGACTCCCATAGGGTCCAGTGTTAATCAGTGAGACTCCCACAGGGTTCATGTGTTAATCAGTGAGACTCTCATAGGGTTCAGTGTTAATCAATGAGACTCCCATAGGGTTCAGTGTTAATCAGTGAGACTCCAACAGGGTTCAGTGTTAATCAGTGAGACTCCCACAGGGTTCAGTGTTAATCAGTGAGATTCCCACAGGGTTCAGTGTTAATCAGTGAGACTCCCATAGTGTTCAGTGTAAATCACTGAGACTCCCATTGGGTTCGGTGTTAATCAGTGAGACTCCCATAGGGTTCAGTTTTAATCAGTGAGACTCCCATAGGGTTCAGTTTTAATCAGTGAGACTCCCATAGGGTTCAGTGTTAATCAGTGAGACTCCCATAGGGTTCAGTATTAATCAGTGAGACTCCCATAGGGTTCAGTGTTAATCAGTGAGACTCCCATAGGGTTCAGTGTTAATCAGTGAGACTCCAACAGGGTTCAGTGTTAATCAGTGAGACACCCACAGGGTTCTGTGTTAATCAGTGAGACACCCATAGGGTTCAGTGTTAATCATTGAGACTCCCACAGGGTTCAGTTTTAATCAGTGAGACTCCCATAGGGTCCAGTGTTAATCAGTGAGACTCTCACAGGGTTCAGTGTTAATCAGTGAGACTCCCATAGGGTTCAGTGTTAATCAGTGAGACTCCCACAGGGTTCAGTGTTAATCAGTGAGACACCCACAGGGTTCTGTGTTAATCAGTGAGACTCCCATAGGGTTCAGTGTTAATCAGTGAGACTCCCACAGGGTTCAGTGTTAATCAGTGAGACTCCCATAGGGTCCAGTGTTAATCAGTGAGACTCTCACAGGGTTCAGTGTTAATCAGTGAGACTCCCATAGGGTTCAGTGTTAATCAGTGAGACTCCCACAGGGTTCAGTGTTAATCAGCGAGATTCCCATAGGGTTCAGTGTTAATCAGTGAGACTCCCACAGGGTTCAATGTTAATCAGTGAGACTCCCATTGGGTCAGTATTAATCGTTGAGACTCCCATAGGGTTCAGTGTTAATCAGTGAGACTCCCTTAGGGTTCAGTGTTAATCAGTGAGACTACCACAGGGTTCAGTGTTAATCAGTGAAATTCCCACAGGTTTCAGTGTTATTCAGTGAGACTCCCACAGGGTTCAGTGTTAATCAGTGAGACTCCCATAGGGTTCAGTGTTAATCAGTGAGACTCCCACAGGGTTCAGTGCTTATCAGTGAGACTCCCATAGGGTTCAGTGTTAATCAGTGAGACTCCCATAGTGTTCAGTGTTAATCAGTGAGACTCCCATAGGGTTCAGTGTTAATCAGTGAGACTCCCATAGGGTCCAGTGTTAATCAGTGAGACTCCCACAGGGTTCATGTGTTAATCAGTGAGACTCTCATAGGGTTCAGTGTTAATCAATGAGACTCCCATAGGGTTCAGTGTTAATCAGTGAGATTCCCACAGGGTTCAGTGTTAATCAGTGAGACTCCCATAGTGTTCAGTGTAAATCACTGAGACTCCCATTGGGTTCGGTGTTAATCAGTGAGACTCCCATAGGGTTCAGTTTTAATCAGTGAGACTCCCATAGGGTTCAGTTTTAATCAGTGAGACTCCCATAGGGTTCAGTGTTAATCAGTGAGACTCCCATAGGGTTCAGTATTAATCAGTGAGACTCCCATAGGGTTCAGTGTTAATCAGTGAGACTCCCATAGGGTTCAGTGTTAATCAGTGAGACTCCAACAGGGTTCAGTGTTAATCAGTGAGACACCCACAGGGTTCTGTGTTAATCAGTGAGACTCCCATAGGGTTCAGTGTTAATCATTGAGACTCCCACAGGGTTCAGTGTTAATCAGTGAGACTCCCATAGGGTCCAGTGTTAATCAGTGAGACTCTCACAGGGTTCAGTGTTAATCAGTGAGACTCCCATAGGGATCAGTGTTAATCAGTGAGACTCCCACAGGGTTCAGTGTTAATCAACGAGATTCCCATAGGGTTCAGTGTTAATCAGTGAGACTCCCACAGGGTTCAGTGTTAATCAGTGAGACTCCCATTGGGTCAGTATTAATCGGTGAGACTCCCATAGGGTTCAGTGTTAATCAGTGATACTCCCTTAGGGTTCAGTGTTAATCAGTGAGACTACCACAGGGTTCAGTGTTAATCAGTGAAATTCCCACAGGTTTCAGTGTTAATCAGTGAGACTCCCACAGGGTTCAGTGTTAATCAGTGAGACTCCCATAGGGTTCAGTGTTAATCAGTGAGACTCCCACAGGGTTCAGTGTTAATCAGTGAGACTCCCACAGGGTTCAGTGTTAATCAGTGAGACACCCACAGGGTTCTGTGTTAATCAGTGAGACTCCCATAGGGTTCAGTGTTAATCAGTGAGACTCCCACAGGGTTCAGTGTTAATCATTGAGACTCCCATTGGGTCAGTATTAATCGGTGAGACTCCCATAGGGTTCAGTGTTAATCAGTGAGACTCCCTTAGGGTTCAGTGTTAATCAGTGAGACTACCACAGGGTTCAGTGTTAATCAGTGAAATTCCCACAGGTTTCAGTGTTAATCAGTGAGACTCCAACAGGGTTCAGTGTTAATCAGTGAGACTCCCATAGGGTTCAGTGTTAATCAGTGAGACTCCCACAGGGTTCATTGTTTATCAGTGAGACTCCCATAGGGTTCAGTGTTAATCAGTGAGACTCCCATAGGGTTCAGTGTTAATCAGTGAGACTCCCATAGGGTTCGATGTTAATCAGTGAGACTCCCATAGGGTTCAGTGTTAATCAGTGAGACTCCCATAGGGTTCAGTGTTAATCAGTGAGACTCCCACAGGGTTCAGTGTTAATCAGTGAGACTCCCATAGGGTTCAGTGTTAATCAGTGAGACTCCCATAGGGTTCAGTGTTAATCAGTGAGACTCCCACAGGGTTCAGTGTTAATCAGTGAGACACCCACAGGGTTCTGTGTTAATCAGTGAGACTCCCATAGTGTTCAGTGTTAATCAGTGAGACTCCCACAGGGTTCAGTGTTAATCAATGAGACTCCCATAGGGTCCAGTGTTAATCAGTGAGACTCTCACACGGTTCAGTGTTAATCAGTGAGACTCCCATAGGGTTCAGTGTTAATCAGTGAGACTCCCACAGGGTTCAGTGTTAATCAGCGAGATTCCCATAGGGTTCAGTGTTAATCAGTGAGACTCCCACAGGGTTCAGTGTTAATCAGTGAGACTCCCATTGGGTCAGTATTAATCGGTGAGACTCCCATAGGGTTCAGTGTTAATCAGTGAGACTCCCTTAGGGTTCAGTGTTAATCAGTGAGACTACCACAGGGTTCAGTGTTAATCAGTGAAATTCCCACAGGTTTCAGTGTTAATCAGTGAGACTCCCACAGGGTTCAGTGTTAATCAGTGAGACTCCCATAGGGTTCAGTGTTAATCAGTGAGACTCCCACAGGGTTCAGTGTTTATCAGTGAGACTCCCATAGGGTTCAGTGTTAATCAGTGAGACTCCCATAGGGTTCAGTGTTAATCAGTGAGACTCCCATAGGGTTCGATGTTAATCAGTGAGACTCCCATAGGGTTCAGTGTTAATCAGTGAGACTCCCATAGGGTCCAGTGTTAATCAGTGAGACTCCCACAGGGTTCATGTGTTAATCAGTGAGACTCTCATAGGTTTCAGTGTTAATCAATGAGACTCCCATAGGGTTCAGTGTTAATCAGTGAGACTCCAACAGGGTTCAGTGTTAATCAGTGAGACTCCCACAGGGTTCAGTGTTAATCAGTGAGATTCCCACAGGGTTCAGTGTTAATCAGTGAGACTCCCATAGTGTTCAGTGTAAATAACTGAGACTCCCATTGGGTTCGGTGTTAATCAGTGAGACTCCCATAGGGTTCAGTTTTAATCAGTGAGACTCCCATAGGGTTCAGTTTTAATCAGTGAGACTCCCATATTGTTCAATGTTAATCAGTGAGACTCCAACAGGGTTCAGTATTAATTAGTGAGACACCCACAGGGTTCTGTGTTAATCAGTGAGACTCCCATAGGGTTCAGTGTTAATCATTGAGACTCCCACAGGGTTCAGTGTTAATCAGTGAGACTCCCATAGGGTCCAGTGTTAATCAGTGAGACTCTCACTGGGTTCAGTGTTAATCAGTGAGACTCCCATAGGGTTCAGTGTTAATCAGTGAGACTCCCATAGGGTTCAGTGTTAATCAGTGAGACTCCCCTAGGGTTCAGTGTTAATCAGTGAGACTCCCACAGGGGTCAGTGTTAATCAGTGAGACACCCACAGGGTTCTGTGTTAATCAGTGAGACTCCCATAGGGTTCAGTGTTAATCAGTGAGACTCCCACAGGGTTCAGTGTTAATCAGTGAGACTCCCATAGGGGTCAGTGTTAATCAGTGAGACTCTCACAGGGTTCAGTGTTAATCAGTGAGACTCCCATAGGGTTCAGTGTTAATCAGTGAGACTCCCACAGGGTTCAGTGTTAATCAGCGAGATTCCCATAGGGTTCAGTATTAATCAGTGAGACTCCCACAGGGTTCAGTGTTAATCAGTGAGACTCCCATTGGGTCAGTATTAATCGGTGAGACTCCCATAGGGTTCAGTGTTAATCAGTGAGACTCCCTTAGGGTTCAGTGCTAATCAGTGAGACTACCACAGGGTTCAGTGTTAATCAGTGAAATTCCCACAGGTTTCAGTGTTAATCAGTGAGACTCCCAAAGGGTTCAGTGTTAATCAGTGAGACTCCCATAGGGTTCAGTGTTAATCAGTGAGACTCCCACAGGGTTCAGTGTTTATCAGTGAGACTCCCATAGGGTTCAGTGTTAATCAGTGAGACTCCCATAGGGTTCAGTGTTAATCAGTGAGACTCCCATAGGGTTAGATGTTAATCAGTGAGACTCCCATAGGGTTCTGTGTTAATCAGTGAGACTCCCATAGGGTTCAGTGTTAATCATTGAGACTCCCACAGGGTTCAGTGTTAATCAGTGAGACTCCCATAGGGTCCAGTGTTAATCAGTGAGACTCTCACAGGGTTCAGTGTTAATCAGTGAGACTCCCATAGGGTTCAGTGTTAATCAGTGAGACTCCCACAGGGTTCAGTGTTAATCAACGAGATTCCCATAGGGTTCAGTGTTAATCAGTGAGACTCCCACAGGGTTCAGTGTTAATCAGTGAGACTCCCATTGGGTCAGTATTAATCGGTGAGACTCCCATAGGGTTCAGTGTTAATCAGTGATACTCCCTTAGGGTTCAGTGTTAATCAGTGAGACTACCACAGGGTTCAGTGTTAATCAGTGAAATTCCCACAGGTTTCAGTGTTAATCAGTGAGACTCCCACAGGGTTCAGTGTTAATCAGTGAGACTCCCATAGGGTTCAGTGTTAATCAGTGAGACTCCCACAGGGTTCAGTGTTAATCAGTGAGACTCCCACAGGGTTCAGTGTTAATCAGTGAGACACCCACAGGGTTCTGTGTTAATCAGTGAGACTCCCATAGGGTTCAGTGTTAATCAGTGAGACTCCCACAGGGTTCAGTGTTAATCATTGAGACTCCCATTGGGTCAGTATTAATCGGTGAGACTCCCATAGGGTTCAGTGTTAATCAGTGAGACTCCCTTAGGGTTCAGTGTTAATCAGTGAGACTACCACAGGGTTCAGTGTTAATCAGTGAAATTCCCACAGGTTTCAGTGTTAATCAGTGAGACTCCCACAGGGTTCAGTGTTAATCAGTGAGACTCCCATAGGGTTCAGTGTTAATCAGTGAGACTCCCACAGGGTTCAGTGTTAATCAGTGAGACACCCACAGGGTTCTGTGTTAATCAGTGAGACTCCCATAGGGTTCAGTGTTAATCAGTGAGACTCCCACAGGGTTCAGTGTTAATCAGTGAGACTCCCATAGGGTCCAGTGTTAATCAGTGAGACTCTCACAGGGTTCAGTGTTAATCAGTGAGACTCCCATAGGGTTCAGTGTTAATCAGTGAGACTCCCACAGGGTTCAGTGTTAATCAGCGAGATTCCCATAGGGTTCAGTGTTAATCAGTGAGACTCCCACAGGGTTCAGTGTTAATCAGTGAGACTCCCATTGGGTCAGTATTAATCGGTGAGACTCCCATAGGGTTCAGTGTTAATCAGTGAGACTCCCTTAGGGTTCAGTGTTAATCAGTGAGACTACCACAGGGTTCAGTGTTAATCAGTGAAATTCCCACAGGTTTCAGTGTTAATCAGTGAGACTCCCACAGGGTTCAGTGTTAATCAGTGAGACTCCCATAGGGTTCAGTGTTAATCAGTGAGACTCCCATAGGGTTCAGTGTTAATCAGTGAGACTCCCATAGGGTTCGATGTTAATCAGTGAGACTCCCATAGGGTTCAGTGTTAATCAGTGAGACTCCCATAGGGTCCAGTGTTAATCAGTGAGACTCCCACAGGGTTCATGTGTTAATCAGTGAGACTCTCATAGGTTTCAGTGTTAATCAATGATACTCCCATAGGGTTCAGTGTTAATCAGTGAGACTCCAACAGGGTTCAGTGTTAATCAGTGAGACTCCCCCAGGGTTCAGTGTTAATCAGTGAGATTCCCACAGGGTTCAGTGTTAATCAGTGAGACTCCCATAGTGTTCAGTGTAAATCACTGAGACTCCCATTGGGTTCGGTGTTAATCAGTGAGACTCCCATAGGGTTCAGTTTTAATCAGTGAGACTCCCATAGGGTTCAGTTTTAATCAGTGAGACTCCCATAGGGTTCAGTGTTAATCAGTGAGACTCCAACAGGGTTCAGTATTAATCAGTGAGACACCCACAGGGTTCTGTGTTAATCAGTGAGACTCCCATAGGGTTCAGTGTTAATCATTGAGACTCCCACAGGGTTCAGTGTTAATCAGTGAGACTCCCATAGGGTCCAGTGTTAATCAGTGAGACTCTCACAGGGTTCAGTGTTAATCAGTGAGACTCCCATAGGGTTCAGTGTTAATCAGTGAGACTCCCATAGGGTTCAGTGTTAATCAGTGAGACTCCCCTAGGGTTCAGTGTTAATCAGTGAGACTCCCACAGGGTTCAGTGTTAATCAGTGAGACACCCACAGGGTTCTGTGTTAATCAGTGAGACTCCCATAGGGTTCAGTGTTAATCAGTGAGACTCCCACAGGGTTCAGTGTTAATCAGTGAGACTCCCATAGGGTTCAGTGTTAATCAGTGAGACTCTCACAGGGTTCAGTGTTAATCAGTGAGACTCCCATAGGGTTCAGTGTTAATCAGTGAGACTCCCACAGGGTTCAGTGTTAATCAGCGAGATTCCCATAGGGTTCAGTATTAATCAGTGAGACTCCCACAGGGTTCAGTGTTAATCAGTGAGACTCCCATTGGGTCAGTATTAATCGGTGAGACTCCCATAGGGTTCAGTGTTAATCAGTGAGACTCCCTTAGGGTTCAGTGCTAATCAGTGAGACTACCACAGGGTTCAGTGTTAATCAGTGAAATTCCCACAGGTTTCAGTGTTAATCAGTGAGACTCCCAAAGGGTTCAGTGTTAATCAGTGAGACTCCCATAGGGTTCAGTGTTAATCAGTGAGACTCCCACAGGGTTCAGTGTTTATCAGTGAGACTCCCATAGGGTTCAGTGTTAATCAGTGAGACTCCCATAGGGTTCAGTGTTAATCAGTGAGACTCCCATAGGGTTAGATGTTAATCAGTGAGACTCCCATAGGGTTCAGTATTAATCAGTGAGACTCCCATAGGGTTCAGTGTTAATCAGTGAGACTCCCACAGGGTTCAGTGTTAATCAGTGAGACTCCCATAGGGTTCAGTGTTAATCAGTGAGACTCCCATAGGGTTCAGTGTTAATCAGTGAGACTCCCACAGGGTTCAGTGTTAATCAGTGAGACACCCACAGGGTTCTGTGTTAATCAGTGAGACTCCCATAGGGTTCAGTGTTAATCAGTGAGACTCCCACAGGGTTCAGTGTTAATCAGTGAGACTCCCATAGGGTCCAGTGTTAATCAGTGAGACTCCCACAGTGTTCAGTGTTAATCAGTGAGACTCCCATTGGGTCAGTATTAATCGGTGAGACTCCCATAGGGTTCAGTGTTAATCAGTGAGACTCCCATAGGGTTCAGTGTTAATCAGTGAGACTCCCATAGGGTTCAGTGTTAATCAGTGAGACTCCCATAGGGTTCATGTGTTAATCAGTGAGACTCCCATAGGGTTCAGTGTTAATCAATGAGACTCCCATAGGGTTCAGTGTTAATCAGTGAGACTCCCACAAGGTTCATGTGTTAATCAGTGAGACTCCCATAGGGTTCAGTGTTAATCAATGAGACTCCCATAGGGTTCAGTGTTAATCAGTGAGACTCCAACAGGGTTCAGTGTTAATCAGTGAGACTCCCACAGGGTTCAGTGTTAATCAGTGAGATTCCCACATGGTTCAGTGTTAATCAGTGAGACTCCCATAGTGTTCAGTGTAAATCACTGAGACTCCCATTGGGTTCGGTGTTAATCAGTGAGACTCCCATAGGGTTCAGTTTTAATCAGTGAGACTCCCATAGGGTTCAGTTTTAATCAGTGAGACTCCCATAGGGTTCAGTGTTAATCAGTGAGACTCCCATAGGGTTCAGTGTTAATCAGTGAGACTCCCATAGGGTTCAGTGTTAATCAGTGAGACTCCCCTAGGGTTCAGTGTTAATCATTGAGACTCCCACAGGGTTCAGTGTTAATCAGTGAGACACCCACAGGGTTCAGTGTTAATCAGTGAGACTCCCATTGGGTCAGTATTAATCGGTGAGACTCCCATAGGGTTCAGTTTTAATCAGTGAGACTCCCTTAGGGTTCAGTGTTAATCAGTGAGACTACCACAGGGTTCAGTGTTAATCAGTGAAATTCCCACAGGTTTCAGTGTTAATCAGTGAGACTCCCTTAGGGTTCAGTGTTAATCAGTGAGACTCCCACAGGGTTCAGTGTTTATCAGTGAGACTCCCATAGGGTTCAGTGTTAATCAGTGAGACTCCCATAGGGTTCAGTGTTAATCAGTGAGACTCCCATAGGGTTCGATGTTAATCAGTGAGACTCCCATAGGGTTCAGTGTTAATCAGTGAGACTCCCATAGGGTTCAGTGTTAATCAGTGAGACTCCCACAGGGTTCAGTGTTAATCAGTGAGACTCCCATAGGGTTCAGTGTTAATCAGTGAGACTCCCATAGGGTTCAGTGTTAATCAGTGAGACTCCCACAGGGTTCAGTGTTAATCAGTGAGACACCCACAGGGTTCTGTGTTAATCAGTGAGACTCCCATAGGGTTCAGTGTTAATCAGTGAGACTCCCACAGGGTTCAGTGTTAATCAGTGAGACTCCCATAGGGTCCAGTGTTAATCAGTGAGACTCCCACAGGGTTCAGTGTTAATCAGTGAGACTCCCATTGGGTCAGTATTAATCGGTGAGACTCCCATAGGGTTCAGTGTTAATCAGTGAGACTCCCTTAGGGTTCAGTGTTAATCAGTGAGACTACCACAGGGTTCAGTGTTAATCAGTGAAATTCCCACAGGTTTCAGTGTTAATCAGTGAGACTCCCACAGGGTTCAGTGTTAATCAGTGAGACTCCCATAGGGTTCAGTGTTAATCAGTGAGACTCCCACAGGGTTCAGTGTTTATCAGTGAGACTCCCATAGGGTTCAGTGTTAATCAGTGAGACTCCCATAGGGTTCAGTGTTAATCAGTGAGACTCCCATAGGGTTCATGTGTTAATCAGTGAGACTCCCATAGGGTTCAGTGTTAATCAATGAGACTCCCAAAGGGTTCAGTGTTAATCAGTGAGACTCCCACAAGGTTCATGTGTTAATCAGTGAGACTCCCATAGGGTTCAGTGTTAATCAATGAGACTCCCATAGGGTTCAGTGTTAATCAGTGAGACTCCCACAAAGTTCATGTGTTAATCAGTGAGACTCCCATAGGGTTCAGTGTTAATCAATGAGACTCCCATAGGGTTCAGTGTTAATCAGTGAGACTCCAACAGGGTTCAGTGTTAATCAGTGAGACTCCCACAGGGTTCAGTGTTAATCAGTGAGATTCCCACAGGGTTCAGTGTTAATCAGTGAGACTCCCATAGTGTTCAGTGTAAATCACTGAGACTCCCATTGGGTTCGGTGTTAATCAGTGAGACTCCCATAGGGTTCAGTTTTAATCAGTGAGACTCCCATAGGGTTCAGTTTTAATCAGTGAGACTCCCCTAGGGTTCAGTGTTAATCATTGAGACTCCCACAGGGTTCAGTGTTAATCAGTGAGGCACCCACAGGGTTCAGTGTTAATCAGTGAGACTCCGATTGGGTCAGTATTAATCGGTGAGACTCCCATAGGGTTCAGTTTTAATCAGTGAGACTCCCTTAGGGTTCAGTGTTAATCAGTGAGACTACCACAGGGTTCAGTGTTAATCAGTGAAATTCCCACAGGTTTCAGTGTTAATCAGTGAGACTCCCTTAGGGTTCAGTGTTAATCAGTGAGACTCCCACAGGGTTCAGTGTTTATCAGTGAGACTCCCATAGGGTTCAGTGTTAATCAGTGAGACTCCCATAGGGTTCAGTGTTAATCAGTGAGACTCCCATAGGGTTCGATGTTAATCAGTGAGACTCCCATAGGGTTCAGTGTTAATCAGTGAGACTCCCATAGGGTTCAGTGTTAATCAGTGAGAATCCCACAGGGTTCAGTGTTAATCAGTGAGACTCCCATAGGGTTCAGTGTTAATCAGTGAGACTCCCATAGGGTTCAGTGTTAATCAGTGAGACTCCCACAGGGTTCAGTGTTAATCAGTGAGACACCCACAGGGTTCTGTGTTAATCAGTGAGACTCCCATAGGGTTCAGTGTTAATCAGTGAGACTCCCACAGGGTTCAGTGTTAATCAGTGAGACTCCCATAGGGTCCAGTGTTAATCAGTGAGACTCCCACAGGGTTCAGTGTTAATCAGTGAGACTCCCATTGGGTCAGTATTAATCGGTGAGACTCCCATAGGGTTCAGTGTTAATCAGTGAGACTCCCTTAGGGTTCAGTGTTAATCAGTGAGACTACCACAGGGTTCAGTGTTAATCAGTGAAATTCCCACAGGTTTCAGTGTTAATCAGTGAGACTCCCACAGGGTTCAGTGTTAATCAGTGAGACTCCCATAGGGTTCAGTGTTAATCAGTGAGACTCCCACAGGGTTCAGTGTTTATCAGTGAGACTCCCATAGGGTTCAATGTTAATCAGTGAGACTCCCATAGGGTTCAGTGTTAATCAGTGAGACTCCCATAGGGTTCAGTGTTAATCAGTGAGACTCCCACAGGGTTCAGTGTTAATCAGTGAGACTCCCATAGGGTTCAGTGTTAATCAGTGAGACTCCCATAGGGTTCAGTGTTAATCAGTGAGACTCCCACAGGGTTCAGTGTTAAACAGTGAGACACCCACAGGGTTCTGTGTTAATCAGTGAGACTCCCATAGGGTTCAGTGTTAATCAGTGAGACTCCCACAGGGTTCAGTGTTAATCAGTGAGACTCCCATAGGGTCCAGTGTTAATCAGTGAGACTCCCACAGTGTTCAGTGTTAATCAGTGAGACTCCCATTGGGTCAGTATTAATCGGTGAGACTCCCATAGGGTTCAGTGTTAATCAGTGAGACTCCCATAGGGTTCAGTGTTAATCAGTGAGACTCCCATAGGGTTCAGTGTTAATCAGTGAGACTCCCATAGGGTTCATGTGTTAATCAGTGAGACTCCCATAGGGTTCAGTGTTAATCAATGAGACTCCCATAGGGTTCAGTGTTAATCAGTGAGACTCCCACAAGGTTCATGTGTTAATCAGTGAGACTCCCATAGGGTTCAGTGTTAATCAATGAGACTCCCATAGGGTTCAGTGTTAATCAGTGAGACTCCAACAGGGTTCAGTGTTAATCAGTGAGACTCCCACAGGGTTCAGTGTTAATCAGTGAGATTCCCACAGGGTTCAGTGTTAATCAGTGAGACTCCCATAGTGTTCAGTGTAAATCACTGAGACTCCCATTGGGTTCGGTGTTAATCAGTGAGACTCCCATAGGGTTCAGTTTTAATCAGTGAGACTCCCATAGGGTTCAGTTTTAATCAGTGAGACTCCCATAGGGTTCAGTGTTAATCAGTGAGACTCCCATAGGGTTCAGTGTTAATCAGTGAGACTCCCATAGGGTTCAGTGTTAATCAGTGAGACTCCCCTAGGGTTCAGTGTTAATCATTGAGACTCCCACAGGGTTCAGTGTTAATCAGTGAGACACCCACAGGGTTCAGTGTTAATCAGTGAGACTCCCATTGGGTCAGTATTAATCGGTGAGACTCCCATAGGGTTCAGTTTTAATCAGTGAGACTCCCTTAGGGTTCAGTGTTAATCAGTGAGACTACCACAGGGTTCAGTGTTAATCAGTGAAATTCCCACAGGTTTCAGTGTTAATCAGTGAGACTCCCTTAGGTTCAGTGTTAATCAGTGAGACTCCCACAGGGTTCAGTGTTTATCAGTGAGACTCCCATAGGGTTCAGTGTTAATCAGTGAGACTCCCATAGGGTTCAGTGTTAATCAGTGAGACTCCCATAGGGTTCGATGTTAATCAGTGAGACTCCCATAGGGTTCAGTGTTAATCAGTGAGACTCCCATAGGGTTCAGTGTTAATCAGTGAGACTCCCACAGGGTTCAGTGTTAATCAGTGAGACTCCCATAGGGTTCAGTGTTAATCAGTGAGACTCCCATAGGGTTCAGTGTTAATCAGTGAGACTCCCACAGGGTTCAGTGTTAATCAGTGAGACACCCACAGGGTTCTGTGTTAATCAGTGAGACTCCCATAGGGTTCAGTGTTAATCAGTGAGACTCCCACAGGGTTCAGTGTTAATCAGTGAGACTCCCATAGGGTCCAGTGTTAATCAGTGAGACTCCCACAGGGTTCAGTGTTAATCAGTGAGACTCCCATTGGGTCAGTATTAATCGGTGAGACTCCCATAGGGTTCAGTGTTAATCAGTGAGACTCCCTTAGGGTTCAGTGTTAATCAGTGAGACTACCACAGGGTTCAGTGTTAATCAGTGATATTCCCACAGGTTTCAGTGTTAATCAGTGAGACTCCCACAGGGTTCAGTGTTAATCAGTGAGACTCCCATAGGGTTCAGTGTTAATCAGTGAGACTCCCACAGGGTTCAGTGTTTATCAGTGAGACTCCCATAGGGTTCAGTGTTAATCAGTGAGACTCCCATAGGGTTCAGTGTTAATCAGTGAGACTCCCATAGGGTTCATGTGTTAATCAGTGAGACTCCCATAGGGTTCAGTGTTAATCAATGAGACTCCCAAAGGGTTCAGTGTTAATCAGTGAGACTCCCACAAGGTTCATGTGTTAATCAGTGAGACTCCCATAGGGTTCAGTGTTAATCAATGAGACTCCCATAGGGTTCAGTGTTAATCAGTGAGACTCCCACAAAGTTCATGTGTTAATCAGTGAGACTCCCATAGGGTTCAGTGTTAATCAATGAGACTCCCATAGGGTTCAGTGTTAATCAGTGAGACTCCAACAGGGTTCAGTGTTAATCAGTGAGACTCCCACAGGGTTCAGTGTTAATCAGTGAGATTCCCACAGGGTTCAGTGTTAATCAGTGAGACTCCCATAGTGTTCAGTGTAAATCACTGAGACTCCCATTGGGTTCGGTGTTAATCAGTGAGACTCCCATAGGGTTCAGTTTTAATCAGTGAGACTCCCATAGGGTTCAGTTTTAATCAGTGAGACTCCCCTAGGGTTCGTGTGTTAATCATTGAGACTCCCACAGGGTTCAGTGTTAATCAGTGAGACACCCACAGGGTTCAGTGTTAATCAGTGAGACTCCCATTGGGTCAGTATTAATCGGTGAGACTCCCATAGGGTTCAGTTTTAATCAGTGAGACTCCCTTAGGGTTCAGTGTTAATCAGTGAGACTACCACAGGGTTCAGTGTTAATCAGTGAAATTCCCACAGGTTTCAGTGTTAATCAGTGAGACTCCCTTAGGGTTCAGTGTTAATCAGTGAGACTCCCACAGGGTTCAGTGTTTATCAGTGAGACTCCCATAGGGTTCAGTGTTAATCAGTGAGACTCCCATAGGGTTCAGTATTAATCAGTGAGACTCCCATAGGGTTCGATGTTAATCAGTGAGACTCCCATAGGGTTCAGTGTTAATCAGTGAGACTCCCATATGGTTCAGTGTTAATCAGTGAGACTCCCACAGGGTTCAGTGTTAATCAGTGAGACTCCCATAGGGTTCAGTGTTAATCAGTGAGACTCCCATAGGGTTCAGTGTTAATCAGTGAGACTCCCACAGGGTTCAGTGTTAATCAGTGAGACACCCACAGGGTTCTGTGTTAATCAGTGAGACTCCCATAGGGTTCAGTGTTAATCAGTGAGACTCCCACAGGGTTCAGTGTTAATCAGTGAGACTCCCATAGGGTCCAGTGTTAATCAGTGAGACTCCCACAGGGTTCAGTGTTAATCAGTGAGACTCCCATTGGGTCAGTATTAATCGGTGAGACTCCCATAGGGTTCAGTGTTAATCAGTGAGACTCCCTTAGGGTTCAGTGTTAATCAGTGAGACTACCACAGGGTTCAGTGTTAATCAGTGAAATTCCCACAGGTTTCAGTGTTAATCAGTGAGACTCCCACAGGGTTCAGTGTTAATCAGTGAGACTCCCATAGGGTTCAGTGTTAATCAGTGAGACTCCCACAGGGTTCAGTGTTTATCAGTGAGACTCCCATAGGGTTCAGTGTTAATCAGTGAGACTCCCATAGGGTTCAGTGTTAATCAGTGAGACTCCCATAGGGTTCATGTGTTAATCAGTGAGACTCCCATAGGGTTCAGTGTTAATCAATGAGACTCCCAAAGGGTTCAGTGTTAATCAGTGAGACTCCCACAAGGTTCATGTGTTAATCAGTGAGACTCCCATAGGGTTCAGTGTTAATCAATGAGACTCCCATAGGGTTCAGTGTTAATCAGTGAGACTCCAACAGGGTTCAGTGTTAATCAGTGAGACTCCCACAGGGTTCAGTGTTAATCAGTGAGATTCCCACAGGGTTCAGTGTTAATCAGTGAAACTCCCATAGTGTTCAGTGTAAATCACTGAGACTCCCATTGGGTTCGGTGTTAATCAGTGAGACTCCCATAGGGTTCAGTTTTAATCAGTGAGACTCCCATAGGGTTCAGTTTTAATCAGGGAGACTCCCACAGGGTTCAGTGTTAATCAGTGAGACTCCCATTGGGTCAGTATTAATCGTTGAGACTCCCATAGGGTTCAGTGTTAATCAGTGAGACTCCCTTAGGGTTCAGTGTTAATCAGTGAGACTCCCACAGGGTTCAGTTTTAATCAGTGAGACACCCACAGGGTTCTGTGTTAATCAGTGAGACTCCCATAGGGTTCAGTGTTAATCAATGAGACTCCCATAGGGTTCAGTGTTAATCAGTGAGACTCCAACAGGGTTCAGTGTTAATCAGTGAGACTCCCACAGGGTTCAGTGTTAATCAGTGAGATTCCCACAGGGTTCAGTGTTAATCAGTGAGACTCCCATAGTGTTCAGTGTAAATCACTGAGACTCCCATTGGGTTCGGTGTTAATCAGTGAGACTCCCATAGGGTTCAGTTTTAATCAGTGAGACTCCCATAGGGTTCAGTTTTAATCAGTGAGACTCCCATAGGGTTCAGTGTTAATCAGTGAGACTCCCATAGGGTTCAGTGTTAATCAGTGAGACTCCCATAGGGTTCAGTGTTAATCAGTGAGACTCCCCTAGGGTTCAGTGTTAATCATTGAGACTCCCACAGGGTTCAGTGTTAATCAGTGAGACACCCACAGGGTTCAGTGTTAATCAGTGAGACTCCCATTGGGTCAGTATTAATCGGTGAGACTCCCATAGGGTTCAGTTTTAATCAGTGAGACTACCACAGGGTTCAGTGTTAATCAGTGAAATTCCCACAGGTTTCAGTGTTAATCAGTGAGACTCCCTTAGGGTTCAGTGTTAATCAGTGAGACTCCCACAGGGTTCAGTGTTTATCAGTGAGACTCCCATAGGGTTCAGTGTTAATCAGTGAGACTCCCATAGGGTTCAGTGTTAATCAGTGAGACTCCCATAGGGTTCGATGTTAATCAGTGAGACTCCCATAGGGTTCAGTGTTAATCAGTGAGACTCCCATAGGGTTCAGTGTTAATCAGTGAGACTCCCACAGGGTTCAGTGTTAATCAGTGAGACTCCCATAGGGTTCAGTGTTAATCAGTGAGACTCCCATAGGGTTCAGTGTTAATCAGTGAGACTCCCACAGGGTTCAGTGTTAATCAGTGAGACACCCACAGGGTTCTGTGTTAATCAGTGAGACTCCCATAGGGTTCAGTGTTAATCAGTGAGACTCCCACAGGGTTCAGTGTTAATCAGTGAGACTCCCATAGGGTCCAGTGTTAATCAGTGAGACTCCCACAGGGTTCAGTGTTAATCAGTGAGACTCCCATTGGGTCAGTATTAATCGGTGAGACTCCCATAGGGTTCAGTGTTAATCAGTGAGACTCCCTTAGGGTTCAGTGTTAATCAGTGAGACTACCACAGGGTTCAGTGTTAATCAGTGAAATTCCCACAGGTTTCAGTGTTAATCAGTGAGACTCCCACAGGGTTCAGTGTTAATCAGTGAGACTCCCATAGGGTTCAGTGTTAATCAGTGAGACTCCCATAGGGTTCATGTGTTAATCAGTGAGACTCCCATAGGGTTCAGTGTTAATCAATGAGACTCCCAAAGGGTTCAGTGTTAATCAGTGAGACTCCCACAAGGTTCATGTGTTAATCAGTGAGACTCCCATAGGGTTCAGTGTTAATCAATGAGACTCCCATAGGGTTCAGTGTTAATCAGTGAGACTCCAACAGGGTTCAGTGTTAATCAGTGAGACTCCCACAGGGTTCAGTGTTAATCAGTGAGATTCCCACAGGGTTCAGTGTTAATCAGTGAAACTCCCATAGTGTTCAGTGTAAATCACTGAGACTCCCATTGGGTTCGGTGTTAATCAGTGAGACTCCCATAGGGTTCAGTTTTAATCAGTGAGACTCCCATAGGGTTCAGTTTTAATCAGGGAGACTCCCACAGGGTTCAGTGTTAATCAGTGAGACTCCCATTGGGTCAGTATTAATCGGTGAGACTCCCATAGGGTTCAGTGTTAATCAGTGAGACTCCCTTAGGGTTCAGTGTTAATCAGTGAGACTCCCACAGGGTTCAGTGTTAATCAGTGAGACACCCACAGGGTTCTGTGTTAATCAGTGAGACTCCCATAGGGTTCAGTGTTAATCAGTGAGACTACCACAGGGTTCAGTGTTAATCAGTGAGACTCCCATAGGTTTCAGTGTTAATCAGTGAGACTCCCACAGGGTTCAGTGTTAATCAGTGAGACTCCCATAGGGTTCAGTGTTAATCAGTGAGACTCCCACAGGGTTCAGTGTTTATCAGTGAGACTCCCATAGGGTTCAGTGTTAATCAGTGAGACTCCCTCAGGGTTCAGTGTTAATTAGTGAGACTCCCATAGGGTCCAGTGTTAATCGGTGAGACTCCCATAGGGTTCAGTGTTAATCAGTGAGACTCCCTTAGGGTTCAGTGTTAATCAGTGAGACTACCACAGGGTTCAATGTTAATCAGTGAAATTCCCACAGGTTTCAGTGTTAATCATTGAGACTCCCACAGGGTTCAGTGTTAATCAGTGAGAATCCCATAGGGTTCAGTGTTAATCAGTGAGACTCCCACAGGGTTCAGTGTTTATCAGTGAGACTCCCATAGGGTTCAGTGTTAATCAGTGAGACTCCCACAGGGTTCAGTGTTAATCAGTGAGATTCCCACAGGGTTCAGTGTTAATCAGTGAGACTCCCATAGTGTTCAGTGTAAATCACTGAGACTCCCATTGGGTTCGGTGTTAATCAGTGAGACTCCCATAGGGTTCAGTTTTAATCAGTGAGACTCCCATAGGGTTCAGTTTTAATCAGTGAGACTCCCATAGGGTTCAGTGTTAATCAGTGAGACTCCCATAGGGTTCAGTGTTAATCAGTGAGACTCCCATAGGGTTCAGTTTTAATCAGTGAGACTCCCTTAGGGTTCAGTGTTAATCAGTGAGACTACCACAGGGTTCAGTGTTAATCAGTGAAATTCCCACAGGTTTCAGTGTTAATCAGTGAGACTCCCTTAGGGTTCAGTGTTAATCAGTGAGACTCCCACAGGGTTCAGTGTTTATCAGTGAGACTCCCATAGGGTTCAGTGTTAATCAGTGAGACTCCCATAGGGTTCAGTGTTAATCAGTGAGACTCCCATAGGGTTCAGTGTTAATCAGTGAGACTCCCATAGGGTTCAGTGTTAATCAGTGAGACTCCCACAGGGTTCAGTGTTAATCAGTGAGACTCCCATAGGGTTCAGTGTTAATCAGTGAGACTCCCATAGGGTTCAGTGTTAATCAGTGAGACTCCCACAGGGTTCAGTGTTAATCAGTGAGACACCCACAGGGTTCTGTGTTAATCAGTGAGACTCCCATAGGGTTCAGTGTTAATCAGTGAGACTCCCACAGGGTTCAGTGTTAATCAGTGAGACTCCCATAGGGTCCAGTGTTAATCAGTGAGACTCCCACAGGGTTCAGTGTTAATCAGTGAGACTCCCATTGGGTCAGTATTAATCGGTGAGACTCCCATAGGGTTCAGTGTTAATCAATGAGACTCCCTTAGGGTTCAGTGTTAATCAGTGAGACTACCACAGGGTTCAGTGTTAATCAGTGAAATTCCCACAGGTTTCAGTGTTAATCAGTGAGACTCCCACAGGGTTCAGTGTTAATCAGTGAGACTCCCATAGGGTTCAGTGTTAATCAGTGAGACTCCCACAGGGTTCAGTGTTTATCAGTGAGACTCCCATAGGGTTCAGTGTTAATCAGTGAGACTCCCATAGGGTTCAGTGTTAATCAGTGAGACTCCCATAGGGTTCATGTGTTAATCAGTGAGACTCCCATAGGGTTCAGTGTTAATCAATGAGACTCCCAAAGGGTTCAGTGTTAATCAGTGAGACTCCCACAAGGTTCATGTGTTAATCAGTGAGACTCCCATAGGGTTCAGTGTTAATCAATGAGACTCCCATAGGGTTCAGTGTTAATCAGTGAGACTCCAACAGGGTTCAGTGTTAATCATTGAGACTCCCACAGGGTTCAGTGTTAATCAGTGAGATTCCCACAGGGTTCAGTGTTAATCAGTGAAACTCCCATAGTGTTCAGTGTAAATCACTGAGACTCCCATTGGGTTCGGTGTTAATCAGTGAGACTCCCATAGGGTTCAGTTTTAATCAGTGAGACTCCCATAGGGTTCAGTTTTAATCAGGGAGACTCCCACAGGGTTCAGTGTTAATCAGTGAGACTCCCATTGGGTCAGTATTAATCGGTGAGACTCCCATAGGGTTCAGTGTTAATCAGTGAGACTCCCTTAGGGTTCAGTGTTAATCAGTGAGACTCCCACAGGGTTCAGTGTTAATCAGTGAGACACCCACAGGGTTCTGTGTTAATCAGTGAGACTCCCATAGGGTTCAGTGTTAATCAGTGAGACTACCACAGGGTTCAGTGTTAATCAGTGAGACTCCCATAGGTTTCAGTGTTAATCAGTGAGACTCCCACAGGGTTCAGTGTTAATCAGTGAGACTCCCATAGGGTTCAGTGTTAATCAGTGAGACTCCCACAGGGTTCAGTGTTTATCAGTGAGACTCCCATAGGGTTCAGTGTTAATCAGTGAGACTCCCTCAGGGTTCAGTGTTAATCAGTGAGACTCCCATAGGGTCCAGTGTTAATCGGTGAGACTCCCATAGGGTTCAGTGTTAATCAGTGAGACTCCCTTAGGGTTCAGTGTTAATCAGTGAGACTACCACAGGGTTCAATGTTAATCAGTGAAATTCCCACAGGTTTCAGTGTTAATCATTGAGACTCCCACAGGGGTCAGTGTTAATCAGTGAGAATCCCATAGGGTTCAGTGTTAATCAGTCAGACTCCCACAGGGTTCAGTGTTTATCAGTGAGACTCCCATAGGGTTCAGTGTTAATCAGTGAGACTCCCATAGGGTTCAGTGTTAATCAGTGAGACTCCCATAGGGTTCGATGTTAATCAGTGAGACTCCCATAGGGTTCAGTGTTAATCAGTGAGACTCCCATAGGGTTCAGTGTTAATCAGTGAGACTCCCACAGGGTTCAGTGTTAATCAGTGAGACTCCCATAGGGTTCAGTGTTAATCAGTGAGACTCCCATAGGGTTCAGTGTTAATCAGTGAGACTCCCACAGGGTTCAGTGTTAATCAGTGAGACACCCACAGGGTTCTGTGTTAATCAGTGAGACTCCCATAGGGTTCAGTGTTAATCAGTGAGACTCCCACAGGGTTCAGTGTTAATCAGTGAGACTCCCATAGGGTCCAGTGTTAATCAGTGAGACTCTCACAGGGTTCAGTGTTAATCAGTGAGACTCCCATAGGGTTCAGTGTTAATCAGTGAGACTCCCACAGGGTTCAGTGTTAATCAGCGAGATTCCCATAGGGTTCAGTGTTAATCAGTGAGACTCCCACAGGGTTCAGTGTTAATCAGTGAGACTCCCATTGGGTCAGTATTAATCGGTGAGACTCCCATAGCGTTCAGTGTTAATCAGTGAGACTCCCTTAGGGTTCAGTGTTAATCAGTGAGACTACCACAGGGTTCAGTGTTAATCAGTGAAATTCCCACAGGTTTCAGTGTTAATCAGTGAGACTCCCACAGGGTTCAGTGTTAATCAGTGAGACTCCCATAGGGTTCAGTGTTAATCAGTGAGACTCCCACAGGGTTCAGTGTTTATCAGTGAGACTCCCATAGGGTTCAGTGTTAATCATTGAGACTCCCACAGGGTTCAGTGTTAATCAGTGAGACTCCCACAGGGTCCAGTGTTAATCAGTGAGACTCTCACAGGGTTCAGTGTTAATCAGTGAGACTCCCATAGGGTTCAGTGTTAATCAGTGGGACTCCCACAGGGTTCAGTGTTAATCAGCGAGATTCCCATAGGGTTCAGTGTTAATCAGTGAGACTCCCATTGGGTCAGTATTAATCGGTGAGACTCCCATAGCGTTCAGTGTTAATCAGTGAGACTCCCTTAGGGTTCAGTGTTAATCAGTGAGACTCCCATAGGGTTCAGTGTTAATCAGTGAGACTCCCACAGGGTTCAGTGTTAATCAGTGAGACTCCCATAGGGTCCAGTGTTAATCAGTGAGACTCTCACAGGGTTCAGTGTTAATCAGTGAGACTCCCATAGGGTTCAGTGTTAATCAGTGAGACTCCCACAGGGTTCAGTGTTAATCAGTGAGACTCCCATAGGGTCCTGTGTTAATCAGTGAGACTCTCACAGGGTTCAGTGTTAATCAGTGAGACTCCCTTAGGGTTCAGTGTTAATCAGTGAGACTCCCATTGGGTCAGTATTAATCTGTGAGACTCCCATAGCGTTCAGTGTTAATCAGTGAGACTCCCTTAGGGTTCAGTGTTAATCAGTGAGACTACCACAGGGTTCAGTGTTAATCAGTGAAATTCCCACAGGTTTCAGTGTTAATCAGTGAGACTCCCACAGGGTTCAGTGTTAATCAGTGAGACTCCCATAGGGTTCAGTGTTAATCAGTGAGACTCCCATAGGGTTCAGTGTTTATCAGTGAGACTCCCATAGGGTTCAGTGTTAATCAGTGAGACTCCCTCAGGGTTCAGTGTTAATCAGTGAGACTCCCATAGGGTCCAGTGTTAATCAGTGAGACTCTCACAGGGTTCAGTGTTAATCAGTGAGACTCCCATAGGGTTCAGTGTTAATCAGTGAGACTCCCACAGGGTTCAGTGTTAATCAGCGAGATTCCCATAGGGTTCAGTGGTAATCAGTGAGACTCCCACAGGGTTCAGTGTTAATCAGTGAGACTCCCATTGGGTCAGTATTAATCGGTGAGACTCCCAAAGCGTTCAGTGTTAATCAGTGAGACTCCCTTAGGGTTCAGTGTTAATCAGTGAGACTCCCTTAAGGTTCAGTGTTAATCAGTGAGACTCCCACAGGGTTCAGTGTTAATCAGTGAGACTCCCATAGGGTCCAGTGTTAATCAGTGAGACTCTCACAGGGTTCAGTGTTAATCAGTGAGACTCCCATAGGGTTCAGTGTTAATCAGTGAGACTCCCACAGGGTTCAGTGTTAATCAGCGAGATTCCCATAGGGTTCAGTGTTAATCAGGGAGACTCCCACAGGGTTCAGTGTTAATCAGTGAGACTCCCATTGGGTCAGTATTAATCGGTGAGACTCCCATAGGGTTCAGTGTTAATCAGTGAGACTCCCTTAGGGTTCAGTGTTAATCAGTGAGACTCCGACTGGGTTCAGTGTTAATCAGTGAGACTCCCATAGGGTTCAGTGTTAATCAGTGAGACTCCCACAGGGTTCAGTGTTTATCAGTGAGACTCCCATAGGGTTCAGTGTTAATCAGTGAGACTACCACAGGGTTCAGTGTTAATCAGTCAGACTCCCAAAGGGTTCAGTGTTAATCAGTGAGACTCCCACAGGGTTCATGTGTTAATCAGTGAGACTCCCATAGGGTTCAGTGTTAATCAGTGAGACTCCCACAGGGTTCAGTGTTAATCACTGAGACTCCCACAGGGTTCAGTGTTAATCAGTGAGACTCCCATAGGGTTCAGTGTTAATCAGTGAGACTCCCACAGGGTTCATTCTTAATCAGTGAGACTCCCATAGGGTTCAGTGTTAATCAGTGAGACTCCCACAGGGTTCAGTGTTAATCATTGACACTCCCACAGGGTTCATTGTTAATCAGTGAGACTCCCATAGGGTTCAGTGTAAATCAGTGAGACTCCCATAGGGTTCAGTGTTAATCAGTGAGACTCCCACAGGGTTCAGTGTTAATCAGTGAG
Source organism: Petromyzon marinus (assembly GCF_048934315.1). NCBI lineage: Eukaryota > Metazoa > Chordata > Hyperoartia > Petromyzontiformes > Petromyzontidae > Petromyzon > Petromyzon marinus. The sequence goes on from NW_027423612.1 coordinate 1,745,171, forward strand.
ACACCCACAGGGTTCTGCGTTAATCAGTGAGACTCCCATAGGGTTCAGTGTTAATCAGTGAGAATCCCACAGGGTTCAGTGTTAATCAGTGAGACTCCCTCAGGGTTCAGTCTTAATCAGTGAGACTCCCACAGGGTTCAGTGTTAATCAGTGAGACACGCACAGGGTTCAGTGTTAATCAGCGAGATTCCCATAGGGTTCTGTGTTAATCAGTGAGATTCCCACAGGGTTCAGTGTTAATCAGTGAGACACGCACAGGGTTCAGTGTTAATCAGTGAGACTCCCTTAGGGTTCAGTGTTAATCAGTGAGACTCCCATCGGGTTCAGTGTTAATCAGTGAGACTCCCATAGGGTTCAGTGTTAATCAGTGGGGCTCCCACAGTGTTCAGTGTTAATCAGTGAGACTCCCACAGGGTTCAGTGTTTATCAGTGAGACTCCCATAGGGTTCAGTGTTAATCAGTGAGACTCCCATAGGGTTCAGTGTTAATCAGTGAGACTCCCATAGGGTTCATGTGTTAATCAGTGAGACTCCCATAGGGTTCAGTGTTAATCAATAAGACTCCCAAAGGGTTTAGTGTTAATCAGTGAGACTCCCACAAGGTTCATGTGTTAATCAGTGAGACTCCCATAGGGTTCAGTGTTAATCAATGAGACTCCCATAGGGTTCAGTGTTAATCAGTGAGACTCCAACAGGGTTCAGTGTTAATCAGTGAGACTCCCACAGGGTTCAGTGTTAATCAGTGAGATTCCCACAGGGTTCAGTGTTAATCAGTGAGACTCCCATAGTGTTCAGTGTAAATCACTGAGACTCCCATTGGGTTCGGTGTTAATCAGTGAGACTCCCATAGGGTTCAGTGTTAATCAGTGAGACTCCCACAGGGTTCAGTGTTAATCAGTGAGACTCCCATTGGGTCAGTATTAATCGGTGAGACTCCCATAGCGTTCAGTGTTAATCAGTGAGACTCCCTTAGGGTTCAGTGTTAATCAGTGAGACTCCCATAGGGTTCAGTGTTAATCATTGAGACTCCCACAGGGTTCAGTGTTAATCAGTGAGACACCCACAGGGTTCTGTGTTAATCAGTGAGACTCCCATAGGGTTCAGTGTTAATCAGTGAGACTCCCACAGGGTTCAGTGTTAATCAGTGAGACTCCCATAGGGTCCAGTGTTAATCAGTGAGACTCTCACAGGGTTCAGTGTTAATCAGTGAGACTCCCATAGGGTTCAGTGTTAATCAGTGAGACTCCCACAGGGTTCAGTGTTAATCAGCGAGATTCCCATAGGGTTCAGTGTTAATCAGTGAGACTCCCACAGGGTTCAGTGTTAATCAGTGAGACTCCCATTGGGTCAGTATTAATCGGTGAGACTCCCATAGGGTTCAGTGTTAATCAGTGAGACTCCCTTAGGGTTCAGTGTTAATCAGTGAGACTACCACAGGGTTCAATGTTAATCAGTGAAATTCCCACAGGTTTCAGTGTTAATCATTGAGACTCCCACAGGGTTCAGTGTTAATCAGTGAGAATCCCATAGGGTTCAGTGTTAATCAGTGAGACTCCCACAGGGTTCAGTGTTTATCAGTGAGACTCCCATAGGGTTCAGTGTTAATCAGTGAGACTCCCATAGGGTTCAGTGTTAATCAGTGAGACTCCCATAGGGTTCGATGTTAATCAGTGAGACTCCCATAGGGTTCAGTGTTAATCAGTGAGACTCCCATAGGGTTCAGTGTTAATCAGTGAGACTCCCACAGGGTTCAGTGTTAATCAGTGAGACTCCCATAGGGTTCAGTGTTAATCAGTGAGACTCCCATAGGGTTCAGTGTTAATCAGTGAGACTCCCACAGGGTTCAGTGTTAATCAGTGAGACACCCACAGGGTTCTGTGTTAATCAGTGAGACTCCCATAGGGTTCAGTGTTAATCAGTGAGACTCCCACAGGGTTCAGTGTTAATCAGTGAGACTCCCATAGGGTCCAGTGTTAATCAGTGAGACTCTCACAGGGTTCAGTGTTAATCAGTGAGACTCCCACAGGGTTCAGTGTTAATCAGTGAGACTCCCATAGGGTCCAGTGTTAATCAGTGAGACTCTCACAGGGTTCAGTGTTAATCAGTGAGACTCCCATAGGGTTCAGTGTTAATCAGTGAGACTCCCACAGGGTTCAGTGTTAATCAGCGAGATTCCCATAGGGTTCAGTGTTAATCAGTGAGACTCCCACAGGGTTCAGTGTTAATCAGTGAGACTCCCATTGGGTCAGTATTAATCGGTGAGACTCCCATAGCGTTCAGTGTTAATCAGTGAGACTCCCTTAGGGTTCAGTGTTAATCAGTGAGACTACCACAGGGTTCAGTGTTAATCAGTGAAATTCCCACAGGTTTCAGTGTTAATCAGTGAGACTCCCACAGGGTTCAGTGTTAATCAGTGAGACTCCCATAGGGTTCAGTGTTAATCAGTGAGACTCCCACAGGGTTCAGTGTTTATCAGTGCAACTCCCATAGGGTTCAGTGTTAATCAGTGAGACTACAATAGGGTTCAGTGTTAATCAGTGAGACTCCCATAGGGTTCGATGTTAAACAGTGAGACTCCCATAGGGTTCAGTGTTAATCAGTGAGACTCCCATAGGGTTCAGTGTTAATCAGTGAGATTCCCACAGGGTTCATGTGTTAATCAGTGAGACTCCCATAGGGTTCAGTGTTAATCAATGAGACTCCCATAGGGTTCAGTGTTAATCAGTGAGACTCCAACAGGGTTCAGTGTTAATCAGTGAGACTCCCACAGGGTTCAGTGTTAATCAGTGAGATTCCCACAGGGTTCAGTGTTAATCAGTGAGACTCCCATAGTGTTCAGTGTAAATCACTGAGACTCCCATTGGGTTCGGTGTTAATCAGTGAGACTCCCATAGGGTTCAGTTTTAATCAGTGAGACTCCCATAGGGTTCAGTTTTAATCAGTGAGACTCCCATAGGGTTCAGTGTTAATCAGTTAGACTCCCATAGGGTTCAGTGTTAATCAGTGAGACTCCCATAGGGTTCAGTGTTAATCAGTGAGACTCCCATAGGGTTCAGTTTTAATCAGTGAGACTCCCATAGGGTTCAGTTTTAATCAGTGAGACTCCATAGGGTTCAGTGTTGATCAGTGAGACTCCCATAGGGTTCAGTGTTAATCAGTGAGACTCCCACAGGGTTCAGTGTTAATCAGTGAGACACCCACAGGGTTCTGTGTTAATCAGTGAGACTCCCATAGGGTTCAGTGTTAATCAGTGAGACTCCCACAGGGTTCAGTGTTAATCAGTGAGACTCCCATAGGGTCCAGTGTTAATCAGTGAGACTCTCACAGGGTTCAGTGTTAATCAGTGAGACTCCCATAGGGTTCAGTGTTAATCAGTGAGACTCCCACAGGGTTCAGTGTTAATCAGCGAGATTCCCATAGGGTTCAGTGTTAATTAGTGAGACTCCCACAGGGTTCAGTGTTAATCAGTGAGACTCCCATTGGGTCAGTATTAATCGGTGAGACTCCCATAGGGTTCAGTGTTAATCAGTGAGACTCCCTTAGGGTTCAGTGTTAATCATTGAGACTCCCACTGGGTTCAGTGTTAATCAGTGAGACTCCCATAGGGTTCAGTGTTAATCAGTGAGACTCCCACAGGGTTCAGTGTTTATCAGTGAGACTCCCATAGGGTTCAGTGTTAATCAGTGAGACTACCACAGGGTTCAGTGTTAATCAGTCAGACTCCCATAGGGTTCAGTGTTAATCAGTGAGACTCCCACAGGGTTCATGTGTTAATCAGTGAGACTCCCATAGGGTTCAGTGTTAATCAGTGAGACTCCCACAGGGTTCAGTGTTAATCAGAGAGACTCCCACAGGGTTCAGTGTTAATCAGTGAGACTCCCACAGGGTTCAGTGTTAATCAGTGAGACTCCCACAGGGTTCATTCTTAATCAGTGAGACTCCCATAGGGTTCAGTGTTAATCAGTGAGACTCCCACAGGGTTCAGTGTTAATCATTGACACTCCCACAGGGTTCATTGTTAATCAGTGAGACTCCCATAGGGTTCAGTGTAAATCAGTGAGACTCCCATAGGGTTCAGTGTTAATCAGTGAGACTCCCACAGGGTTCAGTGTTAATCAGTGAGACACCCACAGGGTTCTGCGTTAATCAGTGAGACTCCCATAGGGTTCAGTGTTAATCAGTGAGAATCCCACAGGGTTCAGTGTTAATCAGTGAGACTCCCTCAGGGTTCAGTGTTAATCAGTGAGACTCCCACAGGGTTCAGTGTTAATCAGTGAGACACGCACAGGGTTCAGTGTTAATCAGCGAGATTCCCATAGGGTTCTGTGTTAATCAGTGGTATTCCCACAGGGTTCAGTGTTAATCAATGAGACTCCCATAGGGTTCAGTATTAATCGGTGAGACTCCCATAGGGTTCAGTGTTAATCAGTGAGACTCCCTTAGGGTTCAGTGTTCATCAGTGAGACTCCCATCGGGTTCAGTGTTAATCAGTGAGACTCCCATAGGGTTCAGTGTTAATCAGTGGGGCTCCCACAGTGTTCAGTGTTAATCAGTGAGACTCCCATAGGGTTCATTGTTAATCAGTGAGACTCCCACAGGGTTCAGTGTTAATCAGTGAGACTCCCACAGGGTTCAGTGTTAATCAGTGAGACTCCCACAGGGTTCAGTGGTAATCAGTGAGACTTCCATAGGGTTCAGTGTTAATCAGTGAGACTCCCATAGGGTTCAGTGTTAATCACTGAGACTCCCATAAGGTTCAGTGTTAATCAGTGAGACTCCCACAGGGTTTCAGTGTTAATCAATGAGACTCCCACAGGGTTCAGTGTTAATCAGTGAGACTCCCACAGGTTTCAGTGTTAATCAGTGAGACTCCCACAGGGTGCAGTGTTAATCAGTGAGACTCCCACAGGGTTCAGTGTTAATCAGTGAGACTCCCACAGGGTTCAGTTTTAATCAAAGAGACTCCCACAGGGTTCAGTATTAATCGGTGAGACTCCCATAGGGTTCAGTGTTAATCAGTGAGACTCCCATAGGGTTCGGTGTTAATCAGTGAGACTCCCATAGGGTTCAGTGTTAATCAATGAGACTCCCATAGGGTTCGGTGTTAATCAGTGAGACTCCCATAGAGTTCAGTGTTAATCAGTGAGACTCCCATAGGGTTCAGTGTTAATCAGTGAGACTCCCACAGGGTTCAGTGTTAATCAGTGAGACTCCCATAGGGTTCAGTGTTAATCAGTGAGACTCCCACAGGGTTCAGTGTTAATCAGTGAGACTCCCACAGGGTTCAGTGTTAATCAGTGAGACTCCCACAGGGTTCAGTGTTAATCAATGAGACTCCCATAGGGTTCAGTGTTAATCAGTGAGACTCCCATAGGGTTCAGTGTTAATCAGTGAGACTCCCACAGGGTTCAGTGTTAATCAGTGAGACTCCCACAGGGTTCAGTTTTAATCAATAAGACTCCCACAGGGTTCAGTATTAATCGGTGAGACTCCCATAGGGTTCAGTGTTAATCAGTGAGACTCCCATAGGGTTCGGTGTTAATCAGTGAGACTCCCATAGGGTTCAGTGTTAATCAGTGAGACTCCCATAGGGTTCGGTGTTAATCAGTGAGACTCCCATAGGGTTCAGTGTTAATCAGTGAGACTCCCATAGGGTTCTGTGTTAATCAGTGAGACTCCCACAGGGTTCATGTGTTAATCAGTGAGACACCAACAGGGTTCAGTATTAATCAGTGAGACTCCAACAGGGTTCAGTGTTAATCAGTGAGATTCCCACAGGGTTCAGTGTTAATCAGTGAGACTCCCATAGTGTTCAGTGTAAATCACTGAGACTCCCATTGGGTTCGGTGTTAATCAGTGAGACTCCCATAGGGTTCAGTTTTAATCAGTAAGACTCCCATAGGATTCAGTTTTAATCAGTGAGACTCCCATAGGGTTCAGTGTTAATCAGGGAGACTCCTATAGGGTTCAGTGTTAATCAGTGAGACTCCCATAGGGTTCAGTGTTAATCAGTGAGACTCCCATAGGGGTCAGTGTTAATCAGTGAGACTACCACAGGGTTCAATGTTAATCAGTGAAATTCCCACAGGGTTCAGTGTTAATCAGTGAGACTCCCACAGGGTTCAGTGTTAATCAGTGAGACTCCCATAGGGTTCAGTGTTAATCAGTGAGACTCCCACAGGGTTCAGTGTTTATCAGTGAGACTCCCATAGGGTTCAGTGTTAATCAGTGAGAGTCCCACAGGGTTCAGTGTTAATCAGTGAGACTCTAACAGTGTTCAGTGTTAATCAGTGAGATTCCAACAGCATTCAGTGTTAATCATTGAGATTCCCACAGGGTTCAGTGTTAATCAGTGAGACTCCCATAGTGTTCAGTGTAAATCACTGAGACTCCCATTGGGTTCGGTGATAATCAGTGAGACTCCCACAGGGTTCAGTGTTAATCAGTGAGACTCCCACAGGGTTCAGTGTTAATCAGTGAGACTCCCATAGGGTTCAGTGTTAATCAGTGAGACTCCCACATGGTTCAGTGTTTATCAGTGAGACTCCCATAAGGTTCAGTGTTAATCAGTGAGACTCCCATAGGGTTCAGTGTTAATCAGTGAGACTTCCACAGGGTTCAGTGTTAATCAGTGAGACTCCCACAGGGTCCAGTGTTAATCAGTGAGACTCCCACAGGGTTCAGTGTTAATCAGTGAGACTCCCACAGGGCCCAGTGTTAATCAGTGAGACTCCCATAGGGTTCGGTGTCAATCAATGAGACTCTCATAGGGTTCAGTGTTAATCAGTGAGACTCCAATAGGGTTCGGTGTTAATCAGTGAGCTCCCATAGGGTTCAGTGTTAATCAGTGAGACTCCCATAGGGTTCGGTGTTAATCAGTGAGACTCCCATAGGGTTCAGTGTTAATCAGTGAGACTCCCATAGGGTTCAGTGTTAATCAGTGAGACTCCCACATGGTTCATGTGTTAATCAGTGAGACTCCCTCAGGGTTCAGTGTTAATCAGCGAGACTCCCATAGGGTTCAGTGTTAATCAGTGAGACTCCCATAGGGTTCGGTGTTAATCAGTGAGACTCTCATAGGGTTCAGTGTTAATCAGTGAGACTCCCATAGGGTTCAGTGTTAATCAGTGGGACTCCCACAGGGTTCATGTGTTAATCAGTGAGACTCCCTCAGGGTTCAGTGTTAATCAGTGAGACTCCCACAGGGTTCAGTGTTAATCAGTGAGACTCCCACAGGGTTCAGTGTTAATCAGTGAGACTCCCACAGGGTTCAGTGTTAATCAATGAGACTCCCATAGGGTTCAGTGTTAAACAGTGAGACTCCCACAGGGTTCAGTTTTAATCAATGAGACTCCCACAGGGTTCAGTATTAATCGGTGAGACTCCCATAGGGTTCAGTGTTAATCAGTGAGACTCCCATAGGGTTCGGTGTTAATCATTGAGACTCCCATAGGGTTCAGTGTTAATCAGTGAGACTCCCACAGGGTTCAGTGTTTATCAGTGAGACTCCCATAGGGTTCAGTGTTAATCAGTGAGACTCCCATAGGGTTCAGTGTTAATCAGTGAGACTTCCACAGGGTTCAGTGTTAATCAGTGAGACTCCCACAGGGTCCAGTGTTAATCAGTGAGACTCCCACAGGGTTCAGTGTTAATCAGTGAGACTCCCACAGGGCCCAGTGTTAATCAGTGAGACTCCCACAGGGTTCAGTGTTTATCAGTGAGACTCCCATAGGGTTCAGTGTTAATCAGTGAGACTCCCATAGGGTTCAGTGTTAATCAGTGAGACTTCCACAGGGTTCAGTGTTAATCAGTGAGACTCCCACAGGGTCCAGTGTTAATCATTGAGACTCCCACAGGGTTCAGTGTTAATCAGTGAGACTCCCACAGGGCCCAGTGTTAATCAGTGAGACTCCCATAGGGTTCGGTGTCAATCAATGAGACTCCCATAGGGTTCAGTGTTAATCAGTGAGACTCCAATAGGGTTCGGTGTTAATCAGTGAGACTCCCATAGGGTTCAGTGTTAATCAGTGAGACTCCCATAGGGTTCGGTGTTAATCAGTGAGACTCCCATAGGTTTCAGTGTTAATCAGTGAGACTCCCATAGGGTTCAGTGTTAATCAGTGAGACTCCCACAGGGTTCATGTGTTAATCAGTGAGACTCCCTCAGGGTTCAGTGTTAATCAGTGAGACTCCCATAGGGTTCAGTGTTAATCAGTGAGACTCCCATAGGGTTCGGTGTTAATCAGTGAGACTCCCATAGGGTTCAGTGTTAATCAGTGAGACTCCCATAGGGTTCAGTGTTAATCAGTGAGACTCCCACAGGGTTCATGTGTTAATCAGTGAGACTCCCTCAGGGTTCAGTGTTAATCAGTGAGACTCCCACAGGGTTCAGTGTTAATCAGTGAGACTCCCACAGGGTTCAGTGTTAATCAGTGAGACTCCCACAGGGTTCAGTGTTAATCAATGAGACTCCCATATGGTTCAGTGTTAAACAGTGAGACTCCCACAGGGTTCAGTTTTAATCAATGAGACTCCCACAGGGTTCAGTGTTAATCAGTGAGACTCCCACAGGGTTCAGTGTTTATCAGTGAGACTCCCATAGGGTTCAGTGTTAATCAGTGAGACTCCCATAGGGTTCAGTGTTAATCAGTGAGACTTCCACAGGGTTCAGTGTTAATCAGTGAGACTCCCACAGGGTCCAGTCTTAATCAGTGAGACTCCCACAGGGTTCAGTGTTAATCAGTGAGACTCCCACAGGGCCCAGTGTTAATCAGTGAGACTCCCACAGGGTTCAGTGTTTATCAGTGAGACTCCCATAGGGTTCAGTGTTAATCAGTGAGACTCCCATAGGGTTCAGTTTTAATCAGTGAGACTCCCATAGGGTTCAGTGTCAATCAATGAGACTCCCATAGGGTTCAGTGTTAATCAGTGAGACTCCAATAGGGTTCGGTGTTAATCAGTGAGACTCCCATAGGGTTCAGTGTTAATCAGTGAGACTCCCATAGGGTTCAGTGTTAATCAGTGAGACTCCCATAGGGTTCAGTGTTAATCAGTGAGACTCCCACAGGGTTCATGTGTTAATCAGTGAGACTCCCTCAGGGTTCAGTGTTAATCAGTGAGACTCCCATAGGGTTCAGTGTTAATCAGTGAGACTCCCATAGGGTTCGGTGTTAATCAGTGAGACTCCCATAGGGTTCAGTGTTAATCAGTGAGACTCCCATAGGGTTCACTGTTAATCGGTGAGACTCCCACAGGGTTCATGTGTTAATCAGTGAGACTCCCTCAGGGTTCAGTGTTAATCAGTGAGACTCCCACAGGGTTCAGTGTTAATCAGTGAGACTCCCACAGGGTTCAGTGTTAATCAATGAGACTCCCATAGGGTTCAGTGTTAAACAGTGAGACTCCCACAGGGTTCAGTTTTAATCAATGAGACTCCCACAGGGTTCAGTATTAATCGGTGAGACTCCCATAGGGTTCAGTGTTAATCAGTGAGACTCCCATAGGGTTCAGTGTTAATCAGTGAGACTCCCACAGGGTTCAGTGTTTATCAGTGAGACTCCCATAGGGTTCAGTGTTAATCAGTGAGACTCCCATAGGGTTCAGTGTTAATCAGTGAGACTTCCACAGGGTTCAGTGTTAATCAGTGAGACTCCCACAGGGTGCAGTGTTAATCAGTGAGACTCCCACAGGGTTCAGTGTTAATCAGTGAGACTCTCACAGGGCCCAGTGTTAATCAGTGAGACTCCCATAGGGTTCGGTGTCAATCAATGAGACTCCCATAGGGTTCAGTGTTAATCAGTGAGACTCCCATAGGGTTCGGTGTTAATCAGTGAGACTCCCATAGGGTTCAGTGTTAATCAGTGAGACTCCCATAGGGTTCGGTGTTCATCAGTGAGACTCCCATAGGGTTCAGTGTTAATCAGTGAGACTCCCATAAGGTTCAGTGTTAATCAGTGAGACTCCCACAGGGTTCATGTGTTAATCAGTGAGACTCCCTCAGGGTTCAGTGTTAATCAGTGAGACTCCCACAGGGTTCAGTGTTAATCAGTGAGACTCCCACAGGGTTCAGTGTTAATCAGTGAGACTCCCACAGGGTTCAGTGTTAATCAATGAGACTCCCATAGGGTTCAGTGTTAATCAGTGAGACTCCCACAGGGTTCAGTTTTAATCAATGAGGCTCCCACAGGGTTCAGTATTAATCGGTGAGACTCCCATAGGGTTCAGTGTTAATCAGTGAGACTCCCATAGGGTTCGGTGTTAATCAGTGAGACTCCCATAGGGTTCAGTGTTAATCAGTGAGACTCCCATAGGGTTCGGTGTTAATCAGTGACACTCCCATAGGGTTCAGTGTTAATCAGTGAGACTCCCACAGGGTTCAGTGTTAATCAGTGAGACTCCCACAGGGTTCAGTTTTAATCAATGAGACTCCCATAGGGTTCAGTGTTAATCAGTGAGACTCCCATAGGGTTCAGTGTTAATCAGTGAGACTTCCACAGGGTTCAGTGTTAATCAGTGAGACTCCCACATGGTCCAGTGTTAATCAGTGAGACTCCCACAGGGTTCAGTGTTAATCAGTGAGACTCCCACAGGGCCCAGTGTTAATCAGTGAGACTCCCACAGGGTTCAGTGTTTTTCAGTGAGACTCCCATAGGGTTCAGTGTTAATCAGTGAGACTCCCATAGGGTTCAGTGTTAATCAGTGAGACTTCCACAGGGTTCAGTGTTAATCAGTGAGACTCCCACAGGGTCCAGTGTTAATCAGTGAGACTCCCACAGGGTTCAGTGTTGATCAGTGAGACTCCCACAGGGCCCAGTGTTAATCAGTGAGACTCCCATAGGGTTCGGTGTCAATCAATGAGACTCCCATAGGGTTCAGTGTTAATCAGTGAGACTCCCATAGGGTTCGGTGTTAATCAGTGAGACTCCCATAGGGTTCAGTGTTAATCAGTGAGACTCCCATAGGGTTCGGTGTTAATCAGTGAGACTCCCATAGGGTTCAGTGTTAATCAGTGAGACTCCCATAGGGTTCAGTGTTAATCAGTGAGACTCCCACAGGGTTCATGTGTTAATCAGTGAGACTCCCTCAGGGTTCAGTGTTAATCAGTGAGACTCCCACAGGGTTCAGTGTTAATCAGTGAGACTCCCACAGGGTTCAGTGTTAATCAGTGAGACTCCCACAGGGTTCAGTGTTAATCAATGAGACTCCCATAGGGTTCAGTGTTAATCAGTGAGACTCCCACAGGGTTCAGTTTTAATCAATGAGACTCCCACAGGGTTCAGTATTAATCGGTGGGACTCCCATAGGGTTCAGTGTAAATCAGTGAGACTCCCATAGGGTTCGGTGTTAATCAGTGAGACTCCCATAGGGTTCAGTGTTAATCAGTGAGACTCCCACAGGGTTCAGTGTTAATCAGTGAGACTCCCACAGGGTTCAGTTTTAATCAATGAGACTCCCACAGGGTTCAGTATTAATCGGTGAGACTCCCATAGGGTTCAGTGTTAATCAGTGAGACTCCCATAGGGTTTGGTGTTAATCAGTGAGACTCCCATAGGGTTCAGTGTTAATCAGTGAGACTCCCATAGGGTTCGGTGTTAATCAGTGAGACTCCCATAGGGTTCAGTGTTAATCAATGAGACTCCCATAGGGTTCAGTGTTAATCAGTGAGACTCCAACAGGGTTCAGTGTTAATCAGTGAGACTCCCATAGTGTTCAGTGTAAATCACTGAGACTCCCATTGGGTTTGGTGTTAATCAGTGAGACCCATAGGGTTCAGTTTTAATCAGTGAGACTCCCATAGGGTTCAGTGTTAATCAGTGAGACTCCCATAGGGTTCGGTGTTAATCAGTGAGACTCCCATAGGGTTCGGTGTTAATCAGTGAGACTCCCATAGGGTTCAGTGTTAATCAGTGAGACTCCCACAGGGTTCATGTGTTAATCAGTGAGACTCCCTCAGGGTTCAGTGTTAATCAGTGAGACTCACACAGGGTTCAGTGTTAATCAGTGAGACTCCCACAGGGTTCAGTGTTAATCAGTGAGACTCCCACAGGGTTCAGTGTTAATCAATGAGACTCCCATAGGGTTCAGTGTTAATCAGTGAGACTCCCACAGGGTTCAGTTTTAATCAATGAGACTCCCACAGGGTTCAGTATTAATCGGTGAGACTCCCATAGGGTTCAGTGTTAATCAGTGAGACTCCCATAGGGTTCGGTGTTAATCAGTGAGACTCCCATAGGGTTCAGTGTTAATCAGTGAGACTCCCATAGGGTTCGGTGTTAATCAGTGAGACTCCCATAGGGTTCAGTGTTAATCAGTGAGACTCCCACAGGGTTCAGTGTTAATCAGTGAGACTCCCACAGGGTTCAGTTTTAATCAATGAGACTCCCACAGGGTTCAGTATTAATCGGTGAGACTCCCATAGGGTTCAGTGTTAATCAGTGAGACTCCCATAGGGTTTGGTGTTAATCAGTGAGACTCCCATAGGGTTCAGTGTTAATCAGTGAGACTCCCATAGGGTTCGGTGTTAATCAATGAGACTCCCATATGGTTCAGTGTTAATCAATGAGACTCCCATAGGGTTCAGTGTTAATCAGTGAGACTCCAACAGGGTTCAGTGTTAATCAGTGAGACTCCCATAGTGTTCAGTGTAAATCACTGAGACTCCCATTGGGTTTGGTGTTAATCAGTGAGACTCCCATAGGGTTCAGTTTTAATCAGTGAGACTCCCATAGGGTTCAGTTTTAATCAGTGAGACTCCCATAGGGTTCAGTGTTAATCAGTGAGACTCCCATAGGGTTCAGTGTTAATCAGTGAGACTCCCATAGGGTTCAGTGTTAATCAGTGAGACTCCCACAGGGTTCAGTGTTAATCAGTGAGACACCCACAGGGTTCTGTGTTAATCAGTGAGACTCCCATAGTGTTCAGTGTTAATCAGTGAGACTCCCACAGGGTTCAGTGTTAATCAGTGAGACTCCCATAGGGTCCAGTGTTAATCAGTGAGACTCTCACAGGGTTCAGTGTTAATCAGTGAGACTCCCACAGGGTTCAGTGTTCATTAGTGAGACTCCCACAGGGTTCAGATTTAATCAGTGAGACTCCCATCGGGTTCAGTGTTAATCAGTGAGACTCCCACAGGGTTCAGTGTTAATCAGTGAGACTCCCATTGGGTCAGTATTAATCGGTGAGACTCCCATAGGGTTCAGTGTTAATCAGTGAGACTCCCATAGGGTTCACTGTTAATCAGTGAGACTACCACAGGGTTCAGTGTTTATCAGTGAGACTCCCATAGGGTTCAGTGTTAATCAGTGAGACTCCCACAGGGTTCAGTGTTAATCAGTGAGACTCCCACAGGGTCCAGTGTTAATCAGTGAGACTCCCATAGGGTTCGGTGTTAATCAGTGAGACTCCCATAGGGTTCAGTGTTAATCAGTGAGACTCCCTCAGGGTTCAGTGTTAATCAGTGAGACTCCCACAGGGTTCAGTGTTAATAAGTGAGACTCCCACAGGGTTCAGTGTTAATCAGTGAGACTCCCACAGGGTTCAGTGTTAATCAATGAGACTCCCATAGGGTTCAGTGTTAATCAGTGAGACTCCCACAGGGTTCAGTTTTAATCAATGAGACTCCCACAGGGTTCAGTATTAATCGGTGAGACTCCCATAGGGTTCAGTGTTAATCAGTGAGACTCCCATAGGGTTCGGTGTTAATCAGTGAGACTCCCATAGGGTTCAGTGTTAATCAGTGAGACTCCCATAGGGTTCGGTGTTAATCAGTGAGACTCCCATAGGGTTCAGTGTTAATCAGTGAGACTCCCACAGGGTTCAGTGTTAATCAGTGAGACTCCCACAGGGTTCAGTTTTAATCAATGAGACTCCCACAGGGTTCAGTATTAATCGGTGAGACTCCCATAGGGTTCAGTGTTAATCAGTGAGACTCCCATAGGGTTTGGTGTTAATCAGTGAGACTCCCATAGGGTTCAGTGTTAATCAGTGAGACTCCCATAGGGTTCGGTGTTAATCAGTGAGACTCCCATAGGGTTCAGTGTTAATCAATGAGACTCCCATAGGGTTCAGTGTTAATCAGTGAGACTCCAACAGGGTTCAGTGTTAATCAGTGAGACTCCCTTAGTGTTCAGTGTAAATCACTGAGACTCCCATTGGGTTTAGTGTTAATCAGTGAGACTCCCATAGGGTTCAGTTTTAATCAGTGAGACTCCCATAGGGTTCAGTGTTAATCAGTGAGACTCCCATAGGGTTCGGTGTTAATCAGTGAGACTCCCATAGGGTTCAGTGTTAATCAGTGAGACTCCCATAGGGTTCAGTGTTAATCAGTGAGACTCCCACAGGGTTCATGTGTTAATCAGTGAGACTCCCTCAGGGTTCAGTGTTAATCAGTGAGACTCCCACAGGGTTCAGTGTTAATCAGTGAGACTCCCACAGGGTTCAGTGTTAATCAGTGAGACTCCCACAGGGTTCAGTGTTAATCAATGAGACTCCCATAGGGTTCAGTGTTAATCAGTGAGACTCCCACAGGGTTCAGTTTTAATCAATGAGACTCCCACAGGGTTCAGTATTAATCGGTGAGACTCCCATAGGGTTCAGTGTTAATCAGTGAGACTCCCATAGGGTTCGGTGTTAATCAGTGAGACTCCCATAGGGTTCAGTGTTAATCAGTGAGACTCCCATAGGGTTCAGTGTAAATCACTGAGACTCCCATTGGGTTTGGTGTTAATCAGTGAGACTCCCATAGGGTTCAGTTTTAATCAGTGAGACTCCCATAGGGTTCAGTGTTAATCAGTGAGACTCCCATAGGGTTCGGTGTTAATCAGTGAGACTCCCATAGGGTTCAGTGTTAATCAGTGAGACTCCCATAGGGTTCAGTGTTAATCAGTGAGACTCCCACAGGGTTCATGTGTTAATCAGTGAGACTCCCTCAGGGTTCAGTGTTAATCAGTGAGACTCCCACAGGGTTCAGTGTTAATCAGTGAGACTCCCACAGGGTTCAGTGTTAATCAGTGAGACTCCCACAGGGTTCAGTGTTAATCAATGAGACTCCCATAGGGTTCAGTGTTAATCAGTGAGACTCCCACAGGGTTCAGTTTTAATCAATGAGACTCCCACAGGGTTCAGTATTAATCGGTGAGACTCCCATAGGGTTCAGTGTTAATCAGTGAGACTCCCATAGGGTTCGGTGTTAATCAGTGAGACTCCCATAGGGTTCAGTGTTAATCAGTGAGACTCCCATAGGGTTCGGTGTTAATCAGTGAGAATCCCATAGGGTTCAGTGTTAATCAGTGAGACTCCCACAGGGTTCAGTGTTAATCAGTGAGACTCCCACAGGGTTCAGTTTTAATCAATGAGACTCCCACAGGGTTCAGTATTAATCGGTGAGACTCCCATAGGGTTCAGTGTTAATCAGTGAGACTCCCATAGGGTTTGGTGTTAATCAGTGAGACTCCCATAGGGTTCAGTGTTAATCAGTGAGACTCCCATAGGGTTCGGTGTTAATCAGTGAGACTCCCATATGGTTCAGTGTTAATCAATGAGACTCCCATAGGGTTCAGTGTTAATCAGTGAGACTCCAACAGGGTTCAGTGTTAATCAGTGAGACTCCCATAGTGTTCAGTGTAAATCACTGAGACTCCCATTGGGTTTGGTGTTAATCAGTGAGACTCCCATAGGGTTCAGTTTTAATCAGTGAGACTCCCATAGGGTTCAGTTTTAATCAGTGAGACTCCCATAGGGTTCAGTGTTAATCAGTGAGACTCCCATAGGGTTCAGTGTTAATCAGTGAGACTCCCATAGGGTTCAGTGTTAATCAGTGAGACTCCCATAGCGTTCAGTGTTAATCAGTGAGACTCCCACAGGGTTCAGTGTTAATCAGTGAGACACCCACAGGGTTCTGTGTTAATCAGTGAGACTCCCATAGGGTTCAGTGTTAATCAGTGAGACTCCCACAGGGTTCAGTGTTAATCAGTGAGACTCCCATAGGGTCCAGTGTTAATCAGTGAGACTCTCACAGGGTTCAGTGTTAATCAGTGAGACTCCCACAGGGTTCAGTGTTCATCAGTGAGACTCCCACAGGATTCAGATTTAATCAGTGAGAATCCCATCGGGTTCAGTGTTAATCAGTGAGACTCCCAGAGGGTTCAGTGTTAATCAGTGAGACTCCCATTGGGTCAGTATTAATCGGTGAGACTCCCATAGGGTTCAGTGTTAATCAGTGAGACTCCCATAGGGTTCAGTGTTAATCAGTGAGACTACCACAGGGTTCAGTGTTTATCAGTGAGGCTCCCATAGGGTTCAGTGTTAATCAGTGAGACTCCCACAGGGTTCAGTGTTAATCAGTAAGACTCCCACAGGGTCCAGTGTTTATCAGTGAGACTCCCACAGGGTTCAGTGTTAAGCAGTGAGACTCCCACAGGGCCCAGTGTTAATCAGTGAGACTCCCATAGGGTTCGGTGTTAATCAATGAGACTCCCATAGGGTTCAGTGTTAATCAGTGAGACTCCCATAGGGTTCGGTGTTAATCAGTGAGACTCCCATAGGGTCCAGTGTTAATCAATGAGACTCCCATAGGGTTCGGTGTTAATCAGTGAGACTCCCATAGGGTTCAGTGTTAATCAGTGAGACTCCCACAGGGTTCATGTGTTAATCAGTGAGACTCCCTCAGGGTTCAGTGTTAATCGGTGAGACTCCCATCGGGTTCAGTGTTAATCAGTGAGACTCCCACAGGGTTCAGTGTTAATCAGTGAGACTCCCACAGGGTTCAGTGTTAATCAATGAGACTCCCATAGGGTTCAGTGTTAATCAGTGAGACTCCTATAGGGTTCAGTGTTAATCAGTGAGACTCCCACAGGGTTCAGTGTTAATCAGTGAGACTCCCACAGGGTTCAGTTTTAATCAATGAGACTCCCACAGGGTTCAGTATTAATCGGTGAGACTCCAATAGGGTTCAGTGTTAATCAGTGAGACTCCCATAGGGTTCGTTTTTAATCAGTGAGACTCCCATAGGGTTCAGTGTTAATCAGTGAGACTCCCACAGGGTTCAGTGTTAATCAGTGAGACTCCCACAGGGTTCAGTTTTAATCAATGAGACTCCCACAGGGTTCAGTATTAATCGGTGAGACTCCCATAGGGTTCAGTGTTAATCAGTGAGACTCCCATAGGGTTTGGTGTTAATCAGTGAGACTCCCATAGGGTTCAGTGTTAATCAGTGAGACTCCCATAGGGTTCGGTGTTAATCAGTGAGACTCCCATATGGTTCAGTGTTAATCAATGAGACTCCCATAGGGTTCAGTGTTAATCAGTGAGACTCCAACAGGGTTCAGTGTTAATCAGTGAGACTCCCATAGTGTTCAGTGTAAATCACTGAGACTCCCATTGGGTTTGGTGTTAATCAGTGAGACTCCCATAGGGTTCAGTTTTAATCAGTGAGACTCCCATAGGGTTCAGTTTTAATCAGTGAGACTCCCATAGGGTTCAGTGTTAATCAGTGAGACTCCCATAGGGTTCAGTGTTAATCAGTGAGACTCCCATAGGGTTCAGTGTTAATCAGTGAGACTCCCATAGCGTTCAGTGTTAATCAGTGAGACTCCCACAGGGTTCAGTGTTAATCAGTGAGACACCCACAGGGTTCTGTGTTAATCAGTGAGACTCCCATAGGGTTCAGTGTTAATCAGTGAGACTCCCACAGGGTTCAGTGTTAATCAGTGAGACTCCCATAGGGTCCAGTGTTAATCAGTGAGACTCTCACAGGGTTCAGTGTTAATCAGTGAGACTCCCACAGGGTTCAGTGTTCATCAGTGAGACTCCCACAGGGTTCAGATTTAATCAGTGAGAATCCCATCGGGTTCAGTGTTAATCAGTGAGACTCCCACAGGGTTCAGTGTTAATCAGTGAGACTCCCATTGGGTCAGTATTAATCGGTGAGACTCCCATAGGGTTCAGTGTTAATCAGTGAGACTCCCATAGGGTTCAGTGTTAATCAGTGAGACTACCACAGGGTTCAGTGTTTATCAGTGAGGCTCCCATAGGGTTCAGTGTTAATCAGTGAGACTCCCACAGGGTTCAGTGTTAATCAGTAAGACTCCCACAGGGTCCAGTGTTTATCAGTGAGACTCCCACAGGGTTCAGTGTTAATCAGTGAGACTCCCACAGGGCCCAGTGTTAATCAGTGAGACTCCCATAGGGTTCGGTGTTAATCAATGAGACTCCCATAGGGTTCAGTGTTAATCAGTGAGACTCCCATAGGGTTCGGTGTTAATCAGTGAGACTCCCATAGGGTCCAGTGTTAATCAATGAGACTCCCATAGGGTTCGGTGTTAATCAGTGAGACTCCCATAGGGTTCAGTGTTAATCAGTGAGACTCCCACAGGGTTCATGTGTTAATCAGGGAGACTCCCTCAGGGTTCAGTGTTAATCGGTGAGACTCCCATCGGGTTCAGTGTTAATCAGTGAGACTCCCACAGGGTTCAGTGTTAATCAGTGAGACTCCCACAGGGTTCAGTGTTAATCAATGAGACTCCCATAGCGTTCAGTGTTAATCAGTGAGACTCCCACAGGGTTCAGTGTTAATCAGTGAGACACCCACAGGGTTCTGTGTTAATCAGTGAGACTCCCATAGGGTTCAGTGTTAATCAGTGAGACTCCCACAGGGTTCAGTGTTAATCAGTGAGACTCCCATAGGGTCCAGTGTTAATCAGTGAGACTCTCACAGGGTTCAGTGTTAATCAGTGAGACTCCCACAGGGTTCAGTGTTCATCAGTGAGACTCCCACAGGGTTCAGATTTAATCAGTGAGAATCCCATCGGGTTCAGTGTTAATCAGTGAGACTCCCACAGGGTTCAGTGTTAATCAGTGAGACTCCCATTGGGTCAGTATTAATCGGTGAGACTCCCATAGGGTTCAGTGTTAATCAGTGAGACTCCCATAGGGTTCAGTGTTAATCAGTGAGACTACCACAGGGTTCAGTGTTTATCAGTGAGGCTCCCATAGGGTTCAGTGTTAATCAGTGAGACTCCCACAGGGTTCAGTGTTAATCAGTAAGACTCCCACAGGGTCCAGTGTTTATCAGTGAGACTCCCACAGGGTTCAGTGTTAATCAGTGAGACTCCCACAGGGCCCAGTGTTAATCAGTGAGACTCCCATAGGGTTCGGTGTTAATCAATGAGACTCCCATAGGGTTCAGTGTTAATCAGTGAGACTCCCATAGGGTTCGGTGTTAATCAGTGAGACTCCCATAGGGTCCAGTGTTAATCAATGAGACTCCCATAGGGTTCGGTGTTAATCAGTGAGACTCCCATAGGGTTCAGTGTTAATCAGTGAGACTCCCACAGGGTTCATGTGTTAATCAGTGAGACTTCCTCAGGGTTCAGTGTTAATCGGTGAGACTCCCATCGGGTTCAGTGTTAATCAGTGAGACTCCCACAGGGTTCAGTGTTAATCAGTGAGACTCCCACAGGGTTCAGTGTTAATCAATGAGACTCCCATAGGGTTCAGTGTTAATCAGTGAGACTCCTATAGGGTTCAGTGTTAATCAGTGAGACTCCCACAGGGTTCAGTGTTAATCAGTGAGACTCCCACAGGGTTCAGTTTTAATCAATGAGACTCCCACAGGGTTCAGTATTAATCGGTGAGACTCCCATAGGGTTCAGTGTTAATCAGTGAGACTCCCATAGGGTTCGTTGTTAATCAGTGAGACTCCCATAGGGTTCAGTGTTAATCAGTGAGACTCCCATAGGGTTCGATGTTAATCAGTGAGACTCCCATAGGGTTCAGTGTTAATCAGTGAGACTCCCATAGGGTTCAGTGTTAATCAGTGAGACTCCCACAGGGTTCATGTGTTAATCAGTGAGACTCCCACAGGGTTCAGTGTTAATCAGTGAGACTCCCACAGGGCCCAGTGTTAATCAGTGAGACTCCCATAGGGTTCGGTGTTAATCAATGAGACTCCCATAGGGTTCAGTGTTAATCTTTGAGACTCCCATAGGGTTCGGTGTTAATCAGTGAGACTCCCATAGGGTCCAGTGTTAATCAATGAGACTCCCATAGGGTTCGGTGTTAATCAGTGAGACTCCCATAGGGTTCAGTGTTAATCAGTGAGACTCCCACAGGTTTCATGTGTTAATCAGTGAGACTCCCTCAGGGTTCAGTGTTAATCGGTGAGACTCCCATCGGGTTCAGTGTTAATCAGTGAGACTCCCACAGGGTTCAGTGTTAATCAGTGAGACTCCCACAGGGTTCAGTGTTAATCAATGAGACTCCCATAGGCTTCAGTGTTAATCAGTGAGACTCCTATAGGGTTCAGTGTTAATCAGTGAGACTCCCACAGGGTTCAGTGTTAATCAGTGAGACTCCCACAGGGTTCAGTTTTAATCAATGAGACTCCCACAGGGTTCAGTATTAATCGGTGAGACTCCCATAGGGTTCAGTGTTAATCAGTGAGACTCCCATAGGGTTCGTTGTTAATCAGTGAGACTCCCATAGGGTTCAGTGTTAATCAGTGAGACTCCCATAGGGTTCGATGTTAATCAGTGAGACTCCCATAGGGTTCAGTTTTAATCAGTGAGACTCCCATAGGGTTCAGTGTTAATCAGTGAGACTCCCACAGGGTTCATGTGTTAATCAGTGAGACTCCCATAGTGTTCAGTGTAAATCACTGAGACTCCCATTGGGTTTGGTGTTAATCAGTGAGACTCCCATAGGGTTCAGTTTTAATCAGTGAGACTCCCATAGGGTTCAGTTTTAATCAGTGAGACTCCCATAGGGTTCAGTGTTAATCAGTGAGACTCCCATAGGGTTCAGTGTTAATCAGTGAGACTCCCATAGGGTTCAGTGTTAATCAGTGAGACTCCCATAGCGTTCAGTGTTAATCAGTGAGACTCCCACAGGGTTCAGTGTTAATCAGTGAGACACCCACAGGGTTCTGTGTTAATCAGTGAGACTCCCATAGGGTTCAGTGTTAATCAGTGAGACTCCCATAGCGTTCAGTGTTAATCAGTGAGACTCCCACAGGGTTCAGTGTTAATCAGTGAGACACCCACAGGGTTCTGTGTTAATCAGTGAGACTCCCATAGGGTTCAGTGTTAATCAGTGAGACTCCCACAGGGTTCAGTGTTAATCAGTGAGACTCCCATAGGGTCCAGTGTTAATCAGTGAGACTCTCACAGGGTTCAGTGTTAATCAGTGAGACTCCCACAGGGTTCAGTGTTCATCAGTGAGACTCCCACAGGGTTCAGATTTAATCAGTGAGACTCCCATCGGGTTCAGTGTTAATCAGTGAGACTCCCACAGGGTTCAGTGTTAATCAGTGAGACTCCCATTGGGTCAGTATTAATCGGTGAGACTCCCATAGGGTTCAGTGTTAATCAGTGAGACTCCCATAGGGTTCAGTGTTAATCAGTGAGACTACCACAGGGTTCAGTGTTTATCAGTGAGACTCCCATAGGGTTCAGTGTTAATCAGTGAGACTCCCACAGGGTTCAGTGTTAATCAGTGAGACTCCCACAGGGTCCAGTGTTAATCAGTGAGACTCCCACAGGGTTCAGTGTTAATCAGTGAGACTCCCACAGGGCCCAGTGTTAATCAGTGAGACTCCCATAGGGTTCGGTGTTAATCAATGAGACTCCCATAGGGTTCAGTGTTAATCAGTGAGACTCCCATAGGGTTCGGTGTTAATCAGTGAGACTCCCATAGGGTCCAGTGTTAATCAATGAGACTCCCATAGGGTTCGGTGTTAATCAGTGAGACTCCCATAGGGTTCAGTGTTAATCAGTGAGACTCCCACAGGGTTCATGTGTTAATCAGTGAGACTCCCTCAGGGTTCAGTGTTAATCGGTGAGACTCCCATTGGGTTCAGTGTTAATCAGTGAGACTCCCACAGGGTTCAGTGTTAATCAGTGAGACTCCCACAGGGTTCAGTGTTAATCAATGAGACTCCCATAGGGTTCAGTGTTAATCAGTGAGACTCCTATAGGGTTCAGTGTTAATCAGTGAGACTCCCACAGGGTTCAGTGTTAATCAGTGAGACTCCCACAGGGTTCAGTTTTAATCAATGAGACTCCCACAGGGTTCAGTATTAATCGGTGAGACTCCCATAGGGTTCAGTGTTAATCAGTGAGACTCCCATAGGGTTCGTTGTTAATCAGTGAGACTCCCATAGGGTTCAGTGTTAATCAGTGAGACTCCCATAGGGTTCGATGTTAATCAGTGAGACTCCCATAGGGTTCAGTGTTAATCAGTGAGACTCCCATAGGGTTCAGTGTTAATCAGTGAGACTCCCACAGGGTTCAGTGTTAATCAGTGAGACTCCCACAGGGTTCAGTGTTAATCAATGAGACTCCCACAGGGTTCAGTATTAATCGGTGAGACTCTCCATAGGGTTCAGTGTTAATCAGTGAGACTCCCATAGGGTTCGTTGTTAATCAGTGAGACTCCCATAGGGTTCAGTGTTAATCAGTGAGACTCCCATAGGGTTCGATGTTAATCAGTGAGACTCCCATAGGGTTCAGTGTTCATCAGTGAGACTCCCATAGGGTTCAGTGTTAATCAGTGAGACTCCCACAGGGTTCAGTGTTAATCAGTGAGATTCCCACAGGGTTCATGTGTTAATCAGTGAGACTCCCATAGTGTTCAGTGTAAATCACTGAGACTCCCATTGGGTTTGGTGTTAATCAGTGAGACTCCCATAGGGTTCAGTTTTAATCAGTGAGACTCCCATAGGGTTCAGTTTTAATCAGTGAGACTCCCATAGGGTTCAGTGTTAATCAGTGAGACTCCCATAGGGTTCAGTGTTAATCAGTGAGACTCCCATAGGGTTCAGTGTTAATCAGTGAGACTCCCATAGCGTTCAGTGTTAATCAGTGAGACTCCCACAGGGTTCAGTGTTAATCAGTGAGACACCCACAGGGTTCTGTGTTAATCAGTGAGACTCCCATAGGGTTCAGTGTTAATCAGTGAGACTCCCATAGCGTTCAGTGTTAATCAGTGAGACTCCCACAGGGTTCAGTGTTAATCAGTGAGACACCCACAGGGTTCTGTGTTAATCAGTGAGACTCCCATAGGGTTCAGTGTTAATCAGTGAGACTCCCACAGGGTTCAGTGTTAATCAGTGAGACTCCCATAGGGTCCAGTGTTAATCAGTGAGACTCTCACAGGGTTCAGTGTTAATCAGTGAGACTCCCACAGGGTTCAGTGTTCATCAGTGAGACTCCCACAGGGTTCAGATTTAATCAGTGAGACTCCCATCGGGTTCAGTGTTAATCAGTGAGACTCCCACAGGGTTCAGTGTTAATCAGTGAGACTCCCATTGGGTCAGTATTAATCGGTGAGACTCCCATAGGGTTCAGTGTTAATCAGTGAGACTCCCATAGGGTTCAGTGTTAATCAGTGAGACTACCACAGGGTTCAGTGTTTATCAGTGAGACTCCCATAGGGTTCAGTGTTAATCAGTGAGACTCCCACAGGGTTCAGTGTTAATCAGTGAGACTCCCACAGGGTCCAGTGTTAATCAGTGAGACTCCCACAGGGTTCAGTGTTAATCAGTGAGACTCCCACAGGGCCCAGTGTTAATCAGTGAGACTCCCATAGGGTTCGGTGTTAATCAATGAGACTCCCATAGGGTTCAGTGTTAATCAGTGAGACTCCCATAGGGTTCGGTGTTAATCAGTGAGACTCCCATAGGGTCCAGTGTTAATCAATGAGACTCCCATAGGGTTCGGTGTTAATCAGTGAGACTCCCATAGGGTTCAGTGTTAATCAGTGAGACTCCCACAGGGTTCATGTGTTAATCAGTGAGACTCCCTCAGGGTTCAGTGTTAATCGGTGAGACTCCCATTGGGTTCAGTGTTAATCAGTGAGACTCCCACAGGGTTCAGTGTTAATCAGTGAGACTCCCACAGGGTTCAGTGTTAATCAATGAGACTCCCATAGGGTTCAGTGTTAATCAGTGAGACTCCTATAGGGTTCAGTGTTAATCAGTGAGACTCCCACAGGGTTCAGTGTTAATCAGTGAGACTCCCACAGGGTTCAGTTTTAATCAATGAGACTCCCACAGGGTTCAGTATTAATCGGTGAGACTCCCATAGGGTTCAGTGTTAATCAGTGAGACTCCCATAGGGTTCGTTGTTAATCAGTGAGACTCCCATAGGGTTCAGTGTTAATCAGTGAGACTCCCATAGGGTTCGATGTTAATCAGTGAGACTCCCATAGGGTTCAGTGTTAATCAGTGAGACTCCCATAGGGTTCAGTGTTAATCAGTGAGACTCCCACAGGGTTCAGTGTTAATCAGTGAGACTCCCACAGGGTTCAGTGTTAATCAATGAGACTCCCACAGGGTTCAGTATTAATCGGTGAGACTCTCCATAGGGTTCAGTGTTAATCAGTGAGACTCCCATAGGGTTCGTTGTTAATCAGTGAGACTCCCATAGGGTTCAGTGTTAATCAGTGAGACTCCCATAGGGTTCGATGTTAATCAGTGAGACTCCCATAGGGTTCAGTGTTCATCAGTGAGACTCCCATAGGGTTCAGTGTTAATCAGTGAGACTCCCACAGGGTTCAGTGTTAATCAGTGAGATTCCCACAGGGTTCATGTGTTAATCAGTGAGACTCCCATAGTGTTCAGTGTAAATCACTGAGACTCCCATTGGGTTTGGTGTTAATCAGTGAGACTCCCATAGGGTTCAGTTTTAATCAGTGAGACTCCCATAGGGTTCAGTTTTAATCAGTGAGACTCCCATAGGGTTCAGTGTTAATCAGTGAGACTCCCATAGGGTTCAGTGTTAATCAGTGAGACTCCCATAGGGTTCAGTGTTAATCAGTGAGACTCCCATAGCGTTCAGTGTTAATCAGTGAGACTCCCACAGGGTTCAGTGTTAATCAGTGAGACACCCACAGGGTTCTGTGTTAATCAGTGAGACTCCCATAGGGTTCAGTGTTAATCAGTGAGACTCCCATAGCGTTCAGTGTTAATCAGTGAGACTCCCACAGGGTTCAGTGTTAATCAGTGAGACACCCACAGGGTTCTGTGTTAATCAGTGAGACTCCCATAGGGTTCAGTGTTAATCAGTGAGACTCCCACAGGGTTCAGTGTTAATCAGTGAGACTCCCATAGGGTCCAGTGTTAATCAGTGAGACTCTCACAGGGTTCAGTGTTAATCAGTGAGACTCCCACAGGGTTCAGTGTTCATCAGTGAGACTCCCACAGGGTTCAGATTTAATCAGTGAGACTCCCATCGGGTTCAGTGTTAATCAGTGAGACTCCCACAGGGTTCAGTGTTAATCAGTGAGACTCCCATTGGGTCAGTATTAATCGGTGAGACTCCCATAGGGTTCAGTGTTAATCAGTGAGACTCCCATAGGGTTCAGTGTTAATCAGTGAGACTACCACAGGGTTCAGTGTTTATCAGTGAGACTCCCATAGGGTTCAGTGTTAATCAGTGAGACTCCCACAGGGTTCAGTGTTAATCAGTGAGACTCCCACAGGGTCCAGTGTTAATCAGTGAGACTCCCACAGGGTTCAGTGTTAATCAGTGAGACTCCCACAGGGCCCAGTGTTAATCAGTGAGACTCCCATAGGGTTCGGTGTTAATCAATGAGACTCCCATAGGGTTCAGTGTTAATAAGTGAGACTCCCATAGGGTTCGGTGTTAATCAGTGAGACTCCCATAGGGTCCAGTGTTAATCAATGAGACTCCCATAGGGTTCGGTGTTAATCAGTGAGACTCCCATAGGGTTCAGTGTTAATCAGTGAGACTCCCACAGGGTTCATGTGTTAATCAGTGAGACTCCCTCAGGGTTCAGTGTTAATCGGTGAGACTCCCATTGGGTTCAGTGTTAATCAGTGAGACTCCCACAGGGTTCAGTGTTAATCAGTGAGACTCCCACAGGGTTCAGTGTTAATCAATGAGACTCCCATAGGGTTCAGTGTTAATCAGTGAGACTCCTATAGGGTTCAGTGTTAATCAGTGAGACTCCCACAGGGTTCAGTGTTAATCAGTGAGACTCCCACAGGGTTCAGTTTTAATCAATGAGACTCCCACAGGGTTCAGTATTAATCGGTGAGACTCCCATAGGGTTCAGTGTTAATCAGTGAGACTCCCATAGGGTTCGTTGTTAATCAGTGAGACTCCCATAGGGTTCAGTGTTAATCAGTGAGACTCCCATAGGGTTCGATGTTAATCAGTGAGACTCCCATAGGGTTCAGTGTTAATCAGTGAGACTCCCATAGGGTTCAGTGTTAATCAGTGAGACTCCCACAGGGTTCAGTGTTAATCAGTGAGACTCCCACAGGGTTCAGTGTTAATCAATGAGACTCCCACAGGGTTCAGTATTAATCGGTGAGACTCTCCATAGGGTTCAGTGTTAATCAGTGAGACTCCCATAGGGTTCGTTGTTAATCAGTGAGACTCCCATAGGGTTCAGTGTTAATCAGTGAGACTCCCATAGGGTTCGATGTTAATCAGTGAGACTCCCATAGGGTTCAGTGTTCATCAGTGAGACTCCCATAGGGTTCAGTGTTAATCAGTGAGACTCCCACAGGGTTCAGTGTTAATCAGTGAGATTCCCACAGGGTTCAGTGTTAATCAGTGAGACTCCCATAGTGTTCAGTGTAAATCACTGAGACTCCCATTTGGTTCGGTGTTAATCAGTGAGACTCCCATAGTGTTCAGTTTTAATCAGTGAGACTCCCATAGGGTTCAGTTTTAATCAGTGAGACTCCCATAGGGTTCAGTGTTAATCAGTGAGACTCCCACAGGGTTCAGTGTTAATCAGTGAGACTCCCATTGGGTCAGTATTAATCGGTGAGACTCCCATAGGGTTCAGTGTTAATCAGTGAGACTCCCATAGGGTTCAGTGTTAATCAGTGAGACTACCACAGGGTTCAGTGTTTATCAGTGAGACTCCCATAGGGTTCAGTGTTAATCAGTGAGACTCCCACAGGGTTCAGTGTTAATCAGTGAGACTCCCACAGGGTCCAGTGTTAATCAGTGAGACTCCCACAGGGTTCAGTGTTAATCAGTGAGACTCCCACAGGGCCCAGTATTAATCAGTGAGACTCCCATAGGGTTCGGTGTTAATCAATGAGACTCCCAT
Organism: Petromyzon marinus; assembly: GCF_048934315.1. Taxonomy (NCBI): domain Eukaryota; kingdom Metazoa; phylum Chordata; class Hyperoartia; order Petromyzontiformes; family Petromyzontidae; genus Petromyzon; species Petromyzon marinus. The sequence goes on from NW_027423612.1 coordinate 1,772,257, forward strand.
AGGGTTCAGTGTTAATCAGTGAGACTCCCATAGGGTTCGGTGTTAATCAGTGAGACTCCCATAGGGTCCAGTGTTAATCAATGAGACTCCCATAGGGTTCGGTGTTAATCAGTGAGACTCCCATAGTGTTCAGTGTTAATCAGTGAGACTCCCACAGGGTTCATGTGTTAATCAGTGAGACTCCCTCAGGGTTCAGTGTTAATCGGTGAGACTCCCATCGGGTTCAGTGTTAATCAGTGAGACTCCCACAGGGTTCAGTGTTAATCAGTGAGACTCCCACAGGGTTCAGTGTTAATCAATGAGACTCCCATAGGGTTCAGTGTTAATCAGTGAGACTCCTATAGGGTTCAGTGTTAATCAGTGAGACTCCCACAGGGTTCAGTGTTAATCAGTGAGACTCCCACAGGGTTCAGTTTTAATCAATGAGACTCCCACAGGGTTCAGTATTAATCGGTGAGACTCCCATAGGGTTCAGTGTTAATCAGTGAGACTCCCATAGGGTTCGTTGTTAATCAGTGAGACTCCCATAGGGTTCAGTGTTAATCAGTGAGACTCCCATAGGGTTCGGTGTTAATCAGTGAGACTCCCATAGGGTTCGATGTTAATCAGTGAGACTCCCATAGGGTTCAGTGTTAATCAGTGAGACTCCCATAGGGTTCAGTGTTAATCAGTGAGACTCCCACAGGGTTCATGTGTTAATCAGTGAGACTCCCATAGGGTTCAGTGTTAATCAATGAGACTCCCAAAGGGTTCAGTGTTAATCAGTGAGACTCCAACAGGGTTCAGTGTTAATCAGTGAGACTCCCACAGGGTTCAGTGTTAATCAGTGAGATTCCCACAGGGTTCAGTGTTAATCAGTGAGACTCCCATAGTGTTCAGTGTAAATCACTGAGACTCCCTTGGTTTCGGTGTTAATCAGTGAGACTCCCATAGGGTTCAGTTTTAATCAGTGAGACTCCCATAGGGTTCAGTTTTAATCAGTGAGACTCCCATAGGGTTCAGTGTTAATCAGTGAGACTCCCATAGGGTTCAGTGTTAATCAGTGAGACTCCCATTGGGTTCAGTGTTAATCAGTGAGACTCCCACAGGGTTCAGTGTTAATCAGTGAGACTCCCATTGGGTCAGTATTAATCGGTGAGACTCCCATAGGGTTCAATGTTAATCAGTGAGACTCCCATAGGGTTCGTTGTTAATCAGTGAGACTCCCATAGGGTTCAGTGTTAATCAGTGAGACTCCCATAGGGTTCGATGTTAATCAGTGAGACTCCCATAGGGTTCAGTGTTAATCAGTGAGACTCCCATAGGGTTCAGTGTTAATCAGTGAGACTCTCACAGGGTTCATGTGTTAATCAGTGAGACTCCCATAGGGTTCAGTGTTAATCATTGAGACTCCCAAAGGGTTCAGTGTTAATCAGTGAGACTCCAACAGGGTTCAGTGTTAATCAGTGAGACTCCCACAGGGTCCAGTGTTAATCAGTGAGACTCCCACAGGGTTCAGTGTTAATCAGTGAGACTCCCACAGGGCCCAGTGTTAATCAGTGAGACTCCCATAGGGTTCGGTGTTAATCAATGAGACTCCCATAGGGTTCAGTGTTAATCAGTGAGACTCCCACAGGGTTCAGTGTTAATCAATGAGACTCCCAAAGGGTTCAGTGTTAATCAGTGAGACTCCAACAGGGTTCAGTGTTAATCAGTGAGACTCCCACAGGGTTCAGTGTTAATCAGTGAGATTCCCACAGGGTTCAGTGTTAATCAGTGAGACTCCCATAGTGTTCAGTGTAAATCACTGAGACTCCCATTGGGTTCGGTGTTAATCAGTGAGACTCCCATAGGGTTCAGTTTTCATCAGTGAGACTCCCATAGGGTTCAGTGTTAATCAGTGAGACTCCCACAGGGTTCATGTGTTAATCAGTGAGACTCCCATAGGGTTCAGTGTTAATCATTGAGACTCCCAAAGGGTTCAGTGTTAATCAGTGAGACTCCAACAGGGTTCAGTGTTAATCAGTGAGACTCCCACAGGGTTCAGTGTTAATCAGTGAGACTCCCATAGGGTTCAGTGTTAATCAGTGAGACTCCCACAGGGTTCAGTGTTAATCAGTGAGACTCCCATAGGGTTCAGTGTTAATCAGTGAGACTCCCACAGGGTTCAGTGTTAATCAGTGAGACTCCCATAGGGTTCAGTGTTAATCAGTGAGACTCCCACAGGGTTCAGTGTTAATCAGTGAGACTCCCATAGGGTTCAGTGTTAATCAGTGAGACTCCCACAGGGTTCAGTGTTTATCAGTGAGACTCCCATAGGGTTCAGTGTTAATCAGTGAGACTCCCATTGGGTCAGTATTAATCGGTGAGACTCCCATAGGGTTCAGTGTTAATCAGTGAGACTCCCATAGGGTTCAGTGTTAATCAGTGAGACTACCACAGGGTTCAGTATTAATCAGTGAAATTCCCACAGGGTTCAGTGTTAATCAGTGAGACTCCCACAGGGTTCAGTGTTAATCAGTGAGACTCCCATAGGGTTCAGTGTTAATCAGTGAGACTCCCACAGGGTTCAGTGTTTATCAGTGAGACTCCCATAGGGTTCAGTGTTAATCAGTGAGACTCCCACAGGGTTCAGTGTTAATCAGTGAGACTCCCACAGGGTCCAGTGGTAATCAGTGAGACTCCAACAGGGTTCAGTGTTAATCAGTGAGACTCCCACAGGGCCCAGTGTTAATCAGTGAGACTCCCATAGGGTTCGGTGTTAATCAATGAGACTCCCATAGGGTTCAGTATTAATCGGTGAGACTCCCATAGGGTTCAGTGTTAATCAGTGAGACTCCCATAGGGTTCAGTGTTAATCAGTGAGACTCCCACAGGGTTCATTTGTTAATCAGTGAGACTCCCATAGGGTTCAGTGTTAATCATTGAGACTCCCAAAGGGTTCAGTGTTAATCAGTGAGACTCCAACAGGGTTCAGTGTTAATCAGTGAGACTCCCATAGGGTTCAGTTTTCATCAGTGAGACTCCCATAGGGTTCAGTGTTAATCAGTGAGACTCCCACAGGGTTCATGTGTTAATCAGTGAGACTCCCATAGGGTTCAGTGTTAATCATTGAGACTCCCAAAGGGTTCAGTGTTAATCAGTGAGACTCCAACAGGGTTCAGTGTTAATCAGTGAGACTCCCACAGGGTTCAGTGTTAATCAGTGAGACTCCCATAGGGTTCAGTGTTAATCAGTGAGACTCCCACAGGGTTCAGTGTTAATCAGTGAGACTCCCATAGGGTTCAGTGTTAATCAGTGAGACTCCCACAGGGTTCAGTGTTAATCAGTGAGACTCCCATAGGGTTCAGTGTTAATCAGTGAGACTCCCACAGGGTTCAGTGTTAATCAGTGAGACTCCCATAGGGTTCAGTGTTAATCAGTGAGACTCCCACAGGGTTCAGTGTTTATCAGTGAGACTCCCATAGGGTTCAGTGTTAATCAGTGAGACTCCCATTGGGTCAGTATTAATCGGTGAGACTCCCATAGGGTTCAGTGTTAATCAGTGAGACTCCCATAGGGTTCAGTGTTAATCAGTGAGACTACCACAGGGTTCAGTATTAATCAGTGAAATTCCCACAGGGTTCAGTGTTAATCAGTGAGACTCCCACAGGGTTCAGTGTTAATCAGTGAGACTCCCATAGGGTTCAGTGTTAATCAGTGAGACTCCCACAGGGTTCAGTGTTTATCAGTGAGACTCCCATAGGGTTCAGTGTTAATCAGTGAGACTCCCACAGGGTTCAGTGTTAATCAGTGAGACTCCCACAGGGTCCAGTGGTAATCAGTGAGACTCCAACAGGGTTCAGTGTTAATCAGTGAGACTCCCACAGGGCCCAGTGTTAATCAGTGAGACTCCCATAGGGTTCGGTGTTAATCAATGAGACTCCCATAGGGTTCAGTATTAATCGGCGAGACTCCCATAGGGTTCAGTGTTAATCAGTGAGACTCCCATAGGGTTCAGTGTTAATCAGTGAGACTACCACAGGGTTCAGTGTTAATCAGTGAAATTCCCACAGGGTTCAGTGTTAATCAGTGAAACTCCCACAGGGTTCAGTGTTAATCAGTGAGACTCCCATAGGGTTCAGTGTTAATCAGTGAGACTCCCACAGGGTTCAGTGTTAATCAGTGAGACTCCCATAGGGTTCAGTGTTAATCAGTGAGACTCCCACAGGGTTCATGTGTTAATTAGTGAGACTCCCATAGGGTTCAGTGTTAATCAATGAGACTCCCAAAGGGTTCAGTGTTAATCAGTGAGACTCCAACAGGGTTCAGTGTTAATCAGTGAGACTCCCACAGGGTTCAATGTTAATCAGTGAGATTCCCACAGGGTTCAGTGTTAATCAGTGAGACTCCCATAGTGTTCAGTGTAAATCACTGAGACTCCCATTGGGTTCGGTGTTAATCAGTGAGACTCCCATAGGGTTCAGTTTTAATCAGTGAGACTCCCATAGGGTTCAGTTTTAATCAGTGAGACTCCCATAGGGTTCAGTGTTAATCAGTGAGACTCCCATAGGGTTCAGTGTTAATCAGTGAGACTCCCATTGGGTTCAGTGTTAATCAGTGAGACTCCCACAGGGTTCAGTGTTAATCAGTGAGACTCCCATTGGGTCAGTATTAATCGGTGAGACTCCCATAGGGTTCAGTGTTAATCAGTGAGACTCCCATAGGGTTCAGTGTTAATCAGTGAGACTACCACAGGGTTCAGTGTTAATCAGTGAAATTTCCACAGGGTTCAGTGTTAATCAGTGAGACTCCCACAGGGTTCAGTGTTAATCAGTGAGACTCCCATAGGGTTCAGTGTTAATCAATGAGACTCCCATAGGGTTCAGTGTTAATCAATGAGACTCCCAAAGGGTTCAGTGTTAATCAGTGAGACTCCAACAGGGTTCAGTGTTAATCAGTGAGACTCCCACAGGGTTCAGTGTTAATCAGTGAGATTCCCACAGGGTTCAGTGTTAATCAGTGAGACTCCCACAGGGTCCAGTGTTAATCAGTGAGACTCCCACAGGGTTCAGTGTTAATCAGTGAGACTCCCATAGGGTTCAGTGTTAATCAATGAGACTCCCAAAGGGTTCAGTGTTAATCAGTGAGACTCCAACAGGGTTCAGTGTTAATCAGTGAGACTCCCACAGGGTTCAGTGTTAATCAGTGAGATTCCCACAGGGTTCAGTGTTAATCAGTGAGACTCCCACAGGGTCCAGTGTTAATCAGTGAGACTCCCACAGGGTTCAGTGTTAATCAGTGAGACTCCCACAGGGCCCAGTGTTAATCAGTGAGACTCCCATAGGGTTCGGTGTTAATCAATGAGACTCCCATAGGGTTCAGTGTTAATCAGTGAGACTCCCATAGGGTTCGGTGTTAATCAGTGAGACTCCCATAGGGTTCAGTGTTAATCAATGAGACTCCCATAGGGTTCGGTGTTAATCAGTGAGACTCCATTAGGGTTCAGTGTTAATCAGTGAGACTCCCATAGAGTTCAGTGTTAATCAGTGAGACTCCCACAGGGTTCATGTGTTAATCAGTGAGACTCCCTCAGGGTTCAGTGTTATTCAGTGAGACTCCCACAGGGTTCAGTGTTAATCAGTGAGACTCCCACAGGGTTCAGTGTTAATCAGTGAGACTCCCACAGGGTTCAGTGTTAATCAATGAGACTCCCATAGGGTTCAATGTTAATCAGTGAGACTCCTATAGGGTTCAGTGTTAATCAGTGAGACTCCCACAGGGTTCAGTGTTAATCAGTGAGACTCCCACAGGGTTCAGTTTTAATCAATGAGACTCCCACAGGGTTCAGTATTTATCGGTGAGACTCCCATAGGGTTCGGTGTTAATCAGTGAGACTCCCATAGGGTTCGTTGTTAATCAGTGAGACTCCCATAGGGTTCAGTGTTAATCAGTGAGACTCCCATAGGGTTCGATGTTAATCAGTGAGACTCCCATAGGGTTCAGTGTTAATCAGTGAGACTCCCATAGGGTTCAGTGTTAATCAGTGAGACTCCCACAGGGTTCAGTGTTAATCAGTGAGACTCCCACAGGGTTCAGTGTTAATCAATGAGACTCCCAAAGGGTTCAGTGTTAATCAGTGAGACTCCAACAGGGTTCAGTGTTAATCAGTGAGACTCCCACAGGGTTCAGTGTTAATCAGTGAGTTTCCCACAGGGTTCAGTGTTAATCAGTGAGACTCCCATAGTGTTCAGTGTAAATCACTGAGATTCCCATTGGGTTTGGTGTTAATCAGTGAGACTCCCATAGGGTTCAGTTTTAATCAGTGAGACTCCCATAGGGTTCAGTTTTAATCAGTGAGACTCCCATAGCGTTCAGTGTTAATCAGTGAGACTCCCATAGGGTTCAGTGTTAATCAGTGAGACTCCCATAGGGTTCAGTGTTAATCAGTGAGACTCCCATAGGGTTCAGTGTTAATCAGTGAGACTCCCATAGGGTCCGTTGTTAATCAGTGAGACTCCCATAGGGTTCAGTGTTAATCAGTGAGACTCCCATAGGGTTTGATGTTAATCAGTGAGACTCCCATAGGGTTCAGTGTTAATCAGTGAGACTCCCACAGGGTTCATGTGTTAATCAGTGAGACTCCCATAGGGTTCAGTGTTAATCAATGAGACTCCCATAGGGTTCAGTGTTAATCAATGAGACTCCCAAAGGGTTCAGTGTTAATCAGTGAGACTCCAACAGGGTTCAGTGTTAATCAGTGAGACTCCCACAGGGTTCAGTGTTAATCAGTGAGAGTCCCTCAGGGTTCAGTGTTAATCGGTGAGACTCCCACAGGGTTCACTTTTATTCAATGAGACTCCCATAGGTTTCAGTGTTAATCAGTGAGACTCCCATAGGGTTCAGTGTTAATCAGTGAGACTCCCATAGGGTTCGGTGTTAATCAGTGAGACTCCCATAGGGTTCAGTGTTAATCAGTGAGACTCCCATAGAGTTCAGTGTTAATCAGTGAGACTCCCACAGGGTTCATGTGTTAATCAGTGAGACTCCCTCAGGGTTCAGTGTTATTCAGTGAGACTCCCACAGGGTTCAGTGTTAATCAGTGAGACTCCCACAGGGTTCAGTGTTAATCAGTGAGACTCCCACAGGGTTCAGTGTTAATCAATGAGACTCCCATAGGGTTCAGTGTTAATCAGTGAGACTCCCATAGAGTTCAGTGTTAATCAGTGAGACTCCCACAGGGTTCATGTGTTAATCAGTGAGACTCCCTCAGGGTTCAGTGTTATTCAGTGAGACTCCCACAGGGTTCAGTGTTAATCAGTGAGACTCCCACAGGGTTCAGTGTTAATCAGTGAGACTCCCACAGGGTTCAGTGTTAATCAATGAGACTCCCATAGGGTTCAGTGTTAATCAGTGAGACTCCTATAGGGTTCAGTGTTAATCAGTGAGACTCCCACAGGGTTCAGTGTTAATCAGTGAGACTCCCACAGGGTTCAGTTTTAATCAATGAGACTCCCACAGGGTTCAGTATTTATCGGTGAGACTCCCATAGGGTTCGGTGTTAATCAGTGAGACTCCCATAGGGTTCGTTGTTAATCAGTGAGACTCCCATAGGGTTCAGTGTTAATCAGTGAGACTCCCATAGGGTTCGATGTTAATCAGTGAGACTCCCATAGGGTTCAGTGTTAATCAGTGAGACTCCCATAGGGTTCAGTGTTAATCAGTGAGACTCCCACAGGGTTCAGTGTTAATCAGTGAGACTCCCACAGGGTTCAGTGTTAATCAATGAGACTCCCAAAGGGTTCAGTGTTAATCAGTGAGACTCCAACAGGGTTCAGTGTTAATCAGTGAGACTCCCATAGTGTTCAGTGTAAATCACTGAGACTCCCATTGGGTTCGGTGTTAATCAGTGAGACTCCCATAGGGTTCAGTTTTCATCAGTGAGACTCCCATAGGGTTCAGTTTTAATCAGTGAGACTCCCATAGCGTTCAGTGTTAATCAGTGAGACTCCCATAGGGTTCAGTGTTAATCAGTGAGACTCCCATAGGGTTCAGTGTTAATCAGTGAGACTCCCATAGGGTTCAGTGTTAATCAGTGAGACTCCCATAGGGTCCGTTGTTAATCAGTGAGACTCCCATAGGGTTCAGTGTTAATCAGTGAGACTCCTATAGGGTTCAGTGTTAATCAGTGAGACTCCCACAGGGTTCAGTGTTAATCAGTGAGACTCCCACAGGGTTCAGTTTTAATCAATGAGACTCCCACAGGGTTCAGTATTTATCGGTGAGACTCCCATAGGGTTCGGTGTTAATCAGTGAGACTCCCATAGGGTTCGTTGTTAATCAGTGAGACTCCCATAGGGTTCAGTGTTAATCAGAGAGACTCCCATAGGGTTCGATGTTAATCAGTGAGACTCCCATAGGGTTCAGTGTTAATCAGTGAGACTCCCATAGGGTTCAGTGTTAATCAGTGAGACTCCCACAGGGTTCAGTGTTAATCAGTGAGACTCCCACAGGGTTCAGTGTTAATCAATGAGACTCCCAAAGGGTTCAGTGTTAATCAGTGAGACTCCAACAGGGTTCAGTGTTAATCAGTGAGACTCCCATAGTGTTCAGTGTAAATCACTGAGACTCCCATTGGGTTCGGTGTTAATCAGTGAGACTCCCATAGGGTTCAGTTTTCATCAGTGAGACTCCCATAGGGTTCAGTTTTAATCAGTGAGACTCCCATAGCGTTCAGTGTTAATCAGTGAGACTCCCATAGGGTTCAGTGTTAATCAGTGAGACTCCCATAGGGTTCAGTGTTAATCAGTGAGACTCCCATAGGGTTCAGTGTTAATCAGTGAGACTCCCATAGGGTCCGTTGTTAATCAGTGAGACTCCCATAGGGTTCAGTGTTAATCAGTGAGACTCCCATAGGGTTTGATGTTAATCAGTGAGACTCCCATAGGGTTCAGTGTTAATCAGTGAGACTCCCACAGGGTTCATGTGTTAATCAGTGAGACTCCCATAGGGTTCAGTGTTAATCAATGAGACTCCCATAGGGTTCAGTGTTAATCAATGAGACTCCCAAAGGGTTCAGTGTTAATCAGTGAGACTCCAACAGGGTTCAGTGTTAATCAGTGAGACTCCCACAGGGTTCAGTGTTAATCAGTGAGATTCCCACAGGGTTCAGTGTTAATCAGTGAGACTCCCACAGGGTCCAGTGTTAATCAGTGAGACTCCCACAGGGTTCATGTGTTAATCAGTGAGACTCCCATAGGGTTCAGTGTTAATCAATGAGACTCCCAAAGGGTTCAGTGTTAATCAGTGAGACTCCAACAGGGTTCAGTGTTAATCAGTGAGACTCCCACAGGGTTCAGTGTTAATCAGTGAGATTCCCACAGGGTTCAGTGTTAATCAGTGAGACTCCCACAGGGTCCAGTGTTAATCAGTGAGACTCCCACAGGGTTCAGTATTAATCAGTGAGACTCCCACAGGGCCCAGTGTTAATCAGTGAGACTCCCATAGGGTTCGGTGTTAATCAATGAGACTCACATAGGGTTCAGTGTTAATCAGTGAGACTCCCATAGGGTTCGGTGTTAATCAGTGAGACTCCCATAGGGTTCAGTGTTAATCAATGAGACTCCCATAGGGTTCGGTGTTAATCAGTGAGACTCCCATAGGGTTCAGTGTTAATCAGTGAGACTCCCATAGGGTTCAGTGTTAATCAGTGAGACTCCCACAGGGTTCATGTGTTAATCAGTGAGACTCCCTCAGGGTTCAGTGTTAATCAGTGAGACTCCCACAGGGTTCAGTGTTAATCAGTGAGACTCCCACAGGGTTCAGTGTTAATCAGTGAGACTCCCACAGGGTTCAGTGTTAATCAATGAGACTCCCATAGGGTTCAGTGTTAATCAGTGAGACTCCTATAGGGTTCAGTGTTAATCAGTGAGACTCCCACAGGTTCAGTGTTAATCAGTGAGACTCCCACAGGGTTCAGTTTTAATCAATGAGACTCCCACAGGGTTCAGTATTAATCGGTGAGACTCCCATAGGGTTCAGTGTTAATCAGTGAGACTCCCATAGGGTTCGTTGTTAATCAGTGAGACTCCCATAGGGTTCGTTGTTAATCAGTGAGACTCCCATAGGGTTCAGTGTTAATCAGTGAGACTCCCATAGGGTTCGATGTTAATCAGTGAGACTCCCATAGGGTTCAGTGTTAATCAGTGAGACTCCCATAGGGTTCAGTGTTAATCAGTGAGACTCCCACAGGGTTCATGTGTTAATCAGTGAGACTCCCATAGGGTTCAGTGTTAATCAATGAGACTCCCATAGGGTTCGGTGTTAATCAGTGAGACTCCCATAGGGTTCAGTGTTAATCAGTGAGACTCCCATAGGGTTCAGTGTTAATCAGTGAGACTCCCACAGGGTTCATGTGTTAATCAGTGAGACTCCCTCAGGGTTCAGTGTTAATCAGTGAGACTCCCACAGGGTTCAGTGTTAATCAGTGAGACTCCCACAGGGTTCAGTGTTAATCAGTGAGACTCCCACAGGGTTCAGTGTTAATCAATGAGACTCCCATAGGGTTCAGTGTTAATCAGTGAGACTCCTATAGGGTTCAGTGTTAATCAGTGAGACTCCCACAGGTTCAGTGTTAATCAGTGAGACTCCCACAGGGTTCAGTTTTAATCAATGAGACTCCCACAGGGTTCAGTATTAATCGGTGAGACTCCCATAGGGTTCAGTGTTAATCAGTGAGACTCCCATAGGGTTCGTTGTTAATCAGTGAGACTCCCATAGGGTTCAGTGTTAATCAGTGAGACTCCCACAGGGTTCATGTGTTAATCAGTGAGACTCCCTCAGGGTTCAGTGTTAATCAGTGAGACTCCCACAGGGTTCAGTGTTAATCAATGAGACTCCCATAGGGTTCAGTGTTAATCAGTGAGACTCCCACAGGGTTCATGTGTTAATCAGTGAGACTCCCTCAGGGTTCAGTGTTAATCAGTGAGACTCCCACAGGGTTCAGTGTTAATCAATGAGACTCCCATAGGGTTCAGTGTTAATCAGTGAGACTCCTATAGGGTTCAGTGTTAATCAGTGAGACTCCCACAGGTTCAGTGTTAATCAGTGAGACTCCCACAGGGTTCAGTTTTAATCAATGAGACTCCCACAGGGTTCAGTATTAATCGGTGAGACTCCCATAGGGTTCAGTGTTAATCAGTGAGACTCCCATAGGGTTCGTTGTTAATCAGTGAGACTCCCATAGGGTTCGTTGTTAATCAGTGAGACTCCCATAGGGTTCAGTGTTAATCAGTGAGACTCCCATAGGGTTCGATGTTAATCAGTGAGACTCCCATAGGGTTCAGTGTTAATCAGTGAGACTCCCATAGGGTTCAGTGTTAATCAGTGAGACTCCCACAGGGTTCATGTGTTAATCAGTGAGACTCCCATAGGGTTCAGTGTTAATCAATGAGACTCCCATAGGGTTCGGTGTTAATCAGTGAGACTCCCATAGGGTTCAGTGTTAATCAGTGAGACTCCCATAGGGTTCAGTGTTAATCAGTGAGACTCCCACAGGGTTCATGTGTTAATCAGTGAGACTCCCTCAGGGTTCAGTGTTAATCAGTGAGACTCCCACAGGGTTCAGTGTTAATCAGTGAGACTCCCACAGGGTTCAGTGTTAATCAGTGAGACTCCCACAGGGTTCAGTGTTAATCAATGAGACTCCCATAGGGTTCAGTGTTAATCAGTGAGACTCCTATAGGGTTCAGTGTTAATCAGTGAGACTCCCACAGGTTCAGTGTTAATCAGTGAGACTCCCACAGGGTTCAGTTTTAATCAATGAGACTCCCACAGGGTTCAGTATTAATCGGTGAGACTCCCATAGGGTTCAGTGTTAATCAGTGAGACTCCCATAGGGTTCGTTGTTAATCAGCGAGACTCCCATAGGGTTCAGTGTTAATCAGTGAGACTCCCATAGGGTTCGATGTTAATCAGTGAGACTCCCATAGGGTTCAGTGTTAATCAGTGAGACTCCCATAGGGTTCAGTGTTAATCAGTGAGACTCCCACAGGGTTCATGTGTTAATCAGTGAGACTCCCATAGGGTTCAGTGTTAATCAATGAGACTCCCATAGGGTTCGGTGTTAATCAGTGAGACTCCCATAGGGTTCAGTGTTAATCAGTGAGACTCCCATAGGGTTCAGTGTTAATCAGTGAGACTCCCACAGGGTTCATGTGTTAATCAGTGAGACTCCCTCAGGGTTCAGTGTTAATCAGTGAGACTCCCACAGGGTTCAGTGTTAATCAGTGAGACTCCCACAGGGTTCAGGGTTAATCAGTGAGACTCCCACAGGGTTCAGTGTTAATCAATGAGACTCCCATAGGGTTCAGTGTTAATCAGTGAGACTCCTATAGGGTTCAGTGTTAATCAGTGAGACTCCCACAGGTTCAGTGTTAATCAGTGAGACTCCCACAGGGTTCAGTTTTAATCAATGAGACTCCCACAGGGTTCAGTATTAATCGGTGAGACTCCCATAGGGTTCAGTGTTAATCAGTGAGACTCCCATAGGGTTCGTTGTTAATCAGTGAGACTCCCATAGGGTTCAGTGTTAATCAGTGAGACTCCCATAGGGTTCGATGTTAATCAGTGAGACTCCCATAGGGTTCAGTGTTAATCAGTGAGACTCCCATAGGGTTCAGTGTTAATCAGTGAGACTCCCACAGGGTTCATGTGTTAATCAGTGAGACTCCCATAGGGTTCAGTGTTAATCAATGAGACTCCCAAAGGGTTCAGTGTTAATCAGTGAGACTCCAACAGGGTTCAGTGTTAATCAGTGAGACTCCCACAGGGTTCAGTGTTAATCAGTGAGATTCCCACAGGGTTCAGTGTTAATCAGTGAGACTCCCATAGTGTTCAGTGTAAATCACTGAGACTCCCATTGGGTTCGGTGTTAATCAGTGAGACTCCCATAGGGTTCAGTTTTAATCAGTGAGACTCCCATAGGGTTCAGTTTTAATCAGTGAGACTCCCATAGGGTTCAGTGTTAATCAGTGAGACTCCCATAGGGTTCAGTGTTAATCAGTGAGACTCCCATCGGGTTCAGTGTTAATCAGTGAGACTCCCACAGGGTTCAGTGTTAATCAGTGAGACTCCCATTGGGTCAGTATTAATCGGTGAGACTCCCATAGGGTTCAGTGTTAATCAGTGAGACTCCCATAGGGTTCAGTGTTAATCAGTGAGACTACCACAGGGTTCAGTGTTAATCAGTGAAATTCCCACAGGGTTCAGTATTAATCAGTGAGACTCCCACAGGGTTCAGTGTTAATCAGTGAGACTCCCATAGGGTTCAGTGTTAATCAGTGAGACTCCCACAGGGTTCAGTGTTTATCAGTGAGACTCCCATAGGGTTCAGTGTTAATCAGTGAGACTCCCACAGGGTTCAGTGTTAATCAGTGAGACTCCCACAGGGTCCAGTGTTAATCAGTGAGACTCCCACAGGGTTCAGTGTTAATCAGTGAGACTCCCACAGGGCCCAGTGTTAATCAGTGAGACTCCCATAGGGTTCTGTGTTAATCAATGAGACTCCCATAGGGTTCAGTGTTAATCAGTGAGACTCCCATAGGGTTCAGTGTTAATCAGTGAGACTCCCACAGGGTTCATGTGTTAATCAGTGAGACTCCCATAGGGTTCAGTGTTAATCAATGAGACTCCCATAGGGTTCGGTGTTAATCAGTGAGACTCCCATAGGGTTCAGTGTTAATCAGTGAGACTCCCATAGGGTTCAGTGTTAATCAGTGAGACTCCCACAGGGTTCATGTGTTAATCAGTGAGACTCCCTCAGGGTTCAGTGTTAATCAGTGAGACTCCCACAGGGTTCAGTGTTAATCAGTGAGACTCCCACAGGGTTCAGTGTTAATCAGTGAGACTCCCACAGGGTTCAGTGTTAATCAATGAGACTCCCATAGGGTTCAGTGTTAATCAGTGAGACTCCTATAGGGTTCAGTGTTAATCAGTGAGACTCCCACAGGTTCAGTGTTAATCAGTGAGACTCCCACAGGGTTCAGTTTTAATCAATGAGACTCCCACAGGGTTCAGTATTAATCGGTGAGACTCCCATAGGGTTCAGTGTTAATCAGTGAGACTCCCATAGGGTTCGTTGTTAATCAGTGAGACTCCCATAGGGTTCAGTGTTAATCAGTGAGACTCCCACAGGGTTCATGTGTTAATCAGTGAGACTCCCTCAGGGTTCAGTGTTAATCAGTGAGACTCCCACAGGGTTCAGTGTTAATCAATGAGACTCCCATAGGGTTCAGTGTTAATCAGTGAGACTCCCACAGGGTTCATGTGTTAATCAGTGAGACTCCCTCAGGGTTCAGTGTTAATCAGTGAGACTCCCACAGGGTTCAGTGTTAATCAATGAGACTCCCATAGGGTTCAGTGTTAATCAGTGAGACTCCTATAGGGTTCAGTGTTAATCAGTGAGACTCCCACAGGTTCAGTGTTAATCAGTGAGACTCCCACAGGGTTCAGTTTTAATCAATGAGACTCCCACAGGGTTCAGTATTAATCGGTGAGACTCCCATAGGGTTCAGTGTTAATCAGTGAGACTCCCATAGGGTTCGTTGTTAATCAGTGAGACTCCCATAGGGTTCGTTGTTAATCAGTGAGACTCCCATAGGGTTCAGTGTTAATCAGTGAGACTCCCATAGGGTTCGATGTTAATCAGTGAGACTCCCATAGGGTTCAGTGTTAATCAGTGAGACTCCCATAGGGTTCAGTGTTAATCAGTGAGACTCCCACAGGGTTCATGTGTTAATCAGTGAGACTCCCATAGGGTTCAGTGTTAATCAATGAGACTCCCATAGGGTTCGGTGTTAATCAGTGAGACTCCCATAGGGTTCAGTGTTAATCAGTGAGACTCCCATAGGGTTCAGTGTTAATCAGTGAGACTCCCACAGGGTTCATGTGTTAATCAGTGAGACTCCCTCAGGGTTCAGTGTTAATCAGTGAGACTCCCACAGGGTTCAGTGTTAATCAGTGAGACTCCCACAGGGTTCAGTGTTAATCAGTGAGACTCCCACAGGGTTCAGTGTTAATCAATGAGACTCCCATAGGGTTCAGTGTTAATCAGTGAGACTCCTATAGGGTTCAGTGTTAATCAGTGAGACTCCCACAGGTTCAGTGTTAATCAGTGAGACTCCCACAGGGTTCAGTTTTAATCAATGAGACTCCCACAGGGTTCAGTATTAATCGGTGAGACTCCCATAGGGTTCAGTGTTAATCAGTGAGACTCCCATAGGGTTCGTTGTTAATCAGCGAGACTCCCATAGGGTTCAGTGTTAATCAGTGAGACTCCCATAGGGTTCGATGTTAATCAGTGAGACTCCCATAGGGTTCAGTGTTAATCAGTGAGACTCCCATAGGGTTCAGTGTTAATCAGTGAGACTCCCACAGGGTTCATGTGTTAATCAGTGAGACTCCCATAGGGTTCAGTGTTAATCAATGAGACTCCCATAGGGTTCGGTGTTAATCAGTGAGACTCCCATAGGGTTCAGTGTTAATCAGTGAGACTCCCATAGGGTTCAGTGTTAATCAGTGAGACTCCCACAGGGTTCATGTGTTAATCAGTGAGACTCCCTCAGGGTTCAGTGTTAATCAGTGAGACTCCCACAGGGTTCAGTGTTAATCAGTGAGACTCCCACAGGGTTCAGGGTTAATCAGTGAGACTCCCACAGGGTTCAGTGTTAATCAATGAGACTCCCATAGGGTTCAGTGTTAATCAGTGAGACTCCTATAGGGTTCAGTGTTAATCAGTGAGACTCCCACAGGTTCAGTGTTAATCAGTGAGACTCCCACAGGGTTCAGTTTTAATCAATGAGACTCCCACAGGGTTCAGTATTAATCGGTGAGACTCCCATAGGGTTCAGTGTTAATCAGTGAGACTCCCATAGGGTTCGTTGTTAATCAGTGAGACTCCCATAGGGTTCAGTGTTAATCAGTGAGACTCCCATAGGGTTCGATGTTAATCAGTGAGACTCCCATAGGGTTCAGTGTTAATCAGTGAGACTCCCATAGGGTTCAGTGTTAATCAGTGAGACTCCCACAGGGTTCATGTGTTAATCAGTGAGACTCCCATAGGGTTCAGTGTTAATCAATGAGACTCCCAAAGGGTTCAGTGTTAATCAGTGAGACTCCAACAGGGTTCAGTGTTAATCAGTGAGACTCCCACAGGGTTCAGTGTTAATCAGTGAGATTCCCACAGGGTTCAGTGTTAATCAGTGAGACTCCCATAGTGTTCAGTGTAAATCACTGAGACTCCCATTGGGTTCGGTGTTAATCAGTGAGACTCCCATAGGGTTCAGTTTTAATCAGTGAGACTCCCATAGGGTTCAGTTTTAATCAGTGAGACTCCCATAGGGTTCAGTGTTAATCAGTGAGACTCCCATAGGGTTCAGTGTTAATCAGTGAGACTCCCATCGGGTTCAGTGTTAATCAGTGAGACTCCCACAGGGTTCAGTGTTAATCAGTGAGACTCCCATTGGGTCAGTATTAATCGGTGAGACTCCCATAGGGTTCAGTGTTAATCAGTGAGACTCCCATAGGGTTCAGTGTTAATCAGTGAGACTACCACAGGGTTCAGTGTTAATCAGTGAAATTCCCACAGGGTTCAGTATTAATCAGTGAGACTCCCACAGGGTTCAGTGTTAATCAGTGAGACTCCCATAGGGTTCAGTGTTAATCAGTGAGACTCCCACAGGGTTCAGTGTTTATCAGTGAGACTCCCATAGGGTTCAGTGTTAATCAGTGAGACTCCCACAGGGTTCAGTGTTAATCAGTGAGACTCCCACAGGGTCCAGTGTTAATCAGTGAGACTCCCACAGGGTTCAGTGTTAATCAGTGAGACTCCCACAGGGCCCAGTGTTAATCAGTGAGACTCCCATAGGGTTCTGTGTTAATCAATGAGACTCCCATAGGGTTCAGTGTTAATCAGTGAGACTCCCATAGGGTTCGGTGTTAATCAGTGGGACTCCCATAGGGTTCAGTGTTAATCAATGAGACTCCCATAGGGTTCGGTGTTAATCAGTGAGACTCCCATAGGGTTCAGTGTTAATCAGTGAGACTCCCATAGGGTTCAGTGTTAATCAGTGAGACTCCCACAGGGTTCATGTGTTAATCAGTGAGACTCCCTCAGGGTTCAGTGTTAATCAGTGAGACTCCCACAGGGTTCAGTGTTAATCAGTGAGACTCCCACAGGGTTCAGTGTTAATCAGTGAGACTCCCACAGGGTTCAGTGTTAATCAATGAGACTCCCATAGGGTTCAGTGTTAATCAGTGAGACTCCTATAGGGTTCAGTGTTAATCAGTGAGACTCCCACAGGGTTCAGTGTTAATCAGTGAGACTCCCACAGGGTTCAGTTTTAATCAATGAGACTCCCACAGGGTTCAGTATTTATCGGTGAGACTCCCATAGGGTTCGGTGTTAATCAGTGAGACTCCCATAGGGTTCGTTGTTAATCAGTGAGACTCCCATAGGGTTCAGTGTTAATCAGTGAGACTCCCATAGGGTTCGATGTTAATCAGTGAGACTCCCATAGGGTTCAGTGTTAATCAGTGAGACTCCCATAGGGTTCAGTGTTAATCATTGAGACTCCCACAGGGTTCATGTGTTAATCAGTGAGACTCCCATAGGGTTCAGTGTTAATCAATGAGACTCCCAAAGGGTTCAGTGTTAATCAGTGAGACTCCAACAGGGTTCAGTGTTAATCAGTGAGACTCCCACAGAGTTCAGTGTTAATCAGTGAGATTCCCACAGGGTTCAGTGTTAATCAGTGAGACTCCCATAGTGTTCAGTGTAAATCACTGAGACTCCCATTGGGTTCGGTGTTAATCAGTGAGACTCCCATAGGGTTCAGTTTTAATCAGTGAGACTCCCATAGGGTTCAGTTTTAATCAGTGAGACTCCCATAGCGTTCAGTGTTAATCAGTGAGACTCCCATAGGGTTCAGTGTTAATCAGTGAGACTCCCATAGGGTTCAGTGTTAATCAGTGAGACTCCCATAGGGTTCAGTGTTAATCAGTGAGACTCCCACCGGGTTCAGTGTTAATCAGTGAGACACCCACAGGGTTCTGTGTTATTCAGTGAGACTCCCATAGGGTCCGTTGTTAATCAGTGAGACTCCCATAGGGTTCAGTGTTAATCAGTGAGACTCCCATAGGGTTTGATGTTAATCAGTGAGACTCCCATAGGGTTCAGTGTTAATCAGTGAGACTCCCACAGGGTTCATGTGTTAATCAGTGAGACTCCCATAGGGTTCAGTTTTAATCAATGAGACTCCCATAGGGTTCAGTGTTAATCAATGAGACTCCCAAAGGGTTCAGTGTTAATCAGTGAGACTCCAACAGGGTTCAGTGTTAATCAGTGAGACTCCCACAGGGTTCAGTGTTAATCAGTGAGATTCCCACAGGGTTCAGTGTTAATCAGTGAGACTCCCACAGGGTCCAGTGTTAATCAGTGAGACTCCCACAGGGTTCATGTGTTAATCAGTGAGACTCCCATAGGGTTCAGTGTTAATCAATGAGACTCCCAAAGGGTTCAGTGTTAATCAGTGAGACTCCAACAGGGTTCAGTGTTAATCAGTGAGACTCCCACAGGGTTCAGTGTTAATCAGTGAGATTCCCACAGGGTTCAGTGTTAATCAGTGAGACTCCCACAGGGTCCAGTGTTAATCAGTGAGACTCCCACAGGGTTCAGTGTTAATCAGTGAGACTCCCACAGGGCCCAGTGTTAATCAGTGAGACTCCCATAGGGTTCTGTGTTAATCAATGAGACTCCCATAGGGTTCAGTGTTAATCAGTGAGACTCCCATAGGGTTCGGTGTTAATCAGTGAGACTCCCATAGGGTTCAGTGTTAATCAATGAGACTCCCATAGGGTTCGGTGTTAATCAGTGAGACTCCCATAGGGTTCAGTGTTAATCAGTGAGACTCCCATAGGGTTCAGTGTTAATCAGTGAGACTCCCACAGGGTTCATGTGTTAATCAGTGAGACTCCCACAGGGTTCAGTGTTAATCAGTGAGACTCCCACAGGGTTCAGTGTTAATCAGTGAGACTCCCACAGGGTTCAGTGTTAATCAGTGAGACTCCCACAGGGTTCAGTGTTAATCAATGAGACTCCCATAGGGTTCAGTGTTAATCAGTGAGACTCCTATAGGGTTCAGTGTTAATCAGTGAGACTCCCACAGGGTTCAGTGTTAATCAGTGAGACTCCCACAGGGTTCATGTGTTAATCAGTGAGACTCCCATAGGGTTCAGTGTTAATCAGTGAGACTCCCACAGGGTTCATGTGTTAATCAGTGAGACTCCCATAGGGTTCAGTGTTAATCAATGAGACTCCCATAGGGTTCAGTGTTAATCAATGAGACTCCCAAAGGGTTCAGTGTTAATCAGTGAGACTCCAACAGGGTTCAGTGTTAATCAGTGAGACTCCCACAGGGTTCAGTGTTAATCAGTGAGATTCCCACAGGGTTCAGTGTTAATCAGTGAGATTCCCACAGGGTCCAGTGTTAATCAGTGAGACTCCCACAGGGTTCATGTGTTAATGAGTGAGACTCCCATAGGGTTCAGTGTTAATCAATGAGACTCCCAAAGGGTTCAGTGTTAATCAGTGA
Organism: Petromyzon marinus; assembly: GCF_048934315.1. Lineage (NCBI taxonomy): Eukaryota > Metazoa > Chordata > Hyperoartia > Petromyzontiformes > Petromyzontidae > Petromyzon > Petromyzon marinus. The sequence goes on from NW_027423612.1 coordinate 1,791,864, forward strand.
GACTCCAACAGGGTTCAGTGTTAATCAGTGAGACTCCCACAGGGTTCAGTGTTAATCAGTGAGATTCCCACAGGGTTCAGTGTTAATCAGTGAGACTCCCACAGGGTCCAGTGTTAATCAGTGAGACTCCCACAGGGTTCAGTGTTAATCAGTGAGACTCCCACAGGGCCCAGTGTTAATCAGTGAGACTCCCATAGGGTTCGGTGTTAATCAATGAGACTCCCATAGGGTTCAGTGTTAATCAGTGAGACTCCCATAGGGTTCGGTGTTAATCAGTGAGACTCCCATAGGGTTCAGTGTTAATCAATGAGACTCCCATAGGGTTCGGTGTTAATCAGTGAGACTCCCATAGGGTTCAGTGTTAATCAGTGAGACTCCCATAGGATTCAGTGTTAATCAGTGAGACTCCCACAGGGTTCATGTGTTAATCAGTGAGACTCCCTCAGGGTTCAGTGTTAATCAGTGAGACTCCCACAGGGTTCAGTGTTAATCAGTGAGACTCCCACAGGGTTCAGTGTTAATCAGTGAGACTCCCACAGGGTTCAGTGTTAATCAATGAGACTCCCATAGGGTTCAGTGTTAATCAGTGAGACTCCTATAGGGTTCAGTGTTAATCAGTGAGACTCCCACAGGGTTCAGTGTTAATCAGTGAGACTCCCACAGGGTTCATGTGTTAATCAGTGAGACTCCCATAGGGTTCAGTGTTAATCAGTGAGACTCCCACAGGGTCCAGTGTTAATCAGTGAGACTCCCATAGGGTTCAGTGTTAATCAGTGAGACTCCCACAGGGCCCAGTGTTAATCAGTGAGACTCCCATAGGGTTCGGTGTTAATCAATGAGACTCCCATAGGGTTCAGTGTTAATCAGTGAGACTCCCATAGGGTTCGGTGTTAATCAGTGAGACTCCCATAGGGTTCAGTGTTAATCAATGAGACTCCCATAGGGTTCGGTGTTAATCAGTGAGACTCCCATAGGGTTCAGTGTTAATCAGTGAGACTCCCATAGGGTTCAGTGTTAATCAGTGAGACTCCCACAGGGTTCATGTGTTAATCAGTGAGACTCCCACAGGGTTCAGTGTTAATCAGTGAGACTCCCACAGGGTTCAGTGTTAATCAGTGAGACTCCCACAGGGTTCAGTGTTAATAAGTGAGACTCCCACAGGGTTCAGTGTTAATCAATGAGACTCCCATAGGGTTCAGTGTTAATCAGTGAGACTCCTATAGGGTTCAGTGTTAATCAGTGAGACTCCCACAGGGTTCAGTGTTAATCAGTGAGACTCCCACAGGGTTCATGTGTTAATCAGTGAGACTCCCATAGGGTTCAGTGTTAATCAGTGAGACTCCCACAGGGTTCATGTGTTAATCAGTGAGACTCCCATAGGGTTCAGTGTTAATCAATGAGACTCCCATAGGGTTCAGTGTTAATCAATGAGACTCCCAAAGGGTTCAGTGTTAATCAGTGAGACTCCAACAGGGTTCAGTGTTAATCAGTGAGACTCCCACAGGGTTCAGTGTTAATCAGTGAGATTCCCACAGGGTTCAGTGTTAATCAGTGAGATTCCCACAGGGTCCAGTGTTAATCAGTGAGACTCCCACAGGGTTCATGTCTTAATGAGTGAGACTCCCATAGGGTTCAGTGTTAATCAATGAGACTCCCAAAGGGTTCAGTGTTAATCAGTGAGACTCCAACAGGGTTCAGTGTTAATCAGTGAGACTCCCACAGGGTTCAGTGTTAATCAGTGAGATTCCCACAGGGTTCAGTGTTAATCAGTGAGACTCCCACAGGGTCCAGTGTTAATCAGTGAGACTCCCACAGGGTTCAGTGTTAATCAGTGAGACTCCCACAGGGCCCAGTGTTAATCAGTGAGACTCCCATAGGGTTCGGTGTTAATCAATGAGACTCCCATAGGGTTCAGTGTTAATCAGTGAGACTCCCATAGGGTTCGGTGTTAATCAGTGAGACTCCCATAGGGTTCAGTGTTAATCAATGAGACTCCCATAGGGTTTGGTGTTAATCAGTGAGACTCCCATAGGGTTCAGTGTTAATCAGTGAGACTCCCATAGGGTTCAGTGTTAATCAGTGAGACTCCCACAGGGTTCATGTGTTAATCAGTGAGACTCCCTCAGGGTTCAGTGTTAATCAGTGAGACTCCCACAGGGTTCAGTGTTAATCAGTGAGACTCCCACAGGGTTCAGTGTTAATCAGTGAGACTCCCACAGGGTTCAGTGTTAATCAATGAGACTCCCATAGGGTTCAGTGTTAATCAGTGAGACTCCTATAGGGTTCAGTGTTAATCAGTGAGACTCCCACAGGGTTCAGTGTTAATCAGTGAGACTCCCACAGGGTTCATGTGTTAATCAGTGAGATTCCCATAGGGTTCAGTGTTAATCAGTGAGACTCCCACAGGGTCCAGTGTTAATCAGTGAGACTCCCACAGGGTTCAGTGTTAATCAGTGAGACTCCCACAGGGCCCAGTGTTAATCAATGAGACTCCCATAGGGTTCAGTGTTAATCAGTGAGACTCCCATAGGGTTCGGTGTTAATCAGTGAGACTCCCATAGGGTTCAGTGTTAATCAATGAGACTCCCATAGGGTTCGGTGTTAATCAGTGAGACTCCCATAGGGTTCAGTGTTAATCAGTGAGACTCCCATAGGGTTCAGTGTTAATCAGTGAGACTCCCACAGGGTTCATGTGTTAATCAGTGAGACTCCCTCAGGGTTCAGTGTTAATCAGTGAGACTCCCACAGGGTTCAGTGTTAATCAGTGAGACTCCCACAGGGTTCAGTGTTAATCAGTGAGACTCCCACAGGGTTCAGTGTTAATCAGTGAGACTCCCACAGGGTTCAGTGTTAATCAATGAGACTCTCATAGGGTTCAGTGTTAATCAGTGAGAATCCTATAGGGTTCAGTGTTAATCAGTGAGACTCCCACAGGTTCAGTGTTAATCAGTGAGACTCCCACAGGGTTCAGTTTTAATCAATGAGACTCCCACAGGGTTCAGTATTAATCGGTGAGACTCCCATAGGGTTCAGTGTTAATCAGTGAGACTCCCATAGGGTTCGTTGTTAATCAGTGAGACTCCCATAGGGTTCAGTGTTAATCAGTGAGACTCCCATAGGGTTCGATGTTAATCAGTGAGACTCCCATAGGGTTCAGTGTTAATCAGTGAGACTCCCATAGGGTTCAGTGTTAATCAGTGAGACTCCCACAGGGTTCATGTGTTAATCAGTGAGACTCCCATAGGGTTCAGTGTTAATCAATGAGACTCCCAAAGGGTTCAGTGTTAATCAGTGAGACTCCAACAGGGTTCAGTGTTAATCAGTGAGACTCCCACAGGGTTCAGTGTTAATCAGTGAGATTCCCACAGGGTTCAGTGTTAATCAGTGAGACTCCCATAGTGTTCAGTGTAAATCACTGAGACTCCCATTGGGTTCGGTGTTAATCAGTGAGACGCCCATAGGGTTCAGTTTTAATCAGTGAGACTCCCATAGGGTTCACTTTTAATCAGTGAGACTCCCATAGGGTTCAGTGTTAATCAGTGAGACTCCCATAGGGTTCAGTGTTAATCAGTGAGACTCCCATCGGGTTCAGTGTTAATCAGTGAGACTCCCACAGGGTTCAGTGTTAATCAGTGAGACTCCCATTGGGTCAGTATTAATCGGTGAGACTCCCATAGGGTTCAGTGTTAATCAGTGAGACTCCCATAGGGTTCAGTGTTAATCAGTGAGACTACCACAGGGTTCAGTGTTAATCAGTGAAATTCCCACAGGGTTCAGTGTTAATCAGTGAGACTCCCACAGGGTTCAGTGTTAATCAGTGAGACTCCCATAGGGTTCAGTGTTAATCAGTGAGACTCCCACAGGGTTCAGTGTTTATCAGTGAGACTCCCATAGGGTTCAGTGTTAATCAGTGAGACTCCCACAGGGTTCAGTGTTAATCAGTGAGACTCCCACAGGGTCCAGTGTTAATCAGTGAGACTCCCACAGGGTTCAGTGTTAATCAGTGAGACTCCCACAGGGCCCAGTGTTAATCAGAGAGACTCCCATAGGGTTCAGTGTTAATCAATGAGACTCCCATAGGGTTCAGTGTTAATCAATGAGACTCCCATAGGGTTCAGTGTTAATCAATGAGACTCCCAAAGGGTTCAGTGTTAATCAGTGAGACTCCAACAGGGTTCAGTGTTAATCAGTGAGACTCCCACAGGGTTCAGTGTTAATCAGTGAGATTCCCACAGGGTTCAGTGTTAATCAGTGAGATTCCCACAGGGTCCAGTGTTAATCAGTGAGACTCCCACAGGGTTCATGTGTTAATGAGTGAGACTCCCATAGGGTTCAGTGTTAATCAATGAGACTCCCAAAGGGTTCAGTGTTAATCAGTGAGACTCCAACAGGGTTCAGTGTTAATCAGTGAGACTCCCACAGGGTTCAGTGTTAATCAGTGAGATTCCCACAGGGTTCAGTGTTAATCAGTGAGACTCCCACAGGGTCCAGTGTTAATCAGTGAGACTCCCACAGGGTTCAGTGTTAATCAGTGAGACTCCCACAGGGCCCAGTGTTAATCAGTGAGACTCCCATAGGGTTCGGTGTTAATCAATGAGACTCCCATAGGGTTCAGTGTTAATCAGTGAGACTCCCATAGGGTTCGGTGTTAATCAGTGAGACTCCCATAGGGTTCAGTGTTAATCAATGAGACTCCCATAGGGTTCGGTGTTAATCAGTGAGACTCCCATAGGGTTCAGTGTTAATCAGTGAGACTCCCATAGGATTCAGTGTTAATCAGTGAGACTCCCACAGGGTTCATGTGTTAATCAGTGAGACTCCCTCAGGGTTCAGTGTTAATCAGTGAGACTCCCACAGGGTTCAGTGTTAATCAGTGAGACTCCCACAGGGTTCAGTGTTAATCAGTGAGACTCCCACAGGGTTCAGTGTTAATCAATGAGACTCCCATAGGGTTCAGTGTTAATCAGTGAGACTCCTATAGGGTTCAGTGTTAATCAGTGAGACTCCCACAGGGTTCAGTGTTAATCAGTGAGACTCCCACAGGGTTCATGTGTTAATCAGTGAGACTCCCATAGGGTTCAGTGTTAATCAGTGAGACTCCCACAGGGTCCAGTGTTAATCAGTGAGACTCCCACAGGGTTCAGTGTTAATCAGTGAGACTCCCACAGGGCCCAGTGTTAATCAGTGAGACTCCCATAGGGTTCGGTGTTAATCAATGAGACTCCCATAGGGTTCAGTGTTAATCAGTGAGACTCCCATAGGGTTCGGTGTTAATCAGTGAGACTCCCATAGGGTTCAGTGTTAATCAATGAGACTCCCATAGGGTTCGGTGTTAATCAGTGAGACTCCCATAGGGTTCAGTGTTAATCAGTGAGACTCCCATAGGGTTCAGTTTTAATCAGTGAGACTCCCACAGGGTTCATGTGTTAATCAGTGAGACTCCCACAGGGTTCAGTGTTAATCAGTGAGACTCCCACAGGGTTCAGTGTTAATCAGTGAGACTCCCACAGGGTTCAGTGTTAATAAGTGAGACTCCCACAGGGTTCAGTGTTAATCAATGAGACTCCCATAGGGTTCAGTGTTAATCAGTGAGACTCCTATAGGGTTCAGTGTTAATCAGTGAGACTCCCACAGGGTTCAGTGTTAATCAGTGAGACTCCCACAGGGTTCATGTGTTAATCAGTGAGACTCCCATAGGGTTCAGTGTTAATCAGTGAGACTCCCACAGGGTTCATGTGTTAATCAGTGAGACTCCCATAGGGTTCAGTGTTAATCAATGAGACTCCCATAGGGTTCAGTGTTAATCAATGAGACTCCCAAAGGGTTCAGTGTTAATCAGTGAGACTCCAACAGGGTTCAGTGTTAATCAGTGAGACTCCCACAGGGTTCAGTGTTAATCAGTGAGATTCCCACAGGGTTCAGTGTTAATCAGTGAGATTCCCACAGGGTCCAGTGTTAATCAGTGAGACTCCCACAGGGTTCATGTCTTAATGAGTGAGACTCCCATAGGGTTCAGTGTTAATCAATGAGACTCCCAAAGGGTTCAGTGTTAATCAGTGAGACTCCAACAGGGTTCAGTGTTAATCAGTGAGACTCCCACAGGGTTCAGTGTTAATCAGTGAGATTCCCACAGGGTTCAGTGTTAATCAGTGAGACTCCCACAGGGTCCAGTGTTAATCAGTGAGACTCCCACAGGGTTCAGTGTTAATCAGTGAGACTCCCACAGGGCCCAGTGTTAATCAGTGAGACTCCCATAGGGTTCGGTGTTAATCAATGAGACTCCCATAGGGTTCAGTGTTAATCAGTGAGACTCCCATAGGGTTCGGTGTTAATCAGTGAGACTCCCATAGGGTTCAGTGTTAATCAATGAGACTCCCATAGGGTTCGGTGTTAATCAGTGAGACTCCCATAGGGTTCAGTGTTAATCAGTGAGACTCCCATAGGGTTCAGTGTTAATCAGTGAGACTCCCACAGGGTTCATGTGTTAATCAGTGAGACTCCCTCAGGGTTCAGTGTTAATCAGTGAGACTCCCACAGGGTTCAGTGTTAATCAGTGAGACTCCCACAGGGTTCAGTGTTAATCAGTGAGACTCCCACAGGGTTCAGTGTTAATCAATGAGACTCCCATAGGGTTCAGTGTTAATCAGTGAGACTCCTATAGGGTTCAGTGTTAATCAGTGAGACTCCCACAGGGTTCAGTGTTAATCAGTGAGACTCCCACAGGGTTCATGTGTTAATCAGTGAGATTCCCATAGGGTTCAGTGTTAATCAGTGAGACTCCCACAGGGTCCAGTGTTAATCAGTGAGACTCCCACAGGGTTCAGTGTTAATCAGTGAGACTCCCACAGGGCCCAGTGTTAATCAATGAGACTCCCATAGGGTTCAGTGTTAATCAGTGAGACTCCCATAGGGTTCGGTGTTAATCAGTGAGACTCCCATAGGGTTCAGTGTTAATCAATGAGACTCCCATAGGGTTCGGTGTTAATCAGTGAGACTCCCATAGGGTTCAGTGTTAATCAGTGAGACTCCCATAGGGTTCAGTGTTAATCAGTGAGACTCCCACAGGGTTCATGTGTTAATCAGTGAGACTCCCTCAGGGTTCAGTGTTAATCAGTGAGACTCCCACAGGGTTCAGTGTTAATCAGTGAGACTCCCACAGGGTTCAGTGTTAATCAGTGAGACTCCCACAGGGTTCAGTGTTAATCAATGAGACTCTCATAGGGTTCAGTGTTAATCAGTGAGAATCCTATAGGGTTCAGTGTTAATCAGTGAGACTCCCACAGGTTCAGTGTTAATCAGTGAGACTCCCACAGGGTTCAGTTTTAATCAATGAGACTCCCACAGGGTTCAGTATTAATCGGTGAGACTCCCATAGGGTTCAGTGTTAATCAGTGAGACTCCCATAGGGTTCGTTGTTAATCAGTGAGACTCCCATAGGGTTCAGTGTTAATCAGTGAGACTCCCATAGGGTTCGATGTTAATCAGTGAGACTCCCATAGGGTTCAGTGTTAATCAGTGAGACTCCCATAGGGTTCAGTGTTAATCAGTGAGACTCCCACAGGGTTCATGTGTTAATCAGTGAGACTCCCATAGGGTTCAGTGTTAATCAATGAGACTCCCAAAGGGTTCAGTGTTAATCAGTGAGACTCCAACAGGGTTCAGTGTTAATCAGTGAGACTCCCACAGGGTTCAGTGTTAATCAGTGAGATTCCCACAGGGTTCAGTGTTAATCAGTGAGACTCCCATAGTGTTCAGTGTAAATCACTGAGACTCCCATTGGGTTCGGTGTTAATCAGTGAGACGCCCATAGGGTTCAGTTTTAATCAGTGAGACTCCCATAGGGTTCAGTTTTAATCAGTGAGACTCCCATAGGGTTCAGTGTTAATCAGTGAGACTCCCATAGGGTTCAGTGTTAATCAGTGAGACTCCCATCGGGTTCAGTGTTAATCAGTGAGACTCCCACAGGGTTCAGTGTTAATCAGTGAGACTCCCATTGGGTCAGTATTAATCGGTGAGACTCCCATAGGGTTCAGTGTTAATCAGTGAGACTCCCATAGGGTTCAGTGTTAATCAGTGAGACTACCACAGGGTTCAGTGTTAATCAGTGAAATTCCCACAGGGTTCAGTGTTAATCAGTGAGACTCCCACAGGGTTCAGTGTTAATCAGTGAGACTCCCATAGGGTTCAGTGTTAATCAGTGAGACTCCCACAGGGTTCAGTGTTTATCAGTGAGACTCCCATAGGGTTCAGTGTTAATCAGTGAGACTCCCACAGGGTTCAGTGTTAATCAGTGAGACTCCCACAGGGTCCAGTGTTAATCAGTGAGACTCCCACAGGGTTCAGTGTTAATCAGTGAGACTCCCACAGGGCCCAGTGTTAATCAGAGAGACTCCCATAGGGTTCAGTGTTAATCAATGAGACTCCCATAGGGTTCAGTGTTAATCAGTGAGACTCCCATAGGGTTCGGTGTTAATCAGTGGGACTCCCATAGGGTTCAGTGTTAATCAATGAGACTCCCATAGGGTTCGGTGTTAATCAGTGAGACTCCCATAGGGTTCAGTGTTAATCAGTGAGACTCCCATAGGGTTCAGTGTTAATCAGTGAGACTCCCACAGGGTTCATGTGTTAATCAGTGAGACTCCCTCAGGGTTTAGTGTTAATCAGTGAGACTCCCACAGGGTTCAGTGTTAATCAGTGAGACTCCCACAGGGTTCAGTGTAAATCAGTGAGACTCCCACAGGGTTCAGTGTTAATCAATGAGACTCCCATAGGGTTCAGTGTTAATCAGTGAGACTCCTATAGGGTTCATTGTTAATCAGTGAGACTCCCACAGGGTTCAGTGTTAATCAGTGAGACTCCCACAGGGTTCAGTTTTAATCAATGAGACTCCCACAGGGTTCAGTATTTATCGGTGAGACTCCCATAGGGTTCGGTATTAATCAGTGAGACTCCCATAGGGTTCGTTGTTAATCAGTGAGACTCCCATAGGGTTCAGTGTTAATCAGTGAGACTCCCATAGGGTTCGATGTTAATCAGTGAGACTCCCATAGGGTTCAGTGTTAATCAGTGAGACTCCCATAGGGTTCAGTGTTAATCATTGAGACTCCCACAGGGTTCATGTGTTAATCAGTGAGACTCCCATAGGGTTCAGTGTTAATCAATGAGACTCCCAAAGGGTTCAGTGTTAATCAGTGAGACTCCAACAGGGTTCAGTGTTAATCAGTGAGACTCCCACAGAGTTCAGTGTTAATCAGTGAGATTCCCACAGGGTTCAGTGTTAATCAGTGAGACTCCCATAGTGTTCAGTGTAAATCACTGAGACTCCCATTGGGTTCGGTGTTAATCAGTGAGACTCCCATAGGGTTCAGTTTTAATCAGTGAGACTCCCATAGGGTTCAGTTTTAATCAGTGAGACTCCCATAGCGTTCAGTGTTAATCAGTGAGACTCCCATAGGGTTCAGTGTTAATCAGTGAGACTCCCATAGGGTTCAGTGTTAATCAGTGAGACTCCCATAGGGTTCAGTGTTAATCAGTGAGACTCCCACCGGGTTCAGTGTTAATCAGTGAGCCACCCACAGGGTTCTGTGTTATTCAGTGAGACTCCCATAGGGTCCGTTGTTAATCAGTGAGACTCCCATAGGGTTCAGTGTTAATCAGTGAGACTCCCATAAGGTTTGATGTTAATCAGTGAGACTCCCATAGGGTTCAGTGTTAATCAGTGAGACTCCCACAGGGTTCATGTGTTAATCAGTGAGACTCCCATAGGGTTCAGTTTTAATCAATGAGACTCCCATAGGGTTCAGTGTTAATCAATGAGACTCCCAAAGGGTTCAGTGTTAATCAGTGAGACTCCAACAGGGTTCAGTGTTAATCAGTGAGACTCCCACAGGGTTCAGTGTTAATCAGTGAGATTCCCACAGGGTTCAGTGTTAATCAGTGAGACTCCCACAGGGTCCAGTGTTAATCAGTGAGACTCCCACAGGGTTCATGTGTTAATCAGTGAGACTCCCATAGGGTTCAGTGTTAGTCAATGAGACTCCCAAAGGGTTCAGTGTTAATCAGTGAGACTCCAACAGGGTTCAGTGTTAATCAGTGAGACTCCCACAGGGTTCAGTGTTAATCAGTGAGATTCCCACAGGGTTCAGTGTTAATCAGTGAGACTCCCACAGGGTCCAGTGTTAATCAGTGAGACTCCCACAGGGTTCAGTGTTAATCAGTGAGACTCCCACAGGGCCCAGTGTTAATCAGTGAGACTCCCATAGGGTTCTGTGTTAATCAATGAGACTCCCATAGGGTTCAGTGTTAATCAGTGAGACTCCCATAGGGTTCGGTGTTAATCAGTGAGACTCCCATAGGGTTCAGTGTTAATCAATGAGACTCCCATAGGGTTCGGTGTTAATCAGTGAGACTCCCATAGGGTTCAGTGTTAATCAGTGAGACTCCCATAGGGTTCAGTGTTAATCAGTGAGACTCCCACAGGGTTCATGTGTTAATCAGTGAGACTCCCACAGGGTTCAGTGTTAATCAGTGAGACTCCCACAGGGTTCAGTGTTAATCAGTGAGACTCCCACAGGGTTCAGTGTTAATCAGTGAGACTCCCACAGGGTTCAGTGTTAATCAATGAGACTCCCATAGGGTTCAGTGTTAATCAGTGAGACTCCTATAGGGTTCAGTGTTAATCAGTGAGGCTCCCACAGGGTTCAGTGTTAATCAGTGAGACTCCCACAGGGTTCATGTGTTAATCAGTGAGACTCCCATAGGGTTCAGTGTTAATCAGTGAGACTCCCACAGGGTTCATGTGTTAATCAGTGAGACTCCCATAGGGTTCAGTGTTAATCAATGAGACTTCCATAGGGTTCAGTGTTAATCAGTGAGACTCCCACAGGGTTCAGTGTTTATCAGTGAGACTCCCATAGGGTTCAGTGTTAATCAGTGAGACTCCCACAGGGTTCAGTGTTAATCAGTGAGACTCCCACAGGGTCCAGTGTTAATCAGTGAGACTCCCACAGGGTTCAGTGTTAATCAGTGAGACTCCCACAGGGCCCAGTGTTAATCAGAGAGACTCCCATAGGGTTCGGTGTTAATCAATGAGACTCCCATAGGGTTCAGTGTTAATCAGTGAGACTCCCATAGGGTTCGGTGTTAATCAGTGGGACTCCCATAGGGTTCAGTGTTAATCAATGAGACTCCCATAGGGTTCGGTGTTAATCAGTGAGACTCCCATAGGGTTCAGTGTTAATCAGTGAGACTCCCATAGGGTTCAGTGTTAATCAGTGAGACTCCCACAGGGTTCATGTGTTAATCAGTGAGACTCCCTCAGGGTTTAGTGTTAATCAGTGAGACTCCCACAGGGTTCAGTGTTAATCAGTGAGACTCCCACAGGGTTCAGTGTAAATCAGTGAGACTCCCACAGGGTTCAGTGTTAATCAATGAGACTCCCATAGGGTTCAGTGTTAATCATTGAGACTCCTATAGGGTTCAGTGTTAATCAGTGAGACTCCCACAGGGTTCAGTGTTAATCAGTGAGACTCCCACAGGGTTCAGTTTTAATCAATGAGACTCCCACAGGGTTCAGTATTTATCGGTGAGACTCCCATAGGGTTCGGTATTAATCAGTGAGACTCCCATAGGGTTCGTTGTTAATCAGTGAGACTCCCATAGGGTTCAGTGTTAATCAGTGAGACTCCCATAGGGTTCGATGTTAATCAGTGAGACTCCCATAGGGTTCAGTGTTAATCAGTGAGACTCCCATAGGGTTCAGTGTTAATCATTGAGACTCCCACAGGGTTCATGTGTTAATCAGTGAGACTCCCATAGGGTTCAGTGTTAATCAATGAGACTCCCAAAGGGTTCAGTGTTAATCAGTGAGACTCCAACAGGGTTCAGTGTTAATCAGTGAGACTCCCACAGAGTTCAGTGTTAATCAGTGAGATTCCCACAGGGTTCAGTGTTAATCAGTGAGACTCCCATAGTGTTCAGTGTAAATCACTGAGACTCCCATTGGGTTCGGTGTTAATCAGTGAGACTCCCATAGGGTTCAGTTTTAATCAGTGAGACTCCCATAGGGTTCAGTTTTAATCAGTGAGACTCCCATAGCGTTCAGTGTTAATCAGTGAGACTCCCATAGGGTTCAGTGTTAATCAGTGAGACTCCCATAGGGTTCAGTGTTAATCAGTGAGACTCCCATAGGGTTCAGTGTTAATCAGTGAGACTCCCACCGGGTTCAGTGTTAATCAGTGAGCCACCCACAGGGTTCTGTGTTATTCAGTGAGACTCCCATAGGGTCCGTTGTTAATCAGTGAGACTCCCATAGGGTTCAGTGTTAATCAGTGAGACTCCCATAAGGTTTGATGTTAATCAGTGAGACTCCCATAGGGTTCAGTGTTAATCAGTGAGACTCCCACAGGGTTCATGTGTTAATCAGTGAGACTCCCATAGGGTTCAGTTTTAATCAATGAGACTCCCATAGGGTTCAGTGTTAATCAATGAGACTCCCAAAGGGTTCAGTGTTAATCAGTGAGACTCCAACAGGGTTCAGTGTTAATCAGTGAGACTCCCACAGGGTTCAGTGTTAATCAGTGAGATTCCCACAGGGTTCAGTGTTAATCAGTGAGACTCCCACAGGGTCCAGTGTTAATCAGTGAGACTCCCACAGGGTTCATGTGTTAATCAGTGAGACTCCCATAGGGTTCAGTGTTAGTCAATGAGACTCCCAAAGGGTTCAGTGTTAATCAGTGAGACTCCAACAGGGTTCAGTGTTAATCAGTGAGACTCCCACAGGGTTCAGTGTTAATCAGTGAGATTCCCACAGGGTTCAGTGTTAATCAGTGAGACTCCCACAGGGTCCAGTGTTAATCAGTGAGACTCCCACAGGGTTCAGTGTTAATCAGTGAGACTCCCACAGGGCCCAGTGTTAATCAGTGAGACTCCCATAGGGTTCTGTGTTAATCAATGAGACTCCCATAGGGTTCAGTGTTAATCAGTGAGACTCCCATAGGGTTCGGTGTTAATCAGTGAGACTCCCATAGGGTTCAGTGTTAATCAATGAGACTCCCATAGGGTTCGGTGTTAATCAGTGAGACTCCCATAGGGTTCAGTGTTAATCAGTGAGACTCCCATAGGGTTCAGTGTTAATCAGTGAGACTCCCACAGGGTTCATGTGTTAATCAGTGAGACTCCCACAGGGTTCAGTGTTAATCAGTGAGACTCCCACAGGGTTCAGTGTTAATCAGTGAGACTCCCACAGGGTTCAGTGTTAATCAGTGAGACTCCCACAGGGTTCAGTGTTAATCAATGAGACTCCCATAGGGTTCAGTGTTAATCAGTGAGACTCCTATAGGGTTCAGTGTTAATCAGTGAGGCTCCCACAGGGTTCAGTGTTAATCAGTGAGACTCCCACAGGGTTCATGTGTTAATCAGTGAGACTCCCATAGGGTTCAGTGTTAATCAGTGAGACTCCCACAGGGTTCATGTGTTAATCAGTGAGACTCCCATAGGGTTCAGTGTTAATCAATGAGACTCCCATAGGGTTCAGTGTTAATCAATGAGACTCCCAAAGGGTTCAGTGTTAATCAGTGAGACTCCAACAGGGTTCAGTGTTAATCAGTGAGACTCCCACAGGGTTCAGTGTTAATCAGTGAGATTCCCACAGGGTTCAGTGTTAATCAGTGAGATTCCCACAGGGTCCAGTGTTAATCAGTGAGACTCCCACAGGGTTCATGTGTTAATCAGTGAGACTCCCATAGGGTTCAGTGTTAATCAATGAGACTCCCAAAGGGTTCAGTGTTAATCAGTGAGACTCCAACAGGGTTCAGTGTTAATCAGTGAGACTCCCACAGGGTTCAGTGTTAATCAGTGAGATTCCCACAGGGTTCAGTGTTAATCAGTGAGACTCCCACAGGGTCCAGTGTTAATCAGTGAGACTCCCACAGGGTTCAGTGTTAATCAGTGAGACTCCCACAGGGCCCAGTGTTAATCAGTGAGACTCCCATAGGGTTCGGTGTTAATCAATGAGACTCCCATAGGGTTCAGTGTTAATCAGTGAGACTCCCATAGGGTTTGGTGATAATCAGTGAGACTCCCATAGGGTTCAGTGTTAATCAATGAGACTCCCATAGGGTTCGGTGTTAATCAGTGAGACTCCCATAGGGTTCAGTGTTAATCAGTGAGACTCCCATAGGGTTCAGTGTTAATCAGTGAGACTCCCACAGGGTTCATGTGTTAATCAGTGAGACTCCCTCAGGGTTCAGTGTTAATCAGTGAGACTCCCACAGGGTTCAGTGTTAATCAGTGAGACTCCCACAGGGTTCAGTGTTAATCAGTGAGACTCCCACAGGGTTCAGTGTTAATCAATGAGACTCCCATAGGGTTCAGTGTTAATCAGTGAGACTCCTATAGGGTTCAGTGTTAATCAGTGAGACTCCCACAGGGTTCAGTGTTAATCAGTGAGACTCCCACAGGGTTCATGTGTTAATCAGTGAGACTCCCATAGGGTTCAGTGTTAATCAATGAGACTCCCATAGGGTTCAGTGTTAATCAATGAGACTCCCAAAGGGTTCAGTGTTAATCAGTGAGATTCCCACAGGGTCCAGTGTTAATCAGTGAGACTCCCACAGGGTTCATGTGTTAATCAGTGAGACTCCCATAGGGTTCAGTGTTAATCAATGAGACTCCCAAAGGGTTCAGTGTTAATCAGTGAGACTCCAACAGGGTTCAGTGTTAATCAGTGAGACTCCCACAGGGTTCAGTGTTAATCAGTGAGATTCCCACAGGGTTCAGTGTTAATCAGTGAGACTCCCACAGGGTCCAGTGTTAATCAGTGAGACTCCCACAGGGTTCAGTGTTAATCAGTGAGACTCCCACAGGGCCCAGTGTTAATCAGTGAGACTCCCATAGGGTTTGGTGTTAATCAATGAGACTCCCATAGGGTTCAGTGTTAATCAGTGAGACTCCCATAGGGTTCGGTGTTAATCAGTGAGACTCCCATAGGGTTCAGTGTTAATCAATGAGACTCCCATAGGGTTCGGTGTTAATCAGTGAGACTCCCATAGGGTTCAGTGTTAATCAGTGAGACTCCCATAGGGTTCAGTGTTAATCAGTGAGACTCCCACAGGGTTCATGTGTTAATCAGTGAGACTCCCTCAGGGTTCAGTGTTAATCAGTGAGACTCCCACAGGGTTCAGTGTTAATCAGTGAGACTCCCACAGGGTTCAGTGTTAATCAGTGAGACTCCCACAGGGTTCAGTGTTAATCATTGAGACTCCCATAGGGTTCAGTGTTAATCAGTGAGACTCCTATAGGGTTCAGTGTTAATCAGTGAGACTCCCACAGGGTTCAGTGTTAATCAGTGAGACTCCCACAGGGTTCATGTGTTAATCAGTGAGACTCCCATAGGGTTCAGTGTTAATCAATGAGACTCCCAAAGGGTTCAGTGTTAATCAGTGAGACTCCAACAGGGTTCAGTGTTAATCAGTGAGACTCCCACAGAGTTCAGTGTTAATCAGTGAGATTCCCACAGGGTTCAGTGTTAATCAGTGAGACTCCCATAGTGTTCAGTGTAAATCACTGAGACTCCCATTGGGTTCGGTGTTAATCAGTGAGACTCCCATAGGGTTCAGTTTTAATCAGTGAGACTCCCATAGGGTTCAGTTTTAATCAGTGAGACTCCCATAGCGTTCAGTGTTAATCAGTGAGACTCCCATAGGGTTCAGTGTTAATCAGTGAGACTCCCATAGGGTTCAGTGTTAATCAGTGAGACTCCCATAGGGTTCAGTGTTAATCAGTGAGACTCCCACAGGGTTCAGTGTTAATCAGTGAGACACCCACAGGGTTCTGTGTTATTCAGTGAGACTCCCATAGGGTCTGTTGTTAATCAGTGAGACTCCCATAGGGTTCAGTGTTAATCAGTGAGACTCCCATAGGGTTTGATGTTAATCAGTGAGACTCCCATAGGGTTCAGTGTTAATCAATGAGACTCCCACAGGGTTCATGTGTTAATCAGTGAAACTCCCATAGGGTTCAGTGTTAATCAATGAGACTCCCATAGGGTTCAGTGTTAATCAATGAGACTCCCAAAGGGTTCAGTGTTAATCAGTGAGACTCCAACAGGGTTCAGTGTTAATCAGTGAGACTCCCACAGGGTTCAGTGTTAATCAGTGAGATTCCCACAGGGTTCAGTGTTAATCAGTGAGACTCCCACAGGGTCCAGTGTTAATCAGTGAGACTCCCACAGGGTTCATGTGTTAATCAGTGAGACTCCCATAGGGTTCAGTGTTAATCAATGAGACTCCCAAAGGGTTCAGTTTTAATCAGTGAGACTCCAACAGGGTTCAGTGTTAATCAGTGAGACTCCCACAGGGTTCAGTGTTAATCAGTGAGATTCCCACAGGGTTCAGTGTTAATCAGTGAGACTCCCACAGGGTCCAGTGTTAATCAGTGAGACTCCCACAGGGTTCAGTGTTAATCAGTGAGACTCCCACAGGGCCCAGTGTTAATCAGTGAGACTCCCATAGGGTTCGGTGTTAATCATTGAGACTCCCATAGGGTTCAGTGTTAATCAGTGAGACTCCCATAGGGTTCGGTGTTAATCAGTGAGACTCCCATAGGGTTCAGTGTTAATCAATGAGACTCCAATAGGGTTCAGTGTTAATCAGTGAGACTCCCATAGGGTTCAGTGTTAATCAGTGAGACTCCCATAGGGTTCAGTG
Organism: Petromyzon marinus; assembly: GCF_048934315.1. Classification (NCBI taxonomy): domain Eukaryota; kingdom Metazoa; phylum Chordata; class Hyperoartia; order Petromyzontiformes; family Petromyzontidae; genus Petromyzon; species Petromyzon marinus. The sequence continues at coordinate 1,808,570 of NW_027423612.1, forward strand.
TTAATCAGTGAGACTCCCACAGGGTTCATGTGTTAATCAGTGAGACTCCCTCAGGGTTCAGTATTAATCAGTCAGACTCCCACAGGGTTCAGTGTTAATCAGTGAGACTCCCACAGGGTTCAGTGTTAATCAGTGAGACTCCCACAGGGTTCAATGTTAATCAATGAGACTCCCATAGGGTTCAGTGTTAATCAGTGAGACTCCTATAGGGTTCAGTGTTAATCAGTGAGACTCCCACAGGGTTCAGTGTTAATCAGTGAGACTCCCACAGGGTTCAGTTTTAATCAATGAGACTCCCACAGGGTTCAGTATTAATCGGTGAGACTCCCATAGGGTTCAGTGTTAATCAGTGAGACTCCCATAGGGTTCGTTGTTAATCAGTGAGACTCCCATAGGGTTCAGTGTTAATCAGTGAGACTCCCATAGGGTTCGATGTTAATCAGTGAGACTCCCATAGGGTTCAGTGTTAATCAGTGAGACTCCCATAGGGTTCAGTGTTAATCAGTGAGACTCCCACAGGGTTCATGTGTTAATCAGTGAGACTCCCATAGGGTTCAGTGTTAATCAATGAGACTCCCAAAGGGTTCAGTGTGAATCAGTGAGACTCCAACAGGGTTCACTGTTAATCAGTGATACTCCCACAGGGTTCAGTGTTAATCAGTGAGATTCCCACAGGGTTCAGTGTTAATCAGTGAGACTCCCATAGTGTTCAGTGTAAATCACTGAGACTCCCATTGGGTTCGGTGTTAATCAGTGAGACTCCCATAGGGTTCAGTTTTAATCAGTGAGACTCCCATAGGGTTCAGTGTTAATCAATGAGACTCCCAAAGGGTTCAGTGTGAATCAGTGAGACTCCAACAGGGTTCACTGTTAATCAGTGATACTCCCACAGGGTTCAGTGTTAATCAGTGAGACTCCCATTGGGTCAGTATTAATCGGTGAGACTCCCATAGGGTTCAGTGTTAATCAGTGAGACTCCCATAGGGTTCAGTGTTAATCAATGAGACTACCACAGGGTTCAGTGTTAATCAGTGAAATTCCCACAGGGTTCAGTGTTAATCAGTGAGACTCCCACAGGGTTCAGTGGTAATCAGTGAGACTCCCATAGGGTTCGTGTTAATCAGTGAGACTCCCACAGGGTTCAGTGTTTATCAGTGAGACTCCCATAGGGTTCAGTGTTAATCAGTGAGACTCCCACAGGGTTCAGTGTTAATCAGTGAGACTCCCACAGGGTCCAGTGTTAATCAGTGAGACTCCCACAGGGTTCATTGTTAATCAGTGAGACTCCCACAGGGCCCAGTGTTAATCAGTGAGACTCCCATAGGGTTTGGTGTTAATCAGTGAGACTCCCATAGGGTTCAGTGTTAATCAATGAGACTCCCATGGGGTTCGGTGTTAATCAGTGAGACTCCCATAGGGTTCAGTGTTAATCAGTGAGACTCCCATAGGGTTCAGTGTTAATCAGTGAGACTCCCACAGGGTTCATGTGTTAATCAGTAAGACTCCCTCAGGGTTCAGTGTTAATCAGTGAGATTCCCACAGGGTTCAGTGTTAATCAGTGAGACTCCCACAGGGTTCAGTGTTAATCAGTGAGACTCCCACAGGGTTCAGTGTTAATCAATGAGACTCCCATAGGGTTCAGTGTTAATCAGTGAGACTCCTATAGGGTTCAGTGTTAATCAGTGAGACTCCCACAGGGTTCAGTGTTAATCAGTGAGACTCCCACAGGGTTCAGTTTTAATCAATGAGACTCCCACAGGGTTCAGTATTTATCGGTGAGACTCCCATAGGGTTCGGTGTTAATCAGTGAGACTCCCATAGGGTTCGTTGTTAATCAGTGAGACTCCCATAGGGTTCAGTGTTAATCAGTGAGACTCCCATAGGGTTCGATGTTAATCAGTGAGACTCCCATAGGGTTCAGTGTTAATCAGTGAGACTCCCATAGGGTTCAGTGTTAATCAGTGAGACTCCCACAGGGTTCATGTGTTAATCAGTGAGACTCCCATAGGGTTCAGTGTTAATCAATGAGACTCCCAAAGGGTTCAGTGTTAATCAGTGAGATTCCAACAGGGTTCAGTGTTAATCAGTGAGACTCCCACAGGGTTCAGTGTTAATCAGTGAGATTCCCACAGGGTTCAGTGTTAATCAGTGAGACTCCCATAGTGTTCAGTGTAAATTACTGAGACTCCCATTGGGTTCGGTGTTAATCAGTGAGACTCCCATAGGGTTCAGTTTTAATCAGTGAGACTCCCATAGGGTTCAGTTTTAATCAGTGAGACTCCCATAGGGTTCAGTGTTAATCAGTGAGACTCCCATAGGGTTCAGTGTTAATCAGTGAGACTCCCATAGGGTTCAGTGTTAATCAGTGAGACTCCCATAGGGTTCAGTGTTAATCAGTGAGACTCCCACAGGGTTCAGTGTTAATCAGTGAGACACCCACAGGGTTCTGTGTTAATCAGTGAGACTCCCATAGGGTCCGTTGTTATTCAGTGAGACTCCCATAGGGTTCAGTGTTAATCAGTGAGACTCCCATAGGGTTCGATGTTAATCAGTGAGACTCCCATAGGGTTCAGTGTTAATCAGTGAGACTCCCATAAGGTTCAGTGTTAATCAGTGAGACTCCCACAGGGTTCATGTGTTAATCAGTGAGACTCCCATAGGGTTCAGTGTTAATCAATGAGACTCCCAAAGGGTTCAGTGTTAATCAGTGAGACTCCAACAGGGTTCAGTGTTAATCAGTGAGACTCCCACAGGGTTCAGTGTTAATCAGTGAGATTCCCACAGGGTTCAGTGTTAATCAGTGAGACTCCCATAGTGTTCAGTGTAAATCACTGAGACTCCCATTGGGTTCGGTTTTAATCAGTGAGACTCCCATAGGGTTCAGTTTTAATCAGTGAGACTCCCATAGGGTTCAGTTTTAATCAGTGAGACTCCCATAGGGTTCAGTGTTAATCAGTGAGACTCCCACAGGGTTCAGTGTTAATCAGTGAGACTCCCATAGGGTTCAGTGTTAATCAGTGAGACTCCCATAGGGTTCAGTGTTAATCAGTGAGACTCCCACAGGGTTCAGTGTTAATTAGTGAGACACCCACAGGGTTCTGTGTTAATCAGTGAGACTCCCATAGGGTTCAGTGTTAATCAGTGAGACTCCCACAGGGTTCAGTGTTAATCAGTGAGACTCCCACAGGGTTCAGTGTTAATCAGTGAGACTCCCACAGGGTTCAGTGTTAATCAATGAGACTCCCATAGGGTTCAGTGTTAATCAGTGAGACTCCTATAGGGTTCAGTGTTAATCAGTGAGACTCCCACAGGGTTCAGTGTTAATCAGTGAGACTCCCACAGGGTTCAGTTTTAATCAATGAGACTCCCACAGGGTTCAGTATTAATCGGTGAGACTCCCATAGGGTTCAGTGTTAATCAGTGAGACTCCCATAGGGTTCGTTGTTAATCAGTGAGACTCCCATAGGGTTCAGTGTTAATCAGTGAGACTCCCATAGGGTTCGATGTTAATCAGTGAGACTCCCATAGGGTTCAGTGTTAATCAGTGAGACTCCCATAGGGTTCAGTGTTAATCAGTGAGACTCCCACAGGGTTCATGTGTTAATCAGTGAGACTCCCATAGGGTTCAGTGTTAATCAATGAGACTCCCAAAGGGTTCAGTGTGAATCAGTGAGACTCCAACAGGGTTCACTGTTAATCAGTGATACTCCCACAGGGTTCAGTGTTAATCAGTGAGATTCCCACAGGGTTCAGTGTTAATCAGTGAGACTCCCATAGTGTTCAGTGTAAATCACTGAGACTCCCATTGGGTTCGGTGTTAATCAGTGAGACTCCCATAGGGTTCAGTTTTAATCAGTGAGACTCCCATAGGGTTCAGTGTTAATCAGTGAGACTCCCATAGGGTTCAGTGTTAATCAGTGAGACTCCCATCGGGTTCAGTGTTAATCAGTGAGACTCCCACAGGGTTCAGTGTTAATCAGTGAGACTCCCATTGGGTCAGTATTAATCGGTGAGACTCCCATAGGGTTCAGTGTTAATCAGTGAGACTCCCATAGGGTTCAGTGTTAATCAATGAGACTACCACAGGGTTCAGTGTTAATCAGTGAAATTCCCACAGGGTTCAGTGTTAATCAGTGAGACTCCCACAGGGTTCAGTGGTAATCAGTGAGACTCCCATAGGGTTCGTGTTAATCAGTGAGACTCCCACAGGGTTCAGTGTTTATCAGTGAGACTCCCATAGGGTTCAGTGTTAATCAGTGAGACTCCCACAGGGTTCAGTGTTAATCAGTGAGACTCCCACAGGGTCCAGTGTTAATCAGTGAGACTCCCACAGGGTTCATTGTTAATCAGTGAGACTCCCACAGGGCCCAGTGTTAATCAGTGAGACTCCCATAGGGTTTGGTGTTAATCAGTGAGACTCCCATAGGGTTCAGTGTTAATCAATGAGACTCCCATGGGGTTCGGTGTTAATCAGTGAGACTCCCATAGGGTTCAGTGTTAATCAGTGAGACTCCCATAGGGTTCAGTGTTAATCAGTGAGACTCCCACAGGGTTCATGTGTTAATCAGTAAGACTCCCTCAGGGTTCAGTGTTAATCAGTGAGATTCCCACAGGGTTCAGTGTTAATCAGTGAGACTCCCACAGGGTTCAGTGTTAATCAGTGAGACTCCCACAGGGTTCAGTGTTAATCAATGAGACTCCCATAGGGTTCAGTGTTAATCAGTGAGACTCCTATAGGGTTCAGTGTTAATCAGTGAGACTCCCACAGGGTTCAGTGTTAATCAGTGAGACTCCCACAGGGTTCAGTTTTAATCAATGAGACTCCCACAGGGTTCAGTATTTATCGGTGAGACTCCCATAGGGTTCGGTGTTAATCAGTGAGACTCCCATAGGGTTCGTTGGTAATCAGTGAGACTCCCATAGGGTTCAGTGTTAATCAGTGAGACTCCCATAGGGTTCGATGTTAATCAGTGAGACTCCCATAGGGTTCAGTGTTAATCAGTGAGACTCCCATAGGGTTCAGTGTTAATCAGTGAGACTCCCACAGGGTTCATGTGTTAATCAGTGAGACTCCCATAGGGTTCAGTGTTAATCAATGAGACTCCCAAAGGGTTCAGTGTTAATCAGTGAGATTCCAACAGGGTTCAGTGTTAATCAGTGAGACTCCCACAGGGTTCAGTGTTAATCAGTGAGATTCCCACAGGGTTCAGTGTTAATCAGTGAGACTCCCATAGTGTTCAGTGTAAATTACTGAGACTCCCATTGGGTTCGGTGTTAATCAGTGAGACTCCCATAGGGTTCAGTTTTAATCAGTGAGACTCCCATAGGGTTCAGTTTTAATCAGTGAGACTCCCATAGGGTTCAGTGTTAATCAGTGAGACTCCCATAGGGTTCAGTGTTAATCAGTGAGACTCCCATAGGGTTCAGTGTTAATCAGTGAGACTCCCATAGGGTTCAGTGTTAATCAGTGAGACTCCCACAGGGTTCAGTGTTAATCAGTGAGACACCCACAGGGTTCTGTGTTAATCAGTGAGACTCCCATAGGGTCCGTTGTTATTCAGTGAGACTCCCATAGGGTTCAGTGTTAATCAGTGAGACTCCCATAGGGTCCGATGTTAATCAGTGAGACTCCCATAGGGTTCAGTGTTAATCAGTGAGACTCCCATAAGGTTCAGTGTTAATCAGTGAGACTCCCACAGGGTTCATGTGTTAATCAGTGAGACTCCCATAGGGTTCAGTGTTAATCAATGAGACTCCCAAAGGGTTCAGTGTTAATCAGTGAGACTCCAACAGGGTTCAGTGTTAATCAGTGAGACTCCCACAGGGTTCAGTGTTAATCAGTGAGATTCCCACAGGGTTCAGTGTTAATCAGTGAGACTCCCATAGTGTTCAGTGTAAATCACTGAGACTCCCATTGGGTTCGGTTTTAATCAGTGAGACTCCCATAGGGTTCAGTTTTAATCAGTGAGACTCCCATAGGGTTCAGTTTTAATCAGTGAGACTCCCATAGGGTTCAGTGTTAATCAGTGAGACTCCCACAGGGTTCAGTGTTAATCAGTGAGACTCCCATAGGGTTCAGTGTTAATCAGTGAGACTCCCATAGGGTTCAGTGTTAATCAGTGAGACTCCCACAGGGTTCAGTGTTAATTAGTGAGACACCCACAGGGTTCTGTGTTAATCAGTGAGACTCCCATAGGGTTCAGTGTTAATCAGTGAGACTCCCACAGGGTTCAGTGTTAATCAGTGAGACTCCCATAGGGTTCAGTGTTAATCAGTGAGACTCCCACAGGGTTCAGTGTTAATCAGTGAGACTCCCATTGGGTCAGTATTAATCGGTGAGACTCCCATAGGGTTCAGTGTTAATCAGTGAGACTCCCTTAGGGTTCAGTGTTAATCAGTGAGACTCCCACAGGGTTCAGTGTTAATCAGTGAGACTCCCATAGGGTTCAGTGTTAATCAGTGAGACTCCCATAGGGTTCGGTGTTAATCAGTGAGACTCCCATAGGGTTCAGTGTTAATCAATGAGTCTCCCATAGGGTTCGGTGTTAATCAGTGAGACTCCCATAGGGTTCAGTGTTAATCAGTGAGACTCCCATAGGGTTCAGTGTTAATCTGTGAGACTCCCACAGGGTTCATGTGTTAATCAGTGAGACTCCCTCAGGGTTCAGTGTTAATCAGTGAGACTCCCACAGGGTTCAGTGTTAATCAATGAGACTCCCATAGGGTTCAGTGTTAATCAGTGAGACTCCTATAGGGTTCAGTGTTAATCAGTGAGACTCCCACAGGGTTCAGTGTTAATCAGTGAGACTCCCACAGGGTTCAGTTTTAATCAATGAGACTCCCACAGGGTTCAGTATTAATCGGTGAGACTCCCATAGGGTTCAGTGTTAATCAGTGAGACTCCCATAGGGTTCGTTGTTAATCAGTGAGACTCCCATAGGGTTCAGTGTTAATCAGTGAGACTCCCATAGGGTTCGATGTTAATCAGTGAGACTCCCATAGGGTTCCGTGTTAATCAGTGAGACTCCCATAAGGTTCAGTGTTAATTAGTGAGACTCCCACAGGGTTCATGTGTTAATCAGTGAGACTCCCATAGGGTTCAGTGTTAATCAATGAGACTCCCAAAGGGTTCAGTGTTAATCGGTGAGACTCCCATAGGGTTCAGTGTTAATCAGTGAGACTCCCATAGGGTTCGTTGTTAATCAGTGAGACTCCCATAGGGTTCAGTGTTAATCAGTGAGACTTCCATAGGGTTTGATGTTAATCAGTGAGACTCCCATAGGGTTCAGTGTTAATCAGTGAGACTCCAACAGGGTTCAGTGTTAATCAGTGAGACTCCCACAGGGTTCAGTGTTAATCAGTGAGATTCCCACAGGGTTCAGTGTTAATCAGTGAGACTCCCATAGTGTTCAGTGTAAATCACTGAGACTCCCATTGGGTTCGGTTTTAATCAGTGAGACTCCCATAGGGTTCAGTTTTAATCAGTGAGACTCCCATAGGGTTCAGTTTTAATCAGTGACACTCCCATAGGGTTCAGTGTTAATCAGTGAGACTCCCATAGGGTTCAGTGTTAATCAGTGAGACTCCCATAGGGTTCAGTGTTAATCAGTGAGACTCCCATAGGGTTCAGTGTTAATCAGTGAGACTCCCACAGGGTTCAGTGTTAATCAGTGAGACACCCACAGGGTTCTGTGTTAATCAGTGAGACTCCCATAGGGTTCAGTGTTAATCAGTGAGACTCCCACAGGGTTCAGTGTTAATCAGTGAGACTCCCATAGGGTTCAGTGTTAATCAGTGAGACTCCCACAGGGTTCAGTGTTAATCAGTGAGACTCCCATTGGGTCAGTATTAATCGGTGAGACTCCCATAGGGTTCAGTGTTAATCAGTGAGACTCCCTTAGGGTTCAGTGTTAATCAGTGAGACTACCACAGGGTTCAGTGTTAATCAGTGAAATTCCCACAGGTTTCAGTGTTAATCAGTGAGACTCCCACAGGGTTCAGTGTTAATCAGTGAGACTCCCATAGGGTTCGGTGTTAATCAGTGAGACTCCCATAGGGTTCAGTGTTAATCAGTGAGACTCCCACAGGGTTCAGTGTTAATCAGTGAGACTCCCACAGGGTTCAGTTTTAATCAATGAGACTCCCACAGAGATCAGTATTAATCGGTGAGACTCCCATAGGGTTCAGTGTTAATCAGTGAGACTCCCATAGGGTTCGTTGTTAATCAGTGAGACTCCCATAGGGTTCAGTGTTAATCAGTGAGACTCCCATAGTGTTCAGTGTAAATCACTGAGACTCCCATTGGGTTCAGTGTTAATCAGTGAGACTCCCATAAGGTTCAGTGTTAATCAGTGAGACTCCCACAGGGTTCATGTGTTAATCAGTGAGACTCCCATAGGGTTCAGTGTTAATCAATGAGACTCCCAAAGGGTTCAGTGTTAATCGGTGAGACTCCCATAGGGTTCAGTGTTAATCAGTGAGACTCCCATAGGGTTCGTTGTTAATCAGTGAGACTCCCATAGGGTTCAGTGTTAATCAGTGAGACACCCACAGGGTTCGATGTTAATCAGTGAGACTCCCATAGGGTTCAGTGTTAATCAGTGAGACTCCAACAGGGTTCAGTGTTAATCAGTGAGACTCCCACAGGGTTCAGTGTTAATCAGTGAGATTCCCACAGGGTTCAGTGTTAATCAGTGAGACTCCCATAGTGTTCAGTGTAAATCACTGAGACTCCCATTGGGTTCGGTTTTAATCAGTGAGACTCCCATAGGGTTCAGTTTTAATCAGTGAGACTCCCATAGGGTTCAGTTTTAATCAGTGAGACTCCCATAGGGTTCAGTGTTAATCAGTGAGACTCCCATAGGGTTCAGTGTTAATCAGTGAGACTCCCATAGGGTTCAGTGTTAATCAGTGAGACTCCCATAGGGTTCGATGTTAATCAGTGAGACTCCCATAGGGTTCAGTGTTTATCAGTGAGACTCCCATAAGGTTCAGTGTTAATTAGTGAGACTCCCATAGGGTTCATGTGTTAATCAGTGAGACTCCCATAGGGTTCAGTGTTAATCAATGAGACTCCCAAAGGGTTCAGTGTTAATCGGTGAGACTCCCATAGGGTTCAGTGTTAATCAGTGAGACTCCCATAGGGTTCGTTGTTAATCAGTGATACTCCCACAGGGTTCAGTGTTAATCAGTGAGACTTCCATAGGGTTCGATGTTAATCAGTGAGACTCCCATAGGGTTCAGTGTTAATCAGTGAGACTCCAACAGGGTTCAGTGTTAATCAGTGAGACTCCCACAGGGTTCAGTGTTAATCAGTGAGATTCCCACAGGGTTCAGTGTTAATCAGTGAGACTCCCACAGGGTTCAGTGTTAATCACTGAGACTCCCATTGGGTTCGGTTTTAATCAGTGAGACTCCCATAGGGTTCAGTTTTAATCAGTGAGACTCCCATAGGGTTCAGTTTTAATCAGTGAGACTCCCATAGGGTTCAGTGTTAATCAGTGAGACTCCCATAGGGTTCAGTGTTAATCAGTGAGACTCCCATAGGGTTCAGTGTTAATCAGTGAGACTCCCATAGGGTTCAGTGTTAATCAGTGAGACTCCCACAGGGTTCAGTGTTAATCAGTGAGACACCCACAGGGTTCTGTGTTAATCAGTGAGACTCCCATAGGGTTCAGTGTTAATCAGTGAGACTCCCACAGGGTTCAGTGTTAATCAGTGAGACTCTCATAGGGTTCAGTGTTAATCAGTGAGACTCCCACAGGGTTCAGTGTTAATCAGTGAGACTCCCATTGGGTCAGTATTAATCGGTGAGACTCCCATAGGGTTCAGTGTTAATCAGTGAGACTCCCTTAGGGTTCAGTGTTAATCAGTGAGACTACCACAGGGTTCAGTGTTAATCAGTGAAATTCCCACAGGTTTCAGTGTTAATCAGTGAGACTCCCACAGGGTTCAGTGTTAATCAGTGAGACTCCCATAGGGTTCAGTGTTAATCAGTGAGACTCCCATAGGGTTCGGTGTTAATCAGTGAGACTCCCATAGGGTTCAGTGTTAATCAGTGAGACTCCCACAGGGTTCAGTGTTAATCAGTGAGACTCCCACAGGGTTCAGTTTTAATCAATGAGACTCCCACAGGGATCAGTATTAATCGGTGAGACTCCCATAGGGTTCAGTGTTAATCAGTGAGACTCCCATAGGGTTCGTTGTTAATCAGTGAGACTCCCATAGGGTTCAGTGTTAATCAGTGAGACTCCCATAGGGTTCGATGTTAATCAGTGAGACTCCCATTGGGTCAGTATTAATCGGTGAGACTCCCATAGGGTTCAGTGTTAATCAGTGAGACTCCCTTAGGGTTCAGTGTTAATCAGTGAGACTACCACAGGGTTCAGTGTTAATCAGTGAAATTCCCACAGGTTTCAGTGTTAATCAGTGAGACTCCCACAGGGTTCAGTGTTAATCAGTGAGACTCCCATAGGGTTCAGTGTTAATCAGTGAGACTCCCATAGGGTTCGGTGTTAATCAGTGAGACTCCCATAGGGTTCAGTGTTAATCAATGAGTCTCCCATAGGGTTCGGTGTTAATCAGTGAGACTCCCATAGGGTTCAGTGTTAATCAGTGAGACTCCCATAGGGTTCAGTGTTAATCAGTGAGACTCCCACAGGGTTCATGTGTTAATCAGTGAGACTCCCTCAGGGTTCAGTGTTAATCAGTGAGACTCCCACAGGGTTCAGTGTTAATCAATGAGACTCCCATAGGGTTCAGTGTTAATCAGTGAGACTCCCTTAGGGTTCAGTGTTAATCAGTGAGACTCCCACAGGGTTCAGTGTTAATCAGTGAGACTCCCACAGGGTTCAGTTTTAATCAATGAGACTCCCACAGGGTTCAGTATTAATCGGTGAGACTCCCATAGGGTTCAGTGTTAATCAGTGAGACTCCCATAGGGTTCGTTGTTAATCAGTGAGACTCCCATAGGGTTCAGTGTTAATCAGTGAGACTCCCATAGGGTTCGATGTTAATCAGTGAGACTCCCATAGGGTTCAGTGTTAGTCAGTGAGACTCCCATAGGGTTCAGTGTTAATCAGTGAGACTCCAACAGGGTTCATGTGTTAATCAGTGAGACTCCCATAGGGTTCAGTGTTAATCAATGAGACTCCCATAGGGTTCAGTGTTAATCAGTGAGACTCCAACAGGGTTCAGTGTTAATCAGTGAGACTCCCACAGGGTTCAGTGTTAATCAGTGAGATTCCCACAGGGTTCAGTGTTAATCAGTGAGACTCCCATAGTGTTCAGTGTAAATCACTGAGACTCCCATTGGGTTCGGTGTTAATCAGTGAGACTCCCATAGGGTTCAGTTTTAATCAGTGAGACTCCCATAGGGTTCAGTTTTAATCAGTGAGACTCCCATAGGGTTCAGTGTTAATCAGTGAGACACCCACAGGGTTCTGTGTTAATCAGTGAGACTCCCATAGGGTTCAGTGTTAATCAGTGAGACTCCCACAGGGTTCAGTGTTAATCAGTGAGACTCCCACAGGGTTCAGTGTTAATCAGCGAGATTCCCATAGGGTTCAGTGTTAATCAGTGAGACTCCCACAGGGTTCAGTGTTAATCAGTGAGACTCCCATTGGGTCAGTATTAATCGGTGAGACTCCCATAGGGTTCAGTGTTAATCAGTGAGACTCCCTTAGGGTTCAGTGTTAATCAGTGAGACTACCACAGGGTTCAGTGTTAATCAGTGAAATTCCCACAGGTTTCAGTGTTAATCAGTGAGACTCCCACAGGGTTCAGTGTTAATCAGTGAGACTCCCATAGGGTTCAGTGTTAATCAGTGAGACTCCCACAGGGTTCAGTATTAATCGGTGAGACTCCCATAGGGTTCAGGGTTAATCAGTGAGACTCCCACAGGGTTCATGTGTTAATCAGTGAGACTCCCTCAGGCTTCAGTGTTAATCAGTGAGACTCCCACAGGGTTCAGTGTTAATCAATGAGACTCCCATAGGGTTCAGTGTTAATCAGTGAGACTCCTATAGGGTTCTGTGTTAATCAGTGAGACTCCCACAGGGTTCAGTGTTAATCAGTGAGACTCCCACAGGGTTCAGTTTTAATCAATGAGACTCCCACAGGGTTCAGTATTAATCGGTGAGACTCCCATAGGGTGCAGTGTTAATCAGTGAGACTCCCATAGGGTTTGTTGTTAATCAGTGAGCCCCCCCATAGGGTTCAGTGTTAATCAGTGAGACTCCCATAGGGTTCGATGTTAATCAGTGAGACTCCCATAGGGTTCAGTGTTAGTCAGTGAGACTCCCATAGGGTTCAGTGTTAATCAGTGAGACTCCCACAGGGTTCATGTGTTAATCAGTGAGACTTCCATAGGGTTCAGTGTTAATCAATGAGACTCCCATAGGGTTCAGTGTTAATCAGTGAGACTCCAACAGGGTTCAGTGTTAATCAGTGAGACTCCCACAGGGTTCAGTGTTAATCAGTGAGATTCCCACAGGGTTCAGTGTTAATCAGTGAGACTCCCATAGTGTTCAGTGTAAATCACTGAGACTCCCATTGGGTTCGGTGTTAATCAGTGAGACTCCCATAGGGTTCAGTTTTAATCAGTGAGACTCCCATAGGGTTCAGTTTTAATCAGTGAGACTCCCATAGGGTTCAGTGTTAATCAGTGAGACTCCCATAGGGTTCAGTGTTAATAAGTGAGACTCCCATAGGGTTCAGTGTTAATCAGTGAGACTCCCATAGGGTTCAGTGTTAATCAGTGAGACTCCCACAGGGTTCAGTGTTAATCAGTGAGACACCCACAGGGTTCTGTGTTAATCAGTGAGACTCCCATAGGGTTCAGTGTTAATCAGTGAGACTCGCACAGGGTTCAGTGTTAATCAGTGAGACTCCCACAGGGTTCAGTGTTAATCAGCGAGATTCCCATAGGGTTCAGTGTTAATCAGTGAGACTCCCACAGGGTTCAGTGTTAATCAGTGAGACTCCCATTGGGTCAGTATTAATCGGTGAGACTCCCATAGGGTTCAGTGTTAATCAGTGAGACTCCCTTAGGGTTCAGTGTTAATCAGTGAGGCTACCACAGGGTTCAGTGTTAATCAGTGAAATTCCCACAGGTTTCAGTGTTAATCAGTGAGACTCCCACAGGGTTCAGTGTTAATCAGTGAGACTCCCATAGGGTTCAGTGTTAATCAGTGAGACTCCCACAGGGTTCAGTGTTTATCAGTGAGACTCCCATAGGGTTCAGTGTTAATCAGTGAGACTCCCATAGGGTTCAGTGTTAATCAGTCAGACTCCCATAGGGTTCAGTGTTAATCAGTGAGACTCCCACAGGGTTCATGTGTTAATCAGTGAGACTCCCATAGGGTTCAGTGTTAATCAGTGAGACTCCCACAGGGTTCGGTGTTAATCAGTGATACTCCCACAGGGTTCAGTGTTAATCAGTGAGACTCCCATAGGGTTCAGTGTTAATCAGTGAGACTCCCACAGGGTTCAGTGTTAATCAGTGACACTCCCACAGGGTTCATTGTTAATCAGTGAGACTCCCATAGGGTTCAGTGTTAATCAGTGAGACTCCCACAGGGTTCAGTGTTTATCAGTGAGACTCCCATAGGGTTCAGTGTTAATCAGTGAGACTCCCATAGGGTTCAGTGTTAATCAGTCAGACTCCCATAGGGTTCAGTGTTAATCAGTGAGACTCCCACAGGGTTCATGTGTTAATCAGTGAGACTCCCATAGGGTTCAGTGTTAATCAGTGAGACTCCCACAGGGTTCGGTGTTAATCAGTGATACTCCCACAGGGTTCAGTGTTAATCAGTGAGACTCCCATAGGGTTCAGTGTTAATCAGTGAGACTCCCACAGGGTTCAGTGTTAATCAGTGACACTCCCACAGGGTTCATTGTTAATCAGTGAGACTCCCATAGGGTTCAGTGTAAATCAGTGAGACTCCCATAGGGTTCAGTGTTAATCAGTGAGACTCCCACAGGGTTCAGTGTTAATCAGTGAGACACCCACAGGGTTCTGTGTTAATCAGTGAGACTCCCATAGGGTTCAGTGTTAATCAGTGAGACTCCCACAGGGTTCAGTGTTAATCAGTGAGACTCCCACAGGGTTCAGTGTTAATCAGTGAGACTCCCACAGGGTTCAGTGTTAATCAGTGAGACTCGCATAGGGTTCAGTGTTAATCAGTGAGACACGCACAGGGTTCAGTGTTAATCAGCGAGATTCCCATAGGGTTCAGTTTTAATCAGTGAGGTTCCCACAGGGTTCAGTGTTAATCAGTGAGACTCCCATAGGGTTCAGTATTAATCGGTGAGACTCCCATAGGGTTCAGGGTTAATCAGTGAGACTCCCATAGGGTTCAGTGTTAATCAGTGAGACTCCCACAGGGTTCAGTGTTAATCAGTGATACTCCCACAGGGTTCAGTGTTAATCAGTGAGACTCCCACAGGGTTCAGTGTTAATCAGTGAGACTCCCACAGGGTTCAGTTTTAATCAATTAGACTCCCACAGGGTTCAGTATTAATCGGTGAGACTCCCATAGGGTTCAGTGTTAATCAGTGAGACTCCCATAGGGTTCGGTGTTAATCAGTGAGACTCCCATAGGGTTCAGTGTTAATCAGTGAGACTCCCATAGGGTTCGGTGTTAATCAGTGAGACTCCCATAGGGTTCAGTGTTAATCAGTGAGACTCCCATAGGGTTCAGTGTTAATCAGTGAGACTCCCACAGGGTTCATGTGTTAATCAGTGAGACTCCCTCAGGGTCCAGTGTTAATCAGTGAGACTCCCACAGGGTTCAGTGTTAATCAGTGAGACTCCCACAGGGTTCATTGTTAATCAGTAAGACTCCCACAGGGTTCAGTGTTAATCAATGAGACTCCCATAGGGTTCAGTGTTAATCAGTGAGACTCCCATAGGGTTCAGTGTTAATCAGTGAGACTCCCACAGGGTTCAGTGTTAATCAGTGAGACTCCCACAGGGTTCAGTTTTAATCAATGAGACTCCCACAGGGTTCAGTATTAATCGGTGAGACTCTCATAGGGTTTAGTGTTAATCAGTGAGACTCCCATAGGGTTCGGTGTTAATCAGTGAGACTCCCATAGGGTTCAGTGTTAATCAGTGAGACTCCCATAGGGTTCGGTGTTAATCAGTGAGACTCCCATAGGGTTCAGTGTTAATCAGTGAGACCCCCATAGGGTTCAGTGTTAATCAGTGAGACTCCCACAGGGTTCATGTGTTAATCAGTGAGACTCCCACAGGGTGCATGTGTTAATCAGTGAGACTCCCATAGGGTTCAGTGTTAATCAATGAGACTCCCATAGGGTTCAGTGTTAATCAGTGAGACTCCAACAGGGTTCAGTATTAATCAGTGAGCCTCCAACAGGGTTCAGTGTTAATCAGTGAGATTACCACAGGGTTCAGTGTTAATCAGTGAGACTCCCATAGTGTTCAGTGTAAATCACTGAGACTCCCATTGGGTTCGGTGTTAATCAGTGAGACTCCCATAGGGTTCAGTTTTAATCAGTGAGACTCCCATAGGGTTCAGTTTTAATCAGTGAGACTCCCATTGGGTCAGTATTAATCGGTGAGACTCCCATAGGGTTCGGTGTTAATCAGTGAGACTCCCATAGGGTTCAGTGTTAATCAGTGAGACTCCCATAGGGTTCGGTGTTAATCAGTGAGACTCCCATAGGGTTCAGTGTTAATCAGTGAGACTCCCATAGGGTTCAGTGTTAATCAGTGAGACTCCCACAGGGTTCATGTGTTAATCAGTGAGACTCCCTCAGGGTCCAGTGTTAATCAGTGAGACTCCCACAGGGTTCAGTGTTAATCAGTGAGACTCCCACAGGGTTCATTGTTAATCAGTAAGACTCCCACAGGGTTCAGTGTTAATCAATGAGACTCCCATAGGGTTCAGTGTTAATCAGTGAGACTCCCATAGGGTTCAGTGTTAATCAGTGAGACTCCCACAGGGTTCAGTGTTAATCAGTGAGACTCCCACAGGGTTCAGTTTTAATCAATGAGACTCCCACAGGGTTCAGTATTAATCGGTGAGACTCCCATAGGGTTTAGTGTTAATCAGTGAGACTCCCATAGGGTTCGGTGTTAATCAGTGAGACTCCCATAGGGTTCGGTGTTAATCAGTGAGACTACCATAGGGTTCAGTGTTAATCAGTGAGACCCCCATAGGGTTCAGTGTTAATCAGTGAGACTCCCACAGGGTTCATGTGTTAATCAGTGAGACTCCCACAGGGTTCATGTGTTAATCAGTGAGACTCCCATAGGGTTCAGTGTTAATCAATGAGACTCCCATAGGGTTCAGTGTTAATCAGTGAGACTCCAACAGGGTTCAGTATTAATCAGTGAGACTCCAACAGGGTTCAGTGTTAATCAGTGAGATTACCACAGGGTTCAGTGTTAATCAGTGAGACTCCCATAGTGTTCAGTGTAAATCACTGAGACTCCCATTGGGTTCGGTGTTAATCAGTGAGACTCCCATAGGGTTCAGTTTTAATCAGTGAGACTCCCATAGGGTTCAGTTTTAATCAGTGAGACTCCCATTGGGTCAGTATTAATCGGTGAGACTCCCATAGGGTTCAGTGTTAATCAGTGAGACTCCCTTAGGGTTCAGTGTTAATCAGTGAGACTACCACAGGGTTCAGTGTTAATCAGTGAAATTCCCACAGGTTTCAGTGTTAATCAGTGAGACTCCCACAGGGTTCAGTGTTAATCAGTGAGACTCCCATAGGGTTCAGTGTTAATCAGTGAGACTCCCACAGGGTTCAGTGTTTATCAGTGAGACTCCCACAGGGTTCAGTTTTAATCAATGAGACTCCCACAGGGTTCAGTATTAATCGGTGAGACTCCCATAGGGTTCAGTGTTAATCAGTGAGACTCCCATAGGGTTCGTTGTTAATCAGTGAGCCCCCCCATAGGGTTCAGTGTTAATCAGTGAGACTCCCATAGGGTTCGATGTTAATCAGTGAGACTCCCATAGGGTTCAGTGTTAGTCAGTGAGACTCCCATAGGGTTCAGTGTTAATCAGTGAGACTCCCACAGGGTTCATGTGTTAATCAGTGAGACTTCCATAGGGTTCAGTGTTAATCAATGAGACTCCCATAGGGTTCAGTGTTAATCAGTGAGACTCCAACAGGGTTCAGTGTTAATCAGTGAGACTCCCACAGGGTTCAGTGTTAATCAGTGAGATTCCCACAGGGTTCAGTGTTAATCAGTGAGACTCCCATAGTGTTCAGTGTAAATCACTGAGACTCCCATTGGGTTCGGTGTTAATCAGTGAGACTCCCATAGGGTTCAGTTTTAATCAGTGAGACTCCCATAGGGTTCAGTTTTAATCAGTGAGACTCCCATAGGGTTCAGTGTTAATCAGTGAGACTCCCATAGGGTTCAGTGTTAATAAGTGAGACTCCCATAGGGTTCAGTGTTAATCAGTGAGACTCCCATAGGGTTCAGTGTTAATCAGTGAGACTCCCACAGGGTTCAGTGTTAATCAGTGAGACACCCACAGGGTTCTGTGTTAATCAGTGAGACTCCCATAGGGTTCAGTGTTAATCAGTGAGACTCGCACAGGGTTCAGTGTTAATCAGTGAGACTCCCACAGGGTTCAGTGTTAATCAGCGAGATTCCCATAGGGTTCAGTGTTAATCAGTGAGACTCCCACAGGGTTCAGTGTTAATCAGTGAGACTCCCACAGGGTTCAGTGTTTATCAGTGAGACTCCCACAGGGTTCAGTTTTAATCAATGAGACTCCCACAGGGTTCAGTATTAATCGGTGAGACTCCCATAGGGTTCAGTGTTAATCAGTGAGACTCCCATAGGGTTCGTTGTTAATCAGTGAGCCCCCCCATAGGGTTCAGTGTTAATCAGTGAGACTCCCATAGGGTTCGATGTTAATCAGTGAGACTCCCATAGGGTTCAGTGTTAGTCAGTGAGACTCCCATAGGGTTCAGTGTTAATCAGTGAGACTCCCACAGGGTTCATGTGTTAATCAGTGAGACTTCCATAGGGTTCAGTGTTAATCAATGAGACTCCCATAGGGTTCAGTGTTAATCAGTGAGACTCCAACAGGGTTCAGTGTTAATCAGTGAGACTCCCACAGGGTTCAGTGTTAATCAGTGAGATTCCCACAGGGTTCAGTGTTAATCAGTGAGACTCCCATAGTGTTCAGTGTAAATCACTGAGACTCCCATTGGGTTCGGTGTTAATCAGTGAGACTCCCATAGGGTTCAGTTTTAATCAGTGAGACTCCCATAGGGTTCAGTTTTAATCAGTGAGACTCCCATAGGGTTCAGTGTTAATCAGTGAGACTCCCATAGGGTTCAGTGTTAATAAGTGAGACTCCCATAGGGTTCAGTGTTAATCAGTGAGACTCCCATAGGGTTCAGTGTTAATCAGTGAGACTCCCACAGGGTTCAGTGTTAATCAGTGAGACACCCACAGGGTTCTGTGTTAATCAGTGAGACTCCCATAGGGTTCAGTGTTAATCAGTGAGACTCGCACAGGGTTCAGTGTTAATCAGTGAGACTCCCACAGGGTTCAGTGTTAATCAGCGAGATTCCCATAGGGTTCAGTGTTAATCAGTGAGACTCCCACAGGGTTCAGTGTTAATCAGTGAGACTCCCATTGGGTCAGTATTAATCGGTGAGACTCCCATAGGGTTCAGTGTTAATCAGTGAGACTCCCTTAGGGTTCAGTGTTAATCAGTGAGACTACCACAGGGTTCAGTGTTAATCAGTGAAATTCCCACAGGTTTCAGTGTTAATCAGTGAGACTCCCACAGGGTTCAGTGTTAATCAGTGAGACTCCCATAGGGTTCAGTGTTAATCAGTGAGACTCCCACAGGGTTCAGTGTTTATCAGTGAGACTCCCATAGGGTTCAGTGTTAATCAGTGAGACTCCCATAGGGTTCAGTGTTAATCAGTCAGACTCCCATAGGGTTCAGTGTTAATCAGTGAGACTCCCACAGGGTTCATGTGTTAATCAGTGAGACTCCCATAGGGTTCAGTGTTAATCAGTGAGACTCCCACAGGGTTCGGTGTTAATCAGTGAGACTCCCACAGGGTTCAGTGTTAATCAGTGAGACTCCCACAGGGTTCAGTGTTAATCAGTGAGACTCCCACAGGGTTCAGTGTTAATCAGTGAGACTCCCACAGGGTTCATTCTTAATCAGTGAGACTCCCATAGGGTTCAATGTTAATCAGTGAGACTCCCACAGGGTTCAGTGTTAATCAGTGACACTCCCACAGGGTTCATTGTTAATCAGTGAGACTCCCATAGGGTTCAGTGTAAATCAGTGAGACTCCCATAGGGTTCAGTGTTAATCAGTGAGACTCCCACAGGGTTCAGTGTTAATCAGTGAGACACCCACAGGGTTCTGTGTTAATCAGTGAGACTCCCATAGGGTTCAGTGTTAATCAGTGAGACTCCCACAGGGTTCAGTGTTAATCAGTGAGACTCCCACAGGGTTCAGTGTTAATCAGTGAGACTCCCACAGGGTTCAGTGTTAATCAGTGAGACTCGCATAGGGTTCAGTGTTAATCAGTGAGACACGCACAGGGTTCAGTGTTAATCAGCGAGATTCCCATAGGGTTCAGTGTTAATCAGTGAGGTTCCCACAGGGTTCAGTGTTAATCAGTGAGACTCCCATAGGGTTCAGTATTAATCGGTGAGACTCCCATAGGGTTCAGGGTTAATCAGTGAGACTCCCATAGGGTTCAGTGTTAATCAGTGAGACTCCCACAGGGTTCAGTGTTAATCAGTGATACTCCCACAGGGTTCAGTGTTAATCAGTGAGACTCCCACAGGGTTCAGTGTTAATCAGTGAGACTCCCACAGGGTTCAGTTTTAATCAATTAGACTCCCACAGGGTTCAGTATTAATCGGTGAGACTCCCATAGGGTTCAGTGTTAATCAGTGAGACTCCCATAGGGTTCGGTGTTAATCAGTGAGACTCCCATAGGGTTCAGTGTTAATCAGTGAGACTCCCATAGGGTTCGGTGTTAATCAGTGAGAATCCCATAGGGTTCAGTGTTAATCAGTGAGACTCCCATAGGGTTCAGTGTTAATCAGTGAGACTCCCACAGGGTTCATGTGTTAATCAGTGAGACTCCCTCAGGGTCCAGTGTTAATCAGTGAGACTCCCACAGGGTTCAGTGTTAATCAGTGAGACTCCCACAGGGTTCATTGTTAATCAGTAAGACTCCCACAGGGTTCAGTGTTAATCAATGAGACTCCCATAGGGTTCAGTGTTAATCAATGAGACTCCCATAGGGTTCAGTGTTAATCAGTGAGACTCCCACAGGGTTCAGTGTTAATCAGTGAGACTCCCACAGGGTTCAGTTTTAATCAATGAGACTCCCACAGGGTTCAGTATTAATCGGTGAGACTCCCATAGGGTTTAGTGTTAATCAGTGAGACTCCCATAGGGTTCGGTGTTAATCAGTGAGACTCCCATAGGGTTCAGTGTTAATCAGTGAGACTCCCATAGGGTTCGGTGTTAATCAGTGAGACTCCCATAGGGTTCAGTGTTAATCAGTGAGACCCCCATAGGGTTCAGTGTTAATCAGTGAGACTCCCACAGGGTTCATGTGTTAATCAGTGAGACTCCCACAGGGTTCATGTGTTAATCAGTGAGACTCCCATAGGGTTCAGTGTTAATCAATGAGACTCCCATAGGGTTCAGTGTTAATCAGTGAGACTCCAACAGGGTTCAGTATTAATCAGTGAGACTCCAACAGGGTTCAGTGTTAATCAGTGAGATTACCACAGGGTTCAGTGTTAATCAGTGAGACTCCCATAGTGTTCAGTGTAAATCACTGAGACTCCCATTGGGTTCGGTGTTAATCAGTGAGACTCCCATAGGGTTCAGTTTTAATCAGTGAGACTCCCATAGGGTTCAGTTTTAATCAGTGAGACTCCCATTGGGTCAGTATTAATCGGTGAGACTCCCATAGGGTTCGGTGTTAATCAGTGAGACTCCCATAGGGTTCAGTGTTAATCAGTGAGACTCCCATAGGGTTTGGTGTTAATCAGTGAGACTCCCATAGGGTTCAGTGTTAATCAGTGAGACTCCCATAGGGTTCAGTGTTAATCAGTGAGACTCCCACAGGGTTCATGTGTTAATCAGTGAGACTCCCTCAGGGTCCAGTGTTAATCAGTGAGACTCCCACAGGGTTCAGTGTTAATCAGTGAGACTCCCACAGGGTTCATTGTTAATCAGTAAGACTCCCACAGGGTTCAGTGTTAATCAATGAGACTCCCATAGGGTTCAGTGTTAATCAGTGAGACTCCCATAGGGTTCAGTGTTAATCAGTGAGACTCCCACAGGGTTCAGTGTTAATCAGTGAGACTCCCACAGGGTTCAGTTTTAATCAATGAGACTCCCACAGGGTTCAGTATTAATCGGTGAGACTCCCATAGGGTTTAGTGTTAATCAGTGAGACTCCCATAGGGTTCGGTGTTAATCAGTGAGACTCCCATAGGGTTCAGTGTTAATCAGTGAGACTCCCATAGGGTTCGGTGTTAATCAGTGAGACTACCATAGGGTTCAGTGTTAATCAGTGAGACCCCCATAGGGTTCAGTGTTAATCAGTGAGACTCCCACAGGGTTCATGTGTTAATCAGTGAGACTCCCACAGGGATCATGTGTTAATCAGTGAGACTCCCATAGGGTTCAGTGTTAATCAATGAGACTCCCATAGGGTTCAGTGTTAATCAGTGAGACTCCAACAGGGTTCAGTATTAATCAGTGAGACTCCAACAGGGTTCAGTGTTAATCAGTGAGATTACCACAGGGTTCAGTGTTAATCAGTGAGACTCCCATAGTGTTCAGTGTAAATCACTGAGACTCCCATTGGGTTCGGTGTTAATCAGTGAGACTCCCATAGGGTTCAGTTTTAATCAGTGAGACTCCCATAGGGTTCAGTTTTAATCAGTGAGACTCCCATTGGGTCAGTATTAATCGGTGAAACTCCCATAGGGTTCAGTGTTAATCAGTGAGACTCCCTTAGGGTTCAGTGTTAATCAGTGAGACTACCACAGGGTTCAGTGTTAATCAGTGAAATTCCCACAGGTTTCAGTGTTAATCAGTGAGACTCCCACAGGGTTCAGTGTTAATCAGTGAGACTCCCATAGGGTTCAGTGTTAATCAGTGAGACTCCCACAGGGTTCAGTGTTTATCAGTGAGACTCCCATAGGGTTCAGTGTTAATCAGTGAGACTCCCATAGGGTTCAGTGTTAATCAGTCAGACTCCCATAGGGTTCAGTGTTAATCAGTGAGACTCCCACAGGGTTCATGTGTTAATCAGTGAGACTCCCATAGGGTTCAGTGTTAATCAGTGAGACTCCCACAGGGTTCGGTGTTAATCAGTGAGACTCCCACAGGGTTCAGTGTTAATCAGTGAGACTCCCACAGGGTTCAGTGTTAATCAGTGAGACTCCCACAGGGTTCAGTGTTAATCAGTGAGACTCCCACAGGGTTCATTCTTAATCAGTGAGACTCGCATAGGGTTCAGTGTTAATCAGTGAGACTCCCAGAGGGTTCAGTGTTAATCAGTGACACTCCCACAGGGTTCATTGTTAATCAGTGAGACTCCCATAGGGTTCAGTGTAAATCAGTGAGACTCCCATAGGGTTCAGTGTTAATCAGTGAGACTCCCACAGGGGTCAGTGTTAATCAGTGAGACACCCACAGGGTTCTGTGTTAATCAGTGAGACTCCCATAGGGTTCAGTGTTAATCAGTGAGACTCCCACAGGGTTCAGTGTTAATCAGTGAGACTCGCATAGGGTTCAGTGTTAATCAGTGAGACACGCACAGGGTTCAGTGTTAATCAGCGAGATTCCCATAGGGTTCAGTGTTAATCAGTGAGGTTCCCACAGGGTTCAGTGTTAATCAGTGAGACTCCCATAGGGTTCAGTATTAATCGGTGAGACTCCCATAGGGTTCAGGGTTAATCAGTGAGACTCCCATAGGGTTCAGTGTTAATCAGTGAGACTCCCACAGGGTTCAGTGTTAATCAGTGATACTCCCACAGGGTTCAGTGTTAATCAGTGAGACTCCCACAGGGTTCAGTGTTAATCAGTGAGACTCCCACAGGGTTCAGTTTTAATCAATTAGACTCCCACAGGGTTCAGTATTAATCGGTGAGACTCCCATAGGGTTCAGTGTTAATCAGTGAGACTCCCATAGGGTTCGGTGTTAATCAGTGAGACTCCCATAGGGTTCAGTGTTAATCAGTGAGACTCCCATAGGGTTCGGTGTTAATCAGTGAGAATCCCATAGGGTTCAGTGTTAATCAGTGAGACTCCCATAGGGTTCAGTGTTAATCAGTGAGACTCCCACAGGGTTCATGTGTTAATCAGTGAGACTCCCTCAGGGTCCAGTGTTAATCAGTGAGACTCCCACAGGGTTCAGTGTTAATCAGTGAGACTCCCACAGGGTTCATTGTTAATCAGTAAGACTCCCACAGGGTTCAGTGTTAATCAATGAGACTCCCATAGGGTTCAGTGTTAATCAATGAGACTCCCATAGGGTTCAGTGTTAATCAGTGAGACTCCCACAGGGTTCAGTGTTAATCAGTGAGACTCCCACAGGGTTCAGTTTTAATCAATGAGACTCCCACAGGGTTCAGTATTAATCGGTGAGACTCCCATAGGGTTTAGTGTTAATCAGTGAGACTCCCATAGGGTTCGGTGTTAATCAGTGAGACTCCCATAGGGTTCAGTGTTAATCAGTGAGACTCCCATAGGGTTCGGTGTTAATCAGTGAGACTCCCATAGGGTTCAGTGTTAATCAGTGAGACCCCCATAGGGTTCAGTGTTAATCAGTGAGACTCCCACAGGGTTCATGTGTTAATCAGTGAGACTCCCACAGGGTTCATGTGTTAATCAGTGAGACTCCCATAGGGTTCAGTGTTAATCAATGAGACTCCCATAGGGTTCAGTGTTAATCAGTGAGACTCCAACAGGGTTCAGTATTAATCAGTGAGACTCCAACAGGGTTCAGTGTTAATCAGTGAGATTACCACAGGGTTCAGTGTTAATCAGTGAGACTCCCATAGTGTTCAGTGTAAATCACTGAGACTCCCATTGGGTTCGGTGTTAATCAGTGAGACTCCCATAGGGTTCAGTTTTAATCAGTGAGACTCCCATAGGGTTCAGTTTTAATCAGTGAGACTCCCATTGGGTCAGTATTAATCGGTGAGACTCCCATAGGGTTCGGTGTTAATCAGTGAGACTCCCATAGGGTTCAGTGTTAATCAGTGAGACTCCCATAGGGTTTGGTGTTAATCAGTGAGACTCCCATAGGGTTCAGTGTTAATCAGTGAGACTCCCATAGGGTTCAGTGTTAATCAGTGAGACTCCCACAGGGTTCATGTGTTAATCAGTGAGACTCCCTCAGGGTCCAGTGTTAATCAGTGAGACTCCCACAGGGTTCAGTGTTAATCAGTGAGACTCCCACAGGGTTCATTGTTAATCAGTAAGACTCCCACAGGGTTCAGTGTTAATCAATGAGACTCCCATAGGGTTCAGTGTTAATCAGTGAGACTCCCATAGGGTTCAGTGTTAATCAGTGAGACTCCCACAGGGTTCAGTGTTAATCAGTGAGACTCCCACAGGGTTCAGTTTTAATCAATGAGACTCCCACAGGGTTCAGTATTAATCGGTGAGACTCCCATAGGGTTTAGTGTTAATCAGTGAGACTCCCATAGGGTTCGGTGTTAATCAGTGAGACTCCCATAGGGTTCAGTGTTAATCAGTGAGACTCCCATAGGGTTCGGTGTTAATCAGTGAGACTACCATAGGGTTCAGTGTTAATCAGTGAGACCCCCATAGGGTTCAGTGTTAATCAGTGAGACTCCCACAGGGTTCATGTGTTAATCAGTGAGACTCCCACAGGGATCATGTGTTAATCAGTGAGACTCCCATAGGGTTCAGTGTTAATCAATGAGACTCCCATAGGGTTCAGTGTTAATCAGTGAGACTCCAACAGGGTTCAGTATTAATCAGTGAGACTCCAACAGGGTTCAGTGTTAATCAGTGAGATTACCACAGGGTTCAGTGTTAATCAGTGAGACTCCCATAGTGTTCAGTGTAAATCACTGAGACTCCCATTGGGTTCGGTGTTAATCAGTGAGACTCCCATAGGGTTCAGTTTTAATCAGTGAGACTCCCATAGGGTTCAGTTTTAATCAGTGAGACTCCCATTGGGTCAGTATTAATCGGTGAAACTCCCATAGGGTTCAGTGTTAATCAGTGAGACTCCCTTAGGGTTCAGTGTTAATCAGTGAGACTACCACAGGGTTCAGTGTTAATCAGTGAAATTCCCACAGGTTTCAGTGTTAATCAGTGAGACTCCCACAGGGTTCAGTGTTAATCAGTGAGACTCCCATAGGGTTCAGTGTTAATCAGTGAGACTCCCACAGGGTTCAGTGTTTATCAGTGAGACTCCCATAGGGTTCAGTGTTAATCAGTGAGACTCCCATAGGGTTCAGTGTTAATCAGTCAGACTCCCATAGGGTTCAGTGTTAATCAGTGAGACTCCCACAGGGTTCATGTGTTAATCAGTGAGACTCCCATAGGGTTCAGTGTTAATCAGTGAGACTCCCACAGGGTTCGGTGTTAATCAGTGAGACTCCCACAGGGTTCAGTGTTAATCAGTGAGACTCCCACAGGGTTCAGTGTTAATCAGTGAGACTCCCACAGGGTTCAGTGTTAATCAGTGAGACTCCCACAGGGTTCATTCTTAATCAGTGAGACTCGCATAGGGTTCAGTGTTAATCAGTGAGACTCCCAGAGGGTTCAGTGTTAATCAGTGACACTCCCACAGGGTTCATTGTTAATCAGTGAGACTCCCATAGGGTTCAGTGTAAATCAGTGAGACTCCCATAGGGTTCAGTGTTAATCAGTGAGACTCCCACAGGGGTCAGTGTTAATCAGTGAGACACCCACAGGGTTCTGTGTTAATCAGTGAGACTCCCATAGGGTTCAGTGTTAATCAGTGAGACTCCCACAGGGTTCAGTGTTAATCAGTGAGACTCCCACAGGGTTCAGTGTTAATCAGTGAGACTCCCACAGGGTTCAGTGTTAATCAGTGAGACTCGCATAGGGTTCAGTGTTAATCAGTGAGACACGCACAGGGTTCAGTGTTAATCAGCGAGATTCCAATAGGGTTCAGTGTTAATCAGTGAGCTTCCCACAGGGTTCAGTGTTAATCAGTGAGACTCCCATAGGGTTCAGTATTAATCGGTGAGACTCCCATAGGGTTCAGGGTTAATCAGTGAGACTCCCATAGGGTTCAGTGTTAATCAGTGAGACTCCCACAGGGTTCAGTGTTAATCAGTGATACTCCCACAGGGTTCAGTGTTAATCAGTGAGACTCCCACAGGGTTCAGTGTTAATCAGTGAGACTCCCACAGGGTTCAGTTTTAATCAATGAGACTCCCACAGGGTTCAGTATTAATCGGTGAGACTCCCATAGGGTTCAGTGTTATTCAGTGAGACTCCCATAGGGTTCGGTGTTAATCAGTGAGACTCCCATAGGGTTCAGTGTTAATCAGTGAGACTCCCATAGGGTTCGGTGTTAATCAGTGAGACTCCCATAGGGTTCAGTGTTAATCAGTGAGACTCCCATAGGGTTCAGTGTTAATCAGTGAGACTCCCACAGGGTTCATGTGTTAATCAGTGAGACTCCCTCAGGGTTCAGTGTTAATCAGTGAGACTCCCACAGGGTTCAGTGTTAATCAGTGAGACTCCCACAGGGTTCATTGTTAATCAGTGAGACTCCCACAGGGTTCAGTGTTAATCAATGAGACTCCCATAGGGTTCAGTGTTAATCAGTGAGACTCCCATAGGGTTCAGTGTTAATCAGTGAGACTCCCACAGGGTTCAGTGTTAATCAGTGAGACTCCCACAGGGTTCAGTTTTAATCAATGAGACTCCCACAGAGTTCAGTATTAATCGGTGAGACTCCCATAGGGTTCAGTGTTAATCAATGAGACTCCCATAGGGTTCAGTGTTAATCAGTGAGACTCCCATAGGGTTCAGTGTTAATCAGTGAGACTCCCACAGGGTTCAGTGTTAATCAGTGAGACTCCCACAGGATTTCAGTTTTAATCAATGAGACTCCCACAGGGTTCAGTATTAATCGGTGAGACTCCCATAGGGTTCAGTGTTAATCGGTGAGACTCCCATAGGGTTCAATGTTAATCAGTGAGACTCCCATAGGGTTCGGTGTTAATCAGTGAGACTCCCATAGGGTTCAGTGTTAATCAGTGAGACTCCCATAGGGTTCGGTGTTAATCAGTGAGACTCCCATAGGGTTCAGTGTTAATCAGTGAGACTCCCATAGGATTCAGTGTTAATCAGTGAGACTCCCACAGGGTTCATGTGTTAATCAGTGAGACTCCCATAGGGTTCAGTGTTAATCAGTGAGACTCCCATAGGGTTCAGTGTTAATCAGTGAGACTCCCACAGGGTTCAGTGTTAATCAGTGAGACTCCCACAGGGTTCAGTTTTAATCAATGAGACTCCCACAGGGTTCAGTATTAATCGGTGAGACTCCCATAGGGTTCAGTGTTAATCAGTGAGACTCCCATAGGGTTCGGTGTTAATCAGTGAGACTCCCATAGGGTTCAGTGTTAATCAGTGAGACTCCCATAGGGTTCGGTGTTAATCAGTGAGACTCCCATAGGGTTCAGTGTTAATCAGTGAGACCCCCATAGGGTTCAGTGTTAATCAGTGAGACTCCCACAGGGTTCATGTGTTAATCAGTGAGACTCCCACAGGGTTCATGTGTTAATCAGTGAGACTCCCATAGTGTTCAGTGTAAATCACTGAGACTCCCATTGGGTTCGGTGTTAATCAGTGAGACTCCCATAGGGTTCAGTTTTAATCAGTGAGACTCCCATAGGGTTCAGTGTTAATCAGTGGGGCTCCCACAGGGTTCAGTGTTAATCAGTGAGACTCCAACAGGGTCCAGTGGTAATCAGTGGGACTTCCATAGGGTTCAGTGTTAATCAGTGAGACTCCCATAGGGTTCAGTGTTAATCACTGAGACTCCCATAAGGTTCAGTGTTAATCAGTGAGACTCCCACAGGGTTCAGTGTTAATCAGTGAGACTCCCATAGGGTTCAGTGTTAATCAGTGAGACCCCCATAGGGTTCAGTGTTAATCAGTGAGACTCCCACAGGGTTCATGTGTTAATCAGTGAGACTCCCACAGGGTTCATGTGTTAATCAGTGAGACTCCCATAGGGTTCAGTGTTAATCAATGAGACTCCCATAGGGTTCAGTGTTAATCAGTGAGACTCCAACAGGGTTCAGTATTAATCAGTGAGACTCCAACAGGGTTCAGTGTTAATCAGTGAGATTCCCACAGGGTTCAGTGTTACTCAGTGAGACTCCCATAGTGTTCAGTGTAAATCACTGAGACTCCCATTGGGTTCGGTGTTAATCAGTGAGACTCCCATAGGGTTCAGTTTTAATCAGTGAGACTCGCATAGGGTTCAGTTTTAATCAGTGAGACTCCCATAGGGTTCAGTGTTAATCAGGGAGACTCCCATAGGGTTCAGTGTTAATCAGTGAGACTCCCATAGGGTTCAGTGTTAATCAGTGAGACTCCCATAGGGTTCAGTGTTAATCAGTGAGACTCCCACAGGGTTCAGTGTTAATCAGTTAGACTCCCACAGGGTTCAGTGTTAATCAGTGAGACTCCCACAGGGTTCATTCTTAATAAGTGAGACTCCCATAGGGTTCAGTGTTAATCAGTGAGACTCCCACAGGGTTCAGTATTAATTAGTGACACTCCCACAGGGTTCATTGTTAATCAGTGAGACTCCCATAGGATTCAGTGTAAATCAGTGAGACTCCCATAGGGTTCAGTGTTAATCAGTGAGACTCCCACAGGGTTCAGTGTTAATCAGTGAGACACCCACAGGGTTCTGTGTTAATCAGTGAGACTCCCTTAGGGTTCAGTGTTAATCAGTGAGACTCCCACAGGGTTCAGTGTTAATCAGTGAGACTCCCACAGGGTTCAGTGTTAATCAGTGAGACTCCCACAGGGTTCAGTGTTAATCAGTGAGACTCGCATAGGGTTCAGTGTTAATCAGTGAGACACGCACAGGGTTCAGTGTTAATCAGCGAGATTCCCATAGGGTTCAGTGTTAATCAGTGAGATTCCCACAGGGTTCAGTGTTAATCAGTGAGACTCCCACAGGGTTCAGTGTTCATCAGAGAGACTCCCATAGGGTTCAGTGTTAATCAGTGAGACTGCCATCGGGTTCAGTGTTAATCAGTGAGACTCCCATAGGGTTCAGTGTTAATCACTGAGACTCCCATAAGGTTCAGTGTTAATCAGTGAGACTCCCACAGGGTTTCAGTGTTAATCAATGAGACTCCCACAGGGTTCAGTGTTAATCAGTGAGACTCCCACAGGGTTCAGTGTTAATCAGTGAGACTCCCACAGGGTTCAGTGTTAATCAGTGAGACTCCCACAGGGTTCAGTGTTAATCAGTGAGACTCCCATAGGGTTCGGTGTTAATCAGTGAGACTCCCATAGGGTTCAGTGTTAATCAGTGAGACCCCCATAGGGTTCAGTGTTAATCAGTGAGACTCCCACAGGGTTCATGTGTTAATCAGTGAGACTCCCACAGGGTTCATGTGTTAATCAGTGAGACTCCCATAGGGTTCAGTGTTAATCAATGAGACTCCCATAGGGTCCAGTGTTAATCAGTGAGACTCCAACAGGGTTCAGTATTAATCAGTGAGACTCCAACAGGGTTCAGTGTTAATCAGTGAGATTCCCACAGGGTTCAGTGTTAATCAGTGAGACTCCCATAGTGTTCAGTGTAAATCACTGAGACTCCCATTGGGTTCGGTGTTAATCAGTGAGACTCCCATAGGGTTCAGTTTTAATCAGTGAGACTCCCATCGGGTTCAGTTTTAATCAGTGAGACTCCCATAGGGTTCAGTGTTAATCAGGGAGACTCCCATAGGGTTCAGTGTTAATCAGTGAGACTCCCATAGGGTTCAGTGTTAATCAGTGAGACTCCCATAGGGTTCAGTGTTAATCAGTGAGACTCCCACAGGGTTCAGTGTTAATCAGTTAGACTCCCACAGGGTTCAGTGTTAATCAGTGAGACTCCCACAGGGTTAATTCTTAATAAGTGAGACTCCCATAGGGTTCAGTGTTAATCAGTGAGACTCCCACAGGGTTCAGTGTTAATCAGTGACACTCCCACAGGGTTCATTGTTAATCAGTGAGACTCCCATAGGATTCAGTGTAAATCAGTGAGACTCCCATAGGGTTCAGTGTTAATCAGTGAGACTCCCACAGGGTTCAGTGTTAATCAGTGAGACACCCACAGGGTTCTGTGTTAATCAGTGAGACTCCCTTAGGGTTCAGTGTTAATCAGTGAGACTCCCACAGGGTTCAGTGTTAATCAGTGAGACTCCCACAGGGTTCAGTGTTAATCAGTGAGACTCCCACAGGGTTCAGTGTTAATCAGTGAGACTCCCACAGGGTTCATTGTTAATCAGTGAGACTCCCACAGGGTTCAGTGTTAATCAATGAGACTCCCATAGGGTTCAGTGTTAATCAGTGAGACTCCCATAGGGTTCAGTGTTAATCAGTGAGACTCCCACAGGGTTCAGTGTTAATCAGTGAGACTCCCACAGGGTTCAGTTTTAATCAATGAGACTCCCACAGAGTTCAGTATTAATCGGTGAGACTCCCATAGGGTTCAGTGTTAATCAATGAGACTCCCATAGGGTTCAGTGTTAATCAGTGAGACTCCCATAGGGTTCAGTGTTAATCAGTGAGACTCCCACAGGGTTCAGTGTTAATCAGTGAGACTCCCACAGGATTTCAGTTTTAATCAATGAGACTCCCACAGGGTTCAGTATTAATCGGTGAGACTCCCATAGGGTTCAGTGTTAATCGGTGAGACTCCCATAGGGTTCAATGTTAATCAGTGAGACTCCCATAGGGTTCGGTGTTAATCAGTGAGACTCCCATAGGGTTCAGTGTTAATCAGTGAGACTCCCATAGGGTTCGGTGTTAATCAGTGAGACTCCCATAGGGTTCAGTGTTAATCAGTGAGACTCCCATAGGATTCAGTGTTAATCAGTGAGACTCCCACAGGGTTCATGTGTTAATCAGTGAGACTCCCATAGGGTTCAGTGTTAATCAGTGAGACTCCCATAGGGTTCTGTGTTAATCAGTGAGACTCCCACAGGGTTCAGTGTTAATCAGTGAGACTCCCACAGGGTTCAGTTTTAATCAATGAGACTCCCACAGGGTTCAGTATTAATCGGTGAGACTCCCTTAGGGTTCAGTGTTAATCAGTGAGACTCCCATAGGGTTCGGTGTTAATCAGTGAGACTCCCATAGGGTTCAGTGTTAATCAGTGAGACTCCCATAGGGTTCGGTGTTAATCAGTGAGACTCCCATAGGGTTCAGTGTTAATCAGTGAGACCCCCATAGGGTTCAGTGTTAATCAGTGAGACTCCCACAGGGTTCATGTGTTAATCAGTGAGACTCCCACAGGGTTCATGTGTTAATCAGTGAGACTCCCATAGTGTTCAGTGTAAATCACTGAGACTCCCATTGGGTTCGGTGTTAATCAGTGAGACTCCCATAGGGTTCAGTTTTAATCAGTGAGACTCCCATAGGGTTCAGTTTTAATCAGTGAGACTCCCATAGGGTTCAGTGTTAATCAGGGAGACTCCCATAGGGTTCAGTGTTAATCAGTGAGACTCCCATAGGGTTCAGTGTTAATCAGTGAGACTCCCATAGGGTTCAGTGTTAATCAGTGAGACTCCCACAGGGTTCAGTGTTAATCAGTTAGACTCCCACAGGGTTCAGTGTTAATCAGTGAGACTCCCACAGGGTTCATTCTTAATCAGTGTGACTCCCATAGGGTTCAGTGTTAATCAGTGAGACTCCCACAGGGTTCAGTGTTAATCAGTGACACTCCCACAGGGTTCATTGTTAATCAGTGAGACTCCCATAGGATTCAGTGTAAATCAGTGAGACTCCCATAGGGTTCAGTGTTAATCAGTGAGACTCCCACAGGGTTCAGTGTTAATCAGTGAGACACCCACAGGGTTCTGTGTTAATCAGTGAGACTCCCATAGGGTTCAGTGTTAATCAGTGAGACTCCCACAGGGTTCAGTGTTAATCAGTGAGACTCCCACAGGGTTCAGTGTTAATCAGTGAGACTCCCACAGGGTTCAGTGTTAATCAGTGAGACTCCCACAGGGTTCAGTGTTAATCAGTGAGACTCCCACAGGGTTCAGTTTTAATCAATGAGACTCCCACAGGGTTCAGTATTAATCGGTGAGACTCCCTTAGGGTTCAGTGTTAATCAGTGAGACTCCCATAGGGTTCGGTGTTAATCAGTGAGACTCCCATAGGGTTCAGTGTTAATCAGTGAGACTCCCATAGGGTTCGGTGTTAATCAGTGAGACTCCCATAGGGTTCAGTGTTAATCAGTGAGACCCCCATAGGGTTCAGTGTTAATCAGTGAGACTCCCACAGGGTTCATGTGTTAATCAGTGAGACTCCCACAGGGTTCATGTGTTAATCAGTGAGACTCCCATAGTGTTCAGTGTAAATCACTGAGACTCCCATTGGGTTCGGTGTTAATCAGTGAGACTCCCATAGGGTTCAGTTTTAATCAGTGAGACTCCCATAGGGTTCAGTTTTAATCAGTGAGACTCCCATAGGGTTCAGTGTTAATCAGGGAGACTCCCATAGGGTTCAGTGTTAATCAGTGAGACTCCCATAGGGTTCAGTGTTAATCAGTGAGACTCCCATAGGGTTCAGTGTTAATCAGTGAGACTCCCACAGGGTTCAGTGTTAATCAGTTAGACTCCCACAGGGTTCAGTGTTAATCAGTGAGACTCCCACAGGGTTCATTCTTAATCAGTGTGACTCCCATAGGGTTCAGTGTTAATCAGTGAGACTCCCACAGGGTTCAGTGTTAATCAGTGACACTCCCACAGGGTTCATTGTTAATCAGTGAGACTCCCATAGGATTCAGTGTAAATCAGTGAGACTCCCATAGGGTTCAGTGTTAATCAGTGAGACTCCCACAGGGTTCAGTGTTAATCAGTGAGACACCCACAGGGTTCTGTGTTAATCAGTGAGACTCCCATAGGGTTCAGTGTTAATCAGTGAGACTCCCACAGGGTTCAGTGTTAATCAGTGAGACTCCCACAGGGTTCAGTGTTAATCAGTGAGACTCCCACAGGGTTCAGTGTTAATCAGTGAGACTCCCACAGGGTTCAGTGTTAATCAGTGAGACTCGAATAGGGTTCAGTGTTAATCAGTGAGACATGCACAGGGTTCAGTGTTAATCAGCGAGATTCCCATAGGGTTCAGTGTTAATCAGTGAGACTCCCATAGGGTTCAGTATTAATCGGTGAGACTCCCATAGGGTTCAGTGTTAATCAGTGAGACTCCCATAGGGTTCAGTGTTAATCAGTGAGACTCCCACAGGGTTCAGTGTTCATCAGAGAGATTCCCATAGGGTTCAGTGTTAATCAGTGAGACTGCCATCGGGTTCAGTGTTAATCAGTGAGACTCCCATAGGGTTCAGTGTTAATCAGTGGGGCTTTCACAGTGTTCAGTGTTAATCAGTGAGACTCCCATAGGGTTCAGTGTTAATCAGTGGGGCTCCCACAGGGTTCAGTGTTAATCAGTGAGACTCCCATAGGGTTCATTGTTAATCAGTGAGACTCCCACAGGGTTCAGTGTTAATCAGTGAGACTCCAACAGGGT
This sequence comes from Petromyzon marinus, assembly GCF_048934315.1. Classification (NCBI taxonomy): domain Eukaryota; kingdom Metazoa; phylum Chordata; class Hyperoartia; order Petromyzontiformes; family Petromyzontidae; genus Petromyzon; species Petromyzon marinus. The sequence continues at coordinate 1,842,367 of NW_027423612.1, forward strand.
CCAGTGGTAATCAGTGGGACTTCCATAGGGTTCAGTGTTAATCAGTGAGACTCCCATAGGGTTCAGTGTTAATCACTGAGACTCCCATAAGGTTCAGTGTTAATCAGTGAGACTCCCACAGGGTTTCAGTGTTAATCAATGAGACTCCCACAGGGTTCAGTGTTAATCAGTGAGACTCCCACAGGGTTCAGTGTTAATCAGTGAGACTCCCACAGGGTTCAGTGTTAATCAGTGAGACTCCCACAGGGTTCAGTGTTAATCAGTGAGACTCCCATAGGGTTCGGTGTTAATCAGTGAGACTCCCATAGGGTTCAGTGTTAATCAGTGAGACCCCCATAGGGTTCAGTGTTAATCAGTGAGACTCCCACAGGGTTCATGTGTTAATCAGTGAGACTCCCACAGGGTTCATGTGTTAATCAGTGAGACTCCCATAGGGTTCAGTGTTAATCAATGAGACTCCCATAGGGTTCAGTGTTAATCAGTGAGACTCCAACAGGGTTCAGTATTAATCAGTGAGACTCCAACAGGGTTCAGTGTTAATCAGTGAGATTCCCACAGGGTTCAGTGTTACTCAGTGAGACTCCCATAGTGTTCAGTGTAAATCACTGAGACTCCCATTGGGTTCGGTGTTAATCAGTGAGACTCCCATAGGGTTCAGTTTTAATCAGTGAGACTCGCATAGGGTTCAGTTTTAATCAGTGAGACTCCCATAGGGTTCAGTGTTAATCAGGGAGACTCCCATAGGGTTCAGTGTTAATCAGTGAGACTCCCATAGGGTTCAGTGTTAATCAGTGAGACTCCCATAGGGTTCAGTGTTAATCAGTGAGACTCCCACAGGGTTCAGTGTTAATCAGTTAGACTCCCACAGGGTTCAGTGTTAATCAGTGAGACTCCCACAGGGTTCATTCTTAATAAGTGAGACTCCCATAGGGTTCAGTGTTAATCAGTGAGACTCCCACAGGGTTCAGTGTTAATCAGTGACACTCCCACAGGGTTCATTGTTAATCAGTGAGACTCCCATAGGATTCAGTGTAAATCAGTGAGACTCCCATAGGGTTCAGTGTTAATCAGTGAGACTCCCACAGGGTTCAGTGTTAATCAGTGAGACACCCACAGGGTTCTGTGTTAATCAGTGAGACTCCCTTAGGGTTCAGTGTTAATCAGTGAGACTCCCACAGGGTTCAGTGTTAATCAGTGAGACTCCCACAGGGTTCAGTGTTAATCAGTGAGACTCCCACAGGGTTCAGTGTTAATCAGTGAGACTCGCATAGGGTTCAGTGTTAATCAGTGAGACACGCACAGGGTTCAGTGTTAATCAGCGAGATTCCCATAGGGTTCAGTGTTAATCAGTGAGATTCCCACAGGGTTCAGTGTTAATCAGTGAGACTCCCACAGGGTTCAGTGTTCATCAGAGAGACTCCCATAGGGTTCAGTGTTAATCAGTGAGACTGCCATCGGGTTCAGTGTTAATCAGTGAGACTCCCATAGGGTTCAGTGTTAATCACTGAGACTCCCATAAGGTTCAGTGTTAATCAGTGAGACTCCCACAGGGTTTCAGTGTTAATCAATGAGACTCCCACAGGGTTCAGTGTTAATCAGTGAGACTCCCACAGGGTTCAGTGTTAATCAGTGAGACTCCCACAGGGTTCAATGTTAATCAGTGAGACTCCCACAGGGTTCAGTGTTAATCAGTGAGACTCCCATAGGGTTCGGTGTTAATCAGTGAGACTCCCATAGGGTTCAGTGTTAATCAGTGAGACCCCCATAGGGTTCAGTGTTAATCAGTGAGACTCCCACAGGGTTCATGTGTTAATCAGTGAGACTCCCACAGGGTTCATGTGTTAATCAGTGAGACTCCCATAGGGTTCAGTGTTAATCAATGAGACTCCCATAGGGTTCAGTGTTAATCAGTGAGACTCCAACAGGGTTCAGTATTAATCAGTGAGACTCCAACAGGGTTCAGTGTTAATCAGTGAGATTCCCACAGGGTTCAGTGTTAATCAGTGAGACTCCCATAGTATTCAGTGTAAATCACTGAGACTCCCATTGGGTTCGGTGTTAATCAGTGAGACTCCCATAGGGTTCAGTTTTAATCAGTGAGACTCCCATAGGGTTCAGTTTTAATCAGTGAGACTCCCATAGGGTTCAGTGTTAATCAGGGAGACTCCCATAGGGTTCAGTGTTAATCAGTGAGACTCCCATAGGGTTCAGTGTTAATCAGTGAGACTCCCATAGGGTTCAGTGTTAATCAGTGAGACTCCCACAGGGTTCAGTGTTAATCAGTTAGACTCCCACAGGGTTCAGTGTTAATCAGTGAGACTCCCACAGGGTTCATTCTTAATAAGTGAGACTCCCATAGGGTTCAGTGTTCATCAGTGAGACTCCCACAGGGTTCAGTGTTAATCAGTGACACTCCCACAGGGTTCATTGTTAATCAGTGAGACTCCCATAGGATTCAGTGTAAATCAGTGAGACTCCCATAGGGTTCAGTGTTAATCAGTGAGACTCCCACAGGGTTCAGTGTTAATCAGTGAGACACCCACAGGGTTCTGTGTTAATCAGTGAGACTCCCTTAGGGTTCAGTGTTAATCAGTGAGACTCCCACAGGGTTCAGTGTTAATCAGTGAGACTCCCACAGGGTTCAGTGTTAATCAGTGAGACTCCCACAGGGTTCAGTGTTAATCAGTGAGACTCGCATAGGGTTCAGTGTTAATCAGTGAGACACGCACAGGGTTCAGTGTTAATCAGCGAGATTCCCATAGGGTTCAGTGTTAATCAGTGAGATTCCCACAGGGTTCAGTGTTAATCAGTGAGACTCCCATAGGGTTCAGTATTAATCGGTGAGACTCCCATAGGGTTCAGTGTTAATCAGTGAGACTCCCATAGGGTTCAGTGTTAATCAGTGAGACTCCCACAGGGTTCAGTGTTCATCGGAGAGACTCCCATAGGGTTCAGTGTTAATCAGTGAGACTGCCATCGGGTTCAGTGTTAATCAGTGAGACTCCCATAGGGTTCAGTGTTAATCAGTGGGGCTTTCACAGTGTTCAGTGTTAATCAGTGAGACTCCCATAGGGTTCAGTGTTAATCAGTGGGGCTCCCACAGGGTTCAGTGTTAATCAGTGAGACTCCCATAGGGTTCATTGTTAATCAGTGAGACTCCCATAGGGTTCAGTGTTAATCAGTGAGACTCCCATAGGGTTCAGTGTTAATCAGTGAGACTCCCACAGGGTTCAGTGTTTATCAGTGAGACTCCCATAGGGTTCAGTGTTAATCAGTGAGACTCCCATAGGGTTCAGTGTTAATCAGTGAGACTCCCACAGGGTTCAGTGTTAATCAGTGAGACTCCCACAGGGTTCAGTGTTAATCAATGAGACTCCCATAGGGTTCAGTGTTAATCAGTGAGACTCCCATAGGGTTCAGTGTTAATCAGTGAGACTCCCACAGGGTTCAGTTTTAATCAATGAGACTCCCACAGGGTTCAGTATTAATCGGTGAGACTCCCATAGGGTTCAATGTTAATCAGTGAGACTCTCATAGGGTTCGGTGTTAATCAGTGAGACTCCCATAGGGTTCAGTGTTAATCAGTGAGACTCCCATAGGATTCAGTGTTAATCAGTGAGACTCCCACAGGGTTCATGTGTTAATCAGTGAGACTCCCATAGGGTTCAGTGTTAATCAATGAGACTCCCATAGGGTTCAGTGTTAATCAGTGAGACTCCAACAGGGTTCAGTATTAATCAGTGAGACTCCAACAGGGTTCAGTGTTAATCAGTGAGATTCCCACAGGGTGCAGTGTTAATCAGTGAGACTCCCATAGTGTTCAGTGTAAATCACTGAGACTCTCATTGGGTTCGGTGTTAATCAGTGAGACTCCCATAGGGTTCAGTTTTAATCAGTGAGACTCCCATAGGGTTCAGTGTTAATCAGGGAGACTCCCATAGGGTTCAGTGTTAATCAGTGAGACTCCCATAGGGTTCAGTGTTAATCAGTGAGACTCCCATAGGGTTCAGTGTTAATCAGTGAGACTCCCACAGGGTTCAGTGTTAATCAGTGAGACACCCACAGGGTTCTGTGTTAATCAGTGAGACTCCCATAGGGTTCAGTGTTAATCAGTGAGACTCCCACAGTGTTCAGTGTTAATCAGTGAGACTCCCATAGGGTCCAGTGTTAATCAGTGAGACTCTCACAGGGTTCAGTGTTAATCAGTGAGACTCCCATAGGGTTCAGTGTTAATCAGTGAGACTCCCACAGGGTTCAGTGTTAATCAGCGAGATTCCCATAGGTTTCAGTGTTAATCAGTGAGACTCCCACAGGGTTCAGTGTTAATCAGTGAGACTCCCATTGGGTCAGTATTAATCGGTGAGACTCCCATAGGGTTCAGTGTTAATTAGTGAGACTCCCATAGGGTTCAGTGTTAATCAGTGAGACTACCACAGGGTTCAGTGTTAATCAGTGAAATTCCCATAGGGTTCAGTGTTAATCAGTGAGACTCCCACAGGGTTCAGTGTTAATCAGTGAGACTCGCACAGGGTCCAGTATTAATCAGTGAGATTCCGACAGGGTTCAGTGTTAATCAGTGAGACTCCCACATGGTTCAGTGTTAATCAGTGAGACTCCCACAGGGTTCAGTGTTAATCAGTGAGACTCCCACAGGGTTCAGTGTTAATCAGTGAGACTCCCACAGGGTTCAGTGTGAATCAGTGAGACTCCCATGGGGTTCAGTGTTAATCAGTGAGACTCCCACATGGTTCATTGTTAATCAGTGAGTGTCCCACAGGGTCAATTGTTAATCAGTGAGACTCCCACAGGGTTCAGTGTTAATCAGTGAAATTCCCATAGGGTTCAGTGTTAATCAGTGAGACTCCTATAGGGTTCAGTGTTAATCAGTGAGACTCCCTCAGGGTTCAGTGTTAATCAGTGAGACTCCCATAGGGTTAAGTGTTAATCAGTGAGACTCCCATAGGGTTCAGTGTTAATCAGTGAGACTCCCATAGGGTTCAGTGTTAATCAGTGAGACTCCCACAGGGTTCAGTGTTAATCTGTGAGACTCCCATAGGGTTCAGTGTTAATCAGTGAGACTCCCATAGGGTTCAGTGTTAATCAGTGAGACTCCCATAGGGTTCAGTGTTAATCAGTGAGACTCCCACAGGGTTCAGTGTTTATCAGTGAGACTCCCATAGGGTTCAGTGTTAATCAGTGAGACTCCCATAGGGTTCAGTGTTAATCAGTGAGACTCCCACAGGGTTCAGTGTTAATCAGTGAGACTCCCACAGGGTTCAGTGTTAATCAATGAGACTCCCATAGGGTTCAGTGTTAATCAGTGAGACTCCCATAGGGTTCCGTGTTAATCAGTGAGACTCCCACAGGGTTCAGTGTTAATCAGTGAGACTCCCACAGGGTTCAGTTTTAATCAATGAGACTCCCACAGGGTTCAGTATTAATCGGTGAGACTCCCATAGGGTTCAATGTTAATCAGTGAGACTCTCATAGGGTTCGGTGTTAATCAGTGAGACTCCCATAGGGTTCAGTGTTAATCAGTGAGACTCCCATAGGATTCAGTGTTAATCAGTGAGACTCCCACAGGGTTCATGTGTTAATCAGTGAGACTCCCATAGGGTTCAGTGTTAATCAATGAGACTCCCATAGGGTTCAGTGTTAATCAGTGAGACTCCAACAGGGTTCAGTATTAATCAGTGAGACTCCAACAGGGTTCAGTGTTAATCAGTGAGATTCCCACAGGGTGCAGTGTTAATCAGTGAGACTCCCATAGTGTTCAGTGTAAATCACTGAGACTCTCATTGGGTTCGGTGTTAATCAGTGAGACTCCCATAGGGTTCAGTTTTAATCAGTGAGACTCCCATAGGGTTCAGTGTTAATCAGGGAGACTCCCATAGGGTTCAGTGTTAATCAGTGAGACTCCCATAGGGTTCAGTGTTAATCAGTGAGACTCCCATAGGGTTCAGTGTTAATCAGTGAGACTCCCACAGGGTTCAGTGTTAATCAGTGAGACACCCACAGGGTTCTGTGTTAATCAGTGAGACTCCCATAGGGTTCAGTGTTAATCAGTGAGACTCCCACAGTGTTCAGTGTTAATCAGTGAGACTCCCATAGGGTCCAGTGTTAATCAGTGAGACTCTCACAGGGTTCAGTGTTAATCAGTGAGACTCCCATAGGGTTCAGTGTTAATCAGTGAGACTCCCACAGGGTTCAGTGTTAATCAGCGAGATTCCCATAGGTTTCAGTGTTAATCAGTGAGACTCCCACAGGGTTCAGTGTTAATCAGTGAGACTCCCATTGGGTCAGTATTAATCGGTGAGACTCCCATAGGGTTCAGTGTTAATTAGTGAGACTCCCATAGGGTTCAGTGTTAATCAGTGAGACTACCACAGGGTTCAGTGTTAATCAGTGAAATTCCCATAGGGTTCAGTGTTAATCAGTGAGACTCCCACAGGGTTCAGTGTTAATCAGTGAGACTCGCACAGGGTCCAGTATTAATCAGTGAGATTCCGACAGGGTTCAGTGTTAATCAGTGAGACTCCCACATGGTTCAGTGTTAATCAGTGAGACTCCCACAGGGTTCAGTGTTAATCAGTGAGACTCCCACAGGGTTCAGTGTTAATCAGTGAGACTCCCACAGGGTTCAGTGTGAATCAGTGAGACTCCCATGGGGTTCAGTGTTAATCAGTGAGACTCCCACATGGTTCATTGTTAATCAGTGAGTGTCCCACAGGGTCAATTGTTAATCAGTGAGACTCCCACAGGGTTCAGTGTTAATCAGTGAAATTCCCATAGGGTTCAGTGTTAATCAGTGAGACTCCTATAGGGTTCAGTGTTAATCAGTGAGACTCCCTCAGGGTTCAGTGTTAATCAGTGAGACTCCCATAGGGTTAAGTGTTAATCAGTGAGACTCCCATAGGGTTCAGTGTTAATCAGTGAGACTCCCATAGGGTTCAGTGTTAATCAGTGAGACTCCCACAGGGTTCAGTGTTAATCTGTGAGACTCCCATAGGGTTCAGTGTTAATCAGTGAGACTCCCATAGGGTTCAGTGTTAATCAGTGAGACTCCCATAGGGTTCAGTGTTAATCAGTGAGACTCCCACAGGGTTCAGTGTTAATCAGTGAGAATCCCACAGTGTTCAGTGTTAATCAGTGAGACTCCCACAGTGTTCAGTGTTAATCAGTGAGACTCCCTCAGGGTTCAGTGTTAATCACTGAGACTCCCACAGGGTTCAGTGTTAATCAGTGAGACTCCCATAGGGTTCAGTGTTAATCAGTGAGACTCCCATAGGTTTCAGTGTTAATCAGTGAGACTCCCACATGGTTCAGTGTTAATCAGTGAGACTCCCACAGGGTTCAGTGTTAATCAGTGAGACTCCCACAGGGTTCAGTGTTAATCAGTGAGACTCCCATAGGGTTCAGTGTTAATCAGTGAGACTCCCACATGGTTCATTGTTAATCAGTGAGTGTCCCACAGGGTTAATTGTTAATCAGTGAGACTCCCACAGGGTTCAGTGTTAATCAGTGAGACTCTCATAGGGTTAAGTGTTAATCAGTGAGACTCCTATAGGGTTCAGTGTTAATCAGTGAGACTCCCTCAGGGTTCAGTGTTAATCAGTGAGACTCCCATAGGGTTAAGTGTTAATCAGTGAGACTCCCATAGGGTTCAGTGTTAATCAGTGAGACTCCCATAGGGTTCAGTGTTAATCAGTGAGACTCCCACAGGGTTCAGTGTTAATCTGTGAGACTCCCATAGGGTTCAGTGTTAATCAGTGAGACTCCCATAGGGTTCAGTGTTAATCAGTGAGACTCCCACAGGGTTCAGTGTTAATCTGTGAGACTCCCATAGGGTTCAGTGTTAATCAGTGAGACTCCCACAGTGTTCAGTGTTAATCAGTGAGACTCCCTCAGGGTTCAGTCTTAATCACTGAGACTCCCACAGGGTTCAGTGTTAATCAGTGAGACTCCCATAGGGTTCAGTGTTAATCAGTGAGACTCCCATAGGTTTCAGTGTTAATCAGTGAGACTCCCACATGGTTCAGTGTTAATCAGTGAGACTCCCACAGGGTTCAGTGTTAATCAGTGAGACTCCCACAGGGTTCAGTGTTAATCAGTGAGACTCCCATAGGGTTCAGTGTTAATCAATGAGACTCCAATAGGGTTCAGTGTTAATCGGTGAGACTCCCATAGGGTTAAGTGTTAATCAGTGAGACTCCCATAGGGTTCAGTGTTAATCAGTGAGACTTCCATAGGGTTCAGTGTTAATCAGTGAGACTCCCACAGGGTTCAGTGTTAATCTGTGAGACTCCCATAGGGTTCAGTGTTAATCAGTGAGAGTCCCATAGGGTTCAGTGTTAATCAGTGAGACTCCCATAGGGTTCAGTGTTAATCAGTGAGACTCCCACAGGGTTCAGTGTTAATCTGTGAGACTCCCATAGGGTTCAGTGTTAATCAGTGAGACTCCCACAGTGTTCAGTGTTAATCAGTGAGACTCCCTCAGGGTTCAGTGTTAATCACTGAGACTCCCACAGGGTTCAGTGTTAATCAGTGAGACTCCCATAGGGTTCAGTGTTAATCAGTGAGACTCCCATAGGTTTCAGTGTTAATCAGTGAGACTCCCACATGGTTCAGTGTTAATCAGTGAGACTCCCACAGGGTTCAGTGTTAATCAGTGAGACTCCCACAGGGTTCAGTGTTAATCAGTGAGACTCCCATAGGGTTCAGTGTTAATCAGTGAGACTCCAATAGGGTTCAGTGTTAATCGGTGAGACTCCCATAGGGTTCAGTGTTAATCAGTGAGACTGTGGTGCCGCCGCAGTGGAGCCGCTCCAGCGGAACCGCGCCCACTACCGCGGCGCCATCACCTATGCCGCGGATTTCCCGCCACTCTCCCGGGGCCGGTGCCTTCTCAGACGTCCGCGTTTTGGCCCCTGCACAGTCGTGAGGCCGCTGCAGCAGGGCCACTCTGCCGAGGTCGTGCCCACCGCTGCAAAGCCGCCACCGGGGGATGTCGACGCCGACGCTGCGCACCCTCACCACCCCCCCCCCCCCCCCACACACACGAACGTACACACGCCCCACGTAGAGCCAGGAGGGGAGGTCACCCGGCTGATAGGTTTTTGTCCAGAAGTCCCTAGTGGGATCGAACTTCATGGTTTCCTGCGGCCGGGAAATTGGGCGATCCTCCCCCCTGTAGCTGACATGCACTGCGGCGCCGCAACCTGATATTAAAGTTGCATGGTCGCGGCAAGGGCCATCGAACCACCGCGAGTGGAGCCTCACACATGCACGGGTCAGTGGACTGGTAGCGGGAGAACAGAGAGCGGACGTCGGTGAGATCACTGCGGCGACGTCATCTGAGCTGGGATCCGGACATCGAAAGGGCGGGAGAAATCGAGCCCCTGATTGGACGGGAGGCCAAGGGTCTGAAAGAGCAAACATTCCTTTGTTGTAGGTAGGATAAAAAGGGGGGGGATCGGGGTAGCAAGGGGGTTTTTTCTGGTTCAAGATCATCGCGGTCCCGGGAGCAGGAGAGTCAGCCATCCGAGACGTCCGTGAGACGTACTCCAGCATCGGCAGGCTCGTCGCCTCATTCCCTCACAGCGGTCAGTACATCGGGGAGAAGTAAGTATGAGTGAGAGAGGCGTAAGTTCAGCCGTTTTACATCCAGGATAGAGAGCGGGGCGAGCGGTAGGGGAAATCGACTCGTAGACCTCCGAGGGATAGGTTAACGTCCACTGACCATACCATCACAGGTAAATAAAATTCGCTAGTGGGGGGAAAAACAACTGTGTTGCGTGGTCTTTTGGGAGCGTGAAGTGGAGGGCAGTGTGCGCTGGGTGTCTACGTGTATGCGCGGCTGTGCACCTCGAGACGAAGCGGGTGGTGTTTACGTGCCCGCACGATTGCCCACCATAGTGCTTAGCGATCGCGTACCTGGGTGGCGGTGCCGCGGTCACGCACCCGCACACGGGTCTGGTCGCGAGATAGCGAGTTAGAGTGCCGAGCGTGCGCGTATTCGCGCGACTGTTTGAGCGGGACCTTTAACTCAGAGCCAAGCGAGCGTCCCCAATCAGCGGCGCGCGCACGGCAGAAACCTCGCCCGCCCGTCCCCCGGCTCCAACCCCTTCGTGTGCGATTGGTCTGTTTACGGGCAGAGGGTAGGGGCGTGTTTGTTATTGTCGGCACACGTGGAGCGCGGGTGGGAGGGAAACACGCGCCGCGCCTGTTTGTTTACGGGCGGGACGGAGATTTACTGGTGAGCGCGCTTACAGCCCCACCCCGCCTTTGCAGTGTAACGCATCGCAAGCGCGGAGCGTACGAGCCGCTAATTAAACTATGCAAACGCGGTCTACATCCCAGGCAGAGGTACAGGGGGGCGAGACGTTAGGGGTCATTAGTCTGGACCTGACGGAGTAGCCGGGGGGTAGCGGTGTGAGTGGAACGGGGGAGTCGGTGAGCAGCGGCCCCAACAATTCAGTGATGGCGGGGGACGGTAGCCCCCACAAGACTCCCATAGGATTCAGTGTTAATCAGTGAGACTCCCATAGGGTTCAGTGTTAATCAGTGAGACTCGCATAGGGTTCAGTGTTAATCAGTGAGACTCCCATAGGGTTCAGTGTTAATCAGTGAGACTTCCACAGGGTTCAGTGTTAATCAGTGAAACTCCCATAGGGTTCAGTGTTAATCAGTGAGACTCCCATAGGGTTCAGTGTTAATCAGTGAGACTCGCATAGGGTTCAGTGTTAATCAGTGAGACTCCCATAGGGTTCAGTGTTAATCAGTGAGACTTCCACAGGGTTCAGTGTTAATCAGTGAGACTCCCATAGGGTTCAGTGTTAATCAGTGAGACTCCCATAGGGTTCAGTGTTAATCAGTGAGACTCCCACAGGGTTCATGTGTTAATCAGTGAGACTCCCATAGGGTTCAGTGTTAATCAATGAGACTCCCATAGGGTTCAGTGTTAATCAGTGAGACTCCCACAGGGTTCAGTGTTAATCAGTGAGACTCCCACAGGGTTCAGTGTTAATCAGTGAGACTCCCACAGGGTTCAGTGTTAATCAGTGAAACTCCCATAGGGTTCAGTGCTAATCAGTGAGACTCCCATAGTGTTCAGTGTAAATCATTGAGACCCCCATTGGGTTCAGTGTTCATCAGTGAGACTCCCATAGGGTTCAGTGTTAATTAGTGAGACTCCCACAGGGTTCAGTGTTAATCAGTAAGACTCCCATAGGGTTCAGTGTTAATCAGTGAGACTCCCATAGGGTTCAGTGTTATCAGTGAGACTCCCACAGGGTTCAGTGTTAATCAGTGAGACTCCCACAGGGTTCAGTGTTAATCAGTGAGACTCCCATAGGGTTCAGTGCTAATCAGTGAGACTCCCATAGGGTTCAGTGTTAAACAGTGAGACTCCCATAGAGTTCAGTGTTAATCAGTGAGACTCCCACAGGGTTCAGTGTTAATCAGTGAGACTCCCATAGGGTTCAGTGTTAATCAGTGAGACTCCCAAAGGGTTCGGTGTTAATCAGTAAGACTCCCATAGCGTTCAGTGTTAATCAGTGAGACTCCCACAGGGTTCAGTGTTAATCAGTGAGACTCCCACAGGGTTCAGTGTTAATCAATGAGACTCCCACAGGGTTCAGTGTTAATTGGTGAGACTACCACAGGGTTCAGTGTTAATCAGTGAGACTCCCACAGTTCATAGTTCATTTATTTCATAGTTCATTTATTTGGTATAGCCCTGTGAGCCATTCGGCTCTTGAATCGGGTGCAACCGCAACAAACAAAAAACATGAACAAGAAAACATCTTAAAGTGATTATGTGACTGTGCAAACAGAAAATACAGGAAAAAAATATCAAAATATTCCTGAAATAGCACCGTACACCAACGCTGTGTGCAAAAATCCCAGTGGGATGCAAGTCAAATAACAACAACAACCACAAGACAACTAAGATTAAGGCCATCAGTCTAACTCCGTACTACAATAAACAAAAACATGGCCAAAAAAAAACTTTTCGAAATCACTAAAATAAAAGCCATAAATCCAATGTAATAGTGATCATAGGGACTGTGACCGAATTTTTAACAATAAACTACATAAATAAATTATAACACCAAAATCTAGAGCCATATTTTAGGCCACTGAATAGCAGTGGCAGCTAGGGTTGTACAACTCCTCTAGAGCAGTTTTGAGTGAAGATCTCATAGGTAGTGATTCAAGTTGCAGTTTATTGGCAATAACATTCCAGACCCTGGGGGCATCAATAGCAAAGGCCCTTCCTCCAGTTTTTGTATGGCAATAGGGAATGTGAAGCTGGTAAATGAGCGAAGACCTGAGGTCAAATTTGTTCTTTGAAACAGAGAGGAGATCCAGTAGGTTGTCTGTGGAATTGTTTGTAAGTACATCGTGAATAAATAAGATCTGGTGCACAAGCCGTCGAACATTAAGAGATGTTAAGTTTGACCCAATGTAGAGATCACAGTGGTGAGTCCTATATGGGCAGTTCAATGCAAATCTTAAGGCCGAGTGATAGATGGAATCAAGCTTCTTCAGTACAGTACTTGAGGCTGATTTATACACGATGTCACAGTAGTCAAGTAGAGGCAGTATGGTAGCTTTTATCAATTCCAAACGGAACATTGGGGGGAAGCAGTGCTTGTGTCGATACAGAAAACCAATTTTTTTTGTCTTTTTACCAATATAATCAATGTGATCTTCAAAACTAAGTTTTGAATCCAGGATGACCCCAAGATACTTATAGATCTTGACTTGCTCTATTTGATAATTATTCAAGGAATGTAATTGGGGAAAAATAACTTCCTGCTTTAGTCCCGGAGAGAAGCATAGCACCTTGGTTTTGGAGGTATTCAGGACTAATTTAAGAGAAACTAGCTGATGTTGTAGTTTGTTGAAATCACCCTGGAGCTTAGCAATCACGTCATCCGGAGAGCGGCCAGCAGTAATCAGTATCGTGTCATCTGCAAAAAGATTTACCCTGGAATGATCCAGTTCAGTGCCCAAGTCATTGACATAAAGAGAGAACAAGAGGGGGCCGAGGATGGAACCCTGTGGAACCCCTTTTGTTATCTTAACACTGTTTGACCTCAACCATCTGTGAATACAGTTTGGGTGCGAGAAAAGAGGTAATTTTTAACCATTGTACTGTGTTCTCGGAAAAACCGAGGCAATTTAGTTTACTAAGCAGGGTGTTGTGGTCAACTGTATCAAAAGCTTTGGACAGGTCAAGAAAAAGACAGGCACAGTACTGCTTATTATCAAGGCTATTGTAAATTTGATTCAAAGAGTCTAATGCAGCAGATGTGGTGCTGTATTTTTTCCGGAACCCAGATTGTTTTAGATGTAGTAGATTGTTGGTGGACAGGAAACTGCTAATTTGGTAGTTCAATAATTTTTCAAAAATTTTCATCAATGGGGACAAAATTGAGATAGGTCGGTAGTTATTGGGATCATCTTTAGGGCCCCCTTTGTGAAGTGGACGGACATAGGAATGTTTCCATTCCAGAGGAACTGATGCTTCTTTGATGGACAGGTTGAAAATATGGGCTATAGGTTTGTATATTAGGTGACCAACAGTTAGTAGAGCAAAGACGGGAAAACTATCTGCTCCGGTAGAGGACCCTTTGAGGTAGGACAGTTGTTTCAGAACATTACTTTCGTGGATTGGTTGGAAACTAAATTTGTTTAATGTTTGGACAGGGGTGTAGGAATTTGCAGGAGCAGGGGTGACTCCCAATACATTATCAAAAAAATTACCAGCTTCAGAAAAATGAAGGTTAAAATTGTCAACTATTTTTTTGGGATCTGAAAAATATTCCCCATTTCTGTGAAGCTCAACGGGCAGATTTTCTGTTTTGGATGCCTTTTCGATAGATTTGATTGTTTTCCAAAAAATCCTGGCATTTCCATGTGATTCCAGGAGAGTGGAGGAAAAATAGGCATTTTTTGCATGCCGTACTTTTTTTACGCATCTATTCCTTAAAATCCTGTATTCTAGCCAGTCATTTACCAAATTACTTTTCTGAGCACATGCCCAAGCCTTGTCCCTAGTTTTCATGAGCTTTGTAATCAAAGGATGGTGGGCGGTTGCCTTTAGTTTTAAATCTAACCAACGGAGCATGTTTGTTAAAAATTTGGAGAAACGTGTACCTGAAAGTCTCCCAAGCCGTAGTCAGGTTGGGGATATCACAGACGTTATCAATATCCGAGTGAAGCACATCATTTGTAAATGCCTGAGTGCTGAAGTGCCTCAAAGAGTGCTTCTCAACAATTTTAGGGGGGGCTTTGGGTCTGGCTGATGATCTCACACCAAAAATGAAGGAGTGATCACTAAGGTTATTACCCAGAACACCAGTCAGTGCGAAATTGTGAGGGGCATTTGTCAATAGGACGTCAAGCAGAGTTGACTGTCCCGGATTTTTTAGGTTGGGTCTTGTGGGGACATTTATTAATTGAAACAAGTTAAATTCATCTGTAAAATTTGTGGCCACGGCTGACGGGTTTAGCCAATTCCAATTTAGATCACCCACTAAAATTATTTCACCTTTAGGGAGGCCCCCAAAAAGCTCTCTCAGTGCCGATGCAGCTTCAACATCCTTCCCACAAGGCGGTCTATAGCAGCACACTACCAATATCTGTTGATTATTTGTGAGAGTTATTCTGAGAGCCAGACCTTCAAAGCAAAAATTTTTAAACAAGGAGTGAGCTGGTGAACATGCAATAGTGTTACGAACATAGATGGCAATTCCACCTCCTTTAGATCCTCGGTCAAGCCGAAAAAGGTTGTAGTTTTCAATCGAAATCTGCAAGTCATTGACGGCAGGAGTGAGAAATGTTTCTGTTAGGCAAAAAATGTCCGGGTCAAGATTTGCCACTTCTAATTTTAGTTGACTTAATCACAAGCCCTCTGATGTTGACATGTAGAACACCAACACCTTTCCTGCCAGAAAAATCTACAGAATTATACGAGCTCTTTTCATTTGGGCCAGGATGAAGCTCAATGCCACCCAGGAATAAGAAAAGTAGAATTAACAGTTTGCATAAGTATTTTCTGTGAAAGGATGAAGAGCGGCGAACCTTGGACGAATAGCAGCAGCTCGCAGATGGTGTTATTTTTAAGAGCAGAATGAAGTTTGGAAGGAGTGCTGGTGAAGTAATGGGACAGAGATAGGGTTTAAAAGGATACAATGATGGAGTGTAGAAGTGTCTATAAGCTGTTTCATTTGCAGGTGTAGTGGCAAATCGAGCAACAAGTATTGACGCAAAATAACGAGGGTAGCCGTTTGTAGAGTTGAGTGTGGCACTAGATATGGCCGGGAGGGACAGCAGTAGGATACACAGCAGGAGAATTGCCATCTCTAAAATATCCGGGGTATACACAGATTTACACACAAGTGGAAATAGAAAATTATATACTTGTAGGCCGAGGGTGAGAAAAACGTCTTGCCGCACTCGTCACACATGCACGGCTTCTCGCCCATGTGCTAGGGTTTAACAGCCCCCGGCCGTCTCGAATGATCTCCGTGAAGTTGTCCAGGATGGAGCGCACGTCGTCCTTGAGCCGCTTGTTGAACGACTGCAGCAGCACCTCCTTGCTCTGGGGCAGCGCCCGCGACATCTCGGGGCAGCAGCAGTGGAGAGAGCGCGACTCTCTCTCAGGGCAGCAGTGGACAGAGCACGGCTCTCCCTCAGGGCAGCAGTGGATGGAGCACAACCCTGCCTCAAGGCAGCAGAGGAGAGAGAGAGTCTGGCTCCCTCACGGCAGCGGTGGAGATAGCGCGGCTCTCCCTCAAGCCAGTAGTGGAGAGCACGGGGCTCCCTCCGGGCAGCAGTGGACGGGGCACGGCCCTGCCTCAGGGCAGCAGTGGAGAGAGCACGGCTCTCCCTCAGGGCAGCAGCGGAGAGAGCACGACCCCACCCCAGGGCAGCAGTGGACAGAGCACGGCTCTGCCCCAGGGCAGAAGTGGAGAGAGCGCGGCTTTCCCTCAGGGCAGCAGTGGACGGAGCACGCACTAGGCCGCTACAATAACTGGAAGCCCACGGCCCCACCCAGTTACGCCTGCCGGGAAAATGCTCATTTCTCTCTCTCTCAACTTTGCACTCCGAACGTCGTGTTGTATCGTTCGTGTTTGGGGGAAGAGACACAAGGGGAGAGAAACACAAGGAGAGACACGGGAAAGAGACACTAGGAGACATACACGGGGAGACATACACGGGGAGAGAGACACGGGGAGAGAGACACGGGAAAAAGACAGAGACAACTAGGATACAGAGACACGGGGAGAGACACTATTGGAAAGAGACACAAGGACACAGACACGAGGAGAGAGACACGGGGAGACACAGACACAAGGAGAGGGACACGGGGAGAGAGACACGTGGTTGGGTAGTGACACACTAAGTCCATTCAACTCTTCTCAACAGTAGCAGTGGACGGAGCACGCACTAGGCCGCTACAATAACTGGAAGCCCACGGCCCCACCCAGTTACGCCTGCCGGGAAAATGCTCATTTCTCTCTCAACTTTGCACTCCGAACGTCGTGTTGTATCGTTAGTGTTTGGGGGAAGAGACACAAGGGGAGAGAGACACGGGGAGAGAAACACAAGGAGAGACACGGGAAAGAGACACTAGGAGACATACACGGGGAGAGAGACACGGGGAGAGAGACACGGGAAAAAGACAGAGACAACTAGGATACAGAGACACGGGGAGAGACACTATTGGAGAGAGACACAAGGACACAGACACGAGGAGAGAGACACGGGGAGACACAGACACAAGGAGAGGGACACGGGGAGAGAGACACGTGGTTGGGTAGTGACACACTAAGTCCATTCAACTCTTCTCAACAGTAGCAGTGGACGGAGCACGCACTAGGCCGCTACAATAACTGGAAGCCCACGGCCCCACCCAGTTACGCCTGCCGGGAAAATGCTCATTTCTCTCTCTCTCAACTTTGCACTCCGAACGTCGTGTTGTATCGTTCGTGTTTGGAGGAAGAGACACAAGGGGAGAGAGACACGGGGAGAGAAACACAAGGAGAGACACGGGAAAGAGACACTAGGAGACATACACGGGGAGAGAGACACGGGAAAAAGACAGAGACAACTAGGATACAGAGACACGGGGAGAGACACTATTGGAGAGAGACACAAGGACACAGACACGAGGAGAGACACGGGGAGACACAGACACAAGGAGAGGGACACGGGGAGAGAGACACGTGGTTGGGTAGTGACACACTAAGTCCATTCAACTCTTCTCAACAGTACACACCAACACAGTGCGCAATATACACACACTTCATATACACACATATATTATACATAGACCTATACACACACTTATACACATGATACACATATACACACGAACACATTATACGCACATTAAACACACATGTACACATTATACACATACATAATACACACAATTGTACACATTACCACATACATTATACACACACTTGTACACATTACACACATACATTATACACACACTTGTACACATTACACACATACATTATACACACGTGTACACATTATACACACGGCACACTAAATCACGATTAAAAATAATAAAATAAAAAATCGCAGCGACTCAAAGGGAGCAGACGGCCGAAAGCCTGCGGCCTAGCCCGCGTGGTGCCAACCGCTCCCACGCAAAGACCTCACACACACACTGACAACCTCACACTCACACAGGCTGACAATCTCACACACACTGACAACCTCACACTCACGCACTGACAACCTCACACTCACACACTGACAACCTCACACTCACACAGGCTGACAATCTCACACACACTCACAACCTCACACTCACACAGGCTGACAACCTCACACACACTGACAACCTCACACTCACACACACTGACGATAGACGAAGCCTGCGGCGTGAGAATTAATCCTCAAATTAGTTAAAAATGCACTAACAGATTTAGGGGTGACTGAAGATCTGCAACCTATCGATCTCTGCAATTAAGTTTTGAAACACCTTAGTTGGGTAGCCAAATTAAAGTTTAAACCGTTAGGCCTAATGCTTGAGGCCTACTAACCTGTTTCTAGGCAAAGCCTGAATCCTCAATTACGTTTAATTTAAATTTTGATTTAAAGCTTTCGTGACTGCAGTAATTCATATTCTTAGTTTTTTCAACGTGACTTTACCGAAAAAACTAAGGATATACATTTAATTTACTTATAGATTAAGAATGTTCCATAAGAACATTTATTGATTACCGGAGTGTTGATGATGGGTGATGGTGTTGATGATGGATAAACCAGCAAATCTTAAAAAAAAGTATTACAACGCTGTATGCTCAAATCCCAGTGTGATGCATGTCAAACAATACCAACCATAAGATAGATTAACCCTATGTTTTCGAAATCACCAAAAAAAAGCTCAAAAAACTATTTTACAACAGTAATCATAGGAACTGCGATTCTCATTTAACAATAACTCAACACTACCACCCATAGACTCAACACTACAGGTGGATCGTTGGAACGCAGGACCGTGAACCATGGCGACGGCTTGAGGGAGGCCTTCGTCCAGCAGTGGATAAATTGTGGCTGATGATGATCACACATCTCCAACTCTTGCCCCCCCCCACTCTCGCACATACAGACAAGGCCCCCCACTTCCTGCGGTTGGGGAACGTGGAGGTGAACGCGGGGCAGAACGCGACGTTCCAGTGCATCGCGACGGGACGGAACTCAGGGCCCACACGCCTCGCGCTGCAGGTGAGGGCTCCACTCCCCTGTCTCTCGTCTCCGTTCTCCCATAGGGTTCAGTGTTAATCAGTGAGACTCCCATAGGGTTCAGTGTTAATCAGTGAGACTCCCACAGGGTTCAGTGTTAATCAGTGAGACTCCCATAGGGTTCAGTGTTAATCAGTGAGACTCCCATCGGGTTCAGTGTTAATCAGTGAGACTCCCATAGGGTTCAGTGTTAATCAGTGAGGCTCCCACAGTGTTCAGTGTTAATCAGTGAGACTCCCATAGGGTTCAGTGTTAATCAGTGGGGCTCCCACAGGGTTCAGTGTTAATCAGTGAGACTCCCATAGGGTTCAGTGTTAATCAGTGAGACTCCCACAGGGTTCAGTGTTAATCACTGAGACTCCCATAAGGTTCAGTGTTAATCACTGAGACTCCCATAAGGTTCAGTGTTAATCAGTGAGACTCCCACAGGGTTCAGTGGTAATCAGTGAGACTTCCATAGGGTTCAGTGTTAATCAGTGAGACTCCCATAGGGTTCAGTGTTAATCACTGAGACTCCCATAAGGTTCAGTGTTAATCAGTGAGACTCCCACAGGGTTTCAGTGTTAATCAATGAGACTCCCACAGGGTTCAGTGTTAATCACTGAGACTCCCATAAGGTTCAGTGTTAATCAGTGAGACTCCCACAGGGTTTCAGTGTTAATCAATGAGACTCCCACAGGGTTCAGTGTTAATCAGTGAGACTCCCACAGGGTTCAGTTTTAATCAATGAGACTCCCACAGGGTTCAGTATTAATCGGTGAGACTCCCATAGGGTTCAGTGTTAATCAGTGAGACTCCCACAGGGTTCAGTGTTAATCAGTGAGACTCCCAAAGGGTTCAGTGTTAGCCAATGAGACTCCCATAGGGTTCAGTGTTAATCAGTGAGACTCCCATAGGGTTCAGTGTTAATCAGTGAGACTCCCACAGGGTTCAGTGTTAATCAGTGAGACTCCCACAGGGTTCAGTTTTAATCAATGAGACTCCCACAGGGTTCAGTATTAATCGGTGAGACTCCCATAGGGTTCAGTGTTAATCAGTGAGACTCCCATAGGGTTCGGTGTTAATCAGTGAAACTCCCATAGGGTTCAGTGTTAATCAGTGAGACTCCCATAGGGTTCGGTGTTAATCAGTGAGACTCCCATAGGGTTCAGTGTTAATCAGTGAGACTCCCATAGGGTTCAGTGTTAATCAGTGAGACTCCCACAGGGTTCATGTGTTAATCAGTGAGACTCCCTCAGGGTTCAGTGTTAATCAGTGAGACTCCCACAGGGTTCAGTGTTAATCAGTGAGACTCCCACAGGGTTCAGTGTTAATCAGTGAGACTCCCACAGGGTTCAGTGTTAATCAATGAGACTCCCATAGGGTTCAGTGTTAATCAGTGGGACTCCCATAGGGTTCAGTGTTAATCAGTGAGACTCCCACAGGGTTCAGTGTTAATCAGTGAGACTCCCACATGGTTCAGTTTTAATCAGTGAAAATCCCACAGGGTTCAGTATTAATCGGTGAGACTCCCATAGGGTTCAGTGTTTATCAGTGAGACTCCCATAGGGTTCGGTGTTAATCAGTGAGACTCCCATAGGGTTCAGTGTTAATCAGTGAGACTCCCATAGGGTTCGGTGTTAATCAGTGAGACTCCCATAGGGTTCAGTGTTAATCAGTGAGACTCCCCTAGGGTTCAGTGTTAATCAGTGAGACTCCCACAGGGTTCATGTGTTAATCAGTGAGACTCCCACAGGGTTCAGTGTTAATCAGTGAGACTCCCATAGGGTCCAGTGTTAATCAGTGAGACTCTCACAGGGTGCAGTGTTAATCAGTGAGACTCCCATAGGGTTCAGTGTTAATCAGTGAGACTCCCACAGGGTTCAGTGTTAATCAGCGAGATTCCCATAGGGTTCAGTGTTAATCAGTGAGACTCCCACAGGGTTCAGTGTTAACCAGTGAGACTCCCATTGGGTCAGTATTAATCGGTGAGACTCCCATAGCGTTCAGTGTTAATCAGTGAGACTCCCATAGGGTTCATTGTTAATCAGTGAGACTACCACAGGGTTCAGTGTTAATCAGTGAAATTCCCACAGGGTTCAGTGTTAATCACTGAGACTCCCATAGGGTTCAGTGTTAATCAGTGAGACTCCCACAGGGTTTAGTGTTAATAAGTAAGACTCCCACAGGGTCCAGTGTTAATCAGTGAGACTCCCACAGGGTTCAGTGTTAATCAGTGAGACTCCCACAGGGCCCAGTGTTAATCAGTGAGACTCCCATAGGGTTCGGTGTTAATCAATGAGACTCCCATAGGGTTCAGTGTTAATCAGTGAGACTCCCATAGGGTTCGGTGTTAATCAGTGAGACTCCCTTAGGGTTCAGTGTTGATCAGTCAGACTCCCATAGGGTTCAGTGTTAATCAGTGAGACTCCCACAGGGTTCATTGTTAATCAGTGAGACTCCCATAGGGTTCAGTGTTAATCATTGAGACTCCCACAGGGTTCAGTGTTTATCAGTGACACTCCCACAGGGTTCATTGTTAATCAGTGAGACTCCCATAGGGTTCAGTCTAAATCAGTGAGTCTCCCATAGGGTTCAGTGTTAATCAGTGAGACTCCCACAGGGTTCAGTGTTAATCAGTGAGACACCCACAGGGTTCTGTGTTAATCAGTGAGACTCCCATAGGGTTCAGTGTTAATCAGTGAGACTCCCACAGGGTTCAGTGTTAATCAGTGAGACTCCCACAGGGTTCAGTGTTAATCAGTGAGACTCCCATAGGGTTCAGTGTTAATCAGTGAGACTCCCACAGGGTTCAGTGTTAATCAGTGAGACTCGCATAGGGTTCAGTGTTAATCAGTGAGACACGCACAGGGTTCAGTGTTAATCAGCGAGATTCCCATAGGGTTCAGTGTTAATCAGTGAGATTCCCACAGGGTTCAGTGTTAATCAGTGAGACTCCCATAGGGTTCAGTATTAATCGGTGAGACTCCCATAGGGTTCAGTGTTAATCAGTGAGACTCCCATAGGGTTCAGTGTTATTCAGTGAGACTCCCATAGGGTTCGGTGTTAATCAGTGAGACTCCCTTAGGGTTCAGTGTTAATCAGTCAGACTCCCATAGGGTTCAGTGTTAATCAGTGAGACTCCCACAGGGTTCATGTGTTAATCAGTGAGACTCCCATAGGGTTCAGTGTTAATCAGTGAGACTCCCACAGGGTTCGGTGTTAATCAGTGAGACTCCCACAGGGTTCAGTGTTAATCAGTGAGACTCCCACAGGGTTCAGTGTTAATCAGTGAGACTCCCACAGGGTTCAGTGTTAATCAGTGGGACTCCCACAGGGTTCATTGTTAATCAGTGAGACTCCCATAGGGTTCAGTGTTGATCAGTGAGACTCCCACAGGGTTCAGTGTTAATCAGTGACACTCCCACAGGGTTCATTGTTAATCATTGAGACTCCCATAGGGTTCAGTCTAAATCAGTGAGACTCCCATAGGGTTCAGTGTTAATCAGTGAGACTCCCACAGGGTTCAGTGTTAATCAGTGAGACACCCACAGGGTTCTGTGTTAATCAGTGAGACTCCCATAGGGTTCAGTGTTAATCAGTGAGACTCCCACAGGGTTCAGTGTTAATCAGTGAGACTCCCACAGGGTTCAGTGTTAATCAGTGAGACTCCCATAGGGTTCAGTGTTAATCAGTGAGACTCCCACAGGGTTCAGTGTTAATCAGTGAGACTCGCATAGGGTTCAGTGTTAATCAGTGAGACACGCACAGGGTTCAGTGTTAATCAGCGAGATTCCCATAGGGTTCAGTGTTAATCAGTGAGATTCCCACAGGGTTCAGTGTTAATCAGTGAGACTCCCATAGGGTTCAGTATTAATCGGTGAGACTCCCATAGGGTTCAGTGTTAATCAGTGAGACTCCCATAGGGTTCAGTGTTAATCAGTGAGACTCCCACAGGGTTCAGTGTTAATCAGTGAGACTCCCACAGGGTTCAGTGTTAATCAGTGAGACTCCCATAGGGTTCAGTGTTAATCAGTGAGACTCCCACAGGGTTCAGTGTTAATCAGTGAGACTCGCATAGGGTTCAGTGTTAATCAGCGAGATTCCCATATGGTTCAGTGTTAATCAGTGAGATTCCCACAGGGTTCAGTGTTAATCAGTGAGACTCCCATAGGGTTCAGTATTAATTGGTGAGACTCCCATAGGGTTCAATGTTAATCAGTGAGACTCCCATAGGGCTCAGTGTTAATCAGTGAGACTCCCACAGGGTTCAGTGTTCATCAGTGAGACTCCCATAGGGTTCAGTGTTAATCAGTGAGACTCCCATAGGGTTCAGTGTTAATCAGTGAGACTCCCACAGGGTTCAGTGTTAATCAGTGAGACTCGCATAGGGTTTAGTGTTAATCAGTGAGACACGCACAGGGTTCAGTGTTAATCAGCGAGATTCCCATAGGGTTCAGTGTTAATCAGTGAGATTCCCACAGGGTTCAGTGTTAATCAGTGAGACTCCCATAGGGTTCAGTATTAATCGGTGAGACTCCCATAGGGTTCAGTGTTAATCAGTGAGACTCCCATAGGGTTCAGTGTTAATCAGTGAGACTCCCACAGGGTTCAGTGTTAATCAGTGAGACTCCCACAGGGTTCAGTGTTAATCAGTGAGACTCCCATAGGGTTCAGTGTTAATCAGTGAGACTCCCACAGGGTTCAGTGTTAATCAGTGAGACTCGCATAGGGTTCAGTGTTAATCAGTGAGACACGCACAGGGTTCAGTGTTAATCAGCGAGATTCCCATAGGGTTCAGTGTTAATCAGTGAGATTCCCACAGCGTTCAGTGTTAATCAGTGAGACTCCCATAGGGTTCAGTATTAATTGGTGAGACTCCCATAGGGTTCAGTGTTAATCAGTGAGACTCCCATAGGGTTAAGTGTTAATCAGTGAGACTCCCACAGGGTTCAGTGTTCATCAGTGAGACTCCCATAGGGTTCAGTGTTAATCAGTGAGACTCCCATAGGGTTCAGTGTTAATCAGTGAGACTCCCACAGGGTTCAGTGTTCATCAGTGAGACTCCCACAGGGTTCAGTGTTAATCAGTGAGACAACCACAGGGTTCTGTGTTAATCAGTGAGACTCCCATAGGGTTCAGTTTTAATCAGTGAGACTCCCACAGGGTTCAGTGTTAATCAGTGAGACTCCCATAGGGTCCAGTGTTAATCAGTGAGACTCTCACAGGGTGCAGTGTTAATCATTGAGACTCCCATAGGGTTCAGTGTTAATCAGTGAGACTCCCACAGGGTTCAGTGTTAATCAGCGAGATTCCCATAGGGTTCAGTGTTAATCAGTGAGACTCCCACAGGGTTCAGTGTTAATCAGTGAGGCTCCCATTGGGTCAGTATTAATCGGTGAGACTCCCATAGGGTTCAGTGTTAATCAGTGAGACTCCCATAGGGTTCATTGTTAATCAGTGAGACTACCACAGGGTTCAGTGTTAATCAGTGAAATTCCCACAGGGTTCAGTGTTAATCAGTGAGACTCCCACAGGGTTCAGTGTTAATCAGTGAGACTCCCATAGGGTTCAGTGTTAATCAGTGAGACTTCCACAGGGTTCAGTGTTTATCAGTGAGACTCCCATAGGGTTCAGTGTTAATCAGTGAGACTCCCATAGGGTTCAGTGTTAATCAGTGAGACTCCCACAGGGTTCAGTGTTAATCAGTAAGACTCCCACAGGGTCCAGTGTTAATCAGTGAGACTCCCACAGGGTTCAGTGTTAATCAGTGAGACTCCCACAGGGCCCAGTTTTAATCAGTGAGACTCCCATAGGGTTCGGTGTTAATCAATGAGACTCCCATAGGGTTCAGTGTTAATCAGTGAGACTCCCATAGGGTTCGGTGTTAATCAGTGAGACTCCCTTAGGGTTCAGTGTTAATCAGTCAGACTCCCATAGGGTTCAGTGTTAATCAGTGAGACTCCCACAGGGTTCATGTGTTAATCAGTGAGACTCCCATAGGGTTCGGTGTTAATCAGTGAGACTCCCACAGGGTTCAGTGTTAATCAGTGAGACTCGCATAGGGTTCAGTGTTAATCAGCGAGATTCCCATAGGGTTCAGTGTTAATCAGTGAGATTCCCACAGGGTTCAGTGTTAATCAGTGAGACTCCCATAGGGTTCAGTATTAATTGGTGAGACTCCCATAGGGTTCAGTGTTAATCAGTGAGACTCCCATAGGGTTCAGTGTTAATCAGTGAGACTCCCACAGGGTTCAGTGTTCATCAGTGAGACTCCCACAGGGTTCAGTGTTTATCAGTGAGACTCCCACAGGGTTCAGTGTTAATCAGTGAGACTCCCAAAGGGTTCAGTGTTAGCCAATGAGACTCCCATAGGGTTCAGTGTTAATCAGTGAGACTCCCATAGGGTTCAGTGTTAATCAGTGAGACTCCCACAGGGTTCAGTGTTAATCAGTGAGACTCCCACAGGGTTCAGTTTTAATCAATGAGACTCCCACAGGGTTCAGTATTAATCGGTGAGACTCCCATAGGGTTCAGTGTTAATCAGTGAGACTCCCATAGGGTTCGGTGTTAATCAGTGAAACTCCCATAGGGTTCAGTGTTAATCAGTGAGACTCCCATAGGGTTCGGTGTTAATCAGTGAGACTCCCATAGGGTTCAGTGTTAATCAGTGAGACTCCCACAGGGTTCATGTGTTAATCAGTGAGACTCCCTCAGGGTTCAGTGTTAATCAGTGAGACTCCCACAGGGTTCAGTGTTAATCAGTGAGACTCCCACAGGGTTCAGTGTTAATCAGTGAGACTCCCACAGGGTTCAGTGTTAATCAATGAGACTCCCATAGGGTTCAGTGTTAATCAGTGGGACTCCCATAGGGTTCAGTGTTAATCAGTGAGACTCCCACAGGGTTCAGTGTTAATCAGTGAGACTCCCACATGGTTCAGTTTTAATCAGTGAAAATCCCACAGGGTTCAGTATTAATCGGTGAGACTCCCATAGGGTTCAGTGTTTATCAGTGAGACTCCCATAGGGTTCGGTGTTAATCAGTGAGACTCCCATAGGGTTCAGTGTTAATCAGTGAGACTCCCATAGGGTTCGGTGTTAATCAGTGAGACTCCCATAGGGTTCAGTGTTAATCAGTGAGACTCCCACAGGGTTCATGTGTTAATCAGTGAGACTCCCTCAGGGTTCAGTGTTAATCAGTGAGACTCCCACAGGGTTCAGTGTTAATCAGTGAGACTCCCACAGGGTTCAGTGTTAATCAGTGAGACTCCCACAGGGTTCAGTGTTAATCAATGAGACTCCCATAGGGTTCAGTGTTAATCAGTGGGACTCCCATAGGGTTCAGTGTTAATCAGTGAGACTCCCACAGGGTTCAGTGTTAATCAGTGAGACTCCCACATGGTTCAGTTTTAATCAGTGAAAATCCCACAGGGTTCAGTATTAATCGGTGAGACTCCCATAGGGTTCAGTGTTTATCAGTGAGACTCCCATAGGGTTCGGTGTTAATCAGTGAGACTCCCATAGGGTTCAGTGTTAATCAGTGAGACTCCCATAGGGTTCGGTGTTAATCAGTGAGACTCCCATAGGGTTCAGTGTTAATCAGTGAGACTCCCATAGGGTTCAGTGTTAATCAGTGAGACTCCCACAGGGTTCATGTGTTAATCAGTGAGACTCCCACAGGGTTCAGTGTTAATCAGTGAGACTCCCATAGGGTCCAGTGTTAATCAGTGAGACTCTCACAGGGTGCAGTGTTAATCAGTGAGACTCCCATAGGGTTCAGTGTTAATCAGTGAGACTCCCACAGGGTTCAGTGTTAATCAGCGAGATTCCCATAGGGTTCAGTGTTAATCAGTGAGACTCCCACAGGGTTCAGTGTTAACCAGTGAGACTCCCATTGGGTCAGTATTAATCGGTGAGACTCCCATAGCGTTCAGTGTTAATCAGTGAGACTCCCATAGGGTTCATTGTTAATCAGTGAGACTACCACAGGGTTCAGTGTTAATCAGTGAAATTCCCACAGGGTTCAGTGTTAATCAGTGAGACTCCCATAGGGTTCAGTGTTAATCAGTGAGACTCCCACAGGGTTTAGTGTTAATAAGTAAGACTCCCACAGGGTCCAGTGTTAATCAGTGAGACTCCCACAGGGTTCAGTGTTAATCAGTGAGACTCCCACAGGGCCCAGTGTTAATCAGTGAGACTCCCATAGGGTTCGGTGTTAATCAATGAGACTCCCATAGGGTTCAGTGTTAATCAGTGAGACTCCCATAGGGTTCGGTGTTAATCAGTGAGACTCCCTTAGGGTTCAGTGTTGATCAGTCAGACTCCCATAGGGTTCAGTGTTAATCAGTGAGACTCCCACAGGGTTCATTGTTAATCAGTGAGACTCCCATAGGGTTCAGTGTTAATCATTGAGACTCCCACAGGGTTCAGTGTTTATCAGTGACACTCCCACAGGGTTCATTGTTAATCAGTGAGACTCCCATAGGGTTCAGTCTAAATCAGTGAGTCTCCCATAGGGTTCAGTGTTAATCAGTGAGACTCCCACAGGGTTCAGTGTTAATCAGTGAGACTCCCACAGGGTTCAGTTTTAATCAATGAGACTCCCACAGGGTTCAGTATTAATCGGTGAGACTCCCATAGGGTTCAGTGTTAATCAGTGAGACTCCCATAGGGTTCGGTGTTAATCAGTGAAACTCCCATAGGGTTCAGTGTTAATCAGTGAGACTCCCATAGGGTTCGGTGTTAATCAGTGAGACTCCCATAGGGTTCAGTGTTAATCAGTGAGACTCCCATAGGATTCAGTGTTAATCAGTGAGACTCCCACAGGGTTCATGTGTTAATCAGTGAGACTCCCTCAGGGTTCAGTGTTAATCAGTGAGACTCCCACAGGGTTCAGTGTTAATCAGTGAGACTCCCACAGGGTTCAGTGTTAATCAGTGAGACTCCCACAGGGTTCAGTGTTAATCAATGAGACTCCCATAGGGTTCAGTGTTAATCAGTGGGACTCCCATAGGGTTCAGTGTTAATCAGTGAGACTCCCACAGGGTTCAGTGTTAATCAGTGAGACTCCCACATGGTTCAGTTTTAATCAGTGAAAATCCCACAGGGTTCAGTATTAATCGGTGAGACTCCCATAGGGTTCAGTGTTTATCAGTGAGACTCCCATAGGGTTCGGTGTTAATCAGTGAGACTCCCATAGGGTTCAGTGTTAATCAGTGAGACTCCCATAGGGTTCGGTGTTAATCAGTGAGACTCCCATAGGGTTCAGTGTTAATCAGTGAGACTCCCATAGGGTTCAGTGTTAATCAGTGAGACTCCCACAGGGTTCATGTGTTAATCAGTGAGACTCCCACAGGGTTCAGTGTTAATCAGTGAGACTCCCATAGGGTCCAGTGTTAATCAGTGAGACTCTCACAGGGTGCAGTGTTAATCAGTGAGACTCCCATAGGGTTCAGTGTTAATCAGTGAGACTCCCACAGGGTTCAGTGTTAATCAGCGAGATTCCCATAGGGTTCAGTGTTAATCAGTGAGACTCCCACAGGGTTCAGTGTTAACCAGTGAGACTCCCATTGGGTCAGTATTAATCGGTGAGACTCCCATAGCGTTCAGTGTTAATCAGTGAGACTCCCATAGGGTTCATTGTTAATCAGTGAGACTACCACAGGGTTCAGTGTTAATCAGTGAAATTCCCACAGGGTTCAGTGTTAATCAGTGAGACTCCCATAGGGTTCAGTGTTAATCAGTGAGACTCCCACAGGGTTTAGTGTTAATAAGTAAGACTCCCACAGGGTCCAGTGTTAATCAGTGAGACTCCCACAGGGTTCAGTGTTAATCAGTGAGACTCCCACAGGGCCCAGTGTTAATCAGTGAGACTCCCATAGGGTTCGGTGTTAATCAATGAGACTCCCATAGGGTTCAGTGTTAATCAGTGAGACTCCCATAGGGTTCGGTGTTAATCAGTGAGACTCCCTTAGGGTTCAGTGTTGATCAGTCAGACTCCCATAGGGTTCAGTGTTAATCAGTGAGACTCCCACAGGGTTCATTGTTAATCAGTGAGACTCCCATAGGGTTCAGTGTTAATCATTGAGACTCCCACAGGGTTCAGTGTTTATCAGTGACACTCCCACAGGGTTCATTGTTAATCAGTGAGACTCCCATAGGGTTCAGTCTAAATCAGTGAGTCTCCCATAGGGTTCAGTGTTAATCAGTGAGACTCCCACAGGGTTCAGTGTTAATCAGTGAGACACCCACAGGGTTCTGTGTTAATCAGTGAGACTCCCATATGGTTCAGTGTTAATCAGTGAGACTCCCACAGGGTTCAGTGTTAATCAGTGAGACTCCCACAGGGTTCAGTGTTAATCAGTGAGACTCCCATAGGGTTCAGTGTTAATCAGTGAGACTCCCACAGGGTTCAGTGTTAATCAGTGAGACTCGCATAGGGTTCAGTGTTAATCAGTGAGACACGCACAGGGTTCAGTGTTAATCAGCGAGATTCCCATAGGGTTCAGTGTTAATCAGTGAGATTCCCACAGGGTTCAGTGTTAATCAGTGAGACTCCCATAGGGTTCAGTATTAATCGGTGAGACTCCCATAGGGTTCAGTGTTAATCAGTGAGACTCCCATAGGGTTCAGTGTTATTCAGTGAGACTCCCATAGGGTTCGGTGTTAATCAGTGAGACTCCCTTAGGGTTCAGTGTTAATCAGTCAGACTCCCATAGGGTTCAGTGTTAATCAGTGAGACTCCCACAGGGTTCATGTGTTAATCAGTGAGACTCCCATAGGGTTCAGTGTTAATCAGTGAGACTCCCACAGGGTTCGGTGTTAATCAGTGAGACTCCCACAGGGTTCAGTGTTAATCAGTGAGACTCCCACAGGGTTCAGTGTTAATCAGTGAGACTCCCACAGGGTTCAGTGTTAATCAGTGGGACTCCCACAGGGTTCATTGTTAATCAGTGAGACTCCCATAGGGTTCAGTGTTGATCAGTGAGACTCCCACAGGGTTCAGTGTTAATCAGTGACACTCCCACAGGGTTCATTGTTAATCAGTGAGACTCCCATAGGGTTCAGTCTAAATCAGTGAGACTCCCATAGGGTTCAGTGTTAATCAGTGAGACTCCCACAGGGTTCAGTGTTAATCAGTGAGACACCCACAGGGTTCTGTGTTAATCAGTGAGACTCCCATAGGGTTCAGTGTTAATCAGTGAGACTCCCACAGGGTTCAGTGTTAATCAGTGAGACTCCCACAGGGTTCAGTGTTAATCAGTGAGACTCCCATAGGGTTCAGTGTTAATCAGTGAGACTCCCACAGGGTTCAGTGTTAATCAGTGAGACTCGCATAGGGTTCAGTGTTAATCAGTGAGACACGCACAGGGTTCAGTGTTAATCAGCGAGATTCCCATAGGGTTCAGTGTTAATCAGTGAGATTCCCACAGGGTTCAGTGTTAATCAGTGAGACTCCCATAGGGTTCAGTATTAATCGGTGAGACTCCCATAGGGTTCAGTGTTAATCAGTGAGACTCCCATAGGGTTCAGTGTTAATCAGTGAGACTCCCACAGGGTTCAGTGTTAATCAGTGAGACTCCCACAGGGTTCAGTGTTAATCAGTGAGACTCCCATAGGGTTCAGTGTTAATCAGTGAGACTCCCACAGGGTTCAGTGTTAATCAGTGAGACTCGCATAGGGTTCAGTGTTAATCAGCGAGATTCCCATATGGTTCAGTGTTAATCAGTGAGATTCCCACAGGGTTCAGTGTTAATCAGTGAGACTCCCATAGGGTTCAGTATTAATTGGTGAGACTCCCATAGGGTTCAATGTTAATCAGTGAGACTCCCATAGGGCTCAGTGTTAATCAGTGAGACTCCCACAGGGTTCAGTGTTCATCAGTGAGACTCCCATAGGGTTCAGTGTTAATCAGTGAGACTCCCATAGGGTTCAGTGTTAATCAGTGAGACTCCCACAGGGTTCAGTGTTAATCAGTGAGACTCGCATAGGGTTTAGTGTTAATCAGTGAGACACGCACAGGGTTCAGTGTTAATCAGCGAGATTCCCATAGGGTTCAGTGTTAATCAGTGAGATTCCCACAGGGTTCAGTGTTAATCAGTGAGACTCCCATAGGGTTCAGTATTAATCGGTGAGACTCCCATAGGGTTCAGTGTTAATCAGTGAGACTCCCATAGGGTTCAGTGTTAATCAGTGAGACTCCCACAGGGTTCAGTGTTAATCAGTGAGACTCCCACAGGGTTCAGTGTTAATCAGTGAGACTCCCATAGGGTTCAGTGTTAATCAGTGAGACTCCCACAGGGTTCAGTGTTAATCAGTGAGACTCGCATAGGGTTCAGTGTTAATCAGTGAGACACGCACAGGGTTCAGTGTTAATCAGCGAGATTCCCATAGGGTTCAGTGTTAATCAGTGAGATTCCCACAGCGTTCAGTGTTAATCAGTGAGACTCCCATAGGGTTCAGTATTAATTGGTGAGACTCCCATAGGGTTCAGTGTTAATCAGTGAGACTCCCATAGGGTTAAGTGTTAATCAGTGAGACTCCCACAGGGTTCAGTGTTCATCAGTGAGACTCCCATAGGGTTCAGTGTTAATCAGTGAGACTCCCATAGGGTTCAGTGTTAATCAGTGAGACTCCCACAGGGTTCAGTGTTCATCAGTGAGACTCCCACAGGGTTCAGTGTTAATCAGTGAGACAACCACAGGGTTCTGTGTTAATCAGTGAGACTCCCATAGGGTTCAGTTTTAATCAGTGAGACTCCCACAGGGTTCAGTGTTAATCAGTGAGACTCCCATAGGGTCCAGTGTTAATCAGTGAGACTCTCACAGGGTGCAGTGTTAATCATTGAGACTCCCATAGGGTTCAGTGTTAATCAGTGAGACTCCCACAGGGTTCAGTGTTAATCAGCGAGATTCCCATAGGGTTCAGTGTTAATCAGTGAGACTCCCACAGGGTTCAGTGTTAATCAGTGAGGCTCCCATTGGGTCAGTATTAATCGGTGAGACTCCCATAGGGTTCAGTGTTAATCAGTGAGACTCCCATAGGGTTCATTGTTAATCAGTGAGACTACCACAGGGTTCAGTGTTAATCAGTGAAATTCCCACAGGGTTCAGTGTTAATCAGTGAGACTCCCACAGGGTTCAGTGTTAATCAGTGAGACTCCCATAGGGTTCAGTGTTAATCAGTGAGACTCCCACAGGGTTCAGTGTTTATCAGTGAGACTCCCATAGGGTTCAGTGTTAATCAGTGAGACTCCCATAGGGTTCAGTGTTAATCAGTGAGACTCCCACAGGGTTCAGTGTTAATCAGTAAGACTCCCACAGGGTCCAGTGTTAATCAGTGAGACTCCCACAGGGTTCAGTGTTAATCAGTGAGACTCCCACAGGGCCCAGTTTTAATCAGTGAGACTCCCATAGGGTTCGGTGTTAATCAATGAGACTCCCATAGGGTTCAGTGTTAATCAGTGAGACTCCCATAGGGTTCGGTGTTAATCAGTGAGACTCCCTTAGGGTTCAGTGTTAATCAGTCAGACTCCCATAGGGTTCAGTGTTAATCAGTGAGACTCCCACAGGGTTCATGTGTTAATCAGTGAGACTCCCATAGGGTTCGGTGTTAATCAGTGAGACTCCCACAGGGTTCAGTGTTAATCAGTGAGACTCGCATAGGGTTCAGTGTTAATCAGCGAGATTCCCATAGGGTTCAGTGTTAATCAGTGAGATTCCCACAGGGTTCAGTGTTAATCAGTGAGACTCCCATAGGGTTCAGTATTAATTGGTGAGACTCCCATAGGGTTCAGTGTTAATCAGTGAGACTCCCATAGGGTTCAGTGTTAATCAGTGAGACTCCCATAGGGTTCAGTGTTAATCAGTGAGACTCCCATAGGGTTCAGTGTTAATCAGTGAGACTCCCATAGGGTTCAGTGTTCATCAGTGAGACTCGCATAGGGTTCAGTGTTAATCAGCGAGATTCCCATAGGGTTCAGTGTTAATCAGTGAGATTCCCACAGGGTTCAGTGTTAATCAGTGAGACTCCCATAGGGTTCAGTATTAATTGGTGAGACTCCCATAGGGTTCAGTGTTAATCAGTGAGACTCCCATAGGGTTCAGTGTTAATCAGTGAGACTCCCATAGGGTTCAGTGTTAATCAGTGAGACTCCCATAGGGTTCAGTGTTAATCAGTGAGACTCCCACAGGGTTCAGTGTTCATCAGTGAGACTTCCATAGGGTTCAGTGTTAATCAGTGAGACTCCCATAGGGTTCAGTGTTAATCAGTGAGACTCCCACAGGGTTCAGTGTTAATCACTGAGACTCGCATAGGGTTTAGTGTTAATCAGTGAGACACGCACAGGGTTCAGTGTTAATCAGTGAGACTCCCATAGGGTTCAGTATTAATCGGTGAGACTCCCATAGGGTTCAGTGTTAATCAGTGAGACTCCCATAGGGTTCAGTGTTAATCAGTGAGACTCCCACAGGGTTCAGTCTAAATCAGTGAGACTCCCATAGGGTTCAGTGTTAATCAGTGAGACTCCCACAGGGTTCAGTGTTAATCAGTGAGACACCCACAGGGTTCTGTGTTAATCAGTGAGACTCCCATAGGGTTCAGTGTTAATCAGTGAGACTCCCACAGGGTTCAGTGTTAATCAGTGAGACTCCCACAGGGTTCAGTGTTAATCAGTGAGACTCCCATAGGGTTCAGTGTTAATCAGTGAGACTCCCACAGGGTTCAGTGTTAATCAGTGAGACTCGCATAGGGTTCAGTGTTAATCAGTGAGACACGCACAGGGTTCAGTGTTAATCAGCGAGATTCCCATAGGGTTCAGTGTTAATCAGTGAGATTCCCGCAGGGTTCAGTGTTAATCAGTGAGACTCCCATAGGGTTCAGTATTAATCGGTGAGACTCCCATAGGGTTCAGTGTTAATCAGTGAGACTCCCATAGGGTTCAGTGTTAATCAGTGAGACTCCCACAGGGTTCAGTGTTAATCAGTGAGACTCCCACAGGGTTCAGTGTTAATCAGTGAGACTCCCATAGGGTTCAGTGTTAATCAGTGAGACTCCCACAGGGTTCAGTGTTAATCAGTGAGACTCGCATAGGGTTCAGTGTTAATCAGCGAGATTCCCATAGGGTTCAGTGTTAATCAGTGAGATTCCCACAGGGTTCAGTGTTAATCAGTGAGACTCCCATAGGGTTCAGTATTAATTGGTGAGACTCCCATAGGGTTCAGTGTTAATCAGTGAGACTCCCATAGGGTTCAGTGTTAATCAGTGAGACTCCCACAGGGTTCAGTGTTCATCAGTGAGACTCCCATAGGGTTCAGTGTTAATCAGTGAGACTCCCATAGGGTTCAGTGTTAATCAGTGAGACTCCCACAGGGTTCAGTGTTAATCAGTGAGACTCGCATAGGGTTTAGTGTTAATCAGTGAGACACGCACAGGGTTCAGTGTTAATCAGCGAGATTCCCATAGGGTGCAGTGTTAATCAGTGAGATTCCCACAGGGTTCAGTGTTAATCAGTGATACTCCCATAGGGTTCAGTATTAATCGGTGAGACTCCCATAGGGTTCAGTGTTAATCAGTGAGACTCCCATAGGGTTCAGTGTTAATCAGCGAGATTCCCATAGGGTTCAGTGTTAATCAGTGAGATTCCCACAGGGTTCAGTGTTAATCAGTGAGACTCCCATAGGGTTCAGTATTAATTGGTGAGACTCCCATAGGGTTCAGTGTTAATCAGTGAGACTCCCATAGGGTTCAGTGTTAATCAGTGAGACTCCCACAGGGTTCAGTGTTCATCAGTGAGACTTCCATAGGGTTCAGTGTTAATCAGTGAGACTCCCATAGGGTTCAGTGTTAATCAGTGAGACTCCCACAGGGTTCAGTGTTAATCACTGAGACTCGCATAGGGTTTAGTGTTAATCAGTGAGACACGCACAGGGTTCAGTGTTAATCAGCAAGATTCCCATAGGGTTCAGTTTTAATCAGTGAGATTCCCACAGGGTTCAGTGTTAATCAGTGAGACTCCCATAGGGTTCAGTATTAATCGGTGAGACTCCCATAGGGTTCAGTGTTAATCAGTGAGACTCCCATAGGGTTCAGTGTTAATCAGTGA
Source organism: Petromyzon marinus (assembly GCF_048934315.1). Classification (NCBI taxonomy): domain Eukaryota; kingdom Metazoa; phylum Chordata; class Hyperoartia; order Petromyzontiformes; family Petromyzontidae; genus Petromyzon; species Petromyzon marinus. Next base: position 1,877,228 of record NW_027423612.1, read on the forward strand.
GACTCCCACAGGGTTCAGTCTAAATCAGTGAGACTCCCATAGGGTTCAGTGTTAATCAGTGAGACTCCCACAGGGTTCAGTGTTAATCAGTGAGACACCCACAGGGTTCTGTGTTAATCAGTGAGACTCCCATAGGGTTCAGTGTTAATCAGTGAGACTCCCACAGGGTTCAGTGTTAATCAGTGAGACTCCCACAGGGTTCAGTGTTAATCAGTGAGACTCCCATAGGGTTCAGTGTTAATCAGTGAGACTCCCACAGGGTTCAGTGTTAATCAGTGAGACTCGCATAGGGTTCAGTGTTAATCAGTGAGACACGCACAGGGTTCAGTGTTAATCAGCGAGATTCCCATAGGGTTCAGTGTTAATCAGTGAGATTCCCGCAGGGTTCAGTGTTAATCAGTGAGACTCCCATAGGGTTCAGTATTAATCGGTGAGACTCCCATAGGGTTCAGTGTTAATCAGTGAGACTCCCATAGGGTTCAGTGTTAATCAGTGAGACTCCCACAGGGTTCAGTGTTAATCAGTGAGACTCCCACAGGGTTCAGTGTTAATCAGTGAGACTCCCATAGGGTTCAGTGTTAATCAGTGAGACTCCCACAGGGTTCAGTGTTAATCAGTGAGACTCGCATAGGGTTCAGTGTTAATCAGCGAGATTCCCATAGGGTTCAGTGTTAATCAGTGAGATTCCCACAGGGTTCAGTGTTAATCAGTGAGACTCCCATAGGGTTCAGTATTAATTGGTGAGACTCCCATAGGGTTCAGTGTTAATCAGTGAGACTCCCATAGGGTTCAGTGTTAATCAGTGAGACTCCCACAGGGTTCAGTGTTCATCAGTGAGACTCCCATAGGGTTCAGTGTTAATCAGTGAGACTCCCATAGGGTTCAGTGTTAATCAGTGAGACTCCCACAGGGTTCAGTGTTAATCAGTGAGACTCGCATAGGGTTTAGTGTTAATCAGTGAGACACGCACAGGGTTCAGTGTTAATCAGCGAGATTCCCATAGGGTGCAGTGTTAATCAGTGAGATTCCCACAGGGTTCAGTGTTAATCAGTGATACTCCCATAGGGTTCAGTATTAATCGGTGAGACTCCCATAGGGTTCAGTGTTAATCAGTGAGACTCCCATAGGGTTCAGTGTTAATCAGTGAGACTCCCACAGGGTTCAGTGTTAATCAGTGAGACTCCCACAGGGTTCAGTGTTAATCAGTGAGACTCCCATAGGGTTCAGTGTTAATCAGTGAGATTCCCACAGGGTTCAGTGTTAATCAGTGAGACTCGCATAGGGTTCAGTGTTAATCAGTGAGACACGCACAGGGTTCAGTGTTAATCAGCGAGATTCCCATAGGGTTCAGTGTTAGTCAGTGAGATTCCCACAGGGTTCAGTGTTAATCAGTGAGACTCCCATAGGGTTCAGTATTAATTGGTGAGACTCCCATAGGGTTCAGTGTTAATCAGTGAGATTCCCACAGGGTTCAGTGTTAATCAGTGAGACTCCCATAGGGTTCAGTATTAATCGGTGAGACTCCCATAGGGTTCAGTGTTAATCAGTGAGACTCCCATAGGGTTCAGTGTTAATCAGTGAGACTCCCACAGGGTTCAGTGTTAATCAGTGAGACTCGCATAGGGTTTAGTGTTAATCAGTGAGACACGCACAGGGTTCAGTGTTAATCAGCGAGATTCCCATAGGGTTCAGTGTTAATCAGTGAGATTCCCACAGGGTTCAGTGTTAATCAGTGATACTCCCATAGGGTTCAGTATTAATCGGTGAGACTCCCATAGGGTTCAGTGTTAATCAGTGAGACTCCCATAGGGTTCAGTGTTAATCAGTGAGACTCCCACAGGGTTCAGTGTTAATCAGTGAGACTCCCACAGGGTTCAGTGTTAATCAGTGAGACTCCCATAGGGTTCAGTGTTAATCAGTGAGAGTCCCACAGGGTTCAGTGTTAATCAGTGAGACTCGCATAGGATTCAGTGTTAATCAGTGAGACACGCACAGGGTTCAGTGTTAATCAGCGAGATTCCCATAGGGTTCAGTGTTAGTCAGTGAGATTCCCACAGGGTTCAGTGTTAATCAGTGAGACTCCCATAGGGTTCAGTATTAATTGGTGAGACTCCCATAGGGTTCAGTGTTAATCAGTGAGATTCCCACAGGGTTCAGTGTTAATCAGTGAGACTCCCATAGGGTTCAGTATTAATCAGTGAGACTCCCATAGGGTTCAGTGTTAATCAGTGAGACTCCCATAGGGTTCAGTGTTAATCAGTGAGACTCCCACAGGGCCCAGTGTTAATCAGTGAGACTCCCATAGGGTTCGGTGTTAATCAATGAGACTCCCATAGGGTTCAGTGTTAATCAGTGAGACTCCCACAGGGTTCAGTGTTAATCAGTGAGACTCGCATAGGGTTCAGTGTTAATCAGTGAGACACGCACAGGGTTCAGTGTTAATCAGCGAGATTCCCATAGGGTTCAGTGTTAGTCAGTGAGATTCCCACAGGGTTCAGTGTTAATCAGTGAGACTCCCATAGGGTTCACTATTAATTGGTGAGACTCCCATAGGGTTCAGTGTTAATCAGTGAGATTCCCACAGGGTTCAGTGTTAATCAGTGAGACTCCCATAGGGTTCAGTATTAATCAGCGAGATTCCCATAGGGTTCAGTGTTAATCAGTGAGATTCCCACAGGGTTCAGTGTTAATCAGTGAGACTCCCATAGGGTTCAGTATTAATTGGTGAGACTCCCATAGGGTTCAGTGTTAATCAGTGAGACTCCCATAGGGTTCAGTGTTAATCAGTGAGACTCCCACAGGGTTCAGTGTTCATCAGTGAGACTCCCATAGGGTTCAGTGTTAATCAGTGAGACTCCCATAGGGTTCAGTGTTAATCAGTGAGACTCCCACAGGGTTCAGTGTTAATCAGTGAGACTCGCATAGGGTTTAGTGTTAATCAGTGAGACACGCACAGGGTTCAGTGTTAATCAGCGAGATTCCCATAGGGTTCAGTGTTAATCAGTGAGATTCCCACAGGGTTCAGTGTTAATCAGTGATACTCCCATAGGGTTCAGTATTAATCGGTGAGACTCCCATAGGGTTCAGTGTTAATCAGTGAGACTCCCATAGGGTTCAGTGTTAATCAGTGAGACTCCCACAGGGTTCAGTGTTAATCAGTGAGACTCCCACAGGGTTCAGTGTTAATCAGTGAGACTCCCATAGGGTTCAGTGTTAATCAGTGAGATTCCCACAGGGTTCAGTGTTAATCAGTGAGACTCGCATAGGGTTCAGTGTTAATCAGTGAGACACGCACAGGGTTCAGTGTTAATTAGCGAGATTCCCATAGGGTTCAGTGTTAGTCAGTGAGATTCCCACAGGGTTCAGTGTTAATCAGTGAGACTCCCATAGGGTTCAGTATTAATTGGTGAGACTCCCATAGGGTTCAGTGTTAATCAGTGAGATTCCCACAGGGTTCAGTGTTAATCAGTGAGACTCCCATAGGGTTCAGTATTAATCGGTGAGACTCCCATAGGGTTCAGTGTTAATCAGTGAGACTCCCATAGGGTTCAGTGTTAATCAGTGAGACTCCCACAGGGTTCAGTGTTAATCAGTGAGACTCGCATAGGGTTTAGTGTTAATCAATGAGACTCCCATAGGGTTCAGTGTTAATCAGTGAGACTCCCACAGGGTTCAGTGTTAATCAGTGAGACTCGCATAGGGTTCAGTGTTAATCAGTGAGACACGCACAGGGTTCAGTGTTAATCAGCGAGATTCCCATAGGGTTCAGTGTTAGTCAGTGAGATACCCACAGGGTTCAGTGTTAATCAGTGAGACTCCCATAGGGTTCAGTATTAATTGGTGAGACTCCCATAGGGTTCAGTGTTAATCAGTGAGATTCCCACAGGGTTCAGTGTTAATCAGTGAGACTCCCATAGGGTTCAGTATTAATCAGCGAGATTCCCATAGGGTTCAGTGTTAATCAGTGAGATTCCCACAGGGTTCAGTGTTAATCAGTGAGACTCCCATAGGGTTCAGTATTAATTGGTGAGACTCCCATAGGGTTCAGTGTTAATCAGTGAGACTCCCATAGGGTTCAGTGTTAATCAGTGAGACTCCCACAGGGTTCAGTGTTCATCAGTGAGACTCCCATAGGGTTCAGTGTTAATCAGTGAGACTCCCATAGGGTTCAGTGTTAATCAGTGAGACTCCCACAGGGTTCAGTGTTAATCAGTGAGACTCGCATAGGGTTTAGTGTTAATCAGTGAGACACGCACAGGGTTCAGTGTTAATCAGCGAGATTCCCATAGGGTTCAGTGTTAATCAGTGAGATTCCCACAGGGTTCAGTGTTAATCAGTGATACTCCCATAGGGTTCAGTATTAATCGGTGAGACTCCCATAGGGTTCAGTGTTAATCAGTGAGACTCCCATAGGGTTCAGTGTTAATCAGTGAGACTCCCACAGGGTTCAGTGTTAATCAGTGAGACTCCCACAGGGTTCAGTGTTAATCAGTGAGACTCCCATAGGGTTCAGTGTTAATCAGTGAGACTCGCATAGGGTTCAGTGTTAATCAGTGAGACACGCACAGGGTTCAGTGTTAATTAGCGAGATTCCCATAGGGTTCAGTGTTAGTCAGTGAGATTCCCACAGGGTTCAGTGTTAATCAGTGAGACTCCCATAGGGTTCAGTATTAATTGGTGAGACTCCCATAGGGTTCAGTGTTAATCAGTGAGATTCCCACAGGGTTCAGTGTTAATCAGTGAGACTCCCATAGGGTTCAGTATTAATCGGTGAGACTCCCATAGGGTTCAGTGTTAATCAGTGAGACTCCCATAAGGTTCAGTGTTAATCAGTGAGACTCCCACAGGGTTCAGTGTTAATCAGTGAGACTCGCATAGGGTTTAGTGTTAATCAGTGAGACTCCCACAGGGTTCAGTGTTAATCAGTGAGACTCCCATAGGGTTCAGTGTTAATCAGTGAGACTCGCATAGGGTTCAGTGTTAATCAGTGAGACACGCACAGGGTTCAGTGTTAATTAGCGAGATTCCCATAGGGTTCAGTGTTAGTCAGTGAGATTCCCACAGGGTTCAGTGTTAATCAGTGAGACTCCCATAGGGTTCAGTATTAATTGGTGAGACTCCCATAGGGTTCAGTGTTAATCAGTGAGATTCCCACAGGGTTCAGTGTTAATCAGTGAGACTCCCATAGGGTTCAGTATTAATCGGTGAGACTCCCATAGGGTTCAGTGTTAATCAGTGAGACTCCCATAGGGTTCAGTGTTAATCAGTGAGACTCCCACAGGGTTCAGTGTTAATCAGTGAGACTCGCATAGGGTTTAGTGTTAATCAATGAGACTCCCATAGGGTTCAGTGTTAATCAGTGAGACTCCCACAGGGTTCAGTGTTAATCAGTGAGACTCGCATAGGGTTCAGTGTTAATCAGTGAGACACGCACAGGGTTCAGTGTTAATCAGCGAGATTCCCATAGGGTTCAGTGTTAGTCAGTGAGATTCCCACAGGGTTCAGTGTTAATCAGTGAGACTCCCATAGGGTTCAGTATTAATTGGTGAGACTCCCATAGGGTTCAGTGTTAATCATTGAGATTCCCACAGGGTTCAGTGTTAATCAGTGAGACTCCCATAGGGTTCAGTATTAATCGGTGAGACTCCCATAGGGTTCAGTGTTAATCAGTGAGACTCCCACAGGGTTCAGTGTTAATCAGTGAGACTCCCACAGGGCCCAGTGTTAATCAGTGAGACTCCCATAGGGTTCGGTGTTAATCAATGAGACTCCCATAGGGTTCAGTGTTAATCAGTGAGACTCCCATAGGGTTCGGTGTTAATCAGTGAGACTCCCTTAGGGTTCAATGTTAATCAGTCAGACTCCCATAGGGTTCAGTGTTAATCAGTGAGACTCCCACAGGGTTCATGTGTTAATCAGTGAGACTCCCATAGGGTTCGGTGATAATCAGTGAGACTCCCACAGGGTTCAGTGTTAATCAGTGAGACTCGCATAGGGTTCAGTGTTAATCAGCGAGATTCCCATAGGGTTCAGTGTTAATCAGTGAGATTCCCACAGGGTTCAGTGTTAATCAGTGAGACTCCCATAGGGTTCAGTATTAATTGGTGAGACTCCCATAGGGTTCAGTGTTAATCAGTGAGACTCCCATAGGGTTCAGTGTTAATCAGTGAGACTCCCACAGGGTTCAGTGTTAATCAGTGAGACTCGCATAGGGTTTAGTGTTAATCAGTGAGACTCCCATAGGGTTCAGTATTAATTGGTGAGACTCCCATAGGGTTCAGTGTTAATCAGTGAGATTCCCACAGGGTTCAGTGTTAATCAGTGAGACTCCCATAGGGTTCCGTATTAATCGGTGAGACTCCCATAGGGTTCAGTGTTAATCAGTGAGACTCCCATAGGGTTCAGTGTTAATCAGTGAGACTCCCACAGGGTTCAGTCTAAATCAGTGAGACTCCCATAGGGTTCAGTGTTAATCAGTGAGACTCCCACAGGGTTCAGTGTTAATCAGTGAGACACGCACAGGGTTCTGTGTTAATCAGTGAGACTCCCATAGGTTCAGTGTTAATCAGTGAGACTCCCATAGGGTTCAGTGTTAATCAGTGAGACTCCCACAGGGTTCAGTGTTAATCAGTGAGACTCCCACAGGGTTCAGTGTTAATCAGTGAGACTCCCATAGGGTTCAGTGTTAATCAGTGAGACTCCCACAGGGTTCAGTGTTAATCAGTGAGACTCGCATAGGGTTCAGTGTTAATCAGTGAGACACGCACAGGGTTCAGTGTTAATCAGCGAGATTCCCATAGGGTTCAGTGTTAATCAGTGAGATTCCCGCAGGGTTCAGTGTTAATCAGTGAGACTCCCATAGGGTTCAGTATTAATCAGTGAGATTCCCGCAGGGTTCAGTGTTAATCAGTGAGACTCCCATAGGGTTCAGTATTAATCGGTGAGACTCCCATAGGGTTCAGTGTTAATCAGTGAGACTCCCATAGGGTTCAGTGTTAATCAGTGAGACTCCCACAGGGTTCAGTGTTAATCAGTGAGACTCCCACAGGGTTCAGTGTTAATCAGTGAGACTCCCATAGGGTTCAGTGTTAATCAGTGAGACTCCCACAGGGTTCAGTGTTAATCAGTGAGACTCGCATAGGGTTCAGTGTTAATCAGCGAGATTCCCATAGGGTTCAGTGTTAATCAGTGAGATTCCCACAGGGTTCAGTGTTAATCAGTGAGACTCCCATAGGGTTCAGTATTAATCGGTGAGACTCCCATAGGGTTCAGTGTTAATCAGTGAGACTCCCATAGGGTTCAGTGTTAATCAGTGAGACTCCCACAGGGTTCAGTCTAAATCAGTGAGACTCCCATAGGGTTCAGTGTTAATCAGTGAGACTCCCACAGGGTTCAGTGTTAATCAGTGAGACACCCACAGGGTTCTGTGTTAATCAGTGAGACTCCCATAGGGTTCAGTGTTAATCAGTGAGACTCCCACAGGGTTCAGTGTTAATCAGTGAGACTCCCACAGGGTTCAGTGTTAATCAGTGAGACTCCCATAGGGTTCAGTGTTAATCAGTGAGACTCCCACAGGGTTCAGTGTTAATCAGTCAGACTCGCATAGGGTTCAGTGTTAATCAGTGAGACACGCACAGGGTTCAGTGTTAATCAGCGAGATTCCCATAGGGTTCATTGTTAATCAGTGAGATTCCCGCAGGGTTCAGTGTTAATCAGTGAGACTCCCATAGGGTTCAGTATTAATCAGTGAGATTCCCACAGGGTTCAGTGTTAATCAGTGAGACTCCCATAGGGTTCAGTATTAATCGGTGAAACTCCCATAGGGTTCAGTGTTAATCAGTGAGACTCCCATAGGGTTCAGTGTTAATCAGTGAGACTCCCACAGGGTTCAGTGTTAATCAGTGAGACTCCCACAGGGTTCAGTGTTAATCCATGAGACTCCCATAGGGTTCAGTGTTAATCAGTGAGACTCCCACAGGGTTCAGTGTTAATCAGTGCGACTCGCATAGGGTTCAGTGTTAATCAGCGAGATTCCCATAGGGTTCAGTGTTAATCAGTGAGATTCCCACAGGGTTCAGTGTTAATCAGTGAGACTCCCATAGGGTTCAGTTTTAATTGGTGAGACTCCCATAGGGTTCAGTGTTAATCAGTGAGACTCCCATAGGGTTCAGTGTTAATCAGTGAGACTCCCACAGGGTTCAGTGTTCATCAGTGAGACTCCCATAGGGTTCAGTGTTAATCAGTGAGACTCCCATAGGGTTCAGTGTTAATCAGTGAGACTCCCACAGGGTTCAGTGTTAATCAGTGAGACTCCCACAGGGTTCAGTGTTAATCAGTGAGACTCCCATAGGGTTCAGTGTTAATCAGTGAGACTCCTACAGGGTTCAGTGTTAATCAGTGAGACTCGCATAGGATTCAGTGTTAATCAGTGAGACACGCACAGGGTTCAGTGTTAATCAGCGAGATTCCCATAGGGTTCAGTGTTAGTCAGTGAGATTCCCACAGGGTTCAGTGTTAATCAGTGAGACTCCCATAGGGTTCAGTATTAATTGGTGAGACTCCCATAGGGTTCAGTGTTAATCAGTGAGATTCCCACAGGGTTCAGTGTTAATCAGTGAGACTCCCATAGGGTTCAGTATTAATCAGTGAGACTCCCATAGGGTTCAGTGTTAATCAGTGAGACTCCCATAGGGTTCAGTGTTAATCAGTGAGACTCCCACATGGCCCAGTGTTAATCAGTGAGACTCCCATAGGGTTCGGTGTTAATCAATGAGACTCCCATAGGGTTCAGTGTTAATCAGTGAGACTCCCACAGGGTTCAGTGTTAATCAGTGAGACTCGCATAGGGTTCAGTGTTAATCAGTGAGACATGCACAGGGTTCAGTGTTAATCAGCGAGATTCCCATAGGGTTCAGCGTTAGTCAGTGAGATTCCCACAGGGTTCAGTGTTAATCAGTGAGACTCCCATAGGGTTCAGTATTAATTGGTGAGACTCCCATAGGGTTCAATGTTAATCAGTGAGATTCCCACAGGGTTCAGTGTTAATCAGTGAGACTCCCATAGGGTTCAGTATTAATCAGCGAGATTCCCATAGGGTTCAGTGTTAATCAGTGAGATTCCCACAGGGTTCAGTGTTAATCAGTGAGACTCCCATAGGGTTCAGTATTAATTGGTGAGACTCCCATAGGGTTCAGTGTTAATCAGTGAGACTCCCATAGGGTTCAGTGTTAATCAGTGAGACTCCCACAGGGTTCAGTGTTCATCAGTGAGACTCCCATAGGGTTCAGTGTTAATCAGTGAGACTCCCATAGGGTTCAGTGTTAATCAGTGAGACTCCCACAGGGTTCAGTGTTAATCAGTGAGACTCGCATAGGGTTTAGTGTTAATCAGTGAGACACGCACAGGGTTCAGTGTTAATCAGCGAGATTCCCATAGGGTTCAGTGTTAATCAGTGAGATTCCCACAGGGTTCAGTGTTAATCAGTGATACTCCCATAGGGTTCAGTATTAATCGGTGAGACTCCCCTAGGGTTCAGTGTTAATCAGTGAGACTCCCATAGGGTTCAGTGTTAATCAGTGAGACTCCCACAGGGTTCAGTGTTAATCAGTGAGACTCGCATAGGGTTCAGTGTTAATCAGTGAGACACGCACAGGGTTCAGTGTTAATCAGCGAGATTCCCATAGGGTTCAGTGTTAGTCAGTGAGATTCCCACAGGGTTCAGTGTTAATCAGTGAGACTCCCATAGGGTTCAGTATTAATTGGTGAGACTCCCATAGGGTTCAGTGTTAATCAGTGAGATTCCCACAGGGTTCAGTGTTAATCAGTGAGACTCCCATAGGGTTCAGTATTAATCGGTGAGACTCCCATAGGGTTCAGTGTTAATCAGTGAGACTCCCACAGGGTTCAGTGTTAATCAGTGAGACTCCCACAGGGCCCAGTGTTAATCAGTGAGACTCCCATAGGGTTCGGTGTTAATCAATGAGACTCCCATAGGGTTCAGTGTTAATCAGTGAGACTCCCATAGGGTTCGGTGTTAATCAGTGAGACTCCCTTAGGGTTCAGTGTTAATCAGTCAGACTCCCATAGGGTTCAGTGTTAATCAGTGAGACTCCCACAGGGTTCATGTGTTAATCAGTGAGACTCCCATAGGGTTCGGTGATAATCAGTGAGACTCCCACAGGGTTCAGTGTTAATCAGTGAGACTCGCATAGGGTTCAGTGTTAATCAGCGAGATTCCCATAGGGTTCAGTGTTAATCAGTGAGATTCCCACAGGGTTCAGTGTTAATCAGTGAGACTCCCATAGGGTTCAGTATTAATCGGTGAGACTCCCATAGGGTTCAGTGTTAATCAGTGAGACTCCCATAGGGTTCAGTGTTAATCAGTGAGACTCCCACAGGGTTCAGTCTAAATCAGTGAGACTCCCATAGGGTTCAGTGTTAATCAGTGAGACTCCCACAGGGTTCAGTGTTAATCAGTGAGACACGCACAGGGTTCTGTGTTAATCAGTGAGACTCCCATAGGTTCAGTGTTAATCAGTGAGACTCCCATAGGGTTCAGTGTTAATCAGTGAGACTCCCACAGGGTTCAGTGTTAATCAGTGAGACTCCCACAGGGTTCAGTGTTAATCAGTGAGACTCCCATAGGGTTCAGTGTTAATCAGTGAGACTCCCACAGGGTTCAGTGTTAATCAGTGAGACTCGCATAGGGTTCAGTGTTAATCAGTGAGACACGCACAGGGTTCAGTGTTAATCAGCGAGATTCCCATAGGGTTCAGTGTTAATCAGTGAGATTCCCGCAGGGTTCAGTGTTAATCAGTGAGACTCCCATAGGGTTCAGTATTAATCAGTGAGATTCCCGCAGGGTTCAGTGTTAATCAGTGAGACTCCCATAGGGTTCAGTATTAATCGGTGAGACTCCCATAGGGTTCAGTGTTAATCAGTGAGACTCCCATAGGGTTCAGTGTTAATCAGTGAGACTCCCACAGGGTTCAGTGTTAATCAGTGAGACTCCCACAGGGTTCAGTGTTAATCAGTGAGACTCCCATAGGGTTCAGTGTTAATCAGTGAGACTCCCACAGGGTTCAGTGTTAATCAGTGAGACTCGCATAGGGTTCAGTGTTAATCAGCGAGATTCCCATAGGGTTCAGTGTTAATCAGTGAGATTCCCACAGGGTTCAGTGTTAATCAGTGAGACTCCCATAGGGTTCAGTATTAATTGGTGAGACTCCCATAGGGTTCAGTGTTAATCAGTGAGACTCCCATAGGGTTCAGTGTTAATCAGTGAGACTCCCACAGGGTTCAGTCTAAATCAGTGAGACTCCCATAGGGTTCAGTGTTAATCAGTGAGACTCCCACAGGGTTCAGTGTTAATCAGTGAGACACCCACAGGGTTCTGTGTTAATCAGTGAGACTCCCATAGGGTTCAGTGTTAATCAGTGAGACTCCCACAGGGTTCAGTGTTAATCAGTGAGACTCCCACAGGGTTCAGTGTTAATCAGTGAGACTCCCATAGGGTTCAGTGTTAATCAGTGAGACTCCCACAGGGTTCAGTGTTAATCAGTGAGACTCGCATAGGGTTCAGTGTTAATCAGTGAGACACGCACAGGGTTCAGTGTTAATCAGCGAGATTCCCATAGGGTTCATTGTTAATCAGTGAGATTCCCGCAGGGTTCAGTGTTAATCAGTGAGACTCCCATAGGGTTCAGTATTAATCAGTGAGATTCCCACAGGGTTCAGTGTTAATCAGTGAGACTCCCATAGGGTTCAGTATTAATCGGTGAAACTCCCATAGGGTTCAGTGTTAATCAGTGAGACTCCCATAGGGTTCAGTGTTAATCAGTGAGACTCCCACAGGGTTCAGTGTTAATCAGTGAGACTCCCACAGGGTTCAGTGTTAATCCATGAGACTCCCATAGGGTTCAGTGTTAATCAGTGAGACTCCCACAGGGTTCAGTGTTAATCAGTGCGACTCGCATAGGGTTCAGTGTTAATCAGCGAGATTCCCATAGGGTTCAGTGTTAATCAGTGAGATTCCCACAGGGTTCAGTGTTAATCAGTGAGACTCCCATAGGGTTCAGTTTTAATTGGTGAGACTCCCATAGGGTTCAGTGTTAATCAGTGAGACTCCCATAGGGTTCAGTGTTAATCAGTGAGACTCCCACAGGGTTCAGTGTTCATCAGTGAGACTCCCATAGGGTTCAGTGTTAATCAGTGAGACTCCCATAGGGTTCAGTGTTAATCAGTGAGACTCCCACAGGGTTCAGTGTTAATCAGTGAGACTCCCACAGGGTTCAGTGTTAATCAGTGAGACTCCCATAGGGTTCAGTGTTAATCAGTGAGACTCCTACAGGGTTCAGTGTTAATCAGTGAGACTCGCATAGGATTCAGTGTTAATCAGTGAGACACGCACAGGGTTCAGTGTTAATCAGCGAGATTCCCATAGGGTTCAGTGTTAGTCAGTGAGATTCCCACAGGGTTCAGTGTTAATCAGTGAGACTCCCATAGGGTTCAGTATTAATTGGTGAGACTCCCATAGGGTTCAGTGTTAATCAGTGAGATTCCCACAGGGTTCAGTGTTAATCAGTGAGACTCCCATAGGGTTCAGTATTAATCAGTGAGACTCCCATAGGGTTCAGTGTTAATCAGTGAGACTCCCATAGGGTTCAGTGTTAATCAGTGAGACTCCCACATGGCCCAGTGTTAATCAGTGAGACTCCCATAGGGTTCGGTGTTAATCAATGAGACTCCCATAGGGTTCAGTGTTAATCAGTGAGACTCCCACAGGGTTCAGTGTTAATCAGTGAGACTCGCATAGGGTTCAGTGTTAATCAGTGAGACATGCACAGGGTTCAGTGTTAATCAGCGAGATTCCCATAGGGTTCAGTGTTAGTCAGTGAGATTCCCACAGGGTTCAGTGTTAATCAGTGAGACTCCCATAGGGTTCAGTATTAATTGGTGAGACTCCCATAGGGTTCAGTGTTAATCAGTGAGATTCCCACAGGGTTCAGTGTTAATCAGTGAGACTCCCATAGGGTTCAGTATTAATCAGCGAGATTCCCACAGGGTTCAGTGTTAATCAGTGAGACTCCCATAGGGTTCAGTATTAATCAGCGAGATTCCCATAGGGTTCAGTGTTAATCAGTGAGATTCCCACAGGGTTCAGTGTTAATCAGTGAGACTCCCATAGGGTTCAGTATTAATTGGTGAGACTCCCATAGGGTTCAGTGTTAATCAGTGAGACTCCCATAGGGTTCAGTATTAATTGGTGAGACTCCCATAGGGTTCAGTGTTAATCAGTGAGACTCCCATAGGGTTCAGTGTTAATCAGTGAGACTCCCACAGGGTTCAGTGTTCATCAGTGAGACTCCCATAGGGTTCAGTGTTAATCAGTGAGACTCCCATAGGGTTCAGTGTTAATCAGTGAGACTCCCACAGGGTTCAGTGTTAATCAGTGAGACTCGCATAGGGTTTAGTGTTAATCAGTGAGACACGCACAGGGTTCAGTGTTAATCAGCGAGATTCCCATAGGGTTCAGTGTTAATCAGTGAGACTCCCATAGGGTTCAGTGTTAATCAGTGAGACTCCCACAGGGTTCAGTGTTAATCAGTGAGACTCCCACAGGGTTCAGTGTTAATCAGTGAGACTCCCATAGGGTTCAGTGTTAATCAGTGAGACTCCCACAGGGTTCAGTGTTAATCAGTGAGACTCGCATAGGGTTCAGTGTTAATCAGTGAGACACGCACAGGGTTCAGTGTTAATCAGCGAGATTCCCATAGGGTTCATTGTTAATCAGTGAGATTCCCGCAGGGTTCAGTGTTAATCAGTGAGACTCCCATAGGGTTCAGTATTAATCAGTGAGATTCCCACAGGGTTCAGTGTTAATCAGTGAGACTCCCATAGGGTTCAGTATTAATCGGTGAAACTCCCATAGGGTTCAGTGTTAATCAGTGAGACTCCCATAGGGTTCAGTGTTAATCAGTGAGACTCCCACAGGGTTCAGTGTTAATCAGTGAGACTCCCACAGGGTTCAGTGTTAATCCATGAGACTCCCATAGGGTTCAGTGTTAATCAGTGAGACTCCCACAGGGTTCAGTGTTAATCAGTGCGACTCGCATAGGGTTCAGTGTTAATCAGCGAGATTCCCATAGGGTTCAGTGTTAATCAGTGAGATTCCCACAGGGTTCAGTGTTAATCAGTGAGACTCCCATAGGGTTCAGTTTTAATTGGTGAGACTCCCATAGGGTTCAGTGTTAATCAGTGAGACTCCCATAGGGTTCAGTGTTAATCAGTGAGACTCCCACAGGGTTCAGTGTTCATCAGTGAGACTCCCATAGGGTTCAGTGTTAATCAGTGAGACTCCCATAGGGTTCAGTGTTAATCAGTGAGACTCCCACAGGGTTCAGTGTTAATCAGTGAGACTCCCACAGGGTTCAGTGTTAATCAGTGAGACTCCCATAGGGTTCAGTGTTAATCAGTGAGACTCCTACAGGGTTCAGTGTTAATCAGTGAGACTCGCATAGGATTCAGTGTTAATCAGTGAGACACGCACAGGGTTCAGTGTTAATCAGCGAGATTCCCATAGGGTTCAGTGTTAGTCAGTGAGATTCCCACAGGGTTCAGTGTTAATCAGTGAGACTCCCATAGGGTTCAGTATTAATTGGTGAGACTCCCATAGGGTTCAGTGTTAATCAGTGAGATTCCCACAGGGTTCAGTGTTAATCAGTGAGACTCCCATAGGGTTCAGTATTAATCAGTGAGACTCCCATAGGGTTCAGTGTTAATCAGTGAGACTCCCATAGGGTTCAGTGTTAATCAGTGAGACTCCCACATGGCCCAGTGTTAATCAGTGAGACTCCCATAGGGTTCGGTGTTAATCAATGAGACTCCCATAGGGTTCAGTGTTAATCAGTGAGACTCCCACAGGGTTCAGTGTTAATCAGTGAGACTCGCATAGGGTTCAGTGTTAATCAGTGAGACATGCACAGGGTTCAGTGTTAATCAGCGAGATTCCCATAGGGTTCAGTGTTAGTCAGTGAGATTCCCACAGGGTTCAGTGTTAATCAGTGAGACTCCCATAGGGTTCAGTATTAATTGGTGAGACTCCCATAGGGTTCAGTGTTAATCAGTGAGATTCCCACAGGGTTCAGTGTTAATCAGTGAGACTCCCATAGGGTTCAGTATTAATCAGCGAGATTCCCATAGGGTTCAGTGTTAATCAGTGAGATTCCCACAGGGTTCAGTGTTAATCAGTGAGACTCCCATAGGGTTCAGTATTAATTGGTGAGACTCCCATAGGGTTCAGTGTTAATCAGTGAGACTCCCATAGGGTTCAGTGTTAATCAGTGAGACTCCCACAGGGTTCAGTGTTCATCAGTGAGACTCCCATAGGGTTCAGTGTTAATCAGTGAGACTCCCATAGGGTTCAGTGTTAATCAGTGAGACTCCCACAGGGTTCAGTGTTAATCAGTGAGACTCGCATAGGGTTTAGTGTTAATCAGTGAGACACGCACAGGGTTCAGTGTTAATCAGCGAGATTCCCATAGGGTTCAGTGTTAATCAGTGAGATTCCCACAGGGTTCAGTGTTAATCAGTGATACTCCCATAGGGTTCAGTATTAATCGGTGAGACTCCCATAGGGTTCAGTGTTAATCAGTGAGACTCCCATAGGGTTCAGTGTTAATCAGTGAGACTCCCACAGGGTTCAGTGTTAATCAGTGAGACTCCCACAGGGTTCAGTGTTAATCAGTGAGACTCCCATAGGGTTCAGTGTTAATCAGTGAGATTCCCACAGGGTTCAGTGTTAATCAGTGAGACTCGCATAGGGTTCAGTGTTAATCAGTGAGACACGCACAGGGTTCAGTGTTAATCAGCGAGATTCCCATAGGGTTCAGTGTTAGTCAGTGAGATTCCCACAGGGTTCAGTGTTAATCAGTGAGACTCCCATAGGGTTCAGTATTAATTGGTGAGACTCCCATAGGGTTCAGTGTTAATCATTGAGATTCCCACAGGGTTCAGTGTTAATCAGTGAGACTCCCATAGGGTTCAGTATTAATCGGTGAGACTCCCATAGGGTTCAGTGTTAATCAGTGAGACTCCCATAGGGTTCAGTGTTTATCAGTGAGACTCCCACAGGGTTCAGTGTTAATCAGTGAGACTCGCATAGGGTTTAGTGTTAATCAGTGAGACACGCACAGGGTTCAGTGTTAATCAGCAAGATTCCCATAGGGTTCAGTGTTAATCAGTGAGATTCCCACAGGGTTCAGTGTTAATCAGTGATACTCCCATAGGGTTCAGTATTAATCGGTGAGACTCCCATAGGGTTCAGTGTTAATCAGTGAGACTCCCATAGGGTTCAGTGTTAATCAGTGAGACTCCCACAGGGTTCAGCGTTAATCAGTGAGACTCCCACAGGGTTCAGTGTTAATCAGTGAGACTCCCATAGGGTTCAGTGTTAATCAGTGAGACTCCCACAGGGTTCAGTGTTAATCAGTGAGACTCGCATAGGATTCAGTGTTAATCAGTGAGACACGCACAGGGTTCAGTGTTAATCAGCGAGATTCCCATAGGGTTCAGTGTTAGTCAGTGAGATTCCCACAGGGTTCAGTGTTAATCAGTGAGACTCCCATAGGGTTCAGTATTAATTGGTGAGACTCCCATAGGGTTCAGTGTTAATCAGTGAGATTCCCACAGGGTTCAGTGTTAATCAGTGAGACTCCCATAGGGTTCAGTATTAATCAGTGAGACTCCCATAGGGTTCAGTGTTAATCAGTGAGACTCCCATAGGGTTCAGTGTTAATCAGTGAGACTCCCACAGGGCCCAGTGTTAATCAGTGAGACTCCCATAGGGTTCGGTGTTAATCAATGAGACTCCCATAGGGTTCAGTGTTAATCAGTGAGACTCCCACAGGGTTCAGTGTTAATCAGTGAGACTCGCATAGGGTTCAGTGTTAATCAGTGAGACACGCACAGGGTTCAGTGTTAATCAGCGAGATTCCCATAGGGTTCAGTGTTAGTCAGTGAGATTCCCACAGGGTTCAGTGTTAATCAGTGAGACTCCCATAGGGTTCAGTATTAATTGGTGAGACTCCCATAGGGTTCAGTGTTAATCAGTGAGATTCCCACAGGGTTCAGTGTTAATCAGTGAGACTCCCATAGGGTTCAGTATTAATCGGTGAGACTCCCATAGGGTTCATTGTTAATCAGTGAGACTCCCACAGGGTTCAGTGTTAATCAGTGAGACTCCCACAGGGCCCAGTGTTAATCAGTGAGACTCCCATAGGGTTCGGTGTTAATCAATGAGACTCCCATAGGGTTCAGTGTTAATCAGTGAGACTCCCATAGGGTTCGGTGTTAATCAGTGAGACTCCCTTAGGGTTCAGTGTTAATCAGTCAGACTCCCATAGGGTTCAGTGTTAATCAGTGAGACTCCCATAGGGTTCATGTGTTAATCAGTGAGACTCCCATAGGGTTCGGTGTTAATCAGTGAGACTCCCACAGGGTTCAGTGTTAATCAGTGAGACTCGCATAGGGTTCAGTGTTAATCAGCGAGATTCCCATAGGGTTCGGTGTTAATCAATGAGACTCCCATAGGGTTCAGTGTTAATCAGTGAGACTCCCATAGGGTTCGGTGTTAATCAGTGAGACTCCCATAGGGTTCAGTGTTAATCAGTCAGACTCCCATAGGGTTCAGTGTTAATCAGTGAGACTCCCACAGGGTTCATGTGTTAATCAGTGAGACTCCCATAGGGTTCGGTGTTAATCAGTGAGACTCCCACAGGGTTCAGTGTTAATCAGTGAGACTCGCATAGGGTTCAGTGTTAATCAGCGAGATTCCCATAGGGTTCAGTGTTAATCAGTGAGATTCCCACAGGGTTCAGTGTTAATCAGTGAGACTCCCATAGGGTTCAGTATTAATTGGTGAGACTCCCATAGGGTTCAGTGTTAATCAGTGAGACTCCCATAGGGTTCAGTGTTAATCAGTGAGACTCCCACAGGGTTCAGTGTTCATCAGTGAGACTCCCATAGGGTTCAGTATTAATCAGTGAGACTCCCATAGGGTTCAGTGTTAATCAGTGAGACTCCCACAGGGTTCAGTGTTAATCAGTGAGACTCGCATAGGGTTTAGTGTTAATCAGTGAGACTCCCATAGGGTTCAGTATTAATTGGTGAGACTCCCATAGGGTTCAGTGTTAATCAGTGAGATTCCCACAGGGTTCAGTGTTAATCAGTGAGACTCCCATAGGGTTCAGTATTAATCGGTGAGACTCCCATAGGGTTCAGTGTTAATCAGTGAGACTCCCATAGGGTTCAGTGTTAATCAGTGAGACTCCCACAGGGTTCAGTCTAAATCAGTGAGACTCCCATAGGGTTCAGTGTTAATCAGTGAGACTCCCACAAGGTTCAGTGTTAATCAGTGAGACACGCACAGGGTTCTGTGTTAATCAGTGAGACTCCCATAGGTTCAGTGTTAATCAGTGAGACTCCCATAGGGTTCAGTGTTAATCAGTGAGACTCCCACAGGGTTCAGTGTTAATCAGTGAGACTCCCACAGGGTTCAGTGTTAATCAGTGAGACTCCCATAGGGTTCAGTGTTAATCAGTGAGACTCCCACAGGGTTCAGTGTTAATCAGTGAGACTCGCAAAGGGTTCAGTGTTAATCAGTGAGACACGCACAGGGTTCAGTGTTAATCAGCGAGATTCCCATAGGGTTCAGTGTTAATCAGTGAGATTCCCGCAGGGTTCAGTGTTAATCAGTGAGACTCCCATAGGGTTCAGTATTAATCAGTGAGATTCCCGCAGGGTTCAGTGTTAATCAGTGAGACTCCCATAGGGTTCAGTATTAATCGGTGAGACTCCCATAGGGTTCAGTGTTAATCAGTGAGACTCCCATAGGGTTCAGTGTTAATCAGTGAGACTCCCACAGGGTTCAGTGTTAATCAGTGAGACTCCCACAGGGTTCAGTGTTAATCAGTGAGACTCCCATAGGGTTCAGTGTTAATCAGTGAGACTCCCACAGGGTTCAGTGTTAATCAGTGAGACTCGCATAGGGTTCAGTGTTAATCAGCGAGATTCCCATAGGGTTCAGTGTTAATCAGTGAGATTCCCACAGGGTTCAGTGTTAATCAGTGAGACTCCCATAGGGTTCAGTATTAATTGGTGAGACTCCCATAGGGTTCAGTGTTAATCAGTGAGACTCCCATAGGGTTCAGTGTTAATCAGTGAGACTCCCACAGGGTTCAGTCTAAATCAGTGAGACTCCCATAGGGTTCAGTGTTAATCAGTGAGACTCCCACAGGGTTCAGTGTTAATCAGTGAGACACCCACAGGGTTCTGTGTTAATCAGTGAGACTCCCATAGGGTTCAGTGTTAATCAGTGAGACTCCCACAGGGTTCAGTGTTAATCAGTGAGACTCCCACAGGGTTCAGTGTTAATCAGTGAGACTCCCATAGGGTTCAGTGTTAATCAGTGAGACTCCCACAGGGTTCAGTGTTAATCAGTGAGACTCGCATAGGGTTCAGTGTTAATCAGTGAGACACGCACAGGGTTCAGTGTTAATCAGCGAGATTCCCATAGGGTTCATTGTTAATCAGTGAGATTCCCGCAGGGTTCAGTGTTAATCAGTGAGACTCCCATAGGGTTCAGTATTAATCAGTGAGATTCCCGCAGGGTTCAGTGTTAATCAGTGAGACTCCCATAGGGTTCAGTATTAATCGGTGAAACTCCCATAGGGTTCAGTGTTAATCAGTGAGACTCCCATAGGGTTCAGTGTTAATCAGTGAGACTCCCACAGGGTTCAGTGTTAATCAGTGAGACTCCCACAGGGTTCAGTGTTAATCCATGAGACTCCCATAGGGTTCAGTGTTAATCAGTGAGACTCCCACAGGGTTCATTGTTAATCAGTGCGACTCGCATAGGGTTCAGTGTTAATCAGCGAGATTCCCATAGGGTTCAGTGTTAATCAGTGAGATTCCCACAGGGTTCAGTGTTAATCAGTGAGACTCCCATAGGGTTCAGTTTTAATTGGTGAGACTCCCATAGGGTTCAGTGTTAATCAGTGAGACTCCCATAGGGTTCAGTGTTAATCAGTGAGACTCCCACAGGGTTCAGTGTTCATCAGTGAGACTCCCATAGGGTTCAGTGTTAATCAGTGAGACTCCCATAGGGTTCAGTGTTAATCAGTGAGACTCCCACAGGGTTCAGTGTTAATCAGTGAGACTCGCATAGGGTTTAGTGTTAATCAGTGAGACACGCACAGGGTTCAGTGTTAATCAGCGAGATTCCCATAGGGTTCAGTGTTAATCAGTGAGATTCCCACAGGGTTCAGTGTTAATCAGTGATACTCCCATAGGGTTCAGTATTAATCGGTGAGACTCCCATAGGGTTCAGTGTTAATCAGTGAGACTCCCATAGGGTTCAGTGTTAATCAGTGAGACTCCCACAGGGTTCAGTGTTAATCAGTGAGACTCCGACAGGCTTCAGTGTTAATCAGTGAGACTCCCATAGGGTTCAGTGTTAATCAGTGAGACTCCCACAGGGTTCAGTGTTAATCAGTGAGACTCGCATAGGGTTCAGTGTTAATCAGTGAGACACGCACAGGGTTCAGTGTTAATCAGCGAGATTCCCATAGGGTTCAGTGTTAGTCAGTGAGATTCCCACAGGGTTCAGTGTTAATCAGTGAGACTCCCATAGGGTTCAGTATTAATTGGTGAGACTCCCATAGGGTTCAGTGTTAATCAGTGAGATTCCCACAGGGTTCAGTGTTAATCAGTGAGACTCCCATAGGGTTCAGTATTAATCGGTGAGACTCCTATAGGGTTCAGTGTTAATCAGTGAGACTCCCATAGGGTTCAGTGTTAATCAGTGAGACTTCCACAGTGTTCAGTGTTAATCAGTGAGACTCGCATAGGGTTTAGTGTTAATCAGTGAGACACGCACAGGGTTCAGTGTTAAGCAGCGAGATTCCCATAGGGTTCAGTGTTAATCAGTGAGACTCGCATAGGGTTCAGTGTTAATCAGTGAGACACGCACAGGGTTCAGTGTTAATCAGCGAGATTCCCATAGGGTTCAGTGTTGGTCAGTGAGATTCCCACAGGGTTCAGTGTTAATCAGTGAGACTCCCATAGGGTTCAGTATTAATTGGTGAGACTCCCATAGGGTTCAGTGTTAATCAGTGAGATTCCCACAGGGTTCAGTGTTAATCAGTGAGACTCCCATAGGGTTCAGTATTAATCGGTGAGACTCGCATAGGGTTCAGTGTTAATCAGTGAGACTCCCATAGGGTTCAGTGTTAATCAGTGAGACTCCCACAGGGCCCAGTGTTAATCAGTGAGACTCCCATAGGGTTCGGTGTTATTCAATGAGACTCCCATAGGGTTCAGTGTTAATCAGTGAGACTCCCACAGGGTTCAGTGTTAATCAGTGAGACTCGCATAGGGTTCAGTGTTAATCAGTGAGACACGCACAGGGTTCAGTGTTAATCAGCGAGATTCCCATAGGGTTCAGTGTTAATCAGTGAGACTCCCATAGGGTTCAGTGTTAATCAGTGAGACTCCCATAGGGTTCAGTGTTATTCAGTGAGACTCCCACAGGGTTCAGTCTAAATCAGTGAGACTCCCATAGGGTTCAGTGTTATTCAGTGAGACTCCCACAGGGTTCAGTCTAAATCAGTGAGACTCCCATAGGGTTCAGTGTTAATCAGTGAGACTCCCACAGGGTTCAGTGTTAATCAGTGAGACTCGCATAGGGTTCAGTGTTAATCAGCGAGATTCCCATAGGGTTCAGTGTTAATCAGTGAGATTCCCACAGGGTTCAGTGTTAATCAGTGAGACTCCCATAGGGTTAAGTATTAATTGGTGAGACTCCCATAGGGTTCAGTGTTAATCAGTGAGACTCCCATAGGGTTCAGTGTTAATCAGTGAGACTCCCACAGGGTTCAGTCTAAATCAGTGAGACTCCCATAGGGTTCAGTGTTAATCAGTGAGACTCCCACAGGGTTCAGTGTTAATCAGTGAGACTCCCATAGGGTTCAGTGTTAATCAGTGAGACTCCCACAGGGTTCAGTGTTAATCAGTGAGACTCGCATAGGGTTCAGTGTTAATCAGTGAGACACGCACAGGGTTCAGTGTTAATCAGCGAGATTCCCATAGGGTTCAGTGTTAATCAGTGAGATTCCCGCAGGGTTCAGTGTTAATCAGTGAGACTCCCATAGGGTTCAGTATTAATCAGTGAGATTCCCGCAGGGTTCAGTGTTAATCAGTGAGACTCCCATAGGGTTCAGTATTAATCGGTGAGACTCCCATAGGGTTCAGTGTTAATCAGTGAGACTCCCATAGGGTTCAGTGTTAATCAGTGAGACTCCCACAGGGTTCAGTGTTAATCAGTGAGACTCCCACAGGGTTCAGTGTTAATCAGTGAGACTCCCATAGGGTTCAGTGTTAATCAGTGAGACTCCCACAGGGTTCAGTATTAATCAGTGAGACTCGCATAGGGTTCAGTGTTAATCAGTGAGACACGCACAGGGTTCAGTGTTAATCAGCGAGATTCCCATAGGGTTCAGTGTTAGTCAGTGAGATTCCCACAGGGTTCAGTGTTAATCAGTGAGACTCCCATAGGGTTCAGTATTAATTGGTGAGACTCCCATAGGGTTCAGTGTTAATCAGTGAGATTCCCACAGGGTTCAGTGTTAATCAGTGAGACTCCCATAGGGTTCAGTATTAATCGGTGAGACTCCCATAGGGTTCAGTGTTAATCAGTGAGACTCCCATAGGGTTCAGGGTTAATCAGTGAGACTCCCACAGGGTTCAGTGTTAATCAGTGAGACTCGCATAGGGTTTAGTGTTAATCAGTGAGACACGCACAGGGTTCAGTGTTAATCAGCGAGATTCCCATAGGGTTCAGTGTTAATCAGTGAGATTCCCACAGGGTTCAGTGTTAATCAGTGATACTCCCATAGGGTTTAGTATTAATCGGTGAGACTCCCATAGGGTTCAGTGATAATCAGTGAGACTCCCATAGGGTTCTGTGTTAATCAGTGAGACTCGCATAGGGTTCAGTGTTAATCAGCGAGATTCCCATAGGGTTCAGTGTTAATCAGTGAGATTCCCACAGGGTTCAGTGTTAATCAGTGAGACTCCCATAGGGTTCAGTATTAATTGGTGAGACTCCCATAGGGTTCAGTGTTAATCAGTGAGACTCCCATAGGGTTCAGTGTTAATCAGTGAGACTCCCACAGGGTTCAGTGTTCATCAGTGAGACTCCCATAGGGTTCAGTGTTAATCAGTGAGACTCCCATAGGGTTCAGTGTTAATCAGTGAGACTCCCACAGGGTTCAGTGTTAATCAGTGAGACTCGCATAGGGTTTAGTGTTAATCAGTGAGACACGCACAGGGTTCAGTGTTAATCAGCGAGATTCCCATAGGGTTCAGTGTTAATCAGTGAGATTCCCACAGGGTTCATTGTTAATCAGTGATACTCCCATAGGGTTCAGTATTAATCGGTGAGACTCCCATAGGGTTCAGTGTTAATCAGTGAGACTCCCATAGGGTTCAGTGTTAATCAGTGAGACTCCCACAGGGTTCAGTGTTATTCAGTGAGACTCCCACAGGGTTCAGTGTTAATCAGTGAGACTCCCATAGGGTTCAGTGTTAATCAGTGAGACTCCCACAGGGTTCAGTATTAATCAGTGAGACTCGCATAGGGTTCAGTGTTAATCAGTGAGACACGCACAGGGTTCAGTGTTAATCAGCGAGATTCCCATAGGGTTCAGTGTTAGTCAGTGAGATTCCCACAGGGTTCAGTGTTAATCAGTGAGACTCCCATAGGGTTCAGTATTAATTGGTGAGACTCCCATAGGGTTCAGTGTTAATCAGTGAGATTCCCACAGGGTTCAGTGTTAATCAGTGAGACTCCCATAGGGTTCAGTATTAATTGGTGAGACTCCCATAGGGTTCAGTGTTAATCAGTGAGACTCCCATAGGGTTCAGTGTTAATCAGTGAGACTCCCACAGGGTTCAGTGTTCATCAGTGAGACTCCCATAGGGTTCTGTGTTAATCAGTGAGACTCCCATAGGGTTCAGTGTTAATCAGTGAGACTCCCACAGGGTTCAGTGTTAATCAGTGAGACTCGCATAGGGTTTAGTGTTAATCAGTGAGACACGCACAGGGTTCAGTGTTAATCAGCGAGATTCCCATAGGGTTCAGTGTTAATCAGTGAGATTCCCACAGGGTTCATTGTTAATCAGTGATACTCCCATAGGGTTCAGTATTAATCGGTGAGACTCCCATAGGGTTCAGTGTTAATCAGTGAGACTCCCATAGGGTTCAGTGTTAATCAGTGAGACTCCCACAGGGTTCAGTGTTATTCAGTGAGACTCCCACAGGGTTCAGTGTTAATCAGTGAGACTCCCATAGGGTTCAGTGTTAATCAGTGAGACTCCCACAGGGTTCAGTATTAATCAGTGAGACTCGCATAGGGTTCAGTGTTAATCAGTGAGACACGCACAGGGTTCAGTGTTAATCAGCGAGATTCCCATAGGGTTCAGTGTTAGTCAGTGAGATTCCCACAGGGTTCAGTGTTAATCAGTGAGACTCCCATAGGGTTCAGTATTAATTGGTGAGACTCCCATAGGGTTCAGTGTTAATCAGTGAGATTCCCACAGGGTTCAGTGTTAATCAGTGAGACTCCCATAGGGTTCAGTATTAATCGGTGAGACTCCCATAGGGTTCAGTGTTAATCAGTGAGACTCCCATAGGGTTCAGGGTTAATCAGTGAGACTCCCACAGGGTTCAGTGTTAATCAGTGAGACTCGCATAGGGTTTAGTGTTAATCAGTGAGACACGCACAGGGTTCAGTGTTAATCAGCGAGATTCCCATAGGGTTCAGTGTTAATCAGTGAGATTCCCACAGGGTTCAGTGTTAATCAGTGATACTCCCATAGGGTTTAGTATTAATCGGTGAGACTCCCATAGGGTTCAGTGATAATCAGTGAGACTCCCATAGGGTTCTGTGTTAATCAGTGAGACTCGCATAGGGTTCAGTGTTAATCAGCGAGATTCCCATAGGGTTCAGTGTTAATCAGTGAGATTCCCACAGGGTTCAGTGTTAATCAGTGAGACTCCCATAGGGTTCAGTATTAATTGGTGAGACTCCCATAGGGTTCAGTGTTAATCAGTGAGACTCCCATAGGGTTCAGTGTTAATCAGTGAG
Source organism: Petromyzon marinus (assembly GCF_048934315.1). Taxonomy (NCBI): domain Eukaryota; kingdom Metazoa; phylum Chordata; class Hyperoartia; order Petromyzontiformes; family Petromyzontidae; genus Petromyzon; species Petromyzon marinus. The sequence continues at coordinate 1,902,433 of NW_027423612.1, forward strand.
ACTCCCACAGGGTTCAGTGTTCATCAGTGAGACTCCCATAGGGTTCAGTGTTAATCAGTGAGACTCCCATAGGGTTCAGTGTTAATCAGTGAGACTCCCACAGGGTTCAGTGTTAATCAGTGAGACTCGCATAGGGTTTAGTGTTAATCAGTGAGACACGCACAGGGTTCAGTGTTAATCAGCGAGATTCCCATAGGGTTCAGTGTTAATCAGTGAGATTCCCACAGGGTTCATTGTTAATCAGTGATACTCCCATAGGGTTCAGTATTAATCGGTGAGACTCCCATAGGGTTCAGTGTTAATCAGTGAGACTCCCATAGGGTTCAGTGTTAATCAGTGAGACTCCCACAGGGTTCAGTGTTATTCAGTGAGACTCCCACAGGGTTCAGTGTTAATCAGTGAGACTCCCATAGGGTTCAGTGTTAATCAGTGAGACTCCCACAGGGTTCAGTATTAATCAGTGAGACTCGCATAGGGTTCAGTGTTAATCAGTGAGACACGCACAGGGTTCAGTGTTAATCAGCGAGATTCCCATAGGGTTCAGTGTTAGTCAGTGAGATTCCCACAGGGTTCAGTGTTAATCAGTGAGACTCCCATAGGGTTCAGTATTAATTGGTGAGACTCCCATAGGGTTCAGTGTTAATCAGTGAGATTCCCACAGGGTTCAGTGTTAATCAGTGAGACTCCCATAGGGTTCAGTATTAATCGGTGAGACTCCCATAGGGTTCAGTGTTAATCAGTGAGACTCCCATAGGGTTCAGGGTTAATCAGTGAGACTCCCACAGGGTTCAGTGTTAATCAGTGAGACTCGCATAGGGTTTAGTGTTAATCAGTGAGACACGCACAGGGTTCAGTGTTAATCAGCGAGATTCCCATAGGGTTCAGTGTTAATCAGTGAGATTCCCACAGGGTTCAGTGTTAATCAGTGATACTCCCATAGGGTTTAGTATTAATCGGTGAGACTCCCATAGGGTTCAGTGATAATCAGTGAGACTCCCATAGGGTTCTGTGTTAATCAGTGAGACTCGCATAGGGTTCAGTGTTAATCAGCGAGATTCCCATAGGGTTCAGTGTTAATCAGTGAGATTCCCACAGGGTTCAGTGTTAATCAGTGAGACTCCCATAGGGTTCAGTATTAATTGGTGAGACTCCCATAGGGTTCAGTGTTAATCAGTGAGACTCCCATAGGGTTCAGTGTTAATCAGTGAGACTCCCACAGGGTTCAGTGTTCATCAGTGAGACTCCCATAGGGTTCAGTGTTAATCAGTGAGACTCCCATAGGGTTCAGTGTTAATCAGTGAGACTCCCACAGGGTTCAGTGTTAATCAGTGAGACTCGCATAGGGTTTAGTGTTAATCAGTGAGACACGCACAGGGTTCAGTGTTAATCAGCGAGATTCCCATAGGGTTCAGTGTTAATCAGTGAGATTCCCACAGGGTTCATTGTTAATCAGTGATACTCCCATAGGGTTCAGTATTAATCGGTGAGACTCCCATAGGGTTCAGTGTTAATCAGTGAGACTCCCATAGGGTTCAGTGTTAATCAGTGAGACTCCCACAGGGTTCAGTGTTATTCAGTGAGACTCCCACAGGGTTCAGTGTTAATCAGTGAGACTCCCATAGGGTTCAGTGTTAATCAGTGAGACTCCCACAGGGTTCAGTATTAATCAGTGAGACTCGCATAGGGTTCAGTGTTAATCAGTGAGACACGCACAGGGTTCAGTGTTAATCAGCGAGATTCCCATAGGGTTCAGTGTTAGTCAGTGAGATTCCCACAGGGTTCAGTGTTAATCAGTGAGACTCCCATAGGGTTCAGTATTAATTGGTGAGACTCCCATAGGGTTCAGTGTTAATCAGTGAGATTCCCACAGGGTTCAGTGTTAATCAGTGAGACTCCCATAGGGTTCAGTATTAATCGGTGAGACTCCCATAGGGTTCAGTGTTAATCAGTGAGACTCCCATAGGGTTCAGGGTTAATCAGTGAGACTCCCACAGGGTTCAGTGTTAATCAGTGAGACTCGCATAGGGTTTAGTGTTAATCAGTGAGACACGCACAGGGTTCAGTGTTAATCAGCGAGATTCCCATAGGGTTCAGTGTTAATCAGTGAGATTCCCACAGGGTTCAGTGTTAATCAGTGATACTCCCATAGGGTTTAGTATTAATCGGTGAGACTCCCTTAGGGTTCAGTGATAATCAGTGAGACTCCCATAGGGTTCTGTGTTAATCAGTGAGACTCCCACAGGGTTCAGTGTTAATCAGTGAGACTCCCACAGGGTTCAGTGTTAATCAGTGAGACTCCCATAGGGTTCAGTGTTAATCAGTGAGACTCCCACAGGGTTCAGTGTTAATCAGTGAGACTCGCATAGGGTTCAGTGTTAATCAGTGAGACACGCACAGGGTTCAGTGTTAATCAGCGAGATTCCCATAGGGTTCAGTGTTAGTCAGTGAGATTCCCACAGGGTTCAGTGTTAATAAGTGAGACTCCCATAGGGTTCAGTATTAATTGGTGAGACTCCCATAGGGTTCAGTGTTAATCAGTGAGATTCCCACAGGGTTCAGTGTTAATCAGTGAGACTCCCATAGGGTTCAGTATTAATCGGTGAGACTCCCATAGGGTTCAGTGTTAATCAGTGAGACTCCCATAGGGTTCAGTGTTAATCAGTGAGACTCCCACAGGGCCCAGTGTTAATCAGTGAGACTCCCATAGGGTTCGGTGTTAATCAATGAGACTCCCATACGGTTCAGTGTTAATCAGTGAGACTCCCACAGGGTTCAGTGTTAATCAGTGAGACTCGCATAGGGTTCAGTGTTAATCAGTGAGACACGCACAGGGTTCAGTGTTAATCAGCGAGATTCCCATAGGGTTCAGTGTTAATCAGTGAGACTCCCATAGGGTTCAGTGTTAATCAGAGAGACTCCCATAGGGTTCAGTATTAATCGGTGAGACTCCCATAGGGTTCAGTGTTAATCAGTGAGACTCCCATAGGGTTCAGTGTTAATCAGTGAGACTCCCACAGGGTTCAGTCTAAATCAGTGAGACTCCCATAGGGTTCAGTGTTAATCAGTGAGACTCCCACAGGGTTCAGTGTTAATCAGTGAGACACCCACAGGGTTCTGTGTTAATGAGTGAGACTCCCATAGGGTTCAGTGTTAATCAGTGAGACTCCCACAGGGTTCAGTGTTAATCAGTGAGACTCCCACAGGGTTCAGTGTTAATCAGTGAGACTCCCATAGGGTTCAGTGTTAATCAGTGAGACTCCCACAGGGTTCAGTGTTAATCAGTGAGACTCGCATAGGGTTCAGTGTTAATCAGTGAGACACGCACAGGGTTCAGTGTTAATCAGCGAGATTCCCATAGGGTTCAGTGTTAATCAGTGAGATTCCCGCAGGGTTCAGTGTTAATCAGTGAGACTCCCATAGGGTTCAGTATTAATCAGTGAGATTCCCGCAGGGTTCAGTGTTAATCAGTGAGACTCCCATAGGGTTCAGTATTAATCGGTGAGACTCCCATAGGGTTCAGTGTTAATCAGTGAGACTCCCATAGGGTTCAGTGTTAATCAGTGAGACTCCCACAGGGTTCAGTGTTAATCAGTGAGACTCCCACAGGGTTCAGTGTTAATCAGTGAGACTCCCATAGGGTTCAGTGTTAATCAGTGAGACTCCCACAGGGTTCAGTGTTAATCAGTGAGACTCGCATAGGGTTCAGTGTTAATCAGCGAGATTCCCATAGGTTTCAGTGTTAATCAGTGAGATTCCCACAGGGTTCAGTGTTAATCAGTGAGACTCCCACAGGGTTCAGTGTTAATCAGTGAGACTCCCATAGGGTTCAGTGTTAATCAGTGAGACTCCCACAGGGTTCAGTGTTAATCAGTGAGACTCGCATAGGGTTCAGTGTTAATCAGCGAGATTCCCATAGGGTTCAGTGTTAATCAGTGAGATTCCCACAGGGTTCAGTGTTAATCAGTGAGACTCCCATAGGGTTCAGTATTAATCAGTGAGATTCCCGCAGGGTTCAGTGTTAATCAGTGAGACTCCCATAGGGTTCAGTATTAATCGGTGAGACTCCCATAGGGTTCAGTGTTAATCAGTGAGACTCCCATAGGGTTCAGTGTTAATCAGTGAGACTCCCACAGGGTTCAGTGTTAATCAGTGAGACTCCCACAGGGTTCAGTGTTAATCAGTGAGACTCCCATAGGGTTCAGTGTTAATCAGTGAGACTCCCACAGGGTTCAGTGTTAATCAGTGAGACTCGCATAGGGTTCAGTGTTAATCAGCGAGATTCCCATAGGGTTCAGTGATAATCAGTGAGATTCCCACAGGGTTCAGTGTTAATCAGTGAGACTCCCACAGGGTTCAGTGTTAATCAGTGAGACTCCCATAGGGTTCAGTGTTAATCAGTGAGACTCCCACAGGGTTCAGTGTTAATCAGTGAGACTCGCATAGGGTTCAGTGTTAATCAGCGAGATTCCCATAGGGTTCAGTGTTAATCAGTGAGATTCCCACAGGGATCAGTGTTAATCAGTGAGACTCCCATAGGGTTCAGTATTAATTGGTGAGACTCCCATAGGGTTCAGTGTTAATCAGTGAGACTACCACAGGGTTCAGTCTAAATCAGTGAGACTCCCATAGGGTTCAGTGTTAATCAGTGAGACTCCCACAGGGTTCAGTGTTAATCAGTGAGACACCCACAGGGTTCTGTGTTAATCAGTGAGACTCCCACAGGGTTCAGTGTTAATCAGTGAGACTCCCACAGGGTTCAGTGTTAATCAGTGAGACTCCCATAGGGTTCAGTGTTAATCAGTGAGACTCCCACAGGGTTCAGTGTTAATCAGTGAGACTCGCATAGGGTTCAGAGTTAATCAGTGAGACACGCACAGGGTTCAGTGTTAATCAGCGAGATTCCCATAGGGTTCAGTGTTAATCAGTGAGATTCCCGCAGGGTTCAGTGTTAATCAGTGAGACTCCCATAGGGTTCAGTATTAATCAGTGAGATTCCCGCAGGGTTCAGTGTTAATCAGTGAGACTCCCATAGGGTTCAGTATTAATCGGTGAAACTCCCATAGGGTTCAGTGTTAATCAGTGAGACTCCCATAGGGTTCAGTGTTAATCAGTGAGACTCCCACAGGGTTCAGTGTTAATCAGTGAGACTCCCACAGGGTTCAGTGTTAATCAGTGAGACTCCCATAGGGTTCAGTGTTAATCAGTGAGACTCCCACAGGGTTCAGTGTTAATCAGTGAGACTCGCATAGGGTTCAGTGTTAATCAGCGAGATTCCCATAGGGTTCAGTGTTAATCAGTGAGATTCCCACAGGGTTCAGTGTTAATCAGTGAGACTCCCATAGGGTTCAGTATTAATTGGTGAGACTCCCATAGGGTTCAGTGTTAATCAGTGAGACTCCCATAGGGTTCAGTGTTAATCAGTGAGACTCCCACAGGGTTCAGTGTTCATCAGTGAGACTCCCATAGGGTTCAGTGTTAATCAGTGAGACTCCCATAGGGTTCAGTGTTAATCAGTGAGACTCCCACAGGGTTCAGTGTTAATCAGTGAGACTCGCATAGGGTTTAGTGTTAATCAGTGAGACAAGCACAGGGTTCAGTGTTAATCAGCGAGATTCCCATAGGGTTCAGTGTTAATCAGTGAGATTCCCACAGGGTTCAGTGTTAATCAGTGATACTCCCATAGGGTTCAGTATTAATCGGTGAGACTCCCATAGGGTTCAGTGTTAATCAGTGAGACTCCCATAGGGTTCAGTGTTAATCAGTGAGACTCCCACAGGGTTCAGTGTTAATCAGTGAGACTCCCACAGGCTTCAGTGTTAATCAGTGAGACTCCCATAGGGTTCAGTGTTAATCAGTGAGACTCCCACAGGGTTCAGTGTTAATCAGTGAGACTCGCATAGGGTTCAGTGTTAATCAGTGAGACACGCACAGGGTTCAGTGTTAATCAGCGAGATTCCCATAGGGTTCAGTGTTAGTCAGTGAGATTCCCACAGGGTTCAGTGTTAATCAGTGAGACTCCCATAGGGTTCAGTATTAATTGGTGAGACTCCCATAGGGTTCAGTGTTAATCAGTGAGATTCCCACAGGGTTCAGTGTTAATCAGTGAGACTCCCATAGGGTTCAGTATTAATCGGTGAGACTCCCATAGGGTTCAGTGTTAATCAGTGAGACTCCCATAGGGTTCAGTGTTAATCAGTGAGACTCCCACAGGGTTCAGTGTTAATCAGTGAGACTCGCATAGGGTTTAGTGTTAATCAGTGAGACACGCACAGGGTTCAGTGTTAATCAGCGAGATTCCCATAGGGTTCAGTGTTAGTCAGTGAGATTCCCACAGGGTTCAGTTTTAATCAGTGAGACTCCCATAGGGTTCAGTATTAATTGGTGAGACTCCCATAGGGTTCAGTGTTAATCAGTGAGATTCCCACAGGGTTCAGTGTTAATCAGTGAGACTCCCATAGGGTTCAGTATTAATCGGTGAGACTCCCATAGGGTTCAGTGTTAATCAGTGAGACTCCCATAGGGTTCAGTGTTAATCAGTGAGACTCCCACAGGGCCCAGTGTTAATCAGTGAGACTCCCATAGGGTTCGGTGTTAATCAATGAGACTCCCATAGGGTTCAGTGTTAATCAGTGAGACTCCCACAGGGTTCAGTGTTAATCAGTGAGACTCGCATAGGGTTCAGTGTTAATCAGTGAGACACGCACAGGGTTCAGTGTTAATCAGCGAGATTCCCATAGGGTTCAGTGTTAATCAGTGAGACTCCCATAGGGTTCAGTGTTAATCAGTGAGACTCCCATAGGGTTCAGTGTTAATCAGTGAGACTCCCACAGGGTTCAGTCTAAATCAGTGAGACTCCCATAGGGTTCAGTGTTAATCAGTGAGACTCCCACAGGGTTCAGTGTTAATCAGTGACATTCCCACAGGGTTCAGTGTTAATCAGTGAGACTCCCATAGGGTTCAGTATTAATTGGTGAGACTCCCATAGGGTTCAGTGTTAATCAGTGAGACTCCCACAGGGTTCAGTCTAAATCAGTGAGACTCCCATAGGGTTCAGTGTTAATCAGTGAGACTCGCATAGGGTTCAGTGTTAATCAGTGAGACACGCACAGGGTTCAGTGTTAATCAGCGAGATTCCCATAGGGTTCAGTGTTAATCAGTGAGATTCCCGCAGGGTTCAGTGTTAATCAGTGAGACTCCCATAGGGTTTAGTATTAATCAGTGAGATTCCCGCAGGGTTCAGTGTTAATCAGTGAGACTCCCATAGGGTTCAGTATTAATCGGTGAAACTCCCATAGGGTTCAGTGTTAATCAGTGAGACTCCCATAGGGTTCAGTGTTAATCAGTGAGACTCCCACAGGGTTCAGTGTTAATCAGTGAGACTCCCACAGGGTTCAGTGTTAATCAGTGAGACTCCCATAGGGTTCAGTGTTAATCAGTGAGACTCCCACAGGGTTCAGTGTTAATCAGTGAGACTCGCATAGGGTTCAGTGTTAATCAGCGAGATTCCCATAGGGTTCAGTGTTAATCAGTGAGATTCCCACAGGGTTCAGTGTTAATCAGTGAGACTCCCATAGGGTTCAGTATTAATTGGTGAGACTCCCATAGGGTTCACTGTTAATCAGTGAGACTCCCATAGGGTTCAGTGTTAATCAGTGAGACTCCCACAGGGTTCAGTGTTCATCAGTGAGACTCCCATAGGGTTCAGTGTTAATCAGTGAGACTCCCATAGGGTTCAGTGTTAATCAGTGAGACTCCCACAGGGTTCAGTGTTAATCAGTGAGACTCGCATAGGGTTTAGTGTTAATCAGTGAGACAAGCACAGGGTTCAGTGTTAATCAGCGAGATTCCCATAGGGTTCAGTGTTAATCAGTGAGATTCCCACAGGGTTCAGTGTTAATCAATGATACTCCCATAGGGTTCAGTATTAATCGGTGAGACTCCCATAGGGTTCAGTGTTAATCAGTGAGACTGCCATAGGGTTCAGTGTTAATCAGTGAGACTCCCACAGGGTTCAGTGTTAATCAGTGAGACTCCCACAGGCTTCAGTGTTAATCAGTGAGACTCCCATAGGGTTCAGTGTTAATCAGTGAGACTCCCACAGGGTTCAGTGTTAATCAGTGAGACTCGCATAGGTTTCAGTGTTAATCAGTGAGACACGCACAGGGTTCAGTGTTAATCAGCGAGATTCCCATAGGGTTCAGTGTTAGTCAGTGAGATTCCCACAGGGTTCAGTGTTAATCAGTGAGACTCCCATAGGGTTCAGTGTTAATCAGTGAGACTCCCATAGGGTTCAGTGTTAATCAGTGAGACTCCCACAGGGTTCAGTGTTAATCAGTGAGACTCGCATAGGGTTTAGTGTTAATCAGTGAGACAAGCACAGGGTTCAGTGTTAATCAGCGAGATTCCCATAGGGTTCAGTGTTAATCAGTGAGATTCCCACAGGGTTCAGTGTTAATCAATGATACTCCCATAGGGTTCAGTATTAATCGGTGAGACTCCCATAGGGTTCAGTGTTAATCAGTGAGACTGCCATAGGGTTCAGTGTTAATCAGTGAGACTCCCACAGGGTTCAGTGTTAATCAGTGAGACTCCCACAGGCTTCAGTGTTAATCAGTGAGACTCCCATAGGGTTCAGTGTTAATCAGTGAGACTCCCACAGGGTTCAGTGTTAATCAGTGAGACTCGCATAGGTTTCAGTGTTAATCAGTGAGACACGCACAGGGTTCAGTGTTAATCAGCGAGATTCCCATAGGGTTCAGTGTTAGTCAGTGAGATTCCCACAGGGTTCAGTGTTAATCAGTGAGACTCCCATAGGGTTCAGTATTAATTGGTGAGACTCCCATAGGGTTCAGTGTTAATCAGTGAGATTCCCACAGGGTTCAGTGTTAATCAGTGAGACTCCCATAGGGTTCAGTATTAATTGGTGAGACTCCCATAGGGTTCAGTGTTAATCAGTGAGACTCCCATAGGGTTCAGTGTTAATCAGTGAGACTCCCACAGGGTTCAGTGTTAATCAGTGAGACTCGCATAGGGTTTAGTGTTAATCAGTGAGACACGCACAGGGTTCAGTGTTAATCAGCGAGATTCCCATAGGGTTCAGTGTTAGTCAGTGAGATTCCCACAGGGTTCAGTTTTAATCAGTGAGACTCCCATAGGGTTCAGTATTAATTGGTGAGACTCCCATAGGGTTCAGTGTTAATCAGTGAGATTCCCACAGGGTTCAGTGTTAATCAGTGAGACTCCCATAGGGTTCAGTATTAATCGGTGAGACTCCCATAGGGTTCAGTGTTAATCAGTGAGACTCCCATAGGGTTCAGTGTTAATCAGTGAGACTCCCACAGGGCCCAGTGTTAATCAGTGAGACTCCCATAGGGTTCGGTGTTAATCAATGAGACTCCCATAGGGTTCAGTGTTAATCAGTGAGACTCCCACAGGGTTCAGTGTTAATCAGTGAGACTCACATAGGGTTCAGTGTTAATCAGTGAGACACGCACAGGGTTCAGTGTTAATCAGCGAGATTCCCATAGGGTTCAGTGTTAATCAGTGAGACTCCCATAGGGTTCAGTGTTAATCAGTGAGACTCCCATAGGGTTCAGTGTTAATCAGTGAGACTCCCACAGGGTTCAGTCTAAATCAGTGAGACTCCCATAGGGTTCAGTGTTAATCAGTGAGACTCCCACAGGGTTCAGTGTTAATCAGTGAGACTCGCATAGGGTTCAGTGTTAATCAGCGAGATTCCCATAGGGTTCAGTGTTAATCAGTGACATTCCCACAGGGTTCAGTGTTAATCAGTGAGACTCCCATAGGGTTCAGTATTAATTGGTGAGACTCCCATAGGGTTCAGTGTTAATCAGTGAGAATCCCACAGGGTTCAGTCTAAATCAGTGAGACTCCCATAGGGTTCAGTGTTAATCAGTGAGACTCCCACAGGGTTCAGTGTTAATCAGTGAGACACCCACAGGGTTCTGTGTTAATCAGTGAGACTCCCATAGGGTTCAGTGTTAATCAGTGAGACTCCCACAGGGTTCAGTGTTAATCAGTGAGACTCCCACAGGGTTCAGTGTTAATCAGTGAGACTCCCATAGGGTTCAGTGTTAATCAGTGAGACTCCCACAGGGTTCAGTGTTAATCAGTGAGACTCGCATAGGGTTCAGTGTTAATCAGTGAGACACGCACAGGGTTCAGTGTTAATCAGCGAGATTCCCATAGGGTTCAGTGTTAATCAGTGAGATTCCCGCAGGGTTCAGTGTTAATCAGTGAGACTCCCATAGGGTTCAGTATTAATCAGTGAGATTCCCGCAGGGTTCAGTGTTAATCAGTGAGACTCCCATAGGGTTCAGTATTAATCGGTGAGACTCCCATAGGGTTCAGTGTTAATCAGTGAGACTCCCATAGGGTTCAGTGTTAATCAGTGAGACTCCCACAGGGTTCAGTGTTAATCAGTGAGACTCCCACAGGGTTCAGTGTTAATCAGTGAGACTCCCATAGGGTTCAGTGTTAATCAGTGAGACTCCCACAGGGTTCAGTGTTAATCAGTGAGACTCGCATAGGGTTCAGTGTTAATCAGCGAGATTCCCATAGGGTTCAGTGTTAATCAGTGAGATTCCCACAAGGTTCAGTGTTAATCAGTGAGACTCCCATAGGGTTCAGTATTAATTGGTGAGACTCCCATAGGGTTCAGTGTTAATCAGTGAGACTCCCATAGGGTTCAGTGTTAATCAGTGAGACTCCCACAGGGTTCAGTGTTCATCAGTGAGACTCCCATAGGGTTCAGTGTTAATCAGTGAGACTCCCATAGGGTTCAGTGTTAATCAGTGAGACTCCCACAGGGTTCAGTGTTAATCAGTGAGACTCGCATAGGGTTTAGTGTTAATCAGTGAGACACGCACAGGGTTCAGTGTTAATCAGCGAGATTCCCATAGGGTTCAGTGTTAATCAGTGAGATTCCCACAGGGTTCAGTGTTAATCAGTGATACTCCCATAGGGATCAGTATTAATCGGTGAGACTCCCATAGGGTTCAGTGTTAATCAGTGAGACTCCCATAGAGTTCAGTGTTAATCAGTGAGACTCCCACAGGGTTCAGTGTTAATCAGTGAGACTCCCACAGGGTTCAGTGTTAATCAGTGAGACTCCCATAGGGTTCACTGTTAATCAGTGAGACTCCCACAGGGTTCAGTGTTAATCAGTGAGACTCGCATAGGGTTCAGTGTTAATCAGTGAGACACGCACAGGGTTCAGTGTTAATCAGCGAGATTCCCATAGGGTTCAGTGTTAGTCAGTGAGATTCCCACAGGGTTCAGTGTTAATCAGTGAGACTCCCATAGGGTTCAGTATTAATTGGTGAGACTCCCATAGGGTTCAGTGTTAATCAGTGAGATTCCCACAGGGTTCAGTGTTAATCAGTGAGACTCCCATAGGGTTCAGTATTAATCGGTGAGACTCCCATAGGGTTCAGTGTTAATCAGTGAGACTCCCATAGGGTTCAGTGTTAATCAGTGAGACTCCCACAGGGTTCAGTGTTAATCAGTGAGACTCGCATAGGGTTTAGTGTTAATCAGTGAGACACGCACAGGGTTCAGTATTAATCGGTGAGACTCCCATAGGGTTCAGTGTTAATCAGTGAGACTCCCATAGGGTTCAGTGTTCATCAGTGAGACTCCCATAGGGTTCAGTGTTAATCAGTAAGACTCCCATAGGGTTCAGTGTTAATCAGTGAGACTCCCACAGGGTTCAGTGTTCATCAGTGAGACTCCCATAGGGTTCAGTGTTAATCAGTGAGACTCCCATAGGGTTCAGTGTTAATCAGTGAGACTCCCACAGGGTTCAGTGTTAATCAGTGAGACTCGCATAGGGTTTAGTGTTAATCAGTGAGACACGCACAGGGTTCAGTGTTAATCAGCGAGATTCCCATAGGGTTCAGTGTTAATCAGTGAGATTCCCACAGGGTTCAGTGTTAATCAGTGATACTCCCATAGGGATCAGTATTAATCGGTGAGACTCCCATAGGGTTCAGTGTTAATCAGTGAGACTCCCATAGAGTTCAGTGTTAATCAGTGAGACTCCCACAGGGTTCAGTGTTAATCAGTGAGACTCCCACAGGGTTCAGTGTTAATCAGTGAGACTCCCATAGGGTTCACTGTTAATCAGTGAGACTCCCACAGGGTTCAGTGTTAATCAGTGAGACTCGCATAGGGTTCAGTGTTAATCAGTGAGACACGCACAGGGTTCAGTGTTAATCAGCGAGATTCCCATAGGGTTCAGTGTTAGTCAGTGAGATTCCCACAGGGTTCAGTGTTAATCAGTGAGACTCCCATAGGGTTCAGTATTAATTGGTGAGACTCCCATAGGGTTCAGTGTTAATCAGTGAGATTCCCACAGGGTTCAGTGTTAATCAGTGAGACTCCCATAGGGTTCAGTATTAATCGGTGAGACTCCCATAGGGTTCAGTGTTAATCAGTGAGACTCCCATAGGGTTCAGTGTTAATCAGTGAGACTCCCACAGGGTTCAGTGTTAATCAGTGAGACTCCCACAGGGTTCAGTGTTAATCAGTGAGACTCCCATAGGGTTCAGTGTTAATCAGTGAGACTCCCACAGGGTTCAGTGTTAATCAGTGAGACTCGCATAGGGTTCAGTGTTAATCAGCGAGATTCCCATAGGGTTCAGTGTTAATCAGTGAGATTCCCACAAGGTTCAGTGTTAATCAGTGAGACTCCCATAGGGTTCAGTATTAATTGGTGAGACTCCCATAGGGTTCAGTGTTAATCAGTGAGACTCCCATAGGGTTCAGTGTTAATCAGTGAGACTCCCACAGGGTTCAGTGTTCATCAGTGAGACTCCCATAGGGTTCAGTGTTAATCAGTGAGACTCCCATAGGGTTCAGTGTTAATCAGTGAGACTCCCACAGGGTTCAGTGTTAATCAGTGAGACTCGCATAGGGTTTAGTGTTAATCAGTGAGACACGCACAGGGTTCAGTGTTAATCAGCGAGATTCCCATAGGGTTCAGTGTTAATCAGTGAGATTCCCACAGGGTTCAGTGTTAATCAGTGATACTCCCATAGGGATCAGTATTAATCGGTGAGACTCCCATAGGGTTCAGTGTTAATCAGTGAGACTCCCATAGAGTTCAGTGTTAATCAGTGAGACTCCCACAGGGTTCAGTGTTAATCAGTGAGACTCCCACAGGGTTCAGTGTTAATCAGTGAGACTCCCATAGGGTTCACTGTTAATCAGTGAGACTCCCACAGGGTTCAGTGTTAATCAGTGAGACTCGCATAGGGTTCAGTGTTAATCAGTGAGACACGCACAGGGTTCAGTGTTAATCAGCGAGATTCCCATAGGGTTCAGTGTTAGTCAGTGAGATTCCCACAGGGTTCAGTGTTAATCAGTGAGACTCCCATAGGGTTCAGTATTAATTGGTGAGACTCCCATAGGGTTCAGTGTTAATCAGTGAGATTCCCACAGGGTTCAGTGTTAATCAGTGAGACTCCCATAGGGTTCAGTATTAATCGGTGAGACTCCCATAGGGTTCAGTGTTAATCAGTGAGACTCCCATAGGGTTCAGTGTTAATCAGTGAGACTCCCACAGGGTTCAGTGTTAATCAGTGAGACTCGCATAGGGTTTAGTGTTAATCAGTGAGACACGCACAGGGTTCAGTATTAATCGGTGAGACTCCCATAGGGTTCAGTGTTAATCAGTGAGACTCCCATAGGGTTCAGTGTTCATCAGTGAGACTCCCATAGGGTTCAGTGTTAATCAGTAAGACTCCCATAGGGTTCAGTGTTAATCAGTGAGACTCCCACAGGGTTCAGTGTTCATCAGTGAGACTCCCATAGGGTTCAGTGTTAATCAGTGAGACTCCCATAGGGTTCAGTGTTAATCAGTGAGACTCCCACAGGGTTCAGTGTTAATCAGTGAGACTCGCATAGGGTTTAGTGTTAATCAGTGAGACACGCACAGGGTTCAGTGTTAATCAGCGAGATTCCCATAGGGTTCAGTGTTAATCAGTGAGATTCCCACAGGGTTCAGTGTTAATCAGTGATACTCCCATAGGGATCAGTATTAATCGGTGAGACTCCCATAGGGTTCAGTGTTAATCAGTGAGACTCCCATAGAGTTCAGTGTTAATCAGTGAGACTCCCACAGGGTTCAGTGTTAATCAGTGAGACTCCCACCGGGTTCAGTGTTAATCAGTGAGACTCCCATAGGGTTCACTGTTAATCAGTGAGACTCCCACAGGGTTCAGTGTTAATCAGTGAGACTCGCATAGGGTTCAGTGTTAATCAGTGAGACACGCACAGGGTTCAGTGTTAATCAACGAGATTCCCATAGGGTTCAGTGTTAGTCAGTGAGATTCCCACAGGGTTCAGTGTTAATCAGTGAGACTCCCATAGGGTTCAGTATTAATTGGTGAGACTCCCATAGGGTTCAGTGTTAATCAGTGAGATTCCCACAGGGTTCAGTGTTAATCAGTGAGACTCCCATAGGGTTCAGTATTAATCGGTGAGACTCCCATAGGGTTCAGTGTTAATCAGTGAGACTCCCATAGGGTTCACTGTTAATCAGTGAGACTCCCACAGGGTTCAGTGTTAATCAGTGAGACTCGCATAGGGTTTAGTGTTAATCAGTGAGACACGCACAGGGTTCAGTATTAATCGGTGAGACTCCCATAGGGTTCAGTGTTAATCAGTGAGACTCCCATAGGGTTCAGTGTTAATCAGTGAGACTCCCACAGGGTTCAGTGTTAATCAGTGAGACTCCCACAGGGTTCAGTGTTAATCAGTGAGACTCCCATAGGGTTCAGTGTTAATCAGTGAGACTCCCACAGGGTTCAGTGTTAATCAGTGAGACTCGCATAGGGTTCAGTGTTAATCAGTGAGACACGCACAGGGTTCAGTGTTAATCAGCGAGATTCCCATAGGGTTCAGTGTTAGTCAGTGAGATTCCCACAGGGTTCAGTGTTAATCAGTGAGACTCCCATAGGGTTCAGTATTAATTGGTGAGACTCCCATAGGGTTCAGTGTTAATCAGTGAGATTCCCACAGGGTTCAGTGTTAATCAATGAGACTCCCATAGGGTTCAGTATTAATCGGTGAGACTCCCATAGGGTTCAGTGTTAATCAGTGAGACTCCCATAGGGTTCAGTGTTAATCAGTGAGACTCCCACAGGGCCCAGTGTTAATCAGTGAGACTCCCATAGGGTTCGGTGTTAATCAATGAGACTCCCATAGGGTTCAGTGTTAATCAGTGAGACTCCCACAGGGTTCAGTGTTAATCAGTGAGACTCGCATAGGGTTCAGTGTTAATCAGTGAGACACGCACAGGGTTCAGTGTTAATCAGCGAGATTCCCATAGGGTTCAGTGTTAATCAGTGAGACTCCCATAGGGTTCGGTGTTAATCAGTGAGACTCCCATAGGGTTCAGTGTTAATCAGTGAGACTCCCACAGGGTTCAGTCTAAATCAGTGAGACTCGCATAGGGTTCAGTGTTAATCAGTGAGACACGCACAGGGTTCAGTGTTAATCAGCGAGATTCCCATAGGGTTCAGTCTAAATCAGTGAGACTCCCATAGGGTTCAGTGTTAATCAGTGAGACTCCCATAGGGTTCAGTGTTAATCAGTGAGACACGCACAGGGTTCAGTGTTAATCAGTGAGATTCCCACAGGGTTCAGTGTTAATCAGTGAGACTCCCATAGGGTTCAGTATTAATCGGTGAGACTCCCATAGGGTTCAGTGTTAATCAGTGAGACTCCCATAGGGTTCAGTGTTAATCAGTGAGACTCCCACAGGGTTCAGTGTTAATCAGTGAGACTCGCATAGGGTTTAGTGTTAATCAGTGAGACACGCACAGGGTTCAGTGTTAATCAGCGAGATTCCCATAGGGTTCAGTGTTAATCAGTGAGATTCCCACAGGGTTCAGTGTTAATCAGTGATACTCCCATAGGGTTCAGTATTAATCGGTGAGACTCCCATAGGGTTCAGTGTTAATCAGTGAGACTCCCATAGGGTTCAGTGTTAATCAGTGAGACTCCCACAGGGTTCAGTGTTAATCAGTGAGACTCCCACAGGGTTCAGTGTTAATCAGTGAGACTCCCACAGGGTTCAGTCTAAATCAGTGAGACTCGCATAGGGTTCAGTGTTAATCAGTGAGACACGCACAGGGTTCAGTGTTAATCAGCGAGATTCCCATAGGGTTCAGTCTAAATCAGTGAGACTCCCATAGGGTTCAGTGTTAATCAGTGAGACTCCCATAGGGTTCAGTGTTAATCAGTGAGACTCCCACAGGGTTCAGTCTAAATCAGTGAGACTCCCATAGGGTTCAGTGTTAATCAGTGAGACTCCCACAGGGTTCAGTGTTAATCAGTGAGACTCGCATAGGGTTCAGTGTTAATCAGTGAGACACGCACAGGGTTCAGTGTTAATCAGCGAGATTCCCATAGGGTTCAGTGTTAGTCAGTGAGATTCCCACAGGGTTCAGTATTAATCGGTGAGACTCCCATAGGGTTCAGTGTTAATCAGTGAGACTCCCATAGGGTTCAGTGTTAATCAGTGAGACTCCCACAGGGTTCAGTGTTAATCAGTGAGACTCGCATAGGGTTCAGTGTTAATCAGTGAGACTCCCACAGGGTTCAGTGTTAATCAGTGAGACTCGCATAGGCTTTAGTGTTAATCAGTGAGACACGCACAGGGTTCAGTGTTAATCAGCGAGATTCCCATAGGGTTCAGTGTTAATCAGTGAGATTCCCACAGGGTTCAGTGTTAATCAGTGATACTCCCATAGGGTTCAGTATTAATCGGTGAGACTCCCATAGGGTTCAGTGTTAATCAGTGAGACTCCCATAGGGTTCAGTGTTAATCAGTGAGACTCCCACAGGGTTCAGTGTTAATCAGTGAGACTCCCACAGGGTTCAGTGTTAATCAGTGAGACTCCCATAGGGTTCAGTGTTAATCAGTGAGACTCCCACAGGGTTCAGTGTTAATCAGTGAGACTCGCATAGGGTTCAGTGTTAATCAGTGAGACACGCACAGGGTTCAGTGTTAATCAGCGAGATTCCCATAGGGTTCAGTGTTAGTCAGTGAGATTCCCACAGGGTTCAGTGTTAATCAGTGAGACTCCCATAGGGTTCAGTATTAATTGGTGAGACTCCCATAGGGTTCAGTGTTAATCAGTGAGATTCCCACAGGGTTCAGTGTTAATCAGTGAGACTCCCATAGGGTTCAGTATTAATCGGTGAGACTCCCATAGGGTTCAGTGTTAATCAGTGAGACTCCCATAGGGTTCAGTGTTAATCAGTGAGACTCCCACAGGGCCCAGTGTTAATCAGTGAGACTCCCATAGGGTTCAGTGTTAATCAGTGAGACTCCCACAGGGTTCAGTGTTAATCAGTGAGACTCGCAAAGGGTTCAGTGTTAATCAGTGAGACACGCACAGGGTTCAGTGTTAATCAGCGAGATTCCCATAGGGTTCAGTGTTAATCAGTGAGACTCCCATAGGGTTCAGTGTTAATCAGTGAGACTCCCACAGGGTTCAGTGTTAATCAGTGAGACTCCCACAGGGTTCAGTGTTAATCAGTGAGACTCCCATAGGGTTCACTGTTAATCAGTGAGACTCCCACAGGGTTCAGTGTTAATCAGTGAGACTCGCATAGGGTTCAGTGTTAATCAGTGAGACACGCACAGGGTTCAGTGTTAATCAGCAAGATTCCCATAAGGTTCAGTGTTAGTCAGTGAGATTCCCACAGGGTTCAGTGTTAATCAGTGAGACTCCCATAGGGTTCAGTATTAATTGGTGAGACTCCCATAGGGTTCAGTGTTAATCAGTGAGATTCCCACAGGGTTCAGTGTTAATCAGTGAGACTCTCATAGGGTTCAGTATTAATCGGTGAGACTCCCATAGGGTTCAGTGTTAATCAGTGAGACTCCCATAGGGTTCAGTGTTAATCAGTGAGACTCCCACAGGGTTCAGTGTTAATCAGTGAGACTCGCATAGGGTTTAGTGTTAATCAGTGAGACACGCACAGGGTTCAGTATTAATCGGTGAGACTCCCATAGGGTTCAGTGTTAATCAGTGAGACTCCCATAGTGTTCAGTGTTAATCAGTGAGACTCCCACAGGGTTCAGTGTTAATCAGTGAGACTCCCACAGGGTTCAGTGTTAATCAGTGAGACTCCCATAGGGTTCAGTGTTAATCAGTGAGACTCCCACAGGGTTCAGTGTTAATCAGTGAGACTCGCATAGGGTTCAGTGTTAATCAGTGAGACACGCACAGGGTTCAGTGTTAATCAGCGAGATTCCCATAGGGTTCAGTGTTAGTCAGTGAGATTCCCACAGGGTTCAGTGTTAATCAGTGAGACTCCCATAGGGTTCAGTATTAATTGGTGAGACTCCCATAGGGTTCAGTGTTAATCAGTGAGATTCCCACAGGGTTCAGTGTTAATCAATGAGACTCCCATAGGGTTCAGTATTAATCGGTGAGACTCCCATAGGGTTCAGTGTTAATCAGTGAGACTCCCATAGGGTTCAGTGTTAATCAGTGAGACTCCCACAGGGCCCAGTGTTAATCAGTGAGACTCCCATAGGGTTCGGTGTTAATCAATGAGACTCCCATAGGGTTCAGTGTTAATCAGTGACACTCCCACAGGTTTCAGTGTTAATCAGTGAGACTCGCATAGGGTTCAGTGTTAATCAGTGAGACACGCACAGGGTTCAGTGTTAATCAGCGAGATTCCCATAGGGTTCAGTGTTAATCAGTGAGACTCCCATAGGGTTCGGTGTTAATCAGTGAGACTCCCATAGGGTTCAGTGTTAATCAGTGAGACTCCCACAGGGTTCAGTCTAAATCAGTGAGACTCGCATAGGGTTCAGTGTTAATCAGTGAGACACGCACAGGGTTCAGTGTTAATCAGCGAGATTCCCATAGGGTTCAGTCTAAATCAGTGAGACTCCCATAGGGTTCAGTGTTAATCAGTGAGACTCCCATAGGGTTCAGTGTTAATCAGTGACACACGCACAGGGTTCAGTGTTAATCAGTGAGATTCCCACAGGGTTCAGTGTTAATCAGTGAGACTCCCATAGGGTTCAGTATTAATCGGTGAGACTCCCATAGGGTTCAGTGTTAATCAGTGAGACTCCCATAGGGTTCAGTGTTAATCAGTGAGACTCCCACAGGGTTCAGTGTTAATCAGTGAGACTCGCATAGGGTTTAGTGTTAATCAGTGAGACACGCACAGGGTTCAGTGTTAATCAGCGAGATTCCCATAGGGTTCAGTGTTAATCAGTGAGATTCCCACAGGGTTCAGTGTTAATCAGTGATACTCCCATAGGGTTCAGTATTAATCGGTGAGACTCCCATAGGGTTCAGTGTTAATCAGTGAGACTCCCATAGGGTTCAGTGTTAATCAGTGAGACTCCCACAGGGTTCAGTGTTAATCAGTGAGACTCCCACAGGGTTCAGTGTTAATCAATGAGACTCCCACAGGGTTCAGTCTAAATCAGTGAGACTCGCATAGGGTTCAGTGTTAATCAGTGAGACACGCACAGGGTTCAGTGTTAATCAGCGAGATTCCCATAGGGTTCAGTCTAAATCAGTGAGACTCCCATAGGGTTCAGTGTTAATCAGTGAGACTCCCATAGGGTTCAGTGTTAATCAGTGAGACTCCCACAGGGTTCAGT
Source organism: Petromyzon marinus (assembly GCF_048934315.1). Lineage (NCBI taxonomy): Eukaryota > Metazoa > Chordata > Hyperoartia > Petromyzontiformes > Petromyzontidae > Petromyzon > Petromyzon marinus. Next base: position 1,922,105 of record NW_027423612.1, read on the forward strand.
CTAAATCAGTGAGACTCCCATAGGGTTCAGTGTTAATCAGTGAGACTCCCACAGGGTTCAGTGTTAATCAGTGAGACTCGCATAGGGTTCAGTGTTAATCAGTGAGACACGCACAGGGTTCAGTGTTAATCAGCGAGATTCCCATAGGGTTCAGTGTTAGTCAGTGAGATTCCCACAGGGTTCAGTGTTAATCAGTGAGACTCCCATAGGGTTCGGTATTAATTGGTGAGACTCCCATAGGGTTCATTGTTAATCAATGAGATTCCCACAGGGTTCAGTGTTAATCAGTGAGACTCCCATTGGGTTCAGTATTAATCGGTGAGACTCCCATAGGGTTCAGTGTTAATCAGTGAGACTCCCATAGGGTTCAGTGTTAATCAGTGAGACTCCCACAGGGTTCAGTGTTAATCAGTGAGACTCGCATAGGGTTTAGTGTTAATCAGTGAGACACGCACAGGGTTCAGTGTTAATCAGCGAGATTCCCATAGGGTTCAGTGTTAATCAGTGAGATTCCCACAGGGTTCAGTGTTAATCAGTGATACTCCCATAGGGTTCAGTATTAATCGGTGAGACTCCCATAGGGTTCAGTGTTAATCAGTGAGACTCCCATAGGGTTCAGTGTTAATCAGTGAGACTCCCACAGGGTTCAGTGTTAATCAGTGAGACTCCCACAGGGTTCAGTGTTAATCAGTGAGACTCCCATAGGGTTCAGTGTTAATCAGTGAGACTCCCACAGGGTTCAGTGTTAATCAGTGAGACTCGCATAGGGTTCAGTGTTAATCAGTGAGACACGCACAGGGTTCAGTGTTAATCAGCGAGATTCCCATAGGGTTCAGTGTTAGTCAGTGAGATTCCCACAGGGTTCAGTGTTAATCAGTGAGACTCCCATAGGGTTCAGTATTAATTGGTGAGACTCCCATAGGGTTCAGTGTTAATCAGTGAGATTCCCACAGGGTTCAGTGTTAATCAGTGAGACTCCCATAGGGTTCAGTATTAATCGGTGAGACTCCCATAGGGTTCAGTGTTAATCAGTGAGACTCCCATAGGGTTCAGTGTTAATCAGTGAGACTCCCACAGGGCCCAGTGTTAATCAGTGAGACTCCCATAGGGTTCAGTGTTAATCAGTGAGACTCCCACAGGGTTCAGTGTTAATCAGTGAGACTCGCAAAGGGTTCAGTGTTAATCAGTGAGACACGCACAGGGTTCAGTGTTAATCAGCGAGATTCCCATAGGGTTCAGTGTTAATCAGTGAGACTCCCATAGGGTTCAGTGTTAATCAGTGAGACTCCCACAGGGTTCAGTGTTCATCAGTGAGACTCCCATAGGGTTCAGTGTTAATCAGTGAGACTCCCATAGGGTTCAGTGTTAATCAGTGAGACACCCACAGGGTTCAGTGTTAATCAGTGAGACTCGCATAGGGTTTAGTGTTAATCAGTGAGACTCCCATAGGGTTCAGTATTTATTGGTGAGACTCCCATAGGGTTCAGTGTTAATCAGTGAGATTCCCACAGGGTTCAGTGTTAATCAGTGAGACTCCCATAGGGTTCAGTATTAATCGGTGAGACTCCCATAGGGTTCAGTGTTAATCAGTGAGATTCCCGCAGGGTTCAGTGTTAATCAGTGAGACTCCCATAGGGTTCAGTGTTAATCAGTGAGACACCCACAGGGTTCTGTTTTAATCAGTGAGACTCCCATAGGGTTCAGTGTTAATCAGTGAGACTCCCACAGGGTTCAGTGTTAATCAGTGAGACTCCCACACGGTTCAGTGTTAATCAGTGAGACTCCCATAGGGTTCAGTGTTAATCAGTGAGACTCCCACAGGGTTCAGTCTTAATCAGTGAGACTCGCATAGGGTTCAGTGTTAATCAGTGAGGCACGCACAGGGTTCAGTGTTAATCAGCGAGATTCCCATAGGGTTCAGTGTTAATCAGTGAGATTCCCGCAGGGTTCAGTGTTAATCAGTGAGACTCCCATAGGGTTCAGTATTAATCAGTGAGATTCCCGCAGGGTTCAGTGTTAATCAGTGAGACTCCCATAGGGGTCAGTATTAATCGGTGAGAATCCCATAGGGTTCAGTGTTAATCAGTGAGACTCCCATAGGGTTCAGTGTTAATCAGTGAGACTCCCACAGGGTTCAGTGTTAATCAGTGAGACTCCCACAGGGTTCAGTGTTAATCAGTGAGACTCCCACAGGGTTCAGTGTTAATCAGTGAGACTCCCATAGGGTTCAGTGTTAATCAGTGAGACTCCCACAGGGTTCAGTGTTAATCAGTGAGACTCGCATAGGGTTCAGTGTTAATCAGCAAGATTCCCATAGGGTTCAGTGTTAATCAGTGAGATTCCCACAGGGTTCAGTGTTAATCAGTGAGACTCCCATAGGGTTCAGTATTAATTGGTGAGACTCCCATAGGGTTCAGTGTTAATCAGTGAGACTCCCATAGGGTTCAGTGTTAATCAGTGAGACTCCCACAGGGTTCAGTCTAAATCAGTGAGACTCCCATAGGGTTCGGTGTTAATCAATGAGACTCCCATAGGGTTCAGTGTTAATCAGTGAGACTCCCACAGGGTTCAGTGTTAATCAGTGAGACTCGCATAGGGTTCAGTGTTAATCAGTGAGACACGCACAGGGTTCAGTGTTAATCAGCGAGATTCCCATAGGGTTCAGTGTTAATCAGTGAGACTCCCATAGGGTTCAGTGTTAATCAGTGAGACTCCCATAGGGTTCAGTGTTAATCAGTGAGACTCCCACAGGGTTCAGTCTAAATCAGTGAGACTCGCATAGGGTTCAGTGTTAATCAGTGAGACACGCACAGGGTTCAGTGTTAATCAGCGAGATTCCCATAGGGTTCAGTCTAAATCAGTGAGACTCCCATAGGGTTCAGTGTTAATCAGTGAGACTCCCATAGGGTTCAGTGTTAATCAGTGAGACTCCCACAGGGTTCAGTCTAAATCAGTGAGACTCCCATAGGGTTCAGTGTTAATCAGTGAGACTCCCACAGGGTTCAGTGTTAATCAGTGAGACTCGCATAGGGTTCAGTGTTAATCAGTGAGACACGCACAGGGTTCAGTGTTAATCAGCGAGATTCCCATAGGGTTCAGTGTTAGTCAGTGAGATTCCCACAGGGTTCAGTGTTAATCAGTGAGACTCCCATAGGGTTCAGTATTAATTGGTGAGACTCCCATAGGGTTCAGTGTTAATCAGTGAGATTCCCACAGGGTTCAGTGTTAATCAGTGAGACTCCCATAGGGTTCAGTATTAATCGGTGAGACTCCCATAGGGTTCAGTGTTAATCAGTGAGACTCCCATAGGGTTCAGTGTTAATCAGTGAGACTCCCACAGGGTTCAGTGTTAATCAGTGAGACTCGCATAGGGTTTAGTGTTAATCAGTGAGACACGCACAGGGTTCAGTGTTAATCAGCGAGATTCCCATAGGGTTCAGTGTTAATCAGTGAGATTCCCACAGGGTTCAGTGTTAATCAGTGATACTCCCATAGGGTTCAGTATTAATCGGTGAGACTCCCATAGGGTTCAGTGTTAATCAGTGAGACTCCCATAGGGTTCAGTGTTAATCAGTGAGACTCCCACAGGGTTCAGTGTTAATCAGTGAGACTCCCACAGGGTTCAGTGTTAATCAGTGAGACTCCCATAGGGTTCAGTGTTAATCAGTGAGACTCCCACAGGGTTCAGTGTTAATCAGTGAGACTCGCATAGGGTTCAGTGTTAATCAGTGAGACACGCACAGGGTTCAGTGTTAATCAGCGAGATTCCCATAGGGTTCAGTGTTAGTCAGTGAGATTCCCACAGGGTTCAGTGTTAATCAGTGAGACTCCCATAGGGTTCAGTATTAATTGGTGAGACTCCCATAGGGTTCAGTGTTAATCAGTGAGATTCCCACAGCGTTCAGTGTTAATCAGTGAGACTCCCATAGGGTTCAGTATTAATCGGTGAGACTCCCATAGGGTTCAGTGTTAATCAGTGAGACTCCCATAGGGTTCAGTATTAATCAGTGAGATTCCCGCAGGGTTCAGTGTTAATCAGTGAGACTCCCATAGGGGTCAGTATTAATCGGTGAGACTCCCATAGGGTTCAGTGTTAATCAGTGAGACTCCCATAGGGTTCAGTGTTAATCAGTGAGACTCCCACAGGGTTCAGTTTTAATCAGTGAGACTCCCACAGGGTTCAGTGTTAATCAGTGAGACTCCCATAGGGTTCAGTGTTAATCAGTGAGACTCCCACAGGGTTCAGTGTTAATCAGTGAGACTCGCATAGGGTTCAGTGTTAATCAGCGAGATTCCCATAGGGTTCAGTGTTAATCAGTGAGATTCCCACAGGGTTCAGTGTTAATCAGTGAGACTCCCATAGGGTTCAGTATTAATTGGTGAGACTCCCATAGGGTTCAGTGTTAATCAGTGAGACTCCCATAGGGTTCAGTGTTAATCAGTGAGACTCCCACAGGGTTCAGTCTAAATCAGTGAGACTCCCATAGGGTTCAGTGTTAATCAGTGAGACTCCCACAGGGTTCAGTGTTAATCAGTGAGACACCCACAGGGTTCTGTGTTAATCAGTGAGACTCCCATAGGGTTCAGTGTTAATCAGTGAGACTCCCACAGGGTTCAGTGTTAATCAGTGAGACTCCCACAGGGTTCAGTGTTAATCAGTGAGACTCCCATAGGGTTCAGTGTTAATCAGTGAGACTCCCACAGGGTTCAGTGTTAATCAGTGAGACTCGCATAGGGTTCAGTGTTAATCAGTGAGACACGCACAGGGTTCAGTGTTAATCAGCGAGATTCCCATAGGGTTCAGTGTTAGTCAGTGAGATTCCCACAGGGTTCAGTGTTAATCAGTGAGACTCCCATAGGGTTCAGTATTAATCGGTGAGACTCCCATAGGGTTCAGTGTTAATCAGTGAGACTCCCATAGGGTTCAGTGTTAATCAGTGAGAATCCCACAGGGCCCAGTGTTAATCAGTGAGACTCCCATAGGGTTCGGTGTTAATCAATGAGACTCCCATAGGGTTCAGTGTTAATCAGTGAGACTCCCACAGGGTTCAGTGTTAATCAGTGAGACTCGCATAGGGTTCAGTGTTAATCAGTGAGACACGCACAGGGTTCAGTGTTAATCAGCGAGATTCCCATAGGGTTCAGTGTTAATCAGTGAGACTCCCATAGGGTTCAGTGTTAATCAGTGAGACTCCCACAGGGTTCAGTGTTCATCAGTGAGACTCCCATAGGGTTCAGTGTTAATCAGTGAGACTCCCATAGGGTTCATTGTTAATCAGTGAGACTCCCACAGGGTTCAGTGTTAATCAGTGAGACTCGCATAGGGTTTAGTGTTAATCAGTGAGACTCCCATAGGGTTCAGTATTAATTGGTGAGACTCCCATAGGGTTCAGTGTTAATCAGCGAGATTCCCACAGGGTTCAGTGTTAATCAGTGAGACTCCCATAGGGTTCAGTATTAATCGGTGAGACTCCCATAGGGTTCAGTGTTAATCAGTGAGACTCCCATAGGGTTCAGTGTTAATCAGTGAGACTCCCACAGGGTTCAGTCTAAATCAGTGAGACTCCCATAGGGTTCAGTGTTAATCAGTGAGACTCCCACAGGGTTCAGTGTTAATCAGTGAGACACCCACAGGGTTCTGTGTTAATCAGTGAGACTCCCATAGGGTTCAGTGTTAATCAGTGAGACTCCCACAGGGTTCAGTGTTAATCAGTGAGACTCCCACAGGGTTCAGTGTTAATCAGTGAGACTCCCATAGGGTTCAGTGTTAATCAGTGAGACTCCCACAGGGTTCAGTGTTAATCAGTGAGACTCGCATAGGGTTCAGTGTTAATCAGTGAGACACGCACAGGGTTCAGTGTTAATCAGCGAGATTCCCATAGGGTTCAGTGTTAGTCAGTGAGATTCCCACAGGGTTCAGTGTTAATCAGTGAGACTCCCATAGGGTTCAGTATTAATTGGTGAGACTCCCATAGGGTTCAGTGTTAATCAGTGAGATTCCCACAGCGTTCAGTGTTAATCAGTGAGACTCCCATAGGGTTCAGTATTAATCGGTGAGACTCCCATAGGGTTCAGTGTTAATCAGTGAGACTCCCATAGGGTTCAGTATTAATCAGTGAGATTCCCGCAGGGTTCAGTGTTAATCAGTGAGACTCCCATAGGGGTCAGTATTAATCGGTGAGACTCCCATAGGGTTCAGTGTTAATCAGTGAGACTCCCATAGGGTTCAGTGTTAATCAGTGAGACTCCCACAGGGTTCAGTTTTAATCAGTGAGACTCCCACAGGGTTCAGTGTTAATCAGTGAGACTCCCATAGGGTTCAGTGTTAATCAGTGAGACTCCCACAGGGTTCAGTGTTAATCAGTGAGACTCGCATAGGGTTCAGTGTTAATCAGCGAGATTCCCATAGGGTTCAGTGTTAATCAGTGAGATTCCCACAGGGTTCAGTGTTAATCAGTGAGACTCCAACAGGGTTCAGTGTTAATCAGTGAGACTCCCACAGGGTTCAGTGTTAATCAGTGAGACTCCCATAGGGTTCATTGTTAATCAGTGAGACTCCCACAGGGTTCAGTGTTCATCAGTGAGACTCCCATAGGGTTCAGTGTTAATCAGTGAGACTCCCATAGGGTTCATTGTTAATCAGTGAGACTCCCACAGGGTTCAGTGTTAATCAGTGAGACTCGCATAGGGTTTAGTGTTAATCAGTGAGACTCCCATAGGGTTCAGTATTAATTGGTGAGACTCCCATAGGGTTCAGTGTTAATCAGCGAGATTCCCACAGGGTTCAGTGTTAATCAGTGAGACTCCCATAGGGTTCAGTATTAATCGGTGAGACTCCCATAGGGTTCAGTGTTAATCAGTGAGACTCCCATAGGGTTCAGTGTTAATTAGTGAGACTCCCACAGGGTTCAGTCTAAATCAGTGAGACTCCCATAGGGTTCAGTGTTAATCAGTGAGACTCCCACAGGGTTCAGTGTTAATCAGTGAGACACCCACAGGGTTCTGTGTTAATCAGTGAGACTCCCATAGGGTTCAGTGTTAATCAGTGAGACTCCCACAGGGTTCAGTGTTAATCAGTGAGACTCCCACAGGGTTCAGTGTTAATCAGTGAGACTCCCATAGGGTTCAGTGTTAATCAGTGAGACTCCCACAGGGTTCAGTGTTAATCAGTGAGACTCGCATAGGGTTCAGTGTTAATCAGTGAGACACGCACAGGGTTCAGTGTTAATCAGCGAGATTCCCATAGGGTTCAGTGTTAATCAGTGAGATTCCCGCAGGGTTCAGTGTTAATCAGTGAGACTCCCATAGGGTTCAGTATTAATCAGTGAGATTCCCGCAGGGTTCAGTGTTAATCAGTGAGACTCCCATAGGGTTCAGTATTAATCGGTGAGACTCCCATAGGGTTCAGTGTTAATCAGTGAGCCTCCCATAGGGTTCAGTGTTAATCAGTGAGACTCCCACAGGGTTCAGTCTAAATCAGTGAGACTCCCATAGGGTTCAGTGTTAATCAGTGAGACTCCCACAGGGTTCAGTGTTAATCAGTGAGACACCCACAGGGTTCTGTGTTAATCAGTGAGACTCCCATAGGGTTCAGTGTTAATCAGTGAGACTCCCACAGGGTTCAGTGTTAATCAGTGAGACTCCCACAGGGTTCAGTGTTAATCAGTGAGACTCCCATAGGGTTCAGTGTTAATCAGTGAGACTCCCACAGGGTTCAGTGTTAATCAGTGAGACTCGCATAGGGTTCAGTGTTAATCAGTGAGACACGCACAGGGTTCAGTGTTAATCAGCGAGATTCCCATAGGGTTCAGTGTTAGTCAGTGAGATTCCCACAGGGTTCAGTGTTAATCAGTGAGACTCCCATAGGGTTCAGTATTAATTGGTGAGACTCCCATAGGGTTCAGTGTTAATCAGTGAGATTCCCACAGGGTTCAGTGTTAATCAGTGAGACTCCCATAGGGTTCAGTATTAATCGGTGAGACTCCCATAGGGTTCAGTGTTAATCAGTGAGACTCCCATAGGGTTCAGTGCTAATCAGTGAGACTCCCACAGGGCCCTGTGTTAATCAGTGAGACTCCCATAGGGTTCGGTGTTAATCAATGAGACTCCCATAGGGTTCAGTGTTAATCAGTGAGACTCCCACAGGGTTCAGTGTTAATCAGTGAGACTCGCATAGGGTTCAGTGTTAATCAGTGAGACACGCACAGGGTTCAGTGTTAATCAGCGAGATTCCCATAGGGTTCAGTGTTAATCAGTGAGACTCCCATAGGGTTCAGTGTTAATCAGTGAGACTCCCACAGGGTTCAGTTTTAATCAGTGAGACTCCCACAGGGTTCAGTGTTAATCAGTGAGACTCCCATAGGGTTCAGTGTTAATCAGTGAGACTCCCACAGGGTTCAGTGTTAATCAGTGAGACTCGCATAGGGTTCAGTGTTAATCAGCGAGATTCCCATAGGGTTCAGTGTTAATCAGTGAGATTCCCACAGGGTTCAGTGTTAATCAGTGAGACTCCAACAGGGTTCAGTGTTAATCAGTGAGACTCCCACAGGGTTCAGTGTTAATCAGTGAGACTCCCATAGGGTTCATTGTTAATCAGTGAGACTCCCACAGGGTTCAGTGTTCATCAGTGAGACTCCCATAGGGTTCAGTGTTAATCAGTGAGACTCCCATAGGGTTCATTGTTAATCAGTGAGACTCCCACAGGGTTCAGTGTTAATCAGTGAGACTCGCATAGGGTTTAGTGTTAATCAGTGAGACTCCCATAGGGTTCAGTATTAATTGGTGAGACTCCCATAGGGTTCAGTGTTAATCAGCGAGATTCCCACAGGGTTCAGTGTTAATCAGTGAGACTCCCATAGGGTTCAGTATTAATCGGTGAGACTCCCATAGGGTTCAGTGTTAATCAGTGAGACTCCCATAGGGTTCAGTGTTAATTAGTGAGACTCCCACAGGGTTCAGTCTAAATCAGTGAGACTCCCATAGGGTTCAGTGTTAATCAGTGAGACTCCCACAGGGTTCAGTGTTAATCAGTGAGACACCCACAGGGTTCTGTGTTAATCAGTGAGACTCCCATAGGGTTCAGTGTTAATCAGTGAGACTCCCACAGGGTTCAGTGTTAATCAGTGAGACTCCCACAGGGTTCAGTGTTAATCAGTGAGACTCCCATAGGGTTCAGTGTTAATCAGTGAGACTCCCACAGGGTTCAGTGTTAATCAGTGAGACTCGCATAGGGTTCAGTGTTAATCAGTGAGACACGCACAGGGTTCAGTGTTAATCAGCGAGATTCCCATAGGGTTCAGTGTTAATCAGTGAGATTCCCGCAGGGTTCAGTGTTAATCAGTGAGACTCCCATAGGGTTCAGTATTAATCAGTGAGATTCCCGCAGGGTTCAGTGTTAATCAGTGAGACTCCCATAGGGTTCAGTATTAATCGGTGAGACTCCCATAGGGTTCAGTGTTAATCAGTGAGACTCCCATAGGGTTCAGTGTTAATCAGTGAGACTCCCACAGGGTTCAGTCTAAATCAGTGAGACTCCCATAGGGTTCAGTGTTAATCAGTGAGACTCCCACAGGGTTCAGTGTTAATCAGTGAGACACCCACAGGGTTCTGTGTTAATCAGTGAGACTCCCATAGGGTTCAGTGTTAATCAGTGAGACTCCCACAGGGTTCAGTGTTAATCAGTGAGACTCCCACAGGGTTCAGTGTTAATCAGTGAGACTCCCATAGGGTTCAGTGTTAATCAGTGAGACTCCCACAGGGTTCAGTGTTAATCAGTGAGACTCGCATAGGGTTCAGTGTTAATCAGTGAGACACGCACAGGGTTCAGTGTTAATCAGCGAGATTCCCATAGGGTTCAGTGTTAGTCAGTGAGATTCCCACAGGGTTCAGTGTTAATCAGTGAGACTCCCATAGGGTTCAGTATTAATTGGTGAGACTCCCATAGGGTTCAGTGTTAATCAGTGAGATTCCCACAGGGTTCAGTGTTAATCAGTGAGACTCCCATAGGGTTCAGTATTAATCGGTGAGACTCCCATAGGGTTCAGTGTTAATCAGTGAGACTCCCATAGGGTTCAGTGCTAATCAGTGAGACTCCCACAGGGCCCTGTGTTAATCAGTGAGACTCCCATAGGGTTCGGTGTTAATCAATGAGACTCCCATAGGGTTCAGTGTTAATCAGTGAGACTCCCACAGGGTTCAGTGTTAATCAGTGAGACTCGCATAGGGTTCAGTGTTAATCAGTGAGACACGCACAGGGTTCAGTGTTAATCAGCGAGATTCCCATAGGGTTCAGTGTTAATCAGTGAGACTCCCATAGGGTTCAGTGTTAATCAGTGAGACTCCCACAGGGTTCAGTGTACATCAGTGAGACTCCCATAGGGTTCAGTGTTAATCAGTGAGACTCCCATAGGGTTCAGTGTTAATCAGTGAGACTCCCACAGGGTTCAGTGTTAATCAGTGAGACTCGCATAGGGTTTAGTGTTAATCAGTGAGACTCCCATAGGGTTCAGTATTAATTGGTGAGACTCCCATAGGGTTCAGTGTTAATCAGTGAGATTCCCACAGGGTTCAGTGTTAATCAGTGAGACTCCCATAGGGTTCAGTATTAATCGGTGAGACTCCCATAGGGTTCAGTGTTAATCAGTGAGACTCCCATAGGGTTCAGTGTTAATCAGTGAGACTCCCACAGGGTTCAGTCTAAATCAGTGAGACTCCCATAGGGTTCAGTGTTAATCAGTGAGACTCCCACAGGGTTCAGTGTTAATCAGTGAGACACCCACAGGGTTCTGTGTTAATCAGTGAGACTCCCATAGGGTTCAGTGTTAATCAGTGAGACTCCCACAGGGTTCAGTGTTAATCAGTGAGACTCCCACAGGGTTCAGTGTTAATCAGTGAGACTCCCATAGGGTTCAGTGTTAATCAGTGAGACTCCCACAGGGTTCAGTGTTAATCAGTGAGACTCGCATAGGGTTCAGTGTTAATCAGTGAGGCACGCACAGGGTTCAGTGTTAATCAGCGAGATTCCCATAGGGTTCAGTGTTAATCAGTGAGATTCCCGCAGGGTTCAGTGTTAATCAGTGAGACTCCCATAGGGTTCAGTATTAATAAGTGAGATTCCCGCAGGGTTCAGTGTTAATCAGTGAGACTCCCATAGGGTTCAGTATTAATCGGTGAGACTCCCATAGGGTTCAGTGTTAATCAGTGAGACTCCCATAGGGTTCAGTGTTAATCAGTGAGACTCCCACAGGGTTCAGTGTTAATCAGTGAGACTCCCACAGGGTTCAGTGTTAATCAGTGAGACTCCCATAGGGTTCAGTGTTAATCAGTGAGACTCCCACAGGGTTCAGTGTTAATCAGTGAGACTCGCATAGGGTTCAGTGTTAATCAGCGAGATTCCCATAGGGTTCAGTGTTAATCAGTGAGATTCCCACAGGGATCAGTGTTAATCAGTGAGACTCACATAGGGTTCAGTGTTAATCAGTGAGACACGCACAGGGTTCAGTGTTAATCAGCGAGATTCCCATAGGGTTCAGTGTTAATCAGTGAGACTCCCATAGGGTTCAGTGTTAATCAGTGAGACTCCCACAGGGTTCAGTGTTCATCAGTGAGACTCCCATAGGGTTCAGTGTTAATCAGTGAGACTCCCATAGGGTTCATTGTTAATCAGTGAGACTCCCACAGGGTTCAGTGTTAATCAGTGAGACTCGCATAGGGTTTAGTGTTAATCAGTGAGACTCCCATAGGGTTCAGTATTAATTGGTGAGACTCCCATAGGGTTCAGTGTTAATCAGCGAGATTCCCACAGGGTTCAGTGTTAATCAGTGAGACTCCCATAGGGTTCAGTATTAATCGGTGAGACTCCCATAGGGTTCAGTGTTAATCAGTGAGACTCCCATAGGGTTCAGTGTTAATTAGTGAGACTCCCACAGGGTTCAGTCTAAATCAGTGAGACTCCCATAGGGTTCAGTGTTAATCAGTGAGACTCCCACAGGGTTCAGTGTTAATCAGTGAGACACCCACAGGGTTCTGTGTTAATCAGTGAGACTCCCATAGGGTTCAGTGTTAATCAGTGAGACTCCCACAGGGTTCAGTGTTAATCAGTGAGACTCCCACAGGGTTCAGTGTTAATCAGTGAGACTCCCATAGGGTTCAGTGTTAATCAGTGAGACTCCCACAGGGTTCAGTGTTAATCAGTGAGACTCGCATAGGGTTCAGTGTTAATCAGTGAGACACGCACAGGGTTCAGTGTTAATCAGCGAGATTCCCATAGGGTTCAGTGTTAATCAGTGAGATTCCCGCAGGGTTCAGTGTTAATCAGTGAGACTCCCATAGGGTTCAGTATTAATCAGTGAGATTCCCGCAGGGTTCAGTGTTAATCAGTGAGACTCCCATAGGGTTCAGTATTAATCGGTGAGACTCCCATAGGGTTCAGTGTTAATCAGTGAGACTCCCATAGGGTTCAGTGTTAATCAGTGAGACTCCCACAGGGTTCAGTCTAAATCAGTGAGACTCCCATAGGGTTCAGTGTTAATCAGTGAGACTCCCACAGGGTTCAGTGTTAATCAGTGAGACACCCACAGGGTTCTGTGTTAATCAGTGAGACTCCCATAGGGTTCAGTGTTAATCAGTGAGACTCCCACAGGGTTCAGTGTTAATCAGTGAGACTCCCACAGGGTTCAGTGTTAATCAGTGAGACTCCCATAGGGTTCAGTGTTAATCAGTGAGACTCCCACAGGGTTCAGTGTTAATCAGTGAGACTCGCATAGGGTTCAGTGTTAATCAGTGAGACACGCACAGGGTTCAGTGTTAATCAGCGAGATTCCCATAGGGTTCAGTGTTAGTCAGTGAGATTCCCACAGGGTTCAGTGTTAATCAGTGAGACTCCCATAGGGTTCAGTATTAATTGGTGAGACTCCCATAGGGTTCAGTGTTAATCAGTGAGATTCCCACAGGGTTCAGTGTTAATCAGTGAGACTCCCATAGGGTTCAGTATTAATCGGTGAGACTCCCATAGGGTTCAGTGTTAATCAGTGAGACTCCCATAGGGTTCAGTGTTAATCAGTGAGACTCCCACAGGGCCCAGTGTTAATCAGTGAGACTCCCATAGGGTTCGGTGTTAATCAATGAGACTCCCATAGGGTTCAGTGTTAATCAGTGAGACTCCCACAGGGTTCAGTGTTAATCAGTGAGACTCGCATAGGGTTCAGTGTTAATCAGTGAGACACGCACAGGGTTCAGTGTTAATCAGCGAGATTCCCATAGGGTTCAGTGTTAATCAGTGAGACTCCCATAGGGTTCAGTGTTAATCAGTGAGACTCCCACAGGGTTCAGTGTTCATCAGTGAGACTCCCATAGGGTTCAGTGTTAATCAATGAGACTCCCATAGGGTTCAGTGTTAATCAGTGAGACTCCCACAGGGTTCAGTGTTAATCAGTGAGACTCGCATAGGGTTTAGTGTTAATCAGTGAGACTCCCATAGGGTTCAGTATTAATTGGTGAGACTCCCATAGGGTTCAGTGTTAATCAGTGAGATTCCCACAGGGTTCAGTGTTAATCAGTGAGACTCCCATAGGGTTCAGTATTAATCGGTGAGACTCCCATAGGGTTCAGTGTTAATCAGTGAGACTCCCATAGGGTTCAGTGTTAATCAGTGAGACTCCCACAGGGTTCAGTCTAAATCAGTGAGACTCCCATAGGGTTCAGTGTTAATCAGTGAGACTCCCACAGGGTTCAGTGTTAATCAGTGAGACACCCACAGGGTTCTGTGTTAATCAGTGAGACTCCCATAGGGTTCAGTGTTAATCAGTGAGACTCCCACAGGGTTCAGTGTTAATCAGTGAGACTCCCACAGGGTTCAGTGTTAATCAGTGAGACTCCCATAGGGTTCAGTGTTAATCAGTGAGACTCCCACAGGGTTCAGTGTTAATCAGTGAGACTCGCATAGGGTTCAGTGTTAATCAGTGAGGCACGCACAGGGTTCAGTGTTAATCAGCGAGATTCCCATAGGGTTCAGTGTTAATCAGTGAGATTCCCGCAGGGTTCAGTGTTAATCAGTGAGACTCCCATAGGGTTCAGTATTAATAAGTGAGATTCCCGCAGGGTTCAGTGTTAATCAGTGAGACTCCCATAGGGTTCAGTATTAATCGGTGAGACTCCCATAGGGTTCAGTGTTAATCAGTGAGACTCCCATAGGGTTCAGTGTTAATCAGTGAGACTCCCACAGGGTTCAGTGTTAATCAGTGAGACTCCCACAGGGTTCAGTGTTAATCAGTGAGACTCCCATAGGGTTCAGTGTTAATCAGTGAGACTCCCACAGGGTTCAGTGTTAATCAGTGAGACTCGCATAGGGTTCAGTGTTAATCAGCGAGATTCCCATAGGGTTCAGTGTTGATCAGTGAGATTCCCACAGGGTTCAGTGTTAATCAGTGAGACTCCCATAGGGTTCAGTATTAATTGGTGAGACTCCCATAGGGTTCAGTGTTAATCAGTGAGACTCCCATAGGGTTCAGTGTTAATCAGTGAGACTCCCACAGGGTTCAGTCTAAATCAGTGAGACTCCCATAGGGTTCAGTGTTAATCAGTGAGACTCCCACAGGGTTCAGTGTTAATCAGTGAGACACCCACAGGGTTCTGTGTTAATCAGTGAGACTCCCATAGGGTTCAGTGTTAATCAGTGAGACTCCCACAGGGTTCAGTGTTAATCAGTGAGACTCCCACAGGGTTCAGTGTTAATCAGTGAGACTCCCATAGGGTTCAGTGTTAATCAGTGAGACTCCCACAGGGTTCAGTGTTAATCAGTGAGACTCGCATAGGGTTCAGTGTTAATCAGTGAGACACGCACAGGGTTCAGTGTTAATCAGCGAGATTCCCCTAGGGTTCAGTGTTAGTCAGTGAGATTCCCACAGGGTTCAGTGTTAATCAGTGAGACTCCCATAGGGTTCAGTATTAATTGGTGAGACTCCCATAGGGTTCAGTGTTAATCAGTGAGATTCCCACAGGGTTCAGTGTTAATCAGTGAGACTCCCATAGGGTTCAGTATTAATCGGTGAGACTCCCATAGGGTTCAGTGTTAATCAGTGAGACTCCCATAGGGTTCAGTGTTAATCAGTGAGACTCCCACAGGGCCCAGTGTTAATCAGTGAGACTCCCATAGGGTTCGGTGTTAATCAATGAGACTCCCATAGGGTTCAGTGTTAATCAGTGAGACTCCCACAGGGTTCAGTGTTAATCAGTGAGACTCGCATAGGGTTCAGTGTTAATCAGTGAGACACGCACAGGGTTCAGTGTTAATCAGCGAGATTCCCATAGGGTTCAGTGTTAATCAGTGAGACTCCCATAGGGTTCAGTGTTAATCAGTGAGACTCCCACAGGGTTCAGTGTTCATCAGTGAGACTCCCATAGGGTTCAGTGTTAATCAGTGAGACTCCCATAGGGTTCATTGTTAATCAGTGAGACTCCCACAGGGTTCAGTGTTAATCAGTGAGACTCGCATAGGGTTTAGTGTTAATCAGTGAGACTCCCATAGGGTTCAGTATTAATTGGTGAGACTCCCATAGGGTTCAGTGTTAATCAGTGAGATTCCCACAGGGTTCAGTGTTAATCAGTGAGACTCCCATAGGGTTCAGTATTAATCGGTGAGACTCCCATAGGGTTCAGTGTTAATCAGTGAGACTCCCATAGGGTTCAGTGTTAATTAGTGAGACTCCCACAGGGTTCAGTCTAAATCAGTGAGACTCCCATAGGGTTCAGTGTTAATCAGTGAGACTCCCACAGGGTTCAGTGTTAATCAGTGAGACACCCACAGGGTTCTGTGTTAATCAGTGAGACTCCCATAGGGTTCAGTGTTAATCAGTGAGACTCCCACAGGGTTCAGTGTTAATCAGTGAGACTCCCACAGGGTTCAGTGTTAATCAGTGAGACTCCCATAGGGTTCAGTGTTAATCAGTGAGACTCCCACAGGGTTCAGTGTTAATCAGTGAGACTCCCATAGGGTTCAGTATTAATCAGTGAGATTCCCGCAGGGTTCAGTGTTAATCAGTGAGACTCCCATAGGGTTCAGTATTAATCGGTGAGACTCCCATAGGGTTCAGTGTTAATCAGTGAGACTCCCATAGGGTTCAGTGTTAATCAGTGAGACTCCCACAGGGTTCAGTCTAAATCAGTGAGACTCCCATAGGGTTCAGTGTTAATCAGTGAGACTCCCACAGGGTTCAGTGTTAATCAGTGAGACACCCACAGGGTTCTGTGTTAATCAGTGAGACTCCCATAGGGTTCAGTGTTAATCAGTGAGACTCCCACAGGGTTCAGTGTTAATCCGTGAGACTCCCACAGGGTTCAGTGTTAATCAGTGAGACTCCCATAGGGTTCAGTGTTAATCAGTGAGACTCCCACAGGGTTCAGTGTTAATCAGTGAGACTCGCATAGGGTTCAGTGTTAATCAGTGAGACACGTACAGGGTTCAGTGTTAATCAGCGAGATTCCCATAGGGTTCAGTGTTAGTCAGTGAGATTCCCACAGGGTTCAGTGTTAATCAGTGAGACTCCCATAGGGTTCAGTATTAATTGGTGAGACTCCCATAGGGTTCAGTGTTAATCAGTGAGATTCCCACAGGGTTCAGTGTTAATCAGTGAGACTCCCATAGGGTTCAGTATTAATCGGTGAGACTCCCATAGGGTTCAGTGTTAATCAGTGAGACTCCCATAGGGTTCAGTGTTAATCAGTGAGACTCCCACAGGGCCCAGTGTTAATCAGTGAGACTCCCATAGGGTTCGGTGTTAATCAATGAGACTCCCATAGGGTTCAGTGTTAATCAGTGAGACTCCCACAGGGTTCAGTGTTAATCAGTGAGACTCGCATAGGGTTCTGTGTTAATCAGTGAGACACGCACAGGGTTCAGTGTTAATCAGCGAGATTCCCATAGGGTTCAGTGTTAATCAGTGAGACTCCCATAGGGTTCAGTGTTAATCAGTGAGACTCCCACAGGGTTCAGTGTTCATCAGTGAGACTCCCATAGGGTTCAGTGTTAATCAGTGAGACTCCCATAGGGTTCAGTGTTAATCAGTGAGACTCCCACAGGGTTCAGTGTTAATCAGTGAGACTCGCATAGGGTTTAGTGTTAATCAGTGAGACTCCCATAGGGTTCAGTATTAATTGGTGAGACTCCCATAGGGTTCAGTGTTAATCAGTGAGATTCCCACAGGGTTCAGTGTTAATCAGTGAGACTCCCATAGGGTTCAGTATTAATCGGTGAGACTCCCATAGGGTTCAGTGTTAATCAGTGAGACTCCCATAGGGTTCAGTGTTAATCAGTGAGACTCCCACAGGGTTCAGTCTAATTCAGTGAGACTCCCATAGGGTTCAGTGTTAATCAGTGAGACTCCCACAGGGTTCAGTGTTAATCAGTGAGACACCCACAGGGTTCTGTGTTAATCAGTGAGACTCCCATAGGGTTCAGTGTTAATCAGTGAGACTCCCACAGGGTTCAGTGTTAATCAGTGAGACTCCCACAGGGTTCAGTGTTAATCAGTGAGACTCCCATAGGGTTCAGTGTTAATCAGTGAGACTCCCACAGGGTTCAGTGTTAATCAGTGAGACTCGCATAGGGTTCAGTGTTAATCAGTGAGACACGCACAGGGTTCAGTGTTAATCAGCGAGATTCCCATAGGGTTCAGTGTTAATCAGTGAGATTCCCGCAGGGTTCAGTGTTAATCAGTGAGACTCCCATAGGGTTCAGTATTAATCAGTGAGATTCCCGCAGGGTTCAGTGTTAATCAGTGAGACTCCCAAAGGGTTCAGTATTAATCGGTGAGACTCCCATAGGGTTCAGTTTTAATCAGTGAGACTCCCATAGGGTTCAGTGTTAATCAGTGAGACTCCCACAGGGTTCAGTGTTAATCAGTGAGACTCCCACAGGGTTCAGTGTTAATCAGTGAGACTCCCATAGGGTTCAGTGTTAATCAGTGAGACTCCCACAGGGTTCAGTGTTAATCAGTGAGACTCGCATAGGGTTCAGTGTTAATCAGCGAGATTCCCATAGGGTTCTGTGTTAATCAGTGAGATTCCCACAGGGTTCAGTGTTAATCAGAGAGACTCCCATAGGGTTCAGTATTAATTGGTGAGACTCCCATAGGGTTCAGTGTTAATCAGTGAGACTCCCATAGGGTTCAGTGTTAATCAGTGAGACTCCCACAGGGTTCAGTCTAAATCAGTGAGACTCCCATAGGGTTCAGTGTTAATCAGTGAGACTCCCACAGGGTTCAGTGTTAATCAGTGAGACACCCTCAGGGTTCTGTGTTAATCAGTGAGACTCCCATAGGGTTCAGTGTTAATCAGTGAGACTCCCACAGGGTTCAGTGTTAATCAGTGAGACTCCCACAGGGTTCAGTGTTAATCAGTGAGACTCCCATAGGGTTCAGTGTTAATCAGTGAGACTCCCACTGGGTTCAGTGTTAATCAGTGAGACTCGCATAGGGTTCAGTGTTAATCAGTGAGACACGCACAGGGTTCAGTGTTAATCAGCGAGATTCCCATAGGGTTCAGTGTTAATCAGTGAGATTCCCGCAGGGTTCAGTGTTAATCAGTGAGACTCCCATAGGGTTCAGTATTAATCAGTGAGATTCCCGCAGGGTTCAGTGTTAATCAGTGAGACTCCCATAGGGTTCAGTATTAATCGGTGAGACTCCCATAGGGTTCAGTGTTAATCAGTGAGACTCCCATAGGGTTCAGTGTTAATCAGTGAGACTCCCACAGGGTTCAGTGTTAATCAGTGAGACTCCCACAGGGTTCAGTGTTAATCAGTGAGACTCCCATAGGGTTCAGTGTTAATCAGTGAGACTCCCACAGGGTTCAGTGTTAATCAGTGAGACTCCCACAGGGTTCAGTGTTAATCAGTGAGACTCGCATAGGGTTCAGTGTTAATCAGCGAGATTCCCATAGGGTTCAGTGTTAATCAGTGAGATTCCCACAGGGTTCAGTGTTAATCAGAGAGACTCCCATAGGGTTCAGTATTAATTGGTGAGACTCCCATAGGGTTCAGTGTTAATCAGTGAGACTCCCATAGGGTTCAGTGTTAATCAGTGAGACTCCCACAGGGTTCAGTCTAAATCAGTGAGACTCCCATAGGGTTCAGTGTTAATCAGTGAGACTCCCACAGGGTTCAGTGTTAATCAGTGAGACACCCTCAGGGTTCTGTGTTAATCAGTGAGACTCCCATAGGGTTCAGTGTTAATCAGTGAGACTCCCACAGGGTTCAGTGTTAATCAGTGAGACTCCCACAGGGTTCAGTGTTAATCAGTGAGACTCCCATAGGGTTCAGTGTTAATCAGTGAGACTCCCACTGGGTTCAGTGTTAATCAGTGAGACTCGCATAGGGTTCAGTGTTAATCAGTGAGACACGCACAGGGTTCAGTGTTAATCAGCGAGATTTCCATAGGGTTCAGTGTTAATCAGTGAGATTCCCGCAGGGTTCAGTGTTAATCAGTGAGACTCCCATAGGGTTCAGTATTAATCAGTGAGATTCCCGCAGGGTTCAGTGTTAATCAGTGAGACTCCCATAGGGTTCAGTATTAATCGGTGAGACTCCCATAGGGTTCAGTGTTAATCAGTGAGACTCCCATAGGGTTCAGTGTTAATCAGTGAGACTCCCACAGGGTTCAGTGTTAATCAGTGAGACTCCCACAGGGTTCAGTGTTAATCAGTGAGACTCCCATAGGGTTCAGTGTTAATCAGTGAGACTCCCACAGGGTTCAGTGTTAATCAGTGAGACTCGCATAGGGTTCAGTGTTAATCAGCGAGATTCCCATAGGGTTCAGTGTTAATCAGTGAGATTCCCACAGGGTTCAGTGTTAATCAGTGAGACTCCCATAGGGTTCAGTATTAATTGGTGAGACTCCCATAGGGTTCAGTGTTAATCAGTGAGACTCCCATAGGGTTCAGTGTTAATCAGTGAGACTCCCACAGGGTTCAGTGTTCATCAGTGAGACTCCCATAGGGTTCAGTGTTAATCAGTGAGACTCCCATAGGGTTCAGTGTTAATCAGTGAGACTCCCACAGGGTTCAGTGTTAATCAGTGAGACTCGCATAGGGTTTAGTGTTAATCAGTGAGACACGCACAGGGTTCAGTGTTAATCAGCGAGATTCCCATAGGGTTCAGTGTTAATCAGTGAGATTCCCACAGGGTTCAGTGTTAATCAGTGAGACTCCCATAGGGTTCAGTATTAATTGGTGAGACTCCCATAGGGTTCAGTGTTAATCAGTGAGATTCCCACAGGGTTCAGTGTTAATCAGTGAGACTCCCATAGGGTTCAGTATTAATTGGTGAGACTCCCATAGGGTTCAGTGTTAATCAGTGAGACTCCCATAGGGTTCAGTGTTAATCAGTGAGACTCCCACAGGGTTCAGTCTAAATCAGTGAGACTCCCATAGGGTTCAGTGTTAATCAGTGAGACTCCCACAGGGTTCAGTGTTAATCAGTGAGACACCCTCAGGGTTCTGTGTTAATCAGTGAGACTCCCATAGGGTTCAGTGTTAATCAGTGAGACTCCCACAGGGTTCAGTGTTAATCAGTGAGACTCCCACAGGGTTCAGTGTTAATCAGTGAGACTCCCATAGGGTTCAGTGTTAATCAGTGAGACTCCCACTGGGTTCAGTGTTAATCAGTGA
This sequence comes from Petromyzon marinus, assembly GCF_048934315.1. Lineage (NCBI taxonomy): Eukaryota > Metazoa > Chordata > Hyperoartia > Petromyzontiformes > Petromyzontidae > Petromyzon > Petromyzon marinus. The sequence goes on from NW_027423612.1 coordinate 1,942,763, forward strand.
GACTCGCATAGGGTTCAGTGTTAATCAGTGAGACACGCACAGGGTTCAGTGTTAATCAGCGAGATTTCCATAGGGTTCAGTGTTAATCAGTGAGATTCCCGCAGGGTTCAGTGTTAATCAGTGAGACTCCCATAGGGTTCAGTATTAATCAGTGAGATTCCCGCAGGGTTCAGTGTTAATCAGTGAGACTCCCATAGGGTTCAGTATTAATCGGTGAGACTCCCATAGGGTTCAGTGTTAATCAGTGAGACTCCCATAGGGTTCAGTGTTAATCAGTGAGACTCCCACAGGGTTCAGTGTTAATCAGTGAGACTCCCACAGGGTTCAGTGTTAATCAGTGAGACTCCCATAGGGTTCAGTGTTAATCAGTGAGACTCCCACAGGGTTCAGTGTTAATCAGTGAGACTCGCATAGGGTTCAGTGTTAATCAGCGAGATTCCCATAGGGTTCAGTGTTAATCAGTGAGATTCCCACAGGGTTCAGTGTTAATCAGTGAGACTCCCATAGGGTTCAGTATTAATTGGTGAGACTCCCATAGGGTTCAGTGTTAATCAGTGAGACTCCCATAGGGTTCAGTGTTAATCAGTGAGACTCCCACAGGGTTCAGTGTTCATCAGTGAGACTCCCATAGGGTTCAGTGTTAATCAGTGAGACTCCCATAGGGTTCAGTGTTAATCAGTGAGACTCCCACAGGGTTCAGTGTTAATCAGTGAGACTCGCATAGGGTTTAGTGTTAATCAGTGAGACACGCACAGGGTTCAGTGTTAATCAGCGAGATTCCCATAGGGTTCAGTGTTAATCAGTGAGATTCCCACAGGGTTCAGTGTTAATCAGTGATACTCCCATAGGGTTCAGTATTAATCGGTGAGACTCCCATAGGGTTCAGTGTTAATCAGTGAGACTCCCATAGGGTTCAGTGTTAATCAGTGAGACTCCCACAGGGTTCAGTGTTAATCAGTGAGACTCCCACAGGGTTCAGTGTTAATCAGTGAGACTCGCATAGGGTTCAGTGTTAATCAGTGAGACACGCACAGGGTTCAGTGTTAATCTGTGAGACACGCACAGGGTTCAGTGTTAATCACCGAGATTCCCATAGGGTTCAGTGTTAGTCAGTGAGATTCCCACAGGGTTCAGTGTTAATCAGTGAGACTCCCATAGGGTTCAGTATTAATTGGTGAGACTCCCATAGGGTTCAGTGTTAATCAGTGAGATTCCCACAGGGTTCAGTGTTAATCAGTGAGACTCCCATAGGGTTCAGTATTAATCGGTGAGACTCCCATAGGGTTCAGTGTTAATCAGTGAGACTCCCATAGGGTTCAGTGTTAATCAGTGAGACTCCCACAGGGTTCAGTGTTAATCAGTGAGACTCGCATAGGGTTTAGTGTTAATCAGTGAGACACGCACAGGGTTCAGTGTTAATCAACGAGATTCCCATAGGGTTCAGTGTTAATCAGTGAGATTCCCACAGGGTTCAGTGTTAATCAGTGAGACTCCCACAGGGTTCAGTGTTAATCAGTGAGACTCCCACAGGGTTCAGTGTTAATCAGTGAGACTCCCATAGGGTTCAGTGTTAATCAGTGAGACTCCCACAGGGTTCAGTGTTAATCAGTGAGACTCGAATAGGGTTCAGTGTTAATCAGTGAGACACGCACAGGGTTCAGTGTTAATCAGCGAGATTCCCATAGGGTTCAGTGTTAGTCAGTGAGATTCCCACAGGGTTCAGTGTTAATCAGTGAGACTCCCATAGGGTTCAGTATTAATTGGTGAGACTCCCATAGGGTTCAGTGTTAATCAGTGAGATTCCCACAGGGTTCAGTGTTAATCAGTGAGACTCCCATAGGGTTCAGTATAAATCGGTGAGACTCCCATAGGGTTCAGTGTTAATCAGTGAGACTCCCATAGGGTTCAGTGTTAATCAGTGAGACTCCCACAGGGCCCAGTGTTAATCAGTGAGACTCCCATAGGGTTCGGTGTTAATCAATGAGACTCCCATAGGGTTCAGTGTTAATCAGTGAGACTCCCACAGGGTTCAGTGTTAATCAGTGAGACTCGCATAGGGTTCAGTGTTAATCAGTGAGACACGCACAGGGTTCAGTGTTAATCAGCGAGATTCCCATAGGGTTCAGTGTTAGTCAGTGAGATTGCCACAGGGTTCAGTGTTAATCAGTGAGACTCCCATAGGGTTCAGTATTAATTGGTGAGACTCCCATAGGGTTCAGTGTTAATCAGTGAGATTCCCACAGGGTTCAGTGTTAATCAGTGAGACTCCCATAGGGTTCAGTATTAATCGGTGAGACTCCCATAAGGTTCAGTGTTAATCAGTGAGACTCCCACAGGGTTCAGTGTTAATCAGTGAGACTCCCACAGGGCCCAGTGTTAATCAGTGAGACTCCCATAGGGTTCGGTGTTAATCAATGAGACTCCCATAGGGTTCAGTGTTAATCAGTGAGACTCCCATAGGGTTCGGTGTTAATCAGTGAGACTCCCTTAGGGTTCAGTGTTAATCAGTCAGACTCCCATAGGGTTCAGTGTTAATCAGTGAGACTCCCACAGGGTTCATGTGTTAATCAGTGAGACTCCCATAGGGTTCGGTGTTAATCAGTGAGACTCCCACAGGGTTCAGTGTTAATCAGTGAGACTCGCATAGGGTTTAGTGTTAATCAGTGAGACTCCCATAGGGTTCAGTATTAATTGGTGAGACTCCCATAGGGTTCAGTGTTAATCAGTGAGATTCCCACAGGGTTCAGTGTTAATCAGTGAGACTCCCATAGGGTTCAGTATTAATCGGTGAGACTCCCATAGGGTTCAGTGTTAATCAGTGAGACTCCCATAGGGTTCAGTGTTAATCAGTGAGACTCCCACAGGGTTCAGTCTAAATCAGTGAGACTCCCATAGGGTTCAGTGTTAATCAGTGAGACTCCCACAGGGTTCAGTGTTAATCAGTGAGACACCCACAGGGTTCTGTGTTAATCAGTGAGACTCCCATAGGGTTCAGTGTTAATCAGTGAGACACGCACAGGGTTCAGTGTTAATCAGCGAGATTCCCATAGGGTTCAGTGTTAATCAGTGAGATTCCCGCAGGGTTCAGTGTTAATCAGTGAGACTCCCATAGGGTTCAGTATTAATCAGTGAGATTCCCGCAGGGTTCAGTGTTAATCAGTGAGACTCCCATAGGGTTCGGTGTTAATCAATGAGACTCCCATAGGGTTCAGTGTTAATCAGTGAGACTCCCATAGGGTTCGGTGTTAATCAGTGAGACTCCCTTAGGGTTCAGTGTTAATCAGTCAGACTCCCATAGGGTTCAGTGTTAATCAGTGAGACTCCCACAGGGTTCATGTGTTAATCAGTGAGACTCCCATAGGGTTCGGTGTTAATCAGTGAGACTCCCACAGGGTTCAGTGTTAATCAGTGAGACTCGCATAGGGTTTAGTGTTAATCAGTGAGACTCCCATAGGGTTCAGTATTAATTGGTGAGACTCCCATAGGGTTCAGTGTTAATCAGTGAGATTCCCACAGGGTTCAGTGTTAATCAGTGAGACTCCCATAGGGTTCAGTATTAATCGGTGAGACTCCCATAGGGTTCAGTGTTAATCAGTGAGACTCCCATAGGGTTCAGTGTTAATCAGTGAGACTCCCACAGGGTTCAGTCTAAATCAGTGAGACTCCCATAGGGTTCAGTGTTAATCAGTGAGACTCCCACAGGGTTCAGTGTTAATCAGTGAGACACCCACAGGGTTCTGTGTTAATCAGTGAGACTCCCATAGGGTTCAGTGTTAATCAGTGAGACACGCACAGGGTTCAGTGTTAATCAGCGAGATTCCCATAGGGTTCAGTGTTAATCAGTGAGATTCCCGCAGGGTTCAGTGTTAATCAGTGAGACTCCCATAGGGTTCAGTATTAATCAGTGAGATTCCCGCAGGGTTCAGTGTTAATCAGTGAGACTCCCATAGGGTTCAGTGTTAATCAGTGAGACTCCCACAGGGTTCAGTGTTAATCAGTGAGACTCCCACAGGGTTCAGTGTTAATCAGTGAGACTCGCATAGGGTTTAGTGTTAATCAGTGAGACTCCCATAGGGTTCAGTATTAATTGGTGAGACTCCCATAGGGTTCAGTGTTAATCAGTGAGATTCCCACAGGGTTCAGTGTTAATCAGTGAGACTCCCATAGGGTTCAGTGTTAATCAGTGAGACTCCCACAGGGTTCAGTGTTAATCAGTGAGACTCGCATAGGGATTAGTGTTAATCAGTGAGACTCCCATAGGGTTCAGTATTAATTGGTGAGACTCCCATAGGGTTCAGTGTTAATCAGTGAGATTCCCACAGGGTTCAGTGTTAATCAGTGAGACTCCCATAGGGTTCAGTATTAATCGGTGAGACTCCCATAGGGTTCAGTGTTAATCAGTGAGACTCCCATAGGGTTCAGTGTTAATCAGTGAGACTCCCACAGGGTTCAGTCTAAATCAGTGAGACTCCCATAGGGTTCAGTGTTAATCAGTGAGACTCCCACAGGGTTCAGTGTTAATCAGTGAGACACCCACAGGGTTCTGTGTTAATCAGTGAGACTCCCATAGGGTTCAGTTATAATCAGTGAGACACGCACAGGGTTCAGTGTTAATAAGCGAGATTCCCATAGGGTTCAGTGTTAATCAGTGAGATTCCCGCAGGGTTCAGTGTTAATCATTGAGACTCCCATCGGGTTCAGTATTAATCAGTGAGATTCCCGCAGGGTTCAGTGTTAATCAGTGAGACTCCCATAGAGTTCAGTATTAATCGGTGAGACTCCCATAGGGTTCAGTGTTAATCAGTGAGACTCCCATAGGGTTCAGTGTTAATCAGTGAGACTCCCACAGGGTTCAGTGTTAATCAGTGAGCCTCCAAAAGGTTTCCGTGTTAATCAGTGAGACTCCCATAGGGTTCAGTGTTAATCAGTGAGACTCCCACAGGGTTTAGTGTTAATCAGTGAGACTCCCATAGGGTTCAGTATTAATTGGTGAGACTCCCATAGGGTTCAGTGTTAATCAGTGAGATTCCCACAGGGTTCAGTGTTAATCAGTGAGACTCCCATAGGGTTCAGTATTAATCGGTGAGACTCCCATAGGGTTCAGTGTTAATCAGTGAGACTCCCATAGGGTTCAGTGTTAATCAGTGAGACTCCCACAGGGTTCAGTCTAAATCAGTGAGACTCCCATAGGGTTCAGTGTTAATCAGTGAGACTCCCACAGGGTTCAGTGTTAATCAGTGAGACACCCACAGGGTTCTGTGTTAATCAGTGAGACTCCCATAGGGTTCAGTGTTAATCAGTGAGACACGCACAGGGTTCAGTGTTAATCAGCGAGATTCCCATAGGGTTCAGTGTTAATCAGTGAGATTCCCGCAGGGTTCAGTGTTAATCAGTGAGACTCCCATAGGGTTCAGTATTAATCAGTGAGATTCCCGCAGGGTTCAGTGTTAATCAGTGAGACTCCCATAGGGTTCAGTATTAATCAGTGAGACTCCCATAGGGTTCAGTGTTAATCAGTGAGACTCCCATAGGGTTCAGTATTAATTGGTGAGACTCCCATAGGGTTCAGTGTTAATCAGTGAGATTCCCACAGGGTTCAGTGTTAATCAGTGAGACTCCCATAGGGTTCAGTATTAATCGGTGAGACTCCCATAGGGTTCAGTGTTAATCAGTGAGACTCCCATAGGGTTCAGTGTTAATCAGTGAGACTCCCACAGGGTTCAGTCTAAATCAGTGAGACTCCCATAGGGTTCAGTGTTAATCAGTGAGACTCCCACAGGGTTCAGTGTTAATCAGTGAGACACCCACAGGGTTCTGTGTTAATCAGTGAGACTCCCATAGGGTTCAGTGTTAATCAGTGAGACACGCACAGGGTTCAGTGTTAATAAGCGAGATTCCCATAGGGTTCAGTGTTAATCAGTGAGATTCCCGCAGGGTTCAGTGTTAATCAGTGAGACTCCCATAGGGTTCAGTATTAATCAGTGAGATTCCCGCAGGGTTCAGTGTTAATCAGTGAGACTCCCATAGGGTTCAGTATTAATCGGTGAGACTCCCATAGGGTTCAGTGTTAATCAGTGAGACTCCCATAGGGTTCAGTGTTAATCAGTGAGACTCCCACAGGGTTCAGTGTTAATCAGTGAGCCTCCAAAAGGTTTCCGTGTTAATCAGTGAGACTCCCATAGGGTTCAGTGTTAATCAGTGAGACTCCCACAGGGTTCAGTGTTAATCAGTGAGACTCGCATAGGGTTAATTGTTAATCAGCGAGATTCCCATAGGGTTCAGTGTTAATCAGTGAGATTCCCACAGGGTTCAGTGTTAATCAGTGAGACTCCCATAGGGTTCAGTATTAATTGGTGAGACTCCCATAGGGTTCAGTGTTAATCAGTGAGACTCCCATAGGGTTCAGTGTTAATCAGTGAGACTCCCACAGGGTTCAGTCTAAATCAGTGAGACTCCCATAGGGTTCAGTGTTAATCAGTGAGACTCCCACAGGGTTCAGTGTTAATCAGTGAGACACCCACAGGGTTCTGTATTAATCAGTGAGACTCCCATAGGGTTCAGTGTTAATCAGTGAGACACGCACAGGGTTCAGTGTTAATCAGCGAGATTCCCATAGGGTCCAGTGTTAATCAGTGAGATTCCCGCAGGGTTCAGTGTTAATCAGTGAGACTCCCATAGGGTTCAGTATTAATCAGTGAGATTCCCGCAGGGTTCAGTGTTAATCAGTGAGACTCCCATAGGGTTCAGTATTAATCGGTGAGACTCCCATAGGGTTCAGTGTTAATCAGTGAGACTCCCATAGGGTTCAGTGTTAATCAGTGAGACTCCCACAGGGTTCAGTGTTAATCAGTGAGCCTCCAAAAGGTTTCCGTGTTAATCAGTGAGACTCCCATAGGGTTCAGTGTTAATCAGTGAGACTCCCACAGGGTTCAGTGTTAATCAGTGAGACTCGCATAGGGTTCAGTGTTAATCAGCGAGATTCCCATAGGGTTCAGTGTTAATCAGTGAGATTCCCACAGGGTTCAGTGTTAATCAGTGAGACTCCCATAGGGTTCAGTATTAATTGGTTAGACTCCCATAGGGTTCAGTGTTAATCAGTGAGACTCCCATAGGGTTCAGTGTTAATCAGTGAGACTCCCACAGGGTTCAGTGTTCATCAGTGAGACTCCCATAGGGTTCAGTGTTAATCAGTGAGACTCCCATAGGGTTCAGTGTTAATCAGTGAGACTCCCACAGGGTTCAGTGTTAATCAGTGAGACTCGCATAGGGTTTAGTGTTAATCAGTGAGACACGCACAGGGTTCAGTGTTAATCCCATAGGGTTCAGTGTTAATCAGTGAGATTCCCACAGGGTTCAGTGTTAATCAGTGATACTCCCATAGGGTTCAGTGTTAATCGGTGAGACTCCCATAGGGTTCAGTGTTAATCAGTGAGACTCCCATAGGGTTCAGTGTTAATCAGTGAGACTCCCACAGGGTTCAGTGTTAATCAGTGAGACTCCCACAGGGTTCAGTGTTAATCAGTGAGACTCCCATAGGGTTCAGTGTTAATCAGTGAGACTCCCACAGGGTTCAGTGTTAATCAGTGAGACTCGCATAGGGTTTAGTGTTAATCAGTGAGACACGCACAGGGTTCAGTGTTAATCAGCGAGATTCCCATAGGGTTCAGTGTTAATCAGTGAGATTCCCACAGGGTTCAGTGTTAATCAGTGATACTCCCATAGGGTTCAGTGTTTATCGGTGAGACTCCCATAGGGTTCAGTGTTAATCAGTGAGACTCCCATAGGGTTCAGTGTTAATCAGTGAGACTCCCACAGGGTTCAGTGTTAATCAGTGAGACTCCCACAGGGTTCAGTGTTAATCAGTGAGACTCCCATAGGGTTCAGTGTTAATCAGTGAGACTCCCACAGGGTTCAGTGTTAATCAGTGAGACTCCCATAGGGTTCAGTGTTAATCAGTGAGACTCCCACAGGGTTCAGTGTTAATCAGTGAGACTCCCACAGGGTTCAGTGTTAATCAGTGAGACTCCCATAGGGTTCAGTGTTAATCAGTGAGACTCCCACAGGGTTCAGTGTTAGTCAGTGAGATTCCCACAGGGTTCAGTGTTAATCAGTGAGACTCCCATAGGGTTAAGTATTAATTGGTGAGACTCCCATAGGGTTCAGTGTTAATCAGTGAGACTCCCATAGGGTTCAGTGTTAATCAGTGAGACTCCCACAGGGTTCAGTGTTCATCAGTGAGACTCCCATAGGGTTCAGTGTTAATCAGTGAGACTCCCATAGGGTTCAGTGTTAATCAGTAAGACTCCCACAGGGTTCAGTGTTAATCAGTGAGACTCGCATAGGGTTTAGTGTTAATCAGTGAGACACGCACAGGGTTCAGTGTTAATCAGCAAGATTCCCATAGGGTTCAGTGTTAATCAGTGAGATTCCCACAGGGTTCAGTGTTAATCAGTGAGACTCCCATAGGGTTCAGTATTAATCGGTGAGACTCCCATAGGGTTCAGTGTTAATCAGTGAGACTCCCATAGGGTTCAGTGTTAATCAGTGAGACTCCCACAGGGTTCAGTCTAAATCAGTGAGACTCCCATAGGGTTCAGTGTTAATCAGTGAGACTCCCACAGGGTTCAGTGTTAATCAGTGAGACACCCACAGGGTTCTGTGTTAATCAGTGAGACTCCCATAGGGTTCAGTGTTAATCAGTGAGACTCCCACAGGGTTCAGTGTTAATCAGTGAGACTCCCACAGGGTTCAGTGTTAATCAGTGAGACTCCCATAGGGTTCAGTGTTAATCAGTGAGACTCCCACAGGGTTCAGTGTTAATCAGTGAGACTCGCATAGGGTTCAGTGTTAATCAGTGAGACACGCACAGGGCTCAGTGTTAATCAGCGAGATTCCCATAGGGTTCAGTGTTAATCAGTGAGATTCCCGCAGGGTTCAGTGTTAATCAGTGAGACTCCCATAGGGTTCAGTATTAATCAGTGAGATTCCCGCAGGGTTCAGTGTTAATCAGTGAGACTCCCATAGGGTTCAGTATTAATCGGTGAGACTCCCATAGGGTTCAGTGTTAATCAGTGAGACTCCCATAGGGTTCAGTGTTAATCAGTGAGACTCCCACAGGGTTCAGTGTTAATCAGTGATACTCCCACAGGGTTCAGTGTTAATCAGTGAGACTCCCATAGGGTTCAGTGTTAATCAGTGAGACTCCCATAGGGTTCAGTGTTAATCAGTGAGACTCCCACAGGGTTCAGTGTTAATCAGTGAGACTCCCACAGGGTTCAGTGTTAATCAGTGAGACTCCCATAGGGTTCAGTGTTAATCAGTGAGACTCCCACAGGGTTCAGTGTTAATCAGTGAGACTCGCATAGGGTTCAGTGTTAATCAGTGAGACACGCACAGGGCTCAGTGTTAATCAGCGAGATTCCCATAGGGTTCAGTGTTAATCAGTGAGATTCCCGCAGGGTTCAGTGTTAATCAGTGAGACTCCCATAGGGTTCAGTATTAATCAGTGAGATTCCCGCAGGGTTCAGTGTTAATCAGTGAGACTCCCATAGGGTTCAGTATTAATCGGTGAGACTCCCATAGGGTTCAGTGTTAATCAGTGAGACTCCCATAGGGTTCAGTGTTAATCAGTGAGACTCCCACAGGGTTCAGTGTTAATCAGTGATACTCCCACAGGGTTCAGTGTTAATCAGTGAGACTCCCATAGGGTTCAGTGTTAATCAGTGAGACTCCCACAGGGTTCAGTGTTAATCAGTGAGACTCGCATAGGGTTCAGTGTTAATCAGCGAGATTCCCATAGGGTTCAGTGTTAATCAGTGAGATTCCCACAGGGTTCAGTGTTAATCAGTGAGACTCCCATAGGGTTCAGTATTAATTGGTGAGACTCCCATAGGGTTCAGTGTTAATCAGTGAGACTCCCATAGGGTTCAGTGTTAATCAGTGAGACTCCCACAGGGTTCAGTGTTCATCAGTGAGACTCCCATAGTGTTCAGTGTTAATCAGTGAGACTCCCATAGGGTTCAGTGTTAATCAGTGAGACTCCCACAGGGTTCAGTGTTAATCAGTGAGACTCGCATAGGGTTTAGTGTTAATCAGTGAGACACGCACAGGGTTCAGTGTTAATCAGCAAGATTCCCATAGGGTTCAGTGTTAATCAGTGAGATTCCCACAGGGTTCAGTGTTAATCAGTGAGACTCCCATAGGGTTCAGTATTAATCGGTGAGACTCCCATAGGGTTCAGTGTTAATCAGTGAGACTCCCATAGGGTTCAGTGTTAATCAGTGAGACTCCCACAGGGTTCAGTCTAAATCAGTGAGACTCCCATAGGGTTCAGTGTTAATCAGTGAGACTCCCACAGGGTTCAGTGTTAATCAGTGAGACACCCACAGGGTTCTGTGTTAATCAGTGAGACTCCCATAGGGTTCAGCGTTAATCAGTGAGACTCCCACAGGGTTCAGTGTTAATCAGTGAGACTCCCACAGGGTTCAGTGTTAATCAGTGAGACTCCCATAGGGTTCAGTGTTAATCAGTGAGACTCCCACAGGGTTCAGTGTTAATCAGTGAGACTCGCATAGGGTTCAGTGTTAATCAGTGAGACACGCACAGGGTTCAGTGTTAATCAGCGAGATTCCCATAGGGTTCAGTGTTAATCAGTGAGATTCCCGCAGGGTTCAGTGTTAATCAGTGAGACTCCCATAGGGTTCAGTATTAATCAGTGAGATTCCCGCAGGGTTCAGTGTTAATCAGTGAGACTCCCATAGGGTTCAGTATTAATCGGTGAGACTCCCATAGGGTTCAGTGTTAATCAGTGAGACTCCCATAGGGTTCAGTGTTAATCAGTGAGACTCCCACAGGGTTCAGTGTTAATCAGTGAGACTCCCACAGGGTTCAGTGTTAATCAGTGAGACTCCCATAGGGTTCAGTGTTAATCAGTGAGACTCCCACAGGGTTCAGTGTTAATCAGTGAGACTCGCATAGGGTTCAGTGTTAATCAGCGAGATTCCCATAGGGTTCAGTGTTAATCAGTGAGATTCCCACAGGGTTCAGTGTTAATCAGTGAGACTCCCATAGGGTTCAGTATTAATTGGTGAGACTCCCATAGGGTTCAGTGTTAATCAGTGAGACTCTCATAGGGTTCAGTGTTAATCAGTGAGACTCCCACAGGGTTCAGTGTTCATCAGTGAGACTCCCATAGGGTTCAGTGTTAATCAGTGAGACTCCCATAGGGTTCAGTATTAATCAGTGAGACTCCCACAGGGTTCAGTGTTAATCAGTGAGACTCGCATAGGGTTTAGTGTTAATCAGTGAGACACGCACAGGGTTCAGTGTTAATCAGCGAGATTCCCATAGGGTTCAGTGTTAATCAGTGAGATTCCCACAGGGTTCAGTGTTAATCAGTGATACTCCCATAGGGTTCAGTATTAATCGGTGAGACTCCCATAGGGTTCAGTGTTAATCAGTGAGACTCCCATAGGGTTCAGTGTTAATCAGTGAGACTCCCACAGGGTTCAGTGTTAATCAGTGAGACTCCCACAGGGTTCAGTGTTAATCAGTGAGACTCCCATAGGCTTCAGTGTTAATCAGTGAGACTCCCACAGGGTTCAGTGTTAATCAGTGAGACTCGCATAGGGTTCAGTGTTAATCAGTGAGACACGCACAGGGTTCAGTGTTAATCAGCGAGATTCCCATAGGGTTCAGTGATAGTCAGTGAGATTCCCACAGGGTTCAGTGTTAATCAGTGAGACTCCCATAGGGTTCAGTATTAATTGGTGAGACTCCCATAGGGTTCAGTGTTAATCAGTGAGACTCCCATAGGGTTCAGTGTTAATCAGAGAGACTCCCACAGGGTTCAGTGTTCATCAGTGAGACTCCCATAGGGTTCAGTGTTAATCAGTGAGACTCCCATAGGGTTCAGTGTTAATCAGTGAGACTCCCACAGGGTTCAGTGTTAATCAGTGAGACTCGCATAGGGTTTAGTGTTAATCAGTGAGACACGCACAGGGTTCAGTGTTAATCAGCGAGATTCCCATAGGGTTCAGTGTTAATCAGTGAGATTCCCACAGGGTTCAGTGTTAATCAGTGATACTCCCATAGGGTTCAGTATTAATCGGTGAGACTCCCATAGGGTTCAGTGTTAATCAGTGAGACTCCCATAGGGTTCAGTGTTAATCAGTGAGACTCCCACAGGGTTCAGTTTTAATCAGTGAGACTCCCACAGGGTTCAGTGTTAATCAGTGAGACTCCCATAGGGTTCAGTGTTAATCAGTGAGACTCCCACAGGGTTCAGTGTTAATCAGTGAGACTCGCATAGGGTTCAGTGTTAATCAGTGAGACACGCACAGGGTTCAGTGTTAATCAGCGAGATTCCCATAGGGTTCAGTGTTAATCAGTGAGATTCCCACAGGGTTCGGTGTTAATCAGTGAGACTCCCATAGGGTTCAGTATTAATTGGTGAGACTCCCATAGGGTTCAGTGTTAATCAGTGAGACTCCCATAGGGTTCAGTGTTAATCAGTGAGACTCCCATAGGGTTCAGTGTTAATCAGTGAGACTCCCACAGGGTTCAGTGTTAATCAGTGAGACTCCCACAGGGTTCAGTGTTAATCAGTGAGACTCCCATAGGGTTCAGTGTTAATCAGTGAGACTCCCACAGGGTTCAGTGTTAATCAGTGAGACTCGAATAGGGTTCAGTGTTAATCAGTGAGACACGCACAGGGTTCAGTGTTAATCAGCGAGATTCCCATAGGGTTCAGTGTTAGTCAGTGAGATTCCCACAGGGTTCAGTGTTAATCAGTGAGACTCCCATAGGGTTCAGTATTAATTGGTGAGACTCCCATAGGGTTCAGTGTTAATCAGTGAGATTCCCACAGGGTTCAGTGTTAATCAGTGAGACTCCCATAGGGTTCAGTATAAATCGGTGAGACTCCCATAGGGTTCAGTGTTAATCAGTGAGACTCCCATAGGGTTCAGTGTTAATCAGTGAGACTCCCACAGGGCCCAGTGTTAATCAGTGAGACTCCCATAGGGTTCGGTGTTAATCAATGAGACTCCCATAGGGTTCAGTGTTAATCAGTGAGACTCCCACAGGGTTCAGTGTTAATCAGTGAGACTCGCATAGGGTTCAGTGTTAATCAGTGAGACACGCACAGGGTTCAGTGTTAATCAGCGAGATTCCCATAGGGTTCAGTGTTAGTCAGTGAGATTGCCACAGGGTTCAGTGTTAATCAGTGAGACTCCCATAGGGTTCAGTATTAATTGGTGAGACTCCCATAGGGTTCAGTGTTAATCAGTGAGATTCCCACAGGGTTCAGTGTTAATCAGTGAGACTCCCATAGGGTTCAGTATTAATCGGTGAGACTCCCATAAGGTTCAGTGTTAATCAGTGAGACTCCCACAGGGTTCAGTGTTAATCAGTGAGACTCCCACAGGGCCCAGTGTTAATCAGTGAGACTCCCATAGGGTTCGGTGTTAATCAATGAGACTCCCATAGGGTTCAGTGTTAATCAGTGAGACTCCCATAGGGTTCGGTGTTAATCAGTGAGACTCCCTTAGGGTTCAGTGTTAATCAGTCAGACTCCCATAGGGTTCAGTGTTAATCAGTGAGACTCCCACAGGGTTCATGTGTTAATCAGTGAGACTCCCATAGGGTTCGGTGTTAATCAGTGAGACTCCCACAGGGTTCAGTGTTAATCAGTGAGACTCGCATAGGGTTTAGTGTTAATCAGTGAGACTCCCATAGGGTTCAGTATTAATTGGTGAGACTCCCATAGGGTTCAGTGTTAATCAGTGAGATTCCCACAGGGTTCAGTGTTAATCAGTGAGACTCCCATAGGGTTCAGTATTAATCGGTGAGACTCCCATAGGGTTCAGTGTTAATCAGTGAGACTCCCATAGGGTTCAGTGTTAATCAGTGAGACTCCCACAGGGTTCAGTCTAAATCAGTGAGACTCCCATAGGGTTCAGTGTTAATCAGTGAGACTCCCACAGGGTTCAGTGTTAATCAGTGAGACACCCACAGGGTTCTGTGTTAATCAGTGAGACTCCCATAGGGTTCAGTGTTAATCAGTGAGACACGCACAGGGTTCAGTGTTAATCAGCGAGATTCCCATAGGGTTCAGTGTTAATCAGTGAGATTCCCGCAGGGTTCAGTGTTAATCAGTGAGACTCCCATAGGGTTCAGTATTAATCAGTGAGATTCCCGCAGGGTTCAGTGTTAATCAGTGAGACTCCCATAGGGTTCAGTGTTAATCAGTGAGACTCCCACAGGGTTCAGTGTTAATCAGTGAGACTCCCACAGGGTTCAGTGTTAATCAGTGAGACTCGCATAGGGTTTAGTGTTAATCAGTGAGACTCCCATAGGGTTCAGTATTAATTGGTGAGACTCCCATAGGGTTCAGTGTTAATCAGTGAGATTCCCACAGGGTTCAGTGTTAATCAGTGAGACTCCCATAGGGTTCAGTGTTAATCAGTGAGACTCCCACAGGGTTCAGTGTTAATCAGTGAGACTCGCATAGGGATTAGTGTTAATCAGTGAGACTCCCATAGGGTTCAGTATTAATTGGTGAGACTCCCATAGGGTTCAGTGTTAATCAGTGAGATTCCCACAGGGTTCAGTGTTAATCAGTGAGACTCCCATAGGGTTCAGTATTAATCGGTGAGACTCCCATAGGGTTCAGTGTTAATCAGTGAGACTCCCATAGGGTTCAGTGTTAATCAGTGAGACTCCCACAGGGTTCAGTCTAAATCAGTGAGACTCCCATAGGGTTCAGTGTTAATCAGTGAGACTCCCACAGGGTTCAGTGTTAATCAGTGAGACACCCACAGGGTTCTGTGTTAATCAGTGAGACTCCCATAGGGTTCAGTTATAATCAGTGAGACACGCACAGGGTTCAGTGTTAATAAGCGAGATTCCCATAGGGTTCAGTGTTAATCAGTGAGATTCCCGCAGGGTTCAGTGTTAATCATTGAGACTCCCATCGGGTTCAGTATTAATCAGTGAGATTCCCGCAGGGTTCAGTGTTAATCAGTGAGACTCCCATAGAGTTCAGTATTAATCGGTGAGACTCCCATAGGGTTCAGTGTTAATCAGTGAGACTCCCATAGGGTTCAGTGTTAATCAGTGAGACTCCCACAGGGTTCAGTGTTAATCAGTGAGCCTCCAAAAGGTTTCCGTGTTAATCAGTGAGACTCCCATAGGGTTCAGTGTTAATCAGTGAGACTCCCACAGGGTTTAGTGTTAATCAGTGAGACTCCCATAGGGTTCAGTATTAATTGGTGAGACTCCCATAGGGTTCAGTGTTAATCAGTGAGATTCCCACAGGGTTCAGTGTTAATCAGTGAGACTCCCATAGGGTTCAGTATTAATCGGTGAGACTCCCATAGGGTTCAGTGTTAATCAGTGAGACTCCCATAGGGTTCAGTGTTAATCAGTGAGACTCCCACAGGGTTCAGTCTAAATCAGTGAGACTCCCATAGGGTTCAGTGTTAATCAGTGAGACTCCCACAGGGTTCAGTGTTAATCAGTGAGACACCCACAGGGTTCTGTGTTAATCAGTGAGACTCCCATAGGGTTCAGTGTTAATCAGTGAGACACGCACAGGGTTCAGTGTTAATCAGCGAGATTCCCATAGGGTTCAGTGTTAATCAGTGAGATTCCCGCAGGGTTCAGTGTTAATCAGTGAGACTCCCATAGGGTTCAGTATTAATCAGTGAGATTCCCGCAGGGTTCAGTGTTAATCAGTGAGACTCCCATAGGGTTCAGTATTAATCAGTGAGACTCCCATAGGGTTCAGTGTTAATCAGTGAGACTCCCATAGGGTTCAGTATTAATTGGTGAGACTCCCATAGGGTTCAGTGTTAATCAGTGAGATTCCCACAGGGTTCAGTGTTAATCAGTGAGACTCCCATAGGGTTCAGTATTAATCGGTGAGACTCCCATAGGGTTCAGTGTTAATCAGTGAGACTCCCATAGGGTTCAGTGTTAATCAGTGAGACTCCCACAGGGTTCAGTCTAAATCAGTGAGACTCCCATAGGGTTCAGTGTTAATCAGTGAGACTCCCACAGGGTTCAGTGTTAATCAGTGAGACACCCACAGGGTTCTGTGTTAATCAGTGAGACTCCCATAGGGTTCAGTGTTAATCAGTGAGACACGCACAGGGTTCAGTGTTAATAAGCGAGATTCCCATAGGGTTCAGTGTTAATCAGTGAGATTCCCGCAGGGTTCAGTGTTAATCAGTGAGACTCCCATAGGGTTCAGTATTAATCAGTGAGATTCCCGCAGGGTTCAGTGTTAATCAGTGAGACTCCCATAGGGTTCAGTATTAATCGGTGAGACTCCCATAGGGTTCAGTGTTAATCAGTGAGACTCCCATAGGGTTCAGTGTTAATCAGTGAGACTCCCACAGGGTTCAGTGTTAATCAGTGAGCCTCCAAAAGGTTTCCGTGTTAATCAGTGAGACTCCCATAGGGTTCAGTGTTAATCAGTGAGACTCCCACAGGGTTCAGTGTTAATCAGTGAGACTCGCATAGGGTTAATTGTTAATCAGCGAGATTCCCATAGGGTACAGTGTTAATCAGTGAGATTCCCACAGGGTTCAGTGTTAATCAGTGAGACTCCCATAGGGTTCAGTATTAATTGGTGAGACTCCCATAGGGTTCAGTGTTAATCAGTGAGACTCCCATAGGGTTCAGTGTTAATCAGTGAGACTCCCACAGGGTTCAGTCTAAATCAGTGAGACTCCCATAGGGTTCAGTGTTAATCAGTGAGACTCCCACAGGGTTCAGTGTTAATCAGTGAGACACCCACAGGGTTCTGTATTAATCAGTGAGACTCCCATAGGGTTCAGTGTTAATCAGTGAGACACGCACAGGGTTCAGTGTTAATCAGCGAGATTCCCATAGGGTCCAGTGTTAATCAGTGAGATTCCCGCAGGGTTCAGTGTTAATCAGTGAGACTCCCATAGGGTTCAGTATTAATCAGTGAGATTCCCGCAGGGTTCAGTGTTAATCAGTGAGACTCCCATAGGGTTCAGTATTAATCGGTGAGACTCCCATAGGGTTCAGTGTTAATCAGTGAGACTCCCATAGGGTTCAGTGTTAATCAGTGAGACTCCCACAGGGTTCAGTGTTAATCAGTGAGCCTCCAAAAGGTTTCCGTGTTAATCAGTGAGACTCCCATAGGGTTCAGTGTTAATCAGTGAGACTCCCACAGGGTTCAGTGTTAATCAGTGAGACTCGCATAGGGTTCAGTGTTAATCAGCGAGATTCCCATAGGGTTCAGTGTTAATCAGTGAGATTCCCACAGGGTTCAGTGTTAATCAGTGAGACTCCCATAGGGTTCAGTATTAATTGGTTAGACTCCCATAGGGTTCAGTGTTAATCAGTGAGACTCCCATAGGGTTCAGTGTTAATCAGTGAGACTCCCACAGGGTTCAGTGTTCATCAGTGAGACTCCCATAGGGTTCAGTGTTAATCAGTGAGACTCCCATAGGGTTCAGTGTTAATCAGTGAGACTCCCACAGGGTTCAGTGTTAATCAGTGAGACTCGCATAGGGTTTAGTGTTAATCAGTGAGACACGCACAGGGTTCAGTGTTAATCCCATAGGGTTCAGTGTTAATCAGTGAGATTCCCACAGGGTTCAGTGTTAATCAGTGATACTCCCATAGGGTTCAGTGTTAATCGGTGAGACTCCCATAGGGTTCAGTGTTAATCAGTGAGACTCCCATAGGGTTCAGTGTTAATCAGTGAGACTCCCACAGGGTTCAGTGTTAATCAGTGAGACTCCCACAGGGTTCAGTGTTAATCAGTGAGACTCCCATAGGGTTCAGTGTTAATCAGTGAGACTCCCACAGGGTTCAGTGTTAATCAGTGAGACTCGCATAGGGTTTAGTGTTAATCAGTGAGACACGCACAGGGTTCAGTGTTAATCAGCGAGATTCCCATAGGGTTCAGTGTTAATCAGTGAGATTCCCACAGGGTTCAGTGTTAATCAGTGATACTCCCATAGGGTTCAGTGTTAATCGGTGAGACTCCCATAGGGTTCAGTGTTAATCAGTGAGACTCCCATAGGGTTCAGTGTTAATCAGTGAGACTCCCACAGGGTTCAGTGTTAATCAGTGAGACTCCCACAGGGTTCAGTGTTAATCAGTGAGACTCCCATAGGGTTCAGTGTTAATCAGTGAGACTCCCACAGGGTTCAGTGTTAATCAGTGAGACTCCCATAGGGTTCAGTGTTAATCAGTGAGACTCCCACAGGGTTCAGTGTTAATCAGTGAGACTCCCACAGGGTTCAGTGTTAATCAGTGAGACTCCCATAGGGTTCAGTGTTAATCAGTGAGACTCCCACAGGGTTCAGTGTTAGTCAGTGAGATTCCCACAGGGTTCAGTGTTAATCAGTGAGACTCCCATAGGGTTCAGTATTAATTGGTGAGACTCCCATAGGGTTCAGTGTTAATCAGTGAGACTCCCATAGGGTTCAGTGTTAATCAGTGAGACTCCCACAGGGTTCAGTGTTCATCAGTGAGACTCCCATAGGGTTCAGTGTTAATCAGTGAGACTCCCATAGGGTTCAGTGTTAATCAGTAAGACTCCCACAGGGTTCAGTGTTAATCAGTGAGACTCGCATAGGGTTTAGTGTTAATCAGTGAGACACGCACAGGGTTCAGTGTTAATCAGCAAGATTCCCATAGGGTTCAGTGTTAATCAGTGAGATTCCCACAGGGTTCAGTGTTAATCAGTGAGACTCCCATAGGGTTCAGTATTAATCGGTGAGACTCCCATAGGGTTCAGTGTTAATCAGTGAGACTCCCATAGGGTTCAGTGTTAATCAGTGAGACTCCCACAGGGTTCAGTCTAAATCAGTGAGACTCCCATAGGGTTCAGTGTTAATCAGTGAGACTCCCACAGGGTTCAGTGTTAATCAGTGAGACACCCACAGGGTTCTGTGTTAATCAGTGAGACTCCCATAGGGTTCAGTGTTAATCAGTGAGACTCCCACAGGGTTCAGTGTTAATCAGTGAGACTCCCACAGGGTTCAGTGTTAATCAGTGAGACTCCCATAGGGTTCAGTGTTAATCAGTGAGACTCCCACAGGGTTCAGTGTTAATCAGTGAGACTCGCATAGGGTTCAGTGTTAATCAGTGAGACACGCACAGGGCTCAGTGTTAATCAGCGAGATTCCCATAGGGTTCAGTGTTAATCAGTGAGATTCCCGCAGGGTTCAGTGTTAATCAGTGAGACTCCCATAGGGTTCAGTATTAATCAGTGAGATTCCCGCAGGGTTCAGTGTTAATCAGTGAGACTCCCATAGGGTTCAGTATTAATCGGTGAGACTCCCATAGGGTTCAGTGTTAATCAGTGAGACTCCCATAGGGTTCAGTGTTAATCAGTGAGACTCCCACAGGGTTCAGTGTTAATCAGTGATACTCCCACAGGGTTCAGTGTTAATCAGTGAGACTCCCATAGGGTTCAGTGTTAATCAGTGAGACTCCCATAGGGTTCAGTGTTAATCAGTGAGACTCCCACAGGGTTCAGTGTTAATCAGTGAGACTCCCACAGGGTTCAGTGTTAATCAGTGAGACTCCCATAGGGTTCAGTGTTAATCAGTGAGACTCCCACAGGGTTCAGTGTTAATCAGTGAGACTCGCATAGGGTTCAGTGTTAATCAGTGAGACACGCACAGGGCTCAGTGTTAATCAGCGAGATTCCCATAGGGTTCAGTGTTAATCAGTGAGATTCCCGCAGGGTTCAGTGTTAATCAGTGAGACTCCCATAGGGTTCAGTATTAATCAGTGAGATTCCCGCAGGGTTCAGTGTTAATCAGTGAGACTCCCATAGGGTTCAGTATTAATCGGTGAGACTCCCATAGGGTTCAGTGTTAATCAGTGAGACTCCCATAGGGTTCAGTGTTAATCAGTGAGACTCCCACAGGGTTCAGTGTTAATCAGTGATACTCCCACAGGGTTCAGTGTTAATCAGTGAGACTCCCATAGGGTTCAGTGTTAATCAGTGAGACTCCCACAGGGTTCAGTGTTAATCAGTGAGACTCGCATAGGGTTCAGTGTTAATCAGCGAGATTCCCATAGGGTTCAGTGTTAATCAGTGAGATTCCCACAGGGTTCAGTGTTAATCAGTGAGACTCCCATAGGGTTCAGTATTAATTGGTGAGACTCCCATAGGGTTCAGTGTTAATCAGTGAGACTCCCATAGGGTTCAGTGTTAATCAGTGAGACTCCCACAGGGTTCAGTGTTCATCAGTGAGACTCCCATAGTGTTCAGTGTTAATCAGTGAGACTCCCATAGGGTTCAGTGTTAATCAGTGAGACTCCCACAGGGTTCAGTGTTAATCAGTGAGACTCGCATAGGGTTTAGTGTTAATCAGTGAGACACGCACAGGGTTCAGTGTTAATCAGCAAGATTCCCATAGGGTTCAGTGTTAATCAGTGAGATTCCCACAGGGTTCAGTGTTAATCAGTGAGACTCCCATAGGGTTCAGTATTAATCGGTGAGACTCCCATAGGGTTCAGTGTTAATCAGTGAGACTCCCATAGGGTTCAGTGTTAATCAGTGAGACTCCCACAGGGTTCAGTCTAAATCAGTGAGACTCCCATAGGGTTCAGTGTTAATCAGTGAGACTCCCACAGGGTTCAGAGTTAATCAGTGAGACACCCACAGGGTTCTGTGTTAATCAGTGAGACTCCCATAGGGTTCAGCGTTAATCAGTGAGACTCCCACAGGGTTCAGTGTTAATCAGTGAGACTCCCACAGGGTTCAGTTTTAATCAGTGAGACTCCCATAGGGTTCAGTGTTAATCAGTGAGACTCCCACAGGGTTCAGTGTTAATCAGTGAGACTCGCATAGGGTTCAGTGTTAATCAGTGAGACACGCACAGGGTTCAGTGTTAATCAGCGAGATTCCCATAGGGTTCAGTGTTAATCAGTGAGATTCCCGCAGGGTTCAGTGTTAATCAGTGAGACTCCCATAGGGTTCAGTATTAATCAGTGAGATTCCCGCAGGGTTCAGTGTTAATCAGTGAGACTCCCATAGGGTTCAGTATTAATCGGTGAGACTCCCATAGGGTTCAGTGTTAATCAGTGAGACTCCCATAGGGTTCAGTGTTAATCAGTGAGACTCCCACAGGGTTCAGTGTTAATCAGTGAGACTCCCACAGGGTTCAGTGTTAATCAGTGAGACTCCCATAGGGTTCAGTGTTAATCAGTGAGACTCCCACAGGGTTCAGTGTTAATCAGTGAGACTCGCATAGGGTTCAGTGTTAATCAGCGAGATTCCCATAGGGTTCAGTGTTAATCAGTGAGATTCCCACAGGGTTCAGTGTTAATCAGTGAGACTCCCATAGGGTTCAGTATTAATTGGTGAGACTCCCATAGGGTTCAGTGTTAATCAGTGAGACTCTCATAGGGTTCAGTGTTAATCAGTGAGACTCCCACAGGGTTCAGTGTTCATCAGTGAGACTCCCATAGGGTTCAGTGTTAATCAGTGAGACTCCCATAGGGTTCAGTATTAATCAGTGAGACTCCCACAGGGTTCAGTGTTAATCAGTGAGACTCGCATAGGGTTTAGTGTTAATCAGTGAGACACGCACAGGGTTCAGTGTTAATCAGCGAGATTCCCATAGGGTTCAGTGTTAATCAGTGAGATTCCCACAGGGTTCAGTGTTAATCAGTGATACTCCCATAGGGTTCAGTATTAATCGGTGAGACTCCCATAGGGTTCAGTGTTAATCAGTGAGACTCCCATAGGGTTCAGTGTTAATCAGTGAGACTCCCACAGGGTTCAGTGTTAATCAGTGAGACTCCCACAGGGTTCAGTGTTAATCAGTGAGACTCCCATAGGCTTCAGTGTTAATCAGTGAGACTCCCACAGGGTTCAGTGTTAATCAGTGAGACTCGCATAGGGTTCAGTGTTAATCAGTGAGACACGCACAGGGTTCAGTGTTAATCAGCGAGATTCCCATAGGGTTCAGTGTTAGTCAGTGAGATTCCCACAGGGTTCAGTGTTAATCAGTGAGACTCCCATAGGGTTCAGTATTAATTGGTGAGACTCCCATAGGGTTCAGTGTTAATCAGTGAGACTCCCATAGGGTTCAGTGTTAATCAGAGAGACTCCCACAGGGTTCAGTGTTCATCAGTGAGACTCCCATAGGGTTCAGTGTTAATCAGTGAGTCTCCCATAGGGTTCAGTGTTAATCAGTGAGACTCCCACAGGGTTCAGTGTTAATCAGTGAGACTCGCATAGGGTTTAGTGTTAATCAGTGAGACACGCACAGGGTTCAGTGTTAATCAGCGAGATTCCCATAGGGTTCAGTGTTAATCAGTGAGATTCCCACAGGGTTCAGTGTTAATCAGTGATACTCCCATAGGGTTCAGTATTAATCGGTGAGACTCCCATAGGGTTCAGTGTTAATCAGTGAGACTCCCATAGGGTTCAGTGTTAATCAGTGAGACTCCCACAGGGTTCAGTTTTAATCAGTGAGACTCCCACAGGGTTCAGTGTTAATCAGTGAGACTCCCATAGGGTTCAGTGTTAATCAGTGAGACTCCCACAGGGTTCAGTGTTAATCAGTGAGACTCGCATAGGGTTCAGTGTTAATCAGTGAGACACGCACAGGGTTCAGTGTTAATCAGCGAGATTCCCATAGGGTTCAGTGTTAATCAGTGAGATTCCCACAGGGTTCGGTGTTAATCAGTGAGACTCCCATAGGGTTCAGTATTAATTGGTGAGACTCCCATAGGGTTCAGTGTTAATCAGTGAGACTCCCATAGGGTTCAGTGTTAATCAGTGAGACTCCCACAGGGTTCAGTGTTCATCAGTGAGACTCCCATAGGGTTCAGTGTTAATCAGTGAGACTCCCATAGGGTTCAGTGTTAATCAGTGAGGCTCCCACAGGGTTCAGTGTTCATCAGTGAGACTCCCACAGGGTTCAGTGTTAATCAGTGAGACACCCACAGGGTTCTGTGTTAATCAGTGAGACTCCCATAGGGTTCAGTGTTAATCAGTGAGACTCCCACAGGGTTCAGTGTTAATCAGTGAGACTCCCATAGGGTCCAGTGTTAATCAGTGAGACTCTCACAGGGTGCAGTGTTAATCATTGAGACTCCCATAGGGTTCAGTGTTAATCAGTGAGACTCCCACAGGGTTCAGTGTTAATCAGCGAGATTCCCATAGGGTTCAGCGTTAATCAGTGAGACTCCCACAGGGTTCAGTGTTAATCAGTGAGACTCCCATTGGGTCAGTATTAATCGGTGAGACTCCCATAGGGTTCAGTGTTAATCAGTGAGACTCCCATAGGGTTCATTTTTAATCACTGAGACTACCACAGGGTTCAGTGTTAATCAGTGAAATTCCCACAGGGTTCAATGTTAATCACTGAGACTCCCACAGGGTTCAGTGTTAATCAGTGAGACTCCCATAGGGTTCAGTGTTAATCAGTGAGACTCCCACAGGGTTCAGTGTTTATCAGTGAGACTCCCATAGGGTTCAGTGTTAATCAGTGAGACTCCCATAGGGTTCAGTGTTAATCAGTGAGACTCCCACAGGGTTCAGTGTTAATCAGTAAGACTCCCACAGGGCCCAGTGTTAATCAGTGAGACTCCCATAGGGTTCGGTGTTAATCAATGAGACTCCCATAGGGTTCAGTGTTAATCAGTGAGACTCCCATAGGGTTCGGTGTTAATCAGTGAGACTCCCTTAGGGTTCAGTGTTAATCAGTCAGACTCCCATAGGGTTCAGTGTTAATCAGTGAGACTCCCACAGGGTTCACGTGTTAATCAGTGAGACTCCCATAGGGTTCGGTGTTAATCAGTGAGACTCCCACAGGGTTCAGTGTTAATCAGTGAGACTCGCATAGGGTTCAGTGTTAATCAGCGAGATTCCCATAGGGTTCAGTGTTAATCAGTGAGATTCCCACAGGGTTCAGTGTTAATCAGTGAGACTCCCATAGGGTTCAGTATTAATTGGTGAGACTCCCATAGGGTTCAGTGTTAATCAGTGAGACTCCCATAGGGTTCAGTGTTAATCAGTGAGAATCCCACAGGGTTCAGTGTTCATCAGTGAGACTCCCATAGGGTTCAGTGTTAATCAGTGAGACTCCCATAGGGTTCAGTGTTAATCAGTGAGACTCCCACAGGTATCAGTGTTAATCAGTGAGACTCGCATAGGGTTTAGTGTTAATCAGTGAGACACGCACAGGGTTCAGTGTTAATCAGCGAGATTCCCATAGGGTTCAGTGTTAATCAGTGAGATTCCCACAGGGTTCAGTGTTAATCAGTGAGACTCCCATAGGGTTCAGTATTAATCGGTGAGACTCCCATAGGGTTCAGTGTTAATCAGTGAGACTCCCATAGGTTTCAGTGTTAATCAGTGAGACTCCCACAGGGTTCAGTGTTAATCAGTGAGACTCCCACAGGGTTCAGTGTTAATCAGTGAGACTCCCATAGGGTTCATGTGTTAATCAGTGAGACTCCCACAGGGTTCAGTGTTAATCAGTGGGACTCCCACAGGGTTCAGTGGTAATCAGAGAGACTTCCATAGGGTTCAGTGTTAATCAGTGAGACTCCCATAGGGTTCAGTGTTAATCACTGAGACTTCCATAAGGTTCAGTGTTAATCAGTGAGACTCCCACAGGGTTCAGTGTTAATCAGTGGGGCTCCCACAGGGTTCAGTGTTAATCAGCGAGATTCCCATAGGGTTCAGTGTTAATCAGTGAGATTCCCACAGGGTTCAGTGTTAATCAGTGAGACTCCCATAGAGTTCAGTATTAATCGGTGAGACTCCCATAGGGTTCAGTGTTAATCAGTGAGACTCCCATAGGGTTCAGTGTTAATCAGTGAGACTCCCACAGGGTTCAGTGTTCATCAGTGAGACTCCCATAGGGTTCAGTGTTAATCAGTGAGACTCCCATCGGGTTCAGTGTTAATCAGTGAGACTCCCATAGGGTTCAGTGTTAATCAGTGGGGCTCCCACAGTGTTCAGTGTTAATCTGTGAGACTCCCATAGGGTTCAGTGTTAATCAGTGGGGCTCCCACAGGGTTCAGTGTTAATCAGTGAGACTCCCATAGAGTGCATTGTTAATCAGTGAGACTCCCACAGGGTTCAGTGTTAATCAGTGAGACTCCCACAGGGTTCAGTGTTAATCAGTGAGACTCCCATAGAGTGCATTGTTAATCAGTGAGACTCCCACAGGGTTCAGTGTTAATCAGTGAGACTCCCATAGGGTTCAGTGTTAATCACTGAGACTCCCATAAGGTTCAGTGTTAATCAGTGAGACTCCCACAGGGTTTCAGTGTTAATCAATGAGACTCCCACAGGGTTCAGTGTTAATCAGTGTGACTCCCACAGGGTTCAGTGTTAATCAGTGAGACTCCCACAGGGTTCAGTGTTAATCAATGAGACTCCCACAGGGTTCAGTGTTAATCAGTGAGACTCCCACAGGGTTCAGTGTTAGTCAATGAGACTCCCATAGTGTTCAGTGTTAATCAGTGAGACTCCCATAGGGTTCAGTGTTAATCAGTGAGACTCCCACAGGGTTCAGTGTTAATCAGTGAGACTCCCACAGGGTTCAGTTTTAATCAATGAGACTCCCACAGGGTTCAGTATTAATCGGTGAGACTCCCATAGGGTTCAGTGTTAATCAGTGAGACTCCCATAGGGTTCGGTGTTAATCAGTGAGACTCCCATAGGGTTCAGTGTTAAGCAGTGAGACTCCCATAGGGTTCGGTGTTAATCAGTGTGACTCCCATAGGATTCAGTGTTAATCAGTGAGACTCCCATAGGGTTCAGTGTTAATCAGTGAGACTCCCACAGGGTTCATGTGTTAATCAGTGAGACTCCCTCAGGGTTCAGTGTTAATCAGTGAGACTCCCACAGGGTTCAGTGTTAATCAGTGAGACTCCCACAGGGTTCAGTGTTAATCAGTGAGGCACCCACAGGGTTCAGTGTTAATCAGTGAGACTCCCATAGGGTTCAGTATTAATTGGTGAGACTCCCATAGGGTTCAGTGTTAATCAGTGAGACTCCCATAGGGTTCAGTGTTAATCAGTGAGAATCCCACAGGGTTCAGTGTTCATCAGTGAGACTCCCATAGGGTTCAGTGTTAATCAGTGAGACTCCCATAGGGTTCAGTGTTAATCAGTGAGACTCCCACAGGTATCAGTGTTAATCAGTGAGACTCGCATAGGGTTTAGTGTTAATCAGTGAGACACGCACAGGGTTCAGTGTTAATCAGCGAGATTCCCATAGGGTTCAGTGTTAATCAGTGAGATTCCCACAGGGTTCAGTGTTAATCAGTGAGACTCCCATAGGGTTCAGTATTAATCGGTGAGACTCCCATAGGGTTCAGTGTTAATCAGTGAGACTCCCATAGGTTTCAGTGTTAATCAGTGAGACTCCCACAGGGTTCAGTGTTAATCAGTGAGACTCCCACAGGGTTCAGTGTTAATCAGTGAGACTCCCATAGGGTTCATGTGTTAATCAGTGAGACTCCCACAGGGTTCAGTGTTAATCAGTGGGACTCCCACAGGGTTCAGTGGTAATCAGAGAGACTTCCATAGGGTTCAGTGTTAATCAGTGAGACTCCCATAGGGTTCAGTGTTAATCACTGAGACTTCCATAAGGTTCAGTGTTAATCAGTGAGACTCCCACAGGGTTCAGTGTTAATCAGTGGGGCTCCCACAGGGTTCAGTGTTAATCAGCGAGATTCCCATAGGGTTCAGTGTTAATCAGTGAGATTCCCACAGGGTTCAGTGTTAATCAGTGAGACTCCCATAGAGTTCAGTATTAATCGGTGAGACTCCCATAGGGTTCAGTGTTAATCAGTGAGACTCCCATAGGGTTCAGTGTTAATCAGTGAGACTCCCACAGGGTTCAGTGTTCATCAGTGAGACTCCCATAGGGTTCAGTGTTAATCAGTGAGACTCCCATCGGGTTCAGTGTTAATCAGTGAGACTCCCATAGGGTTCAGTGTTAATCAGTGGGGCTCCCACAGTGTTCAGTGTTAATCTGTGAGACTCCCATAGGGTTCAGTGTTAATCAGTGGGGCTCCCACAGGGTTCAGTGTTAATCAGTGAGACTCCCATAGAGTGCATTGTTAATCAGTGAGACTCCCACAGGGTTCAGTGTTAATCAGTGAGACTCCCACAGGGTTCAGTGTTAATCAGTGAGACTCCCATAGAGTGCATTGTTAATCAGTGAGACTCCCACAGGGTTCAGTGTTAATCAGTGAGACTCCCATAGGGTTCAGTGTTAATCACTGAGACTCCCATAAGGTTCAGTGTTAATCAGTGAGACTCCCACAGGGTTTCAGTGTTAATCAATGAGACTCCCACAGGGTTCAGTGTTAATCAGTGTGACTCCCACAGGGTTCAGTGTTAATCAGTGAGACTCCCACAGGGTTCAGTGTTAATCAATGAGACTCCCACAGGGTTCAGTGTTAATCAGTGAGACTCCCACAGGGTTCAGTGTTAGTCAATGAGACTCCCATAGTGTTCAGTGTTAATCAGTGAGACTCCCATAGGGTTCAGTGTTAATCAGTGAGACTCCCACAGGGTTCAGTGTTAATCAGTGAGACTCCCACAGGGTTCAGTTTTAATCAATGAGACTCCCACAGGGTTCAGTATTAATCGGTGAGACTCCCATAGGGTTCAGTGTTAATCAGTGAGACTCCCATAGGGTTCGGTGTTAATCAGTGAGACTCCCATAGGGTTCAGTGTTAAGCAGTGAGACTCCCATAGGGTTCGGTGTTAATCAGTGTGACTCCCATAGGATTCAGTGTTAATCAGTGAGACTCCCATAGGGTTCAGTGTTAATCAGTGAGACTCCCACAGGGTTCATGTGTTAATCAGTGAGACTCCCTCAGGGTTCAGTGTTAATCAGTGAGACTCCCACAGGGTTCAGTGTTAATCAGTGAGACTCCCACAGGGTTCAGTGTTAATCAGTGAGGCACCCACAGGGTTCAGTGTTAATCAAAGAGACTCGCAAAGGGTTCATTGTTAATCAGTGAGACTCCCATAGGGTTCAGTGTTAATGAGTGAGACTCCCACAGGGTTCAGTGTTAATCAGTGAGACTCCCACAGGGTTCAGTTTTAATCAATGAGACTCCCACAGGGTTCAGTATTAATCGGTGAGACTCTCATAGGGTTCAGTGTTAATCAGTGAGACTCCCATAGGGTTCGGTGTTATTCAGTGAGACTCCCATAGGGTTCAGTGTTAATCAGTGAGACTCCCATAGGGTTCGGTGTTAATCAGTGAGACTCCCATAGGGTTCAGTGTTAATCAGTGAGACTCCCATAGGGTTCAGTGTTAATCAGTGAGACTCCCACAGGGTTCATGTGTTAATCAGTGAGACTCCCATAGGGTTCAGTGTTAATCAATGAGACTCCCATAGGGTTTAGTGTTAATCAGTGAGACTCTAACAGGGTTCAGTGTTAATCAGTGAGACTCCAACAGCGTTCAGTGTTAATCAGTGAGATTCCCACAGGGTTCAGTGTTAATCAGTGAGACTCCCATAGTGTTCAGTGTAAATCACCGAGACTCCCATTGGGTTCGGTGTTAATCAGTGAGACTCCCATAGGGTTCAGTTTTAATCAGTGAGACTCCCATAGGGTTCAGTTTTAATCAGTGAGACTCCCATAGGGTTCAGTGTTAATCAGTGAGACTCCCATAGGGTTCAGTGTTAATCAGTGAGACTCCCATAGGGTTCAGTGTTAATCAGTGAGACTCCCATAGGGTGCAGTGTTAATCAGTGAGACTCCCACAGGGTTCAGTGTTAATCAGTGAGACACCCACTGGGTTCTGTGTTAATCAGAGAGACTCCCATATGGTTCAGTGTTAATCAGTGAGACTCCCACAGGGTCCAGTGTTAATCAGTGAGACTCCCATAGGGTCATTGAGACTCTCACAGGGTTCAGTGTTAATCAGTGAGACTCCCATAGGGTTCAGTGTTAATCAGTGAAACTCCCACAGGGTTCAGTGTTAATCAGCGAGATTCCCATAGGGTTCAGTGTTAATCAGTGAGACTCCAACAGGGTTCAGTGTTAATCAGTGAGACTCCCATAGGGTTCAGTGTTAATCAGTGAGACTCCCATAGGGTTCAGTGTTAATCAGTGAGACTCCCACAGGGTTCAGTGTTTATCAGTGAGACTCCCATAGGGTTCAGTGTTAATCAGTGAGACTCCCATAGGGTTCAGTTTTAATCAGTGAGACTCCCATAGGGTTCAGTGTTAATCAGTGGGGCTCCCACAGGGTTCACTGTTAATCAGTGAGACTCCCATAGGGTTCATTGTTAATCAGTGAGACTCCCACAGGGTTCAGTGTTAATCAGTGAGACTCCCACAGGGTTCAGTGGTAATCAGTGAGACTTCCATAGGGTTCAGTGTTAATCAGTGAGACTCCCATAGGGTTCAGTGTTAATCACTGAGACTCCCTTAAGGTTCAGTGTTAATCAGTGAGACTCCCACAGGGTCCAGTGTTAATCAGTGAGACTCCCATAGGGTCAGTGAGACTCTCACAGGGTTCAGTGTTAATCAGTGAGCCTCCCACAGGGTTCAGTGTTAATCAGTGGGGCTCCCACAGGGTTCAGTGTTAATCAGCGAGATTCCCACAGGGTTCAGTGTTAATCAGTGAGACTCCCATAGGGTTCAGTATTAATCGGTGAGACTCCCATAGGGTTCAGTGTTAATCAGTGAGACTCCCATAGGGTTCAGTGTTAATCAGTGAGACTCCCACAGGGTTCAGTGTTCATCAGTGAGACTCCCATAGGGTTCAGTGTTAATCAGTGAGACTCCCATCGGGTTCAGTGTTAATCAGTGAGACTCCCATAGGGTTCAGTGTTAATCAGTGGGGCTCCCACAGTGTTCAGTGTTAATCTGTGAGACTCCAATAGGGTTCACTGTTAATCAGTGGGGCTCCCACAGGGTTCAGTGTTAATCAGTGAGACTCCCATAGGGTTCATTGTTAATCAGTGAGACTCCCACAGGGTTCAGTGTTAATCATTGAGACTCCCACAGGGTTCAGTGGTAATCAGTGAGACTTCCATAGGGTTCAGTGTTAATCAGTGAGACTCCCATAGGGTTCAGTGTTAATCACTGAGACTCCCATAAGCTTCAGTGTTAATCACTGAGACTCCCACAGGGTTTCAGTGTTAATCAATGAGACTCCCACAGGGTTCAGTGTTAATCAGTGAGACTCCCACAGGGTTCAGTGTTAATCAGTGAGACTCCCACAGGGTTCAGTGCTAATCAGTGAGACTCCCACAGGGTTCAGTGTTAATCAGTGAGACTCCCACAGGGTTCAGTGTTAATCAGTGAGACTCCCACAGGGTTCAGTGTTAGTCAATGAGACTCCCATAGGGTTCAGTGTTAATCAGTGAGACTCCCATAGGGTTCAGTGTTAATCAGTGAGACTCCCACAGGGTTCAGTGTTAATCAGTGAGACTCCCACAGGGTTCAGTTTTAATCAATGAGACTCCCACAGGGTTCAGTATTAATCGGTGACACTCCCATAGGGTTCAGTGTTAATCGGTGACACTCCCATAGGGTTCAGTGTTAATCAGTGAGACTCCCATAGGGTTCGGTGTTAATCAGTGAGACTCCGATAGGGTTCATTGTTAATCAGTGAGACTCCCATAGGGTTCGGTGTTAATCAGTGAGACTCCCATAGGGTTCAGTGTTAATCAGTGAGACTCCCATAGGGTTCAGTGTTAATCAGTGAGACTCCCACAGGGTTCAGTGTTAATCAGTGAGACTCCCACAGGGTTCAGTGTTAATCAGTGAGACTCCCACAGGGTTCAGTGTTAATCAGTGAGACTCCCATAGGGTTCAGTGTTAATCACCTAGACTCCCTTAAGGTTAAGTGTTAATCAGTGAGCCTCCCACAGGGTTCAGTGTTAATCAGTGGGGCTCCCACAGGGTTCAGTGTTAATCAGCGAGATTCCCACAGGGTTCAGTGTTAATCAGTGAGACTCCCATAGGGTTCAGTATTAATCGGTGAGACTCCCATAGGGTTCAGTGTTAATCAGTGAGACTCCCATAGGGTTCAGTGTTAATCAGTGAGACTCCCACAGGGTTCAGTGTTCATCAGTGAGACTCCCATAGGGTTCAGTGTTAATCAGTGAGACTCCCATCGGGTTCAGTGTTAATCAGTGAGACTCCCATAGGGTTCAGTGTTAATCAGTGGGGCTCCCACAGTGTTCAGTGTTAATCTGTGAGACTCCAATAGGGTTCACTGTTAATCAGTGGGGCTCCCACAGGGTTCAGTGTTAATCAGTGAGACTCCCATAGGGTTCATTGTTAATCAGTGAGACTCCCACAGGGTTCAGTGTTAATCATTGAGACTCCCACAGGGTTCAGTGGTAATCAGTGAGACTTCCATAGGGTTCAGTGTTAATCAGTGAGACTCCCATAGGGTTCAGTGTTAATCACTGAGACTCCCATAAGCTTCAGTGTTAATCACTGAGACTCCCACAGGGTTTCAGTGTTAATCAATGAGACTCCCACAGGGTTCAGTGTTAATCAGTGAGACTCCCACAGGGTTCAGTGTTAATCAGTGAGACTCCCACAGGGTTCAGTGCTAATCAGTGAGACTCCCACAGGGTTCAGTGTTAATCAGTGAGACTCCCACAGGGTTCAGTGTTAATCAGTGAGACTCCCACAGGGTTCAGTGTTAGTCAATGAGACTCCCATAGGGTTCAGTGTTAATCAGTGAGACTCCCATAGGGTTCAGTGTTAATCAGTGAGACTCCCACAGGGTTCAGTGTTAATCAGTGAGACTCCCACAGGGTTCAGTTTTAATCAATGAGACTCCCACAGGGTTCAGTATTAATCGGTGACACTCCCATAGGGTTCAGTGTTAATCGGTGACACTCCCATAGGGTTCAGTGTTAATCAGTGAGACTCCCATAGGGTTCGGTGTTAATCAGTGAGACTCCGATAGGGTTCATTGTTAATCAGTGAGACTCCCATAGGGTTCGGTGTTAATCAGTGAGACTCCCATAGGGTTCAGTGTTAATCAGTGAGACTCCCATAGGGTTCAGTGTTAATCAGTGAGACTCCCACAGGGTTCAGTGTTAATCAGTGAGACTCCCACAGGGTTCAGTGTTAATCAGTGAGACTCCCACAGGGTTCAGTGTTAATCAGTGAGACTCCCACAGGGTTCATTGTTAATCAGTGAGACTCCCTTAGGGTTCAGTGTTAATCAGTGAGACTCCCACAGGGTTCAGTGTTAATCAGTGAGACTCCCACAGGGTTCAGTTTTAATCAATGAGACTCCCACAGGGTTCAGTATTAATCGGTGAGACTCCCATAGGGTTCAGTGTTAATCAGTGAGACTCCCATAGGGTTCGGTGTTAATCAGTGAGACTCCCATAGGGTTCAGTGTTAATCAGTGAGACTCCCATAGGGTTCGGTGTTAATCAGTGAGACTCCCATAGGGTTCAGTGTTAATCAGTGAGACTCCCATAGGGTTCAGAGTTAATCAGTGAGACTCCCACAGGGTTCATGTGTTAATCAGTGAGACTCCCATAGGGTTCAGTGTTAATCAATGAGACTCCCATAGGGTTCAGTGTTAATCAGTGAGACTCTAACAGGGTTCAGTGTTAATCAGTGATACTCCAACAGCGTTCAGTGATAATCAGTGAGATTCCCACAGGGTTCAGTGTTAATCAGTGAGACTCCCATAGTGTTCAGTGTAAATCACTGAGACTCCAATTGGGTTCGGTGTTAATCAGTGAGACTCCTATAGGGTTCAGTTTTAATCAGTGAGACTCCCATAGGGTTCAGTTTTAATCAGTGAGACTCCCATAGGGTTCATTGTTAATCAGTGAGACTCCCATATGGTTCAGTGTTAATCAGTGAGACTCCCATAGGGTTCAGTGTTAATCAGTGAGGCTCCCACAGGGTTCAGTGTTAATCAGTGAGACACCCACAGGGTTCTGTGTTAATCAGTGAGACTCCCATAGGGTTCAGTGTTAATCAGTGAGACTCCCACAGGGTGCAGTGTTAATCAGTGAGACTCCCATAGGGTCCAGTGTTAATCAGTGAGACTCTCACAGGGGTCAGTGTTAATCAGTGAGACTCCCATAGGGTTCAGTGTTAATCAGTGAGACTCCCACAGGGTTCAGTGTTAATCAGCGAGATTCCCATAGGGTTCAGTGTTAATCAGTGAGACTCCCACAGGGTTCAGTGTTAATCAGTGAGACTCCCACAGGGTTCAGTGTTAATCAGTGAGACTCCCACAGGGTTCAGTGCTAATCAGTGAGACTCCCACAGGGTTCAGTGTTAATCAGTGAGACTCCCACAGGGTTCAGTGTTAATCAGTGAGACTCCCACAGGGTTCAGTGTTAGTCAATGAGACTCCCATAGGGTTCAGTGTTAATCAGTGAGACTCCCATAGGGTTCAGTGTTAATCAGTGAGACTCCCACAGGGTTCAGTGTTAATCAGTGAGACTCCCACAGGGTTCAGTTTTAATCAATGAGACTCCCACAGGGTTCAGTATTAATCGGTGACACTCCCATAGGGTTCAGTGTTAATCGGTGACACTCCCATAGGGTTCAGTGTTAATCAGTGAGACTCCCATAGGGTTCGGTGTTAATCAGTGAGACTCCGATAGGGTTCATTGTTAATCAGTGAGACTCCCATAGGGTTCGGTGTTAATCAGTGAGACTCCCATAGGGTTCAGTGTTAATCAGTGAGACTCCCATAGGGTTCAGTGTTAATCAGTGAGACTCCCACAGGGTTCAGTGTTAATCAGTGAGACTCCCACAGGGTTCAGTGTTAATCAGTGAGACTCCCACAGGGTTCAGTGTTAATCAGTGAGACTCCCACAGGGTTCATTGTTAATCAGTGAGACTCCCATAGGGTTCAGTGTTAATCAGTGAGACTCCCACAGGGTTCAGTGTTAATCAGTGAGACTCCCACAGGGTTCAGTTTTAATCAATGAGACTCCCACAGGGTTCAGTATAAATCGGTGAGACTCCCATAGGGTTCAGTGTTAATCAGTGAGACTCCCATAGGGTTCGGTGTTAATCAGTGAGACTCCCATAGGGTTCAGTGTTAATCAGTGAGACTCCCATAGGGTTCGGTGTTAATCAGTGAGACCCCCATAGGGTTCAGTGTTAATCAGTGAGACTCCCATAGGGTTCAGTGTTAATCAGTGAGACTCCCACAGGGTTCATGTGTTAATCAGTGAGACTCCCATAGGGTTCAGTGTTAATCAATGAGACTCCCATAGGGTTCAGTGTTAATCAGTGAGACTCTAACAGGGTTCAGTGTTAATCAGTGATACTCCAACAGCGTTCAGTGTTAATCAGTGAGATTCCCACAGGGTTCAGTGTTAATCAGTGAGACTCCCATAGTGTTCAGTGTAAATCACTGAGACTCCAATTGGGTTCGGTGTTAATCAGTGAGACTCCTATAGGGTTCAGTTTTAATCAGTGAGACTCCCATAGGGTTCAGTTTTAATCAGTGAGACTCCCATAGGGTTCATTGTTAATCAGTGAGACTCCCATATGGTTCAGTGTTAATCAGTGAGACTCCCATAGGGTTCAGTGTTAATCAGTGAGGCTCCCACAGGGTTCAGTGTTAATCAGTGAGACACCCACAGGGTTCTGTGTTAATCAGTGAGACTCCCATAGGGTTCAGTGTTAATCAGTGAGACTCCCACAGGGTTCAGTGTTAATCAGTGAGACTCCCATAGGGTCCAGTGTTAATCAGTGAGACTCTCACAGGGGTCAGTGTTAATCAGTGAGACTCCCATAGGGTTCAGTGTTAATCAGTGAGACTCCCACAGGGTTCAGTGTTAATCAGCGAGATTCCCATAGGGTTCAGTGTTAATCAGTGAGACTTCCACAGGGTTCAGTGTTAATCAGTGACACTCCCATTGGGTCAGTATTAATCGGTGAGACTCCCATAGGGTTCAGTGTTAATCAGTGAGACTCCCATAGGGTTCAGTGTTAATCAGCGAGACTACCACAGGGTTCAGTGTTAATCAGTGAAATTCCCACAGGGTTCAGTGTTAATCAGTGAGACTCCCACAGGGTTCTGTGTTAATCAGTGAGACTCCCATAGGGTTCAGTGTTAATCAGTGAGACTCCCACAGGGTTCAGTGTTTATCAGTGAGACTCCCATAGAGTTCAGTGTTAATCAGTGAGACTCCCATAGGGTTCAGTGTTAATCAGTGAGACTCCCATAGGGTTCAGTGTTAATCAGTGAGACTCCCATTGGGTCAGTATTAATCGGTGAGACTCCCATAGGGTTCAGTGTTAATCAGTGAGACTCCCATAGGGTTCAGTGTTAATCAGCGAGACTACCACAGGGTTCAGTGTTAATCAGTGAAATTCCCACAGGGTTCAGTGTTAATCAGTGAGACTCCCACAGGGTTCAGTGTTAATCAGTGAGACTCCCATAGGGTTCAGTGTTAATCAGTGAGACTCCCACAGGGTTCAGTGTTTATCAGTGAGACTCCCATAGAGTTCAGTGTTAATCAGTGAGACTCCCATAGGGTTCAGTGTTAATCAGTGAGACTTCCACAGGGTTCAGTGTTAATCAGTGAGACGCCCACAGGGTACAGTGTTAATCAGTGAGACTCCCATAGGGTTCGGTGTCAATCAATAGGACTCCCATAGGGTTCGGTGTTAATCAGTGAGACTTCCATAGGGTTCAGTGTTAATCAGTGAGACTCCCATAGGGTTCGGTGTTAATCAGTGAGACTCCCTTAGGGTTCAGTGTTAATCAGTGAGACTCCCATAGGGTTCAGTGTTAATCAGTGAGACTCCCACAGGGTTCATGTGTTAATCAGTGAGACTCCCTCAGTGTTCAGTGTTAATCAGTGAGACTCCCACAGGGTATAGTGTTAATCAGTGAGTCTCCCACAGGGTTCAGTGTTAATCAGTGAGACTCCCACAGGGTTCAGTGTTAATCAATGAGACTCCCATACGGTTCAGTGTTAATTAGTGAGACTCACATAGGGTTCAGTGTTAATCAGTGAGACTCCCACAGGGTTCAGTGTTAATCAGTGAGACTCCCACAGGGTTCAGTTTTAATCAATGAGACTCCCACAGGGTTCAGTATTAATCGGTGAGACTCCCATAGGGTTCGGTGTTAATCAGTGAGACTCCCATAGGGTTCAGTGTTAATCAGTGAGACTCCCATAGGGTTCGGTGTTAATCAGTGAGACTCCCATAGGGTTCAGTGTTAATCAGTGAGACTCCCATAGGGTTCAGTGTTAATCAGTGAGACTCCCACAGGGTTCATGTGTTAATCAGTGAGACTCCCTCAGTGTTCAGTGTTAATCAGTGAGACTCCCACAGGGTACAGTGTTAATCAGTGAGTCTCCCACAGGGTTCAGTGTTAATCAGTGAGACTCCCACAGGGTTCAGTGTTAATCAATGAGACTCCCATACGGTTCAGTGTTAATTAGTGAGACTCACATAGGGTTCAGTGTTAATCAGTGAGACTCCCACAGGGTTCAGTGTTAATCAGTGAGACTCCCACAGGGTTCAGTTTTAATCAATGAGACTCCCACAGTGTTCAGTAATAATCGGTGAGACTCCCATAGGGTTCAGTGTTAATCAGTGAGACTCCCATAGGGTTCGGTGTTAATCAGTGAGACTCCCATAGGGTTCAGTGTTAATCAGTAAGACTCCCATAGGGTTCGGTGTTAATCAGTGAGACTCCCATAGGGTTCAGTGTTAATCAGTGAGACTCCCACAGGGTTCAGTGTTAATCAGTGAGACTCCCACAGGGTTCAGTTTTAATCAATGAGACTCCCACAGGGTTCAGTATTAATCGGTGAGACTCCCATAGGGTTCAGTGTTAATCAGTGAGACTCCCATAGGGTTCGGTGTTAATCAGTGAGACTCCCATAGGGTTCAGTGTTAATCAGTGAGACTCCCATAGGGTTCAGTGTTAATCAGTGAGACTCCCACAGGGTTCAGTGTTAATCAGTGAGACTCCCACAGGGTTCAGTGTTAATCAGTGAGACTCCCACAGGGTTCAGTGTTAATCAGTGAGACTCCCATAGGGTTCAGTGTTAATCACCTAGACTCCCTTAAGGTTAAGTGTTAATCAGTGAGCCTCCCACAGGGTTCAGTGTTAATCAGTGGGGCTCCCACAGGGTTCAGTGTTAATCAGCGAGATTCCCACAGGGTTCAGTGTTAATCAGTGAGACTCCCATAGGGTTCAGTATTAATCGGTGAGACTCCCATAGGGTTCAGTGTTAATCAGTGAGACTCCCATAGGGTTCAGTGTTAATCAGTGAGACTCCCACAGGGTTCAGTGTTCATCAGTGAGACTCCCATAGGGTTCAGTGTTAATCAGTGAGACTCCCATCGGGTTCAGTGTTAATCAGTGAGACTCCCATAGGGTTCAGTGTTAATCAGTGGGGCTCCCACAGTGTTCAGTGTTAATCTGTGAGACTCCAATAGGGTTCACTGTTAATCAGTGGGGCTCCCACAGGGTTCAGTGTTAATCAGTGAGACTCCCATAGGGTTCATTGTTAATCAGTGAGACTCCCACAGGGTTCAGTGTTAATCATTGAGACTCCCACAGGGTTCAGTGGTAATCAGTGAGACTTCCATAGGGTTCAGTGTTAATCAGTGAGACTCCCATAGGGTTCAGTGTTAATCACTGAGACTCCCATAAGCTTCAGTGTTAATCACTGAGACTCCCACAGGGTTTCAGTGTTAATCAATGAGACTCCCACAGGGTTCAGTGTTAATCAGTGAGACTCCCACAGGGTTCAGTGTTAATCAGTGAGACTCCCACAGGGTTCAGTGCTAATCAGTGAGACTCCCACAGGGTTCAGTGTTAATCAGTGAGACTCCCACAGGGTTCAGTGTTAATCAGTGAGACTCCCACAGGGTTCAGTGTTAGTCAATGAGACTCCCATAGGGTTCAGTGTTAATCAGTGAGACTCCCATAGGGTTCAGTGTTAATCAGTGAGACTCCCACAGGGTTCAGTGTTAATCAGTGAGACTCCCACAGGGTTCAGTTTTAATCAATGAGACTCCCACAGGGTTCAGTATTAATCGGTGACACTCCCATAGGGTTCAGTGTTAATCGGTGACACTCCCATAGGGTTCAGTGTTAATCAGTGAGACTCCCATAGGGTTCGGTGTTAATCAGTGAGACTCCGATAGGGTTCATTGTTAATCAGTGAGACTCCCATAGGGTTCGGTGTTAATCAGTGAGACTCCCATAGGGTTCAGTGTTAATCAGTGAGACTCCCATAGGGTTCAGTGTTAATCAGTGAGACTCCCACAGGGTTCAGTGTTAATCAGTGAGACTCCCACAGGGTTCAGTGTTAATCAGTGAGACTCCCACAGGGTTCAGTGTTAATCAGTGAGACTCCCACAGGGTTCATTGTTAATCAGTGAGACTCCCATAGGGTTCAGTGTTAATCAGTGAGACTCCCACAGGGTTCAGTGTTAATCAGTGAGACTCCCACAGGGTTCAGTTTTAATCAATGAGACTCCCACAGGGTTCAGTATTAATCGGTGAGACTCCCATAGGGTTCAGTGTTAATCAGTGAGACTCCCATAGGGTTCGGTGTTAATCAGTGAGACTCCCATAGGGTTCAGTGTTAATCAGTGAGACTCCCATAGGGTTCGGTGTTAATCAGTGAGACTCCCATAGGGTTCAGTGTTAATCAGTGAGACTCCCATAGGGTTCAGAGTTAATCAGTGAGACTCCCACAGGGTTCATGTGTTAATCAGTGAGACTCCCATAGGGTTCAGTGTTAATCAATGAGACTCCCATAGGGTTCAGTGTTAATCAGTGAGACTCTAACAGGGTTCAGTGTTAATCAGTGATACTCCAACAGCGTTCAGTGATAATCAGTGAGATTCCCACAGGGTTCAGTGTTAATCAGTGAGACTCCCATAGTGTTCAGTGTAAATCACTGAGACTCCAATTGGGTTCGGTGTTAATCAGTGAGACTCCTATAGGGTTCAGTTTTAATCAGTGAGACTCCCATAGGGTTCAGTTTTAATCAGTGAGACTCCCATAGGGTTCATTGTTAATCAGTGAGACTCCCATATGGTTCAGTGTTAATCAGTGAGACTCCCATAGGGTTCAGTGTTAATCAGTGAGGCTCCCACAGGGTTCAGTGTTAATCAGTGAGACACCCACAGGGTTCTGTGTTAATCAGTGAGACTCCCATAGGGTTCAGTGTTAATCAGTGAGACTCCCACAGGGTGCAGTGTTAATCAGTGAGACTCCCATAGGGTCCAGTGTTAATCAGTGAGACTCTCACAGGGGTCAGTGTTAATCAGTGAGACTCCCATAGGGTTCAGTGTTAATCAGTGAGACTCCCACAGGGTTCAGTGTTAATCAGCGAGATTCCCATAGGGTTCAGTGTTAATCAGTGAGACTCCCACAGGGTTCAGTGTTAATCAGTGAGACTCCCACAGGGTTCAGTGTTAATCAGTGAGACTCCCACAGGGTTCAGTGCTAATCAGTGAGACTCCCACAGGGTTCAGTGTTAATCAGTGAGACTCCCACAGGGTTCAGTGTTAATCAGTGAGACTCCCACAGGGTTCAGTGTTAGTCAATGAGACTCCCATAGGGTTCAGTGTTAATCAGTGAGACTCCCATAGGGTTCAGTGTTAATCAGTGAGACTCCCACAGGGTTCAGTGTTAATCAGTGAGACTCCCACAGGGTTCAGTTTTAATCAATGAGACTCCCACAGGGTTCAGTATTAATCGGTGACACTCCCATAGGGTTCAGTGTTAATCGGTGACACTCCCATAGGGTTCAGTGTTAATCAGTGAGACTCCCATAGGGTTCGGTGTTAATCAGTGAGACTCCGATAGGGTTCATTGTTAATCAGTGAGACTCCCATAGGGTTCGGTGTTAATCAGTGAGACTCCCATAGGGTTCAGTGTTAATCAGTGAGACTCCCATAGGGTTCAGTGTTAATCAGTGAGACTCCCACAGGGTTCAGTGTTAATCAGTGAGACTCCCACAGGGTTCAGTGTTAATCAGTGAGACTCCCACAGGGTTCAGTGTTAATCAGTGAGACTCCCACAGGGTTCATTATTAATCAGTGAGACTCCCATAGGGTTCAGTGTTAATCAGTGAGACTCCCACAGGGTTCAGTGTTAATCAGTGAGACTCCCACAGGGTTCAGTTTTAATCAATGAGACTCCCACAGGGTTCAGT
This sequence comes from Petromyzon marinus, assembly GCF_048934315.1. NCBI lineage: Eukaryota > Metazoa > Chordata > Hyperoartia > Petromyzontiformes > Petromyzontidae > Petromyzon > Petromyzon marinus. The sequence goes on from NW_027423612.1 coordinate 1,982,932, forward strand.
ATTAATCGGTGAGACTCCCATAGGGTTCAGTGTTAATCAGTGAGACTCCCATAGGGTTCGGTGTTAATCAGTGAGACTCCCATAGGGTTCAGTGTTAATCAGTGAGACTCCCATAGGGTTCGGTGTTAATCAGTGAGACCCCCATAGGGTTCAGTGTTAATCAGTGAGACTCCCATAGGGTTCAGTGTTAATCAGTGAGACTCCCACAGGGTTCATGTGTTAATCAGTGAGACTCCCATAGGGTTCAGTGTTAATCAATGAGACTCCCATAGGGTTCAGTGTTAATCAGTGAGACTCTAACAGGGTTCAGTGTTAATCAGTGATACTCCAACAGCGTTCAGTGTTAATCAGTGAGATTCCCACAGGGTTCAGTGTTAATCAGTGAGACTCCCATAGTGTTCAGTGTAAATCACTGAGACTCCAATTGGGTTCGGTGTTAATCAGTGAGACTCCTATAGGGTTCAGTTTTAATCAGTGAGACTCCCATAGGGTTCAGTTTTAATCAGTGAGACTCCCATAGGGTTCATTGTTAATCAGTGAGACTCCCATATGGTTCAGTGTTAATCAGTGAGACTCCCATAGGGTTCAGTGTTAATCAGTGAGGCTCCCACAGGGTTCAGTGTTAATCAGTGAGACACCCACAGGGTTCTGTGTTAATCAGTGAGACTCCCATAGGGTTCAGTGTTAATCAGTGAGACTCCCACAGGGTTCAGTGTTAATCAGTGAGACTCCCATAGGGTCCAGTGTTAATCAGTGAGACTCTCACAGGGGTCAGTGTTAATCAGTGAGACTCCCATAGGGTTCAGTGTTAATCAGTGAGACTCCCACAGGGTTCAGTGTTAATCAGCGAGATTCCCATAGGGTTCAGTGTTAATCAGTGAGACTTCCACAGGGTTCAGTGTTAATCAGTGAGACTCCCATTGGGTCAGTATTAATCGGTGAGACTCCCATAGGGTTCAGTGTTAATCAGTGAGACTCCCATAGGGTTCAGTGTTAATCAGCGAGACTACCACAGGGTTCAGTGTTAATCAGTGAAATTCCCACAGGGTTCAGTGTTAATCAGTGAGACTCCCACAGGGTTCAGTGTTAATCAGTGAGACTCCCATAGGGTTCAGTGTTAATCAGTGAGACTCCCACAGGGTTCAGTGTTTATCAGTGAGACTCCCATAGAGTTCAGTGTTAATCAGTGAGACTCCCATAGGGTTCAGTGTTAATCAGTGAGACTCCCATAGGGTTCAGTGTTAATCAGTGAGACTCCCATTGGGTCAGTATTAATCGGTGAGACTCCCATAGGGTTCAGTGTTAATCAGTGAGACTCCCATAGGGTTCAGTGTTAATCAGCGAGACTACCACAGGGTTCAGTGTTAATCAGTGAAATTCCCACAGGGTTCAGTGTTAATCAGTGAGACTCCCACAGGGTTCAGTGTTAATCAGTGAGACTCCCATAGGGTTCAGTGTTAATCAGTGAGACTCCCACAGGGTTCAGTGTTTATCACTGAGACTCCCATAGAGTTCAGTGTTAATCAGTGAGACTCCCATAGGGTTCAGTGTTAATCAGTGAGACTTCCACAGGGTTCAGTGTTAATCAGTGAGACGCCCACAGGGTACAGTGTTAATCAGTGAGACTCCCATAGGGTTCGGTGTCAATCAATAGGACTCCCATAGGGTTCGGTGTTAATCAGTGAGACTTCCATAGGGTTCAGTGTTAATCAGTGAGACTCCCATAGGGTTCGGTGTTAATCAGTGAGACTCCCTTAGGGTTCAGTGTTAATCAGTGAGACTCCCATAGGGTTCAGTGTTAATCAGTGAGACTCCCACAGGGTTCATGTGTTAATCAGTGAGACTCCCTCAGTGTTCAGTGTTAATCAGTGAGACTCCCACAGGGTATAGTGTTAATCAGTGAGTCTCCCACAGGGTTCAGTGTTAATCAGTGAGACTCCCACAGGGTTCAGTGTTAATCAATGAGACTCCCATACGGTTCAGTGTTAATTAGTGAGACTCACATAGGGTTCAGTGTTAATCAGTGAGACTCCCACAGGGTTCAGTGTTAATCAGTGAGACTCCCACAGGGTTCAGTTTTAATCAATGAGACTCCTACAGTGTTCAGTATTAATCGGTGAGACTCCCATAGGGTTCAGTGTTAATCAGTGAGACTCCCATAGGGTTCGGTGTTAATCAGTGAGACTCCCATAGGGTTCAGTGTTAATCAGTGAGACTCCCATAGGGTTCGGTGTTAATCAGTGAGACTCCCATAGGGTTCAGTGTTAATCAGTGAGACTCCCACAGGGTTCAGTGTTAATCAGTGAGACTCCCACAGGGTTCAGTTTTAATCAATGAGACTCCCACAGGGTTCAGTATTAATCGGTGAGACTCCCATAGGGTTCGGTGTTAATCAGTGAGACTCCCATAGGGTTCAGTGTTAATCAGTGAGACTCCCATAGGGTTCGGTGTTAATCAGTGAGACTCCCATAGGGTTCAGTGTTAATCAGTGAGACTCCCATAGGGTTCAGTGTTAATCAGTGAGACTCCCACAGGGTTCATGTGTTAATCAGTGAGACTCCCTCAGTGTTCAGTGTTAATCAGTGAGACTCCCACAGGGTACAGTGTTAATCAGTGAGTCTCCCCCAGGGTTCAGTGTTAATCAGTGAGACTCCCACAGGGTTCAGTGTTAATCAATGAGACTCCCATACGGTTCAGTGTTAATTAGTGAGACTCACATAGGGTTCAGTGTTAATCAGTGAGACTCCCACAGGGTTCAGTGTTAATCAGTGAGACTCCCACAGGGTTCAGTTTTAATCAATGAGACTCCCACAGTGTTCAGTAATAATCGGTGAGACTCCCATAGGGTTCAGTGTTAATCAGTGAGACTCCCATAGGGTTCGGTGTTAATCAGTGAGACTCCCATAGGGTTCAGTGTTAATCAGTAAGACTCCCATAGGGTTCGGTGTTAATCAGTGAGACTCCCATAGGGTTCAGTGTTAATCAGTGAGACTCCCACAGGGTTCAGTGTTAATCAGTGAGACTCCCACAGGGTTCAGTTTTAATCAATGAGACTCCCACAGGGTTCAGTATTAATCGGTGAGACTCCCATAGGGTTCAGTGTTAATCAGTGAGACTCCCATAGGGTTCGGTGTTAATCAGTGAGACTCCCATAGGGTTCAGTGTTAATCAGTGAGACTCCCATAGGGTTCAGTGTTAATCAGTGAGACTCCCACAGGGTTCAGTGTTAATCAGTGAGACACCCACAGGGTTCTGTGTTAATCAGTGAGACTCCCATAGGGTTCAGTGTTAATCAGTGAGACTCCCACAGGGTTCAGTGTTAATCAGTGAGATTCCCATAGGGTTCAGTGTTAATCAGTGAAACTCCCACAGGGTTCAGTGTTAATCAGCGAGATTCCCATAGGGTTCAGTGTTAATCAGTGAGACTCCCACAGGGTTCAGTGTTAATCAGTGAGACTCCCATTGGGTCAGTATTAATCGGTGAGACTCCCATAGGGTTCAGTTTTAATCAGTGAGACTCCCATAGGGTTCAGTGTTAATCAGTGAGACTACCACAGGGTTCAGTGTTAATCAGTGTAATTCCCACGGGGTTCAATGTTAATCAGTGAGACTCCCACAGGGTTCAGTGTTAATCAGTGAGACTCCCATAGGGTTCAATGTTAATCAGTGAGACTCCCACAGGGTTCATTGTTTATCAGTGAGACTCCCATAGGGTTCAGTGTTAATCAGTGAGAATCCCACAGGGTTCAGTGTTAATCAGTGAGACTCCCATAGGGTTCAGTGTTAATCAGTGAGACTCCCACAGGGTTCATGTGTTAATCAGTGAGACTCCCTCAGTGTTCAGTGTTAATCAGTGAGACTCCCACAGGGTACAGTGTTAATCAGTGAGTCTCCCACAGGGTTCAGTGTTAATCAGTGAGACTCCCACAGGGTTCAGTGTTAATCAATGAGACTCCCATACGGTTCAGTGTTAATTAGTGAGACTCACATAGGGTTCAGTGTTAATCAGTGAGACTCCCACAGGGTTCAGTGTTAATCAGTGAGACTCCCACAGGGTTCAGTTTTAATCAATGAGACTCCCACAGTGTTCAGTAATAATCGGTGAGACTCCCATAGGGTTCAGTGTTAATCAGTGAGACTCCCATAGGGTTCGGTGTTAATCAGTGAGACTCCCATAGGGTTCAGTGTTAATCAGTAAGACTCCCATAGGGTTCGGTGTTAATCAGTGAGACTCCCATAGGGTTCAGTGTTAATCAGTGAGACTCCCACAGGGTTCAGTGTTAATCAGTGAGACTCCCACAGGGTTCAGTTTTAATCAATGAGACTCCCACAGGGTTCAGTATTAATCGGTGAGACTCCCATAGGGTTCAGTGTTAATCAGTGAGACTCCCATAGGGTTCGGTGTTAATCAGTGAGACTCCCATAGGGTTCAGTGTTAATCAGTGAGACTCCCATAGGGTTCAGTGTTAATCAGTGAGACTCCCACAGGGTTCAGTGTTAATCAGTGAGACACCCACAGGGTTCTGTGTTAATCAGTGAGACTCCCATAGGGTTCAGTGTTAATCAGTGAGACTCCCACAGGGTTCAGTGTTAATCAGTGAGATTCCCATAGGGTTCAGTGTTAATCAGTGAAACTCCCACAGGGTTCAGTGTTAATCAGCGAGATTCCCATAGGGTTCAGTGTTAATCAGTGAGACTCCCACAGGGTTCAGTGTTAATCAGTGAGACTCCCATTGGGTCAGTATTAATCGGTGAGACTCCCATAGGGTTCAGTTTTAATCAGTGAGACTCCCATAGGGTTCAGTGTTAATCAGTGAGACTACCACAGGGTTCAGTGTTAATCAGTGTAATTCCCACGGGGTTCAATGTTAATCAGTGAGACTCCCACAGGGTTCAGTGTTAATCAGTGAGACTCCCATAGGGTTCAATGTTAATCAGTGAGACTCCCACAGGGTTCATTGTTTATCAGTGAGACTCCCATAGGGTTCAGTGTTAATCAGTGAGAATCCCACAGGGTTCAGTGTTAATCAGTGAGACTCCCACAGGGTCCAGTGTTAATCAGTGAGACTCCCAAAGGGTTCAGTGTTAATCAGTGAGACTCCCACAGGGTTTAGTGTTAATCAGTGAGACTCCCATAGGGTTCAGTGTTAATCAGTGAGACTCCTACAGGGGTCAGTGTTAATCAGTGAGACTCCCACAGGGTTCAGTGTTAATCAGTCAGACTCCCACAGGGTTCAGTGTTAATCAGTGAAACTCCCACAGGGTTCAGGGGTAATCAGTGAGACTCCCACAGGGTTCAGTGTTAATCAGTGAGACTCCCACAGGGTTCAGTGTTAATCAGTGAGACTCCCACAGGGTTCAGTGTTAATCAGTGAGACTCCCACAGGGTTCAGTGTTAATCAGTGAGACTCCCATAGGGTTCAGTGTTAATCAGTGAGACTCCCACATGGTTCATTGTTAATCAGTGAGTGTCCCACAGGGTTCAGTGTTAATCAGTGAGACTCCCACATGGTTCAGTGTTAATCAGTGAGACTCCCACAGGGTTCAGTGTTAATCAGTGAGACTCTCACAGGGTTCAGGGGTAATCAGTGAGACTCCCACAGGGTTCAGTGTTAATCAGTGAGACTCCCACAGGGTTCAGTGTTAATCAGTGAAACTCCCATAGGGTTCAGTATTAATCAGTGAGACTCCCTCAGGGTTCAGTGTTAATCAGTGAGACTCCCATAGGGTTAAGTGTTAATCAGTGAGACTCCCATAGGGTTCAGTGTTAATCACTGAGGCTCCCATAGGGTTCAGTGTTAATCAGTGAGACTCCCACAGGGTTCAGTGTTAATCAGTGAAACTCCCATAGGGTTCAGTGTTAATCAGTGAGACTCCCATAGGGTTCAGTGTTAATCAGTGAGACTCCCACAGGGTTCAGTGTTAATCAGTGAGACTCCCATAGGGTTAAGTGTTAATCAGTGAGACTCCCATAGGGTTCAGTGTTAATCAGTGAGACTCCCACAGGGTTCAGTGTTAATCAGTGAGACTCCCATAGGGTTCAGTGTTAATCAGTGAGACTCCCACAGGGTCCAGTGTTAATCAGTGAGACTCCCATAGGGTTCGGTGTTAATCAGTGGGACTCCCATAGGGTTCAGTGTTAATCATTGAGACTCCCATAGGGTTCGGTGTTAATCAGTGAGACTCCCATAGGGTTCAGTGTTAATCAGTGAGACTCCCATAGGGTTCAGTGTTAATCAGTGAGACTCCCATAGGGTTCAGTGTTAATCAGTGAGACTCCCATTGGGTCAGTATTAATCGGTGAGACTCCCATAGGGTTCAGTGTTAATCAGTGAGACTCCCATAGGGTTCAGTGTTAATCAGCGAGACTACCACAGGGTTCAGTGTTAATCAGTGAAATTCCCACAGGGTTCAGTGTTAATCAGTGAGACTCCCACAGGGTTCAGTGTTAATCAGTGAGACTCCCATAGGGTTCAGTGTTAATCAGTGAGACTCCCACAGGGTTCAGTGTTTATCAGTGAGACTCCCATAGAGTTCAGTGTTAATCAGTGAGACTCCCATAGGGTTCAGTGTTAATCAGTGAGACTTCCACAGGGTTCAGTGTTAATCAGTGAGACACCCACAGGGTACAGTGTTAATCAGTGAGACTCCCATAGGGTTCGGTGTCAATCAATAGGACTCCCATAGGGTTCGGTGTTAATCAGTGAGACTCCCATAGGGTTCAGTGTTAATCAGTGAGACTCCCATAGGGTTCGGTGTTAATCAGTGAGACTCCCTTAGGGTTCAGTGTTAATCAGTGAGACTCCCATAGGGTTCAGTGTTAATCAGTGAGACTCCCACAGGGTTCATGTGTTAATCAGTGAGACTCCCTCAGTGTTCAGTGTTAATCAGTGAGACTCCCACAGGGTATAGTGTTAATCAGTGAGTCTCCCACAGGGTTCAGTGTTAATCAGTGAGACTCCCACAGGGTTCAGTGTTAATCAATGAGACTCCCATACGGTTCAGTGTTAATTAGTGAGACTCACATAGGGTTCAGTGTTAATCAGTGAGACTCCCACAGGGTTCAGTGTTAATCAGTGAGACTCCCACAGGGTTCAGTTTTAATCAATGAGACTCCCACAGGGTATAGTGTTAATCAGTGAGTCTCCCACAGGGTTCAGTGTTAATCAGTGAGACTCCCACAGGGTTCAGTGTTAATCAGTGAGACTCCCATAGGGTTCAGTGTTAATCAGTGAGACTCCCATTGGGTCAGTATTAATCGGTGAGACTCCCATAGGGTTCAGTGTTAATCAGTGAGACTCCCATAGGGTTCAGTGTTAATCAGCGAGACTCCCATAGGGTTCAGTGTTAATCAGTGAAATTCCCACAGGGTTCAGTGTTAATCAGTGAGACTCCCACAGGGTTCAGTGTTAATCAGTGAGACTCCCATAGGGTTCAGTGTTAATCAGTGAGACTCCCACAGGGTTCAGTGTTTATCAGTGAGACTCCCATAGAGTTCAGTGTTAATCAGTGAGACTCCCATAGGGTTCAGTGTTAATCAGTGAGACTTCCACAGGGTTCAGTGTTAATCAGTGAGACGCCCACAGGGTACAGTGTTAATCAGTGAGACTCCCATAGGGTTCGGTGTCAATCAATAGGACTCCCATAGGGTTCGGTGTTAATCAGTGAGACTCCCATAGGGTTCAGTGTTAATCAGTGAGACTCCCATAGGGTTCGGTGTTAATCAGTGAGACTCCCTTAGGGTTCAGTGTTAATCAGTGAGACTCCCATAGGGTTCAGTGTTAATCAGTGAGACTCCCACAGGGTTCATGTGTTAATCAGTGAGACTCCCTCAGTGTTCAGTGTTAATCAGTGAGACTCCCACAGGGTATAGTGTTAATCAGTGAGTCTCCCACAGGGTTCAGTGTTAATCAGTGAGACTCCCACAGGGTTCAGTGTTAATCAATGAGACTCCCATACGGTTCAGTGTTAATTAGTGAGACTCACATAGGGTTCAGTGTTAATCAGTGAGACTCCCACAGGGTTCAGTGTTAATCAGTGAGACTCCCACAGGGTTCAGTTTTAATCAATGAGACTCCTACAGTGTTCAGTATTAATCGGTGAGACTCCCATAGGGTTCAGTGTTAATCAGTGAGACTCCCATAGGGTTCGGTGTTAATCAGTGAGACTCCCATAGGGTTCAGTGTTAATCAGTGAGACTCCCATAGGGTTCGGTGTTAATCAGTGAGACTCCCATAGGGTTCAGTGTTAATCAGTGAGACTCTCACAGGGTTCAGTGTTAATCAGTGAGACTCCCACAGGGTTCAGTTTTAATCAATGAGACTCCCACAGGGTTCAGTATTAATCGGTGAGACTCCCATAGGGTTCGGTGTTAATCAGTGAGACTCCCATAGGGTTCAGTGTTAATCAGTGAGACTCCCATAGGGTTCGGTGTTAATCAGTGAGACTCCCATAGGGTTCAGTGTTAATCAGTGAGACTCCCATAGGGTTCAGTGTTAATCAGTGAGACTCCCACAGGGTTCATGTGTTAATCAGTGAGACTCCCTCAGTGTTCAGTGTTAATCAGTGAGACTCCCACAGGGTACAGTGTTAATCAGTGAGTCTCCCACAGGGTTCAGTGTTAATCAGTGAGACTCCCACAGGGTTCAGTGTTAATCAATGAGACTCCCATACGGTTCAGTGTTAATTAGTGAGACTCACATAGGGTTCAGTGTTAATCAGTGAGACTCCCACAGGGTTCAGTGTTAATCAGTGAGACTCCCACAGGGTTCAGTTTTAATCAATGAGACTCCCACAGTGTTCAGTAATAATCGGTGAGACTCCCATAGGGTTCAGTGTTAATCAGTGAGACTCCCATAGGGTTCGGTGTTAATCAGTGAGACTCCCATAGGGTTCAGTGTTAATCAGTAAGACTCCCATAGGGTTCGGTGTTAATCAGTGAGACTCCCATAGGGTTCAGTGTTAATCAGTGAGACTCCCACAGGGTTCAGTGTTAATCAGTGAGACTCCCACAGGGTTCAGTTTTAATCAATGAGACTCCCACAGGGTTCAGTATTAATCGGTGAGACTCCCATAGGGTTCAGTGTTAATCAGTGAGACTCCCATAGGGTTCGGTGTTAATCAGTGAGACTCCCATAGGGTTCAGTGTTAATCAGTGAGACTCCCATAGGGTTCAGTGTTAATCAGTGAGACTCCCACAGGGTTCAGTGTTAATCAGTGAGACACCCACAGGGTTCTGTGTTAATCAGTGAGACTCCCATAGGGTTCAGTGTTAATCAGTGAGACTCCCACAGGGTTCAGTGTTAATCAGTGAGATTCCCATAGGGTTCAGTGTTAATCAGTGAAACTCCCACAGGGTTCAGTGTTAATCAGCGAGATTCCCATAGGGTTCAGTGTTAATCAGTGAGACTCCCACAGGGTTCAGTGTTAATCAGTGAGACTCCCATTGGGTCAGTATTAATCGGTGAGACTCCCATAGGGTTCAGTTTTAATCAGTGAGACTCCCATAGGGTTCAGTGTTAATCAGTGAGACTACCACAGGGTTCAGTGTTAATCAGTGTAATTCCCACGGGGTTCAATGTTAATCAGTGAGACTCCCACAGGGTTCAGTGTTAATCAGTGAGACTCCCATAGGGTTCAATGTTAATCAGTGAGACTCCCACAGGGTTCATTGTTTATCAGTGAGACTCCCATAGGGTTCAGTGTTAATCAGTGAGAATCCCACAGGGTTCAGTGTTAATCAGTGAGACTCCCACAGGGTCCAGTGTTAATCAGTGAGATTCCCACAGGGTTCAGTGTTAATCAATGAGACTCCCATAGGGTTCAGTGTTAATCAGTGAGACTCCCATAGGGTTCGGTGTTAATCAGTGAGACTCCCATAGGGTTCAGTGTTAATCATTGAGACTCCCATAGGGTTCGGTGTTAATCAGTGAGACTCCCATAGGGTTCAGTGTTAATCAGTGAGACTCCCATAGGGTTCAGTGTTAATCAGTGAGACTCCCACAGGGTTCATGTGTTAATCAGTGAGACTCCCTCAGGGTCCAGTGTTAATCAGTGAGACTCCCACAGGGTTCAGTGTTAATCAGTGAGACTCCCACAGGGTTCAGTTTTAATCAATGAGACTCCCACAGTGTTCAGTATTAATCGGTGAGACTCCCATAGGGTTCAGTGTTAATCAGTGAGACTCCCATAGGGTTCGGTGTTAATCAGTGAGACTCCCATAGGGTTCAGTGTTAATCAGTGAGACTCCCATAGGGTTCGGTGTTAATCAGTGAGACTCCCATAGGGTTCAGTGTTAATCAGTGAGACTCCCACAGGGTTCAGTGTTAATCAGTGAGACTCCCACAGGGTTCAGTTTTAATCAATGAGACTCCCACAGGGTTCAGTATTAATCGGTGAGACTCCCATAGGGTTCGGTGTTAATCAGTGAGACTCCCATAGGGTTCAGTGTTAATCAGTGAGACTCCCATAGGGTTCGGTGTTAATCAGTGAGACTCCCATAGGGTTCAGTGTTAATCAGTGAGACTCCCATAGGGTTCAGTGTTAATCAGTGAGACTCCCACAGGGTTCATGTGTTAATCAGTGAGACTCCCTCAGTGTTCAGCGTTAATCAGTGAGACTCCCACAGGGTACAGTGTTAATCAGTGAGTCTCCCACAGGGTTCAGTGTTAATCAGTGAGACTCCCACAGTGTTCAGTGTTAATCAATGAGACTCCCATACGGTTCAGTGTTAATTAGTGAGACTCACATAGGGTTCAGTGTTAATCAGTGAGACTCCCACAGGGTTCAGTGTTAATCAGTGAGACTCCCACAGGGTTCAGTTTTAATCAATGAGACTCCCACAGTGTTCAGTAATAATCGGTGAGACTCCCATATGGTTCAGTGTTAATCAGTGAGACTCCCATAGGGTTCGGTGTTAATCAGTGAGACTCCCATAGGGTTCAGTGTTAATCAGTGAGACTCCCATAGGGTTCGGTGTTAATCAGTGAGACTCCCATAGGGTTCAGTGTTAATCAGTGAGACTCCCACAGGGTTCAGTGTTAATCAGTGAGACTCCCACAGGGTTCAGTTTTAATCAATGAGACTCCCACAGGGTTCAGTATTAATCGGTGAGACTCCCATAGGGTTCAGTGTTAATCAGTGAGACTCCCATAGGGTTCGGTGTTAATCAGTGAGACTCCCATAGGGTTCAGTGTTAATCAGTGAGACTCCCATAGGGTTCGGTGTTAATCAGTGAGACTCCCATAGGGTTCAGTATTAATCGGTGAGACTCCCATAGGGTTCAGTGTTAATCAGTGAGACTCCCATAGGGTTCGGTGTTAATCAGTGAGACTCCCATAGGGTTCAGTGTTAATCAGTGAGACTCCCATAGGGTTTGGTGTTAATCAGTGAGACTCCCATAGGGTTCAGTATTAATCAGTGAGACCCCCGTAGGGTTCAGTGTTAATCAGTGAGACTCCCACAGGGTTCATGTGTTAATCAGTGAGACTCCCATAGGGTTCAGTGTTAATCAATGAGACTCCCATAGAGTCCAGTGTTAATCAGTGAGACTCCCATAGGGTTCGGTGTTAATCAGTGAGACTCCCATAGGGTTCAGTGTTAATCAGTGAGACTCCCATAGGGTTCGGTGTTAATCAGTGAGACTCCCATAGGGTTCAGTATTAATCAGTGAGACCCCCGTAGGGTTCAGTGTTAATCAGTGAGACTCCCACAGGGTTCATGTGTTAATCAGTGAGACTCCCACAGGGTTCAGTTTTAATCAATGAGACTCCCACAGGGTTCAGTATTAATCGGTGAGACTCCCATAGGGTTCAGTGTTAATCAGTGAGACTCCCATAGGGTTCGGTGTTAATCAGTGAGACTCCCATAGGGTTCAGTGTTAATCAGTGAGACTCCCATAGGGTTCGGTGTTAATCAGTGAGACTCCCATAGGGTTCAGTATTAATCAGTGAGACCCCCGTAGGGTTCAGTGTTAATCAGTGAGACTCCCACAGGGTTCATGTGTTAATCAGTGAGACTCCCATAGGGTTCAGTGTTAATCAATGAGACTCCCATAGGGTCCAGTGTTAATCAGTGAGACTCCAACAGGGTTCAGTGTTAATCAGTGAGACTCCCATAGTGTTCAGTGTAAATCACTGAGACTCCCATAGGGTTCGGTGTTAATCAGTGAGACTCCCATAGGGTTCAGTATTAATCAGTGAGACCCCCGTAGGGTTCAGTGTTAATCAGTGAGACTCCCACAGGGTTCAGTGTTAATCAGTGAGACTCCCATAGGGTCCAGTGTTAATCAGTGAGACTCTCACAGGGTTCAGTGTTAATCAGTGAGATTCCCATAGGGTTCAGTGTTAATCAGTGAAACTCCCACAGGGTTCAGTGTTAATCAGCGAGATTCCCATAGGGTTCAGTGTTAATCAGTGAGACTCCCACAGGGTTCAGTGTTAATCAGTGAGACTCCCATTGGGTCAGTATTAATCGGTGAGACTCCCATAGGGTTCAGTGTTAATCAGTGAGACTCCCATAGGGTTCAGTGTTAATCAGTGAGACTACCACAGGGTTCAGTGTTAATCAGTGTAATTCCCACGGGGTTCAGTGTTAATCAGTGAGACTCCCACAGGGTTCAGTGTTAATCAGTGAGACTCCCATAGGGTTCAATGTTAATCAGTGAGACTCCCACAGGGTTCATTGTTTATCAGTGAGACTCCCATAGGGTTCAGTGTTAATCAGTGAGAATCCCACAGGGTTCAGTGTTAATCAGTGAGACTCCCACAGGGTCCAGTGTTAATCAGTGAGACTCCCACAGGGTTCAGTGTTAATCAGTGAGACTCCCACAGGGCCCAGTGTTAATCAGTGAGACTCCCATAGGGTTCGGAGTTAATCAATGAGACTCCCATAGTGTTCAGTGTTAATCAGTGAGACTCCCATAGGGTTCGGTGTTAATCAGTGAGACTCCCATAGGGTTCAGTGTTAATCATTGAGACTCCCATAGGGTTCGGTGTTAATCAGTGAGACTCCCATAGGGTTCAGTGTTAATCAGTGAGACTCCCATAGGGTTCAGTGTTAATCAGTGAGACTCCCACAGGGTTCATGTGTTAATCAGTGAGACTCCCTCAGGGTCCAGTGTTAATCAGTGAGACTCTCACAGGGTTCATTGTTAATCAGTGAGACTCCCACAGGGTTCAGTGTTAATCAGTGAGACTCCCACAGGGTTCAGTGTTAATCAATGAGACTCCCATAGGGTTCAGTGTTAATCAGTGAGACTCCCATAGGGTTCAGTGTTAATCAGTGAGACTCCCACAGGGTTCAGTGTTAATCAGTGAGACTCCCACAGGGTTCAGTTTTAACCAATGAGACTCCCACAGGGTTCAGTATTAATCGGTGAGACTCCCATAGGGTTCAGTGTTAATCAGTGAGACTCCCATAGGGTTCAGTGTTAATCAGTGAGACTCCCATAGGGTTCGATGTTAATCAGTGAGATTCCCATAGGGTGCAGTGTTAATCAGTGAGACTCCCATAGGGTTCAGTGTTAATCAGTGAGACTCCCACAGGGTTCATGTGTTAATCAGTGAGACTCCCATAGGGTTCAGTGTTAATCAGTGAGACTCCCACAGGGTACAGTGTTTATCAGTGAGACTCCCATAGGGTTCAGTGTTAATCAGTGAGACTCCCATAGGGTTCAGTGTTAATCAGTGAGACTCCCACAGGGTTCAGTGTTAATCAGTAAGACTCCCACAGGGTCCAGTGTTAATCAGTGAGACTCCCACAGGGTTCAGTGTTAATCAGTGAGACTCCCATAGGGTTCAGTGTTAATCAGTGAGACTCCCACAGGGTTCAGTGTTCATCAGTGAGACTCCCATAGGGTTCAGTGTTAATCAGTGAGACTCCCATCGGGTTCAGTGTTAATCAATGAGACTCCCATAGGGTTCAGTGTTAATCAGTGAGATTCCCACAGGGTTCATGTGTTAATCAGTGAGACTCCCATAGGGTTCAGTGTTAATCAATGAGACTCCCATAGGGTTCAGTGTTAATCAGTGAGACTCTAACAGGGTTCAGTGTTAATCAGTGAGACTCCAACAGCGTTCAGTGTTAATCAGTGAGATTCCCACAGGGTTCAGTGTTAATCAGTGAGACTCCCATAGTGTTCAGTGTAAATCACTGAGACTCCAATTGGGTTCGGTGTTAATCAGTGAGACTCCTATAGGGTTCAGTTTTAATCAGTGAGACTCCCATAGGGTTCAGTTTTAATCAGTGAGACTCCCATAGGGTTCATTGTTAATCAGTGAGACTCCCATATGGTTCAGTGTTAATCAGTGAGACTCCCATAGGGTTCAGTGTTAATCAGTGAGACTCCCACAGGGTTCAGTGTTAATCAGTGAGACACCCACAGGGTTCTGTGTTAATCAGTGAGACTCCCATAGGGTTCAGTGTTAATCAGTGAGACTCCCACAGGGTTCAGTGTTAATCAGTGAGACTCCCATAGGGTCCAGTGTTAATCAGTGAGACTCTCACAGGGTTCAGTGTTAATCAGTGAGACTCCCACAGGGTTCAGTGTTAATCAGCGAGATTCCCATAGGGTTCAGTGTTAATCAGTGAGACTCCCACAGGGTTCAGTGTTAATCAGTGAGACTCCCATTGGGTCAGTATTAATCGGTGAGACTCCCATAGGGTTCAGTGTTAATCAGTGAGACTCCCATAGGGTTCAGTGTTAATCAGCGAGACTACCACAGGGTTCAGTGTTAATCAGTGAAATTCCCACAGGGTTCAGTGTTAATCAGTGAGACTCCCACAGGGTTCAGTGTTAATCAGTGAGACTCCCATAGGGTTCAGTGTTAATCAGTGAGACTCCCACAGGGTTCAGTGTTTATCAGTGAGACTCCCATAGGGTTCAGTGTTAATCAGTGAGACTCCCATAGGGTTCAGTGTTAATCAGTGAGACTTCCACAGGGTTCAGTGTTAATCAGTGAGACTCCCACAGGGTCCAGTGTTAATCAGTGAGACTCCCACAGGGATCAGTGTTAATCAGTGAGACTCCCATAGGGTTCAGTGTTAATCAGTGAGACTCCCACAGGGTTCAGTGTTAATCAGTGAGACACCCACAGGGTTCTGTGTTAATCAGTGAGACTCCCATAGGGTTCAGTGTTAATCAGTGAGACTCCCACAGGGTTCAGTGTTAATCAGTGAGACTCCCATAGGGTCCAGTGTTAATCAGTGAGACTCTCACAGGGTTCAGTGTTAATCAGTGAGACTCCCACAGGGTTCAGTGTTAATCAGCGAGATTCCCATAGGGTTCAGTGTTAATCAGTGAGACTCCCACAGGGTTCAGTGTTAATCAGTGAGACTCCCATTGGGTCAGTATTAATCGGTGAGACTCCCATAGGGTTCAGTGTTAATCAGTGAGACTCCCATAGGGTTCAGTGTTAATCAGCGAGACTACCACAGGGTTCAGTGTTAATCAGTGAAATTCCCACAGGGTTCAGTGTTAATCAGTGAGACTCCCACAGGGTTCAGTGTTAATCAGTGAGACTCCCATAGGGTTCAGTGTTAATCAGTGAGACTCCCACAGGGTTCAGTGTTTATCAGTGAGACTCCCATAGGGTTCAGTGTTAATCAGTGAGACTCCCATAGGGTTCAGTGTTAATCAGTGAGACTTCCACAGGGTTCAGTGTTAATCAGTGAGACTCCCACAGGGTCCAGTGTTAATCAGTGAGACTCCCACAGGGATCAGTGTTAATCAGTGAGACGCCCACAGGGTACAGTGTTAATCAGTGAGACTCCCATAGGGTTCGGTGTCAATCAATGAGACTCCCATAGGGTTCGGTGTTAATCAGTGAGACTCCCATAGGGTTCAGTGTTAATCAGTTAGACTCCCATAGGGTTCGGTGTTAATCAGTGAGACTCCCATAGGGTTCAGTGTTAATCAGTGAGACTCCCATAGGGTTCAGTGTTAATCAGTGAGACTCTCACAGGGTTCATGTGTTAATCAGTGAGACTCCCTCAGTGTTCAGTGTTAATCAGTGAGACTCCCACAGGGTACAGTGTTAATCAGTGAGTCTCCCACAGGGTTCAGTGTTAATCAGTGAGACTCCCACAGGGTTCAGTGTTAATCAATGAGACTCCCATAGGGTTCAGTGTTAATCAGTGAGACTCACATAGGGTTCAGTGTTAATCAGTGAGACTCCCACAGGGTTCAGTGTTAATCAGTGAGACTCCCACAGGGTTCAGTTTTAATCAATGAGACGCCCACAGTGTTCAGTATTAATCGGTGAAACTCCCATAGGGTTCAGTGTTAATCAGTGAGACTCCCATAGGGTTTGGTGTTAATCAGTGAGACTCCCATAGGGTTCAGTGTTAATCAGTGAGACTCCCATAGGGTTCGGTGTTAATCAGTGAGACTCCCATAGGGTTCAGTATTAATCAGTGAGACTCCCATAGGGTTCAGTGTTAATCAGTGAGACTCCCACAGGGTTCATGTGTTAATCAGTGAGACTCCCATAGGGTTCAGTGTTAATCAATGAGACTCCCATAGGGTTCAGTGTTAATCAGTGAGACTCCAACAGGGTTCAGTGTTAATCAGTGAGACTCCCATAGTGTTCAGTGTAAATCACTGAGACTCCCATTGGGTTTGGTGTTAATCAGTGAGACTCCCACAGGGTTCAGTGTTAATCAATGAGACTCCCACAGGGTTCAGTTTTAATCAATGAGACTCCCACAGGGTTCAGTATTAATCGGTGACACTCCCATAGGGTTCAGTGTTAATCAGTGAGACTCCCATAGGGTTCGGTGTTAATCAGTGAGACTCCCATAGGGTTCAGTGTTAATCAGTGAGACTCCCATAGGGTTCGGTGTTAATCAGTGAGACTCCCATAGGGTTCAGTGTTAATCAGTGAGACTCCCATAGGGTTCAGTGTTAATCAGTGAGACTCCCACAGGGTTCAGTGTTAATCAGTGAGACTCCCACATGGTTCAGTGTTAATCAGTGAGACTCCCACAGGGTTCAGTGTTAATCAGTGAGACTCCAACAGGGTTCAGTGTTAATCAGTGAGACTCCCATAGTGTTCAGTGTAAATCACTGAGACTCCCATTGGGTTTGGTGTTAATCAGTGAGACTCCCACAGGGTTCAGTGTTAATCAATGAGACTCCCACAGGGTTCAGTTTTAATCAATGAGACTCCCACAGGGTTCAGTATTAATCGGTGACACTCCCATAGGGTTCAGTGTTAATCAGTGAGACTCCCATAGGGTTCGGTGTTAATCAGTGAGACTCCCATAGGGTTCAGTGTTAATCAGTGAGACTCCCATAGGGTTCGGTGTTAATCAGTGAGACTCCCATAGGGTTCAGTGTTAATCAGTGAGACTCCCATAGGGTTCAGTGTTAATCAGTGAGACTCCCACAGGGTTCAGTGTTAATCAGTGAGACTCCCACAGGGTTCAGTGTTAATCAGTGAGACTCCCACAGGGTTCAGTGTTAATCAGTGAGACTCCCACAGGGTTCATTGTTAATCAGTGAGACTCCCATAGGGTTCAGTGTTAATCAGTGAGACTCCCACAGGGTTCAGTGTTAATCAGTGAGACTCCCACAGGGTTCAGTTTTAATCAATGAGACTCCCACAGGGTTCAGTATTAATCGGTGAGACTCCCATAGGGTTCAGTGTTAATCAGTGAGACTCCCATAGGGTTCGGTGTTAATCAGTGAGACTCCCATAGGGTTCAGTGTTAATCAGTGAGACTCCCATAGGGTTCGGTGTTAATCAGTGAGACTCCCATAGGGTTCAGTGTTAATCAGTGAGACTCCCATAGGGTTCAGTGTTAATCAGTGAGACTCCCACAGGGTTCATGTGTTAATCAGTGAGACTCCCATAGGGTTCAGTGTTAATCAATGAGACTCCCATAGGGTTTCAGTGTTAATCAGTGAGACTCTAACAGGGTTCAGTGTTAATCAGTGAGACTCCAACAGCGTTCAGTGTTAATCAGTGAGATTCCCACAGGGTTCAGTGTTAATCAGTGAGACTCCCATAGTGTTCAGTGTAAATCACTGAGACTCCAATTGGGTTCGGTGTTAATCAGTGAGACTCCTATAGGGTTCAGTTTTAATCAGTGAGACTCCCATAGGGTTCAGTTTTAATCAGTGAGACTCCCATAGGGTTCATTGTTAATCAGTGAGACTCCCATATGGTTCAGTGTTAATCAGTGAGACTCCCATAGGGTTCAGTGTTAATCAGTGAGACTCCCACAGGGTTCAGTGTTAATCAGTGATACACCCACAGGGTTCTGTGTTAATCAGTGAGACTCCCATAGGGTTCAGTGTTAATCAGTCAGACACCCACAGGGTTCAGTGTTAATCAGTGAGACTCCCATAGGGTCCAGTGTTAATCAGTGAGACTCTCACAGGGTTCAGTGTTAATCAGTAAGACTCCCATAGGGTTCAGTGTTAATCAGTGAGACTCCCACAGGGTTCAGTGTTAATCAGCGAGATTCCCATAGGGTTCAGTGTTAATCAGTGAGACTCCCACAGGGTTCAGTGTTAATCAGTGAGACTCCCATTGGGTCAGTATTAATCGGTGAGACTCCCATAGGGTTCAGTGTTAATCAGTGAGACTCCCATAGGGTTCAGTGTTAATCAGCAAGACTACCACAGGGTTCAGTGTTAATCAGTGAAATTCCCACAGGGTTCAGTGTTAATCAGTGAGACTCCCACAGGGTTCAGTGTTAATCAGTGAGACTCCCTTAGGGTTCAGTGTTAATCAGTGAGACTCCCACAGGGTTCAGTGTTTATCAGTGAGACTCCCATAGGGTTCAGTGTTAATCAGTGAGACTCCCATAGGGTTCAGTGTTAATCAGTGAGACTTCCACAGGGTTCAGTGTTAATCAGTGAGACTCCCACAGGGTCCAGTGTTAATCAGTGAGACTCCCACAGTGTTCAGTGTTAATCATTGAGACGCCCACAGGGTACAGTGTTAATCAGTGAGACTCCCATAGGGTTCGGTGTCAATCAATGAGACTCCCATAGGGTTCGGTGTTAATCAGTGAGACTCCCATAGGGTTCAGTGTTAATCAGTGAGACTCCCATAGGGTTCGTTGTTAATCAGTGAGACTCCCATAGGGTTCAGTGTTAATCAGTGAGACTCCCATAGGGTTCAGTGTTAATCAGTGAGACTCCCACAGGGTTCATGTGTTAATCAGTGAGACTCCCTCAGTGTTCAGTGTTAATCAGTGAGACTCCCACAGGGTACAGTGTTAATCAGTGAGTCTCCCACAGGGTTCAGTGTTAATCAGTGAGACTCCCACAGGGTTCAGTGTAAATCAATGAGACTCCCATAGGGTTCAGTGTTAATCAGTGAGACTCACATAGGGTTCAGTGTTAATCAGTGAGACTCCCTCAGGGTTCAGTTTTAATCAATGAGACTCCCACAGTGTTCAGTATTAATCGGTGAAACTCCCATAGGGTTCAGTGTTAATCAGTGAGACTCCCATAGGGTTCGGTGTTAATCAGTGAGACTCCCATAGGGTTCAGTGTTAATCAGTGAGACTCCCATAGGGTTCAGTGTTAATCAGTGAGACTCCCATAGGGTTCAGTGTTAATCAGTGAGACTCCCACAGGGTTCAGTGTTAATCAATGAGACTCCCATAGGGTTCAGTGTTAATCAGTGAGACTCCAACAGGGTTCAGTGTTAATCAGTGAGACTCCCATAGTGTTCAGTGTAAATCACTGAGACTCCCATTGGGTTTGGTGTTAATCAGTGAGACTCCCACAGGGTTCAGTGTTAATCAGTGAGACTCCCACAGGGTTCAGTTTTAATCAATGAGACTCCCACAGGGTTCAGTATTAATCGGTGACACTCCCATAGGGTTCAGTGTTAATCAGTGAGACTCCCATAGGGTTCGGTGTTAATCAGTGAGACTCCCATAGGGTTCAGTGTTAATCAGTGAGACTCCCATAGGGTTCGGTGTTAATCAGTGAGACTCCCATAGGGTTCAGTGTTAATCAGTGAGACTCCCATAGGGTTCAGTGTTAATCAGTGAGACTCCCACAGGGTTCAGTGTTAATCAGTGAGACTCCCACAGGGTTCAGTGTTAATCAGTGAGACTCCCACAGGGTTCAGTGTTAATCAGTGAGACTCCCACAGGGTTCATTGTTAATCAGTGATACTCCCATAGGGTTCAGTGTTAATCAATGAGACTCCCACAGGGTTCAGTATTAATCGGTGAGACTCCCATAGGGTTCAGTGTTAATCAGTGAGACTCCCATAGGGTTCGGTGTTAATCAGTGAGACTCCCATAGGGTTCAGTGTTAAACAGGGAGACTCCCACAGGGTTCATTGTTATTCAGTGAGACTCCCATAGGGTTCAGTGTTAATCAGTGAGACTCCCACAGGGTTCAGTGTTAATCAGTGAGACTCCCACAGGGTTCAGTTTTAATCAATGAGACTCCCACAGGGTTCAGTATTAATCGGTGAGACTCCCATAGGGTTCAGTGTTAATCAGTGAGACTCCCATAGGGTTCGGTGTTAATCAGTGAGACTCCCATAGGGTTCAGTGTTAATCAGTGAGACTCCCATAGGGTTCGGTGTTAATCAGTGAGACTCCCATAGGGTTCAGTGTTAATCAGTGAGACTCCCATAGGGTTCAGTGTTAATCAGTGAGACTCCCACAGGGTTCATGTGTTAATCAGTGAGACTCCCATAGGGTTCAGTGTTAATCAATGAGACTCCCATAGGGTTCAGTGTTAATCAGTGAGACTCTAACAGGGTTCAGTGTTAATCAGTGAGACTCCAACAGCGTTCAGTGTTAATCAGTGAGATTCCCACAGGGTTCAGTGTTAATCAGTGAGACTCCCATAGTGTTCAGTGTAAATCACTGAGACTCCAATTGGGTTCGGTGTTAATCAGTGAGACTCCTATAGGGTTCAGTTTTAATCAGTGAGACTCCCATAGGGTTCAGTTTTAATCAGTGAGACTCCCATAGGGTTCATTGTTAATCAGTGAGACTCCCATATGGTTCAGTGTTAATCAGTGAGACTCCCATAGGGTTCAGTGTTAATCAGTGAGACTCCCACAGGGTTCAGTGTTAATCAGTGATACACCCACAGGGTTCTGTGTTAATCAGTGAGACTCCCATAGGGTTCAGTGTTAATCAGTCAGACACCCACAGGGTTCAGTGTTAATCAGTGAGACTCCCATAGGGTCCAGTGTTAATCAGTGAGACTCTCACAGGGTTCAGTGTTAATCAGTAAGACTCCCATAGGGTTCAGTGTTAATCAGTGAGACTCCCACAGGGTTCAGTGTTAATCAGCGAGATTCCCATAGGGTTCAGTGTTAATCAGTGAGACTCCCACAGGGTTCAGTGTTAATCAGTGAGACTCCCATTGGGTCAGTATTAATCGGTGAGACTCCCATAGGGTTCAGTGTTAATCAGTGAGACTCCCATAGGGTTCAGTGTTAATCAGCAAGACTACCACAGGGTTCAGTGTTAATCAGTGAAATTCCCACAGGGTTCAGTGTTAATCAGTGAGACTCCCACAGGGTTCAGTGTTAATCAGTGAGACTCCCTTAGGGTTCAGTGTTAATCAGTGAGACTCCCACAGGGTTCAGTGTTTATCAGTGAGACTCCCATAGGGTTCAGTGTTAATCAGTGAGACTCCCATAGGGTTCAGTGTTAATCAGTGAGACTTCCACAGGGTTCAGTGTTAATCAGTGAGACTCCCACAGGGTCCAGTGTTAATCAGTGAGACTCCCACAGGGTTCAGTGTTAATCATTGAGACGCCCACAGGGTACAGTGTTAATCAGTGAGACTCCCATAGGGTTCGGTGTCAATCAATGAGACTCCCATAGGGTTCGGTGTTAATCAGTGAGACTCCCATAGGGTTCAGTGTTAATCAGTGAGACTCCCATAGGGTTCGTTGTTAATCAGTGAGACTCCCATAGGGTTCAGTGTTAATCAGTGAGACTCCCATAGGGTTCAGTGTTAATCAGTGAGACTCCCACAGGGTTCATGTGTTAATCAGTGAGACTCCCTCAGTGTTCAGTGTTAATCAGTGAGACTCCCACAGGGTACAGTGTTAATCAGTGAGTCTCCCACAGGGTTCAGTGTTAATCAGTGAGACTCCCACAGGGTTCAGTGTAAATCAATGAGACTCCCATAGGGTTCAGTGTTAATCAGTGAGACTCACATAGGGTTCAGTGTTAATCAGTGAGACTCCCTCAGGGTTCAGTTTTAATCAATGAGACTCCCACAGTGTTCAGTATTAATCGGTGAAACTCCCATAGGGTTCAGTGTTAATCAGTGAGACTCCCATAGGGTTCGGTGTTAATCAGTGAGACTCCCATAGGGTTCAGTGTTAATCAGTGAGACTCCCATAGGGTTCGGTGTTAATCAGTGAGACTCCCATAGGGTTCAGTGTTAATCAGTGAGACTCCCACAGGGTTCAGTGTTAATCAATGAGACTCCCATAGGGTTCAGTGTTAATCAGTGAGACTCCAACAGGGTTCAGTGTTAATCAGTGAGACTCCCATAGTGTTCAGTGTAAATCACTGAGACTCCCATTGGGTTTGGTGTTAATCAGTGAGACTCCCACAGGGTTCAGTGTTAATCAGTGAGACTCCCACAGGGTTCAGTTTTAATCAATGAGACTCCCACAGGGTTCAGTATTAATCGGTGACACTCCCATAGGGTTCAGTGTTAATCAGTGAGACTCCCATAGGGTTCGGTGTTAATCAGTGAGACTCCCATAGGGTTCAGTGTTAATCAGTGAGACTCCCATAGGGTTCGGTGTTAATCAGTGAGACTCCCATAGGGTTCAGTGTTAATCAGTGAGACTCCCATAGGGTTCAGTGTTAATCAGTGAGACTCCCACAGGGTTCAGTGTTAATCAGTGAGACTCCCACAGGGTTCAGTGTTAATCAGTGAGACTCCCACAGGGTTCAGTGTTAATCAGTGAGACTCCCACAGGGTTCATTGTTAATCAGTGATACTCCCATAGGGTTCAGTGTTAATCAATGAGACTCCCACAGGGTTCAGTATTAATCGGTGAGACTCCCATAGGGTTCAGTGTTAATCAGTGAGACTCCCATAGGGTTCGGTGTTAATCAGTGAGACTCCCATAGGGTTCAGTGTTAAACAGTGAGACTCCCACAGGGTTCATTGTTATTCAGTGAGACTCCCATAGGGTTCAGTGTTAATCAGTGAGACTCCCACAGGGTTCAGTTTTAATCAATGAGACTCCCACAGGGTTCAGTATTAATCGGTGAGACTCCCATAGGGTTCAGTGTTAATCAGTGAGACTCCCATAGGGTTCGGTGTTAATCAGTGAGACTCCCATAGGGTTCAGTGTTAATCAGTGAGACTCCCATAGGGTTCGGTGTTAATCAGTGAGACTCCCATAGGGTTCAGTGTTAATCAGTGAGACTCCCATAGGGTTCAGTGTTAATCAGTGAGACTCCCACAGGGTTCATGTGTTAATCAGTGAGACTCCCATAGGGTTCAGTGTTAATCAATGAGACTCCCATAGGGTTCAGTGTTAATCAGTGAGACTCTAACAGGGTTCAGTGTTAATCAGTGAGACTCCAACAGCGTTCAGTGTTAATCAGTGAGATTCCCACAGGGTTCAGTGTTAATCAGTGAGACTCCCATAGTGTTCAGTGTAAATCACTGAGACTCCAATTGGGTTCGGTGTTAATCAGTGAGACTCCTATAGGGTTCAGTTTTAATCAGTGAGACTCCCATAGGGTTCAGTTTTAATCAGTGAGACTCCCATAGGGTTCATTGTTAATCAGTGAGACTCCCATATGGTTCAGTGTTAATCAGTGAGACTCCCATAGGGTTCAGTGTTAATCAGTGAGACTCCCACAGGGTTCAGTGTTAATCAGTGATACACCCACAGGGTTCTGTGTTAATCAGTGAGACTCCCATAGGGTTCAGTGTTAATCAGTCAGACACCCACAGGGTTCAGTGTTAATCAGTGAGACTCCCATAGGGTCCAGTGTTAATCAGTGAGACTCTCACAGGGTTCAGTGTTAATCAGTAAGACTCCCATAGGGTTCAGTGTTAATCAGTGAGACTCCCACAGGGTTCAGTGTTAATCAGCGAGATTCCCATAGGGTTCAGTGTTAATCAGTGAGACTCCCACAGGGTTCAGTGTTAATCAGTGAGACTCCCATTGGGTCAGTATTAATCGGTGAGACTCCCATAGGGTTCAGTGTTAATCAGTGAGACTCCCATAGGGTTCAGTGTTAATCAGCAAGACTACCACAGGGTTCAGTGTTAATCAGTGAAATTCCCACAGGGTTCAGTGTTAATCAGTGAGACTCCCACAGGGTTCAGTGTTAATCAGTGAGACTCCCTTAGGGTTCAGTGTTAATCAGTGAGACTCCCACAGGGTTCAGTGTTTATCAGTGAGACTCCCATAGGGTTCAGTGTTAATCAGTGAGACTCCCATAGGGTTCAGTGTTAATCAGTGAGACTTCCACAGGGTTCAGTGTTAATCAGTGAGACTCCCACAGGGTCCAGTGTTAATCAGTGAGACTCCCACAGGGTTCAGTGTTAATCAGTGAGACGCCCACAGGGTACAGTGTTAATCAGTGAGACTCCCATAGGGTTCGGTGTCAATCAATGAGACTCCCATAGGGTTCGGTGTTAATCAGTGAGACTCCCATAGGGTTCAGTGTTAATCAGTGAGACTCCCATAGGGTTCGTTGTTAATCAGTGAGACTCCCATAGGGTTCAGTGTTAATCAGTGAGACTCCCATAGGGTTCAGTGTTAATCAGTGAGACTCCCACAGGGTTCATGTGTTTATCAGTGAGACTCCCTCAGTGTTCAGTGTTAATCAGTGAGACTCCCACAGGGTACAGTGTTAATCAGTGAGTCTCCCACAGGGTTCAGTGTTAATCAGTGAGACTCCCACAGGGTTCAGTGTTAATCAATGAGACTCCCATAGGGTTCAGTTTTAATCAATGAGACGCCCACAGTGTTCAGTATTAATCGGTGAAACTCCCATAGGGTTCAGTGTTAATCAGTGAGACTCCCATAGGGTTTGGTGTTAATCAGTGAGACTCCCATAGGGTTCAGTGTTAATCAGTGAGACTCCCATAGGGTTCGGTGTTAATCAGTGAGACTCCCATAGGGTTCAGTATTAATCAGTGAGACTCCCATAGGGTTCAGTGTTAATCAGTGAGACTCCCACAGGGTTCATGTGTTAATCAGTGAGACTCCCATAGGGTTCAGTGTTAATCAATGAGACTCCCATAGGGTTCAGTGTTAATCAGTGAGACTCCAACAGGGTTCAGTGTTAATCAGTGAGACTCCCATAGTGTTCAGTGTAAATCACTGAGACTCCCATTGGGTTTGGTGTTAATCAGTGAGACTCCCACAGGGTTCAGTGTTAATCAATGAGACTCCCACAGGGTTCAGTTTTAATCAATGAGACTCCCACAGGGTTCAGTATTAATCGGTGACACTCCCATAGGGTTCAGTGTTAATCAGTGAGACTCCCATAGGGTTCGGTGTTAATCAGTGAGACTCCCATAGGGTTCAGTGTTAATCAGTGAGACTCCCATAGGGTTCGGTGTTAATCAGTGAGACTCCCATAGGGTTCAGTGTTAATCAGTGAGACTCCCATAGGGTTCAGTGTTAATCAGTGAGACTCCCACAGGGTTCAGTGTTAATCAGTGAGACTCCCACAGGGTTCAGTGTTAATCAGTGAGACTCCCACAGGGTTCAGTGTTAATCAGTGAGACTCCCACAGGGTTCATTGTTAATCAGTGAGACTCCCATAGGGTTCAGTGTTAATCAGTGAGACTCCCATAGGGTTCGGTGTTAATCAGTGAGACTCCCACAGGGTTCAGTTTTAATCAATGAGACTCCCACAGGGTTCAGTATTAATCGGTGAGACTCCCATAGGGTTCAGTGTTAATCAGTGAGACTCCCATAGGGTTCGGTGTTAATCAGTGAGACTCCCAGTGAGACTCCCATAGGGTTCAGTGTTAATCAATGAGACTCCCACAGGGTTCAGTATTAATCGGTGAGACTCCCATAGGGTTCAGTGTTAATCAGTGAGACTCCCATAGGGTTCAGTGTTAATCAGTGAGACTCCCACAGGGTTCAGTGTTAATCAGTGAGACTCCCACAGGGTTCAGTGTTAATCAGTGAGACTCCCACAGGGTTCATTGTTAATCAGTGAGACTCCCATAGGGTTCAGTGTTAATCAGTGAGACTCCCATAGGGTTCGGTGTTAATCAGTGAGACTCCCACAGGGTTCGGTGTTAATCAGTGAGACTCCCACAGGGTTCAGTTTTAATCAATGAGACTCCCACAGGGTTCAGTATTAATCGGTGAGACTCCCATAGGGTTCAGTGTTAATCAGTGAGACTCCCATAGGGTTCGGTGTTAATCAGTGAGACTCCCATAGGGTTCAGTGTTAATCAGTGAGACTCCCATAGGGTTCGGTGTTAATCAGTGAGACTCCCATAGGGTTCAGTGTTAATCAGTGAGACTCCCATAGGGTTCAGTGTTAATCAGTGAGACTCCCACAGGGTTCATGTGTTAATCAGTGAGACTCCCATAGGGTTCAGTGTTAATCAATGAGACTCCCATAGGGTTCAGTGTTAATCAGTGAGACTCTAACAGGGTTCAGTGTTAATCAGTGAGACTCCAACAGCGTTCAGTGTTAATCAGTGAGATTCCCACAGGGTTCAGTGTTAATCAGTGAGACTCCCATAGTGTTCAGTGTAAATCACTGAGACTCCAATTGGGTTCGGTGTTAATCAGTGAGACTCCTATAGGGTTCAGTTTTAATCAGTGAGACTCCCATAGGGTTCAGTTTTAATCAGTGAGACTCCCATAGGGTTCATTGTTAATCAGTGAGACTCCCATATGGTTCAGTGTTAATCAGTGAGACTCCCATAGGGTTCAGTGTTAATCAGTGAGACTCCCACAGGGTTCAGTGTTAATCAGTGATACACCCACAGGGTTCTGTGTTAATCAGTGAGACTCCCATAGGGTTCAGTGTTAATCAGTCAGACACCCACAGGGTTCACTGTTAATCAGTGAGACTCCCATAGGGTCCAGTGTTAATCAGTGAGACTCTCACAGGGTTCAGTGTTAATCAGTAAGACTCCCATAGGGTTCAGTGTTAATCAGTGAGACTCCCACAGGGTTCAGTGTTAATCAGCGAGATTCCCATAGGGTTCAGTGTTAATCAGTGAGACTCCCACAGGGTTCAGTGTTAATCAGTGAGACTCCCATTGGGTCAGTATTAATCGGTGAGACTCCCATAGGGTTCAGTGTTAATCAGTGAGACTCCCATAGGGTTCAGTGTTAATCAGCAAGACTACCACAGGGTTCAGTGTTAATCAGTGAAATTCCCACAGGGTTCAGTGTTAATCAGTGAGACTCCCACAGGGTTCAGTGTTAATCAGTGAGACTCCCTTAGGGTTCAGTGTTAATCAGTGAGACTCCCACAGGGTTCAGTGTTTATCAGTGAGACTCCCATAGGGTTCAGTGTTAATCAGTGAGACTCCCATAGGGTTCAGTGTTAATCAGTGAGACTTCCACAGGGTTCAGTGTTAATCAGTGAGACTCCCACAGGGTCCAGTGTTAATCAGTGAGACTCCCACAGGGTTCAGTGTTAATCATTGAGACGCCCACAGGGTACAGTGTTAATCAGTGAGACTCCCATAGGGTTCGGTGTCAATCAATGAGACTCCCATAGGGTTCGGTGTTAATCAGTGAGACTCCCATAGGGTTCAGTGTTAATCAGTGAGACTCCCATAGGGTTCGTTGTTAATCAGTGAGACTCCCATAGGGTTCAGTGTTAATCAGTGAGACTCCCATAGGGTTCAGTGTTAATCAGTGAGACTCCCACAGGGTTCATGTGTTAATCAGTGAGACTCCCTCAGTGTTCAGTGTTAATCAGTGAGACTCCCACAGGGTACAGTGTTAATCAGTGAGTCTCCCACAGGGTTCAGTGTTAATCAGTGAGACTCCCACAGGGTTCAGTGTAAATCAATGAGACTCCCATAGGGTTCAGTGTTAATCAGTGAGACTCACATAGGGTTCAGTGTTAATCAGTGAGACTCCCTCAGGGTTCAGTTTTAATCAATGAGACTCCCACAGTGTTCAGTATTAATCGGTGAAACTCCCATAGGGTTCAGTGTTAATCAGTGAGACTCCCATAGGGTTCGGTGTTAATCAGTGAGACTCCCATAGGGTTCAGTGTTAATCAGTGAGACTCCCATAGGGTTCGGTGTTAATCAGTGAGACTCCCATAGGGTTCAGTGTTAATCAGTGAGACTCCCACAGGGTTCAGTGTTAATCAATGAGACTCCCATAGGGTTCAGTGTTAATCAGTGAGACTCCAACAGGGTTCAGTGTTAATCAGTGAGACTCCCATAGGGTTCAGTGTTAATCAGTGAGACTCCCATAGGGTTCAGTGTTAATCAGTGAGACTCCCACAGGGTTCAGTGTTAATCAGTGAGACTCCCACAGGGTTCAGTGTTAATCAGTGAGACTCCCACAGGGTTCAGTGTTAATCAGTGAGACTCCCACAGGGTTCATTGTTAATCAGTGAGACTCCCATAGGGTTCAGTGTTAATCAGTGAGACTTCCACAGGGTTCAGTGTTAATCAGTGAGACTCCCACAGGGTCCAGTGTTAATCAGTGAGACTCCCACAGGGTTCAGTGTTAATCAGTGAGACGCCCACAGGGTACAGTGTTAATCAGTGAGACTCCCATAGGGTTCGGTGTCAATCAATGAGACTCCCATAGGGTTCGGTGTTAATCAGTGAGACTCCCATAGGGTTCAGTGTTAATCAGTGAGACTCCCATAGGGTTCGTTGTTAATCAGTGAGACTCCCATAGGGTTCAGTGTTAATCAGTGAGACTCCCATAGGGTTCAGTGTTAATCAGTGAGACTCCCACAGGGTTCATGTGTTTATCAGTGAGACTCCCTCAGTGTTCAGTGTTAATCAGTGAGACTCCCACAGGGTACAGTGTTAATCAGTGAGTCTCCCACAGGGTTCAGTGTTAATCAGTGAGACTCCCACAGGGTTCAGTGTTAATCAATGAGACTCCCATAGGGTTCAGTGTTAATCAGTGAGACTCACATAGGGTTCAGTGTTAATCAGTGAGACTCCCTCAGGGTTCAGTTTTAATCAATGAGACTCCCACAGTGTTCAGTATTAATCGGTGAAACTCCCATAGGGTTCAGTGTTAATCAGTGAGACTCCCATAGGGTTCGGTGTTAATCAGTGAGACTCCCATAGGGTTCAGTGTTAATCAGTGAGACTCCCATAGGGTTCGGTGTTAATCAGTGAGACTCCCATAGGGTTCAGTGTTAATCAGTGAGACTCCCACAGGGTTCAGTGTTAATCAATGAGACTCCCATAGGGTTCAGTGTTAATCAGTGAGACTCCAACAGGGTTCAGTGTTAATCAGTGAGACTCCCATAGTGTTCAGTGTAAATCACTGAGACTCCCATTGGGTTTGGTGTTAATCAGTGAGACTCCCACAGGGTTCAGTGTTAATCAGTGAGACTCCCACAGGGTTCAGTGTTAATCAGTGAGACTCCCATTGGGTCAGTATTAATCGGTGAGACTCCCATAGGGTTCAGTGTTAATCAGTGAGACTCCCATAGGGTTCAGTGTTAATCAGCAAGACTACCACAGGGTTCAGTGTTAATCAGTGAAATTCCCACAGGGTTCAGTGTTAATCAGTGAGACTCCCACAGGGTTCAGTGTTAATCAGTGAGACTCCCTTAGGGTTCAGTGTTAATCAGTGAGACTCCCACAGGGTTCAGTGTTTATCAGTGAGACTCCCATAGGGTTCAGTGTTAATCAGTGAGACTCCCATAGGGTTCAGTGTTAATCAGTGAGACTTCCACAGGGTTCAGTGTTAATCAGTGAGACTCCCACAGGGTCCAGTGTTAATCAGTGAGACTCCCACAGGGTTCAGTGTTAATCAGTGAGACGCCCACAGGGTACAGTGTTAATCAGTGAGACTCCCATAGGGTTCGGTGTCAATCAATGAGACTCCCATAGGGTTCGGTGTTAATCAGTGAGACTCCCATAGGGTTCAGTGTTAATCAGTGAGACTCCCATAGGGTTCGTTGTTAATCAGTGAGACTCCCATAGGGTTCAGTGTTAATCAGTGAGACTCCCATAGGGTTCAGTGTTAATCAGTGAGACTCCCACAGGGTTCATGTGTTTATCAGTGAGACTCCCTCAGTGTTCAGTGTTAATCAGTGAGACTCCCACAGGGTACAGTGTTAATCAGTGAGTCTCCCACAGGGTTCAGTGTTAATCAGTGAGACTCCCACAGGGTTCAGTGTTAATCAATGAGACTCCCATAGGGTTCAGTGTTAATCAGTGAGACTCACATAGGGTTCAGTGTTAATCAGTGAGACTCCCTCAGGGTTCAGTTTTAATCAATGAGACTCCCACAGTGTTCAGTATTAATCGGTGAAACTCCCATAGGGTTCAGTGTTAATCAGTGAGACTCCCATAGGGTTCGGTGTTAATCAGTGAGACTCCCATAGGGTTCAGTGTTAATCAGTGAGACTCCCATAGGGTTCGGTGTTAATCAGTGAGACTCCCATAGGGTTCAGTGTTAATCAGTGAGACTCCCACAGGGTTCAGTGTTAATCAATGAGACTCCCATAGGGTTCAGTGTTAATCAGTGAGACTCCAACAGGGTTCAGTGTTAATCAGTGAGACTCCCATAGTGTTCAGTGTAAATCACTGAGACTCCCATTGGGTTTGGTGTTAATCAGTGAGACTCCCACAGGGTTCAGTGTTAATCAGTGAGACTCCCACAGGGTTCAGTTTTAATCAATGAGACTCCCACAGGGTTCAGTATTAATCGGTGACACTCCCATAGGGTTCAGTGTTAATCAGTGAGACTCCCATAGGGTTCGGTGTTAATCAGTGAGACTCCCATAGGGTTCAGTGTTAATCAGTGAGACTCCCATAGGGTTCGGTGTTAATCAGTGAGACTCCCATAGGGTTCAGTGTTAATCAGTGAGACTCCCATAGGGTTCAGTGTTAATCAGTGAGACTCCCACAGGGTTCAGTGTTAATCAGTGAGACTCCCACAGGGTTCAGTGTTAATCAGTGAGACTCCCACAGGGTTCAGTGTTAATCAGTGAGACTCCCACAGGGTTCATTGTTAATCAGTGAGACT
The DNA here is from genome assembly GCF_048934315.1 of Petromyzon marinus. Taxonomy (NCBI): domain Eukaryota; kingdom Metazoa; phylum Chordata; class Hyperoartia; order Petromyzontiformes; family Petromyzontidae; genus Petromyzon; species Petromyzon marinus. The sequence continues at coordinate 2,014,098 of NW_027423612.1, forward strand.
CCCATAGGGTTCAGTGTTAATCAGTGAGACTCCCACAGGGTTCAGTGTTAATCAGTGAGACTCCCACAGGGTTCAGTTTTAATCAATGAGACTCCCATAGGGTTCAGTGTTAATCAGTGAGACTCCCACAGGGTTCAGTGTTAATCAGTGAGACTCCCATAGGGTTCGGTGTTAATCAGTGAGACTCCCATAGGGTTCAGTGTTAATCAGTGAGACTCCCATAGGCTTCAGTGTTAATCAGTGAGACTCCCACAGGGTTCATGTGTTAATCAGTGAGACTCCCATAGGGTTCAGTGTTAATCAATGAGACTCCCATAGCGTTCAGTGTTAATCAGTGAGACTCTAACAGGGTTCAGTGTTAATCAGTGAGACTCCAACAGCGTTCAGTGTTAATCAGTGAGATTCCCACAGGGTTCAGTGTTAATCAGTGAGACTCCCATAGTGTTCAGTGTAAATCACTGAGACTCCAATTTGGTTCGGTGTTAATCAGTGAGACTCCTATAGGGTTCAGTTTTAATCAGAGAGACTCCCATAGGGTTCAGTTTTAATCAGTGAGACTCCCATAGGGTTCATTGTTAATCAGTGAGACTCCCATATGGTTCAGTGTTTATCAGTGAGACTCCCATAGGGTTCAGTGTTAATCAGTGAGACTCCCACAGGGTTCAGTGTTAATCAGTGATACACCCACAGGGTTCTGTGTTAATCAGTGAGACTCCCATAGGGTTCAGTGTTAATCAGTCAGACACCCACAGGGTTCAGTGTTAATCAGTGAGACTCCCATAGGGTCCAGTGTTAATCAGTGAGACACTCACAGGGTTCAGTGTTAATCAGTAAGACTCCCATAGGGTTCAGTGTTAATCAGTGAGACTCCCACAGGGTTCAGTGTTAATCAGCGAGATTCCCATAGGGTTCAGTGTTAATCAGTGAGACTCCCACAGGGTTCAGTGTTAATCAGTGAGACTCCCATTGGGTCAGTATTAATCGGTGAGACTCCCATAGGGTTCAGTGTTAATCAGTGAGACTCCCATAGGGTTCAGTGTTAATCAGCAAGACTACCACAGGGTTCAGTGTTAATCAGTGAAATTCCCACAGGGTTCAGTGTTAATCAGTGAGACTCCCACAGGGTTCAGTGTTAATCAGTGAGACTCCCTTAGGGTTCAGTGTTAATCAGTGAGACTCCCACAGGGTTCAGTGTTTATCAGTGAGACTCCCATAGGGTTCAGTGTTAATCAGTGAGACTCCCATAGGGTTCAGTGTTAATCAGTGAGACTTCCACAGGGTTCAGTGTTAATCAGTGAGACTCCCACAGGGTCCAGTGTTAATCAGTGAGACTCCCACAGGGTTCAGTGTTAATCAGTGAGACGCCCACAGGGTACAGTGTTAATCAGTGAGACTCCCATAGGGTTCGGTGTCAATCAATGAGACTCCCATAGGGTTCGGTGTTAATCAGTGAGACTCCCATAGGGTTCAGTGTTAATCAGTGAGACTCCCATAGGGTTCGTTGTTAATCAGTGAGACTCCCATAGGGTTCAGTGTTAATCAGTGAGACTCCCATAGGGTTCAGTGTTAATCAGTGAGACTCCCACAGGGTTCATGTGTTAATCAGTGAGACTCCCTCAGTGTTCAGTGTTAATCAGTGAGACTCCCACAGGGTACAGTGTTAATCAGTGAGTCTCCCACAGGGTTCAGTGTTAATCAGTGAGACTCCCACAGGGTTCAGTGTTAATCAATGAGACTCCCATAGGGTTCAGTGTTAATCAGTGAGACTCACATAGGGTTCAGTGTTAATCAGTGAGACTCCCTCAGGGTTCAGTTTTAATCAATGAGACTCCCACAGTGTTCAGTATTAATCGGTGAAACTCCCATAGGGTTCAGTGTTAATCAGTGAGACTCCCATAGGGTTCGGTGTTAATCAGTGAGACTCCCATAGGGTTCAGTGTTAATCAGTGAGACTCCCATAGGGTCCGGTGTTAATCAGTGAGACTCCCATAGGGTTCAGTGTTAATCAGTGAGACTCCCACAGGGTTCAGTGTTAATCAATGAGACTCCCATAGGGTTCAGTGTTAATCAGTGAGACTCCAACAGGGTTCAGTGTTAATCAGTGAGACTCCCATAGTGTTCAGTGTAAATCACTGAGACTCCCATTGGGTTTGGTGTTAATCAGTGAGACTCCCACAGGGTTCAGTGTTAATCAGTGAGACTCCCACAGGGTTCAGTTTTAATCAATGAGACTCCCACAGGGTTCAGTATTAATCGGTGACACTCCCATAGGGTTCAGTGTTAATCAGTGAGACTCCCATAGGGTTCGGTGTTAATCAGTGAGACTCCCATAGGGTTCAGTGTTAATCAGTGAGACTCCCATAGGGTTCGGTGTTAATCAGTGAGACTCCCATAGGGTTCAGTGTTAATCAGTGAGACTCCCATAGGGTTCAGTGTTAATCAGTGAGACTCCCACAGGGTTCAGTGTTAATCAGTGAGACTCCCACAGGGTTCAGTGTTAATCAGTGAGACTCCCACAGGGTTCAGTGTTAATCAGTGAGACTCCCACAGGGTTCATTGTTAATCAGTGATACTCCCATAGGGTTCAGTGTTAATCAATGTGGACTCCCACAGGGTTCAGTATTAATCGGTGAGACTCCCATAGGGTTCAGTGTTAATCAGTGAGACTCCCATAGGGTTCGGTGTTAATCAGTGAGACTCCCATAGGGTTCAGTGTTAATCAGTGAGACTCCCATAGGGTTCGGTGTTAATCATTGAGACTCCCATAGGGTTCAGTGTTAATCAGTGAGACTCCCATAGGGTTCAGTGTTAATCAGTGAGACTCCCACAGGGTTCATGTGTTAATCAGTGAGACTCCCATAGGGTTCAGTGTTAATCAATGAGACTCCCATAGGGTTCAGTGTTAATCAGTGAGACTCTAACAGGGTTCAGTGTTAATCAGTGAGACTCCAACAGCGTTCAGTGTTAATCAGTGAGATTCCCACAGGGTTCAGTGTTAATCAGTGAGACTCCTATAGTGTTCAGTGTAAATCACTGAGACTCCAATTGGGTTCGGTGTTAATCAGTGAGACTCCTATAGGGTTCAGTTTTAATCAGTGAGACTCCCAAAGGGTTCAGTTTTAATCAATGAGACTCCCATAGGGTTCATTGTTAATCAGTGAGACTCCCATATGGTTCAGTGTTAATCAGTGAGACTCCCATAGGGTGCAGTGTTAATCAGTGAGACTCCCACAGGGTTCAGTGTTAATCAGTGAGACTCCCATAGGGTTCAGTGTTAATCAGTGAGACTCCCACAGGGTTCAGTGTTAATCAGTGAGACTCCCATAGGGTCCAGTGTTAATCAGTGAGACTCTCACAGGGTTCAGTGTTAATCAGTGAGACTCCCATAGGGTTCAGTGTTAATCAGTGAGACTCCCACAGGGTTCAGTGTTAATCAGCGAGATTCCCATAGGGTTCAGTGTTAATCAGTGAGACTCCCACAGGGTTCAGTGTTAATCAGTGAGACTCCCATTGGGTCAGTATTAATCGGTGAGACTCCCATAGGGTTCAGTGTTAATCAGTGAGACTCCCATAGGGTTCAGTGTTAATCAGCGAGACTACCACAGGGTTCAGTGTTAATCAGTGAAATTCCCACAGGGTTCAGTGTTAATCAGTGAGACTCCCACAGGGTTCAGTGTTAATCAGTGAGACTCCCATAGGGTTCAGTGTTAATCAGTGAGACTCCCACAGGGTTCAGTGTTTATCAGTGAGACTCCCATAGGGTTCAGTGTTAATCAGTGAGACTCCCCTAGGGTTCAGTGTTAATCAGTGAGACTTCCACAGGGTTCAGTGTTAATCAGTGAGACTCCCACAGGGTCCAGTGTTAATCAGTGAGACTCCCACAGGGTTCAGTGTTAATCAGTGAGACTCCCACAGGGTACAGTGTTAATCAGTGAGTCTCCCACAGGGTTCAGTGTTAATCAGTGAGACTCCCACAGGGTTCAGTGTTAATCAATGAGACTCCGATAGGGTTCAGTGTTAATCAGTGAGACTCCAACAGCGTTCAGTGTTAATCAGTGAGATTCCCACAGGGTTCAGTGTTAATCAGTGAGACTCCTATAGTGTTCAGTGTAAATCACTGAGACTCCAATTGGGTTCGGTGTTAATCAGTGAGACTCCTATAGGGTTCAGTTTTAATCAGTGAGACTCCCATAGGGTTCAGTTTTAATCAATGAGACTCCCATAGGGTTCATTGTTAATCAGTGAGACTCCCATATGGTTCAGTGTTAATCAGTGAGACTCCCATAGGGTGCAGTGTTAATCAGTGAGACTCCCACAGGGTTCAGTGTTAATCAGTGAGACACCCACAGGGTTCTGTGTTAATCAGTGAGACTCCCATAGGGTTCAGTGTTAATCAGTGAGACTCCCACAGGGTTCAGTGTTAATCAGTGAGACTCCCATAGGGTCCAGTGTTAATCAGTGAGACTCTCACAGGGTTCAGTGTTAATCAGTGAGACTCCCATAGGGTTCAGTGTTAATCAGTGAGACTCCCACAGGGTTCAGTGTTAATCAGCGAGATTCCCATAGGGTTCAGTGTTAATCAGTGAGACTCCCACAGGGTTCAGTGTTAATCAGTGAGACTCCCATTGGGTCAGTATTAATCGGTGAGACTCCCATAGGGTTCAGTGTTAATCAGTGAGACTCCCATAGGGTTCAGTGTTAATCAGCGAGACTACCACAGGGTTCAGTGTTAATCAGTGAAATTCCCACAGGGTTCAGTGTTAATCAGTGAGACTCCCACAGGGTTCAGTGTTAATCAGTGAGACTCCCATAGGGTTCGGTGTCAATCAATGAGACTCCCATAGGGTTCGGTGTTAATCAGTGAGACTCCCATAGGGTTCGGTGTTAATCAGTGAGACTCCCATAGGGTTCAGTGTTAATCAGTGAGACTCCCATAGGGTTCAGTGTTAATCAGTGAGACTCCCACAGGGTTCATGTGTTAATCAGTGAGACTCCCTTAGTGTTCAGTGTTAATCAGTGAGACTCCCACAGGGTACAGTGTTAATCAGTGAGTCTCCCACAGGGTTCAGTGTTAATCAGTGAGACTCCCACAGGGTTCAGTGTTAATCAATGAGACTCCGATAGGGTTCAGTGTTAATCAGTGAGAATCACATAGGGTTCAGTGTTAATCAGTGAGACTCCCACAGGGTTCAGTTTTAATCAATGAGACTCCCACAGTGTTCAGTATTAATCGGTGAAACTCCCATAGGGTTCAGTGTTAATCAGTGAGACTCCCATAGGGTTCGGTGTTAATCAGTGAGACTCCCATAGGGTTTAGTGTTAATCAGTGAGACTCCCATAGGGTTCGGTGTTAATCAGTGAGACACCCATAGGGTTCAGTGTTAATCAGTGAGACTCCCACAGGGTTCAGTGTTAATCAGTGAGACTCCCACAGGGTTCAGTTTTAATCAATGAGACTCCCACAGGGTTCAGTATTAATCGGTGAGACTCCCATAGGGTTCAGTGTTAATCAGTGAGACTCCCATAGGGTTCATGTGTTAATCAGTGAGACTTCCATAGGGTTCAGTGTTAATCAATGAGACTCCCATAGGGTTCAGTGTTAATCAGTGAGACTCCAACAGGGTTCAGTGTTAATCAGTGAGACTCCCATAGTGTTCAGTGTAAATCACTGAGACTCCCATTGGGTTTGGTGTTAATCAGTGAGACTCCCATAGGGTTCAGTTTTAATCATTGAGACTCCCATAGGGTTCAGTTTTAATCAGTGAGACTCCCATAGGGTTCAGTGTTAATCAGTGAGACTCCCATAGGGTTCATTGTTAATCAGTGAGACTCCCATAGGGTTCAGTATTAATCAGTGAGACTCCCATAGGGTTCAGTGTTAATCAGTGAGACTCCCACAGGGTTCAGTGTTAATCAGTGAGACACCCACAGGGTTCTGTGTTAATCAGTGAGACTCCCATAGGGTTCAGTGTTAATCAGTGAGACTCCCACAGGGTTCAGTATTAATCATTGAGACTCCCGTAGGGTTCAGTATTAATCAGTGAGACTCCCACAGGGTTCATGTGTTAATCAGTGAGACTCCCACAGTGTTCAATGTTAATCTGTGAGACTCCCATAGGGTTCAGTGTTAATCAGTGAGACTCCCACAGGGTTCAGTGTTAATCAGTGAGACTCCCACAGGGTTCAGTGTTAATCAGTGAGACTCCCATAGGGTTCAGTGTTAATCAGTGAGACTCCCACAGGGTTCAGTGTTAATCAGTGAGACTCCCACAGGGTTCAGTTTTAATCAATGAGACTCCCACAGGGTTCAGTATTAATCGGTGACACTCCCATAGGGTTCAGTGTTAATCAGTGAGACTCCCATAGGGTTCGGTGTTAATCAGTGAGACTCCCATAGGGTTCAGTGTTAATCAGTGAGACTCCCATAGGGTTCGGTGTTAATCAGTGAGACTCCCATAGGGTTCAGTGTTAATCAGTGAGACTCCCATAGGGTTCAGTGTTAATCAGTGAGACTCCCACAGGGTTCAGTGTTAATCAGTGAGACTCCCACAGGGTTCAGTGTTAATCAGTGAGACTCCCACAGGGTTCAGTGTTAATCAGTGAGACTCCCACAGGGTTCATTGTTAATCAGTGATACTCCCATAGGGTTCAGTGTTAATCAATGAGACTCCCACAGGGTTCAGTATTAATCGGTGAGACTCCCATAGGGTTCAGTGTTAATCAGTGAGACTCCCATAGGGTTCGGTGTTAATCAGTGAGACTCCCATAGGGTTCAGTGTTAATCAGTGAGACTCCCATAGGGTTCGGTGTTAATCAGTGAGACTCCCATAGGGTTCAGTGTTAATCAGTGAGACTCCCATAGGGTTCAGTCTTAATCAGTGAGACTCCCACAGGGTTCATGTGTTAATCAGTGAGACTCCCATAGGGTTCAGTGTTAATCAATGAGAATCCCATAGGGTTCAGTGTTAATCAGTGAGACTCTAACAGGGTTCAGTGTTAATCAGTGAGACTCCAACAGCGTTCAGTGTTAATCAGTGAGATTCCCACAGGGTTCAGTGTTAATCAGTGAGACTCCCACAGGGTTCAGTGTTAATCAGTGAGACTCCCATTGGGTCAGTATTAATCGGTGAGACTCCCATAGGGTTCAGTGTTAATCAGTGAGACTCCCATAGGGTTCAGTGTTAATCAGCGAGACTACCACAGGGTTCAGTGTTAATCAGTGAAATTCCCACAGGGTTCAGTGTTAATCAGTGAGACTCCCACAGGGTTCAGTGTTAATCAGTGAGACTCCCATAGGGTTCGGTGTCAATCAATGAGACTCCCATAGGGTTCGGTGTTAATCAGTGAGACTCCCATAGGGTTCGGTGTTAATCAGTGAGACTCCCATAGGGTTCAGTGTTAATCAGTGAGACTCCCATAGGGTTCAGTGTTAATCAGTGAGACTCCCACAGGGTTCATGTGTTAATCAGTGAGACTCCCTTAGTGTTCAGTGTTAATCAGTGAGACTCCCACAGGGTACAGTGTTAATCAGTGAGTCTCCCACAGGGTTCAGTGTTAATCAGTGAGACTCCCACAGGGTTCAGTGTTAATCAATGAGACTCCGATAGGGTTCAGTGTTAATCAGTGAGAATCACATAGGGTTCAGTGTTAATCAGTGAGACTCCCACAGGGTTCAGTTTTAATCAATGAGACTCCCACAGTGTTCAGTATTAATCGGTGAAACTCCCATAGGGTTCAGTGTTAATCAGTGAGACTCCCATAGGGTTCGGTGTTAATCAGTGAGACTCCCATAGGGTTTAGTGTTAATCAGTGAGACTCCCATAGGGTTCGGTGTTAATCAGTGAGACACCCATAGGGTTCAGTGTTAATCAGTGAGACTCCCACAGGGTTCAGTGTTAATCAGTGAGACTCCCACAGGGTTCAGTTTTAATCAATGAGACTCCCACAGGGTTCAGTATTAATCGGTGAGACTCCCATAGGGTTCAGTGTTAATCAGTGAGACTCCCATAGGGTTCATGTGTTAATCAGTGAGACTTCCATAGGGTTCAGTGTTAATCAATGAGACTCCCATAGGGTTCAGTGTTAATCAGTGAGACTCCAACAGGGTTCAGTGTTAATCAGTGAGACTCCCATAGTGTTCAGTGTAAATCACTGAGACTCCCATTGGGTTTGGTGTTAATCAGTGAGACTCCCATAGGGTTCAGTTTTAATCATTGAGACTCCCATAGGGTTCAGTTTTAATCAGTGAGACTCCCATAGGGTTCAGTGTTAATCAGTGAGACTCCCATAGGGTTCATTGTTAATCAGTGAGACTCCCATAGGGTTCAGTATTAATCAGTGAGACTCCCATAGGGTTCAGTGTTAATCAGTGAGACTCCCACAGGGTTCAGTGTTAATCAGTGAGACACCCACAGGGTTCTGTGTTAATCAGTGAGACTCCCATAGGGTTCAGTGTTAATCAGTGAGACTCCCACAGGGTTCAGTATTAATCATTGAGACTCCCGTAGGGTTCAGTATTAATCAGTGAGACTCCCACAGGGTTCATGTGTTAATCAGTGAGACTCCCACAGTGTTCAATGTTAATCTGTGAGACTCCCATAGGGTTCAGTGTTAATCAGTGAGACTCCCACAGGGTTCAGTGTTAATCAGTGAGACTCCCACAGGGTTCAGTGTTAATCAGTGAGACTCCCATAGGGTTCAGTGTTAATCAGTGAGACTCCCACAGGGTTCAGTGTTAATCAGTGAGACTCCCACAGGGTTCAGTTTTAATCAATGAGACTCCCACAGGGTTCAGTATTAATCGGTGACACTCCCATAGGGTTCAGTGTTAATCAGTGAGACTCCCATAGGGTTCGGTGTTAATCAGTGAGACTCCCATAGGGTTCAGTGTTAATCAGTGAGACTCCCATAGGGTTCGGTGTTAATCAGTGAGACTCCCATAGGGTTCAGTGTTAATCAGTGAGACTCCCATAGGGTTCAGTGTTAATCAGTGAGACTCCCACAGGGTTCAGTGTTAATCAGTGAGACTCCCACAGGGTTCAGTGTTAATCAGTGAGACTCCCACAGGGTTCAGTGTTAATCAGTGAGACTCCCACAGGGTTCATTGTTAATCAGTGATACTCCCATAGGGTTCAGTGTTAATCAATGAGACTCCCACAGGGTTCAGTATTAATCGGTGAGACTCCCATAGGGTTCAGTGTTAATCAGTGAGACTCCCATAGGGTTCGGTGTTAATCAGTGAGACTCCCATAGGGTTCAGTGTTAATCAGTGAGACTCCCATAGGGTTCGGTGTTAATCAGTGAGACTCCCATAGGGTTCAGTGTTAATCAGTGAGACTCCCATAGGGTTCAGTCTTAATCAGTGAGACTCCCACAGGGTTCATGTGTTAATCAGTGAGACTCCCATAGGGTTCAGTGTTAATCAATGAGAATCCCATAGGGTTCAGTGTTAATCAGTGAGACTCTAACAGGGTTCAGTGTTAATCAGTGAGACTCCAACAGCGTTCAGTGTTAATCAGTGAGATTCCCACAGGGTTCAGTGTTAATCAGTGAGACTCCCATAGTGTTCAGTGTAAATCACTGAGACTCCAATTGGGTTCGGTGTTAATCAGTGAGACTCCTATAGGGTTCAGTTTTAATCAGTGAGACTCCCATAGGGTTCAGTTTTAATCAGTGAGACTCCCATAGGGTTCATTGTTAATCAGTGAGACTCCCATATGGTTCAGTGTTAATCAGTGAGACTCCCATAGGGTGCAGTGTTAATCAGTGAGACTCCCACAGGGTTCAATGTTAATCAGTGAGACACCCACAGGGTTCTGTGTTAATCAGTGAGACTCCCATAGGGTTCAGTGTTAATCAGTGAGACTCCCACAGGGTTCAGTGTTAATCAGTGAGACTCCCATAGGGTCCAGTGTTAATCAGTGAGACTCTCACAGGGTTCAGTGTTAATCAGTGAGACTCCCCTAGGGTTCAGTGTTAATCAGTGAGACTTCCACAGGGTTCAGTGTTAATCAGTGAGACTCCCACAGGGTCCAGTGTTAATCAGTGAGACTCCCACAGGGTTCAGTGTTAATCAGTGAGACGCCCACAGGGTACAGTGTTAATCAGTGAGACTCCCATAGGGTTCGGTGTCAATCAATGAGACTCCCATAGGGTTCGGTGTTAATCAGTGAGACTCCCATAGGGTTCAGTGTTAATCAGTGAGACTCCCATAGGGTTCGGTGTTAATCAGTGAGACTCCCATAGGGTTCAGTGTTAATCAGTGAGACTCCCATAGGGTTCAGTGTTAATCAGTGAGACTCCCACAGGGTTCATGTGTTAATCAGTGAGACTCCCTCAGCGTTCAATGTTAATCAGTGAGACTCCCACAGGGTACAGTGTTAATCAGTGAGTCTCCCACAGGGTTCAGTGTTAATCAGTGAGACTCCCACAGGGTTCAGTGTTAATCAATGAGACTCCGATAGGGTTCAGTGTTAATCAGTGAGAATCACATAGGGTTCAGTGTTAATCAGTGAGACTCCCACAGGGTTCAGTTTTAATCAATGAGACTCCCACAGTGTTCAGTATTAATCGGTGAAACTCCCATAGGGTTCAGTGTTAATCAGTGAGACTCCCATAGGGTTCGGTGTTAATCAGTGAGACTCCCATAGGGTTTAGTGTTAATCAGTGAGACTCCCATAGGGTTCGGTGTTAATCAGTGAGACACCCATAGGGTTCAGTGTTAATCAGTGAGACTCCCACAGGGTTCAGTGTTAATCAGTGAGACTCCCACAGGGTTCAGTTTTAATCAATGAGACTCCCACAGGGTTCAGTATTAATCGGTGAGACTCCCATAGGGTTCAGTGTTAATCAGTGAGACTCCCATAGGGTTCGGTGTTAATCAGTGAGACTCCCATAGGGTTCAGTATTAATCAGTGAGACTCCCGTAGGGTTCAGTGTTAATCAGTGAGACTCCCACAGGGTTCATGTGTTAATCAGTGAGACTCCCATAGGGTTCAGTGTTAATCAATGAGACTCCCATAGGGTTCAGTGTTAATCAGTGAGACTCCAACAGGGTTCAGTGTTAATCAGTGAGACTCCCATAGTGTTCAGTGTAAATCACTGAGACTCCCATTGGGTTTGGTGTTAATCAATGAGACTCCCATAGGGTTCAGTTTTAATCATTGAGACTCCCATAGGGTTCAGTTTTAATCAGTGAGACTCCCATAGGGTTCAGTGTTAATCAGTGAGACTCCCATAGGGTTCATTGTTAATCAGTGAGACTCCCATAGGGTTCAGTATTAATCAGTGAGACACCCATAGGGTTCAGTGTTAATCAGTGAGACTCCCACAGGGTTCAGTGTTAATCAGTGAGACTCCCACAGGGTTCAGTTTTAATCAATGAGACTCCCACAGGGTTCAGTATTAATCAGTGAGACTCCCATAGGGTTCAGTGTTAATCAGTGAGACTCCCATAGGGTTCGGTGTTAATCAGTGAGACTCCCATAGGGTTCAGTATTAATCAGTGAGACTCCCGTAGGGTTCAGTGTTAATCAGTGAGACTCCCACAGGGTTCATGTGTTAATCAGTGAGACTCCCATAGGGTTCAGTGTTAATCAATGAGACTCCCATAGGGTTCAGTGTTAATCAGTGAGACTCCAACAGGGTTCAGTGTTAATCAGTGAGACTCCCATAGTGTTCAGTGTAAATCACTGAGACTCCCATTGGGTTTGGTGTTAATCAATGAGACTCCCATAGGGTTCAGTTTTAATCATTGAGACTCCCATAGGGTTCAGTTTTAATCAGTGAGACTCCCATAGGGTTCAGTGTTAATCAGTGAGACTCCCATAGGGTTCATTGTTAATCAGTGAGACTCCCATAGGGTTCAGTATTAATCAGTGAGACTCCCATAGGGTTCAGTGTTAATCAGTGAGACTCCCACAGGGTTCAGTGTTAATCAGTGAGACACCCACAGGGTTCTGTGTTAATCAGTGAGACTCCCATAGGGTTCAGTGTTAATCAGTGAGACTCCCACAGGGTTCAGTGTTAATCAGTGAGACTCCCATAGGGTCCAGTGTTAATCAGTGAGACTCCCACAGGGTTCAGTGTTAATCAGTGAGACTCCCATTGGGTCAGTATTAATCGGTGAGACTCCCATAGGGTTCAGTGTTAATCAGTGAGACTCCCATAGGGTCCAGTGTTAATCAGTGAGACTACCACAGGGTTCAGTGTTAATCAGTGTAATTCCCACAGGGTTCAGTTTTAATCAGTGAGACTCCCATAGGGTTCAGTGTTAATCAGTGAGACTCCCATAGGGTTCAGTGTTAATCAGTGAGACTCCCACAGGGTTCAGTGTTAATCAGCGAGATTCCCATAGGGTTCAGTGTTAATCAGTGAGACTCCCACAGGGTTCAGTGTTAATCAGTGAGACTCCCATTGGGTCAGTATTAATCGGTGAGACTCCCATAGGGTTCAGTGTTAATCAGTGAGACTCCCATAGGGTTCAGTGTTAATCAGTGAGACTACCACAGGGTTCAGTGTTAATCAGTGTAATTCCCACAGGGTTCAGTTTTAATCAGTGAGACTCCCATAGGGTTCAGTGTTAATCAGTGAAACTCCCACAGGGTTCAGTGTTAATCAGCGAGATTCCCATAGGGTTCAGTGTTAATCAGTGAGACTCCCACAGGGTTCAGTGTTAATCAGTGAGACTCCCATTGGGTCAGTATTAATCGGTGAGACTCCCATAGGGTTCAGTGTTAATCAGTGAGACTCCCATAGGGTTCAGTGTTAATCAGTGAGACTACCACAGGGTTCAGTGTTAATCAGTGTAATTCCCACGGGGTTCAGTGTTAATCAGTGAGACTCCCACAGGGTTCAGTGTTAATCAGTGAGACTCCCATATGGTTCAATGTTAATCAGTTAGACTCCCACAGGGTTCATTGTTTATCAGTGAGACTCCCATAGGGTTCAGTGTTAATCAGTGAGAATCCCACAGGGTTCAGTGTTAATCAGTGAGACTCCCACAGGGTCCAGTGTTAATCAGTGAGACTCGCACAGGGTTCAGTGTTAATCAGTGAGACTCCCACAGGGCCCAGTCTTAATCAGTGAGACTCCCATAGGGTTCGGAGTTAATCAATGAGACTCCCATAGGGTTCAGTGTTAATCAGTGAGACTCCCATAGGGTTCGGTGTTAATCAGTGAGACTCCCATAGGGTTCAGTGTTAATCAATGAGACTCCCATAGGGTTCGGTGTTAATCAGTGAGACTCCCATAGGGTTCAGTGTTAATCAGTGAGACTCCCATAGGGTTCAGTGTTAATCAGTGAGACTCCCACAGGGTTCATGTGTTAATCAGTGAGACTCCCTCAGGGTCCAGTGTTAATCAGTGAGACTCTCACAGGGTTCATTGTTAATCAGTGAGACTCCCACAGGGTTCAGTGTTAATCAGTGAGACTCCCACAGGGTTCAGTGTTAATCAATGAGACTCCCATAGGGTTCAGTGTTAATCAGTGAGACTCCCATAGGGTTCAGTGTTAATCAGTGAGACTCCCACAGGGTTCAGTGTTAATCAGTGAGACTCCCACAGGGTTCAGTTTTAACCAATGAGACTCCCACAGGGTTCAGTATTAATCGGTGAGACTCCCATAGGGTTCAGTGTTAATCAGTGAGACTCCCATAGGGTTCAGTGTTAATCAGTGAGACTCCCATAGGGTTCGATGTTAATCAGTGAGATTCCCATAGGGTGCAGTGTTAATCAGTGAGACTCCCATAGGGTTCAGTGTTAATCAGTGAGACTCCCACAGGGTTCATGTGTTAATCAGTGAGACTCCCATAGGGTTCAGTGTTAATCAGTGAGACTCCCACAGGGTACAGTGTTTATCAGTGAGACTCCCATAGGGTTCAGTGTTAATCAGTGAGACTCCCATAGGGTTCAGTGTTAATCAGTGAGACTCCCACAGGGTTCAGTGTTAATCAGTAAGACTCCCACAGGGTCCAGTGTTAATCAGTGAGACTCCCACAGGGTTCAGTGTTAATCAGTGAGACTCCCATAGGGTTCAGTGTTAATCAGTGAGACTCCCACAGGGTTCAGTGTTCATCAGTGAGTCTCCCATAGGGTTCAGTGTTAATCAGTGAGACTCCCATCGGGTTCAGTGTTAATCAGTGAGACTCCCATAGGGTTCAGTGTTAATCAGTGGGGCTCCCACAGTGTTCAGTGTTAATCTGTGAGACTCCCATAGGGTTCACTGTTAATCAGTGGGGCTCCCACAGGGTTCAGTGTTAATCAGTGAGACTCCCACAGGGTTCAGTGTTAGTCAATGAGACTCCCATAGGGTTCAGTGTTAATCAGTGAGACTCCCATAGGGTTCAGTGTTAATCAGTGAGACTCCCACAGGGTTCAGTGTTAATCAGTGAGACTCCCACAGGGTTCAGTTTTAATCAATGAGACTCCCACAGGGTTCAGTATTAATCGGTGACACTCCCATAGGGTTCAGTGTTAATCAGTGAGACTCCCATAGGGTTCGGTGTTAATCAGTGAGACTCCCATAGGGTTCAGTGTTAATCAGTGAGACTCGCATGGGGTTCGGTGTTAATCAGTGAGACTCCCATAGGGTTCAGTGTTAATCAGTGAGACTCCCATAGGGTTCAGTGTTAATCAGTGAGACTCCCACAGGGTTCAGTGTTAATCAGTGAGACTCCCACAGGGTTCAGTGTTAATCAGTGAGACTCCCACAGGGTTCAGTGTTAATCAGTGAGACTCCCACAGGGTTCATTGTTAATCAGTGAGACTCCCATAGGGTTCAGTGTTAATCAGTGAGACTCCCACAGGGTTCAGTGTTAATCAGTGAGACTCCCACAGGGTTCAGTTTTAATCAATGAGACTCCCACAGGGTTCAGTATTTATCGGTGAGACTCCCTTAGGGTTCAGTGTTAATCAGTGAGACTCCCATAGGGTTCGGTGTTAATCAGTGAGACTCCCATAGGGTTCAGTGTTAATCAGTGAGACTCCCATAGGGTTCGGTGTTAATCAGTGAGACTCCCATAGGGTTCAGTGTTAATCAGTGAGACTCCCATAGGGTTCAGTGTTAATCAGTGAGACTCCCACAGGGTTCATGTGTTAATCAGTGAGACTCCCATAGGGTTCAGTGTTAATCAATGAGACTCCCATAGGGTTCAGTGTTAATCAGTGAGACTCTAACAGGGTTCAGTGTTAATCAGTGAGACTCCAACAGCGTTCAGTGTTAATCAGTGAGATTCCCACAGGGTTCAGTGTTAATCAGTGAGACTCCCATAGTGTTCAGTGTAAATCACTGAGACTCCAATTGGGTTCGGTGTTAATCAGTGAGACTCCTATAGGGTTCAGTTTTAATCAGTGAGACTCCCATAGGGTTCAGTTTTAATCAGTGAGACTCCCATAGGTTTCATTGTTAATCAGTGAGACTCCCATATGGTTCAGTGTTAATCAGTGAGACTCCCATAGGGTTCAGTGTTAATCAGTGAGATTCCCACAGGGTTCAGTGTTAATCAGTGAGACACCCACAGGGTTCTGTGTTAATCAGTGAGACTCCCATAGGGTTCAGAGTTAATCAGTGAGACTCCCACAGGGTTCAGTGTTAATCAGTGAGACTCCCATAGGGTCCAGTGTTAATCAGTGAGACTCTCACAGGGTTCAGTGTTAATCAGTGAGACTCCCATAGGGTTCAGTGTTAATCAGTAAGACTCCCACAGGGTTCAGTGTTAATCAGCGAGATTCCCATAGGGTTCAGTGTTAATCAGTGAGACTCCCACAGGGTTCAGTGTTAATCAGTGAGACTCCCATTGGGTCAGTATTAATCGGTGAGACTCCCATAGGGTTCAGTGTTAATCAGTGAGACTCCCATAGGGTTCAGTGTTAATCAGCGAGACTACCACAGGGTTCAGTGTTAATCAGTGAAATTCCCACAGGGTTCAGTGTTAATCAGTGAGACTCCCACAGGGTTCAGTGTTGATCAGTGAGACTCCCATAGGGTTCAGTGTTAATCAGTGAGACTCCCACAGGGTTCAGTGTTAATCAGTGAGACTCCCATAGGGTTCAGTGTTAATCAGTGAGGCTCCCACAGGGTTCAGTGTTAATCAGTGAGACTCCCACAGGGTTCACTGTTAATCAGTGAGACTCCCACAGGGTTCAGTTTTAATCAGTGAGACTCCCACAGGGTTCATTGTTAATCAGTGAGACTCCCATAGGGTTCAGTGTTAATCAGTGAGACTCCCACAGGGTTCAGTGTTAATCAGTGAGACTCCCATAGGGTTCGGTGTTAATCAGTGAGACTCCCATAGGGTTCAGTGTTAATCAGTGAGACTCCCATAGGGTTCGGTGTTAATCAGTGAGACTCCCATAGGGTTCAGTGTTAATCAGTGAGACTCCCATAGGGTTCAGTGTTAATCAGTGAGACTCCCACAGGGTTCATGTGTTAATCAGTGAGACTCCAATAGGGTTCAGTGTTAATCAATGAGACTCCCATAGGGTTCAGTGTTAATCAGTGAGACTCTAACAGGGTTCAGTGTTAATCAGTGAGACTCTCACAGGGTTCAGTGTTAATCAGTGAGACTCCCATAGGGTTCAGTGTTAATCAGTGAGACTCCCACAGGGTTCAGTGTTAATCAGCGAGATTCCCATAGGGTTCAGTGTTAATCAGTGAGACTCCCACAGGGTTCAGTGTTAATCAGTGAGACTCCCACAGGGTTCAGTGTTAATCAGTTAGACTCCCATAGGGTTAAGTGTTAATCAGTGAGACTCCCATAGGGTTCAGTGTTAATCAGTGAGACTCCCTCAGGGTTCAGTGTTAATCAGTGAGACTCCCTTAGGGTTCAGTTTTAATCAGTGTTAATTAGTAAGACTCCCACAGGGTTCAGTGTTAATCAGTGAAACTCCCACAGGGTTCAGGGGTAATGAGTGAGACTCCCACAGGGTTCAGTGTTAATCAGTGACACTCCCACAGGGTTCAGTGTTAATCAGTGTGACTCCCATAGGGTTGAGTGTTAATCAGTGAGGCTCCCACATGGTTCATTGTTAATCAGTGAGTGTCCCACAGGTTTAATTGTTAATCAGTGAGACTCCCATAGGGTTCAGTGTTAATCAGTGAGACTCCCATAGGGTTCAGTGTTAATCAGTGAGACTCCCACAGGGTTCAGTGTTAATCAGTGAAACTCCCATAGGGTTCAGTGTTAATCAGTGAGACTCCCACAGGGTTCAGTGTTAATCAGTGAAACTCCCATAGGGTTCAGTGTTAATCAGTCAGACTCCCACAGGGTTCAGTGTTAATCAGTGAATCTCCCACAGGGTTCAAGGGTAATGAGTGAGTCTCCCACAGGGTTCAGTGTTAATCAGTGAGACTCCCACAGGGTTCAGTGTTAATCAGTGAGACTCCCACAGGGTTCAGTGTTAATCAGTGAGCCTCCCACAGGGTTCAGTGTTAATCAGTGAGACTCCCACAAGGTTCAGTGTTAATCAGTGAGACTCCCATAGGGTTCAGTGTTAATCAGTGAGACTCCCACAGGGTTCAGTGTTAATCAGTGAGACTCCCACAGGGGTCAGTGTTAATCAGTGAGACTCCCACAGGGTTCAGTGTTAATCAGTCAGACTCCCACAGGGTTCAGTGTTAATCAGTGAAACTCCCACAGGGTTCAGTGGTAATCAGTGAGACTCCCACAGGGTTCAGTGTTAATCAGTGAGACTCCCACAGGGTTCAGTGTTAATCAGTGAGACTCCCACAGGGTTCAGTGTTAATCAGTGAGACTCCCATAGGGTTCAGTGTTAATCAGTGAGACTCCCTCAGGGTCCAGTGTTAATCAGTGAGACTCTCACAGGGTTCAGTGTTAATCAGTGAGACTCCCATAGGGTTCAGTGTTAATCAGTAAGACTCCCACAGGGTTCAGTGTTAATCAGCGAGATTCCCATAGGGTTCAGTGTTAATCAGTGAGACTCCCACAGGGTTCAGTGTTAATCAGTGAGACTCCCATTGGGTCAGTATTAATCGGTGAGACTCCCATAGGGTTCAGTGTTAATCAGTGAGACTCCCATAGGGTTCAGTGTTAATCAGCGAGACTACCACAGGGTTCAGTGTTAATCAGTGAAATTCCCACAGGGTTCAGTGTTAATCAGTGAGACTCCCACATGGTTCAGTGTTAATCAGTGAGACTCCCATAGGGTTCAGTGTTAATCAGTGAGACTCCCACAGGGTTCAGTGTTTATCAGTGAGACTCCCATAGGGTTCAGTGTTAATCAGTGAGACTCCCATAGGGTTCAGTGTTAATCAGTGAGACTTCCACAGGGTTCAGTGTTAATCAGTGAGACTCCCACAGGGTCCAGTGTTAATCAGTGAGACTCCCACAGGGTTCAGTGTTAATCAGTGAGACGCCCACAGGGTACAGTGTTAATCAGTGAGACTCCCATAGGGTTCGGTGTCAATCAATGAGACTCCCATAGGGTTCGGTGTTAATCAGTGAGACTCCCATAGGGTTCAGTGTTAATCAGTTAGACTCCCATAGGGTTCGGTGTTAATCAGTGAGAATCCCATAGGGTACAGTGTTAATCAGTGAGTCTCCCACAGGGTTCAGTGTTAATCAGTGAGACTCCCACAGGGTTCAGTGTTAATCAATGAGACTCCCATAGGGTTCAGTGTTAATCAGAGAGACTCACATAGGGTTCAGTGTTAATCAGTGAGACTCCCACAGGGTTCAGTGTTAATCAGTGAGACTCCCACAGGGTTCAGTTTTAATCAATGAGACTCCCACACTGTTCAGTATTAATCGGTGAAACTCCCATAGGGTTCAGTGTTAATCAGTGAGACTCCCATAGGGTTCGGTGTTAATCAGTGAGACTCCCATAGGGTTCAGTGTTAATCAGTGAGACTCCCATAGGGTTCGGTGTTAATCAGTGAGACTCCCATAGGGTTCAGTATTAATCAGTGAGACTCCCGTAGGGTTCAGTGTTAATCAGTGAGACTCCCACAGGGTTCATGTGTTAATCAGTGAGACTCCCATAGGGTTCAGTGTTAATCAATGAGACTCCCATAGGGTTCAGTGTTAATCAATGAGACTCCAACAGGGTTCAGTGTTAATCAGTGAGACTCCCATAGTGTTCAGTGTAAATCACTGAGACTCCCATTGGGTTTGGTGTTAATCAGTGAGACTCCCACAGGGTTCAGTGTTAATCAGTGAGTCTCCCACAGGGTTCAGTTTTAATCAATGAGACTCCCACAGGGTTCAGTATTAATCGGTGACACTCCCATAGGGTTCAGTGTTAATCAGTGAGACTCCCATAGGGTTCGGTGTTAATCAGTGAGACTCCCATAGGGTTCAGTGTTAATCAGTGAGACTCCCATAGGGTTCGGTGTTAATCAGTGAGACTCCCATAGGGTTCAGTGTTAATCAGTGAGACTCCCATAGGGTTCAGTGTTAAACAGTGAGACTCCCACAGGGTTCAGTGTTAATCAGTGAGACTCCCACAGGGTTCAGTGTTAATCAGTGAGACTCCCACAGGGTTCAGTGTTAATCAGTGAGACTCCCATAGGGTTCGGTGTTAATCAGTGAGACTCCCATAGGGTTCAGTGTTAATCAGTGAGACTCCCATAGGGTTCAGTGTTAAACAGTGAGACTCCCACAGGGTTCAGTGTTAATCAGTGAGACTCCCACAGGGTTCAGTGTTAATCAGTGAGACTCCCACAGGGTTCAGTGTTAATCAGTGAGACTCCCACAGGGTTCAGTGTTAATCAGTGAGACTCCCACAGGGTTCAGTTTTAATCAATGAGACTCCCACAGGGTTCAGTATTAATCGGTGAGACTCCCATAGGGTTCAGTGTTAATCAGTGAGACTCCCATAGGTTTCGGTGTTAATCAGTGAGACTCCCATAGGGTTCAGTGTTAATCAGTGAGACTCCCATAGGGTTCGGTGTTAATCAGTGAGACTCCCATAGGGTTCAGTGTTAATCAGTGAGACTCCCATAGGGTTCAGTGTTAATCAGTGAGACTCCCACAGGGTTCATGTGTTAATCAGTGAGACTCCCATAGGGTTCAGTGTTAATCAATGAGACTCCCATAGGGTTCAGTGTTAATCAGTGAGACTCTAACAGGGTTCAGTGTTAATCAGTGAGACTCCAACAGCGTTCAGTGTTAATCAGTGAGATTCCCACAGGGTTCAGTGTTAATCAGTGAGACTCCTATAGTGTTCAGTGTAAATCACTGAGACTCCAATTGGGTTCGGTGTTAATCAGTGAGACTCCTATAGGGTTCAGTTTTAATCAGTGAGACTCCCATAGGGTTCAGTTTTAATCAGTGAGACTCCCATAGGGTTCATTGTTAATCAGTGAGACTCCCATATGGTTCAGTGTTAATCAGTGAGACTCCCATAGGGTTCAGTGTTAATCAGTGGGACTCCCACAGGGTTCAGTGTTAATCAGTGAGACACCCACAGGGTTCTGTGTTAATCAGTGAGACTCCCATAGGGTTCAGTGTTAATCAGTGAGACTCCCACAGGGTTCAGTGTTAATCAGTGAGACTCCCATAGGGTCCAGTGTTAATCAGTGAGACTCTCACAGGGTTCAGTGTTAATCAGTGAGACTCCCATAGGGTTCAGTGTTAATCAGTGAGACTCCCACAGGGTTCAGTGTTAATCAGCGAGATTCCCATAGGGTTCAGTGTTAATCAGTGAGACTCCCACAGGGTTCAGTGTTAATCAGTGAGACTCCCACAGGGTTCAGTGTTAATCAGTTAGACTCCCATAGGGTTAAGTGTTAATCAGTGAGACTCCCATAGGGTTCAGTGTTAATCAGTGAGACTCCCTCAGGGTTCAGTGTTAATCAGTGAGACTCCCTTAGGGTTCAGTTTTAATCAGTGTTAATTAGTAAGACTCCCACAGGGTTCAGTGTTAATCAGTGAAACTCCCACAGGGTTCAGGGGTAATGAGTGAGACTCCCACAGGGTTCAGTGTTAATCAGTGACACTCCCACAGGGTTCAGTGTTAATCAGTGTGACTCCCATAGGGTTGAGTGTTAATCAGTGAGGCTCCCACATGGTTCATTGTTAATCAGTGAGTGTCCCACAGGTTTAATTGTTAATCAGTGAGACTCCCATAGGGTTCAGTGTTAATCAGTGAGACTCCCATAGGGTTCAGTGTTAATCAGTGAGACTCCCACAGGGTTCAGTGTTAATCAGTGAAACTCCCATAGGGTTCAGTGTTAATCAGTGAGACTCCCACAGGGTTCAGTGTTAATCAGTGAAACTCCCATAGGGTTCAGTGTTAATCAGTCAGACTCCCACAGGGTTCAGTGTTAATCAGTGAATCTCCCACAGGGTTCAAGGGTAATGAGTGAGTCTCCCACAGGGTTCAGTGTTAATCAGTGAGACTCCCACAGGGTTCAGTGTTAATCAGTGAGACTCCCACAGGGTTCAGTGTTAATCAGTGAGCCTCCCACAGGGTTCAGTGTTAATCAGTGAGACTCCCACAAGGTTCAGTGTTAATCAGTGAGACTCCCATAGGGTTCAGTGTTAATCAGTGAGACTCCCACAGGGTTCAGTGTTAATCAGTGAGACTCCCACAGGGGTCAGTGTTAATCAGTGAGACTCCCACAGGGTTCAGTGTTAATCAGTCAGACTCCCACAGGGTTCAGTGTTAATCAGTGAAACTCCCACAGGGTTCAGTGGTAATCAGTGAGACTCCCACAGGGTTCAGTGTTAATCAGTGAGACTCCCACAGGGTTCAGTGTTAATCAGTGAGACTCCCACAGGGTTCAGTGTTAATCAGTGAGACTCCCACAGGATTCAGTGTTAATCAGTGAGACTCCCATAGGGTTCAGTGTTAATCAGTGAGACTCCCACATGGTTCATTGTTAATCAGTGAGTGTCCCACAGGGTTAATTGTTAATCAGTGAGACTCCCACATGGTTCAGTGTTAATCAGTGAGACTCCCACAGGGTTCAGTGTTAATCAGTGAGACTCCCACAGGGTTCAGTGTTAATCAGTTAGACTCCCATAGGGTTAAGTGTTAATCAGTGAGACTCCCATAGGGTTCAGTATTAATCAGTGAGACTCCCTCAGGGTTCAGTGTTAATCAGTGAGACTCCCTTAGGGTTCAGTTTTAATCAGTGTTAATTAGTCAGACTCCCACAGGGTTCAGTGTTAATCATTGAAACTCCCACAGGGTTCAGGGGTAATGAGTGAGACTCCCACAGGGTTCAGTGTTAATCAGTGAGACTCCCACAGGGTTCAGTGTTAATCAGTGAGACTCCCATAGGGTTGAGTGTTAATCAGTGAGGCTCCCACATGGTTCATTGTTAATCAGTGAGTGTCCCACAGGTTTAATTGTTAATCAGTGAGACTCCCATAGGGTTCAGTGTTAATCAGTGAGACTCCCATAGGGTTCAGTGTTAATCAGTGAGACTCCCACAGGGTTCAGTGTTAATCAGTGAAACTCCCATAGGGTTCAGTGTTAATCAGTGAGACTCCCACAGGGTTCAGTGTTAATCAGTGAAACTACCATAGAGTTCAGTGTTAATCAGTCAGACTCCCACAGGGTTCAGTGTTAATCAGTGAAACTCCCACAGGGTTCAGGGGTAATGAGTGAGACTCCCACAGGGTTCAGTGTTAATCAGTGAGACTCCCACAGGGTTCAGTGTTAATCAGTGAGACTCCCACAGGGTTCAGTGTTAATCAGTGAGCCTCCCACAGGGTTCAGTGTTAATCAGTGAGACTCCCACAAGGTTCAGTGTTAATCAGTGAGACTCCCATAGGGTTCAGTGTTAATCAGTGAGGCTCCCACATGGTTCATTGTTAATCAGTGAGTGTCCCACAGGGTTAATTGTTAATCAGTGAGACTCCCACAGGGTTCAGTGTTAATCAGTGAAACTACCATAGAGTTCAGTGTTAATCAGTCAGACTCCCACAGGGTTCAGTGTTAATCAGTGAAACTCCCACAGGGTTCAGGGGTAATGAGTGAGACTCCCACAGGGTTCAGTGTTAATCAGTGAGACTCCCACAGGGTTCAGTGTTAATCAGTGAGACTCCCACAGGGTTCAGTGTTAATCAGTGAGCCTCCCACAGGGTTCAGTGTTAATCAGTGAGACTCCCACAAGGTTCAGTGTTAATCAGTGAGACTCTCATAGGGTTCAGTGTTAATCAGTGAGGCTCCCACATGGTTCATTGTTAATCAGTGAGTGTCCCACAGGGTTAATTGTTAATCAGTGAGACTCCCACATTGTTCAGTGTTAATCAGTGAGACTCCCACAGGGTTCAGTGTTAATCAGTGAGACTCTCACAGGGTTCAGGGGTAATCAGTTAGACTCCCACAGGGTTCAGTGTTAATCAGTGAGACTCCCACAGGGTTCAGTGTTAATCAGTGAGACTCTCATAGGGTTCAGTGTTAATCAGTGAGACTCCCTCAGGGTTCAGTGTTAATCAGTGAGACTCCCATAGGGTTACGTGTTAATCAGTGAGACACCCATAGGGTTCAGGGTTAATCAGTGAGACTCCCTCAGGGTTCAGTGTTAATCATTGAGACTCCCATAGGGTTAAGTGTTAATCAGTGAGACTCCCATAGGGTTCCGTGT
Organism: Petromyzon marinus; assembly: GCF_048934315.1. Lineage (NCBI taxonomy): Eukaryota > Metazoa > Chordata > Hyperoartia > Petromyzontiformes > Petromyzontidae > Petromyzon > Petromyzon marinus. The sequence goes on from NW_027423612.1 coordinate 2,037,655, forward strand.
TAATCATTGAGACTCCCATAGGGTTCAGTGTTAATCAGTGAGACTCCCACAGGGTTCAGTGTTAATCAGTGAGACTCCCATAGGGTTCAGTGTTAATCAGTGAGACTCCCACAGGGTTCAGTGTTAATCAGTGAGACTCCCACAGGGTTCAGTGTTAATTAGTCAGACTCCCACAGGGTTCAGTGTTAATCAGTGAAACTCCCACAGGGTTCAGGGGTAATGAGTGAGACTCCCACAGGGTTCAGTGTTAATCAGTGAGACTCCGACAGTGTTCAGTGTTAATCAGTGAGACTCCCACAGGGTTGAGTGTTAATCAGTGAGACTCCCATAGGGTTGAGTGTTAATCAGTGAGGCTCCCACATGGTTCATTGTTAATCAGTGAGTGTCCCACAGGTTTAATTGTTAATCAGTGAGACTCCCACATGGTTCAGTGTCAATCAGTGAGACTCCCACAGGGTTGAGTGTTAATCAGTGAGACTCCAATAGGGTTAAGTGTTAATCAGTGAGACTCCCATAGGATTCAGTGTTAATCAGTGAGACTCCCATAGGGTTCAGTGTTAATCAGTGAGACTCCCACAGGGTTCAGTGTTAATCAGTGAGACTCCCATAGGGTTCAGTGTTAATCAGTGAGACTCCCACATGGTTCATTGTTAATCAGTGAGTGTCCCACAGGGTTAATTGTTAATCAGTGAGACTCCCACATGGTTCAGTGTTAATCAGTGAGACTCCCACAGGGTTCAGTGTTAATCAGTGAGACTCCCACAGGGTTCAGTGTTAATCAGTTAGACTCCCATAGGGTTAAGTGTTAATCAGTGAGACTCCCATAGGGTTCAGTGTTAATCAGTGAGACTCCCTCAGGGTTCAGTGTTAATCAGTGAGACTCCCTTAGGGTTCAGTTTTAATCAGTGTTAATTAGTCAGACTCCCACAGGGTTCAGTGTTAATCATTGAAACTCCCACAGGGTTCAGGGGTAATGAGTGAGACTCCCACAGGGTTCAGTGTTAATCAGTGAGACTCCCACAGGGTTCAGTGTTAATCAGTGAGACTCCCATAGGGTTGAGTGTTAATCAGTGAGGCTCCCACATGGTTCATTGTTAATCAGTGAGTGTCCCACAGGTTTAATTGTTAATCAGTGAGACTCCCATAGGGTTCAGTGTTAATCAGTGAGACTCCCATAGGGTTCAGTGTTAATCAGTGAGACTCCCACAGGGTTCAGTGTTAATCAGTGAAACTCCCATAGGGTTCAGTGTTAATCAGTGAGACTCCCACAGGGTTCAGTGTTAATCAGTGAAACTACCATAGAGTTCAGTGTTAATCAGTCAGACTCCCACAGGGTTCAGTGTTAATCAGTGAAACTCCCACACGGTTCAGGGGTAATGAGTGAGACTCCCACAGGGTTCAGTGTTAATCAGTGAGACTCCCACAGGGTTCAGTGTTAATCAGTGAGACTCCCACAGGGTTCAGTGTTAATCAGTGAGCCTCCCACAGGGTTCAGTGTTAATCAGTGAGACTCCCACAAGGTTCAGTGTTAATCAGTGAGACTCCCATAGGGTTCAGTGTTAATCAGTGAGGCTCCCACATGGTTCATTGTTAATCAGTGAGTGTCCCACAGGGTTAATTGTTAATCAGTGAGACTCCCACATTGTTCAGTGTTAATCAGTGAGACTCCCACAGGGTTCAGTGTTAATCAGTGAGACTCTCACAGGGTTCAGGGGTAATCAGTTAGACTCCCACAGGGTTCAGTGTTAATCAGTGAGACTCCCACAGGGTTCAGTGTTAATCAGTGAGACTCTCATAGGGTTCAGTGTTAATCAGTGAGACTCCCTCAGGGTTCAGTGTTAATCAGTGAGACTCCCATAGGGTTACGTGTTAATCAGTGAGACACCCATAGGGTTCAGGGTTAATCAGTGAGACTCCCTCAGGGTTCAGTGTTAATCATTGAGACTCCCATAGGGTTAAGTGTTAATCAGTGAGACTCCCATAGGGTTCCGTGTTAATCATTGAGACTCCCATAGGGTTCAGTGTTAATCAGTGAGACTCCCACAGGGTTCAGTGTTAATCAGTGAGACTCCCATAGGGTTCAGTGTTAATCAGTGAGACTCCCACAGGGTTCAGTGTTAATCAGTGAGACTCCCACAGGGTTGAGTGTTAATCAGTGAGACTCCCATAGGGCTGAGTGTTAATCAGTGAGGCTCCCACATGGTTCATTGTTAATCAGTGAGTGTCCCACAGGTTTAATTGTTAATCAGTGAGACTCCCACATGGTTCAGTGTCAATCAGTGAGACTCCCACAGGGTTGAGTGTTAATCAGTGAGACTCCAATAGGGTTAAGTGTTAATCAGTGAGACTCCCATAGGATTCAGTGTTAATCAGTGAGACTCCCATAGGGTTCAGTGTTAATCAGTGAGACTCCCACAGGGTTCAGTGTTAATCAGTGAGACTCCCATAGGGTTCAGTGTTAATCAGTGAGACTCCCACAGGGTTCAGTGTTAATCAGTTAGACTCCCACAGGGGTCAGTGTTAATCAGTGAGACTCCCACAGGGTTCAGTGTTAATCAATCAGACTCCCACAGGGTTCAGTGTTAATCAGTGAAACTCCCACAGGGTTCAGGGGTAATCAGTGAGACTCCCACAGGGTTCAGTGTTAATCAGTGAGACTCCCACAGAGTTCAGTGTTAATCAGTGAGACTCCCACAGGGTTCAGTGTTAATCAGTGAGACTCCCACAGGATTCAGTGTTAATCAGTGAGACTCCCATAGGGTTCAGTGTTAATCAGTGAGACTCCCACATGGTTCATTGTTAATCAGTGAGTGTCCCACAGGGTTAATTGTTAATCAGTGAGACTCCCACATGGTTCAGTGTTAATCAGTGAGACTCCCACAGGGTTCAGTGTTAATCAGTGAGACTCCCACAGGGTTCAGTGTTAAGCAGTGAGACTCCCATAGGGTTCCGTGTTAATCATTGAGACTCCCATAGGGTTCAGTGTTAATCAGTGAGACTCCCACAGGGTTCAGTGTTAATCAGTGAGACTCCCATAGGGTTAAGTGTTAATCAGTGAGACTCCCATAGGGTTCAGTGTTAATCAGTGAGACTCCCTCAGGGTTCTGTGTTAATCAGTGAGACTCCCTTAGGGTTCAGTTTTAATCAGTGTTAATTAGTCAGACTTCCACAGGGTTCAGTGTTAATCAGTGAAACTCCCACAGGGTTCAGGGGTAATGAGTGAGACTCCCACAGGGTTCAGTGTTAATCAGTGAGACTCCCACAGGGTTCAGTGTTAATCAGTGTGACTCCCATAGGGTTGAGTGTTAATCAGTGAGGCTCCCACATGGTTCATTGTTAATCAGTGAGTGTCCCACAGGTTTAATTGTTAATCAGTGAGACTCCCATAGGGTTCAGTGTTAATCAGTGAGACTCCCATAGGGTTCAGTGTTAATCAGTGAGACTCCCACAGGGTTCAGTGTTAATCAGTGAAACTCCCATAGGGTTCAGTGTTAATCAGTGAGACTCCCACAGGGTTCAGTGTTAATCAGTGAAACTCCCATAGGGTTCAGTGTTAATCAGTCAGACTCCCACAGGGTTCAGTGTTAATCAGTGAAACTCCCACAGGGTTCAGGGGTAATGAGTGAGACTCCCACAGGGTTCAGTGTTAATCAGTGAGACTCCCACAGGGTTCAGTGTTAATCAGTGAGACTCCCACAGGGTTCAGTGTTAATCAGTGAGCCTCCCACAGGGTTCAGTGTTAATCAGTGAGACTCCCACAAGGTTCAGTGTTAATCAGTGATACTCCCATAGGGTTCAGTGTTAATCAGTGAGACTCCCACAGGGTTCAGTGTTAATCAGTGAGACTCCCACAGGGGTCAGTGTTAATCAGTGAGACTCCCACAGGGTTCAGTGTTAATCAGTCAGACTCCCACAGGGTTCAGTGTTAATCAGTGAAACTCCCACAGGGTTCAGGGGTAATCAGTGAGACTCCCACAGGGTTCAGTGTTAATCAGTGAGACTCCCACAGGGTTCAGTGTTAATCAGTGAGACTCCCACAGGGTTCAGTGTTAATCAGTGAGACTCCCACAGGATTCAGTGTTAATCAGTGAGACTCCCATAGGGTTCAGTGTTAATCAGTGAGACTCCCACATGGTTCATTGTTAATCAGTGAGTGTCCCACAGGGTTAATTGTTAATCAGTGAGACTCCCACATGGTTCAGTGTTAATCAGTGAGACTCCCACAGGGTTCAGTGTTAATCAGTGAGACTCCCACAGGGTTCAGTGTTAATCAGTTAGGCTCCAATAGGGTTAAGTATTAATCAGTGAGACTCCCATAGGGTTCAGTGTTAATCAGTGAGACTCCCTCAGGGTTCAGTGTTAATCAGTGAGACTCCCTTAGGGTTCAGTTTTAATCAGTGTTAATTAGTCAGACTCCCACAGGGTTCAGTGTTAATCAGTGAAACTCCCACAGGGTTCAGGGGTAATGAGTGAGACTCCCACAGGGTTCAGTGTTAATCAGTGAGACTCCCACAGGGTTCAGTGTTAATCAGTGAGACTCCCATAGGGTTGAGTGTTAATCAGTGAGGCTCCCACATGGTTCATTGTTAATCAGTGAGTGTCCCACAGGTTTAATTGTTAATCAGTGAGACTCCCATAGGGTTCAGTGTTAATCAGTGAGACTCCCATAGGGTTCAGTGTTAATCAGTGAGACTCCCACAGGGTTCAGTGTTAATCAGTGAAACTCCCATAGGGTTCAGTGTTAATCAGTGAAACTCCCACAGGGTTCAGTGTTAATCAGTGAAACTCCCATAGGGTTCAGTGTTAATCAGTCAGACTCCCACAGGGTTCAGTGTTAATCAGTGAAACTCCCACAGGGTTCAGGGGTAATGAGTGAGACTCCCACAGGGTTCAGTGTTAATCAGTGAGACTTCCACAGGCTTCAGTGTTAATCAGTGAGACTCCCACAGGGTTCAGTGTTAATCAGTGAGCCTCCCACAGGGTTCAGTGTTAATCAGTGAGACTCCCACAAGGTTCAGTGTTAATCAGTGAGACTCCCATAGGGTTCAGTGTTAATCAGTGAGGCTCCCACATGGTTCATTGTTAATCAGTGAGTGTCCCACAGGGTTAATTGTTAATCAGTGAGACTCCCACATTGTTCAGTGTTAATCAGTGAGACTCCCACAGGGTTCAGTGTTAATCAGTGAGACTCTCACAGGGTTCAGGGGTAATCAGTTAGACTCCCACAGGGTTCAGTGTTAATCAGTGAGAATCCCACAGGGTTCAGTGTTAATCAGTGAGACTTCCATAGGGTTAAGTGTTAATCAGTGAGACTCCCTCAGGGTTCAGTGTTAATCAGTGAGACTCCCTTAGGGTTCAGTGTTAATCAGTGAGACTCTCATAGGGTTCAGTGTTAATCAGTGAGACTCCCATAGGGTTCAGTTTTAATCAGTGAGACTCCCACAGGGTTCAGTGTTAATCAGTGAGACTCCCATTGGGTTTAGTGTTAATCAGTGAGACTCTCACAGGGTTCAGTGTTAATCAGTGAGACTCCCACAGGGTTAAGTGTTAATCAGTGAGACTCCCATAGGGTTCAGTGTTAATCAGTGAGACTCCCATAGGGTTCAGTGTTAATCAGTGAGACTCCCACAGGGTTCAGTGTTAATCAGTGAAACTCCCATAGGGTTCAGTGTTAATCAGTGAGACTCCCACAGGGTTCAGTGTAAATCAGTGAGACTCCCACAGGGTTCAGTGTTAATCAATGGGACTCCCATAGGGTTCAGTGTTAATCAGTGAGACTCCCATAGGGTTCAGTGTTAATCAGTGAGACTCCCTCAGGGTTCAGTGTTAATCAGTGAGACTCCCATAGGGTTAAGTGTTAATCAGTGAAACTCCCATAGGGTTCAGTGTTAATCAGTGAGACTCCCATAGGGTTCAGTGTTAATCAGTGAGACTCCCACAGGGTTCAGTGTTAATCAGTGAAACTCCCATAGGGTTCAGTGTTAATCAGTGAGACTCCCATAGGGTTCAGTGTTAATCAGTGAGACTCCCATTGGGTTTAGTGTTAATCAGTGAGACTCTCACAGGGTTCAGTGTTTATCAGTGAGACTCCCACAGGGTTAAGTGTTAATCAGTGAGACTCCCATAGGGTTCAGTGTTAATCAGTGAGACTCCCATAGGGTTCAGTGTTAATCAGTGAGACTCCCACAGGGTTCAGTGTTAATCAGTGAGACTCCCACAGGGTTCAGTGTTAATCAGTGAGCCTCCCACAGGGTTCAGTGTTAATCAGTGAGACTCCCACAAGGTTCAGTGTTAATCAGTGAGACTCCCATAGGGTTCAGTGTTAATCAGTGAGCCTCCCACAGGGTTCAGTGTTAATCAGTGAGACTCCCACAAGGTTCAGTGTTAATCAGTGAGACTCCCATAGGGTTCAGTGTTAATCAGTGAGACTCCCACAGGGTTCAGTGTTAATCAGTGAGGCTCCCACATGGTTCATTGTTAATCAGTGAGTGTCCCACAGGGTTAATTGTTAATCAGTGAGACTCCCACATTGTTCAGTGTTAATCAGTGAGACTCCCACAGGGTTCAGTGTTAATCAGTGAGACTCTCACAGGGTTCAGGGGTAATCAGTTAGACTCCCACAGGGTTCAGTGTTAATCAGTGAGAATCCCACAGGGTTCAGTGTTAATCAGTGAGACTTCCATAGGGTTAAGTGTTAATCAGTGAGACTCCCTCAGGGTTCAGTGTTAATCAGTGAGACTCCCTTAGGGTTCAGTGTTAATCAGTGAGACTCTCATAGGGTTCAGTGTTAATCAGTGAGACTCCCATAGGGTTCAGTTTTAATCAGTGAGACTCCCACAGGGTTCAGTGTTAATCAGTGAGACTCCCATTGGGTTTAGTGTTAATCAGTGAGACTCTCACAGGGTTCAGTGTTAATCAGTGAGACTCCCACAGGGTTAAGTGTTAATCAGTGAGACTCCCATAGGGTTCAGTGTTAATCAGTGAGACTCCCATAGGGTTCAGTGTTAATCAGTGAGACTCCCACAGGGTTCAGTGTTAATCAGTGAAACTCCCATAGGGTTCAGTGTTAATCAGTGAGACTCCCACAGGGTTCAGTGTAAATCAGTGAGACTCCCACAGGGTTCAGTGTTAATCAATGGGACTCCCATAGGGTTCAGTGTTAATCAGTGAGACTCCCATAGGGTTCAGTGTTAATCAGTGAGACTCCCTCAGGGTTCAGTGTTAATCAGTGAGACTCCCATAGGGTTAAGTGTTAATCAGTGAAACTCCCATAGGGTTCAGTGTTAATCAGTGAGACTCCCATAGGGTTCAGTGTTAATCAGTGAGACTCCCACAGGGTTCAGTGTTAATCAGTGAAACTCCCATAGGGTTCAGTGTTAATCAGTGAGACTCCCATAGGGTTCAGTGTTAATCAGTGAGACTCCCATTGGGTTTAGTGTTAATCAGTGAGACTCTCACAGGGTTCAGTGTTTATCAGTGAGACTCCCACAGGGTTAAGTGTTAATCAGTGAGACTCCCATAGGGTTCAGTGTTAATCAGTGAGACTCCCATAGGGTTCAGTGTTAATCAGTGAGACTCCCACAGGGTTCAGTGTTAATCAGTGAGACTCCCACAGGGTTCAGTGTTAATCAGTGAGCCTCCCACAGGGTTCAGTGTTAATCAGTGAGACTCCCACAAGGTTCAGTGTTAATCAGTGAGACTCCCATAGGGTTCAGTGTTAATCAGTGAGACTCCCACAGGGTTCAGTGTTAATCAGTGAGACTCCCACAGGGGTCAGTGTTAATCAGTGAGACTCCCACAGGGTTCAGTGTTAATCAGTCAGACTCCCACAGGGTTCAGTGTTAATCAGTGAAACTCCCACAGGGTTCAGGGGTAATCAGTGAGACTCCCACAGGGTTCAGTGTTAATCAGTGAGACTCCCACAGGGTTCAGTGTTAATCAGTGAGACTCCCACAGGGTTCAGTGTTAATCAGTGAGACTCCCACAGGATTCAGTGTTAATCAGTGAGACTCCCATAGGGTTCAGTGTTAATCAGTGAGACTCCCACATGGTTCATTGTTAATCAGTGAGTGTCCCACAGGGTTAATTGTTAATCAGTGAGACTCCCACATGGTTCAGTGTTAATCAGTGAGACTCCCACAGGGTTCAGTGTTAATCAGTGAGACTCCCACAGGGTTCAGTGTTAATCAGTTAGACTCCAATAGGGTTAAGTGTTAATCAGTGAGACTCCCATAGGGTTCAGTGTTAATCAGTGAGACTCCCTCAGGGTTCAGTGTTAATCAGTGAGACTCCCTTAGGGTTCAGTTTTAATCAGTGTTAATTAGTCAGACTCCCACAGGGTTCAGTGTTAATCAGTGAAACTCCCACAGGGTTCAGGGGTAATGAGTGAGACTCCCACAGGGTTCAGTGTTAATCAGTGAGACTCCCACAGGGTTCAGTGTTAATCAGTGAGACTCCCATAGGGTTGAGTGTTAATCAGTGAGGCTCCCACATGGTTCATTGTTAATCAGTGAGTGTCCCACAGGTTTAATTGTTAATCAGTGAGACTCCCATAGGGTTCAGTGTTAATCAGTGAGACTCCCATAGGGTTCAGTGTTAATCAGTGAGACTCCCACAGGGTTCAGTGTTAATCAGTGAAACTCCCATAGGGTTCAGTGTTAATCAGTGAGACTCCCACAGGGTTCAGTGTTAATCAGTGAAACTCCCATAGGGTTCAGTGTTAATCAGTCAGACTCCCACAGGGTTCAGTGTTAATCAGTGAAACTCCCACAGGGTTCAGGGGTAATGAGTGAGACTCCCACAGGGTTCAGTGTTAATCAGTGAGACTTCCACAGGGTTCAGTGTTAATCAGTGAGACTCCCACAGGGTTCAGTGTTAATCAGTGAGCCTCCCACAGGGTTCAGTGTTAATCAGTGAGACTCCCACAAGGTTCAGTGTTAATCAGTGAGACTCCCATAGGGTTCAGTGTTAATCATTGAGGCTCCCACATGGTTCATTGTTAATCAGTGAGTGTCCCACAGGGTTAATTGTTAATCAGTGAGACTCCCACATTGTTCAGTGTTAATCAGTGAGACTCCCACAGGGTTCAGTGTTAATCAGTGAGACTCTCACAGGGTTCAGGGGTAATCAGTTAGACTCCCACAGGGTTCAGTGTTAATCAGTGAGAATCCCACAGGGTTCAGTGTTAATCAGTGAGACTTCCATAGGGTTAAGTGTTAATCAGTGAGACTCCCTCAGGGTTCAGTGTTAATCAGTGAGACTCCCTTAGGGTTCAGTGTTAATCAGTGAGACTCTCATAGGGTTCAGTGTTAATCAGTGAGACTCCCATAGGGTTCAGTTTTAATCAGTGAGACTCCCACAGGGTTCAGTGTTAATCAGTGAGACTCCCATTGGGTTTAGTGTTAATCAGTGAGACTCTCACAGGGTTCAGTGTTAATCAGTGAGACTCCCACAGGGTTAAGTGTTAATCAGTGAGACTCCCATAGGGTTCAGTGTTAATCAGTGAGACTCCCATAGGGTTCAGTGTTAATCAGTGAGACTCCCACAGGGTTCAGTGTTAATCAGTGAAACTCCCATAGGGTTCAGTGTTAATCAGTGAGACTCCCACAGGCTTCAGTGTAAATCAGTGAGACTCCCACAGGGTTCAGTGTTAATCAATGGGACTCCCATAGGGTTCAGTGTTAATCAGTGAGACTCCCATAGGGTTCAGTGTTAATCAGTGAGACTCCCTCAGGGTTCAGTGTTAATCAGTGAGACTCCCATAGGGTTAAGTGTTAATCAGTGAAACTCCCATAGGGTTCAGTGTTAATCAGTGAGACTCCCATAGGGTTCAGTGTTAATCAGTGAGACTCCCACAGGGTTCAGTGTTAATCAGTGAAACTCCCATAGGGTTCAGTGTTAATCAGTGAGACTCCCATAGGGTTCAGTGTTAATCAGTGAGACTCCCATTGGGTTTAGTGTTAATCAGTGAGACTCTCACAGGGTTCAGTGTTTATCAGTGAGACTCCCACAGGGTTAAGTGTTAATCAGTGAGACTCCCATAGGGTTCAGTGTTAATCAGTGAGACTCCCATAGGGTTCAGTGTTAATCAGTGAGACTCCCACAGGGTTCAGTGTTAATCAGTGAAACTCCCATAGGGTTCAGTGTTAATCAGTGAGACTCCCACAGGGTTCAGTGTAAATCAGTGAGACTCCCACAGGGTTCAGTGTTAATCAATGGGACTCCCATAGGGTTCAGTGTTAATCAGTGAGACTCCCATAGGGTTCAGTGTTAATCAGTGAGACTCCCTCAGGGTTCAGTGTTAATCAGTGAGACTCCCATAGGGTTATGTGTTAATCAGTGAAACTCCCATAGGGTTCAGTGTTAATCAGTGAGACTCCCATAGGGTTCAGTGTTAATCAGTGAGACTCCCACAGGGTTCAGTGTTAATCAGTGAGACTCCCATAGGGTTCAGTGTTAATCAGTGAGACTCCCACAGGGGTCAGGGTTAATCAGTGAGACTCCCACAGGGTTCAGTGTTAATCAGTCAGACTCCCACAGGGTTCAGTGTTAATCAGTGAAACTCCCACAGGGTTCAGGGGTAATCAGTGAGACTCCCACAGGGTTCATTGTTAATCAGTGAGACTCCCACAGGGTTCAGTGTTAATCAGTGAGACTCCCACAGGGTTCAGTGTTAATCAGTGAGAATCCCATAGGGTTCAGTGTTAATCAATGAGACTCCCATAGGGTTCAGTGTTAATCAGTCAGACTCCCACAGGGTTCGGTGTTAATCAGTGAAACTCCCACAGGGTTCAGGGGTAATCAGTGAGACTCCCACAGGGTTCAGTGTTAATCAGTGAGACTCCCACATGGTTCAGTGTTAATCAGTGAGACTCCCACAGGGTTCAGTGTTAATCAGTGAGACTCCCATAGGGTTCAATGTTAATCAGTGAGACTCCCACATGGTTCATTGTTAATCAGTGAGTGTCCCACAGGGTTAATTGTTAATCAGTGAGACTCCCACAAGGTTCAGTGTTAATCAGTGAGACTCCCACAGGGTTCAGTGTTAATTAGTGAGACTCTCACAGGGTTCAGGGGTAATCAGTGAGACTCCCACAGGGTTCAGTGTTAATCTGTGAGACTCCCACAGGGTTCAGTGTTAATCAGTGAGACTCCCATAGGGTTAAGTGTTAATCAGTGAGACTCCCATAGGGTTCAGTGTTAATCAGTGAGACTCCCTCAGGGTTCAGTGTTAATCAGTGAGACTCCCATAGGGTTAAGTGTTAATCAGTGAGACTCCCATAGGGTTCAGTGTTAATCAGTGAGACTCCCATAGGGTTCAGTGTTAATCAGTGAGACTCCCACAGGGTTCAGTGTTAATCAGTGAAACTCCCATAGGGTTCAGTGTTAATCAGTGAGACTCCCATAGGGTTCAGTGTTAATCAGTGAGACTCCCATAGGGTTCAGTGTTAATCAGTGAGACTCCCTTAGGGTTCAGTGTTAATCAGTGAGACTCCCTCAGGGTTCAGTGTTAATCAGTGAGACTCCCTTAGGGTTCAGTTTTAATCAGTGAGACTCCCTCAGGGTTCAGTTTTAATCAGTGCGACTCCCATAGGGTTAAGTGTTAATCAGTGAGAATCCCATAGGGTTCAGTGTTAATCAGTGAGACTCCCATAGGGTTCAGTGTTAATCAGTCAGACTCCCACAGGGTTCAGTGTTAATCAGTGAAACTCCCACAGGGTTCAGGGGTAATCAGTGAGACTCCCACAGGGTTCAGTGTTAATCAGTGAGACTCCCACATGGTTCAGTGTTAATCAGTGAGACTCCCACAGGGTTCAGTGTTAATCAGTGAGAGTCCCATAGGGTTCAATGTTAATCAGTGAGACTCCCACATGGTTCATTGTTAATCAGTGAGTGTCCCACAGGGTTAATTGTTAATCAGTGAGACTCCCACAAGGTTCAGTGTTAATCAGTGAGACTCCCACAGGGTTCAGTGTTAATTAGTGAGACTCTCACAGGGTTCAGGGGTAATCAGTGAGACTCCCACAGGGTTCAGTGTTAATCAGTGAGACTCCCACAGGGTTCAGTGTTAATCAGTGAGACTCCCATAGGGTTAAGTGTTAATCAGTGAGACTCCCATAGGGTTCAGTGTTAATCAGTGAGACTCCCTCAGGGTTCAGTGTTAATCAGTGAGACTCCCATAGGGTTAAGTGTTAATCAGTGAGACTCCCATAGGGTTCAGTGTTAATCAGTGAGACTCCCATAGGGTTCAGTGTTAATCAGTGAGACTCCCACAGGGTTCAGTGTTAATCAGTGAAACTCCCATAGGGTTCAGTGTTAATCAGTGAGACTCCCATAGGGTTCAGTGTTAATCAGTGAGACTCCCATAGGGTTCAGTGTTAATCAGTGAGACTCCCACAGGGTTCAGTGTTAATCAGTGAGACTCCCACAGGGTTCAGTGTTAATCAGTCAGACTCCCACAGGGTTCAGTGTTAATCAGTGAAACTCCCACAGGGTTCAGGGGTAATGAGTGAGACTCCCACAGGGTGCAGTGTTAATCAGTGAGACTCCCACAGGGTTCAGTGTTAATCAGTGAGACTCCCACAGGGTTCAGTGTTAATCAGTGAGCCTCCCACAGGGTTCAGTGTTAATCAGTGAGACTCCCACAGGGTTCAGTGTTAATCATTGAGACTCCCATAGGGTTCAGTGTTAATCAGTGAGGCTCCCACATGGTTCATTGTTAATCAGTGAGTGTCCCACAGGGTTAATTGTTAATCAGTGAGACTCCCACATGGTTCAGTGTTAATCAGTGAGACTCCCACAGGGTTCAGTGTTAATCAGTGAGACTCTCACAGGGTTCAGGGGTAATCAGTGAGACTCCCACAGGGTTCAGTGTTAATCAGTGAGACTCCCACAGGGTTCACTGTTAATCAGTGAGACTTCCATAGGGTTAAGTGTTAATCAGTGAGACTCCCTCAGGGTTCAGTGTTAATCAGTGAGACTCCCTTAGGGTTCAGTGTTAATCAGTGTGACTCCCTCACGGTTCAGTGTTAATCAGTGAGACTCCCTCAGGGTTCAGTGTTAATCAGTGAGACTCCCATAGGGTTAAGTGTTAATCAGTGAAACTCCCATAGGGTTCAGTGTTAATCAGTGAGACTCCCATAGGGTTCAGTGTTAATCAGTGAGACTCCCACAGGGTTCAGTGTTAATCAGTGAGACTCCCATAGGGTTCAGTGTTAATCAGTGAGACTCCCACAGGGGTCAGTGTTAATTAGTGAGACTCCCACAGGGTTCAGTGTTAATCAGTCAGACTCCCACAGGGTTCAGTGTTAATCAGTGAAACTCCCACAGGGTTCAGGGGTAATCAGTGAGACTCCCACAGGGTTCAGTGTTAATCAGTGAGACTCCCACAGGGTTCAGTGTTAATCAGTGAGACTCCCACAGGGTTCAGTGTTAATCAGTGAGACTCCCACAGGGTTAAGTGTTAATCAGTGAGAATCCCATAGGGTTCAGTGTTAATCAATGAGACTCCCATAGGGTTCAGTGTTAATCAGTCAGACTCCCACAGGGTTCAGTGTTAATCAGTGAAACTCCCACAGGGTTCAGGGGTAATCAGTGAGACTCCCACAGGGTTCAGTGTTAATCAGTGAGACTCCCACATGGTTCAGTGTTAATCAGTGATACTCCCACAGGGTTCAGTGTTAATCAGTGAGACTCCCATAGGGTTCAATGTTAATCAGTGAGACTCCCACATGGTTCATTGTTAATCAGTGAGTGTCCCACAGGATTAATTGTTAATCAGTGAGACTCCCACAAGGTTCAGTGTTAATCAGTGAGACTCCCACAGGGTTCAGTGTTAATTAGTGAGACTCTCACAGGGTTCAGGGGTAATCAGTGAGACTCCCACAGGGTTCAGTGTTAATCAGTGAGACTCCCACAGGGTTCAGTGTTAATCAGTGAGACTCCCATAGGGTTAAGTGTTAATCAGTGAGACTCCCATAGGGTTCAGTGTTAATCAGTGAGACTCCCTCAGGGTTCAGTGTTAATCAGTGAGACTCCCATAGGGTTAAGTGTTAATCAGTGAGACTCCCATAGGGTTCAGTGTTAATCAGTGAGACTCCCATAGGGTTCAGTGTTAATCAGTGAGACTCCCACAGGGTTCAGTGTTAATCAGTGAAACTCCCATAGGGTTCAGTGTTAATCAGTGAGACTCCCATAGGGTTCAGTGTTAATCAGTGAGACTCCCATAGGGTTCAGTGTTAATCAGTGAGACTCCCTTAGGGTTCAGTGTTAATCAGTGAGACTCCCTCAGGGTTCAGTGTTAATCAGTGAGACTCCCTTAGGGTTCAGTTTTAATCAATGAGACTCCCTCAGGGTTCAGTGTTAATCAGTGCGACTCCCATAGGGTTAAGTGTTAATCAGTGAGAATCCCATAGGGTTCAGTGTTAATCAGTGAGACTCCCATAGGGTTCAGTGTTAATCAGTCAGACTCCCACAGGGTTCAGTGTTAATCAGTGAAACTCCCACAGGGTTCAGGGGTAATCAGTGAGACTCCCACAGGGTTCAGTGTTAATCAGTGAGACTCCCACATGGTTCAGTGTTAATCAGTGAGACTCCCACAGGGTTCAGTGTTAATCAGTGAGACTCCCATAGGGTTCAATGTTAATCAGTGAGACTCCCACATGGTTCATTGTTAATCAGTGAGTGTCCCACAGGGTTAATTGTTAATCAGTGAGACTCCCACAAGGTTCAGTGTTAATCAGTGAGACTCCCACAGGGTTCAGTGTTAATTAGTGAGACTCTCACATGGTTCAGGGGTAATCAGTGAGACTCCCACAGGGTTCAGTGTTAATCAGTGAGACTCCCACAGGGTTCAGTGTTAATCAGTGAGACTCCCATAGGGTTAAGTGTTAATCAGTGAGACTCCCATAGGGTTCAGTGTTAATCAGTGAGACTCCCTCAGGGTTCAGTGTTAATCAGTGAGACTCCCATAGGGTTAAGTGTTAATCAGTGAGACTCCCATAGGGTTCAGTGTTAATCAGTGAGACTCCCATAGGGTTCAGTGTTAATCAGTGAGACTCCCACAGGGTTCAGTGTTAATCAGTGAAACTCCCATAGGGTTCAGTGTTAATCAGTGAGACTCCCATAGGGTTCAGTGTTAATCAGTGAGACTCCCATAGGGTTCAGTGTTAATCAGTGAGACTCCCACAGGGTTCAGTGTTAATCAGTGAGACTCGCACAGGGTTCAGTGTTAATCAGTCAGACTCCCACAGGGTTCAGTGTTAATCAGTGAAACTCCCACAGGGTTCAGGGGTAATGAGTGAGGCTCCCACAGGGTGCAGTGTTAATCAGTGAGACTCCCACATGGTTCAGTGTTAATCAGTGAGACTCCCACAGGGTTCAGTGTTAATCAGTGAGACTCCCATAGGGTTCAATGTTAATCAGTGAGACTCCCACATGGTTCATTGTTAATCAGTGAGTGTCCCACAGGGTTAATTGTTAATCAGTGAGACTCCCACAAGGTTCAGTGTTAATCAGTGAGACTCCCACAGGGTTCAGTGTTAATTAGTGAGACTCTCACAGGGTTCAGGGGTAATCAGTGAGACTCCCACAGGGTTCAGTGTTAATCAGTGAGACTCCCACAGGGTTCAGTGTTAATCAGTGAGACTCCCATAGGGTTAAGTGTTAATCAGTGAGACTCCCATAGGGTTCAGTGTTAATCAGTGAGACTCCCTCAGGGTTCAGTGTTAATCAGTGAGACTCCCTTAGGGTTCAGTGTTAATCAGTGTGACTCCCTCAGGGTTCAGTGTTAATCAGTGAGACTCCCTCAGGGTTCAGTGTTAATCAGTGAGACTCCCATAGGGTTAAGTGTTAATCAGTGAAACTCCCATAGGGTTCAGTGTTAATCAGTGAGACTCCCATAGGGTTCAGTGTTAATCAGTGAGACTCCCACAGGGTTCAGTGTTAATCAGTGAGACTCCCATAGGGTTCAGTGTTAATCAGTGAGACTCCCACAGGGGTCAGTGTTAATTAGTGAGACTCCCACAGGGTTCAGTGTTAATCAGTCAGACTCCCACAGGGTTCAGTGTCAATCAGTGAAACTCCCACAGGGTTAAGGGGTAATCAGTGAGACTCCCACAGGGTTCAGTGTTAATCAGTGAGACTCCCACAGGGTTCAGTGTTAATCAGTGAGACTCCCACAGGGTTCAGTGTTAATCAGTGAGACTCCCACAGGGTTAAGTGTTAATCAGTGAGAATCCCATAGGGTTCAGTGTTAATCAATGAGACTCCCATAGGGTTCAGTGTTAATCAGTCAGACTCCCACAGGGTTCAGTGTTAATCAGTGAAACTCCCACAGGGTTCAGGGGTAATCAGTGAGACTCCCACAGGGTTCAGTGTTAATCAGTGAGACTCCCACATGGTTCAGTGTTAATCAGTGATACTCCCACAGGGTGCAGTGTTAATCAGTGAGACTCCCATAGGGTTCAATGTTAATCAGTGAGACTCCCACATGGTTCATTGTTAATCAGTGAGTGTCCCACAGGATTAATTGTTAATCAGTGAGACTCCCACAAGGTTCAGTGTTAATCAGTGAGACTCCCACAGGGTTCAGTGTTAATTAGTGAGACTCTCACAGGGTTCAGGGGTAATCAGTGAGACTCCCACAGGGTTCAGTGTTAATCAGTGAGACTCCCACAGGGTTCAGTGTTAATCAGTGAGTCTCCCATAGGGTTAAGTGTTAATCAGTGAGACTCCCATAGGGTTCAGTGTTAATCAGTGAGACTCCCTCAGGGTTCAGTGTTAATCAGTGAGACTCCCATAGGGTTAAGTGTTAATCAGTGAGACTCCCATAGGGTTCAGTGTTAATCAGTGAGACTCCCATAGGGTTCAGTGTTAATCAGTGAGACTCCCACAGGGTTCAGTGTTAATCAGTGAAACTCCCATAGGGTTCAGTGTTAATCAGTGAGACTCCCATAGGGTTCAGTGTTAATCAGTGAGACTCCTATAGGGTTCAGTGTTAATCAGTGAGACTCCCTTAGGGTTCAGTGTTAATCAGTGAGACTCCCTCAGGGTTCAGTGTTAATCAGTGAGACTCCCTTAGGGTTCAGTTTTAATCAGTGAGACTCCCTCAGGGTTCAGTGTTAATCAGTGCGACTCCCATAGGGTTAAGTGTTAATCAGTGAGAATCCCATAGGGTTCAGTGTTAATCAGTGAGACTCCCATAGGGTTCAGTGTTAATCAGTCAGACTCCCACAGGGTTCAGTGTTAATCAGTGAAACTCCCACAGGGTTCAGGGGTAATCAGTGAGACTCCCACAGGGTTCAGTGTTAATCAGTGAGACTCCCACATGGTTCAGTGTTAATCAGTGAGACTCCCACAGGGTTCAGTGTTAATCAGTGAGACTCCCATAGGGTTCAATGTTAATCAGTGAGACTCCCACATGGTTCATTGTTAATCAGTGAGTGTCCCACAGGGTTAATTGTTAATCAGTGAGACTCCCACAAGGTTCAGTGTTAATCAGTGAGACTCCCACAGGGTTCAGTGTTAATTAGTGAGACTCTCACAGGGTTCAGGGGTAATCAGTGAGACTCCCACAGGGTTCAGTGTTAATCAGTGAGACTCCCACAGGGTTCAGTGTTAATCAGTGAGACTCCCATAGGGTTAAGTGTTAATCAGTGAGACTCCCATAGGGTTCAGTGTTAATCAGTGAGACTCCCTCAGGGTTCAGTGTTAATCAGTGAGACTCCCATAGGGTTAAGTGTTAATCAGTGAGACTCCCATAGGGTTCAGTGTTAATCAGTGAGACTCCCATAGGGTTCAGTGTTAATCAGTGAGACTCCCATAGGGTTCAGTGTTAATCAGTGAGACTCCCATAGGGTTCAGTGTTAATCAGTGAGACTCCCACAGGGTTCAGTGTTAATCAGTGAGACTCGCACAGGGTTCAGTGTTAATCAGTCAGACTCCCACAGGGTTCAGTGTTAATCAGTGAAACTCCCACAGGGTTCAGGGGTAATGAGTGAGGCTCCCACAGGGTGCAGTGTTAATCAGTGAGACTCCCACATGGTTCAGTGTTAATCAGTGAGACTCCCACAGGGTTCAGTGTTAATCAGTGAGACTCCCATAGGGTTCAATGTTAATCAGTGAGACTCCCACATGGTTCATTGTTAATCAGTGAGTGTCCCACAGGGTTAATTGTTAATCAGTGAGACTCCCACAAGGTTCAGTGTTAATCAGTGAGACTCCCACAGGGTTCAGTGTTAATTAGTGAGACTCTCACAGGGTTCAGGGGTAATCAGTGAGACTCCCACAGGGTTCAGTGTTAATCAGTGAGACTCCCACAGGGTTCAGTGTTAATCAGTGAGACTCCCATAGGGTTAAGTGTTAATCAGTGAGACTCCCATAGGGTTCAGTGTTAATCAGTGAAACTCCCTCAGGGTTCAGTGTTAATCAGTGAGACTCCCATAGGGTTAAGTGTTAATCAGTGAGACTCCCATAGGGTTCAGTGTTAATCAGTGAGACTCCCATAGGGTTCAGTGTTAATCAGTGAGACTCCCATAGGGTTCAGTGTTAATCAGTGAGACTCCCATAGGGTTCAGTGTTAATCAGTGAGACTCCCACAGGGTTCAGTGTTAATCAGTGAGACTCCCATAGGGTTCAATGTTAATCAGTGAGACTCCCACATGGTTCATTGTTAATCAGTGAGTGTCCCACAGGGTTAATTGTTAATCAGTGAGACTCCCACAAGGTTCAGTGTTAATCAGTGAGACTCCCACAGGGTTCAGTATTAATTAGTGAGACTCTCACAGGGTTCAGGGGTAATCAGTGAGACTCCCACAGGGTTCAGTGTTAATCAGTGAAACTCCCACAGGGTTCAGGGGTAATGAGTGAGGCTCCCACAGGGTGCAGTGTTAATCAGTGAGACTCCCACATGGTTCAGTGTTAATCAGTGAGACTCCCACAGGGTTCAGTGTTAATCAGTGAGACTCCCATAGGGTTCAATGTTAATCAGTGAGACTCCCACATGGTTCATTGTTAATCAGTGAGTGTCCCACAGGGTTAATTGTTAATCAGTGAGACTCCCACAAGGTTCAGTGTTAATCAGTGAGACTCCCACAGGGTTCAGTGTTAATTAGTGAGACTCTCACAGGGTTCAGGGGTAATCAGTGAGACTCCCACAGGGTTCAGTGTTAATCAGTGAGACTCCCACAGGGTTCAGTGTTAATCAGTGAGACTCCCATAGGGTTAAGTGTTAATCAGTGAGACTCCCATAGGGTTCAGTGTTAATCAGTGAAACTCCCTCAGGGTTCAGTGTTAATCAGTGAGACTCCCATAGGGTTAAGTGTTAATCAGTGAGACTCCCATAGGGTTCAGTGTTAATCAGTGAGACTCCCATAGGGTTCAGTGTTAATCAGTGAGACTCCCATAGGGTTCAGTGTTAATCAGTGAGACTCCCATAGGGTTCAGTGTTAATCAGTGAGACTCCCACAGGGTTCAGTGTTAATCAGTGAGACTCCCATAGGGTTCAATGTTAATCAGTGAGACTCCCACATGGTTCATTGTTAATCAGTGAGTGTCCCACAGGGTTAATTGTTAATCAGTGAGACTCCCACAAGGTTCAGTGTTAATCAGTGAGACTCCCACAGGGTTCAGTATTAATTAGTGAGACTCTCACAGGGTTCAGGGGTAATCAGTGAGACTCCCACAGGGTTCAGTGTTAATCAGTGAGACTCCCACAGGGTTCAGTGTTAATCAGTGAGACTCCCATAGGGTTAAGTGTTAATCAGTGAGACTCCCATAGGGTTCAGTGTTAATCAGTGAGACTCCCTCAGGGTTCAGTGTTAATCAGTGAGACTCCCATAGGGTTAAGTGTTAATCAGTGAGACTCCCATAGGCTTCAGTGTTAATCAGTGAGACTCCCATAGGGTTCAGTGTTAATCAGTCAGACTCCCACAGGGTTCAGTGTTAATCAGTGAAACTCCCACAGGGTTCAGGGGTAATGAGTGAGACTACCACAGGGTGCAGTGTTAATCAGTGAGACTCCCACAGGGTTCAGTGTTAATCAGTGAGACTCCCACAGGGTTCAGTGTTAATCAGTGAGCCTCCCACAGGGTTCAGTGTTAATCAGTGAGACTCCCACAGGGTGCAGTGTTAATCAGTGAGACTCCCACAGGGTTCAGTGTTAATCAGTGAGACTCCCACAGGGTTCAGTATTAATCAGTGAGCCTCCCACAGGGTTCAGTGTTAATCAGTGAGACTCCCACAGGGTTCAGTGTTAATCAGTGAGACTCCCTCAGGGTTCAGTGTTAATCAGTGAGACTCCCATAGGGTTAAGTGTTAATCAGTGAGACTCCCATAGGGTTCAGTGTTAATCAGTGAGACTCCCATAGGGTTCAGTGTTAATCAGTGAGACTCCCACAGGGTTCAGTGTTAATCAGTGAAACTCCCATAGGGTTAAGTGTTAATCAGTGAGACTCCCATAGGGTTCAGTGTTAATCAGTGAGACTCCCATAGGGTTCAGTGTTAATCAGTGAGACTCCCTTAGGGTTCAGTGTTAATCAGTGAGACTCCCTCAGGGTTCAGTGTTAATCAGTGAGACTCCCTTAGGGTTCAGTTTTAATCAGTGAGACTCCCTCAGGGTTCAGTGTTAATCAGTGCGACTCCCATAGGGTTAAGTGTTAATCAGTGAGAATCCCATAGGGTTCAGTGTTAATCAGTGAGACTCCCATAGGGTTCAGTGTTAATCAGTCAGACTCCCACAGGGTTCAGTGTTAATCAGTGAAACTCCCACAGGGTTCAGGGGTAATCAGTGAGACTCCCACAGGGTTCAGTGTTAATCAGTGAGACTCCCACATGGTTCAGTGTTAATCAGTGAGACTCCCACAGGGTTCAGTGTTAATCAGTGAGACTCCCATAGGGTTCAATGTTAATCAGTGAGACTCCCACATGGTTCATTGTTAATCAGTGAGTGTCCCACAGGGTTAATTGTTAATCAGTGAGACTCCCACAAGGTTCAGTGTTAATCAGTGAGACTCCCACAGGGTTCAGTGTTAATTAGTGAGACTCTCACAGGGTTCAGGGGTAATCAGTGAGACTCCCACAGGGTTCAGTGTTAATCAGTGAGACTCCCACAGGGTTCAGTGTTAATCAGTGAGACTCCCATAGGGTTAAGTGTTAATCAGTGAGACTCCCATAGGGTTCAGTGTTAATCAGTGAGACTCCCTCAGGGTTCAGTGTTAATCAGTGAGACTCTCATAGGGTTAAGTGTTAATCAGTGAGACTCCCATAGGGTTCAGTGTTAATCAGTGAGACTCCCATAGGGTTCAGTGTTAATCAGTGAGACTCCCACAGGGTTCAGTGTTAATCAGTGAAACTCCCATAGGGTTCAGTGTTAATCAGTGAGACTCCCATAGGGTTCAGTGTTAATCAGTGAGACTCCCATAGGGTTCAGTGTTAATCAGTGAGACTCCCACAGGGTTCAGTGTTAATCAGTGAGACTCTCACAGGGTTCAGTGTTAATCAGTCAGACTCCCACAGGGTTCAGTGTTAATCAATGAAACTCCCACAGGGTTCAGGGGTAATGAGTGAGGCTCCCACAGGGTGCAGTGTTAATCAGTGAGACTCCCACATGGTTCAGTGTTAATCAGTGAGACTCCCACAGGGTTCAGTGTTAATCAGTGAGACTCCCATAGGGTTCAATGTTAATCAGTGAGACTCCCACATGGTTCATTGTTAATCAGTGAGTGTCCCACAGGGTTAATTGTTAATCAGTGAGACTCCCACAAGGTTCAGTGTTAATCAGTGAGACTCCCACAGGGTTCAGTGTTAATTAGTGAGACTCTCACAGGGTTCAGGGGTAATCAGTGAGACTCCCACAGGGTTCAGTGTTAATCAGTGAGACTCCCACAGGGTTCAGTGTTAATCAGTGAGACTCCCATAGGGTTAAGTGTTAATCAGTGAGACTCCCATAGGGTTCAGTGTTAATCAGTGAGACTCCCTCAGGGTTCAGTGTTAATCAGTGAGACTCCCATAGGGTTAAGTGTTAATCAGTGAGACTCCCATAGGGTTCAGTGTTAATCAGTGAGACTCCCATAGGGTTCAGTGTTAATCAGTGAGACTCCCATAGGGTTCAGTGTTAATCAGTGAGACTCCCATAGGGTTCAGTGTTAATCAGTGAGACTCCCACAGGGTTCAGTGTTAATCAGTGAGACTCCCATAGGGTTCAATGTTAATCAGTGAGACTCCCACATGGTTCATTGTTAATCAGTGAGTGTCCCACAGGGTTAATTGTTAATCAGTGAGACTCCCACAAGGTTCAGTGTTAATCAGTGAGACTCCCACAGGGTTCAGTATTAATTAGTGAGACTCTCACAGGGTTCAGGGGTAATCAGTGAGACTCCCACAGGGTTCAGTGTTAATCAGTGAGACTCCCACAGGGTTCAGTGTTAATCAGTGAGACTCCCATAGGGTTCAGTGTTAATCAGTGAGACTCCCTCAGGGTTCAGTGTTAATCAGTGAGACTCCCATAGGGTTAAGTGTTAATCAGTGAGACTCCCATAGGGTTCAGTGTTAATCAGTGAGACTCCCATAGGGTTCAGTGTTAATCAGTGAGACTCCCATAGGGTTCAGTGTTAATCAGTGAGACTCCCATAGGGTTCAGTGTTAATCAGTGAGACTCCCACAGGGTTCAGTGTTAATCAGTGAGACTCCCACAGGGTTCAGTGTTAATCAGTCAGACTCCCACAGGGTTCAGTGTTAATCAGTGAAACTCCCACAGGGTTCAGGGGTAATGAGTGAGACTCCCACAGGGTGCAGTGTTAATCAGTGAGACTCCCACAGGGTTCAGTGTTAATCAGTGAGACTCCCACAGGGTTCAGTGTTAATCAGTGAGCCTCCCACAGGGTTCAGTGTTAATCAGTGAGACTCCCACAGGGTTCAGTGTTAATCATTGAGACTCCCATAGGGTTCAGTGTTAATCAGTGAGGCTCCCACATGGTTCATTGTTAATCAGTGAGTGTCCCACAGGGTTAATTGTTAATCAGTGAGACTCCCACATGGTTCAGTGTTAATCAGTGAGACTCCCACAGGGTTCAGTGTTAATCAGTGAGACTCTCACAGGGTTCAGGGGTAATCAGTGAGACTCCCACAGGGTTCAGTGTTAATCAGTGAGACTCCCACAGGGTTCAGTGTTAATCAGTGAGACTTCCATAGGGTTAAGTGTTAATCAGTGAGACTCCCTCAGGGTTCAGTGTTAATCAGTGAGACTCCCTTAGGGTTCAGTGTTAATCATTGTGACTCCCTCAGGGTTCAGTGTTAATCAGTGAGACTCCCTCAGGGTTCAGTGTTAATCAGTGAGACTCCCATAGGGTTAAGTGTTAATCAGTGAAACTCCCATAGGGTTCAGTGTTAATCAGTGAGACTCCCATAGGGTTCAGTGTTAATCAGTGAGACTCCCACAGGGTTCAGTGTTAATCAGTGAGACTCCCATAGGGTTCAGTGTTAATCAGTGAGACTCCCACAGGGGTCAGTGTTAATCAGTGAGACTCCCACAGGGTTCAGTGTTAATCAGTCAGACTCCCACAGGGTTCAGTGTTAGTCAGTGAAACTCCCACAGGGTACAGGGGTAATCAGTGAGACTCCCACAGGGTTCAGTGTTAATCAGTGAGACTCCCACATGGTTCAGTGTTAATCAGTGAGACTCCCACAGGGTTCAGTGTTAATCAGTGAGACTCCCATAGGGTTCAATGTTAATCAGTGAGACTCCCACATGGTTCATTGTTAATCAGTGAGTGTCCCACAGGGTTAATTGTTAATCAGTGAGACTCCCACAAGGTTCAGTGTTAATCAGTGAGACTCCCACAGGGTTCAGTGTTAATTAGTGAGACTCTCACAGGGTTCAGGGGTAATCAGTGAGACTCCCACAGGGTTCAGTGTTAATCAGTGAGACTCCACAGGGTTCAGTGTTAATCAGTGAGACTCCCATAGGGTTCAGTGTTAATCAGTGAGACTCCCATAGGGTTAAGTGTTAATCAGTGAGACTCCCATAGGGTTCAGTGTTAATCAGTGAGACTCCCACAGGGTTCAGTGTTAATCAGTGAAACTCCCATAGGGTTCAGTGTTAATCAGTGAGACTCCCATAGGGTTCAGTGTTAATCAGTGAGACTCCCATAGGGTTCAGTGTTAATCAGTGAGACTCCCACAGGGTTCAGTGTTAATCAGTGAGACTCCCACAGGGTTCAGTGTTAATCAGTCAGACTCCCACAGGGTTCAGTGTTAATCAGTGAAACTCCCACAGGGTTCAGGGGTAATGAGTGAGACTCCCACAGGGTGCAGTGTTAATCAGTGAGACTCCCACATGGTTCAGTGTTAATCAGTGAGACTCCCACAGGGTTCAGTGTTAATCAGTGAGACTCCCATAGGGTTCAATGTTAATCAGTGAGACTCCCACATGGTTCATTGTTAATCAGTCAGTGTCCCACAGGGTTAATTGTTAATCAGTGAGACTCCCACAAGGTTCAGTGTTAATCAGTGAGACTCCCACAGGGTTCAGTGTTAATTAGTGAGACTCTCACAGGGTTCAGGGGTAATCAGTGAGACTCCCACAGGGTTCAGTGTTAATCAGTGAGACTCCCACAGGGTTCAGTGTTAATCAGTGAGACTCCCATAGGGTTAAGTGTTAATCAGTGAGACTCCCATAGGGTTCAGTGTTAATCAGTGAGACTCCCTCAGGGTTCAGTGTTAATCAGTGAGACTCCCATAGGGTTAAGTGTTAATCAGTGAGACTCCCATAGGGTTCAGTGTTAATCAGTGAGACTCCCATAGGGTTCAGTGTTAATCAGTGAGACTCCCATAGGGTTCAGTGTTAATCAGTGAGACTCCCATAGGGTTCAGTGTTAATCAGTGAGACTCCCACAGGGTTCAGTGTTAATCAGTGAGACTCCCACAGGGTTCAGTGTTAATCAGTCAGACTCCCACAGGGTTCAGTGTTAATCAGTGAAACTCCCACAGGGTTCAGGGGTAATGAGTGAGACTCCCACAGGGTGCAGTTTTAATCAGTGAGACTCCCACAGGGTTCAGTGTTAATCAGTGAGACTCCCACAGGGTTCAGTGTTAATCAGTGAGCCTCCCACAGGGTTCAGTGTTAATCAGTGAGACTCCCACAGGGTTCAGTGTTAATCATTGAGACTCCCATAGGGTTCAGTGTTAATCAGTGAGGCTCCCACATGGTTCATTGTTAATCAGTGAGTGTCCCACAGGGTTAATTGTTAATCAGTGAGACTCCCACATGGTTCAGTGTTAATCAGTGAGACTCCCACAGGGTTCAGTGTTAATCAGTGAGACTCTCACAGGGTTCAGGGGTAATCAGTGAGACTCCCACAGGGTTCAGTGTTAATCAGTGAGACTCCCACAGGGTTCAGTGTTAATCAGTGAGACTTCCATAGGGTTAAGTGTTAATCAGTGAGACTCCCTCAGGGTTCAGTGTTAATCAGTGAGACTCCCTAAGGGTTCAGTGTTAATCAGTGTGACTCCCTCAGGGTTCAGTGTTAATCAGTGAGACTCCCTCAGGGTTCAGTGTTAATCAGTGAGACTCCCATAGGGTTAAGTGTTAATCAGTGAAACTCCCATAGGGTTCAGTGTTAATCAGTGAGACTCCCATAGGGTTCAGTGTTAATCAGTGAGACTCCAACAGGGTTCAGTGTTAATCAGTGAGACACGCACAGGGTTCAGTGTTAATCAGTGAGACTCCCACAGGGTTCAGTGTTAATCAGTGAGACTCCCATAGGGTTCAGTGTTAATCAGTGAGACTCCCACATGGTTAATTGTTAATCAGTGAGTGTCCCACAGGGTTAATTGTTAATCAGTGAGACTCCCACATGGTTCAGTGTTAATCAGTGAGGCTCCCACAGGGTTCAGTGTTAATGAGTGAGACTCTCACAGGGTTCAGGGGTAATCAGTGAGACTCCCACAGGGTTCAGTGTTAATCAGTGAGACTCCCACAGGGTTCAGTGTTAATCAGTTAGACTCCCATAGGGTTAAGTGTTAATCAGTGAGACTCCCATAGGGTTCAGTGTTAATCAGTGAGACTCCCTCAGGGTTCAGTGTTAATCAGTGAGACTCACTTAGGGTTCAGTTTTAATCAGTGAGACTCCCTCAGGGTTCAGTGTTAATCAGTGAGACTCCCATAGGGTTAAGTGTTAATCAGTGAGAATCCCATAGGGTTCAGTGTTAATCAGTGAGACTCCCATAGGGTTCAGTGTTAATCAGTGAGACTCCCACAGGGTTCAGTGTTAATCAGTGAGACTCCCATAGGGTTCTGTGTTAATCAGTGAGACTCCCACAGGGTTCAGTATTAATCAGTGAGACTCCCACAGGGTTCAGTGTTAATCAGTCAGACTCCCACAGGGTTCAGTGTTAATCAGTGAAACTCCCACAGGGTTCAGGGGTAATCAGTGAGACTCCCACAGGGTTCAGTGTTAATCAGTGAGACTCCCACAGGGTTCAGTGTTAATCAGTGAGCCTCCCACAGGGTTCAGTTTTAATCAGTGAGACTCCCACAGGGTTCAGTGTTAATCATTGAGACTCCCATAGGGTTCAGTCTTAATCAGTGAGGCTCCCACATGGTTCATTTTTAATCAGTGAGTGTCCCACAGGGTTAATTGTTAATCAGTGAGACTCCCACATGGTTCAGTGTTAATCAGTGAGACTCCCACAGGGTTCAGTGTTAATCAGTGAGACTCTCACAGGGTTCAGGGGTAATCAGTGAGACTCCCACAGGGTTCAGTGTTAATCAGTGAGACTCCCACAGGGTTCAGTGTTAATCAGTGAGACTTCCATAGGGTTAAGTGTTAATCAGTGAGACTCCCTCAGGGTTCAGTGTTAATCAGTGAGACTCCCTTAGGGTTCAGTGTTAATCAGTGTGACTCCCTCAGGGTTCAGTGTTAATCAGTGAGACTCCCTCAGGGTTCAGTGTTAATCAGTGAGACTCCCATAGGGTTAAGTGTTAATCAGTGAAACTCCCATAGGGTTCAGTGTTAATCAGTGAGACTCCCATAGGGTTCAGTGTTAATCAGTGAAACTCCAACAGGGTTCAGTGTTAATCAGTGAGACTCCCATAGGGTTCAGTGTTAATCAGTGAGACTCCCACAGGGGTCAGTGTTAATCAGTGAGACTCCCACAGGGTTCAGTGTTAATCAGTCAGACTCCCACAGGGTTCAGTGTTAATCAGTGAAACTCCCACAGGGTTGAGGGGTAATCAGTGAGACTCCCACAGGGTTCAGTGTTAATCAGTGAGACTCCCACAGGGTTCAGTGTTAATCAGTGAGACTCCCACAGGGTTCAGTGTTAATCAGTGAGACTCCCACAGGGTTCAGTGTTAATCAGTGAGACTCCCATAGGGTTCAGTGTTAATCAGTGAGACTCCCACATGGTTAATTGTTAATCAGTGAGTGTCCCACAGGGTTAATTGTTAATCAGTGAGACTCCCACATGGTTCAGTGTTAATCAGTGAGACTCCCACAGGGTTCAGTGTTAATGAGTGAGACTCTCACAGGGTTCAGGGGTAATCAGTGAGACTCCCACAGGGTTCAGTGTTAATCAGTGAGACTCCCACAGGGTTCAGTGTTAATCAGTTAGACTCCCATAGGGTTAAGTGTTAATCAGTGAGACTCCCATAGGGTTCAGTGTTAATCAGTGAGACTCCCTCAGGGTTCAGTGTTAATCAGTGAGACTCCCTTAGGGTTCAGTTTTAATCAGTGAGACTCCCTCAGGGTTCGGTGTTAATCAGTGAGACTCCCATAGGGTTAAGTGTTAATCAGTGAGAATCCCATAGGGTTCAGTGTTAATCAGTGAGACTCCCATAGGGTTCAGTGTTAATCAGTGAGACTCCCACAGGGTTCAGTGTTAATCAGTGAGACTCCCATAGGGTTCAGTGTTAATCAGTGAGACTCCCACAGGGTTCAGTGTTAATCAGTGAGACTCCCACAGGGTTCAGTGTTAATCAGTCAGACTCCCACAGGGTTCAGTGTTAATCAGTGAAACTCCCACAGGGTTCAGGGGTAATCAGTGAGACTCCCACAGGGTTCAGTGTTAATCAGTGAGACTCCCACAGGGTTCAGTGTTAATCAGTGACACTCCCACAGGGTTCAGTGTTAATCAGTGAGACTCCCATAGGGTTCAGTGTTAATCAGTGAGACTCCCACATGGTTAATTGTTAATCAGTGAGTGTCCCACAGGGTTAATTGTTAATCAGTGAGACTCCCACATGGTTCAGTGTTAATCAGTGAGACTCCCACAGGGTTCAGTGTTAATGAGTGAGACTCTCACAGGGTTCAGGGGTAATCAGTGAGACTCCCACAGGGTTCAGTGTTAATCAGTGAGACTCCCACAGGGTTCAGTGTTAATCAGTTAGACTCCCATAGGGTTAAGTGTTAATCAGTGAGACTCCCATAGGGTTCAGTGTTAATCAGTGAGACTCCCTCAGGGTTCAGTGTTAATCAGTGAGACTCCCTTAGGGTTCAGTTTTAATCAGTGAGACTCCCTCAGGGTTCAGTGTTAATCAGTGAGACTCCCATAGGGTTAAGTGTTAATCAGTGAGAATCCCATAGGGTTCAGTGTTAATCAGTGAGACTCCCATAGGGTTCAGTGTTAATCAGTGAGACTCCCACAGGGTTCAGTGTTAATCAGTGAGACTCCCATAGGGTTCAGTGTTAATCAGTGAGACTCCCACAGGGTTCAGTGTTAATCAGTGAGACTCCCACAGGGTTCAGTGTTAATCAGTCAGACTCCCACAGGGTTCAGTGTTAATCAGTGAAACTCCCACAGGGTTCAGGGGTAATCAGTGAGACTCCCACAGGGTTCAGTGTTAATCAGTGAGACTCCCACAGGGTTCAGTGTTAATCAGTGACACTCCCACAGGGTTCAGTGTTAATCAGTGAGACTCCCATAGGGTTCAGTGTTAATCAGTGAGACTCCCACATGGTTAATTGTTAATCAGTGAGTGTCCCACAGGGTTAATTGTTAATCAGTGAGACTCCCACATGGTTCAGTGTTAATCAGTGAGACTCCCACAGGGTTCAGTGTTAATGAGTGAGACTCTCACAGGGTTCAGGGGTAATCAGTGAGACTCCCACAGGGTTCAGTGTTAATCAGTGAGACTCCCACAGGGTTCAGTGTTAATCAGGTAGACTCCCATAGGGTTAAGTGTTAATCATTGAGACTCCCATAGGGTTCAGTGTTAATCAGTGAGACTCCCTCAGGGTTCAGTGTTAATCAGTGAGACTCCCTTAGAGTTCAGTTTTAATCAGTGAGACTCCCTCAGGGTTCAGTGTTAATCAGTGAGACTCCCATAGGGTTAAGTGTTAATCAGTGAGAATCCCATAGGGTTCAGTGTTAATCAGTGAGACTCCCATAGGGTTCAGTGTTAATCAGTGAGACTCCCACAGGGTTCAGTGTTAATCAGTGAGACTCCCATAGGGTTCAGTGTTAATCAGTGAGACTCCCACAGGGTTCAATGTTAATCAGTGAGACTCCCACAGGGTTCAGTGTTAATCAGTCAGACTCCCACAGGGTTCAGTGTTAATCAGTGAAACTCCCACAGGGTTCAGGGGTAATCAGTGAGACTCCCACAGGGTTCAGTGTTAATCAGTGAGACTCCCACATGGTTCAGTGTTAATCAGTGAGACTCCCACAGGGTTCAGTGTTAATCAGTGAGACTCCCATAGGGTTCAATGTTAATCAGTGAGACTCCCACATGGTTCATTGTTAATCAGTGAGTGTCCCACAGGGTTAATTGTTCATCAGTGAGACTCCCACAAGGTTCAGTGTTAATCAGTGAGACTCCCACAGGGTTCAGTGTTAATTAGTGAGACTCTCACAGGGTTCAGGGGTAATCAGTGAGACTCCCACAGGGTTCAGTGTTAATCAGAGAGACTCCCACAGGGTTCAGTGTTAATCAGTGAGACTCCCATAGGGTTAAGTGTTAATCAGTGAGACTCCCATAGGGTTCAGTGTTAATCAGTGAGACTCCCTCAGGGTTCAGTGTTAATCAGTGAGACTCCCATAGGGTTAAGTGTTAATCAGTGAGACTCCCATAGGGTTCAGTGTTAATCAGTGAGACTCCCATAGGGTTCAGTGTTAATCAGTGAGACTCCCACAGGGTTCAGTGTTAATCAGTGAAACTCCCATAGGGTTCAGTGTTAATCAGTGAGACTCCCATAGGGTTCAGTGTTAATCAGTGAGACTCCCATAGGGTTCAGTGTTAATCAGTGAGACTCCCACAGGGTTCAGTGTTAATCAGTGAAACTCCCATAGGGTTCAGTGTTAATCAGTGAGACTCCCATAGGGTTAAGTGTTAATCAGTGAAACTCCCATAGGGTTCAGTGTTAATCAGTGAGACTCCCATAGGGTTCAGTGTTAATCAGTGAGACTCCAACAGGGTTCAGTGTTAATCAGTGAGACTCCCATAGGGTTCAGTGTTAATCAGTGAGACTCCCACAGGGGTCAGTGTTAATCAGTGAGACTCCCACAGGGTTCAGTGTTAATCAGTCAGACTCCCACAGGGTTCAGTGTTAATCAGTGAAACTCCCACAGGGTTGAGGGGTAATCAGTGAGACTCCCACAGGGTTCAGTGTTAATCAGTGAGACTCCCACAGGGTTCAGTGTTAATCAGTGAGACTCCCACAGGGTTCAGTGTTAATCAGTGAGACTCCCACAGGGTTCAGTGTTAATCAGTGAGACTCCCATAGGGTTCAGTGTTAATCAGTGAGACTCCCACATGGTTAATTGTTAATCAGTGAGTGTCCCACAGGGTTAATTGTTAATCAGTGAGACTCCCACATGGTTCAGTGTTAATCAGTGAGACTCCCACAGGGTTCAGTGTTAATGAGTGAGACTCTCACAGGGTTCAGGGGTAATCAGTGAGACTCCCACAGGGTTCAGTGTTAATCAGTGAGACTCCCACAGGGTTCAGTGTTAATCAGTTAGACTCCCATAGAGTTAAGTGTTAATCAGTGAGACTCCCATAGGGTTCAGTGTTAATCAGTGAGACTCCCTCAGGGTTCAGTGTTAATCAGTGAGACTCCCTTAGGGTTCAGTTTTAATCAGTGAGAC
Source organism: Petromyzon marinus (assembly GCF_048934315.1). Taxonomy (NCBI): domain Eukaryota; kingdom Metazoa; phylum Chordata; class Hyperoartia; order Petromyzontiformes; family Petromyzontidae; genus Petromyzon; species Petromyzon marinus. The sequence goes on from NW_027423612.1 coordinate 2,068,738, forward strand.
TCCCTCAGGGTTCAGTGTTAATCAGTGAGACTCCCATAGGGTTAAGTGTTAATCAGTGAGAATCCCATAGGGTTCAGTGTTAATCAGTGAGACTCCCATAGGGTTCAGTGTTAATCAGTGAGACTCCCACAGGGTTCAGTGTTAATCAGTGAGACTCCCATAGGGTTCAGTGTTAATCAGTGAGACTCCCACAGGGTTCAGTGTTAATCAGTGAGACTCCCACAGGGTTCAGTGTTAATCAGTCAGACTCCCACAGGGTTCAGTGTTAATCAGTGAAACTCCCACAGGGTTCAGGGGTAATCAGTGAGACTCCCACAGGGTTCAGTGTTAATCAGTGAGACTCCCACAGGGTTCAGTGTTAATCAGTGACACTCCCACAGGGTTCAGTGTTAATCAGTGAGACTCCCATAGGGTTCAGTGTTAATCAGTGAGACTCCCACATGGTTAATTGTTAATCAGTGAGTGTCCCACAGGGTTAATTGTTAATCAGTGAGACTCCCACATGGTTCAGTGTTAATCAGTGAGACTCCCACAGGGTTCAGTGTTAATGAGTGAGACTCTCACAGGGTTCAGGGGTAATCAGTGAGACTCCCACAGGGTTCAGTGTTAATCAGTGAGACTCCCACAGGGTTCAGTGTTAATCAGTTAGACTCCCATAGGGTTAAGTGTTAATCATTGAGACTCCCATAGGGTTCAGTGTTAATCAGTGAGACTCCCTCAGGGTTCAGTGTTAATCAGTGAGACTCCCTTAGAGTTCAGTTTTAATCAGTGAGACTCCCTCAGGGTTCAGTGTTAATCAGTGAGACTCCCATAGGGTTAAGTGTTAATCAGTGAGAATCCCATAGGGTTCAGTGTTAATCAGTGAGACTCCCATAGGGTTCAGTGTTAATCAGTGAGACTCCCACAGGGTTCAGTGTTAATCAGTGAGACTCCCATAGGGTTCAGTGTTAATCAGTGAGACTCCCACAGGGTTCAATGTTAATCAGTGAGACTCCCACAGGGTTCAGTGTTAATCAGTCAGACTCCCACAGGGTTCAGTGTTAATCAGTGAAACTCCCACAGGGTTCAGGGGTAATCAGTGAGACTCCCACAGGGTTCAGTGTTAATCAGTGAGACTCCCACATGGTTCAGTGTTAATCAGTGAGACTCCCACAGGGTTCAGTGTTAATCAGTGAGACTCCCATAGGGTTCAATGTTAATCAGTGAGACTCCCACATGGTTCATTGTTAATCAGTGAGTGTCCCACAGGGTTAATTGTTCATCAGTGAGACTCCCACAAGGTTCAGTGTTAATCAGTGAGACTCCCACAGGGTTCAGTGTTAATTAGTGAGACTCTCACAGGGTTCAGGGGTAATCAGTGAGACTCCCACAGGGTTCAGTGTTAATCAGAGAGACTCCCACAGGGTTCAGTGTTAATCAGTGAGACTCCCATAGGGTTAAGTGTTAATCAGTGAGACTCCCATAGGGTTCAGTGTTAATCAGTGAGACTCCCTCAGGGTTCAGTGTTAATCAGTGAGACTCCCATAGGGTTAAGTGTTAATCAGTGAGACTCCCATAGGGTTCAGTGTTAATCAGTGAGACTCCCATAGGGTTCAGTGTTAATCAGTGAGACTCCCACAGGGTTCAGTGTTAATCAGTGAAACTCCCATAGGGTTCAGTGTTAATCAGTGAGACTCCCATAGGGTTCAGTGTTAATCAGTGAGACTCCCATAGGGTTCAGTGTTAATCAGTGAGACTCCCACAGGGTTCAGTGTTAATCAGTGAGACTCCCACAGGGTTCAGTGTTAATCAGTGAAACTCCCATAGGGTTCAGTGTTAATCAGTGAGACTCCCATAGGGTTCAGTGTTAATCAGTGAGACTCCCACATGGTTCAGTGTTAATCAGTGAGACTCCCACAGGGTTCAGTGTTAATCAGTGAGACTCCCATAGGGTTCAATGTTAATCAGTGAGACTCCCACATGGTTCATTGTTAATCAGTGAGTGTCCCACAGGGTTAATTGTTAATCAGTGAGACTCCCACAAGGTTCAGTGTTAATCAGTGAGACTCCCACAGGGTTCAGTGTTAATTAGTGAGACTCTCACAGGGTTCAGGGGTAATCAGTGAGACTCCCACAGGGTTCAGTGTTAATCAGTGAGACTCCCACAGGGTTCAGTGTTAATCAGTGAGACTCCCATAGGGTTAAGTGTTAATCAGTGAGACTCCCATAGGGTTCAGTGTTAATCAGTGAGACTCCCTCAGGGTTCAGTGTTAATCAATGAGACTCCCATAGGGTTAAGTGTTAATCAGTGAGACTCCCATAGGGTTCAGTGTTAATCAGTGAGACTCCCATAGGGTTCAGTGTTAATCAGTGAGACTCCCATAGGGTTCAGTGTTAATCAGTGAGACTCCCATAGGGTTCAGTGTTAATCAGTGAGACTCCCACAGGGTTCAGTGTTAATCAGTGAGACTCCCACAGGGTTCAGTGTTAATCAGTCAGACTCCCACAGGGTTCAGTGTTAATTAGTGAAACTCCCACAGGGTTCAGGGGTAATGAGTGAGACTCCCACAGGGTGCAGTGTTAATCAGTGAGACTCCCACAGGGTTCAGTGTTAATCAGTGAGACTCCCACAGGGTTCAGTGTTAATCAGTGAGCCTCCCACAGGGTTCAGTGTTAATCAGTGAGACTCCCACATGGTTCAGTGTTAATCAGTGAGACTCCCACAGGGTTCAGTGTTAATCAGTGAGACTCCCATAGGGTTCAATGTTAATCAGTGAGACTCCCACATGGTTCATTGTTAATCAGTGAGTGTCCCACAGGGTTAATTGTTAATCAGTGAGACTCCCACAAGGTTCAGTGTTAATCAGTGAGACTCCCACAGGGTTCAGTGTTAATTAGTGAGACTCTCACAGGGTTCAGGGGTAATCAATGAGACTCCCACAGGGTTCAGTGTTAATCAGTGAGACTCCCACAGGGTTCAGTGTTAATCAGTGAGACTCCCATAGGGTTAAGTGTTAATCAGTGAGACTCCCATAGGGTTCAGTGTTAATCAGTGAGACTCCCTCAGGGTTCAGTGTTAATCAGTGAGACTCCCATAGGGTTAAGTGTTAATCAGTGAGACTCCCATAGGGTTCAGTGTTAATCAGTGAGACTCCCATAGGGTTCAGTGTTAATCAGTGAGACTCCCACAGGGTTCAGTGTTAATCAGTGAAACTCCCATAGGGTTCAGTGTTAATCAGTGAGACTCCCATAGGGTTCAGTGTTAATCAGTGAGACTCCCATAGGGTTCAGTGTTAATCAGTGAGACTCCCACAGGGTTCAGTGTTAATCAGTGAGACTCCCACAGGGTTCAGTGTTAATCAGTCAGACTCCCACAGGGTTCAGTGTTAATCAGTGAAACTCCCACAGGGTTCAGGGGTAATGAGTGAGACTCCCACAGGGTGCAGTGTTAATCAGTGAGACACCCACATGGTTCAGTGTTAATCAGTGAGACTCCCACAAGGTTCAGTGTTAATCAGTGAGACTCCCATAGGGTTCAATGTTAATCAGTGAGACTCCCACATGGTTCATTGTTAATCAGTGAGTGTCCCACAGGGTTAATTGTTAATCAGTGAGACTCCCACAAGGTTCAGTGTCAATCAGTGAGACTCCCACAGGGTTCAGTGTTAATTAGTGAGACTCTCACAGGGTTCAGGGGTAATCAGTGAGACTCCCATAGGGTTAAGTGTTAATCAGTGAGACTCCCATAGGGTTCAGTGTTAATCAGTGAGACTCCCATAGGGTTCAGTGTTAATCAGTGAGACTCCCATAGGGTTCAGTGTTAATCAGTGAGACTCCCACAGGGTTCAGTGTTAATCAGTGAGACTCCCACAGGGTTCAGTTTTAATCAGTCAGACTCCCACAGGGTTCAGTGTTAATTAGTTAAACTCCCACAGGGTTCAGGGGTAATGAGTGAGACTCCCACAGGGTGCAGTGTTAATCAGTGAGACTCCCACAGGGTTCAGTGTTAATCAGTGAGACTCCCACAGGGTTCAGTGTTAATCAATGAGCCTCCCACAGGGTTCAGTGTTAATCAGTGAGACTCCCACAGGGTTCAGTGTTAATCAGTGAGACTCCCATAGGGTTCAGTGTTAATCAGTGAGGCTCCCACATGGTTCATTGTTAATCAGTGAGTGTCCCACAGGGTTAATTGTTCATCAGTGAGACTCCCACATGGTTCAGTGTTAATCAGTGAGACTCCCACAGGGTTCAGTGTTAATCAGTGAGACTCTCACAGGGTTCAGGGGTAATCAGTGAGACTCCCACAGGGTTCAGTGTTAATCAGTGAGACTCCCACAGGGTTCAGTGTTAATCAGTGAGACTTCCATAGGGTTAAGTGTTAATCAGTGAGACTCCCTCAGGGTTCAGTGTTAATCAGTGAGACTCCCTTAGGGTTCAGTGTTAATCAGTGAGACTCCCTCAGGGTTCAGTGTTAATCAGTTAGACTCCCATAGGGTTCAGTGTTAATCAGTGAGACTCTCATAGGGTTCAGTGTTAATCAGTGAGACTCTCATAGGGTTCAGTGTTAATCAGTGAGACTCCCACAGGGTTCAGTGTTAATCAATGAGACTCCCATTGGGTTCAGTGTTAATCAGTGAGACTCCCACAGGGTTCAGTGTTAATCAGTGAGTCTCCCACAGGGTTAAGTGTTAATCAGTGAGACTCCCATAGGGTTCAGTGTTAATCAGTGAAACTCCCACAGGGTTCAGGGGTAATCAGTGAGACTCCCACAGGGTTCAGTGTTAATCAGTGAGACTCCCACAGGGTTCAGTGTTAATCAGTGAGACTCCCCCAGGGTTCAGTGTTAATCAGTGAAACTCCCGTAGGGTTCAGTGTTAATCAGTGAGACTCCCACAGGGTTCAGTGTAAATCAGTTAGACTCCCATAGGGTTCAGTGTTAATCAGTGAGACTCTCAAAGGGTTCAGTGTTAATCAGTGAGACTCTCATAGGGTTCAGTGTTAATCAGTGAGACTCCCACAGGGTTCAGTGTTAATCAATGAGACTCCCATTTGGTTCAGTGTTAATCAGTGAGACTCCCACAGGGTTCAGTGTTAATCAGTGAGACTCCCATAGGGTTAAGTGTTAATCAGTGAGACTCCCACAGGGTTCAGTGTTAATCAGTTAGACTCCCATAGGGTTCAGTGTTAATCAGTGAGACTCTCATAGGGTTCAGTGTTAATCAGTGAGACTCTCATAGGGTTCAGTGTTAATCAGTGAGACTCCCACAGGGTTCAGTGTTAATCAATGAGACTCCCATTGGGTTCAGTGTTAATCAGTGAGACTCCCACAGGGTTCAGTGTTAATCAGTGAGACTCCCACAGGGTTAAGTGTTATCAGTGAGACTCCCATAGGGTTCAGTGTTAATCAGTGAAACTCCCACAGGGTTCAGGGGTAATCAGTGAGACTCCCACAGGGTTCAGTGTTAATCAGTGAGACTCCCACAGGGTTCAGTGTTAATCAGTGAGACTCCCACAGGGTTCAGTGTTAATCAGTGAGACTCCCACAGGGTTCAGTGTTAATCAGTGAAACTCCCATAGGGTTCAGTGTTAATCAGTGAGACTCCCACAGGGTTCAGTGTAAATCAGTGAGACTCCCACAGGGTTCAGTGTTAATCAATGGGACTCCCATAGGGTTCAGTGTTAATCAGTGAGACTCCCATAGGGTTAAGTGTTAATCAGTGAGACTCCCACAGGGTTCAGTGTAAATCAGTAAGACTTCCATAGGGTTAAGTGTTAATCAGTGAGACTCCCTCAGGGTTCAGTGTTAATCAGTGAGACTCCCTTAGGGTTCAGTGTTAATCAGTGAGACTCCCTCAGGGTTCAGTGTTAATCAGTTAGACTCCCATAGGGTTCAGTGTTAATCAGTGAGACTCTCATAGGGTTCAGTGTTAATCAGTGAGACTCCCATAGGGTTCAGTGTTAATCAGTGAGACTCCCACAGGGTTCAGTGTTAATCAATGAGACTCCCATTGGGTTCAGTGTTAATCAGTGAGACTCCCACAGGGTTCAGTGTTAATCAGTGAGACTTCCACAGGGTTAAGTGTTAATCAGTGAGACTCCCATAGGGTTCAGTGTTAATCAGTGAAACTCCCACAGGGTTCAGGGGTAATCAGTGAGACTCCCACAGGGTTCAGTGTTAATCAGTGAGACTCGCACAGGGTTCAGTGTTAATCAGTGAGACTCCCACAGGGTTCAGTGTTAATCAGTGAGACTCCCATAGGGTTCAGTGTTAATCAGTGAGACTCCCACAGGGTTCAGTGTAAATCAGTGAGACTCCCACAGGGTTCAGTGTTAATCAGTTAGACTCCCATAGGGTTAAGTGTTAATCAGTGAGACTCCCATAGGGTTCAGTGTTAATCAGTGAGACTCCCTCAGGGTTCAGTGTTAATCAGTGAGACTCCCTTAGGGTTCAGTTTTAATCAGTGAGACTCCCTCAGGTTTCAGTGTTAATCAGTGAGACTCCCATAGGGTTAAGTGTTAATCAGTGAGAATCCCATAGGGTTCAGTGTTAATCAGTGAGACTCCCATAGGGTTCAGTGTTAATCAGTGAGACTCCCACAGGGTTCAGTGTTAATCAGTGAGACTCCCATAGGGTTCAGTGTTAATCAGTGAGACTCCCACAGGGTTCAGTGTTAATCAGTGAGACTACCACAGGGTTCAGTGTTAATCAGTCAGACTCCCACAGGGTTCAGTGTTAATCAGTGAAACTCCCACAGGGTTCAGGGGTAATCAGTGAGACTCCCACAGGGTTCAGTGTTAATCAGTGAGACTCCCACATGGTTCAGTGTTAATCAGTGAGACTCCCACAGGGTTCAGTTTTAATCAGTGAGACTCCCATAGGGTTCAGTGTTAATCAGTGAGACTCCCACATGGTTCATTGTTAATCAGTGAGTGTCCCACAGGGTTAATTGTTAATCAGTGAGACTCCCACATGGTTCAGTGTTAATCAGTGAGACTCCCACAGGGTTCAGTGTTAATTAGTGAGACTCTCACAGGGTTCAGGGGTAATCAGTGAGACTCCCACAGGGTTCAGTGTTAATCAGTGAGACTCCCATAGGGTTAAGTGTTAATCAGTGAGACTCCCATAGGGTTCAGTGTTAATCAGTGAGACTCCCATAGGGTTCAGTGTTAATCAGTGAGACTCCCACAGGGTTCAGTGTTAATCAGTGAAACTCCCATAGGGTTCAGTGTTAATCAGTGAGACTCCCATAGGGTTCAGTGTTAATCAGTGAGACTCCCATAGGGTTCAGTGTTAATCAGTGAGACTCCCACAGGGTTCAGTGTAAATCAGTGAGACTCCCACAGGGTTCAGTGTTAATCAATGGGACTCCCATAGTGTTCAGTGTTAATCAGTGAGGCTCCCACATGGTTCATTGTTAATCAGTGAGTGTCCCACAGGGTTAATTGTTCATCAGTGAGACTCCCACATGGTTCAGTGTTAATCAGTGAGACTCCCACAGGGTTCAGTGTTAATCAGTGAGACTCTCACAGGGTTCAGGGGTAATCAGTGAGACTCCCACAGGGTTCAGTGTTAATCAGTGAGACTCCCACAGGGTTCAGTGTTAATCAGTGAGACTTCCATAGGGTTAAGTGTTAATCAGTGAGACTCCCTCAGGGTTCAGTGTTAATCAGTGAGACTCCCTTAGGGTTCAGTGTTAATCAGTGAGACTCCCTCAGGGTTCAGTGTTAATCAGTTAGACTCCCATAGGGTTCAGTGTTAATCAGTGAGACTCTCATAGGGTTCAGTGTTAATCAGTGAGACTCTCATAGGGTTCAGTGTTAATCAGTGAGACTCCCACAGGGTTCAGTGTTAATCAATGAGACTCCCATTGGGTTCAGTGTTAATCAGTGAGACTCCCACAGGGTTCAGTGTTAATCAGTGAGTCTCCCACAGGGTTAAGTGTTAATCAGTGAGACTCCCATAGGGTTCAGTGTTAATCAGTGAAACTCCCACAGGGTTCAGGGGTAATCAGTGAGACTCCCACAGGGTTCAGTGTTAATCAGTGAGACTCCCACAGGGTTCAGTGTTAATCAGTGAGACTCCCCCAGGGTTCAGTGTTAATCAGTGAAACTCCCGTAGGGTTCAGTGTTAATCAGTGAGACTCCCACAGGGTTCAGTGTAAATCAGTTAGACTCCCATAGGGTTCAGTGTTAATCAGTGAGACTCTCAAAGGGTTCAGTGTTAATCAGTGAGACTCTCATAGGGTTCAGTGTTAATCAGTGAGACTCCCACAGGGTTCAGTGTTAATCAATGAGACTCCCATTTGGTTCAGTGTTAATCAGTGAGACTCCCACAGGGTTCAGTGTTAATCAGTGAGACTCCCATAGGGTTAAGTGTTAATCAGTGAGACTCCCACAGGGTTCAGTGTTAATCAGTTAGACTCCCATAGGGTTCAGTGTTAATCAGTGAGACTCTCATAGGGTTCAGTGTTAATCAGTGAGACTCTCATAGGGTTCAGTGTTAATCAGTGAGACTCCCACAGGGTTCAGTGTTAATCAATGAGACTCCCATTGGGTTCAGTGTTAATCAGTGAGACTCCCACAGGGTTCAGTGTTAATCAGTGAGACTCCCACAGGGTTAAGTGTTATCAGTGAGACTCCCATAGGGTTCAGTGTTAATCAGTGAAACTCCCACAGGGTTCAGGGGTAATCAGTGAGACTCCCACAGGGTTCAGTGTTAATCAGTGAGACTCCCACAGGGTTCAGTGTTAATCAGTGAGACTCCCACAGGGTTCAGTGTTAATCAGTGAGACTCCCACAGGGTTCAGTGTTAATCAGTGAAACTCCCATAGGGTTCAGTGTTAATCAGTGAGACTCCCACAGGGTTCAGTGTAAATCAGTGAGACTCCCACAGGGTTCAGTGTTAATCAATGGGACTCCCATAGGGTTCAGTGTTAATCAGTGAGACTCCCATAGGGTTAAGTGTTAATCAGTGAGACTCCCACAGGGTTCAGTGTAAATCAGTAAGACTTCCATAGGGTTAAGTGTTAATCAGTGAGACTCCCTCAGGGTTCAGTGTTAATCAGTGAGACTCCCTTAGGGTTCAGTGTTAATCAGTGAGACTCCCTCAGGGTTCAGTGTTAATCAGTTAGACTCCCATAGGGTTCAGTGTTAATCAGTGAGACTCTCATAGGGTTCAGTGTTAATCAGTGAGACTCCCATAGGGTTCAGTGTTAATCAGTGAGACTCCCACAGGGTTCAGTGTTAATCAATGAGACTCCCATTGGGTTCAGTGTTAATCAGTGAGACTCCCACAGGGTTCAGTGTTAATCAGTGAGACTTCCACAGGGTTAAGTGTTAATCAGTGAGACTCCCATAGGGTTCAGTGTTAATCAGTGAAACTCCCACAGGGTTCAGGGGTAATCAGTGAGACTCCCACAGGGTTCAGTGTTAATCAGTGAGACTCGCACAGGGTTCAGTGTTAATCAGTGAGACTCCCACAGGGTTCAGTGTTAATCAGTGAGACTCCCATAGGGTTCAGTGTTAATCAGTGAGACTCCCACAGGGTTCAGTGTAAATCAGTGAGACTCCCACAGGGTTCAGTGTTAATCAGTTAGACTCCCATAGGGTTAAGTGTTAATCAGTGAGACTCCCATAGGGTTCAGTGTTAATCAGTGAGACTCCCTCAGGGTTCAGTGTTAATCAGTGAGACTCCCTTAGGGTTCAGTTTTAATCAGTGAGACTCCCTCAGGTTTCAGTGTTAATCAGTGAGACTCCCATAGGGTTAAGTGTTAATCAGTGAGAATCCCATAGGGTTCAGTGTTAATCAGTGAGACTCCCATAGGGTTCAGTGTTAATCAGTGAGACTCCCACAGGGTTCAGTGTTAATCAGTGAGACTCCCATAGGGTTCAGTGTTAATCAGTGAGACTCCCACAGGGTTCAGTGTTAATCAGTGAGACTACCACAGGGTTCAGTGTTAATCAGTCAGACTCCCACAGGGTTCAGTGTTAATCAGTGAAACTCCCACAGGGTTCAGGGGTAATCAGTGAGACTCCCACAGGGTTCAGTGTTAATCAGTGAGACTCCCACATGGTTCAGTGTTAATCAGTGAGACTCCCACAGGGTTCAGTTTTAATCAGTGAGACTCCCATAGGGTTCAGTGTTAATCAGTGAGACTCCCACATGGTTCATTGTTAATCAGTGAGTGTCCCACAGGGTTAATTGTTAATCAGTGAGACTCCCACATGGTTCAGTGTTAATCAGTGAGACTCCCACAGGGTTCAGTGTTAATTAGTGAGACTCTCACAGGGTTCAGGGGTAATCAGTGAGACTCCCACAGGGTTCAGTGTTAATCAGTGAGACTCCCATAGGGTTAAGTGTTAATCAGTGAGACTCCCATAGGGTTCAGTGTTAATCAGTGAGACTCCCATAGGGTTCAGTGTTAATCAGTGAGACTCCCACAGGGTTCAGTGTTAATCAGTGAAACTCCCATAGGGTTCAGTGTTAATCAGTGAGACTCCCATAGGGTTCAGTGTTAATCAGTGAGACTCCCATAGGGTTCAGTGTTAATCAGTGAGACTCCCACAGGGTTCAGTGTAAATCAGTGAGACTCCCACAGGGTTCAGTGTTAATCAATGGGACTCCCATAGTGTTCAGTGTTAATCAGTGAGACTCCCATAGGGTTCAGTGTTAATCAGTGAGACTCCCTCAGGGTTCAGTGTTAATCAGTGAGACTCCCATAGGGTTAAGTGTTAATCAGTGAGACTCCCACAGGGTTCAGTGTTAATCAGTGAGACTCCCACAGGGTTCAGTGTTAATCAGTGAGACTCCCATAGGGTTCAGTGTTAATCAGTGAGACTCCCTCAGGGTTCAGTGTTAATCAGTGAGACTCCCATAGGGTTAAGTGTTAATCAGTGAGACTCCCACAGGGTTCAGTGTTAATCAGTGAGACTCCCACAGGGTTCAGTGTTAATCAGTGAGACTCCCATAGGGTTAAGTGTTAATCAGTGAGACTCCCATAGGGTTCAGTGTTAATCAGTGAGACTCCCTCAGGGTTCAGTGTTAATCAGTGAGAGTCCCTTAGGGTTCAGTTTTAATCAGTGAGACTCCCTCAGGGTTCAGTGTTAATCAGTGAGACTCCCACATGGTTCATTGTTAATCAGTGAGTGTCCCACAGGGTTAATTGTTAATCAGTGAGACTCCCACATGGTTCAGTGTTAATCAGTGAGACTCCCACAGGGTTCAGTGTTAATGAGTGAGACTCTCACAGGGTTCAGGGGTAATCAGTGAGACTCCCACAGGGTTCAGTGTTAATCAGTGAGACTCCCACAGGGTTCTGTGTTAATCAGTTAGACTCCCATAGGGTTAAGTGTTAATCAGTGAGATTCCCATAGGGTTCAGTGTTAATCAGTGAGACTCCCTCAGGGTTCAGTGTTAATCAGTGAGACTCCCTTAGGGTTCAGTTTTAATCAGTGAGACTCCCTCAGGGTTCAGTGTTAATCAGTGAGACTCCCATAGGGTTAAACGTTAATCAGTGAGAATCCCATAGGGTTCAGTGTTAATCAGTGAGACTCCCATAGGGGTTCAGTGTTAATCAGTGAGACTCCCACAGGGTTCAGTGTTAATCAGTGAGACTCTCATAGGGTTCAGTGTTAATCAGTGAGACTCCCACAGGGTTCAGTGTTAATCAGTGAGACTCCCACAGGGTTCAGTGTTAATCAGTGAGACTCCCATAGGGTTAAGTGTTAATCAGTTAGACTCCAACAGGGTTCAGTGTTAATCAGTTAGACTCCCATAGGGTTCAGTGTTAATCAGTGAGACTCTCATAGGGTTCAGTGTTAATCAGTGAGACTCTCATAGGGTTCAGTGTTAATCAGTGAGACTCCCACAGGGTTCAGTGTTAATCAATGAGACTCCCATTGGGTTCAGTGTTAATCAGTGAGACTCCCACAGGGTTCAGTGTTAATCAGTGAAACTCCCACAGGGTTCAGTGTTAATCAGTGAGACTCCCATAGGGTTCAGTGTTAATCAGTGAGACTCCCACAGGGTTCAGTGTTAATCAGTGAGACTCCCACAGGGTTCAGTGTTAATCAGTCAGACTCCCACAGGGTTCAGTGTTAATCAGTGAAACTCCCACAGGGTTCAGGGGTAATCAGTGAGACTCCCACAGGGTTCATTGTTAATCAGTGAGACTCCCACATGGTTCAGTGTTAATCAGTGAGACTCCCACAGGGTTCAGTTTTAATCAGTGAGACTCCCATAGGGTTCAGTGTTAATCAGTGAGACTCCCACATGGTTCATTGTTAATCAGTGAGTGTCCCACAGGGTTAATTGTTAATCAGTGAGACTCCCACATGGTTCAGTGTTAATCAGTGAGACTCCCACAGGGTTCAGTGTTAATTAGTGAGACTCTCACAGGGTTCAGGGGTAATCAGTGAGACTCCCACAGGGTTCAGTGTTAATCAGTGAGACTCCCATAGGGTTAAGTGTTAATCAGTGAGACTCCCATAGGGTTCAGTGTTAATCAGTGAGACTCCCGTAGGGTTCAGTGTTAATCAGTGAGACTCCCACAGGGTTCAGTGTTAATCAGTGAAACTCCCATAGGGTTCAGTGTTAATCAGTGAGACTCCCATAGGGTTCAGTGTTAATCAGTGAGACTCCCATAGGGTTCAGTGTTAATCAGTGAGACTCCCACAGGGTTCAGTGTAAATCAGTGAGACTCCCACAGGGTTCAGTGTTAACCAATGGGACTCCCATAGTGTTCAGTGTTAATCAGTGAGACTCCCATAGGGTTCAGTGTTAATCAGTGAGACTCCCTCAGGGTTCAGTGTTAATCAGTGAGACTCCCATAGGGTTAAGTGTTAATCAGTGAGACTCCCACAGGGTTCAGTGTTAATCAGTGAGACTCCCACAGGGTTCAGTGTTAATCAGTGAGACTCCCATAGGGTTAAGTGTTAATCAGTGAGACTCCCATAGGGTTCAGTGTTAATCAGTGAGACTCCCTCAGGGTTCAGTGTTAATCAGTGAGAGTCCCTTAGGGTTCAGTTTTAATCAGTGAGACTCCCTCAGGGTTCAGTGTTAATCAGTGAGACTCCCACATGGTTCATTGTTAATCAGTGAGTGTCCCACAGGGTTAATTGTTAATCAGTGAGACTCCCACATGGTTCAATGTTAATCAGTGAGACTCCCACAGGGTTCAGTGTTAATGAGTGAGACTCTCACAGGGTTCAGGGGTAATCAGTGAGACTCCCACAGGGTTCAGTGTTAATCAGTGAGACTCCCACAGGGTTCAGTGTTAATCAGTTAGACTCATATAGGGTTAAGTGTTAATCAGTGAGATTCCCATAGGGTTCAGTGTTAATCAGTGAGACTCCCTCAGGGTTCAGTGTTAATCAGTGAGACTCCCTTAGGGTTCAGTTTTAATCAGTGAGACTCCCTCAGGGTTCAGTGTTAATCAGTGAGACTCCCATAGGGTTAAGTGTTAATCAGTGAGAATCCCATAGGGTTCAGTGTTAATCAGTGAGACTCCCATAGGGGTTCAGTGTTAATCAGTGAGACTCCCACAGGGTTCAGTGTTAATCAGTGAGACTCTCATAGGGTTCAGTGTTAATCAGTGAGACTCCCACAGGGTTCAGTGTTAATCAGTGAGACTCCCACAGGGTTCAGTGTTAATCAGTGAGACTCCCATAGGGTTAAGTGTTAATCAGTGAGACTCCCACAGGGTTCAGTGTTAATCAGTTAGACTCCCATAGGGTTCAGTGTTAATCAGTGAGACTCTCATAGGGTTCAGTGTTAATCAGTGAGACTCTCATAGGGTTCAGTGTTAATCAGTGAGACTCCCACAGGGTTCAGTGTTAATCAATGAGACTCCCATTGGGTTCAGTGTTAATCAGTGAGACTCCCACAGGGTTCAGTGTTAATCAGTGAGACTCCCACAGGGTTAAGTGTTAATCAGTGAGACTCCCATAGGGTTCAGTGTTAATCAGTGAAACTCCCACAGGGTTCAGGGGTAATCAGTGAGACTCCCACAGGGTTCAGTGTTAATCAGTGAGAATCCCACAGGGTTCAGTGTTAATCAGTGAGACTCCCACAGGGTTCAGTGTTAATCAGTGAGACTCCCACAGGGTTCAGTGTTAATCAGTGAAACTCCCATAGGGTTCAGTGTTAATCAGTGAGACTCCCACAGGGTTCAGTGTAAATCAGTGAGACTCCCACAGGGTTCAGTGTTAATCAATGGGACTCCCATAGGGTTCAGTGTTAATGAGTGAGACTCCCATAGGGTTAAGTGTTAATCAGTGAGACTCCCACAGGGTTCAGTGTAAATCAGTAAGACTTCCATAGGGTTAAGTGTTAATCAGTGAGACTCCCTCAGGGTTCAGTGTTAATCAGTGAGACTCCCTTAGGGTTCAGTGTTAATCAGTGAGACTCCCTCAGGGTTCAGTGTTAATCAGTTAGACTCCCATAGGGTTCAGTGTTAATCAGTGAGACTCTCATAGGGTTCAGTGTTAATCAGTGAGACTCCCATAGGGTTCAGTGTTAATCAGTGAGACTCCCACAGGGTTCAGTGTTAATCAATGAGACTCCCATTGGGTTCAGTGTTAATCAGTGAGACTCCCACAGGGTTCAGTGTTAATCAGTGAGACTCCCACAGGGTTAAGTGTTAATCAGTGAGACTCCCATAGGGTTCAGTGTTAATCAGTGAGACTCCCATAGGGTTCAGTGTTAATCAGTGAGACTCCCTCAGGGTTCAGTGTTAATCAGTGAGACTCCCATAGGGTTAAGTGTTAATCAGTGAGACTCCCACAGGGTTCAGTGTTAATCAGTGAGACTCCCATAGGGTTAAGTGTTAATCAGTGAGACTCCCATAGGGTTCAGTGTTAATCAGTGAGACTCCCTCAGGGTTCAGTGTTAATCAGTGAGAGTCCATTAGGGTTCAGTTTTATTCAGTGAGACTCCCTCAGGGTTCAGTGTTAATCAGTGAGACTCCCTCAGGGTTCAGTGTTAATCAGTGAGACTCCCATAGGGTTCAGTGTTAATCAGTGAGACTCCCTCAGGGTTCAGTGTTAATCAGTGAGACTCCCATAGGGTTCAGTGTTAATCAGTGAGACTCCCACAGGGCATCAGTGTTAATCAGTGAGACTCCCACAGGGTTCAGTGTTAATCAGTGAGACTCCCATAGGGTTAAGTGTTAATCAGTGAGACTCCCATAGGGTTCAGTGTTAATCAGTGAGACTCCCTCAGGGTTCAGTGTTAATCAGTGAGAGTCCCTTAGGGTTCAGTTTTAATCAGTGAGACTCCCTCAGGGTTCAGTGTTAATCAGTGAGACTCCCTCATGGTTCATTGTTAATCAGTGAGTGTCCCACAGGGTTAATTGTTAATCAGTGAGACTCCCACATGGTTCAGTGTTAATCAGTGAGACTCCCACAGGGTTCAGTGTTAATGGGTGAGACTCTCACAGGGTTCAGGGGTAATCAGTGAGACTCCCACAGGGTTCAGTGTTAATCAGTGAGACTCCCACAGGGTTCAGTGTTAATCAGTTAGACTCCCATAGGGTTAAGTGTTAATCAGTGAGACTCCCATAGGGTTCAGTGTTAATCAGTGAGACTCCCTCAGGGTTCAGTGTTAATCAGTGAGACTCCCTTAGGGTTCAGTTTTAATCAGTGAGACTCCCTCAGGTTTCAGTGTTAATCAGTGAGACTCCCATAGGGTTAAGTGTTAATCAGTGAGAATCCCATAGGGTTCAGTGTTAATCAGTGAGACTCCCATAGGGTTCAGTGTTAATCAGTGAGACTCCCACAGGGTTCAGTGTTAATCAGTGAGACTCCCATAGGGTTCAGTGTTAATCAGTGAGACTCCCACAGGGTTCAGTGTTAATCAGTGAGACTCCCACAGGGTTCAGTGTTAATCAGTCAGACTCCCACAGGGTTCAGTGTTAATCAGTGAAACTCCCACAGGGTTCAGGGGTAATCAGTGAGACTCCCACAGGGTTCAGTGTTAATCAGTGAGACTCCCACATGGTTCAGTGTTAATCAGTGAGACTCCCACAGGGTTCAGTTTTAATCAGTGAGACTCCCATAGGGTTCAGTGTTAATCAGTGAGACTCCCACATGGTTCATTGTTAATCACTGAGTGTCCCACAGGGTTAATTGTTAATCAGTGAGACTCCCACATGGTTCAGTGTTAATCAGTGAGACTCCCACAGGGTTCAGTGTTAATTAGTGAGACTCTCACAGGGTTCAGGGGTAATCAGTGAGACTCCCACAGGGTTCAGTGTTAATCAGTGAGACTCCCATAGGGTTAAGTGTTAATCAGTGAGACTCCCATAGGGTTCAGTGTTAATCAGTGAGACTCCCTCAGGGTTCAGTGTTAATCAGTGAGACTCCCATAGGGTTAAGTGTTAATCAGTGAGACTCCCATAGGGTTCAGTGTTAATCAGTGAGACTCCCATAGGGTTCAGTGTTAATCAGTGAGACTCCCACAGGGTTCAGTGTTAATCAGTGAAACTCCCATAGGGTTCAGTGTTAATCAGTGAGACTCCCATAGGGTTCAGTGTTAATCAGTGAGACTCCCACAGGGTTCAGTGTAAATCAGTGAGACTCCCACAGGGTTCAGTGTTAATCAATGGGACTCCCATAGTGTTCAGTGTTAATCAGTGAGACTCCCATAGGGTTCAGTGTTAATCAGTGAGACTCCCTCAGGGTTCAGTGTTAATCAGTGAGACTCCCATAGGGTTAAGTGTTAATCAGTGAGACTCCCACAGGGTTCAGTGTTAATCAGTGAGACTCCCACAGGGTTCAGTGTTAATCAGTGAGACTCCCATAGGGTTAAGTGTTAATCAGTGAGACTCCCATAGGGTTCAGTGTTAATCAGTGAGACTCCCTCAGGGTTCAGTGTTAATCAGTGAGAGTCCCTTACGGTTCAGTTTTAATCAGTGAGACTCCCTCAGGGTTCAGTGTTAATCAGTGAGACTCCCACATGGTTCATTGTTAATCAGTGAGTGTCCCACAGGGTTAATTGTTAATCAGTGAGACTCCCACATGGTTCAGTGTTAATCAGTGAGACTCCCACAGGGTTCAGTGTTAATGAGTGAGACTCTCACAGGGTTCAGGGGTAATCAGTGAGACTCCCACAGGGTTCAGTGTTAATCAGTGAGACTCCCACAGGGTTCAGTGTTAATCAGTTAGACTCCCATAGGGTTAAGTGTTAATCAGTGAGATTCCCATAGGGTTCAGTGTTAATCAGTGAGACTCCCTCAGGGTTCAGTGTTAATCAGTGAGACTCCCTTAGGGTTCAGTTTTAATCAGTGAGACTCCCTCAGGGTTCAGTGTTAATCAGTGAGACTCCCATAGGGTTAAGTGTTAATCAGTGAGAATCCCATAGGGTTCAGTGTTAATCAGTGAGACTCCCATAGGGGTTCAGTGTTAATCAGTGAGACTCTCACAGGGTTCAGTGTTAATCAGTGAGACTCTCATAGGGTTCAGTGTTAATCAGTGAGACTCCCACAGGGTTCAGTGTTAATCAGTGAGACTCCCATAGGGGTTCAGTGTTAATCAGTGAGACTCTCACAGGGTTCAGTGTTAATCAGTGAGACTCTCATAGGGTTCAGTGTTAATCAGTGAGACTCCCACAGGGTTCAGTGTTAATCAGTGAGACTCCCACAGGGTTCAGTGTTAATCAGTCAGACTCCCACAGGGTTCAGTGTTAATCAGTGAGACTCCCACATGGTTCAGTGTTAATCAGTGAGACTCCCACAGGGTTCAGTGTTAATCAGTGAGACTCCCATAGGGTTCAGTGTTAATCAGTGAGACTCCCACATGGTTCATTGTTAATCAGTGAGTGTCCCACAGGGTTAATTGTTAATCAGTGAGACTCCCACATGGTTCAGTGTTAATCAGTGAGACTCCCACAGGGTTCAGTGTTAATTAGTGAGACTCTCACAGGGTTCAGGGGTAATCAGTGAGACTCCCACAGGGTTCAGTGTTAATCAGTGAGACTCCCACAGGGTTCAGTGTTAATCAGTGAGACTCCCATAGGGTTAAGTGTTAATCAGTGAGACTCCCATAGGGTTCAGTGTTAATCAGTGAGACTCCCTCAGGGTTCAGTGTTAATCAGTGAGACTCCCATAGGGTTAAGTGTTAATCAGTGAGACTCCCATAGGGTTCAGTGTTAATCAGTGAGACTCCCATAGGGTTCAGTGTTAATCAGTGAGACTCCCACAGGGTTCAGTGTTAATCAGTGAAACTCCCATAGGGTTCAGTGTTAATCAGTGAGACTCCCATAGGGTTCAGTGTTAATCAGTGAGACTCCCATAGGGTTCAGTGTTAATCAGTGAGACTCCCACAGGGTTCAGTGTTAATCAGTGAGACTCTCACAGGGTTCAGTGTTAATCAGTCAGACTCCCACAGGGTTCAGTGTTAATCAGTGAAACTCCCACAGGCTTCAGGGGTAATGAGTGAGACTCCCACAGGGTTCAGTGTTAATCAGTGAGACTCCCACAGGGTTCAGTGTTAATCAGTGAGACTCCCACAGGGTTCAGTGTTAATCAGTGAGCCTCCCACAGGGTTCAGTG
Source organism: Petromyzon marinus (assembly GCF_048934315.1). NCBI lineage: Eukaryota > Metazoa > Chordata > Hyperoartia > Petromyzontiformes > Petromyzontidae > Petromyzon > Petromyzon marinus. The sequence goes on from NW_027423612.1 coordinate 2,087,265, forward strand.
TTAATCAGTGAGACTCCCACAGGGTTCAGTGTTAATCAGTGAGACTCCCATAGGGTTCAGTGTTAATCAGTGAGACTCCCACAGGGTTCAGTGTTAATCAGTGAGACTCCCATAGGGTTCAGTGTTAATCAGTGAGACTCCCACAGGGTTCAGTGTTAATCAGTGAGACTCCCACAGGGTTCAGTGTTAATCAGTGAGACTCCCATAGGGTTAAGTGTTAATCAGTGAGACTCCCATAGGGTTCAGTGTTAATCAGTGAGACTCCCTCAGGGTTCAGTGTTAATCAGTGAGACTCCCATAGGGTTAAGTGTTAATCAGTGAGGCTCCCATAGGGTTCAGTGTTAATCAGTGAGACTCCCATAGGGTTCAGTGTTAATCAGTGAGACTCCCACAGGGTTCAGTGTTAATCAGTGAAACTCCCATAGGGTTCAGTGTTAATCAGTGAGACTCCCATAGGGTTCAGTGTTAATCAGTGAGACTCCCACAGGGTTCAGTGTAAATCAGTGAGACTCCCACAGGGTTCAGTGTTAATCAATGGGACTCCCATAGTGTTCAGTGTTAATCAGTGAGACTCCCATAGGGTTCAGTGTTAATCAGTGAGACTCCCTCAGGGTTCAGTGTTAATCAGTGAGACTCCCATAGGGTTAAGTGTTAATCAGTGAGACTCCCACAGGGTTCAGTGTTAATCAGTGAGACTCCCACAGGGTTCAGTGTTAATCAGTGAGACTCCCATAGGGTTAAGTGTTAATCAGTGAGACTCCCATAGGGTTCAGTGTTAATCAGTGAGACTCCCTCAGGGTTCAGTGTTAATCAGTGAGAGTCCCTTACGGTTCAGTTTTAATCAGTGAGACTCCCTCAGGGTTCAGTGTTAATCAGTGAGACTCCCACATGGTTCATTGTTAATCAGTGAGTGTCCCACAGGGTTAATTGTTAATCAGTGAGACTCCCACATGGTTCAGTGTTAATCAGTGAGACTCCCACAGGGTTCAGTGTTAATGAGTGAGACTCTCACAGGGTTCAGGGGTAATCAGTGAGACTCCCACAGGGTTCAGTGTTAATCAGTGAGACTCCCACAGGGTTCAGTGTTAATCAGTTAGACTCCCATAGGGTTACGTGTTAATCAGTGAGATTCCCATAGGGTTCAGTGTTAATCAGTGAGACTCCCTCAGGGTTCAGTGTTAATCAGTGAGACTCCCTTAGGGTTCAGTTTTAATCAGTGAGACTCCCTCAGGGTTCAGTGTTAATCAGTGAGACTCCCATAGGGTTAAGTGTTAATCAGTGAGATTCCATAGGGTTCAGTGTTAATCAGTGAGACTCCCATAGGGGTTCAGTGTTAATCAGTGAGACTCTCACAGGGTTCAGTGTTAATCAGTGAGACTCTCATAGGGTTCAGTGTTAATCAGTGAGACTCCCACAGGGTTCAGTGTTAATCAGTGAGACTCCCACAGGGTTCAGTGTTAATCAGTCAGACTCCCACAGGGTTCAGTGTTAATCAGTGAGACTCCCACATGGTTCAGTGTTAATCAGTGAGACTCCCACAGGGTTCAGTGTTAATCAGTGAGACTCCCATAGGGTTCAGTGTTAATCAGTGAGACTCCCACATGGTTCATTGTTAATCAGTGAGTGTCCCACAGGGTTAATTGTTAATCAGTGAGACTCCCACATGGTTCAATGTTAATCAGTGAGACTCCCACAGGGTTCAGTGTTAATTAGTGAGACTCTCACAGGGTTCAGGGGTAATCAGTGAGACTCCCACAGGGTTCAGTGTTAATCAGTGAGACTCCCACAGGGTTCAGTGTTAATCAGTGAGACTCCCATAGGGTTAAGTGTTAATCAGTGAGACTCCCATAGGGTTCAGTGTTAATCAGTGAGACTCCCTCAGGGTTCAGTGTTAATCAGTGAGACTCCCATAGGGTTAAGTGTTAATCAGTGAGACTCCCATAGGGTTCAGTGTTAATCAGTGAGACTCCCATAGGGTTCAGTGTTAATCAGTGAGACTCCCACAGGGTTCAGTGTTAATCAGTGAAACTCCCATAGGGTTCAGTGTTAATCAGTGAGACTCCCATAGGGTTCAGTGTTAATCAGTGAGACTCCCATAGGGTTCAGTGTTAATCAGTGAGACTCCCACAGGGTTCAGTGTTAATCAGTGAGACTCCCACAGGGTTCAGTGTTAATCAGTCAGACTCCCACAGGGTTCAGTGTTAATCAGTGAAACTCCCACAGGCTTCAGGGGTAATGAGTGAGACTCCCACAGGGTTCAGTGTTAATCAGTGAGACTCCCACAGGGTTCAGTGTTAATCAGTGAGACTCCCACAGGGTTCAGTGTTAATCAGTGAGCCTCCCACAGGGTTCAGTGTTAATCAGTGAGACTCCCACAGGGTTCAGTGTTAATCAGTGAGACTCCCATAGGGTTCAGTGTTAATCAGTGAGGCTCCCACATGGTTCATTGTTAATCAGTGAGTGTCCCACATGGTTAATTGTTAATCAGTGAGACTCCCACATGGTTCAGTGTTAATCAGTGAGACTCCCACAGGGTTCAGTGTTAATCAGTGAGACTCTCACAGGGTTCAGGGGTAATCAGTGAGACTCCCACAGGGTTCAGTGTTAATCAGTGAGACTCCCACAGGGTTCAGTGTTAATCAGTGAGACTCCCATAGGGTTAAGTGTTAATCAGTGAGACTCCCATAGGGTTCAGTGTTAATCAGTGAGACTCCCTCAGGGTTCAGTGTTAATCAGTGAGACTTCCATAGGGTTAAGTGTTAATCAGTGAGACTCCCTCAGGGTTCAGTGTTAATCAGAGAGACTCCCTTAGGGTTCAGTGTTAATCAGTGAGACTCCCTCAGGGTTCAGTGTTAATCAGTTAGACTCCCATAGGGTTCAGTGTTAATCAGTGAGACTCTCATAGGGTTCAGTGTTAATCAGTGAGACTCCCATAGGGTTCAGTGTTAATCAGTGAGACTCCCTCAGGGTTCAGTGTTAATCAGTGAGACTCCCATAGGGTTAAGTGTTAATCAGTGAGACTCCCATAGGGTTCAGTGTTAATCAGTGAGACTCCCATAGGGTTCAGTGTTAATCAGTGAGACTCCCACAGGGTTCAGTGTTAATCAGTGAGACTCTCATAGGGTTCAGTGTTAATCAGTGAGACTCCCATAGGGTTCAGTGTTAATCAGTGAGACTCCCTCAGGGTTCAGTGTTAATCAGTGAGACTCCCATAGGGTTAAGTGTTAATCAGTGAGACTCCCATAGGGTTCAGTGTTAATCAGTGAGACTCCCATAGGGTTCAGTGTTAATCAGTGAGACTCCCACAGGGTTCAGTGTTAATCAGTGAAACTCCCATAGGGTTCAGTGTTAATCAGTGAGACTCCCATAGGGTTCAGTGTTAATCAGTGAGACTCCCATAGGGTTCAGTGTTAATCAGTGAGACTCCCACAGGGTTCAGTGTTAATCAGTGAGACTCCCACAGGGTTCAGTGTTAATCAGTCAGACTCCCACAGGGTTCAGTGTTAATCAGTGAAACTCCCACAGGCTTCAGGGGTAATGAGTGAGACTCCCACAGGGTTCAGTGTTAATCAGTGAGAATCCCACAGGGTTCAGTGTTAATCAGTGAGACTCCCACAGGGTTCAGTGTTAATCAGTGAGCCTCCCACAGGGTTCAGTGTTAATCAGTGAGACTCCCACAGGGTTCAGTGTTAATCAGTGAGACTCCCATAGGGTTCAGTGTTAATCAGTGAGGCTCCCACATGGTTCATTGTTAATCAGTGAGTGTCCCACAGGGTTAATTGTTAATCAGTGAGACTCCCACATGGTTCAGTGTTAATCAGTGAGACTCCCACAGGGTTCAGTGTTAATCAGTGAGACTCTCACAGGGTTCAGGGGTAATCAGTGAGACTCCCACAGGGTTCAGTGTTAATCAGTGAGACTCCCACAGGGTTCAGTGTTAATCAGTGAGACTCCCATAGGGTTAAGTGTTAATCAGTGAGACTCCCATAGGGTTCAGTGTTAATCAGTGAGACTCCCTCAGGGTTCAGTGTTAATCAGTGAGACTTCCATAGGGTTAAGTGTTAATCAGTGAGACTCCCTCAGGGTTCAGTGTTAATCAGAGAGACTCCCTTAGGGTTCAGTGTTAATCAGTGAGACTCCCTCAGGGTTCAGTGTTAATCAGTTTGACTCCCATAGGGTTCAGTGTTAATCAGTGAGACTCTCATAGGGTTCAGTGTTAATCAGTGAGACTCCCATAGGGTTCAGTGTTAATCAGTGAGACTCCCACAGGGTTCAGTGTTAATCAGTGAGACTCCCATTGGGTTCAGTGTTAATCAGTGAGACTCCCACAGGGTTCAGTGTTAATCAGTGAGACTCCCACAGGGTTAAGTGTTAATCAGTGAGACTCCCATAGGGTTCAGTGTTAATCAGTGAAACTCCCACAGGGTTCAGGGGTAATCAGTGAGACTCCCACAGGGTTCAGTGTTAATCAGTGAGACTCCCACAGGGTTCAGTGTTAATCAGTGAGACTCCCACAGGGTTCAGTGTTAATCAGTGAGACTCCCATAGGGTTCAGTGTTAATCAGTGAGACTCCCACAGGGTTCAGTGTTAATCAGTGAAACTCCCATAGGGTTCAGTGTTAATCAGTGAGACTCCCATAGGGTTCAGTGTTAATCAGTGAGACTCCCTCAGGGTTCAGTGTTAATCAATGGGACTCCCATAGGGTTCAGTGTTAATCAGTGAGACTCCCTCAGGGTTCAGTGTTAATCAGTGAGACTCCCATAGGGTTAAGTGTTAATCAGTGAGAATCCCATAGGGTTCAGTGTTAATCAGTGAGACTCCCATAGGGTTCAGTGTTAATCAGTGAGACTCCCACAGGGTTCAGTGTTAATCAGTGAGACTCCCATAGGGTTCAGTGTTAATCAGTGAGACTCCCACAGGGGTCAGTGTTAATCAGTGAGACTCCCACAGGGTTCAGTGTTAATCAGTCAGACTCCCACAGGGTTCAGTGTTAATCAGTGAAACTCCCACAGGGTTCAGTGTTAATCAGTCAGACTCCCACAGGGTTCAGTGTTAATCAGTGAGACTCCCACAGGGTTCAGTGTTAATCAGTGAGACTCCCACAGGGTTCAGTGTTAATCAGTGAAACTCCCATAGGGTTCAGTGTTAATCAGTGAGACTCCCATAGGGTTCAGTGTTAATCAGTGAGACTCCCTCAGGGTTCAGTGTTAATCAATGGGACTCCCATAGGGTTCAGTGTTAATCAGTGAGACTCCCTCAGGGTTCAGTGTTAATCAGTGAGACTCCCATAGGGTTAAGTGTTAATCAGTGAGAATCCCATAGGGTTCAGTGTTAATCAGTGAGACTCCCTAGGGTTCAGTGTTAATCAGTGAGACTCCCACAGGGTTCAGTGTTAATCAGTGAGACTCCCATAGGGTTCAGTGTTAATCAGTGAGACTCCCACAGGGGTCAGTGTTAATCAGTGAGACTCCCACAGGGTTCAGTGTTAATCAGTCAGACTCCCACAGGGTTCAGTGTTAATCAGTGAAACTCCCACAGGGTTCAGTGTTAATCAGTCAGACTCCCACAGGGTTCAGTGTTAATCAGTGAGACTCCCACAGGGTTCAGTGTTAATCAGTCAGACTCCCACAGGGTTCAGTGTTAATCAGTGAAACTCCCACAGGGTTCAGGGGTAATCAGTGAGACTCCCACAGGGTTCAGTGTTAATCAGTGAGACTCCCACAGGGTTCAGTGTTAATCAGTGAGACTCCCACAGGGTTCAGTGTTAATCAGTGAGACTCCCATAGGGTTAAGTGTTAATCAGTGAGACTCCCATAGGGTTCAGTGTTAATCAGTGAGACTCCCACAGGGTTCAGTGTTAATCAGTGAGACTCCCATAGGGTTCAGTGTTAATCAGTGAGACTCCCACAGGGTTCAGTGTTAATCAGTGAGACTCCCACAGGGTTCAGTGTTAATCAGTGAAACTCCCATAGGGTTCAGTGTTAATCAGTGAGACTCCCATAGGGTTCAGTGTTAATCAGTGAGACTCCCATAGGGTTCAGTGTTAATCAGTGAGACTCCCACAGGGTTCAGTGTTAATCAGTGAGACTCCCATAGGGTTCAGTGTTAATCAGTGAGACTCCCACAGGGTTCAGTGTTAATCAGTGAGACTCCCACAGGGTTCAGTGTTAATCAGTGAGACTCCCACAGTGTTCAGTGTTAATCAGTGAGACTCCCACAGTGTTCAGTGTTAATCAGTGAGACTCCCTCAGGGTTCAGTGTTAATCACTGAGACTCCCACAGGGTTCAGTGTTAATCAGTGAGACTCCCATAGGGGTCAGTGTTAATCAGTGAGACTCCCATAGGTTTCAGTGTTAATCAGTGAGACTCCCACAGGGTTCAGTGTTAATCAGTGAGACTCTCATAGGGTTCAGTGTTAATCAGTGAGACTCCCTCATGGTTCAGTGTTAATCAGTGAGACTCCCATAGGGTTAAGTGTTAATCAGTGAGACTCCCATAGGGTTCAGTGTTAATCAGTGAGACTCCCTCAGGGTTCAGTGTTAATCAATGGGACTCCCATAGGGTTCAGTGTTAATCAGTGAGACTCCCTCAGGGTTCAGTGTTAATCAGTGAGACTCCCATAGGGTTAAGTGTTAATCAGTGAGAATCCCATAGGGTTCAGTGTTAATCAGTGAGACTCCCATAGGGTTCAGTGTTAATCAGTGAGACTCCCACAGGGTTCAGTGTTAATCAGTGAGACTCCCATAGGGTTCAGTGTTAATCAGTGAGACTCCCACAGGGGTCAGTGTTAATCAGTGAGACTCCCACAGGGTTCAGTGTTAATCAGTCAGACTCCCACAGGGTTCAGTGTTAATCAGTGAAACTCCCACAGGGTTCAGTGTTAATCAGTCAGACTCCCACAGGGTTCAGTGTTAATCAGTGAGACTCCCACAGGGTTCAGTGTTAATCAGTCAGACTCCCACAGGGTTCAGTGTTAATCAGTGAAACTCCCACAGGGTTCAGGGGTAATCAGTGAGACTCCCACAGGGTTCAGTGTTAATCAGTGAGACTCCCACAGGGTTCAGTGTTAATCAGTGAGACTCCCACAGGGTTCAGTGTTAATCAGTGAGACTCCCATAGGGTTAAGTGTTAATCAGTGAGACTCCCATAGGGTTCAGTGTTAATCAGTGAGACTCCCACAGGGTTCAGTGTTAATCAGTGAGACTCCCATAGGGTTCAGTGTTAATCAGTGAGACTCCCACAGGGTTCAGTGTTAATCAGTGAGACTCCCACAGGGTTCAGTGTTAATCAGTGAAACTCCCATAGGGTTCAGTGTTAATCAGTGAGACTCCCATAGGGTTCAGTGTTAATCAGTGAGACTCCCATAGGGTTCAGTGTTAATCAGTGAGACTCCCACAGGGTTCAGTGTTAATCAGTGAAACTCCCATAGGGTTCAGTGTTAATCAGTGAGACTCCCATAGGGTTCAGTGTTAATCAGTGAGACTCCCATAGGGTTCAGTGTTAATCAGTGAAACTCCCATAGGGTTCAGTGTTAATCAGTGAGACTCCCATAGGGTTCAGTGTTAATCAGTGAGACTCCCATAGGGTTCAGTGTTAATCAGTGAGACTCCCACAGGGTTCAGTGTTAATCAGTGAGACTCTCATAGGGTTCAGTGTTAATCAGTGAGACTCCCATAGGGTTCAGTGTTAATCAGTGAGACTCCCTCAGGGTTCAGTGTTAATCAGTGAGACTCCCATAGGGTTAAGTGTTAATCAGTGAGACTCCCATAGGGTTCAGTGTTAATCAGTGAGACTCCCATAGGGTTCAGTGTTAATCAGTGAGACTCCCACAGGGTTCAGTGTTAATCAGTGAAACTCCCATAGGGTTCAGTGTTAATCAGTGAGACTCCCATAGGGTTCAGTGTTAATCAGTGAGACTCCCATAGGGTTCAGTGTTAATCAGTGAGACTCCCACAGGGTTCAGTGTTAATCAGTGAGACTCCCACAGGGTTCAGTGTTAATCAGTCAGACTCCCACAGGGTTCAGTGTTAATCAGTGAAACTCCCACAGGCTTCAGGGGTAATGAGTGAGACTCCCACAGGGTTCAGTGTTAATCAGTGAGACTCCCACAGGGTTCAGTGTTAATCAGTGAGACTCCCACAGGGTTCAGTGTTAATCAGTGAGCCTCCCACAGGGTTCAGTGTTAATCAGTGAGACTCCCACAGGGTTCAGTGTTAATCAGTGAGACTCCCATAGGGTTCAGTGTTAATCAGTGAGGCTCCCACATGGTTCATTGTTAATCAGTGAGTGTCCCACAGGGTTAATTGTTAATCAGTGAGACTCCCACATGGTTCAGTGTTAATCAGTGAGACTCCCACAGGGTTCAGTGTTAATCAGTGAGACTCTCACAGGGTTCAGGGGTAATCAGTGAGACTCCCACAGGGTTCAGTGTTAATCAGTGAGACTCCCACAGGGTTCAGTGTTAATCAGTGAAACTCCCATAGGGTTAAGTGTTAATCAGTGAGACTCCCATAGGGTTCAGTGTTAATCAGTGAGACTCCCTCAGGGTTCAGTGTTAATCAGTGAGACTTCCATAGGGTTAAGTGTTAATCAGTGAGACTCCCTCAGGGTTCAGTGTTAATCAGAGAGACTCCCTTAGGGTTCAGTGTTAATCAGTGAGACTCCCTCAGGGTTCAGTGTTAATCAGTTTGACTCCCATAGGGTTCAGTGTTAATCAGTGAGACTCTCATAGGGTTCAGTGTTAATCAGTGAGACTCCCATAGGGTTCAGTGTTAATCAGTGAGACTCCCACAGGGTTCAGTGTTAATCAGTGAGACTCCCATTGGGTTCAGTGTTAATCAGTGAGACTCCCACAGGGTTCAGTGTTAATCAGTGAGACTCCCACAGGGTTAAGTGTTAATCAGTGAGACTCCCATAGGGTTCAGTGTTAATCAGTGAAACTCCCACAGGGTTCAGGGGTAATCAGTGAGACTCCCACAGGGTTCAGTGTTAATCAGTGAGACTCCCACAGGGTTCAGTGTTAATCAGTGAGACTCCCACAGGGTTCAGTGTTAATCAGTGAGACTCCCATAGGGTTCAGTGTTAATCAGTGAGACTCCCACAGGGTTCAGTGTTAATCAGTGAAACTCCCATAGGGTTCAGTGTTAATCAGTGAGACTCCCATAGGGTTCAGTGTTAATCAGTGAGACTCCCTCAGGGTTCAGTGTTAATCAATGGGACTCCCATAGGGTTCAGTGTTAATCAGTGAGACTCCCTCAGGGTTCAGTGTTAATCAGTGAGACTCCCATAGGGTTAAGTGTTAATCAGTGAGAATCCCATAGGGTTCAGTGTTAATCAGTGAGACTCCCATAGGGTTCAGTGTTAATCAGTGAGACTCCCACAGGGTTCAGTGTTAATCAGTGAGACTCCCATAGGGTTCAGTGTTAATCAGTGAGACTCCCACAGGGGTCAGTGTTAATCAGTGAGACTCCCACAGGGTTCAGTGTTAATCAGTCAGACTCCCACAGGGTTCAGTGTTAATCAGTGAAACTCCCACAGGGTTCAGTGTTAATCAGTCAGACTCCCACAGGGTTCAGTGTTAATCAGTGAGACTCCCACAGGGTTCAGTGTTAATCAGTCAGACTCCCACAGGGTTCAGTGTTAATCAGTGAAACTCCCACAGGGTTCAGGGGTAATCAGTGAGACTCCCACAGGGTTCAGTGTTAATCAGTGAGACTCCCACAGGGTTCAGTGTTAATCAGTGAGACTCCCACAGGGTTCAGTGTTAATCAGTGAGACTCCCATAGGGTTAAGTGTTAATCAGTGAGACTCCCATAGGGTTCAGTGTTAATCAGTGAGACTCCCACAGGGTTCAGTGTTAATCAGTGAGACTCCCATAGGGTTCAGTGTTAATCAGTGAGACTCCCACAGGGTTCAGTGTTAATCAGTGAGACTCCCACAGGGTTCAGTGTTAATCAGTGAAACTCCCATAGGGTTCAGTGTTAATCAGTGAGACTCCCATAGGGTTCAGTGTTAATCAGTGAGACTCCCATAGGGTTCAGTGTTAATCAGTGAGACTCCCACAGGGTTCAGTGTTAATCAGTGAGACTCCCATAGGGTTCAGTGTTAATCAGTGAGACTCCCACAGGGTTCAGTGTTAATCAGTGAGACTCCCACAGGGTTCAGTGTTAATCAGTGAGACTCCCACAGTGTTCAGTGTTAATCAGTGAGACTCCCACAGTGTTCAGTGTTAATCAGTGAGACTCCCTCAGGGTTCAGTGTTAATCACTGAGACTCCCACAGGGTTCAGTGTTAATCAGTGAGACTCCCATAGGGGTCAGTGTTAATCAGTGAGACTCCCATAGGTTTCAGTGTTAATCAGTGAGACTCCCACAGGGTTCAGTGTTAATTAGTGAGACTCTCATAGGGTTCAGTGTTAATCAGTGAGACTCCCTCATGGTTCAGTGTTAATCAGTGAGACTCCCATAGGGTTAAGTGTTAATCAGTGAGACTCCCATAGGGTTCAGTGTTAATCAGTGAGACTCCCTCAGGGTTCAGTGTTAATCAATGGGACTCCCATAGGGTTCAGTGTTAATCAGTGAGACTCCCTCAGGGTTCAGTGTTAATCAGTGAGACTCCCATAGGGTTAAGTGTTAATCAGTGAGAATCCCATAGGGTTCAGTGTTAATCAGTGAGACTCCCATAGGGTTCAGTGTTAATCAGTGAGACTCCTACAGGGTTCAGTGTTAATCAGTGAGACTCCCATAGGGTTCAGTGTTAATCAGTGAGACTCCCACAGGGGTCAGTGTTAATCAGTGAGACTCCCACAGGGTTCAGTGTTAATCAGTCAGACTCCCACAGGGTTCAGTGTTAATCAGTGAAACTCCCACAGGGTTCAGTGTTAATCAGTCAGACTCCCACAGGGTTCAGTGTTAATCAGTGAGACTCCCACAGGGTTCAGTGTTAATCAGTCAGACTCCCACAGGGTTCAGTGTTAATCAGTGAAACTCCCACAGGGTTCAGGGGTAATCAGTGAGACTCCCACAGGGTTCAGTGTTAATCAGTGAGACTCCCACAGGGTTCAGTGTTAATCAGTGAGACTCCCACAGGGTTCAGTGTTAATCAGTGAGACTCCCATAGGGTTAAGTGTTAATCAGTGAGACTCCCATAGGGTTCAGTGTTAATCAGTGAGACTCCCACAGGGTTCAGTGTTAATCAGTGAGACTCCCATAGGGTTCAGTGTTAATCAGTGAGACTCCCACAGGGTTCAGTGTTAATCAGTGAGACTCCCACAGGGTTCAGTGTTAATCAGTGAAACTCCCATAGGGTTCAGTGTTAATCAGTGAGACTCCCATAGGGTTCAGTGTTAATCAGTGAGACTCCCATAGGGTTCAGTGTTAATCAGTGAGACTCCCACAGGGTTCAGTGTTAATCAGTGAGACTCCCATAGGGTTCAGTGTTAATCAGTGAGACTCCCACAGGGTTCAGTGTTAATCAGTGAGACTCCCACAGGGTTCAGTGTTAATCAGTGAGACTCCCACAGTGTTCAGTGTTAATCAGTGAGACTCCCACAGTGTTCAGTGTTAATCAGTGAGACTCCCTCAGGGTTCAGTGTTAATCACTGAGACTCCCACAGGGTTCAGTGTTAATCAGTGAGACTCCCATAGGGGTCAGTGTTAATCAGTGAGACTCCCATAGGTTTCAGTGTTAATCAGTGAGACTCCCACAGGGTTCAGTGTTAATCAGTGAGACTCTCATAGGGTTCAGTGTTAATCAGTGAGACTCCCTCATGGTTCAGTGTTAATCAGTGAGACTCCCATAGGGTTAAGTGTTAATCAGTGAGACTCCCACAATGTTCAGTGTTAATCAGTGAGACTCCCACAGGGTTCAGTGTTAATCAGTCAGACTCCCACAGGGTTCAGTGTTAATCAGTGAAACTCCCACAGGGTTCAGAGGTAATGAGTGAGACTCCCACAGGGTTCTGTGTTAATCAGTGAGACTCCCACAGGGTTCAGTGTTAATCAGTGAGACTCCCACAGGGTTCAGTGTCAATCAGTGAGACTCCCATAGGGTTAAGTGTTAATCAGTGAGACTCCCATAGGGTTCAGTGTTAATCAGTGAGACTCCCACAGGGTTCAGTGTTAATCAGTGAGACTCCCATAGGGTTCAGTGTTAATCAGTGAGACTCCCACAGGGTTCAGTGTTAATCAGTGAGACTCCCACAGGGTTCAGTGTTAATCAGTGAAACTCCCATAGGGTTCAGTGTTAATCAGTGAGACTCCCATAGGGTTCAGTGTTAATCAGTGAGACTCCCACAAGGTTCAGTGTTAATCAATAAGACTCCCACAGGGTTCAGTGTTAATCAGTGAGACTCCCACAGTGTTCAGTGTTAATCAGTGAGACTCCCACAGGGTTCAGTGTTAATCAGTGAGACTCCCATAGGGTTCAGTGTTAATCAGTGAGACTCCCATAGGTTTCAGTGTTAATCAGTGAGACTCCCACAGGGTTCAGTGTTAATCAGTGAGACTCTCATAGGGTTCAGTGTTAATCAGTGAGACTCCCTCTGGGTTCAGTGTTAATCAGTGAGACTCCCATAGGATTAAGTGGTAATCAGTGATACTCCCATAGGGTTCAGTGTTAATTAGTGAGCCTCCCTCAGGGTTCAGTGTTAATCAGTGAGACTCCCATAGGGTTAAGTGTTAATCAGTGAGACTCCCATAGGGTTCAGTGTTAATCAGTGAGACTCCCATAGGGTTCATTGTTAATCAGTGAGACTCCCACAGGGTTCAGTGTTAATCAGTGAGATGCCCACAGGGTTCAGTGTTAATCAATGGGACTCCCATAGGGTTCAGTGTTAATCAGTGAGACTCCCATAGGGTTCAGTGTTAATCAGTGAGACTCCCTCAGGGTTCAGTGTTAATCAGTGAGACTCCCATAGGGTTAAGTGTTAATCAGTGAGACTCCCACAGGGTTCAGTGTTAATCAGTGAGACTCCCATAGGGTTAAGTGTTAATCAGTGAGACTCCCATAGGGTTCAGTGTTAATCAGTGAGACTCCCTCAGGGTTCAGTGTTAATCAGTGAGAGTCCCTTAGGGTTCAGTTTTAATCAGTGAGACTCCCTCAGGGTTCAGTGTTAATCAGTGAGACTCCCATAGGGTTAAGTGTTAATCAGTGAGAATCCCATAGGGTTCAGTGTTAATCAGTGAGACTCCCATAGGGTTCAGTGTTAATCAGTGAGACTCCCACAGGGTTCAGTGTTAATCAGTGAGACGCCCATAGGGTTCAGTGTTAATCAGTGAGACTCCCACAGGGGTCAGTGTTAATCAGTGAGACTCCCACAGGGTTCAGTGTTAATCAGTCAGACTCCCACAGGGTTCAGTGTTAATCAGTGAAACTCCCACAGGGTTCAGTGTTAATCAGTCAGACTCCCACAGGGTTCAGTGTTAATCAGTGAGACTCCCACAGGGTTCAGTGTTAATCAGTCAGACTCCCACAGGGTTCAGTGTTAATCAGTGAAACTCCCACAGGGTTCAGGGGTAATCAGTGAGACTCCCACAGGGTTCAGTGTTAATCAGTGAGACTCCCACAGGGTTCAGTGTTAATCAGTGAGACTCCCACAGGGTTCAGTGTTAATCAGTGAGACTCCCATAGGGTTAAGTGTTAATCAGTGAGACTCCCATAGGGTTCAGTGTTAATCAGTGAGACTCCCACAGGGTTCAGTGTTAATCAGTGAGACTCCCATAGGGTTCAGTGTTAATCAGTGAGACTCCCACAGGGTTCAGTGTTAATCAGTGAGACTCCCACAGGGTTCAGTGTTAATCAGTGAATCTCCCATAGGGTTCAGTGTTAATCAGTGAGACTCCCATAGGGTTCAGTGTTAATCAGTGAGACTCCCATAGGGTTCAGTGTTAATCAGTGAGACTCCCACAGGGTTCAGTGTTAATCAGTGAGACTCCCATAGGGTTCAGTGTTAATCAGTGAGACTCCCACAGGGTTCAGTGTTAATCAGTGAGACTCTCACAGGGTTCAGTGTTAATCAGTGAGACTCCCACAGTGTTCAGTGTTAATCAGTGAGACTCCCACAGTGTTCAGTGTTAATCAGTGAGACTCCCTCAGGGTTCAGTGTTAATCACTGAGACTCCCACAGGGTTCAGTGTTAATCAGTGAGACTCCCATAGGGTTCAGTGTTAATCAGTGAGACTCCCATAGGTTTCAGTGTTAATCAGTGAGACTCCCACAGGGTTCAGTGTTAATCATTGAGACTCCCACAGGGGTCAGTGTTAATCAGTGAGACTCCCACAGGGTTCAGTGTTAATCAGTCAGACTCCCACAGGGTTCAGTGTTAATCAGTGAAACTCCCACAGGGTTCAGTGTTAATCAGTCAGACTCCCACAGGGTTCAGTGTTAATCAGTGAGACTCCCACAGGGTTCAGTGTTAATCAGTCAGACTCCCACAGGGTTCAGTGTTAATCAGTGAAACTCCCACAGGGTTCAGGGGTAATCAGTGAGACTCCCACAGGGTTCAGTGTTAATCAGTGAGACTCCCACAGGGTTCAGTGTTAATCAGTGAGACTCCCACAGGGTTCAGTGTTAATCAGTGAGACTCCCATAGGGTTAAGTGTTAATCAGTGAGACTCCCATAGGGTTCAGTGTTAATCAGTGAGACTCCCACAGGGTTCAGTGTTAATCAGTGAGACTCCCATAGGGTTCAGTGTTAATCAGTGAGACTCCCACAGCGTTCAGTGTTAATCAGTGAGACTCCCACAGGGTTCAGTGTTAATCAGTGAATCTCCCATAGGGTTCAGTGTTAATCAGTGAGACTCCCATAGGGTTCAGTGTTAATCAGTGAGACTCCCATAGGGTTCAGTGTTAATCAGTGAGACTCCCACAGGGTTCAGTGTTAATCAGTGAGACTCCCATAGGGTTCAGTGTTAATCAGTGAGACTCCCACAGGGTTCAGTGTTAATCAGTGAGACTCCCATAGGGTTCAGTGTTAATCAGTGAGACTCCCACAGCGTTCAGTGTTAATCAGTGAGACTCCCACAGGGTTCAGTGTTAATCAGTGAATCTCCCATAGGGTTCAGTGTTAATCAGTGAGACTCCCATAGGGTTCAGTGTTAATCAGTGAGACTCCCATAGGGTTCAGTGTTAATCAGTGAGACTCCCACAGGGTTCAGTGTTAATCAGTGAGACTCCCATAGGGTTCAGTGTTAATCAGTGAGACTCCCACAGGGTTCAGTGTTAATCAGTGAGACTCCCACAGGGTTCAGTGTTAATCAGTGAGACTCCCACAGTGTTCAGTGTTAATCAGTGAGACTCCCACAGTGTTCAGTGTTAATCAGTGAGACTCCCTCAGGGTTCAGTGTTAATCACTGAGACTCCCACAGGGTTCAGTGTTAATCAGTGAGACTCCCATAGGGGTCAGTGTTAATCAGTGAGACTCCCATAGGTTTCAGTGTTAATCAGTGAGACTCCCACAGGGTTCAGTGTTAATCAGTGAGACTCTCATAGGGTTCAGTGTTAATCAGTGAGACTCCCTCATGGTTCAGTGTTAATCAGTGAGACTCCCATAGGGTTAAGTGTTAATCAGTGAGACTCCCACAATGTTCAGTGTTAATCAGTGAGACTCCCACAGGGTTCAGTGTTAATCAGTCAGACTCCCACAGGGTTCAGTGTTAATCAGTGAAACTCCCACAGGGTTCAGAGGTAATGAGTGAGACTCCCACAGGGTTCTGTGTTAATCAGTGAGACTCCCACAGGGTTCAGTGTTAATCAGTGAGACTCCCACAGGGTTCAGTGTCAATCAGTGAGACTCCCATAGGGTTAAGTGTTAATCAGTGAGACTCCCATAGGGTTCAGTGTTAATCAGTGAGACTCCCACAGGGTTCAGTGTTAATCAGTGAGACTCCCATAGGGTTCAGTGTTAATCAGTGAGACTCCCACAGGGTTCAGTGTTAATCAGTGAGACTCCCACAGGGTTCAGTGTTAATCAGTGAAACTCCCATAGGGTTCAGTGTTAATCAGTGAGACTCCCATAGGGTTCAGTGTTAATCAGTGAGACTCCCACAGGGTTCAGTGTTAATCAATAAGACTCCCACAGGGTTCAGTGTTAATCAGTGAGACTCCCACAGTGTTCAGTGTTAATCAGTGAGACTCCCACAGGGTTCAGTGTTAATCAGTGAGACTCCCATAGGGTTCAGTGTTAATCAGTGAGACTCCCATAGGTTTCAGTGTTAATCAGTGAGACTCCCACAGGGTTCAGTGTTAATCAGTGAGACTCTCATAGGGTTCAGTGTTAATCAGTGAGACTCCCTCTGGGTTCAGTGTTAATCAGTGAGACTCCCATAGGATTAAGTGGTAATCAGTGATACTCCCATAGGGTTCAGTGTTAATTAGTGAGCCTCCCTCAGGGTTCAGTGTTAATCAGTGAGACTCCCATAGGGTTAAGTGTTAATCAGTGAGACTCCCATAGGGTTCAGTGTTAATCAGTGAGACTCCCATAGGGTTCATTGTTAATCAGTGAGACTCCCACAGGGTTCAGTGTTAATCAGTGAGATGCCCACAGGGTTCAGTGTTAATCAATGGGACTCCCATAGGGTTCAGTGTTAATCAGTGAGACTCCCATAGGGTTCAGTGTTAATCAGTGAGACTCCCTCAGGGTTCAGTGTTAATCAGTGAGACTCCCATAGGGTTAAGTGTTAATCAGTGAGACTCCCACAGGGTTCAGTGTTAATCAGTGAGACTCCCATAGGGTTAAGTGTTAATCAGTGAGACTCCCATAGGGTTCAGTGTTAATCAGTGAGACTCCCTCAGGGTTCAGTGTTAATCAGTGAGAGTCCCTTAGGGTTCAGTTTTAATCAGTGAGACTCCCTCAGGGTTCAGTGTTAATCAGTGAGACTCCCATAGGGTTAAGTGTTAATCAGTGAGAATCCCATAGGGTTCAGTGTTAATCAGTGAGACTCCCATAGGGTTCAGTGTTAATCAGTGAGACTCCCACAGGGTTCAGTGTTAATCAGTGAGACGCCCATAGGGTTCAGTGTTAATCAGTGAGACTCCCACAGGGGTCAGTGTTAATCAGTGAGACTCCCACAGGGTTCAGTGTTAATCAGTCAGACTCCCACAGGGTTCAGTGTTAATCAGTGAAACTCCCACAGGGTTCAGTGTTAATCAGTCAGACTCCCACAGGGTTCAGTGTTAATCAGTGAGACTCCCACAGGGTTCAGTGTTAATCAGTCAGACTCCCACAGGGTTCAGTGTTAATCAGTGAAACTCCCACAGGGTTCAGGGGTAATCAGTGAGACTCCCACAGGGTTCAGTGTTAATCAGTGAGACTCCCACAGGGTTCAGTGTTAATCAGTGAGACTCCCACAGGGTTCAGTGTTAATCAGTGAGACTCCCATAGGGTTAAGTGTTAATCAGTGAGACTCCCATAGGGTTCAGTGTTAATCAGTGAGACTCCCACAGGGTTCAGTGTTAATCAGTGAGACTCCCATAGGGTTCAGTGTTAATCAGTGAGACTCCCACAGGGTTCAGTGTTAATCAGTGAGACTCCCACAGGGTTCAGTGTTAATCAGTGAATCTCCCATTGGGTTCAGTGTTAATCAGTGAGACTCCCATAGGGTTCAGTGTTAATCAGTGAGACTCCCATAGGGTTCAGTGTTAATCAGTGAGACTCCCACAGGGTTCAGTGTTAATCAGTGAGACTCCCATAGGGTTCAGTGTTAATCAGTGAGACTCCCACAGGGTTCAGTGTTAATCAGTGAGACTCTCACAGGGTTCAGTGTTAATCAGTGAGACTCCCACAGTGTTCAGTGTTAATCAGTGAGACTCCCACAGTGTTCAGTGTTAATCAGTGAGACTCCCTCAGGGTTCAGTGTTAATCACTGAGACTCCCACAGGGTTCAGTGTTAATCAGTGAGACTCCCATAAGGTTCAGTGTTAATCAGTGAGACTCCCATAGGTTTCAGTGTTAATCAGTGAGACTCCCACAGGGTTCAGTGTTAATCAGTGAGACTCCCACAGGGGTCAGTGTTAATCAGTGAGACTCCCACAGGGTTCAGTGTTAATCAGTCAGACTCCCACAGGGTTCAGTGTTAATCAGTGAAACTCCCACAGGGTTCAGTGTTAATCAGTCAGACTCCCACAGGGTTCAGTGTTAATCAGTGAGACTCCCACAGGGTTCAGTGTTAATCAGTCAGACTCCCACAGGGTTCAGTGTTAATCAGTGAAACTCCCACAGGGTTCAGGGGTAATCAGTGAGACTCCCACAGGGTTCAGTGTTAATCAGTGAGACTCCCACAGGGTTCAGTGTTAATCAGTGAGACTCCCACAGGGTTCAGTGTTAATCAGTGAGACTCCCATAGGGTTAAGTGTTAATCAGTGAGACTCCCATAGGGTTCAGTGTTAATCAGTGAGACTCCCACAGGGTTCAGTGTTAATCAGTGAGACTCCCATAGGGTTCAGTGTTAATCAGTGAGACTCCCACAGCGTTCAGTGTTAATCAGTGAGACTCCCACAGGGTTCAGTGTTAATCAGTGAATCTCCCATAGGGGTCAGTGTTAATCAGTGAGACTCCCATAGGGTTCAGTGTTAATCAGTGAGACTCCCATAGGGTTCAGTGTTAATCAGTGAGACTCCCACAGGGTTCAGTGTTAATCAGTGAGACTCCCATAGGGTTCAGTGTTAATCAGTGAGACTCCCACAGGGTTCAGTGTTAATCAGTGAGACTCCCACAGGGTTCAGTGTTAATCAGTGAGACTCCCACAGTGTTCAGTGTTAATCAGTGAGACTCCCACAGTGTTCAGTGTTAATCAGTGAGACTCCCTCAGGGTTCAGTGTTAATCACTGAGACTCCCACAGGGTTCAGTGTAAATCAGTGAGACTCCCACAGGGTTCAGTGTTAATCAGTGAAACTCCCACAGGGTTCAGTGTTAATCAGTCAGACTCCCACAGGGTTCAGTGTTAATCAGTGAGACTCCCACAGGGTTCAGTGTTAATCAGTCAGACTCCCACAGGGTTCAGTGTTAATCAGTGAAACTCCCACAGGGTTCAGGGGTAATCAGTGAGACTCCCACAGGGTTCAGTGTTAATCAGTGAGACTCCCACAGGGTTCAGTGTTAATCAGTGAGACTCCCACAGGGTTCAGTGTTAATCAGTGAGACTCCCATAGGGTTAAGTGTTAATCAGTGAGACTCCCATAGGGTTCAGTGTTAATCAGTGAGACTCCCACAGGGTTCAGTGTTAATCAGTGAGACTCCCATAGGGTTCAGTGTTAATCAGTGAGACTCCCACAGGGTTCAGTGTTAATCAGTGAGACTCCCACAGGGTTCAGTGTTAATCAGTGAAACTCCCATATGGTTCAGTGTTAATCAGTGAGACTCCCATAGGGTTCAGTGTTAATCAGTGAGACTCCCATAGGGTTCAGTGTTAATCAGTGAGACTCCCACAGGGTTCAGTGTTAATCAGTGAGACTCCCATAGGGTTCAGTGTTAATCAGTGAGACTCCCACAGGGTTCAGTGTTAATCAGTGAGACTCCCACAGGGTTCAGTGTTAATCAGTGAGACTCCCACAGTGTTCAGTGTTAATCAGTGAGACTCCCACAGTGTTCAGTGTTAATCAGTGAGACTCCCTCAGGGTTCAGTGTTAATCACTGAGACTCCCACAGGGTTCAGTGTTAATCAGTGAGACTCCCATAGGGGTCAGTGTTAATCAGTGAGACTCCCATAGGTTTCAGTGTTAATCAGTGAGACTCCCACAGGGTTCAGTGTTAATCAGTGAGACTCGCATAGGGTTCAGTGTTAATCAGTGAGACTCCCTCATGGTTCAGTGTTAATCAGTGAGACTCCCATAGGGTTAAGTGTTAATCAGTGAGACTCCCACAATGTTCAGTGTTAATCAGTGAGACTCCCACAGGGTTCAGTGTTAATCAGTCAGACTCCCACAGGGTTCAGTGTTAATCAGTGAAACTCCCACAGGGTTCAGAGGTAATGAGTGAGACTCCCACAGGGTTCTGTGTTAATCAGTGAGACTCCCACAGGGTTCAGTGTTAATCAGTGAGACTCCCACAGGGTTCAGTGTCAATCAGTGAGACTCCCATAGGGTTAAGTGTTAATCAGTGAGACTCCCATAGGGTTCAGTGTTAATCAGTGAGACTCCCACAGGGTTCAGTGTTAATCAGTGAGACTCCCATAGGGTTCAGTGTTAATCAGTGAGACTCCCACAGGGTTCAGTGTTAATCAGTGAGACTCCCACAGGGTTCAGTGTTAATCAGTGAAACTCCCATAGGGTTCAGTGTTAATCAGTGAGACTCCCATAGGGTTCAGTGTTAATCAGTGAGACTCCCACAGGGTTCAGTGTTAATCAATAAGACTCCCACAGGGTTCAGTGTTAATCAGTAAGACTCCCACAGTGTTCAGTGTTAATCAGTGAGACTCCCACAGGGTTCAGTGTTAATCAGTGAGACTCCCATAGGGTTCAGTGTTAATCAGTGAGACTCCCATAGGTTTCAGTGTTAATCAGTGAGACTCCCACAGGGTTCAGTGTTAATCAGTGAGACTCTCATAGGGTTCAGTGTTAATCAGTGAGACTCCCTCTGGGTTCAGTGTTAATCAGTGAGACTCCCATAGGATTAAGTGGTAATCAGTGATACTCCCATAGGGTTCAGTGTTAATTAGTGAGCCTCCCTCAGGGTTCAGTGTTAATCAGTGAGACTCCCATAGGGTTAAGTGTTAATCAGTGAGACTCCCATAGGGTTCAGTGTTAATCAGTGAGACTCCCATAGGGTTCATTGTTAATCAGTGAGACTCCCACAGGGTTCAGTGTTAATCAGTGAGATGCCCACAGGGTTCAGTGTTAATCAATGGGACTCCCATAGGGTTCAGTGTTAATCAGTGAGACTCCCATAGGGTTCAGTGTTAATCAGTGAGACTCCCTCAGGGTTCAGTGTTAATCAGTGAGACTCCCATAGGGTTAAGTGTTAATCAGTGAGACTCCCACAGGGTTCAGTGTTAATCAGTGAGACTCCCATAGGGTTAAGTGTTAATCAGTGAGACTCCCATAGGGTTCAGTGTTAATCAGTGAGACTCCCTCAGGGTTCAGTGTTAATCAGTGAGAGTCCCTTAGGGTTCAGTTTTAATCAGTGAGACTCCCTCAGGGTTCAGTGTTAATCAGTGAGACTCCCATAGGGTTAAGTGTTAATCAGTGAGAATCCCATAGGGTTCAGTGTTAATCAGTGAGACTCCCATAGGGTTCAGTGTTAATCAGTGAGACTCCCACAGGGTTCAGTGTTAATCAGTGAGACGCCCATAGGGTTCAGTGTTAATCAGTGAGACTCCCACAGGGGTCAGTGTTAATCAGTGAGACTCCCACAGGGTTCAGTGTTAATCAGTCAGACTCCCACAGGGTTCAGTGTTAATCAGTGAAACTCCCACAGGGTTCAGTGTTAATCAGTCAGACTCCCACAGGGTTCAGTGTTAATCAGTGAGACTCCCACAGGGTTCAGTGTTAATCAGTCAGACTCCCACAGGGTTCAGTGTTAATCAGTGAAACTCCCACAGGGTTCAGGGGTAATCAGTGAGACTCCCACAGGGTTCAGTGTTAATCAGTGAGACTCCCACAGGGTTCAGTGTTAATCAGTGAGACTCCCACAGGGTTCAGTGTTAATCAGTGAGACTCCCATAGGGTTAAGTGTTAATCAGTGAGACTCCCATAGGGTTCAGTGTTAATCAGTGAGACTCCCACAGGGTTCAGTGTTAATCAGTGAGACTCCCATAGGGTTCAGTGTTAATCAGTGAGACTCCCACAGGGTTCAGTGTTAATCAGTGAGACTCCCACAGGGTTCAGTGTTAATCAGTGAATCTCCCATAGGGTTCAGTGTTAATCAGTGAGACTCCCATAGGGTTCAGTGTTAATCAGTGAGACTCCCTCATGGTTCAGTGTTAATCAGTGAGACTCCCATAGGGTTAAGTGTTAATCAGTGAGACTCCCACAATGTTCAGTGTTAATCAGTGAGACTCCCACAGGGTTCAGTGTTAATCAGTCTGACTCCCACAGGGTTCAGTGTTAATCAGTGAAACTCCCACAGGGTTCAGAGGTAATGAGTGAGACTCCCACAGGGTTCTGTGTTAATCAGTGAGACTCCCACAGGGTTCAGTGTTAATCAGTGAGACTCCCACAGGGTTCAGTGTCAATCAGTGAGACTCCCATAGGGTTAAGTGTTAATCAGTGAGACTCCCATAGGGTTCAGTGTTAATCAGTGAGACTCCCACAGGGTTCAGTGTTAATCAGTGAGACTCCCATAGGGTTCAGTGTTAATCAGTGAGACTCCCACAGGGTTCAGTGTTAATCAGTGAGACTCCCACAGGGTTCAGTGTTAATCAGTGAAACTCCCATAGGGTTCAGTGTTAATCAGTGAGACTCCCATAGGGTTCAGTGTTAATCAGTGAGACTCCCACAGGGTTCAGTGTTAATCAATAAGACTCCCACAGGGTTCAGTGTTAATCAGTGAGACTCCCACAGTGTTCAGTGTTAATCAGTGAGACTCCCACAGGGTTCAGTGTTAATCAGTGAGACTCCCATAGGGTTCAGTGTTAATCAGTGAGACTCCCATAGGTTTCAGTGTTAATCAGTGAGACTCCCACAGGGTTCAGTGTTAATCAGTGAGACTCTCATAGGGTTCAGTGTTAATCAGTGAGACTCCCTCTGGGTTCAGTGTTAATCAGTGAGACTCCCATAGGATTAAGTGGTAATCAGTGATACTCCCATAGGGTTCAGTGTTAATTAGTGAGCCTCCCTCAGGGTTCAGTGTTAATCAGTGAGACTCCCATAGGGTTAAGTGTTAATCAGTGAGACTCCCATAGGGTTCAGTGTTAATCAGTGAGACTCCCATAGGGTTCATTGTTAATCAGTGAGACTCCCACAGGGTTCAGTGTTAATCAGTGAGATGCCCACAGGGTTCAGTGTTAATCAATGGGACTCCCATAGGGTTCAGTGTTAATCAGTGAGACTCCCATAGGGTTCAGTGTTAATCAGTGAGACTCCCTCAGGGTTCAGTGTTAATCAGTGAGACTCCCATAGGGTTAAGTGTTAATCAGTGAGACTCCCACAGGGTTCAGTGTTAATCAGTGAGACTCCCATAGGGTTAAGTGTTAATCAGTGAGACTCCCATAGGGTTCAGTGTTAATCAGTGAGACTCCCTCAGGGTTCAGTGTTAATCAGTGAGAGTCCCTTAGGGTTCAGTTTTAATCAGTGAGAATCCCTCAGGGTTCAGTGTTAATCAGTGAGACTCCCATAGGGTTAAGTGTTAATCAGTGAGAATCCCATAGGGTTCAGTGTTAATCAGTGAGACTCCCATAGGGTTCAGTGTTAATCAGTGAGACTCCCACAGGGTTCAGTGTTAATCAGTGAGACGCCCATAGGGTTCAGTGTTAATCAGTGAGACTCCCACAGGGGTCAGTGTTAATCAGTGAGACTCCCACAGGGTTCAGTGTTAATCAGTCAGACTCCCACAGGGTTCAGTGTTAATCAGTGAAACTCCCACAGGGTTCAGTGTTAATCAGTCAGACTCCCACAGGGTTCAGTGTTAATCAGTGAGACTCCCACAGGGTTCAGTGTTAATCAGTCAGACTCCCACAGGGTTCAGTGTTAATCAGTGAAACTCCCACAGGGTTCAGGGGTAATCAGTGAGACTCCCACAGGGTTCAGTGTTAATCAGTGAGACTCCCACAGGGTTCAGTGTTAATCAGTGAGACTCCCACAGGGTTCAGTGTTAATCAGTGAGACTCCCATAGGGTTAAGTGTTAATCAGTGAGACTCCCATAGGGTTCAGTGTTAATCAGTGAGACTCCCACAGGGTTCAGTGTTAATCAGTGAGACTCCCATAGGGTTCAGTGTTAATCAGTGAGACTCCCACAGGGTTCAGTGTTAATCAGTGAGACTCCCACAGGGTTCAGTGTTAATCAGTGAATCTCCCATAGGGTTCAGTGTTGATCAGTGAGACTCCCATAGGGTTCAGTGTTAATCAGTGAGACTCCCATAGGGTTCAGTGTTAATCAGTGAGACTCCCACAGGGTTCAGTGTTAATCAGTGAGACTCCCATAGGGTTCAATGTTAATCAGTGAGACTCCCACAGGGTTCAGTGTTAATCAGTGAGACTCTCACAGGGTTCAGTGTTAATCAGTGAGACTCCCACAGTGTTCAGTGTTAATCAGTGAGACTCCCACAGTGTTCAGTGTTAATCAGTGAGACTCCCTCAGGGTTCAGTGTTAATCACTGAGACTCCCACAGGGTTCAGTGTTAATCAGTGAGACTCCCATAGGGTTCAGTGTTAATCAGTGAGACTCCCATAGGTTTCAGTGTTAATCAGTGAGACTCCCACAGGGTTCAGTGTTAATCAGTGAGACTCCCACAGGGGTCAGTGTTAATCAGTGAGACTCCCACAGGGTTCAGTGTTAATCAGTCAGACTCCCACAGGGTTCAGTGTTAATCAGTGAAACTCCCACAGGGTTCAGTGTTAATCAGTCAGACTCCCACAGGGTTCAGTGTTAATCAGTGAGACTCCCACAGGGTTCAGTGTTAATCAGTCAGACTCCCACAGGGTTCAGTGTTAATCAGTGAAACTCCCACAGGGTTCAGGGGTAATCAGTGAGACTCCCACAGGGTTCAGTGTTAATCAGTGAGACTCCCACAGGGTTCAGTGTTAATCAGTGAGACTCTCACAGGGTTCAGTGTTAATCAGTGAGACTCCCATAGGGTTAAGTGTTAATCAGTGAGACTCCCATAGGGTTCAGTGTTAATCAGTGAGACTCCCACAGGGTTCAGTGTTAATCAGTGAGACTCCCATAGGGTTCAGTGTTAATCAGTGAGACTCCCACAGCGTTCAGTGTTAATCAGTGAGACTCCCACAGGGTTCAGTGTTAATCAGTGAATCTCCCATAGGGTTCAGTGTTAATCAGTGAGACTCCCATAGGGTTCAGTGTTAATCAGTGAGACTCCCATAGGGTTCAGTGTTAATCAGTGAGACTCCCACAGGGTTCAGTGTTAATCAGTGAGACTCCCATAGGGTTCAGTGTTAATCAGTGAGACTCCCACAGGGTTCAGTGTTAATCAGTGAGACTCCCACAGGGTTCAGTGTTAATCAGTGAGACTCCCACAGTGTTCAGTGTTAATCAGTGAGACTCCCACAGTGTTCAGTGTTAATCAGTGAGACTCCCTCAGGGTTCAGTGTTAATCACTGAGACTCCCACAGGGTTCAGTGTAAATCAGTGAGACTCCCATAGGGTTCAGTGTTAATCAGTGAGACTCCCATAGGTTTCAGTGTTAATCAGTGAGACTCCCACAGGGTTCAGTGTTAATCAGTGAGACTCTCATAGGGTTCAGTGTTAATCAGTGAGACTCCCTCATGGTTCAGTGTTAATCAGTGAGACTCCCATAGGGTTAAGTGTTAATCAGTGAGACTCCCACAATGTTCAGTGTTAATCAGTGAGACTCCCATAGGGTTCAGTGTTAATCAGTGAGACTCCCATAGGGTTCAGTTTTAATCAGTGAGACTCCCACAGGGTTCAGTGTTAATCAGTGAGACGCCCATAGGGTTCAGTGTTAATCAGTGAGACTCCCACAGGGTTCAGTGTTAATCAGTCAGACTCCCACAGGGTTCAGTGTTAATCAGTGAAACTCCCACAGGGTTCAGTGTTAATCAGTCAGACTCCCACAGGGTTCAGTGTTAATCAGTGAGACTCCCACAGGGTTCAGTGTTAATCAGTCAGACTCCCACAGGGTTCAGTGTTAATCAGTGAAACTCCCACAGGGTTCAGGGGTAATCAGTGAGACTCCCACAGGGTTCAGTGTTAATCAGTGAGACTCCCACAGGGTTCAGTGTTAATCAGTGAGACTCCCACAGGGTTCAGTGTTAATCAGTGAGACTCCCATAGGGTTAAGTGTTAATCAGTGAGACTCCCATAGGGTTCAGTGTTAATCAGTGAGACTCCCACAGGGTTCAGTGTTAATCAGTGAGACTCCCATAGGGTTCAGTGTTAATCAGTGAGACTCCCACAGGGTTCAGTGTTAATCAGTGAGACTCCCACAGGGTTCAGTGTTAATCAGTGAATCTCCCATAGGGTTCAGTGTTAATCAGTGAGACTCCAATAGAGTTAAGTGTTAATCAGTGAGACTCCCATAGGGTTCAGTGTTAATCAGTGAGACTCCCACAGGGTTCAGTGTTAATCAGTGAGACTCCCATAGGGTTCAGTGTTAATCAGTGAGACTCCCACAGGGTTCAGTGTTAATCAGTGAGACTCCCACAGGGTTCAGTGTTAATCAGTGAGACTCCCACAGTGTTCAGTGTTAATCAGTTAGACTCCCACAGTGTTCAGTGTTAATCAGTGAGACTCCCTCAGGGTTCAGTGTTAATCACTGAGACTCCCACAGGGTTCAGTGTTAATCAGTGAGACTCCCATAGGGTTCAGTGTTAATCAGTGAGACTCCCATAGGTTTCAGTGTTAATCAGTGAGACTCCCACAGGGTTCAGTGTTAATCAGTGAGACTCCCACAGGGGTCAGTGTTAATCAGTGAAACTCCCACAGGGTTCAGTTTTAATCAGTCAGACTCCCACAGGGTTCAGTGTTAATCAGTGAGACTCCCACAGGGTTCAGTGTTAATCAGTCAGACTCCCACAGGGTTCAGTGTTAATCAGTGAAACTCCCACAGGGTTCAGGGGTAATCAGTGAGACTCCCACAGGGTTCAGTGTTAATCAGTGAGACTCCCACAGGGTTCAGTGTTAATCAGTGAGACTCCCACAGGGTTCAGTGTTAATCAGTGAGACTCCCATAGGGTTAAGTGTTAATCAGTGAGACTCCCATAGGGTTCAGTGTTAATCAGTGAGACTCCCACAGGGTTCAGTGTTAATCAGTGAGACTCCCATAGGGTTCAGTGTTAATCAGTGAGACTCCCACAGGGTTCAGTGTTAATCAGTGAGACTCCCACAGGGTTCAGTGTTAATCAGTGAATCTCCCATAGGGTTCAGTGTTAATCAGTGAGACTCCAATAGAGTTAAGTGTTAATCAGTGAGACTCCCATAGGGTTCAGTGTTAATCAGTGAGACTCCCACAGGGTTCAGTGTTAATCAGTGAGACTCCCATAGGGTTCAGTGTTAATCAGTGAGACTCCCACAGGGTTCAGTGTTAATCAGTGAGACTCCCACAGGGTTCAGTGTTAATCAGTGAGACTCCCACAGTGTTCAGTGTTAATCAGTTAGACTCCCACAGTGTTCAGTGTTAATCAGTGAGACTCCCTCAGGGTTCAGTGTTAATCACTGAGACTCCCACAGGGTTCAGTGTTAATCAGTGAGACTCCCATAGGGTTCAGTGTTAATCAGTGAGACTCCCATAGGTTTCAGTGTTAATCAGTGAGACTCCCACAGGGTTCAGTGTTAATCAGTGAGACTCCCACAGGGGTCAGTGTTAATCAGTGAAACTCCCACAGGGTTCAGTTTTAATCAGTCAGACTCCCACAGGGTTCAGTGTTAATCAGTGAGACT
Organism: Petromyzon marinus; assembly: GCF_048934315.1. Taxonomy (NCBI): domain Eukaryota; kingdom Metazoa; phylum Chordata; class Hyperoartia; order Petromyzontiformes; family Petromyzontidae; genus Petromyzon; species Petromyzon marinus. The sequence goes on from NW_027423612.1 coordinate 2,114,776, forward strand.
CCCACAGGGTTCAGTGTTAATCAGTCAGACTCCCACAGGGTTCAGTGTTAATCAGTGAAACTCCCACAGGGTTCAGGGGTAATCAGTGAGACTCCCACAGGGTTCAGTGTTAATCAGTGAGACTCCCACAGGGTTCAGTGTTAATCAGTGAGACTCCCACAGGGTTCAGTGTTAATCAGTGAGACTCCCATAGGGTTAAGTGTTAATCAGTGAGACTCCCATAGGGTTCAGTGTTAATCAGTGAGACTCCCACAGGGTTCAGTGTTAATCAGTGAGACTCCCATAGGGTTCAGTGTTAATCAGTGAGACTCCCACAGGGTTCAGTGTTAATCAGTGAGACTCCCACAGGGTTCAGTGTTAATCAGTGAGACTCCCACAGGGTTCAGTGTTAATCAGTGAGACTCCCACAGTGTTCAGTGTTAATCAGTGAGACTCCCACAGTGTTCAGTGTTAATCAGTGAGACTCCCTCAGGGTTCAGTGTTAATCACTGAGACTCCCACAGGGTTCAGTGTTAATCAGTGAGACTCCCATAGGCTTCAGTGTTAATCAGTGAGACTCCCATAGGTTTCAGTGTTAATCAGTGAGACTCCCACAGGGTTCAGTGTTAATCAGTGAGACTCCCACAGGGGTCAGTGTTAATCAGTGAGACTCCCACAGGGTTCAGTGTTAATCAGTCAGACTCCCACAGGGTTCAGTGTTAATCAGTGAAACTCCCACAGGGTTCAGTGTTAATCAGTCAGACTCCCACAGGGTTCAGTGTTAATCAGTGAGACTCCCACAGGGTTCAGTGTTAATCAGTCAGACTCCCACAGGGTTCAGTGTTAATCAGTCAGACTCCCACAGGGTTCAGTGTTAATCAGTGAAACTCCCACAGGGTTCAGGGGTAATCAGTGAGACTCCCACAGGGTTCAGTGTTAATCAGTGAGACTCCCACAGGGTTCAGTGTTAATCAGTGAGACTCCCACAGGGTTCAGTGTTAATCAGTGAGACTCCCATAGGGTTAAGTGTTAATCAGTGAGACTCCCATAGGGTTCAGTGTTAATCAGTGAGACTCCCACAGGGTTCAGTGTTAATCAGTGAGACTCCCACAGGGTTCAGTGTTAATCAGTGAAACTCCCATAGGGTTCAGTGTTAATCAGTGAGACTCCCATAGGGTTCAGTGTTAATCAGTGAGACTCCCACAGGGTTCAGTGTTAATCAATAAGACTCCCACAGGGTTCAGTGTTAATCAGTGAGACTCCCACAGTGTTCAGTGTTAATCAGTGAGACTCCCACAGGGTTCAGTGTTAATCAGTGAGACTCCCATAGGGTTCAGTGTTAATCAGTGAGACTCCCATAGGTTTCAGTGTTAATCAGTGAGACTCCCACAGGGTTCAGTGTTAATCAGTGAGACTCTCATAGGGTTCAGTGTTAATCAGTGAGACTCCCTCTGGGTTCAGTGTTAATCAGTGAGACTCCCATAGGATTAAGTGGTAATCAGTGATACTCCCATAGGGTTCAGTGTTAATTAGTGAGCCTCCCTCAGGGTTCAGTGTTAATCAGTGAGACTCCCATAGGGTTAAGTGTTAATCAGTGAGACTCCCATAGGGTTCAGTGTTAATCAGTGAGACTCCCATAGGGTTCATTGTTAATCAGTGAGACTCCCACAGGGTTCAGTGTTAATCAGTGAGATGCCCACAGGGTTCAGTGTTAATCAATGGGACTCCCATAGGGTTCAGTGTTAATCAGTGAGACTCCCATAGGGTTCAGTGTTAATCAGTGAGACTCCCTCAGGGTTCAGTGTTAATCAGTGAGACTCCCATAGGGTTAAGTGTTAATCAGTGAGACTCCCACAGGGTTCAGTGTTAATCAGTGAGACTCCCATAGGGTTAAGTGTTAATCAGTGAGACTCCCATAGGGTTCAGTGTTAATCAGTGAGACTCCCTCAGGGTTCAGTGTTAATCAGTGAGAGTCCCTTAGGGTTCAGTTTTAATCAGTGAGAATCCCTCAGGGTTCAGTGTTAATCAGTGAGACTCCCATAGGGTTAAGTGTTAATCAGTGAGAATCCCATAGGGTTCAGTGTTAATCAGTGAGACTCCCATAGGGTTCAGTGTTAATCAGTGAGACTCCCACAGGGTTCAGTGTTAATCAGTGAGACTCCCATAGGGTTCAGTATTAATCAGTGAGACTCCCACCGGGTTCAGTGTTAATCAGCGAGATTCCCATAGGGTTCAGTTTTAATCAGTGAGAATCCCTCAGGGTTCAGTGTTAATCAGTGAGACTCCCATAGGGTTAAGTGTTAATCAGTGAGAATCCCATAGGGTTCAGTGTTAATCAGTGAGACTCCCATAGGGTTCAGTGTTAATCAGTGAGACTCCCACAGGGTTCAGTGTTAATCAGTGAGACTCCCATAGGGTTCAGTGTTAATCAGTGAAACTCCCACAGGGTTCAGGGGTAATCAGTGAGACTCCCACAGGGTTCAGTGTTAATCAGTGAGACTCCCACAGGGTTCAGTGTTAATCAGTGAGACTCCCACAGGGTTCAGTGTTAATCAGTGAGACTCCCATAGGGTTAAGTGTTAATCAGTGAGACTCCCATAGGGTTCAGTGTTAATCAGTGAGACTCCCACAGGGTTCAGTGTTAATCAGTGAGACTCCCATAGGGTTCAGTGTTAATCAGTGAGACTCCCACAGGGTTCAGTGTTAATCAGTGAGACTCCCACAGGGTTCAGTGTTAATCAGTGAATCTCCCATAGGGTTCAGTGTTGATCAGTGAGACTCCCATAGGGTTCAGTGTTAATCAGTGAGACTCCCATAGGGTTCAGTGTTAATCAGTGAGACTCCCACAGGGTTCAGTGTTAATCAGTGAGACTCCCATAGGGTTCAGTGTTAATCAGTGAGACTCCCACAGGGTTCAGTGTTAATCAGTGAGACTCTCACAGGGTTCAGTGTTAATCAGTGAGACTCCCACAGTGTTCAGTGTTAATCAGTGAGACTCCCACAGTGTTCAGTGTTAATCAGTGAGACTCCCTCAGGGTTCAGTGTTAATCACTGAGACTCCCACAGGGTTCAGTGTTAATCAGTGAGACTCCCATAGGGTTCAGTGTTAATCAGTGAGACTCCCATAGGTTTCAGTGTTAATCAGTGAGACTCCCACAGGGTTCAGTGTTAATCAGTGAGACTCCCACAGGGGTCAGTGTTAATCAGTGAGACTCCCACAGGGTTCAGTGTTAATCAGTCAGACTCCCACAGGGTTCAGTGTTAATCAGTGAAACTCCCACAGGGTTCAGTGTTAATCAGTCAGACTCCCACAGGGTTCAGTGTTAATCAGTGAGACTCCCACAGGGTTCAGTGTTAATCAGTCAGACTCCCACAGGGTTCAGTGTTAATCAGTGAAACTCCCACAGGGTTCAGGGGTAATCAGTGAGACTCCCACAGGGTTCAGTGTTAATCAGTGAGACTCCCACAGGGTTCAGTGTTAATCAGTGAGACTCTCACAGGGTTCAGTGTTAATCAGTGAGACTCCCATAGGGTTAAGTGTTAATTAGTGAGACTCCCATAGGGTTCAGTGTTAATCAGTGAGACTCCCACAGGGTTCAGTGTTAATCAGTGAGACTCCCATAGGGTTCAGTGTTAATCAGTGAGACTCCCACAGCGTTCAGTGTTAATCAGTGAGACTCCCACAGGGTTCAGTGTTAATCAGTGAATCTCCCATAGGGTTCAGTGTTAATCAGTGAGACTCCCATAGGGTTCAGTGTTAATCAGTGAGACTCCCATAGGGTTCAGTGTTAATCAGTGAGACTCCCACAGGGTTCAGTGTTAATCAGTGAGACTCCCATAGGGTTCAGTGTTAATCAGTGAGACTCCCACAGGGTTCAGTGTTAATCAGTGAGACTCCCACAGGGTTCAGTGTTAATCAGTGAGACTCCCACAGTGTTCAGTGTTAATCAGTGAGACTCCCACAGTGTTCAGTGTTAATCAGTGAGACTCCCTCAGGGTTCAGTGTTAATCACTGAGACTCCCACAGGGTTCAGTGTAAATCAGTGAGACTCCCATAGGGTTCAGTGTAAATCAGTGAGACTCCCATAGGTTTCAGTGTTAATCAGTGAGACTCCCACAGGGTTCAGTGTTAATCAGTGAGACTCTCATAGGGTTCAGTGTTAATCAGTGAGACTCCCTCATGGTTCAGTGTTAATCAGTGAGACTCCCATAGGGTTAAGTGTTAATCAGTGAGACTCCCACAATGTTCAGTGTTAATCAGTGAGACTCCCATAGGGTTCAGTGTTAATCAGTGAGACTCCCATAGGGTTCAGTTTTAATCAGTGAGACTCCCACAGGGTTCAGTGTTAATCAGTGAGACGCCCATAGGGTTCAGTGTTAATCAGTGAGACTCCCACAGGGTTCAGTGTTAATCAGTCAGACTCCCACAGGGTTCAGTGTTAATCAGTGAAACTCCCACAGGGTTCAGTGTTAATCAGTCAGACTCCCACAGGGTTCAGTGTTAATCAGTGAGACTCCCACAGGGTTCAGTGTTAATCAGTCAGACTCCCACAGGGTTCAGTGTTAATCAGTGAAACTCCCACAGGGTTCAGGGGTAATCAGTGAGACTCCCACAGGGTTCAGTGTTAATCAGTGAGACTCCCACAGGGTTCAGTGTTAATCAGTGAGACTCCCACAGGGTTCAGTGTTAATCAGTGAGACTCCCATAGGGTTAAGTGTTAATCAGTGAGACTCCCATAGGGTTCAGTGTTAATCAGTGAGACTCCCACAGGGTTCAGTGTTAATCAGTGAGACTCCCATAGGGTTCAGTGTTAATCAGTGAGACTCCCACAGGGTTCAGTGTTAATCAGTGAGACTCCCACAGGGTTCAGTGTTAATCAGTGAATCTCCCATAGGGTTCAGTGTTAATCAGTGAGACTCCAATAGAGTTAAGTGTTAATCAGTGAGACTCCCATAGGGTTCAGTGTTAATCAGTGAGACTCCCACAGGGTTCAGTGTTAATCAGTGAGACTCCCATAGGGTTCAGTGTTAATCAGTGAGACTCCCACAGGGTTCAGTGTTAATCAGTGAGACTCCCACAGGGTTCAGTGTTAATCAGTGAGACTCCCACAGTGTTCAGTGTTAATCAGTTAGACTCCCACAGTGTTCAGTGTTAATCAGTGAGACTCCCTCAGGGTTCAGTGTTAATCACTGAGACTCCCACAGGGTTCAGTGTTAATCAGTGAGACTCCCATAGGGTTCAGTGTTAATCAGTGAGACTCCCATAGGTTTCAGTGTTAATCAGTGAGACTCCCACAGGGTTCAGTGTTAATCAGTGAGACTCCCACAGGGGTCAGTGTTAATCAGTGAAACTCCCACAGGGTTCAGTTTTAATCAGTCAGACTCCCACAGGGTTCAGTGTTAATCAGTGAGACTCCCACAGGGTTCAGTGTTAATCAGTCAGACTCCCACAGGGTTCAGTGTTAATCAGTGAAACTCCCACAGGGTTCAGGGGTAATCAGTGAGACTCCCACAGGGTTCAGTGTTAATCAGTGAGACTCCCACAGGGTTCAGTGTTAATCAGTGAGACTCCCACAGGGTTCAGTGTTAATCAGTGAGACTCCCATAGGGTTAAGTGTTAATCAGTGAGACTCCCATAGGGTTCAGTGTTAATCAGTGAGACTCCCACAGGGTTCAGTGTTAATCAGTGAGACTCCCATAGGGTTCAGTGTTAATCAGTGAGACTCCCACAGGGTTCAGTGTTAATCAGTGAGACTCCCACAGGGTTCAGTGTTAATCAGTGAGACTCCCACAGGGTTCAGTGTTAATCAGTGAGACTCCCACAGTGTTCAGTGTTAATCAGTGAGACTCCCACAGTGTTCAGTGTTAATCAGTGAGACTCCCTCAGGGTTCAGTGTTAATCACTGAGACTCCCACAGGGTTCAGTGTTAATCAGTGAGACTCCCATAGGCTTCAGTGTTAATCAGTGAGACTCCCATAGGTTTCAGTGTTAATCAGTGAGACTCCCACAGGGTTCAGTGTTAATCAGTGAGACTCCCACAGGGGTCAGTGTTAATCAGTGAGACTCCCACAGGGTTCAGTGTTAATCAGTCAGACTCCCACAGGGTTCAGTGTTAATCAGTGAAACTCCCACAGGGTTCAGTGTTAATCAGTCAGACTCCCACAGGGTTCAGTGTTAATCAGTGAGACTCCCACAGGGTTCAGTGTTAATCAGTCAGACTCCCACAGGGTTCAGTGTTAATCAGTCAGACTCCCACAGGGTTCAGTTTTAATCAGTGAAACTCCCACAGGGTTCAGGGGTAATCAGTGAGACTCCCACAGGGTTCAGTGTTAATCAGTGAGACGCCCACAGGGTTCAGTGTTAATCAGTGAGACTCCCACAGGGTTCAGTGTTAATCAGTGAGACTCCCATAGGGTTAAGTGTTAATCAGTGAGACTCCCATAGGGTTCAGTGTTAATCAGTGAGACTCCCACAGGGTTCAGTGTTAATCAGTGAGACTCCCATAGGGTTCAGTGTTAATCAGTGAGACTCCCACAGGGTTCAGTGTTAATCAGTGAGACTCCCACAGGGTTCAGTGTTAATCAGTGAATCTCCCATAGGGTTCAGTGTTAATCAGTGAGACTCCCATAGGGTTCAGTGTTAATCAGTGAGACTCCCTCATGGTTCAGTGTTAATCAGTGAGACTCCCATAGGGTTAAGTGTTAATCAGTGAGACTCCCACAATGTTCAGTGTTAATCAGTGAGACTCCCACAGGGTTCAGTGTTAATCAGTCAGACTCCCACAGGGTTCAGTGTTAATCAGTGAAACTCCCACAGGGTTCAGAGGTAATGAGTGAGACTCCCACAGGGTTCTGTGTTAATCAGTGAGACTCCCACAGGGTTCAGTGTTAATCAGTGAGACTCCCACAGGGTTCAGTGTCAATCAGTGAGACTCCCATAGGGTTAAGTGTTAATCAGTGAGACTCCCATAGGGTTCAGTGTTAATCAGTGAGACTCCCACAGGGTTCAGTGTTAATCAGTGAGACTCCCATAGGGTTCAGTGTTAATCAGTGAGACTCCCACAGGGTTCAGTGTTAATCAGTGAGACTCCCACAGGGTTCAGTGTTAATCAGTGAAACTCCCATAGGGTTCAGTGTTAATCAGTGAGACTCCCATAGGGTTCAGTGTTAATCAGTGAGACTCCCACAGGGTTCAGTGTTAATCAATAAGACTCCCACAGGGTTCAGTGTTAATCAGTGAGACTCCCACAGTGTTCAGTGTTAATCAGTGAGACTCCCACAGGGTTCAGTGTTAATCAGTGAGACTCCCATAGGGTTCAGTGTTAATCAGTGAGACTCCCATAGGTTTCAGTGTTAATCAGTGAGACTCCCACAGGGTTCAGTGTTAATCAGTGAGACTCTCATAGGGTTCAGTGTTAATCAGTGAGACTCCCTCTGGGTTCAGTGTTAATCAGTGAGACTCCCATAGGATTAAGTGGTAATCAGTGATACTCCCATAGGGTTCAGTGTTAATTAGTGAGCCTCCCTCAGGGTTCAGTGTTAATCAGTGAGACTCCCATAGGGTTAAGTGTTAATCAGTGAGACTCCCATAGGGTTCAGTGTTAATCAGTGAGACTCCCATAGGGTTCATTGTTAATCAGTGAGACTCCCACAGGGTTCAGTGTTAATCAGTGAGATGCCCACAGGGTTCAGTGTTAATCAATGGGACTCCCATAGGGTTCAGTGTTAATCAGTGAGACTCCCATAGGGTTCAGTGTTAATCAGTGAGACTCCCTCAGGGTTCAGTGTTAATCAGTGAGACTCCCATAGGGTTAAGTGTTAATCAGTGAGACTCCCACAGGGTTCAGTGTTAATCAGTGAGACTCCCATAGGGTTAAGTGTTAATCAGTGAGACTCCCATAGGGTTCAGTGTTAATCAGTGAGACTCCCTCAGGGTTCAGTGTTAATCAGTGAGAGTCCCTTAGGGTTCAGTTTTAATCAGTGAGAATCCCTCAGGGTTCAGTGTTAATCAGTGAGACTCCCATAGGGTTAAGTGTTAATCAGTGAGAATCCCATAGGGTTCAGTGTTAATCAGTGAGACTCCCATAGGGTTCAGTGTTAATCAGTGAGACTCCCACAGGGTTCAGTGTTAATCAGTGAGACGCCCATAGGGTTCAGTGTTAATCAGTGAGACTCCCACAGGGGTCAGTGTTAATCAGTGAGACTCCCACAGGGTTCAGTGTTAATCAGTCAGACTCCCACAGGGTTCAGTGTTAATCAGTGAAACTCCCACAGGGTTCAGTGTTAATCAGTCAGACTCCCACAGGGTTCAGTGTTAATCAGTGAGACTCCCACAGGGTTCAGTGTTAATCAGTCAGACTCCCACAGGGTTCAGTGTTAATCAGTGAAACTCCCACAGGGTTCAGGGGTAATCAGTGAGACTCCCACAGGGTTCAGTGTTAATCAGTGAGACTCCCACAGGGTTCAGTGTTAATCAGTGAGACTCCCACAGGGTTCAGTGTTAATCAGTGAGACTCCCATAGGGTTAAGTGTTAATCAGTGAGACTCCCATAGGGTTCAGTGTTAATCAGTGAGACTCCCACAGGGTTCAGTGTTAATCAGTGAGACTCCCATAGGGTTCAGTGTTAATCAGTGAGACTCCCACAGGGTTCAGTGTTAATCAGTGAGACTCCCACAGGGTTCAGTGTTAATCAGTGAATCTCCCATAGGGTTCAGTGTTGATCAGTGAGACTCCCATAGGGTTCAGTGTTAATCAGTGAGACTCCCATAGGGTTCAGTGTTAATCAGTGAGACTCCCACAGGGTTCAGTGTTAATCAGTGAGACTCCCATAGGGTTCAGTGTTAATCAGTGAGACTCCCACAGGGTTCAGTGTTAATCAGTGAGACTCTCACAGGGTTCAGTGTTAATCAGTGAGACTCCCACAGTGTTCAGTGTTAATCAGTGAGACTCCCACAGTGTTCAGTGTTAATCAGTGAGACTCCCTCAGGGTTCAGTGTTAATCACTGAGACTCCCACAGGGTTCAGTGTTAATCAGTGAGACTCCCATAGGGTTCAGTGTTAATCAGTGAGACTCCCATAGGTTTCAGTGTTAATCAGTGAGACTCCCACAGGGTTCAGTGTTAATCAGTGAGACTCCCACAGGGGTCAGTGTTAATCAGTGAGACTCCCACAGGGTTCAGTGTTAATCAGTCAGACTCCCACAGGGTTCAGTGTTAATCAGTGAAACTCCCACAGGGTTCAGTGTTAATCAGTCAGACTCCCACAGGGTTCAGTGTTAATCAGTGAGACTCCCACAGGGTTCAGTGTTAATCAGTCAGACTCCCACAGGGTTCAGTGTTAATCAGTGAAACTCCCACAGGGTTCAGGGGTAATCAGTGAGACTCCCACAGGGTTCAGTGTTAATCAGTGAGACTCCCACAGGGTTCAGTGTTAATCAGTGAGACTCTCACAGGGTTCAGTGTTAATCAGTGAGACTCCCATAGGGTTAAGTGTTAATCAGTGAGACTCCCATAGGGTTCAGTGTTAATCAGTGAGACTCCCACAGGGTTCAGTGTTAATCAGTGAGACTCCCATAGGGTTCAGTGTTAATCAGTGAGACTCCCACAGCGTTCAGTGTTAATCAGTGAGACTCCCACAGGGTTCAGTGTTAATCAGTGAATCTCCCATAGGGTTCAGTGTTAATCAGTGAGACTCCCATAGGGTTCAGTGTTAATCAGTGAGACTCCCATAGGGTTCAGTGTTAATCAGTGAGACTCCCACAGGGTTCAGTGTTAATCAGTGAGACTCCCATAGGGTTCAGTGTTAATCAGTGAGACTCCCACAGGGTTCAGTGTTAATCAGTGAGACTCCCACAGGGTTCAGTGTTAATCAGTGAGACTCCCACAGTGTTCAGTGTTAATCAGTGAGACTCCCACAGTGTTCAGTGTTAATCAGTGAGACTCCCTCAGGGTTCAGTGTTAATCACTGAGACTCCCACAGGGTTCAGTGTAAATCAGTGAGACTCCCATAGGGTTCAGTGTTAATCAGTGAGACTCCCATAGGTTTCAGTGTTAATCAGTGAGACTCCCACAGGGTTCAGTGTTAATCAGTGAGACTCTCATAGGGTTCAGTGTTAATCAGTGAGACTCCCTCATGGTTCAGTGTTAATCAGTGAGACTCCCATAGGGTTAAGTGTTAATCAGTGAGACTCCCACAATGTTCAGTGTTAATCAGTGAGACTCCCATAGGGTTCAGTGTTAATCAGTGAGACTCCCATAGGGTTCAGTTTTAATCAGTGAGACTCCCACAGGGTTCAGTGTTAATCAGTGAGACGCCCATAGGGTTCAGTGTTAATCAGTGAGACTCCCACAGGGTTCAGTGTTAATCAGTCAGACTCCCACAGGGTTCAGTGTTAATCAGTGAAACTCCCACAGGGTTCAGTGTTAATCAGTCAGACTCCCACAGGGTTCAGTGTTAATCAGTGAGACTCCCACAGGGTTCAGTGTTAATCAGTCAGACTCCCACAGGGTTCAGTGTTAATCAGTGAAACTCCCACAGGGTTCAGGGGTAATCAGTGAGACTCCCACAGGGTTCAGTGTTAATCAGTGAGACTCCCACAGGGTTCAGTGTTAATCAGTGAGACTCCCACAGGGTTCAGTGTTAATCAGTGAGACTCCCATAGGGTTAAGTGTTAATCAGTGAGACTCCCATAGGGTTCAGTGTTAATCAGTGAGACTCCCACAGGGTTCAGTGTTAATCAGTGAGACTCCCATAGGGTTCAGTGTTAATCAGTGAGACTCCCACAGGGTTCAGTGTTAATCAGTGAGACTCCCACAGGGTTCAGTGTTAATCAGTGAATCTCCCATAGGGTTCAGTGTTAATCAGTGAGACTCCAATAGAGTTAAGTGTTAATCAGTGAGACTCCCATAGGGTTCAGTGTTAATCAGTGAGACTCCCACAGGGTTCAGTGTTAATCAGTGAGACTCCCATAGGGTTCAGTGTTAATCAGTGAGACTCCCACAGGGTTCAGTGTTAATCAGTGAGACTCCCACAGGGTTCAGTGTTAATCAGTGAGACTCCCACAGTGTTCAGTGTTAATCAGTTAGACTCCCACAGTGTTCAGTGTTAATCAGTGAGACTCCCTCAGGGTTCAGTGTTAATCACTGAGACTCCCACAGGGTTCAGTGTTAATCAGTGAGACTCCCATAGGGTTCAGTGTTAATCAGTGAGACTCCCATAGGTTTCAGTGTTAATCAGTGAGACTCCCACAGGGTTCAGTGTTAATCAGTGAGACTCCCACAGGGGTCAGTGTTAATCAGTGAAACTCCCACAGGGTTCAGTGTTAATCAGTCAGACTCCCACAGGGTTCAGTGTTAATCAGTGAGACTCCCACAGGGTTCAGTGTTAATCAGTCAGACTCCCACAGGGTTCAGTGTTAATCAGTGAAACTCCCACAGGGTTCAGGGGTAATCAGTGAGACTCCCACAGGGTTCAGTGTTAATCAGTGAGACTCCCACAGGGTTCAGTGTTAATCAGTGAGACTCCCACAGGGTTCAGTGTTAATCAGTGAGACTCCCATAGGGTTAAGTGTTAATCAGTGAGACTCCCATAGGGTTCAGTGTTAATCAGTGAGACTCCCACAGGGTTCAGTGTTAATCAGTGAGACTCCCATAGGGTTCAGTGTTAATCAGTGAGACTCCCACAGGGTTCAGTGTTAATCAGTGAGACTCCCACAGGGTTCAGTGTTAATCAGTGAATCTCCCATAGGGTTCAGTGTTAATCAGTGAGACTCCCATAGAGTTCAGTGTTAATCAGTGAGACTCCCATAGGGTTCAGTGTTAATCAGTGAGACTCCCACAGGGTTCAGTGTTAATCAGTGAGACTCCCATAGGGTTCAGTGTTAATCAGTGAGACTCCCACAGGGTTCAGTGTTAATCAGTGAGACTCCCACAGGGTTCAGTGTTAATCAGTGAGACTCCCACAGTGTTCAGTGTTAATCAGTGAGACTCCCACAGTGTTCAGTGTTAATCAGTGAGACTCCCTCAGGGTTCAGTGTTAATCACTGAGACTCCCACAGGGTTCAGTGTTAATCAGTGAGACTCCCATAGGCTTCAGTGTTAATCAGTGAGACTCCCATAGGTTTCAGTGTTAATCAGTGAGACTCCCACAGGGTTCAGTGTTAATCAGTGAGACTCCCACAGGGGTCAGTGTTAATCAGTGAGACTCCCACAGGGTTCAGTGTTAATCAGTCAGACTCCCACAGGGTTCAGTGTTAATCAGTGAAACTCCCACAGGGTTCAGTGTTAATCAGTCAGACTCCCACAGGGTTCAGTGTTAATCAGTGAGACTCCCACAGGGTTCAGTGTTAATCAGTCAGACTCCCACAGGGTTCAGTGTTAATCAGTGAAACTCCCACAGGGTTCAGGGGTAATCAGTGAGACTCCCACAGGGTTCAGTGTTAATCAGTGAGACTCCCACAGGGTTCAGTGTTAATCAGTGAGACTCCCACAGGGTTCAGTGTTAATCAGTGAGACTCCCATAGGGTTAAGTGTTAATCAGTGAGACTCCCATAGGGTTCAATGTTAATCAGTGAGACTCCCACAGGGTTCAGTGTTAATCAGTGAGACTCCCACAGGGTTCAGTGTTAATCAGTGAGACTCCCACAGCGTTCAGTGTTAATCAGTGAGACTCCCACAGGGTTAAGTGTTAATCAGTGAGACTCCCATAGGGTTCAGTGTTAATCAGTGAGACTCCCACAGGGTTCAGTGTTAATCAGTGAGACTCCCATAGGGTTCAGTGTTAATCAGTGAGACTCCCACAGCGTTCAATGTTAATCAGTGAGACTCCCACAGGGTTCAGTGTTAATCAGTGAATCTCCCATAGGGTTCAGTGTTAATCAGTGAGACTCCCATAGGGTTCAGTGTTAATCAGTGAGACTCCCATAGGGTTCAGTGTTAATCAGTGAGACTCCCACAGGGTTCAGTGTTAATCAGTGAGACTCCCATAGGGTTCAGTGTTAATCAGTGAGACTCCCACAGGGTTCAGTGTTAATCAGTGAGACTCCCACAGGGTTCAGTGTTAATCAGTGAGACTCCCACAGTGTTCAGTGTTAATCAGTGAGACTCCCACAGTGTTCAGTGTTAATCAGTGAGACTCCCTCAGGGTTCAGTGTTAATCACTGAGACTCCCACAGGGTTCAGTGTAAATCAGTGAGACTCCCATAGGGTTCAGTGTTAATCAGTGAGACTCCCACAGGGTTCAGTGTTAATCAGTCAGACTCCCACAGGGTTCAGTGTTAATCAGTGAAACTCCCACAGGGTTCAGAGGTAATGAGTGAGACTCCCACAGGGTTCAGTGTTAATCAGTGAGACTCCCACAGGGTTAAGTGTTAATCAGTGAGACTCCCACAGGGTTCAGTGTTAATCAGTGAGACTCCCATAGGGTTAAGTGTTAATCAGTGAGACTCCCATAGGGTTCAGTGTTAATCAGTGAGACTCCCACAGGGTTCAGTGTTAATCAGTGAGACTCCCATAGGGTTCAGTGTTAATCAGTGAGACTCCCACAGGGTTCAGTGTTAATCAGTGAGACTCCCACAGGGTTCAGTGTTAATCAGTGAAACTCCCATAGGGTTCAGTGTTAATCAGTGAGACTCCCATAGGGTTCAGTGTTAATCAGTGAGACTCCCACAGGGTTCAGTGTTAATCAGTAAGACTCCCACAGGGTTCAGTGTTAATCAGTGAGACTCCCACAGTGTTCAGTGTTAATCAGTGAGACTCCCACAGTGTTCAGTGTTAATCAGTGAGACTCCCTCAGGGTTCAGTGTTAATCACTGAGACTCCCACAGGGTTCAGTGTTAATCAGTGAGACTCCCATAGGGTTCAGTGTTAATCAGTGAGACTCCCATAGGTTTCAGTGTTAATCAGTGAGACTCCCACAGGGTTCAGTGTTAATCAGTGAGACTCTCATAGGGTTCAGTGTTAATCAGTGAGACTCCCTCTGGGTTCAGTGTTAATCAGTGAGACTCCCATAGGGTTAAGTGGTAATCAGTGATACTCCCATAGGGTTCAGTGTTAATTAGTGAGACTCCCTCAGGGTTCAGTGTTAATCAGTGAGACTCCCATAGGGTTAAGTGTTAATCAGTGAGACTCCCATAGGGTTCAGTGTTAATCAGTGAGACTCCCATAGGGTTCATTGTTAATCAGTGAGACTCCCACAGGGTTCAGTGTTAATCAGTGAGACTCCCATAGGGTTCACTGTTAATCAGTGAGACTCCCACAGGGTTCAGTGTTAATCAGTGAGACTCCCACAGGGTTCAGTGTTAATCAGTCAGACTCCCACAGGGTTCAGTGTTAATCAGTGAAACTCCCACAGGGTTCAGGGGTAATGAGTGAGACTCCCACAGGGTTCAGTGTTAATCAGTGAGACTCCCACAGGGTTCAGTGTTAATCAGTGAGACTCCCACAGGGTTCAGTGTTAATCAGTGAGACTCCCATAGGGTTCAGTGTTAATCAGTGAGGCTCCCACATGGTTCATTGTTAATCAGTGAGTGTCCCACAGGGTTAATTGTTAATCAGTGAGTCTCCCACATGGTTCAGTGTTAATCAGTGAGACTCCCACAGGGTTCAGTGTTAATCAGTGAGACTCTCACAGGGTTCAGGGGTAATCAGTGAGACTCCCACAGGGTTCAGTGTTAATCAGTGAGACTCCCACAGGGTTCAGTGTTAATCAGTGAGACTCCCATAGGGTTAAGTGTTACTCAGTGAGACTCCAATAGGGTTCAGTGTTAATCAGTGAGACTCCCTCAGGGTTCAGTGTTAATCAGTGAGACTTCCATAGGGTTAAGTGTTAATCAGTGAGACTCCCTCAGGGTTCAGTGTTAATCAGTGAGACTCCCTTAGGGTTCAGTGTTAATCAGTGAGACTCCCTCAGGGTTCAGTGTTAATCAGTGAGACTCCCTTAGGGTTCAGTGTTAATCAGTGAGACTCCCTCAGGGTTCAGTGTTAATCAGTGAGACTCCCACAGGGTTCAGTGTTAATCAGTGAGACTCCCACAGGGTTCAGTGTTAATCAGTGAGACTCCCATAGGGTTCAGTGTTAATCAGTGAGACTCCCACAGGGTTCAGTGTTAATCAGTGAATCTCCCATAGGGTTCAGTGTTAATCAGTGAGACTCCCATAGGGTTCAGTGTTAATCAGTGAGACTCCCATAGGGTTCAGTGTTAATCAGTGAGACTCCCACAGGGTTCATTGTTAATCAGTGAGACTCCCATAGGGTTAAGTGTTAATCAGTGAGACTCTCATGGGTTCAGTGTTAATCAGTGAGACTCCCACAGGGTTCAGTGTTAATCAGTGAGACCCCCACAGGGTTCAGTGTTAATCAGTGAGACTCCCATAGGGTTAAGTGTTAATCAATGAGACTCCCATAGGGTTCAGTGTTAATCAGTGAGACTCCCACAGGGTTCAGTGTTAATCAGTGAGACTCCCATAGGGTTCAGTGTTAATCAGTGAGACTCCCACAGGGTTCAGTGTTAATCAGTGAGACTCCCACATGGTTCAGTGTTAATCAGTGAAACTCCCATAGGGTTCAGTGTTAATCAGTGAGACTCCCATAGGGTTCAGTGTTAATCAGTGAGACTCCCACAGTGTTCAGTGTTAATCAGTGAGACTCCCACAGTGTTCAGTGTTAATCAGTGAGACTCCCTCAGGGTTCAGTGTTAATCACTGAGACTCCCACAGGGTTCAGTGTTAATCAGTGAGACTCCCTCAGGGTTCAGTGTTAATGACTGAGACTCCCACAGGGTTCAGTGTTAATCAGTGAGACTCCCATAGGGTTCAGTGTTAATCAGTGAGACTCTCATAGGGTTCAGTGTTAATCAGTGAGACTCCCTCAGGGTTCAGTGTTAATCAGTGAGACTCCCATAGGGTTAAGTGTTAATCAGTGAGACTCCCATAGGGTTCAGTGTTAATCAGTGAGACTCCCTCAGGGTTCAGTGTTAATCAGTGAGACTCCCATAGGGTTAAGTGTTAATCAGTGAGACTCCCATAGGGTTAAGTGTTAATCAGTGAGACTCCCATAGGGTTCAGTGTTAATCAGTGAGACTCCCACAGGGTTCAGTGTTAATCAGTGAGACTCCCATAGGGTTCAGTGTTAATCAGTGAGACTCCCACAGGGTTCAGTGTTAATCAGTGAGACTCCCACAGGGTTCAGTGTTAATCAGTGAATCTCCCATAGGGTTCAGTGTTAATCAGTGAGACTCCAATAGAGTTCAGTGTTAATCAGTGAGACTCCCATAGGGTTCAGTGTTAATCAGTGAGACTCCCACAGGGTTCAGTGTTAATCAGTGAGACTCCCATAGGGTTCAGTGTTAATCAGTGAGACTCCCACAGGGTTCAGTGTTAATCAGTGAGACTCCCACAGGGTTCAGTGTTAATCAGTGAGACTCCCACAGTGTTCAGTGTTAATCAGTTAGACTCCCACAGTGTTCAGTGTTAATCAGTGAGACTCCCTCAGGGTTCAGTGTTAATCACTGAGACTCCCACAGGGTTCAGTGTTAATCAGTGAGACTCCCATAGGGTTCAGTGTTAATCAGTGAGACTCCCATAGGTTTCAGTGTTAATCAGTGAGACTCCCACAGGGTTCAGTGTTAATCAGTGAGACTCCCACAGGGGTCAGTGTTAATCAGTGAGACTCCCACAGGGTTCAGTGTTAATCAGTCAGACTCCCACAGGGTTCAGTGTTAATCAGTGAAACTCCCACAGGGTTCAGTGTTAATCAGTCAGACTCCCACAGGGTTCAGTGTTAATCAGTGAGACTCCCACAGGGTTCAGTGTTAATCAGTCAGACTCCCACAGGGTTCAGTGTTAATCAGTGAAACTCCCACAGGGTTCAGGGGTAATCAGTGAGACTCCCACAGGGTTCAGTGTTAATCAGTGAGACTCCCACAGGGTTCAGTGTTAATCAGTGAGACTCCCACAGGGTTCAGTGTTAATCAGTGAGACTCCCATAGGGTTAAGTGTTAATCAGTGAGACTCCCATAGGGTTCAGTGTTAATCAGTGAGACTCCCACAGGGTTCAGTGTTAATCAGTGAGACTCCCATAGGGTTCAGTGTTAATCAGTGAGACTCCCACAGGGTTCAGTGTTAATCAGTGAGACTCCCACAGGGTTCAGTGTTAATCAGTGAATCTCCCATAGGGTTCAGTGTTAATCAGTGAGACTCCCATAGAGTTCAGTGTTAATCAGTGAGACTCCCATAGGGTTCAGTGTTAATCAGTGAGACTCCCACAGGGTTCAGTGTTAATCAGTGAGACTCCCATAGGGTTCAGTGTTAATCAGTGAGACTCCCACAGGGTTCAGTGTTAATCAGTGAGACTCCCACAGGGTTCAGTGTTAATCAGTGAGACTCCCACAGTATTCAGTGTTAATCAGTGAGACTCCCACAGTGTTCAGTGTTAATCAGTGAGACTCCCTCAGGGTTCAGTGTTAATCACTGAGACTCCCACAGGGTTCAGTGTTAATCAGTGAGACTCCCATAGGGTTCAGTGTTAATCAGTGAGACTCCCATAGGTTTCAGTGTTAATCAGTGAGACTCCCACAGGGTTCAGTGTTAATCAGTGAGACTCCCACAGGGGTCAGTGTTAATCAGTGAGACTCCCACAGGGTTCAGTGTTAATCAGTCAGACTCCCACAGGGTTCAGTGTTAATCAGTGAAACTCCCACAGGGTTCAGTGTTAATCAGTCAGACTCCCACAGGGTTCAGTGTTAATCAGTGAGACTCCCACAGGGTTCAGTGTTAATCAGTCAGACTCCCACAGGGTTCAGTGTTAATCAGTGAAACTCCCACAGGGTTCAGGGGTAATCAGTGAGACTCCCACAGGGTTCAGTGTTAATCAGTGAGACTCCCACAGGGTTCAGTGTTAATCAGTGAGACTCCCACAGGGTTCAGTGTTAATCAGTGAGACTCCCATAGGGTTAAGTGTTAATCAGTGAGACTCCCATAGGGTTCAATGTTAATCAGTGAGACTCCCACAGGGTTCAGTGTTAATCAGTGAGACTCCCACAGGGTTCAGTGTTAATCAGTGAGACTCCCACAGCGTTCAGTGTTAATCAGTGAGACTCCCACAGGGTTAAGTGTTAATCAGTGAGACTCCCATAGGGTTCAGTGTTAATCAGTGAGACTCCCACAGGGTTCAGTGTTAATCAGTGAGACTCCCATAGGGTTCAGTGTTAATCAGTGAGACTCCCACAGCGTTCAGTGTTAATCAGTGAGACTCCCACAGGGTTCAGTGTTAATCAGTGAATCTCCCATAGGGTTCAGTGTTAATCAGTGAGACTCCCATAGGGTTCAGTGTTAATCAGTGAGACTCCCATAGGGTTCAGTGTTAATCAGTGAGACTCCCACAGGGTTCAGTGTTAATCAGTGAGACTCCCATAGGGTTCAGTGTTAATCAGTGAGACTCCCACAGGGTTCAGTGTTAATCAGTGAGACTCCCACAGGGTTCAGTGTTAATCAGTGAGACTCCCACAGTGTTCAGTGTTAATCAGTGAGACTCCCACAGTGTTCAGTGTTAATCAGTGAGACTCCCTCAGGGTTCAGTGTTAATCACTGAGACTCCCACAGGGTTCAGTGTAAATCAGTGAGACTCCCATAGGGTTCAGTGTTAATCAGTGAGACTCCCACAGGGTTCAGTGTTAATCAGTCAGACTCCCACAGGGTTCAGTGTTAATCAGTGAATCTCCCACAGGGTTCAGAGGTAATGAGTGAGACTCCCACAGGGTTCAGTGTTAATCAGTGAGACTCCCACAGGGTTAAGTGTTAATCAGTGAGACTCCCACAGGGTTCAGTGTTAATCAGTGAGACTCCCATAGGGTTAAGTGTTAATCAGTGAGACTCCCATAGGGTTCAGTGTTAATCAGTGAGACTCCCACAGGGTTCAGTGTTAATCAGTGAGACTCCCATAGGGTTCAGTGTTAATCAGTGAGACTCCCACAGGGTTCAGTGTTAATCAGTGAGACTCCCACAGGGTTCAGTGTTAATCAGTGAAACTCCCATAGGGTTCAGTGTTAATCAGTGAGACTCCCATAGGGTTCAGTGTTAATCAGTGAGACTCCCACAGGGTTCAGTGTTAATCAGTAAGACTCCCACAGGGTTCAGTGTTAATCAGTGAGACTCCCACAGTGTTCAGTGTTAATCAGTGAGACTCCCACAGTGTTCAGTGTTAATCAGTGAGACTCCCTCAGGGTTCAGTGTTAATCACTGAGACTCCCACAGGGTTCAGTGTTAATCAGTGAGACTCCCATAGGGTTCAGTGTTAATCAGTGAGACTCCCATAGGTTTCAGTGTTAATCAGTGAGACTCCCACAGGGTTCAGTGTTAATCAGTGAGACTCTCATAGGGTTCAGTGTTAATCAGTGAGACTCCCTCTGGGTTCAGTGTTAATCAGTGAGACTCCCATAGGGTTAAGTGGTAATCAGTGATACTCCCATAGGGTTCAGTGTTAATTAGTGAGACTCCCTCAGGGTTCAGTGTTAATCAGTGAGACTCCCATAGGGTTAAGTGTTAATCAGTGAGACTCCCATAGGGTTCAGTGTTAATCAGTGAGACTCCCATAGGGTTCATTGTTAATCAGTGAGACTCCCACAGGGTTCAGTGTTAATCAGTGAGACTCCCATAGGGTTCACTGTTAATCAGTGAGACTCCCACAGGGTTCAGTGTTAATCAGTGAGACTCCCATAGGGTTCAATGTTAATCAGTGAGACTCCCACAGGGTTCAGTGTTAATCAGTGAGACTCCCACAGGGTTCAGTGTTAATCAGTGAGACTCCCACAGCGTTCAGTGTTAATCAGTGAGACTCCCACAGGGTTAAGTGTTAATCAGTGAGACTCCCATAGGGTTCAGTGTTAATCAGTGAGACTCCCACAGGGTTCATTGTTAATCAGTGAGTGTCCCACAGGGTTAATTGTTAATCAGTGAGTCTCCCACATGGTTCAGTGTTAATCAGTGAGACTCCCACAGGGTTCAGTGTTAATCAGTGAGACTCTCACAGGGTTCAGGGGTAATCAGTGAGACTCCCACAGGGTTCAGTGTTAATCAGTGAGACTCCCACAGGGTTCAGTGTTAATCAGTGAGACTCCCATAGGGTTAAGTGTTACTCAGTGAGACTCCAATAGGGTTCAGTGTTAATCAGTGAGACTCCCTCAGGGTTCAGTGTTAATCAGTGAGACTTCCATAGGGTTAAGTGTTAATCAGTGAGACTCCCTCAGGGTTCAGTGTTAATCAGTGAGACTCCCTTAGGGTTCAGTGTTAATCAGTGAGACTCCCTCAGGGTTCAGTGTTAATCAGTGAGACTCCCTTAGGGTTCAGTGTTAATCAGTGAGACTCCCTCAGGGTTCAGTGTTAATCAGTGAGACTCCCACAGGGTTCAGTGTTAATCAGTGAGACTCCCACAGGGTTCAGTGTTAATCAGTGAGACTCCCATAGGGTTCAGTGTTAATCAGTGAGACTCCCACAGGGTTCAGTGTTAATCAGTGAATCTCCCATAGGGTTCAGTGTTAATCAGTGAGACTCCCATAGGGTTCAGTGTTAATCAGTGAGACTCCCATAGGGTTCAGTGTTAATCAGTGAGACTCCCACAGGGTTCATTGTTAATCAGTGAGCCTCCCATAGGGTTAAGTGTTAATCAGTGAGACTCTCATGGGTTCAGTGTTAATCAGTGAGACTCCCACAGGGTTCAGTGTTAATCAGTGAGACCCCCACAGGGTTCAGTGTTAATCAGTGAGACTCCCATAGGGTTAAGTGTTAATCAATGAGACTCCCATAGGGTTCAGTGTTAATCAGTGAGACTCCCACAGGGTTCAGTGTTAATCAGTGAGACTCCCATAGGGTTCAGTGTTAATCAGTGAGACTCCCACAGGGTTCAGTGTTAATCAGTGAGACTCCCACATGGTTCAGTGTTAATCAGTGAAACTCCCATAGGGTTCAGTGTTAATCAGTGAGACTCCCATAGGGTTCAGTGTTAATCAGTGAGACTCCCACAGTGTTCAGTGTTAATCAGTGAGACTCCCACAGTGTTCAGTGTTAATCAGTGAGACTCCCTCAGGGTTCAGTGTTAATCACTGAGACTCCCACAGGGTTCAGTGTTAATCAGTGAGACTCCCTCAGGGTTCAGTGTTAATGACTGAGACTCCCACAGGGTTCAGTGTTAATCAGTGAGACTCCCATAGGGTTCAGTGTTAATCAGTGAGACTCCCTCAGGGTTCAGTGTTAATCAGTGAGACTCCCATAGGGTTCAGTGTTAATCAGTGAGACTCCCATAGGGTTCAGTGTTAATCAGTGAGACTCCCACAGGGTTCAGTGTTAATCAGTCAGACTCCCACAGGGTTCAGTGTTAATCAGTGAAACTCCCACAGGGTTCAGGGGTAATGAGTGAGACTCCCACAGGGTTCAGTGTTAATCAGTGAGACTCCCACAGGGTTCAGTGTTAATCAGTGAGACTCCCACAGGGTTCAGTGTTAATCAGTGAGACTCCCATACGGTTCAGTGTTAATCAGTGAGACTCCCATAGGGTTCAGTGTTAATCAGTGAGACTCCCACAGTGTTCAGTGTTAATCAGTGAGACTCCCACAGTGTTCAGTGTTAATCAGTGAGACTCCCTCAGGGTTCAGTGTTAATCACTGAGACTCCCACAGGGTTCAGTGTTAATCAGTGAGACTCCCTCAGGGTTCAGTGTTAATGACTGAGACTCCCACAGGGTTCAGCATTAATCAGTGAGACTCCCATAGGGTTCAGTGTTAATCAGTGAGACTCTCATAGGGTTCAGTGTTAATCAGTGAGACTCCCTCAGGGTTCAGTGTTAATCAGTGAGACTCCCATAGGGTTAAGTGTTAATCAGTGAGACTCCCATAGGGTTCAGTGTTAATCAGTGAGACTCCCTCAGGGTTCAGTGTTAATCAGTGAGACTCCCATAGGGTTAAGTGTTAATCAGTGAAACTCCCATAGGGTTCAGTGTTAATCAGTGAGACTCCCATAGGGTTCGTTGTTAATCAGTGAGACTCCCACAGGGTTCAGTGTTAATCAGTGAGACTCCCATAGGGTTCAGTGTTAATCAGTGAGACTCCCACAGGGTTCAGTGTTAATCAGTCAGACTCCCACAGGGTTCAGTGTTAATCAGTGAAACTCCCACAGGGTTCAGGGGTAATGAGTGAGACTCCCACAGGGTTCAGTGTTAATCAGTGAGACTCCCACAGGGTTCAGTGTTAATCAGTGAGACTCCCACAGGGTTCAGTGTTAATCAGTGAGACTCCCATAGGGTTCAGTGTTAATCAGTGAGGCTCCCACATGGTTCATTGTTAATCAGTGAAGTGTCCCACAGGGTTAATTGTTAATCAGTGAGACTCCCACATGGTTCAGTGTTAATCAGTGAGACTCCCTTAGGGTTCAGTGTTAATCAGTGAGACTCCCTCAGGGTTCAGTGTTAATCAGTTAGACTCCCATAGGGTTCAGTTTTAATCAGTGAGACTCTCATAGGGTTCAGTGTTAATCAGTGAGACTCCCATAGGGTTCAGTGTTAATCAGTGAGACTCCCACAGGGTTCAGTGTTAATCAGTGAGACTCCCATTGGGTTCAGTGTTAATCAGTGAGACTCCCACAGGGTTCAGTGTTAATCAGTGAGACTCCCACAGGGTTAAGTGTTAATCAGTGAGACTCCCATAGGGTTCAGTGTTAATCAGTGAAACTCCCACAGGGTTCAGGGGTAATCAGTGAGACTCCCACAGGGTTCAGTGTTAATCAGTGAGACTCCCTCTGGGTTCAGTGTTAATCAGTGAGACTCCCATAGGGTTAAGTGTTAATCAGTAAGACTCCCATAGGGTTCAGTGTTAATCAGTGAGACTCCCTCAGGGTTCAGTGTTAATCAGTGAGACTCCCATAGTGTTAAGTGTTAATCAGTGAGACTCCCATAGGGTTCAGTGTTAATCAGTGAGACTCCCATAGGGTTAATTGTTAATCAGTGAGACTCCCACAGGGTCCAGTGTTAATCAGTGAGACTCCCATAGGGTTCAGTGTTAATCAGTGAGACTCCCACAGGGTTCAGTGTTAATCAGTGAGACTCCCACAGGGTTCAGTGTTAATCAGTGAGACTCCCACAGGGTTCAGTGTTAATCAGTGAGACTCCCACAGTGTTCAGTGTTAGTCAGTGAGACTCCCACAGTGTTCAGTGTTAATCAGTGAGACTCCCACAGTGTTCAGTGTTAATCAGTGAGACTCCCTCAGGGTTCAGTGTTAATCACTGAGACTCCCACAGGGTTCAGTGTAAATCAGTGAGACTCCCATAGGGTTCAGTGTTAATCAGTGAGACTCCCACAGGGTTCAGTGTTAATCAGTCAGACTCCCACAGGGTTCAGTGTTAATCAGTGAATCTCCCACAGGGTTCAGAGGTAATGAGTGAGACTCCCACAGGGTTCAGTGTTAATCAGTGAGACTCCCACAGGGTTAAGTGTTAATCAGTGAGACTCCCACAGGGTTCAGTGTTAATCAGTGAGACTCCCATAGGGTTAAGTGTTAATCAGTGAGACTCCCATAGGGTTCAGTGTTAATCAGTGAGACTCCCACAGGGTTCAGTGTTAATCAGTGAGACTCCCATAGGGTTCAGTGTTAATCAGTGAGACTCCCACAGGGTTCAGTGTTAATCAGTGAGACTCCCACAAGGTTCAGTGTTAATCAGTGAAACTCCCATAGGGTTCAGTGTTAATCAGTGAGACTCCCATAGGGTTCAGTGTTAATCAGTGAGACTCCCACAGGGTTCAGTGTTAATCAGTAAGACTCCCACAGGGTTCAGTGTTAATCAGTGAGACTCCCACAGTGTTCAGTGTTAATCAGTGAGACTCCCACAGTGTTCAGTGTTAATCAGTGAGACTCCCTCAGGGTTCAGTGTTAATCACTGAGACTCCCACAGGGTTCAGTGTTAATCAGTGAGACTCCCATAGGGTTCAGTGTTAATCAGTGAGACTCCCATAGGTTTCAGTGTTAATCAGTGAGACTCCCACAGGGTTCAGTGTTAATCAGTGAGACTCTCATAGGGTTCAGTGTTAATCAGTGAGACTCCCTCTGGGTTCAGTGTTAATCAGTGAGACTCCCATAGGGTTAAGTGGTAATCAGTGATACTCCCATAGGGTTCAGTGTTAATTAGTGAGACTCCCTCAGGGTTCAGTGTTAATCAGTGAGACTCCCATAGGGTTAAGTGTTAATCAGTGAGACTCCCATAGGGTTCAGTGTTAATCAGTGAGACTCCCATAGGGTTCATTGTTAATCAGTGAGACTCCCACAGGGTTCAGTGTTAATCAGTGAGACTCCCATAGGGTTCACTGTTAATCAGTGAGACTCCCACAGGGTTCAGTGTTAATCAGTGAGACTCCCATAGGGTTCAATGTTAATCAGTGAGACTCCCACAGGGTTCAGTGTTAATCAGTGAGACTCCCACAGGGTTCAGTGTTAATCAGTGAGACTCCCACAGCGTTCAGTGTTAATCAGTGAGACTCCCACAGGGTTAAGTGTTAATCAGTGAGACTCCCATAGGGTTCAGTGTTAATCAGTGAGACTCCCACAGGGTTCATTGTTAATCAGTGAGTGTCCCACAGGGTTAATTGTTAATCAGTGAGTCTCCCACATGGTTCAGTGTTAATCAGTGAGACTCCCACAGGGTTCAGTGTTAATCAGTGAGACTCTCACAGGGTTCAGGGGTAATCAGTGAGACTCCCACAGGGTTCAGTGTTAATCAGTGAGACTCCCACAGGGTTCAGTGTTAATCAGTGAGACTCCCATAGGGTTAAGTGTTACTCAGTGAGACTCCAATAGGGTTCAGTGTTAATCAGTGAGACTCCCTCAGGGTTCAGTGTTAATCAGTGAGACTTCCATAGGGTTAAGTGTTAATCAGTGAGACTCCCTCAGGGTTCAGTGTTAATCAGTGAGACTCCCTTAGGGTTCAGTGTTAATCAGTGAGACTCCCTCAGGGTTCAGTGTTAATCAGTGAGACTCCCTTAGGGTTCAGTGTTAATCAGTGAGACTCCCTCAGGGTTCAGTGTTAATCAGTGAGACTCCCACAGGGTTCAGTGTTAATCAGTGAGACTCCCACAGGGTTCAGTGTTAATCAGTGAGACTCCCATAGGGTTCAGTGTTAATCAGTGAGACTCCCACAGGGTTCAGTGTTAATCAGTGAATCTCCCATAGGGTTCAGTGTTAATCAGTGAGACTCCCATAGGGTTCAGTGTT
The DNA here is from genome assembly GCF_048934315.1 of Petromyzon marinus. Classification (NCBI taxonomy): domain Eukaryota; kingdom Metazoa; phylum Chordata; class Hyperoartia; order Petromyzontiformes; family Petromyzontidae; genus Petromyzon; species Petromyzon marinus. The sequence continues at coordinate 2,139,996 of NW_027423612.1, forward strand.
AATCAGTGAGACTCCCATAGGGTTCAGTGTTAATCAGTGAGACTCCCACAGGGTTCATTGTTAATCAGTGAGCCTCCCATAGGGTTAAGTGTTAATCAGTGAGACTCTCATGGGTTCAGTGTTAATCAGTGAGACTCCCACAGGGTTCAGTGTTAATCAGTGAGACCCCCACAGGGTTCAGTGTTAATCAGTGAGACTCCCATAGGGTTAAGTGTTAATCAATGAGACTCCCATAGGGTTCAGTGTTAATCAGTGAGACTCCCACAGGGTTCAGTGTTAATCAGTGAGACTCCCATAGGGTTCAGTGTTAATCAGTGAGACTCCCACAGGGTTCAGTGTTAATCAGTGAGACTCCCACATGGTTCAGTGTTAATCAGTGAAACTCCCATAGGGTTCAGTGTTAATCAGTGAGACTCCCATAGGGTTCAGTGTTAATCAGTGAGACTCCCACAGTGTTCAGTGTTAATCAGTGAGACTCCCACAGTGTTCAGTGTTAATCAGTGAGACTCCCTCAGGGTTCAGTGTTAATCACTGAGACTCCCACAGGGTTCAGTGTTAATCAGTGAGACTCCCTCAGGGTTCAGTGTTAATGACTGAGACTCCCACAGGGTTCAGTGTTAATCAGTGAGACTCCCATAAGGGTTCAGTGTTAATCAGTGAGACTCCCTCAGGGTTCAGTGTTAATCAGTGAGACTCCCATAGGGTTCAGTGTTAATCAGTGAGACTCCCATAGGGTTCAGTGTTAATCAGTGAGACTCCCACAGGGTTCAGTGTTAATCAGTCAGACTCCCACAGGGTTCAGTGTTAATCAGTGAAACTCCCACAGGGTTCAGGGGTAATGAGTGAGACTCCCACAGGGTTCAGTGTTAATCAGTGAGACTCCCACAGGGTTCAGTGTTAATCAGTGAGACTCCCACAGGGTTCAGTGTTAATCAGTGAGACTCCCATACGGTTCAGTGTTAATCAGTGAGACTCCCATAGGGTTCAGTGTTAATCAGTGAGACTCCCACAGTGTTCAGTGTTAATCAGTGAGACTCCCACAGTGTTCAGTGTTAATCAGTGAGACTCCCTCAGGGTTCAGTGTTAATCACTGAGACTCCCACAGGGTTCAGTGTTAATCAGTGAGACTCCCTCAGGGTTCAGTGTTAATGACTGAGACTCCCACAGGGTTCAGCATTAATCAGTGAGACTCCCATAGGGTTCAGTGTTAATCAGTGAGACTCTCATAGGGTTCAGTGTTAATCAGTGAGACTCCCTCAGGGTTCAGTGTTAATCAGTGAGACTCCCATAGGGTTAAGTGTTAATCAGTGAGACTCCCATAGGGTTCAGTGTTAATCAGTGAGACTCCCTCAGGGTTCAGTGTTAATCAGTGAGACTCCCATAGGGTTAAGTGTTAATCAGTGAAACTCCCATAGGGTTCAGTGTTAATCAGTGAGACTCCCATAGGGTTCGTTGTTAATCAGTGAGACTCCCACAGGGTTCAGTGTTAATCAGTGAGACTCCCATAGGGTTCAGTGTTAATCAGTGAGACTCCCACAGGGTTCAGTGTTAATCAGTCAGACTCCCACAGGGTTCAGTGTTAATCAGTGAAACTCCCACAGGGTTCAGGGGTAATGAGTGAGACTCCCACAGGGTTCAGTGTTAATCAGTGAGACTCCCACAGGGTTCAGTGTTAATCAGTGAGACTCCCACAGGGTTCAGTGTTAATCAGTGAGACTCCCATAGGGTTCAGTGTTAATCAGTGAGGCTCCCACATGGTTCATTGTTAATCAGTGAAGTGTCCCACAGGGTTAATTGTTAATCAGTGAGACTCCCACATGGTTCCGTGTTAATCAGTGAGACTTCCACAGGGTTCAGTGTTAATCAGTGAGACTCTCACAGGGTTCAGGGGTAATCAGTGAGACTCCCACAGGGTTCAGTGTTAATCAGTGAGACTCCCACAGGGTTCAGTGTTAATCAGTGAGACTCCCATAGGGTTAAGTGTTAATCAGTGAGACTCCCATACGGTTCAGTGTTAATCAGTGAGACTCCCTCAGGGTTCAGTGTTAATCAGTGAGACTTCCATAGGGTTAAGTGTTAATCAGTGAGACTCCCTCAGGGTTCAGTGTTAATCAGTGAGACTCCCTTAGGGTTCAGTGTTAATCAGTGAGACTCCCTCAGGGTTCAGTGTTAATCAGTTAGACTCCCATAGGGTTCAGTTTTAATCAGTGAGACTCTCATAGGGTTCAGTGTTAATCAGTGAGACTCCCATAGGGTTCAGTGTTAATCAGTGAGACTCCCACAGGGTTCAGTGTTAATCAGTGAGACTCCCATTGGGTTCAGTGTTAATCAGTGAGACTCCCACAGGGTTCAGTGTTAATCAGTGAGACTCCCACAGGGTTAAGTGTTAATCAGTGAGACTCCCATAGGGTTCAGTGTTAATCAGTGAAACTCCCACAGGGTTCAGGGGTAATCAGTGAGACTCCCACAGGGTTCAGTGTTAATCAGTGAGACTCCCTCTGGGTTCAGTGTTAATCAGTGAGACTCCCATAGGGTTAAGTGTTAATCAGTAAGACTCCCATAGGGTTCAGTGTTAATCAGTGAGACTCCCTCAGGGTTCAGTGTTAATCAGTGAGACTCCCATAGTGTTAAGTGTTAATCAGTGAGACTCCCATAGGGTTCAGTGTTAATCAGTGAGACTCCCATAGGGTTAATTGTTAATCAGTGAGACTCCCACAGGGTCCAGTGTTAATCAGTGAGACTCCCATAGGGTTCAGTGTTAATCAGTGAGACTCCCACAGGGTTCAGTGTTAATCATTGAGACTCCCACAGGGTTCAGTGTTAATCAGTCAGACTCCCACAGGGTTCAGTGTTAATCAGTGAGACTCCCATAGGGTTCATTGGTAATCAGTGAGACTCCCACAGGGTTCAGTGTTAATCAGTGAGACTCCCATAGGGTTCAGTGTTAATCAGTGAGACTCCCACAGGTTTCAGTGTTAATCAGTGAGACTCCCACAGGGTTCAGTGTTAATCAGTCAGACTCCCACAGGGTTCAGTGTTAATCAGTGAAACTCCCACAGGCTTCAGGGGTAATGAGTGAGACTCCCACAGGGTTCATTGTTAATCAGTGAGACTCCCACAGGGTTCAGTGTTAATCAGTGAAACTCCCACAGGGTTCAGTGTTAATCAGTGAGACTCCCATAGGGTTCAGTGTTAATCAGTGAGGCTCCCACATGGTTCATTGTTAATCAGTGAAGTGTCCCACAGGGTTAATTGTTAATCAGTGAGACTCCCACATGGTTCAGTGTTAATCAGTGAGACTCCCACAGGGTTCAGTGTTAATCAGTGAGACTCTCACAGGGTTCAGGGGTAATCAGTGAGACTCCCACAGGGTTCAGTGTTAATCAGTGAGACTCCCACAGGGTTCAGTGTTAATCAGTAAGACTCCCATAGGGTTAAGTGTTAATCAGTGAGACTCCCATAGGTTTCAGTGTTAATCAGTGAGACTCTCATACGGTTCAGTGTTAATCAGTGAGACTCCCATAGGGTTCAGTGTTAATCAGTGAGACTCCCACAGGGTTCAGTGTTAATCAGTGAGACTCCCTTTGGGTTCAGTGTTAATCAGTTAGACTCCCACAGGGTTCAGTGTTAATCAGTGAGACTCCCACAGGGTTAAGTGTTAATCAGTGAGACTCCCATAGGGTTCAGTGTTAATCAGTGAAACTCCCACAGGGTTCAGGGGTAATCAGTGAGACTCCCACAGGGTTCAGTGTTAATCAGTGAGACTCCCACAGGGTTCAGTGTTAATCAGTGAGACTCCCACAGGGTTCAGTGTTAATCAGTGAGACTCCCATAGGGTTCAGTGTTAATCAGTGAGACTCCCACAGGGTTCAGTGTTAATCAGTGAAACTCCCATAGGGTTCAGTGTTAATCAGTGAGACTCCCACAGGGTTCAGTGTAAATCAGTGAGACTCCCACAGGGTTCAGTGTTAATCAATGGGACTCCCTTTGAGTTCAGTGTTAATCAGTGAGACTCTCATAGGGTTCAGTGTTAATCAGTGAGACTCCCATAGGGTTCAGTGTTAATCAGTGAGACTCCCACAGGGTTCAGTGTTAATCAGTGAGACTCCCTTTGGGTTCAGTGTTAATCAGTGAGACTCCCACAGGGTTCAGTGTTAATCAGTGAGACTCCCACAGGGTTCAGTGTTAATCAGTGAGACTCTCACAGGGTTCAGTGTTAATCAGTGAGACTCTCACAGGGTTCAGGGGTAATCAGTGAGACTCCCACAGGGTTCAGTGTTAATCAGTGAGACTCCCACAGGGTTCAGTGTTAATCAGTAAGACTCCCATAGGGTTAAGTGTTAATCAGTGAGACTCCCATAGGTTTCAGTGTTAATCAGTGAGACTCCCTCAGGGTTCAGTGTTAATCAGTGAGACTTCCATAGGGTTAAGTGTTAATCAGTGAGACTCCCTCAGGGTTCAGTGTTAATCAGTGAGACTCCCTCAGGGTTCAGTGTTAATCAGTTAGACTCCCATAGGGTTCAGTGTTAATCAGTGAGACTCTCATAGGGTTCAGTGTTAATCAGTGAGACTCCCATAGGGTTCAGTGTTAATCAGTGAGACTCCCACAGGGTTCAGTGTTAATCAGTGAGACTCCCTTTGGGTTCAGTGTTAATCAGTGAGACTCCCACAGGGTTCAGTGTTAATCAGTGAGACTCCCACAGGGTTAAGTGTTAATCAGTGAGACTCCCATAGGGTTCAGTGTTAATCAGTGAAACTCCCACAGGGTTCAGGGGTAATCAGTGAAACTCCCACAGGGTTCAGTGTTAATCAGTGAGACTCCCACAGGGTTCAGTGTTAATCAGTGAGACTCCCACAGGGTTCAGTGTTAATCAGTGAGACTCCCATAGGGTTCAGTGTTAATCAGTGAGACTCCCACAGGGTTCAGTGTTAATCAGTGAAACTCCCATAGGGTTCAGTGTTAATCAGTGAGACTCCCACAGGGTTCAGTGTAAATCAGTGAGACTCCCACAGGGTTCAGTGTTAATCAATGGGACTCCCTTTGGGTTCAGTGTTAATCAGTGAGACTCTCATAGGGTTCAGTGTTAATCAGTGAGACTCCCATAGGGTTCAGTGTTAATCAGTGAGACTCCCACAGGGTTCAGTGTTAATCAGTGAGACTCCCTTTGGGTTCAGTGTTAATCAGTGAGACTCCCACAGGGTTCAGTGTTAATCAGTGAAACTCCCACCGGGTTCAGGGGTAATCAGTGAGACTCCCACAGGGTTCAGTGTTAATCAGTGAGACTCCCACAGGGTTCAGTGTTAATCAGTGAGACTCCCACAGGGTTCAGTGTTAATCAGTGAGACTCCCATAGGGTTCAGTGTTAATCAGTGAGACTCCCACAGGGTTCAGTGTTAATCAGTGAGACTCCCTCAGGGTTCAGTGTTAATCAGTGAGACTCCAATAGGGTTAAGTGTTAATCAGTGAGACTCCCATAGGGTTCAGTGTTAATCAGTGAGACTCCCATAGGGTTCAGTGTTAATCAGTGAGACTCCCACAGGGTTCAGTGTTAATCAGTGAGACTCCCATAGGGTTCAGTATTAATCAGTGAGACTCCCACAGGGGTCAGTGTTAATCAGTGAGACTCCCACAGGGTTCAGTGTTAATCAGTCAGACTCCCACAGGGTTCAGTGTTAATCAGTGAAACTCCCACAGGGTTCAGGTGTAATCAGTGAGACTCCCACAGGGTTCAGTGTTAATCAGTGAGACTCCCACATGGTTCAGTGTTAATCAGTGAGACTCCCACAGGGTTCAGTGTTAATCAGTGAAACTCCCACAGGGTTCAGTGTTAATCAGTGAAACTCCCATAGGGTTCAGTGTTAATCAGTGAGACTCCCACAGGGTTCAGTGTTAATCAGTGAGACTCCCACAGGGTTCAGTGTTAATCAGTGAGACTCCCACAGGGTTCAGTGTTAATCAGTGAGACTCCCACAGGGTTAAGTGTTAATCAGTGAGACTCCCATAGGGTTCAGTGTTAATCAGTGAAACTCCCACAGGGTTCAGGGGTAATCAGTGAGACTCCCACAGGGTTCAGTGTTAATCAGTGAGACTCCCACAGGGTTCAGTGTTAATCAGTAAGACTCCCATAGGGTTAAGTGTTAATCAGTGAGACTCCCATAGGTTTCAGTGTTAATCAGTGAGACTCCCTCAGGGTTCAGTGTTAATCAGTGAGACTTCCATAGGGTTAAGTGTTAATCAGTGAGACTCCCTCAGGGTTCAGTGTTAATCAGTGAGACTCCCTCAGGGTTCAGTGTTAATCAGTTAGACTCCCATAGGGTTCAGTGTTAATCAGTGAGACTCTCATAGGGTTCAGTGTTAATCAGTGAGACTCCCATAGGGTTCAGTGTTAATCAGTGAGACTCCCACAGGGTTCAGTGTTAATCAGTGAGACTCCCTTTGGGTTCAGTGTTAATCAGTGAGACTCCCACAGGGTTCAGTGTTAATCAGTGAGACTCCCACAGGGTTAAGTGTTAATCAGTGAGACTCCCATAGGGTTCAGTGTTAATCAGTGAAACTCCCACAGGGTTCAGGGGTAATCAGTGAAACTCCCACAGGGTTCAGTGTTAATCAGTGAGACTCCCACAGGGTTCAGTGTTAATCAGTGAGACTCCCACAGGGTTCAGTGTTAATCAGTGAGACTCCCATAGGGTTCAGTGTTAATCAGTGAGACTCCCACAGGGTTCAGTGTTAATCAGTGAAACTCCCATAGGGTTCAGTGTTAATCAGTGAGACTCCCACAGGGTTCAGTGTAAATCAGTGAGACTCCCACAGGGTTCAGTGTTAATCAATGGGACTCCCTTTGGGTTCAGTGTTAATCAGTGAGACTCTCATAGGGTTCAGTGTTAATCAGTGAGACTCCCATAGGGTTCAGTGTTAATCAGTGAGACTCCCACAGGGTTCAGTGTTAATCAGTGAGACTCCCTTTGGGTTCAGTGTTAATCAGTGAGACTCCCACAGGGTTCAGTGTTAATCAGTAAGACTCCCATAGGGTTAAGTGTTAATCAGTGAGACTCCCATAGGTTTCAGTGTTAATCAGTGAGACTCCCTCAGGGTTCAGTGTTAATCAGTGAGACTTCCATAGGGTTAAGTGTTAATCAGTGAGACTCCCTCAGGGTTCAGTGTTAATCAGTGAGACTCCCTCAGGGTTCAGTGTTAATCAGTTAGACTCCCATAGGGTTCAGTGTTAATCAGTGAGACTCTCATAGGGTTCAGTGTTAATCAGTGAGACTCCCATAGGGTTCAGTGTTAATCAGTGAGACTCCCACAGGGTTCAGTGTTAATCAGTGAGACTCCCTTTGGGTTCAGTGTTAATCAGTGAGACTCCCACAGGGTTCAGTGTTAATCAGTGAGACTCCCACAGGGTTAAGTGTTAATCAGTGAGACTCCCATAGGGTTCAGTGTTAATCAGTGAAACTCCCACAGGGTTCAGGGGTAATCAGTGAAACTCCCACAGGGTTCAGTGTTAATCAGTGAGACTCCCACAGGGTTCAGTGTTAATCAGTGAGACTCCCACAGGGTTCAGTGTTAATCAGTGAGACTCCCATAGGGTTCAGTGTTAATCAGTGAGACTCCCACAGGGTTCAGTGTTAATCAGTGAAACTCCCATAGGGTTCAGTGTTAATCAGTGAGACTCCCACAGGGTTCAGTGTAAATCAGTGAGACTCCCACAGGGTTCAGTGTTAATCAATGGGACTCCCTTTGGGTTCAGTGTTAATCAGTGAGACTCTCATAGGGTTCAGTGTTAATCAGTGAGACTCCCATAGGGTTCAGTGTTAATCAGTGAGACTCCCACAGGGTTCAGTGTTAATCAGTGAGACTCCCTTTGGGTTCAGTGTTAATCAGTGAGACTCCCACAGGGTTCAGTGTTAATCAGTGAAACTCCCACCGGGTTCAGGGGTGATCAGTGAGACTCCCACAGGGTTCAGTGTTAATCAGTGAGACTCCCACAGGGTTCAGTGTTAATCAGTGAGACTCCCACAGGGTTCAGTGTTAATCAGTGAGACTCCCATAGGGTTCAGTGTTAATCAGTGAGACTCCCACAGGGTTCAGTGTTAATCAGTGAGACTCCCTCAGGGTTCAGTGTTAATCAGTGAGACTCCCATAGGGTTAAGTGTTAATCAGTGAGACTCCCATAGGGTTCAGTGTTAATCAGTGAGACTCCCATAGGGTTCAGTGTTAATCAGTGAGACTCCCACAGGGTTCAGTGTTAATCAGTGAGACTCCCATAGGGTTCAGTATTAATCAGTGAGACTCCCACAGGGGTCAGTGTTAATCAGTGAGACTCCCACAGGGTTCAGTGTTAATCAGTCAGACTCCCACAGAGTTCAGTGTTAATCAGTGAAACTCCCACAGGGTTCAGGTGTAATCAGTGAGACTCCCACAGGGTTCAGTGTTAATCAGTGAGACTCCCACATGGTTCAGTGTTAATCAGTGAGACTCCCACAGGGTTCAGTGTTAATCAGTGAAACTCCCACAGGGTTCAGTGTTAATCAGTGAAACTCCCATAGGGTTCAGTGTTAATCAGTGAGACTCCCACAGGGTTCAGTGTTAATCAGTGAGACTCCCTTTGGGTTCAGTGTTAATCAGTGAGACTCCCACAGGGTTCAGTGTTAATCAGTGAGACTCCCACAGGGTTAAGTGTTAATCAGTGAGACTCCCATAGGGTTCAGTGTTAATCAGTGAAACTCCCACAGGGTTCAGGGGTAATCAGTGAGACTCCCACAGGGTTCAGTGTTAATCAGTGAGACTCCCACAGGGTTCAGTGTTAATCAGTAAGACTCCCATAGGGTTAAGTGTTAATCAGTGAGACTCCCATAGGTTTCAGTGTTAATCAGTGAGACTCCCTCAGGGTTCAGTGTTAATCAGTGAGACTTCCATAGGGTTAAGTGTTAATCAGTGAGACTCCCTCAGGGTTCAGTGTTAATCAGTGAGACTCCCTCAGGGTTCAGTGTTAATCAGTTAGACTCCCATAGGGTTCAGTGTTAATCAGTGAGAATCTCATAGGGTTCAGTGTTAATCAGTGAGACTCCCATAGGGTTCAGTGTTAATCAGTGAGACTCCCACAGGGTTCAGTGTTAATTAGTGAGACTCCCTTTGGGTTCAGTGTTAATCAGTGAGACTCCCACAGGGTTCAGTGTTAATCAGTGAGACTCCCACAGGGTTAAGTGTTAATCAGTGAGACTCCCATAGGGTTCAGTGTTAATCAGTGAAACTCCCACAGGGTTCAGGGGTAATCAGTGAAACTCCCACAGGGTTCAGTGTTAATCAGTGAGACTCCCACAGGGTTCAGTGTTAATCAGTGAGACTCCCACAGGGTTCAGTGTTAATCAGTGAGACTCCCATAGGGTTCAGTGTTAATCAGTGAGACTCCCACAGGGTTCAGTGTTAATCAGTGAAACTCCCATAGGGTTCAGTGTTAATCAGTGAGACTCCCACAGGGTTCAGTGTAAATCAGTGAGACTCCCACAGGGTTCAGTGTTAATCAATGGGACTCCCTTTGGGTTCAGTGTTAATCAGTGAGACTCTCATAGGGTTCAGTGTTAATCAGTGAGACTCCCATAGGGTTCAGTGTTAATCAGTGAGACTCCCACAGGGTTCAGTGTTAATCAGTGAGACTCCCTTTGGGTTCAGTGTTAATCAGTGAGACTCCCACAGGGTTCAGTGTTAATCAGTGAGACTCCCACAGGGTTAAGTGTTAATCAGTGAGACTCCCATAGGGTTCAGTGTTAATCAGTGAAACTCCCACCGGGTTCAGGGGTAATCAGTGAGACTCCCACAGGGTTCAGTGTTAATCAGTGAGACTCCCACAGGGTTCAGTGTTAATCAGTGAGACTCCCACAGGGTTCAGTGTTAATCAGTGAGACTCCCATAGGGTTCAGTGTTAATCAGTGAGACTCCCACAGGGTTCAGTGTTAATCAGTGAGACTCCCTCAGGGTTCAGTGTTAATCAGTGAGACTCCCATAGGGTTAAGTGTTAATCAGTGAGACTCCCATAGGGTTCAGTGTTAATCAGTGAGACTCCCATAGGGTTCAGTGTTAATCAGTGAGACTCCCACAGGGTTCAGTGTTAATCAGTGAGACTCCCATAGGGTTCAGTATTAATCAGTGAGACTCCCACAGGGGTCAGTGTTAATCAGTGAGACTCCCACAGGGTTCAGTGTTAATCAGTCAGACTCCCACAGGGTTCAGTGTTAATCAGTGAAACTCCCACAGGGTTCAGGTGTAATCAGTGAGACTCCCACAGGGTTCAGTGTTAATCAGTGAGACTCCCACATGGTTCAGTGTTAATCAGTGAGACTCCCACAGGGTTCAGTGTTAATCAGTGAAACTCCCACAGGGTTCAGTGTTAATCAGTGAAACTCCCATAGGGTTCAGTGTTAATCAGTGAGACTCCCACAGGGTTCAGTGTTAATCAGTGAGACTCCCTTTGGGTTCAGTGTTAATCAGTGAGACTCCCACAGGGTTCAGTGTTAATCAGTGAGACTCCCACAGGGTTAAGTGTTAATCAGTGAGACTCCCATAGGGTTCAGTGTTAATCAGTGAAACTCCCACAGGGTTCAGGGGTAATCAGTGAGACTCCCACAGGGTTCAGTGTTAATCAGTGAGACTCCCACAGGGTTCAGTGTTAATCAGTGAGACTCCCACAGGGTTCAGTGTTAATCAGTGAGACTCCCATAGGGTTCAGTGTTAATCAGTGAGACTCCCACAGGGTTCAGTGTTAATCAGTGAAACTCCCATAGGGTTCAGTGTTAATCAGTGAGACTCCCACAGGGTTCAGTGTAAATCAGTGAGACTCCCACAGGGTTCAGTGTTAATCAATGGGACTCCCTTTGGGTTCAGTGTTAATCAGTGAGACTCTCATAGGGTTCAGTGTTAATCAGTGAGACTCCCATAGGGTTCAGTGTTAATCAGTGAGACTCCCACAGGGTTCAGTGTTAATCAGTGAGACTCCCTTTGGGTTCAGTGTTAATCAGTGAGACTCCCACAGGGTTCAGTGTTAATCAGTGAGACTCCCACAGGGTTAAGTGTTAATCAGTGAGACTCCCATAGGGTTCAGTGTTAATCAGTGAAACTCCCACAGGGTTCAGGGGTAATCAGTGAGACTCCCACAGGGTTCAGTGTTAATCAGTGAGACTCCCACAGGGTTCAGTGTTAATCAGTGAGACTCCCACAGGGTTCAGTGTTAATCAGTGAGACTCCCATAGGGTTCAGTGTTAATCAGTGAGACTCCCACAGGGTTCAGTGTTAATCAGTGAGACTCCCTCAGGGTTCAGTGTTAATCAGTGAGACTCCCATAGGGTTAAGTGTTAATCAGTGAGACTCCCATAGGGTTCAGTGTTAATCAGTGAGACTCCCATAGGGTTCAGTGTTAATCAGTCAGACTCCCACAGGGTTCAGTGTTAATCAGTGAAACTCCCACAGGGTTCAGGTGTAATCAGTGAGACTCCCACAGGGTTCAGTGTTAATCAGTGAGACTCCCACATGGTTCAGTGTTAATCAGTGAGACTCCCACAGGGTTCAGTGTTAATCAGTGAAACTCCCACAGGGTTCAGGGGTAATCAGTGAGACTCCCACAGGGTTCAGTGTTAATCAGTGAGACTCCCACAGGGTTCAGTGTTAATCAGTGAGACTCCCACAGGGTTCAGTGTTAATCAGTGAGACTCCCATAGGGTTCAGTGTTAATCAGTGAGACTCCCACAGGGTTCAGTGTTAATCAGTGAAACTCCCATAGGGTTCAGTGTTAATCAGTGAGACTCCCACAGGGTTCAGTGTAAATCAGTGAGACTCCCACAGGGTTCAGTGTTAATCAATGGGACTCCCTTTGAGTTCAGTGTTAATCAGTGAGACTCTCATAGGGTTCAGTGTTAATCAGTGAGACTCCCTTTGGGTTCAGTGTTAATCAGTGAGACTCCCACAGGGTTCAGTGTTAATCAGTGAGACTCCCACAGGGTTCAGTGTTAATCAGTGAGACTCTCACAGGGTTCAGTGTTAATCAGTGAGACTCTCACAGGGTTCAGGGGTAATCAGTGAGACTCCCACAGGGTTCAGTGTTAATCAGTGAGACTCCCACAGGGTTCAGTGTTAATCAGTGAAACTCCCATAGGGTTCAGTGTTAATCAGTGAGACTCCCACAGGGTTCAGTGTAAATCAGTGAGACTCCCACAGGGTTCAGTGTTAATCAATGGGACTCCCTTTGAGTTCAGTGTTAATCAGTGAGACTCTCATAGGGTTCAGTGTTAATCAGTGAGACTCCCATAGGGTTCATTGTTAATCAGTGAGACTCCCACAGGGTTCAGTGTTAATCAGTGAGACTCCCTTTGGGTTCAGTGTTAATCAGTTTGACTCCCACAGGGTTCAGTGTTAATCAGTGAGACTCCCACAGGGTTCAGTGTTAATCAGTGAGACTCTCACAGGGTTCAGTGTTAATCAGTGAGACTCCCACAGGGTTCAGTGTTAATCAGTGAGACTCCCTTTGGGTTCAGTGTTAATCAGTGAGACTCCCACAGGGTTCAGTGTTAATCAGTGAGACTCCCACAGGGTTAAGTGTTAATCAGTGAGACTCCCATAGGGTTCAGTGTTAATCAGTGAAACTCCCACAGGGTTCAGGGGTAATCAGTGAGACTCCCACAGGGTTCAGTGTTAATCAGTGAGACTCCCACAGGGTTCAGTGTTAATCAGTGAGACTCCCACAGGGTTCAGTGTTAATCAGTGAGACTCCCATAGGGTTCAGTGTTAATCAGTGAGACTCCCACAGGGTTCAGTGTTAATCAGTGAAACTCCCATAGGGTTCAGTGTTAATCAGTGAGACTCCCACAGGGTTCAGTGTAAATCAGTGAGACTCCCACAGGGTTCAGTGTTAATCAATGGGACTCCCTTTGGGTTCAGTGTTAATCAGTGAGACTCTCATAGGGTTCAGTGTTAATCAGTGAGACTCCCATAGGGTTCAGTGTTAATCAGTGAGACTCCCACAGGGTTCAGTGTTAATCAGTGAGACTCCCTTTGGGTTCAGTGTTAATCAGTGAGACTCCCACAGGGTTCAGTGTTAATCAGTGAGACTCCCACAGGGTTAAGTGTTAATCAGTGAGACTCCCATAGGGTTCAGTGTTAATCAGTGAAACTCCCACAGGGTTCAGGGGTAATCAGTGAGACTCCCACAGGGTTCAGTGTTAATCAGTGAGACTCCCACAGGGTTCAGTGTTAATCAGTGAGACTCCCACAGGGTTCAGTGTTAATCAGTGAGACTCCCATAGGGTTCAGTGTTAATCAGTGAGACTCCCACAGGGTTCAGTGTTAATCAGTGAGACTCCCTCAGGGTTCAGTGTTAATCAGTGAGACTCCCATAGGGTTAAGTGTTAATCAGTGAGACTCCCATAGGGTTCAGTGTTAATCAGTGAGACTCCCATAGGGTTCAGTGTTAATCAGTCAGACTCCCACAGGGTTCAGTGTTAATCAGTGAAACTCCCACAGGGTTCAGGTGTAATCAGTGAGACTCCCACAGGGTTCAGTGTTAATCAGTGAGACTCCCACATGGTTCAGTGTTAATCAGTGAGACTCCCACAGGGTTCAGTGTTAATCAGTGAAACTCCCACAGGGTTCAGGGGTAATCAGTGAGACTCCCACAGGGTTCAGTGTTAATCAGTGAGACTCCCACAGGGTTCAGTGTTAATCAGTGAGACTCCCACAGGGTTCAGTGTTAATCAGTGAGACTCCCATAGGGTTCAGTGTTAATCAGTGAGACTCCCACAGGGTTCAGTGTTAATCATTGAAACTCCCATAGGGTTCAGTGTTAATCAGTGAGACTCCCACAGGGTTCAGTGTAAATCAGTGAGACTCCCACAGGGTTCAGTGTTAATCAATGGGACTCCCTTTGAGTTCAGTGTTAATCAGTGAGACTCTCATAGGGTTCAGTGTTAATCAGTGAGACTCCCATAGGGTTCAGTGTTAATCAGTGAGACTCCCACAGGGTTCAGTGTTAATCAGTGAGACTCCCTTTGGGTTCAGTGTTAATCAGTGAGACTCCCACAGGGTTCAGTGTTAATCAGTGAGACTCCCACAGGGTTCAGTGTTAATCAGTGAGACTCTCACAGGGTTCAGTGTTAATCAGTGAGACTCTCACAGGGTTCAGGGGTAATCAGTGAGACTCCCACAGGGTTCAGTGTTAATCAGTGAGACTCCCACAGGGTTCAGTGTTAATCAGTGAAACTCCCATAGGGTTCAGTGTTAATCAGTGAGACTCGCACAGGGTTCAGTGTAAATCAGTGAGACTCCCACAGGGTTCAGTGTTAATCAATGGGACTCCCTTTGAGTTCAGTGTTAATCAGTGAGACTCTCATAGGGTTCAGTGTTAATCAGTGAGACTCCCTTTGGGTTCAGTGTTAATCAGTGAGACTCCCACAGGGTTCAGTGTTAATCAGTGAGACTCCCACAGGGTTCAGTGTTAATCAGTGAGACTCTCACAGGGTTCAGTGTTAATCAGTGAGACTCTCACAGGGTTCAGGGGTAATCAGTGAGACTCCCACAGGGTTCAGTGTTAATCAGTGAGACTCCCACAGGGTTCAGTGTTAATCAGTAAGACTCCCATAGGGTTAAGTGTTAATCAGTGAGACTCCCATAGGTTTCAGTGTTAATCAGTGAGACTCCCTCAGGGTTCAGTGTTAATCAGTGAGACTTCCATAGGGTTAAGTGTTAATCAGTGAGACTCCCTCAGGGTTCAGTGTTAATCAGTGAGACTCCCTCAGGGTTCAGTGTTAATCAGTTAGACTCCCATAGGGTTCAGTGTTAATCATTGAGACTCTCATAGGGTTCAGTGTTAATCAGTGAGACTCCCATAGGGTTCAGTATTAATCAGTGAGACTCCCACAGGGTTCAGTGTTAATCAGTGAGACTCCCTTTGGGTTCAGTGTTAATCAGTGAGACTCCCACAGGGTTCAGTGTTAATCAGTGAGACTCCCACAGGGTTAAGTGTTAATCAGTGAGACTCCCATAGGGTTCAGTGTTAATCAGTGAAACTCCCACAGGGTTCAGGGGTAATCAGTGAGACTCCCACAGGGTTCAGTGTTAATCAGTGAGACTCCCAAAGGGTTCAGTGTTAATCAGTGAGACTCCCACAGGGTTCAGTGTTAATCAGTGAGACTCCCATAGGGTTCAGTGTTAATCAGTGAGACTCCCACAGGGTTCAGTGTTAATCAGTGAAACTCCCATAGGGTTCAGTGTTAATCAGTGAGACTCCCACAGGGTTCAGTGTAAATCAGTGAGACTCCCACAGGGTTCAGTGTTAATCAATGGGACTCCCTTTGGGTTCAGTGTTAATCAGTGAGACTCTCATAGGGTTCAGTGTTAATCAGTGAGACTCCCATAGGGTTCAGTGTTAATCAGTGAGACTCCCACAGGGTTCAGTGTTAATCAGTGAGACTCCCTTTGGGTTCAGTGTTAATCAGTGAGACTCCCACAGGGTTCAGTGTTAATCAGTGAGACTCCCACAGGGTTAAGTGTTAATCAGTGAGACTCCCATAGGGTTCAGTGTTAATCAGTGAAACTCCCACAGGGTTCAGGGGTAATCAGTGAGACTCCCACAGGGTTCAGTGTTAATCAGTGAGACTCCCACAGGGTTCAGTGTTAATCAGTGAGACTCCCACAGGGTTCAGTGTTAATCAGTGAGACTCCCATAGGGTTCAGTGTTAATCAGTGAGACTCCCACAGGGTTCAGTGTTAATCAGTGAGACTCCCTCAGGGTTCAGTGTTAATCAGTGAGACTCCCATAGGGTTAAGTGTTAATCAGTGAGACTCCCATAGGGTTCAGTGTTAATCAGTGAGACTCCCATAGGGTTCAGTGTTAATCAGTGAGACTCCCACAGGGTTCAGTGTTAATCAGTGAGACTCCCATAGGGTTCAGTATTAATCAGTGAGACTCCCACAGGGGTCAGTGTTAATCAGTGAGACTCCCACAGGGTTCAGTGTTAATCAGTCAGACTCCCACAGGGTTCAGTGTTAATCAGTGAAACTCCCACAGGGTTCAGGTGTAATCAGTGAGACTCCCACAGGGTTCAGTGTTAATCAGTGAGACTCCCACATGGTTCAGTGTTAATCAGTGAGACTCCCACAGGGTTCAGTGTTAATCAGTGAAACTCCCACAGGGTTCAGGGGTAATCAGTGAGACTCCCACAGGGTTCAGTGTTAATCAGTGAGACTCCCACAGGGTTCAGTGTTAATCAGTGAGACTCCCACAGGGTTCAGTGTTAATCAGTGAGACTCCCATAGGGTTCAGTGTTAATCAGTGAGACTCCCACAGGGTTCAGTGTTAATCAGTGAAACTCCCATAGGGTTCAGTGTTAATCAGTGAGACTCCCACAGGGTTCAGTGTAAATCAGTGAGACTCCCACAGGGTTCAGTGTTAATCAATGGGACTCCCTTTGAGTTCAGTGTTAATCAGTGAGACTCTCATAGGGTTCAGTGTTAATCAGTGAGACTCCCATAGGGTTCAGTGTTAATCAGTGAGACTCCCATAGGGTTAAGTGTTAATCAGTGAGACTCCCATAGGGTTCAGTGTTAATCAGTGAGACTCCCATAGGGTTCAGTGTTAATCAGTCAGACTCCCACAGGGTTCAGTGTTAATCAGTGAAACT
Source organism: Petromyzon marinus (assembly GCF_048934315.1). Taxonomy (NCBI): domain Eukaryota; kingdom Metazoa; phylum Chordata; class Hyperoartia; order Petromyzontiformes; family Petromyzontidae; genus Petromyzon; species Petromyzon marinus. The sequence continues at coordinate 2,156,658 of NW_027423612.1, forward strand.
CCCACAGGGTTCAGGTGTAATCAGTGAGACTCCCACAGGGTTCAGTGTTAATCAGTGAGACTCCCACATGGTTCAGTGTTAATCAGTGAGACTCCCACAGGGTTCAGTGTTAATCAGTGAAACTCCCACAGGGTTCAGGGGTAATCAGTGAGACTCCCACAGGGTTCAGTGTTAATCAGTGAGACTCCCACAGGGTTCAGTGTTAATCAGTGAGACTCCCACAGGGTTCAGTGTTAATCAGTGAGACTCCCATAGGGTTCAGTGTTAATCAGTGAGACTCCCACAGGGTTCAGTGTTAATCAGTGAAACTCCCATAGGGTTCAGTGTTAATCAGTGAGACTCCCACAGGGTTCAGTGTAAATCAGTGAGACTCCCACAGGGTTCAGTGTTAATCAATGGGACTCCCTTTGAGTTCAGTGTTAATCAGTGAGACTCTCATAGGGTTCAGTGTTAATCAGTGAGACTCCCATAGGGTTCAGTGTTAATCAGTGAGACTCCCACAGGGTTCAGTGTTAATCAGTGAGACTCCCTTTGGGTTCAGTGTTAATCAGTGAGACTCCCACAGGGTTCAGTGTTAATCAGTGAGACTCCCACAGGGTTCAGTGTTAATCAGTGAGACTCTCACAGGGTTCAGTGTTAATCAGTGAGACTCTCACAGGGTTCAGGGGTAATCAGTGAGACTCCCACAGGGTTCAGTGTTAATCAGTGAGACTCCCACAGGGTTCAGTGTTAATCAGTGAAACTCCCATAGGGTTCAGTGTTAATCAGTGAGACTCGCACAGGGTTCAGTGTAAATCAGTGAGACTCCCACAGGGTTCAGTGTTAATCAATGGGACTCCCTTTGAGTTCAGTGTTAATCAGTGAGACTCTCATAGGGTTCAGTGTTAATCAGTGAGACTCCCATAGGGTTCAGTGTTAATCAGTGAGACTCCCACAGGGTTCAGTGTTAATCAGTGAGACTCCCTTTGGGTTCAGTGTTAATCAGTGAGACTCCCACAGGGTTCAGTGTTAATCAGTGAGACTCCCACAGGGTTCAGTGTTAATCAGTGAGACTCTCACAGGGTTCAGTGTTAATCAGTGAGACTCTCACAGGGTTCAGGGGTAATCAGTGAGACTCCCACAGGGTTCAGTGTTAATCAGTGAGACTCCCACAGGGTTCAGTGTTAATCAGTAAGACTCCCATAGGGTTAAGTGTTAATCAGTGAGACTCCCATAGGTTTCAGTGTTAATCAGTGAGACTCCCTCAGGGTTCAGTGTTAATCAGTGAGACTTCCATAGGGTTAAGTGTTAATCAGTGAGACTCCCTCAGGGTTCAGTGTTAATCAGTGAGACTCCCTCAGGGTTCAGTGTTAATCAGTTAGACTCCCATAGGGTTCAGTGTTAATCATTGAGACTCTCATAGGGTTCAGTGTTAATCAGTGAGACTCCCATAGGGTTCAGTGTTAATCAGTGAGACTCCCACAGGGTTCAGTGTTAATCAGTGAGACTCCCTTTGGGTTCAGTGTTAATCAGTGAGACTCCCACAGGGTTCAGTGTTAATCAGTGAGACTCCCACAGGGTTAAGTGTTAATCAGTGAGACTCCCATAGGGTTCAGTGTTAATCAGTGAAACTCCCACAGGGTTCAGGGGTAATCAGTGAGACTCCCACAGGGTTCAGTGTTAATCAGTGAGACTCCCAAAGGGTTCAGTGTTAATCAGTGAGACTCCCACAGGGTTCAGTGTTAATCAGTGAGACTCCCATAGGGTTCAGTGTTAATCAGTGAGACTCCCACAGGGTTCAGTGTAAATCAGTGAGACTCCCACAGGGTTCAGTGTTAATCAATGGGACTCCCTTTGGGTTCAGTGTTAATCAGTGAGACTCTCATAGGGTTCAGTGTTAATCAGTGAGACTCCCATAGGGTTCAGTGTTAATCAGTGAGACTCCCACAGGGTTCAGTGTTAATCAGTGAGACTCCCTTTGGGTTCAGTGTTAATCAGTGAGACTCCCACAGGGTTCAGTGTTAATCAGTGAGACTCCCACAGGGTTAAGTGTTAATCAGTGAGACTCCCATAGGGTTCAGTGTTAATCAGTGAAACTCCCACAGGGTTCAGGGGTAATCAGTGAGACTCCCACAGGGTTCAGTGTTAATCAGTGAGACTCCCACAGGGTTCAGTGTTAATCAGTGAGACTCCCACAGGGTTCAGTGTTAATCAGTGAGACTCCCATAGGGTTCAGTGTTAATCAGTGAGACTCCCACAGGGTTCAGTGTTAATCAGTGAGACTCCCTCAGGGTTCAGTGTTAATCAGTGAGACTCCCATAGGGTTAAGTGTTAATCAGTGAGACTCCCATAGGGTTCAGTGTTAATCAGTGAGACTCCCATAGGGTTCAGTGTTAATCAGTGAGACTCCCACAGGGTTCAGTGTTAATCAGTGAGACTCCCATAGGGTTCAGTATTAATCAGTGAGACTCCCACAGGGGTCAGTGTTAATCAGTGAGACTCCCACAGGGTTCAGTGTTAATCAGTCAGACTCCCACAGGGTTCAGTGTTAATCAGTGAAACTCCCACAGGGTTCAGGTGTAATCAGTGAGACTCCCACAGGGTTCAGTGTTAATCAGTGAGACTCCCACATGGTTCAGTGTGAATCAGTGAGACTCCCACAGGGTTCAGTGTTAATCAGTGAAACTCCCACAGGGTTCAGGGGTAATCAGTGAGACTCCCACAGGGTTCAGTGTTAATCAGTGAGACTCCCACGGGGTTCAGTGTTAATCAGTGAGACTCCCACAGGGTTCAGTGTTAATCAGTGAGACTCCCATAGGGTTCAGTGTTAATCAGTGAGACTCCCACAGGGTTCAGTGTTAATCAGTGAAACTCCCATAGGGTTCAGTGTTAATCAGTGAGACTCCCACAGGGTTCAGTGTAAATCAGTGAGACTCCCACAGGGTTCAGTGTTAATCAATGGGACTCCCTTTGAGTTCAGTGTTAATCAGTGAGACTCTCATAGGGTTCAGTGTTAATCAGTGAGACTCCCATAGGGTTCAGTGTTAATCAGTGAGACTCCCACAGGGTTCAGTGTTAATCAGTGAGACTCCCTTTGGGTTCAGTGTTAATCAGTGAGACTCCCACAGGGTTCAGTGTTAATCAGTGAGACTCCCACAGGGTTCAGTGTTAATCAGTGAGACTCTCACAGGGTTCAGTGTTAATCAGTGAGACTCTCACAGGGTTCAGGGGTAATCAGTGAGACTCCCACAGGGTTCAGTGTTAATCAGTGAGACTCCCACAGGGTTCAGTGTTAATCAGTAAGACTCCCATAGGGTTAAGTGTTAATCAGTGAGACTCCCATAGGTTTCAGTGTTAATCAGTGAGACTCCCTCAGGGTTCAGTGTTAATCAGTTAGACTCCCATAGGGTTCAGTGTTAATCAGTGAGACTCTCATAGGGTTCAGTGTTAATCAGTGAGACTCCCATAGGGTTCAGTGTTAATCAGTGAGACTCCCACAGGGTTCAGTGTTAATCAGTGAGACTCCCTTTGGGTTCAGTGTTAATCAGTGAGACTCCCACAGGGTTCAGTGTTAATCAGTGAGACTCCCACAGGGTTAAGTGTTAATCAGTGAGACTCCCATAGGGTTCAGTGTTAATCAGTGAAACTCCCACAGGGTTCAGGGGTAATCAGTGAGACTCCCACAGGGTTCAGTGTTAATCAGTGAGACTCCCACAGGGTTCAGTGTTAATCAGTGAGACTCCCACAGGGTTCAGTGTTAATCAGTGAGACTCCCATAGGGTTCAGTGTTAATCAGTGAGACTCCCACAGGGTTCAGTGTTAATCAGTGAAACTCCCATAGGGTTCAGTGTTAATCAGTGAGACTCCCACAGGGTTCAGTGTAAATCAGTGAGACTCCCACAGGGTTCAGTGTTAATCAATGGGACTCCCTTTGGGTTCAGTGTTAATCAGTGAGACTCTCATAGGGATCAGTGTTAATCAGTGAGACTCCCATAGGGTTCGGTGTTAATCAGTGAGACTCCCACAGGGTTCAGTGTTAATCAGTGAGACTCCCTTTGGGTTCAGTGTTAATCAGTGAGACTCCCACAGGGTTCAGTGTTAATCAGTGAGACTCCCACAGGGTTAAGTGTTAATCAGTGAGACTCCCATAGGGTTCAGTGTTAATCAGTGAAACTCCCACAGGGTTCAGGGGTAATCAGTGAGACTCCCACAGGGTTCAGTGTTAATCAGTGAGACTCCCACAGGGTTCAGTGTTAATCAGTGAGACTCCCACAGGGTTCAGTGTTAATCAGTGAGACTCCCATAGGGTTCAGTGTTAATCAGTGAGACTCCCACAGGGTTCAGTGTTAATCAGTGAGACTCCCTCAGGGTTCAGTGTTAATCAGTGAGACTCCCATAGGGTTAAGTGTTAATCAGTGAGACTCCCATAGGGTTCAGTGTTAATCAGTGAGACTCCCATAGGGTTCAGTGTTAATCAGTGAGACTCCCACAGGGTTCAGTGTTAATCAGTGAGACTCCCATAGGGTTCAGTATTAATCAGTGAGACTCCCACAGGGGTCAGTGTTAATCAGTGAGACTCCCACAGGGTTCAGTGTTAATCAGTCAGACTCCCACAGGGTTCAGTGTTAATCAGTGAAACTCCCACAGGGTTCAGGTGTAATCAGTGAGACTCCCACAGGGTTCAGTGTTAATCAGTGAGACTCCCACATGGTTCAGTGTTAATCAGTGAGACTCCCACAGGGTTCAGTGTTAATCATTGAGACTCTCACAGGGTTCAGGGGTAATCAGTGAGACTCCCACAGGGTTCAGTGTTAATCAGTGAGACTCCCACAGGGTTCAGTTTTAATCAGTGAGACTCCCATAGGGTTAAGTGTTAATCAGTGAGACTCCCATAGGGTTCAGTGTTAATCAGTGAGACTCCCTCAGGGTTCAGTGTTAATCAGTGAGACTCCCTTAGGGTTCAGTTTTAATCAGTGAGACTCCCTCACGGTTCAGTGTTAATCAATGAGACTCCCATAGGGTTAAGTGTTAATCAGTGAGAATCCCATAGGGTTCAGTGTTAATCAGTGAGACTCCCATAGGGTTCAGTGTTAATCAGTGAGACTCCCACAGGGTTCAGTGTTAATCAGTGAGACTCCCATAGGGTTCAGTGTTAATCAGTGAGACTCCCACAGGGTTCAGTGTTAATCAGTGAGACTCCCACAGGGTTCAGTGTTAATCAGTCAGACTCCCACAGGGTTCAGTGTTAATCAGTGAAACTCCCACAGGGTTCAGGGGTAATCAGTGAGACTCCCACAGGGTTCAGTGTTAATCAGTGAGACTCCCACATGGTTCAGTGTTAATCAGTGAGACTCCCATAGGGTTCAGTGTTAATCAGTGAGACTCCCACAGGGTTCTGTGTTAATCAGTGAGACTCCCACAGGGTTCAGTCTTAATCAGTCAGACTCCCACATGGTTCAGTGTTAATCAGTGAGACTCCCACAGGGTTCAGTGTTAATCAGTGAGACTCTCACAGGGTTCAGGGGTAATCAGTGAGACTCCCACAGGGTTCAATGTTAATCAGTGAGACTCCCACAGGGTTCAGTGTTAATCAGTAAGACTCCCATAGGGTTAAGTGTTAATCAGTGAGACTCCCATAGGTTTCAGTGTTAATCAGTGAGACTCCCTCAGGGTTCAGTGTTAATCAGTGAGACTTCCATAGGGTTAAGTGTTAATCAGTGAGACTCCCTCAGGGTTCAGTGTTAATCAGTGAGACTCCCTTAGGGTTCAGTGTTAATCAGTGAGACTCCCTCAGGGTTCAGTGTTAATCAGTTAGACTCCCATAGGGTTCAGTGTTAATCAGTGAGACTCTCATAGGGTTCAGTGTTAATCAGTGAGACTCCCATAGGGTTCAGATTTAATCAGTGAGACTCCCACAGGGTTCAGTGTTAATCAGTGAGACTCCCATTGGGTTCAGTGTTAATCAGTGAGACTCCCACAGGGTTCAGTGTTAATCAGTGAGACTCCCACAGGGTTCAGTGTTAATCAGTGAGACTCCCATAGGGTTCAGTGTTAATCAGTGAAACTCCCACAGGGTTCAGGGGTAATCAGTGAGACTCCCACAGGGTTCAGTGTTAATCAGTGAGACTCCCACAGGGTTCAGTGTTAATCAGTGAGACTCCCACAGGGTTCAGTGTTAATCAGTGAGACTCCCATAGGGTTCAGTGTTAATCAGTGAGACTCCCACAGGGTTCAGTGTTAATCAGTGAAACTCCCATAGGGTTCAGTATTAATCAGTGAGACTCCCACAGGGTTCAGTGTAAATCAGTGAGACTCCCACAGGGTTCAGTGTTAATCAATGGGACTCCCATAGGGTTCAGTGTTAATCAGTGAGACTCACATAGGGTTCAGTGTTAATCAGTGATACTCCCTCAGGGTTCAGTGTTAATCAGTGAGACTCCCATAGGGTTAAGTGTTAATCAGTGAGACTCCCATAGGGTTCAGTGTTAATCAGTGAGACTCCCATAGGGTTCAGTGTTAATCAGTGAGACTCCCACAGGGTTCAGTGTTAATCAGTGAGACTCCCATAGGGTTCAGTGTTAATCAGTGAGACACCCACAGGGGTCAGTGTTAATCAGTGAGACTCCCACAGGGTTCAGTGTTAATCAGTCAGACTCCCACAGGGTTCAGTGTTAATCAGTGAAACTCCCACAGGGTTCAGGGGTAATCAGTGAGACTCCCACAGGGTTCAGTGTTAATCAGTGAGACTCCCACATGGTTCAGTGTTAATCAGTGAGACTCCCACAGGGTTCAGTGTTAATCAGTGAGACTCCCACAGGGTTCAGTGTTAATCAGTGAGACTCTCACAGGGTTCAGGGGTAATCAGTGAGACTCCCACAGGGTTCAGTGTTAATCAGTGAGACTCCCACAGGGTTCAGTGTTAATCAGTGAGACTCCCATAGGGTTAAGTGTTAATCAGTGAGACTCCCATAGGGTTCAGTGTTAATCAGTGAGACTCCCTCAGGGTTCAGTGTTAATCAGTGAGACTCCCTTAGGGTTCAGTTTTAATCAGTGGGACTCCCTCACGGTTCAGTGTTAATCAATGAAACTCCCATAGGGTTAAGTGTTAATCAGTGAGAATCCCATAGGGTTCAGTGTTAATCAGTGAGACTCCCATAGGGTTCAGTGTTAATCAGTGAGACTCCTACAGGGTTCAGTGTTAATCAGTGAGACTCCCATAGGGTTCAGTGTTAATCAGTGAGACTCCCACAGGGTTCAGTGTTAATCAGTGAAACTCCCACAGGGTTCAGTGTTAATCAGTCAGACTCCCACAGGGTTCAGTGTTAATCAGTGAAACTCCCACAGGGTTCAGGGGTAATCAGTGAGACTCCCACAGGGTTCAGTGTTAATCAGTGAGACTCCCACATGGTTCAGTGTTAATCAGTGAGACTCCCACAGGGTTCAGTGTTAATCAGTGAGACTCCCACAGGGTTTAGTGTTAATCAGTCAGACTCCCATAGGGTTCAGTGTTAATCAGTGAAACTCCCACAGGGTTCAGGGGTAATCAGTGAGACTCCCACAGGGTTCAGTGTTAATCAGTGAGACTCCCACATGGTTCAGTGTTAATCAGTGAGACTCCCACAGGGTTCAGTGTTAATCAGTGAGACTCCCATAGGGTTCAGTGTTAATCAGTGAGACTCCCACATGGTTCCTTGTTAATCAGTGAGTGTCCCACAGGGTTAATTGTTAATCAGTGAGACTCCCACATGGTTCAGTGTTAATCTGTGAGACTCCCACAGTGTTCAGTGTTAATTAGTGAGACTCTCACAGGGTTCAGGGGTAATCAGTGAGACTCCCACAGGGTTCAGTGTTAATCAGTGAGACTCCCACAGGGTTCAGTGTTAATCAGTGAGACTCCCATAGGGTTAAGTGTTAATCAGTGAGACTCCCATAGGGTTCAGTATTAATCAGTGAGGCTCCCTCAGGGTTCAGTGTTAATCAGTGAGACTCCCATAGGGTTAAGTGTTAATCAGTGAGACTCCCATAGGGTTCAGTGTTAATCACTGAGACTCCCATAGGGTTCAGTGTTAATCAGTGAGACTCCCACAGGGTTCAGTGTTAATCAGTGAGACTCCCATAGGGTTAAGTGTTAATCAGTGAGACTCCCATAGGGTTCAGTGTTAATCAGTGAGACTCCCACAGGGTTCAGTGTTAATCAGTGAGACTCCCCTAGGGTTAAGTGTTAATCAGTGAGACTCCCATAGGGTTCAGTGTTAATCAGTGAGACTCCCAAAGGGTTCAGTGTTAATCAGTGAGACTCCCACAGGGTTTATTGTTAATCAGTGAGACTCCCATAGGGTTCAGTGTTAATCAGTGAAACTCCCACAGGGTTCAGCGGTAATCTGTGAGACTCCCACAGGGTTCAGTGTTAATCAGTGAGACCCTTTACAGGGTTCAGCGTTAATCAGTGAGACTCCCACAGGGTTCAGTGTTAATCAGTGAGACTCCCATAGGGTTCAGTGTTATTCAGTGAGACTCCCACAGGGTTCAGTGTTAATCAGTGAAACTCCCATAGGGTTCAGTGTTAATCAGTGAGACTCCCACAGGGTTCAGTGTAAATCAGTGAGACTCCCACAGGGTTCAGTGTTAATCAATGGGACTCCCATAGGGTTCAGTGTTAATCAGTGAGACTCCCATAGGGTTCAGTGTTAATCAGTGAGACTCCCTCAGGGTTCAGTGTTAATCAGTGAGACTCCCATACGGTTAAGTGTTAATCAGTGAGACTCCCATAGGGTTCAGTGTTAATCAGTGAGACTCCCATAGGGTTCAGTGTTAATCAGTGAGACTCCCACAGGGTTCAGTGTTAATCAGTGAGACTCCCATAGGGTTCAGTGTTGATCAGTGAGACTCCCACAGGGGTCAGTGTTAATCAGTGAGACTCCCACAGGGTTCAGTGTTTATCAGTCAGACTCCCACAGGGTTCAGTGTTAATCAGTGAAACTCCCACAGGGTTCAGGGGTAATCAGTGAGACTCCCACAGCGTTCAGTGTTAATCAGTGAGGCTCCCACATGGTTCAGTGTTAATCAGTGAGACTCCCACAGGGTTCAGTGTTAATCAGTGAGACTCTCATAGGGTTCAGGGGTAATCAGTGAGACTCCCACAGGGCTCAGTGTTAATCAGTGAGACTCCCACAGGGTTCAGTGTTAATCAGTAAGACTCCCATAGGGTTAAGTGTTAATCAGTGAGACTCCCGTAGGGTTCAGTGTTAATCAGTGAGACTCCCTCAGGGTTCAGTGTTAATCAGTGAGACTCCCATAGGGTTCAGTGTTAATCAGTGAGACTCCCTCAGGGTTCAGTGTTAATCAGTGAGACTCCCATACGGTTAAGTGTTAATCAGTGAGACTCCCATAGGGTTCAGTGTTAATCAGTGAGACTCCCATAGGGTTCAGTGTTAATCAGTGAGACTCCCACAGGGTTCAGTGTTAATCAGTGAGACTCCCATAGGGTTCAGTGTTAATCAGTGAGACTCCCACAGGGGTCAGTGTTAATCAGTGAGACTCCCACAGGGTTCAGTGTTAATCAGTCAGACTCCCACAGGGTTCAGTGTTAATCAGTGAAACTCCCACAGGGTTCAGGGGTAATCAGTGAGACTCCCACAGCGTTCAGTGTTAATCAGTGAGACTCCCACAGGGTTCAGTGTTAATCAGTAAGACTCCCATAGGGTTAAGTGTTAATCAGTGAGACTCCCGTAGGGTTCAGTGTTAATCAGTGAGACTCCCTCAGGGTTCAGTGTTAATCAGTGAGAATCCCTTAGGGTTCAGTTTTAATCAGTGAGACTCCCTCACGGTTCAGTGTTAATCGATGAGACTCCCATAGGGTTAAGTGTTAATCAGTGAGAATCCCATAGGGTTCAGTGTTAATCAGTGAGACTCCCATAGGGTTCAGTGTTAATCAGTGAGACTCCCACAGGGTTCAGTGTTAATCAGTGAGACTCCCATAGGGTTCAGTGTTAATCAGTGAGACTCCGACAGGGTTCATTGTTAATCAGTGAGACTCCCACAGGGTTCAGTGTTAATCAGTCAGACTCCCACAGGGTTCAGTGTTAATCAGTGAAACTCCCACAGGGTTCAGGGGTAATGAGTGAGACTCCCACAGGGTTCAGTGTTAATCAGTGAGACTCCCACATGGTTCAGTGTTAATCAGTGAGACTCCGACAGGGTTCATTGTTAATCAGTGAGACTCCCATAGGGTTCAGTGTTAATCAGTGAGACTCCCACATGGTTCATTGTTAATCAGTGAGTGTCCCACAGGGTTAATTGTTAATCAGTGAGACTCCCACAGGGTTCAGTGTTAATCAGTGAAACTCCCACAGGGTTCAGGGGTAATCAGTGAGACTCCCACAGGGTTCAGTGTTAATCAGTGAGACTCCCACAGGGTTCAGTGTTAATCAGTGAGACTCCCACAGGGTTCAGTGTTAATCAGTGAGACTCCCATAGGGTTCAGTGTTAATCAGTGAGACTCCCACAGGGTTCAGTGTTAATCAGTGAAACTCCCATAGGGTTCAGTGTTAATCAGTGAGACTCCCACAGGGTTCAGTGTAAATCAGTGAGACTCCCACAGGGTTCAGTGTTAATCAATGGGACTCCCTTTGAGTTCAGTGTTAATCAGTGAGACTCTCATAGGGTTCAGTGTTAATCAGTGAGACTCCCATAGGGTTCAGTGTTAATCAGTGAGACTCCCACAGGGTTCAGTGTTAATCAGTGAGACTCCCTTTGGGTTCAGTGTTAATCAGTGAGACTCCCACAGGGTTCAGTGTTAATCAGTGAGACTCCCACAGGGTTCAGTGTTAATCAGTGAGACTCTCACAGGGTTCAGTGTTAATCAGTGAGACTCTCACAGGGTTCAGGGGTAATCAGTGAGACTCCCACAGGGTTCAGTGTTAATCAGTGAGACTCCCACAGGGTTCAGTGTTAATCAGTAAGACTCCCATAGGGTTAAGTGTTAATCAGTGAGACTCCCATAGGTTTCAGTGTTAATCAGTGAGACTCCCTCAGGGTTCAGTGTTAATCAATGAGACTTCCATAGGGTTAAGTGTTAATCAGTGAGACTCCCTCAGGGTTCAGTGTTAATCAGTGAGACTCCCTCAGGGTTCAGTGTTAATCAGTTAGACTCCCATAGGGTTCAGTGTTAATCAGTGAGACTCTCATAGGGTTCAGTGTTAATCAGTGAGACTCCCATAGGGTTCAGTGTTAATCAGTGAGACTCCCACAGGGTTCAGTGTTAATCAGTGAGACTCCCTTTGGGTTCAGTGTTAATCAGTGAGACTCCCACAGGGTTCAGTGTTAATCAGTGAGACTCCCACAGGGTTAAGTGTTAATCAGTGAGACTCCCATAGGGTTCAGTGTTAATCAGTGAAACTCCCACAGGGTTCAGGGGTAATCAGTGAGACTCCCACAGGGTTCAGTGTTAATCAGTGAGACTCCCACAGGGTTCAGTGTTAATCAGTGATACTCCCACAGGGTTCAGTGTTAATCAGTGAGACTCCCATAGGGTTCAGTGTTAATCAGTGAGACTCCCACAGGGTTCAGTGTTAATCAGTGAAACTCCCATAGGGTTCAGTGTTAATCAGTGAGACTCCCACAGGGTTCAGTGTAAATCAGTGAGACTCCCACAGGGTTCAGTGTTAATCAATGGGACTCCCTTTGGGTTCAGTGTTAATCAGTGAGACTCTCATAGGGTTCAGTGTTAATCAGTGAGACTCCCATAGGGTTCAGTGTTAATCAGTGAGACTCCCACAGGGTTCAGTGTTAATCAGTGAGACTCCCTTTGGGTTCAGTGTTAATCAGTGAGACTCCCACAGGGTTCAGTGTTAATCAGTGAGACTCCCACAGGGTTAAGTGTTAATCAGTGAGACTCCCATAGGGTTCAGTGTTAATCAGTGAAACTCCCACAGGGTTCAGGGGTAATCAGTGAGACTCCCACAGGGTTCAGTGTTAATCAGTGAGACTCCCACAGGGCTCAGTGTTAATCAGTGAGACTCCCACAGGGTTCAGTGTTAATCAGTGAGACTCCCATAGGGTTCAGTGTTAATCAGTGAGACTCCCACAGGGTTCAGTGTTAATCAGTGAGACTCCCTCAGGGTTCAGTGTTAATCAGTGAGACTCCCATAGGGTTAAGTGTTAATCAGTGAGACTCCCATAGGGTTCAGTGTTAATCAGTGAGACTCCCATAGGGTTCAGTGTTAATCAGTGAGACTCCCACAGGGTTCAGTGTTAATCAGTGAGACTCCCATAGGGTTCAGTATTAATCAGTGAGACTCCCACAGGGGTCAGTGTTAATCAGTGAGACTCCCACAGGGTTCAGTGTTAATCAGTCAGACTCCCACAGGGTTCAGTGTTAATCAGTGAAACTCCCACAGGGTTCAGGTGTAATCAGTGAGACTCCCACAGGGTTCAGTGTTAATCAGTGAGACTCCCACATGGTTCAGTGTTAATCAGTGAGACTCCCACAGGGTTCAGTGTTAATCATTGAGACTCTCACAGGGTTCAGGAGTAATCAGTGAGACTCCCTCAGGGTTCAGTGTTAATCAGTGAGACTCCCATACGGTTAAGTGTTAATCAGTGAGACTCCCATAGGGTTCAGTGTTAATCAGTGAGACTCCCATAGGGTTCAGTGTTAATCAGTGAGACTCCCACAGGGTTCAGTGTTAATCAGTGAGACTCCCATAGGGTTCAGTGTTAATCAGTGAGACTCCCACAGGGGTCAGTGTTAATCAGTGAGACTCCCACAGGGTTCAGTGTTAATCAGTCAGACTCCCACAGGGTTCAGTGTTAATCAGTGAAACTCCCAAAGGGTTCAGGGGTAATCAGTGAGACTCCCACAGCGTCCAGTGTTAATCAGTGAGACTCCCACAGGGTTCAGTGTTAATCAGTAAGACTCCCATAGGGTTAAGTGTTAATCAGTGAGACTCCCGTAGGGTTCAGTGTTAATCAGTGAGACTCCCTCAGGGTTCAGTGTTAATCAGTGAGAATCCCTTAGGGTTCAGTTTTAATCAGTGAGACTCCCTCACGGTTCAGTGTTAATCAATGAGACTCCCATAGGGTTAAGTGTTAATCAGTGAGAATCCCATAGGGTTCAGTGTTAATCAGTGAGACTCCCATAGGGTTCAGTGTTAATCAGTGAGACTCCCACAGGGTTCAGTGTTAATCAGTGAGACTCCCATAGGGTTCAGTGTTAATCAGTGAGACTCCGACAGGGTTCATTGTTAATCAGTGAGACTCCCACAGGGTTCAGTGTTAATCAGTCAGACTCCCACAGGGTTCAGTGTTAATCAGTGAAACTCCCACAGGGTTCAGGGGTAATGAGTGAGACTCCCACAGGGTTCAGTGTTAATCAGTGAGACTCCCACATGGTTCAGTGTTAATCAGTGAGACTCCGACAGGGTTCATTGTTAATCAGTGAGACTCCCATAGGGTTCAGTGTTAATCAGTGAGACTCCCACATGGTTCATTGTTAATCAGTGAGTGTCCCACAGGGTTAATTGTTAATCAGTGAGACTCCCACAGGGTTCAGTGTTAATCAGTGAAACTCCCACAGGGTTCAGGGGTAATCAGTGAGACTCCCACAGGGTTCAGTGTTAATCAGTGAGACTCCCACAGGGTTCAGTGTTAATCAGTGAGACTCCCACAGGGTTCAGTGTTAATCAGTGAGACTCCCATAGGGTTCAGTGTTAATCAGTGAGACTCCCACAGGGTTCAGTGTTAATCAGTGAAACTCCCATAGGGTTCAGTGTTAATCAGTGAGACTCCCACAGGGTTCAGTGTAAATCAGTGAGACTCCCACAGGGTTCAGTGTTAATCAATGGGACTCCCTTTGAGTTCAGTGTTAATCAGTGAGACTCTCATAGGGTTCAGTGTTAATCAGTGAGACTCCCATAGGGTTCAGTGTTAATCAGTGAGACTCCCACAGGGTTCAGTGTTAATCAGTGAGACTCCCTTTGGGTTCAGTGTTAATCAGTGAGACTCCCACAGGGTTCAGTGTTAATCAGTGAGACTCCCACAGGGTTCAGTGTTAATCAGTGAGACTCTCACAGGGTTCAGTGTTAATCAGTGAGACTCTCACAGGGTTCAGGGGTAATCAGTGAGACTCCCACAGGGTTCAGTGTTAATCAGTGAGACTCCCACAGGGTTCAGTGTTAATCAGTAAGACTCCCATAGGGTTAAGTGTTAATCAGTGAGACTCCCATAGGTTTCAGTGTTAATCAGTGAGACTCCCTCAGGGTTCAGTGTTAATCAGTGAGACTTCCATAGGGTTAAGTGTTAATCAGTGAGACTCCCTCAGGGTTCAGTGTTAATCAGTGAGACTCCCTCAGGGTTCAGTGTTAATCAGTTAGACTCCCATAGGGTTCAGTGTTAATCAGTGAGACTCTCATAGGGTTCAGTGTTAATCAGTGAGACTCCCATAGGGTTCAGTGTTAATCAGTGAGACTCCCACAGGGTTCAGTGTTAATCAGTGAGACTCCCTTTGGGTTCAGTGTTAATCAGTGAGACTCCCACAGGGTTCAGTGTTAATCAGTGAGACTCCCACAGGGTTAAGTGTTAATCAGTGAGACTCCCATAGGGTTCAGTGTTAATCAGTGAAACTCCCACAGGGTTCAGGGGTAATCAGTGAGACTCCCACAGGGTTCAGTGTTAATCAGTGAGACTCCCACAGGGTTCAGTGTTAATCAGTGATACTCCCACAGGGTTCAGTGTTAATCAGTGAGACTCCCATAGGGTTCAGTGTTAATCAGTGAGACTCCCACAGGGTTCAGTGTTAATCAGTGAAACTCCCATAGGGTTCAGTGTTAATCAGTGAGACTCCCACAGGGTTCAGTGTAAATCAGTGAGACTCCCACAGGGTTCAGTGTTAATCAATGGGACTCCCTTTGGGTTCAGTGTTAATCAGTGAGACTCTCATAGGGTTCAGTGTTAATCAGTGAGACTCCCATAGGGTTCAGTGTTAATCAGTGAGACTCCCACAGGGTTCAGTGTTAATCAGTGAGACTCCCTTTGGGTTCAGTGTTAATCAGTGAGACTCCCACAGGGTTCAGTGTTAATCAGTGAGACTCCCACAGGGTTAAGTGTTAATCAGTGAGACTCCCATAGGGTTCAGTGTTAATCAGTGAAACTCCCACAGGGTTCAGGGGTAATCAGTGAGACTCCCACAGGGTTCAGTGTTAATCAGTGAGACTCCCACAGGGTTCAGTGTTAATCAGTGAGACTCCCACAGGGTTCAGTGTTAATCAGTGAGACTCCCATAGGGTTCAGTGTTAATCAGTGAGACTCCCACAGGGTTCAGTGTTAATCAGTGAGACTCCCTCAGGGTTCAGTGTTAATCAGTGAGACTCCCATAGGGTTAAGTGTTAATCAGTGAGACTCCCATAGGGTTCAGTGTTAATCAGTGAGTCTCCCATAGGGTTCAGTGTTAATCAGTGAGACTCCCACAGGGTTCAGTGTTAATCAGTGAGACTCCCATAGGGTTCAGTATTAATCAGTGAGACTCCCACAGGGGTCAGTGTTAATCAGTGAGACTCCCACAGGGTTCAGTGTTAATCAGTCAGACTCCCACAGGGTTCAGTGTTAATCAGTGAAACTCCCACAGGGTTCAGGTGTAATCAGTGAGACTCCCACAGGGTTCAGTGTTAATCAGTGAGACTCCCACATGGTTCAGTGTTAATCAGTGAGACTCCCACAGGGTTCAGTGTTAATCATTGAGACTCTCACAGGGTTCAGGGGTAATCAGTGAGACTCCCACAGGGTTCAGTGTTAATCAGTGAGACTCCCACAGGGTTCAGTTTTAATCAGTGAGACTCCCATAGGGTTAAGTGTTAATCAGTGAGACTCCCATAGGGTTCAGTGTTAATCAGTGAGACTCCCTCAGGGTTCAGTGTTAATCAGTGAGACTCCCTTAGGGTTCAGTTTTAATCAGTGAGACTCCCTCACGGTTCAGTGTTAATCAATGAGACTCCCATAGGGTTAAGTGTTAATCAGTGAGAATCCCATAGGGTTCAGTGTTAATCAGTGAGACTCCCATAGGGTTCAGTGTTAATCAGTGAGACTCCCACAGGGTTCAGTGTTAATCAGTGAGACTCCCATAGGGTTCAGTGTTAATCAGTGAGACTCCCACAGGGTTCAGTGTTAATCAGTGAGACTCCCACAGGGTTCAGTGTTAATCAGTCAGACTCCCACAGGGTTCAGTGTTAATCAGTGAAACTCCCACAGGGTTCAGGGGTAATCAGTGAGACTCCCACAGGGTTCAGTGTTAATCAATGAGACTCCCACATGGTTCAGTGTTAATCAGTGAGACTCCCATAGGGTTCAGTGTTAATCAGTGAGACTCCCACAGGGTTCTGTGTTAATCAGTGAGACTCCCACAGGGTTCAGTGTTAATCAGTGAGACTCTCACAGGGTACAGGGGTAATCAGTGAGACTCCCACTGGGTTCAATGTTAATCAGTGAGACTCCCACAGGGTTCAGTGTTAATCAGTAAGACTCCCATAGGGTTAAGTGTTAATCAGTGAGACTCCCATAGGTTTCAGTGTTAATCAGTGAGACTCCCTCAGGGTTCAGTGTTAATAAGTGAGACTTCCATAGGGTTAAGTGTTAATCAGTGAGACTCCCTCAGGGTTCAGTGTTAATCAGTGAGACTCCCTTAGGGTTCAGTGTTAATCAGTGAGACTCCCTCAGGGTTCAGTGTTAATCAGTTAGACTCCCATAGGGTTCAGTGTTAATCAGTGAGACTCTCATAGGGTTCAGTGTTAATCAGTGAGACTCCCATAGGGTTCAGATTTAATCAGTGAGACTCCCACAGGGTTCAGTGTTAATCAGTGAGACTCCCATTGGGTTCAGTGTTAATCAGTGAGACTCCCACAGGGTTCAGTGTTAATCAGTGAGACTCCCACAGGGTTAAGTGTTAATCAGTGAGACTCCCATAGGGTTCAGTGTTAATCAGTGAAACTCCCACAGGGTTCAGGGGTAATCAGTGAGACTCCCACAGGGTTCAGTGTTAATCAGTGAGACTCCCACAGGGTTCAGTGTTAATCAGTGAGACTCCCACAGGGTTCAGTGTTAATCAGTGAGACTCCCATAGGGTTCAGTGTTAATCAGTGAGACTCCCACAGGGTTCAGTGTTAATCAGTGAAACTCCCATAGGGTTCAGTATTAATCAGTGAGACTCCCACAGGGTTCAGTGTAAATCAGTGAGACTCCCACAGGATTCAGTGTTAATCAATGGGACTCCCATAGGGTTCAGTGTTAATCAGTGAGACTCACATAGGGTTCAGTGTTAATCAGTGATACTCCCTCAGGGTTCAGTGTTAATCAGTGAGACTCCCATAGGGTTAAGTGTTAATCAGTGAGACTCCCATAGGGTTCAGTGTTAATCAGTGAGACTCCCATAGGGTTCAGTGTTAATCAGTGAGACTCCCACAGGGTTCAGTGTTAATCAGTGAGACTCCCACAGGGTTCAGTGTTAATCAGTGAGACTCCCATAGGGTTAAGTGTTAATCAGTGAGACTCCCATAGGGTTCAGTGTTAATCAGTGAGACTCTCATAGGGTTCAGTGTTAATCAGTGAGACTCCCATAGGGTTCAGTGTTAATCAGTGAGACTCCCACAGGGTTCAGTGTTAATCAGTGAGACTCCCTTTGGGTTCAGTGTTAATCAGTGAGACTCCCACAGGGTTCAGTGTTAATCAGTGAGACTCCCACAGGGTTAAGTGTTAATCAGTGAGACTCCCATAGGGTTCAGTGTTAATCAGTGAAACTCCCACAGGGTTCAGGGGTAATCAGTGAGACTCCCACAGGGTTCAGTGTTAATCAGTGAGACTCCCACAGGGTTCAGTGTTAATCAGTGATACTCCCACAGGGTTCAGTGTTAATCAGTGAGACTCCCATAGGGTTCAGTGTTAATCAGTGAGACTCCCACAGGGTTCAGTGTTAATCAGTGAAACTCCCATAGGGTTCAGTGTTAATCAGTGAGACTCCCACAGGGTTCAGTGTAAATCAGTGAGACTCCCACAGGGTTCAGTGTTAATCAATGGGACTCCCTTTGGGTTCAGTGTTAATCAGTGAGACTCTCATAGGGTTCAGTGTTAATCAGTGAGACTCCCATAGGGTTCAGTGTTAATCAGTGAGACTCCCACAGGGTTCAGTGTTAATCAGTGAGACTCCCTTTGGGTTCAGTGTTAATCAGTGAGACTCCCACAGGGTTCAGTGTTAATCAGTGAGACTCCCACAGGGTTAAGTGTTAATCAGTGAGACTCCCATAGGGTTCAGTGTTAATCAGTGAAACTCCCACAGGGTTCAGGGGTAATCAGTGAGACTCCCACAGGGTTCAGTGTTAATCAGTGAGACTCCCACAGGGTTCAGTGTTAATCAGTGAGACTCCCACAGGGTTCAGTGTTAATCAGTGAGACTCCCATAGGGTTCAGTGTTAATCAGTGAGACTCCCACAGGGTTCAGTGTTAATCAGTGAGACTCCCTCAGGGTTCAGTGTTAATCAGTGAGACTCCCATAGGGTTAAGTGTTAATCAGTGAGACTCCCATAGGGTTCAGTGTTAATCAGTGAGACTCCCATAGGGTTCAGTGTTAATCAGTGAGACTCCCACAGGGTTCAGTGTTAATCAGTGAGACTCCCATAGGGTTCAGTATTAATCAGTGAGACTCCCACAGGGGTCAGTGTTAATCAGTGAGACTCCCACAGGGTTCAGTGTTAATCAGTCAGACTCCCACAGGGTTCAGTGTTAATCAGTGAAACTCCCACAGGGTTCAGGTGTAATCAGTGAGACTCCCACAGGGTTCAGTGTTAATCAGTGAGACTCCCACATGGTTCAGTGTTAATCAGTGAGACTCCCACAGGGTTCAGTGTTAATCATTGAGACTCTCACAGGGTTCAGGGGTAATCAGTGAGACTCCCACAGGGTTCAGTGTTAATCAGTGAGACTCCCACAGGGTTCAGTTTTAATCAGTGAGACTCCCATAGGGTTAAGTGTTAATCAGTGAGACTCCCATAGGGTTCAGTGTTAATCAGTGAGACTCCCTCAGGGTTCAGTGTTAATCAGTGAGACTCCCTTAGGGTTCAGTTTTAATCAGTGAGACTCCCTCACGGTTCAGTGTTAATCAATGAGACTCCCATAGGGTTAAGTGTTAATCAGTGAGAATCCCATAGGGTTCAGTGTTAATCAGTGAGACTCCCATAGGGTTCAGTGTTAATCAGTGAGACTCCCACAGGGTTCAGTGTTAATCAGTGAGACTCCCATAGGGTTCAGTGTTAATCAGTGAGACTCCCACAGGGTTCAGTGTTAATCAGTGAGACTCCCACAGGGTTCAGTGTTAATCAGTCAGACTCCCACAGGGTTCAGTGTTAATCAGTGAAACTCCCACAGGGTTCAGGGGTAATCAGTGAGACTCCCACAGGGTTCAGTGTTAATCAGTGAGACTCCCACATGGTTCAGTGTTAATCAGTGAGACTCCCATAGGGTTCAGTGTTAATCAGTGAGACTCCCACAGGGTTCTGTGTTAATCAGTGAGACTCCCACAGGGTTCAGTCTTAATCAGTCAGACTCCCACATGGTTCAGTGTTAATCAGTGAGACTCCCACAGGGTTCAGTGTTAATCAGTGAGACTCTCACAGGGTTCAGGGGTAATCAGTGAGACTCCCACAGGGTTCAATGTTAATCAGTGAGACTCCCACAGGGTTCAGTGTTAATCAGTAAGACTCCCATAGGGTTAAGTGTTAATCAGTGAGACTCCCATAGGTTTCAGTGTTAATCAGTGAGACTCCCTCAGGGTTCAGTGTTAATCAGTGAGACTTCCATAGGGTTAAGTGTTAATCAGTGAGACTCCCTCAGGGTTCAGTGTTAATCAGTGAGACTCCCTTAGGGTTCAGTGTTAATCAGTGAGACTCCCTCAGGGTTCAGTGTTAATCAGTTAGACTCCCATAGGGTTCAGTGTTAATCAGTGAGACTCTCATAGGGTTCAGTGTTAATCAGTGAGACTCCCATAGGGTTCAGATTTAATCAGTGAGACTCCCACAGGGTTCAGTGTTAATCAGTGAGACTCCCATTGGGTTCAGTGTTAATCAGTGAGACTCCCACAGGGTTCAGTGTTAATCAGTGAGACTCCCACAGGGTTAAGTGTTAATCAGTGAGACTCCCATAGGGTTCAGTGTTAATCAGTGAAACTCCCACAGGGTTCAGGGGTAATCAGTGAGACTCCCACAGGGTTCAGTGTTAATCAGTGAGACTCCCACAGGGTTCAGTGTTAATCAGTGAGACTCCCACAGGGTTCAGTGTTAATCAGTGAGACTCCCATAGGGTTCAGTGTTAATCAGTGAGACTCCCACAGGGTTCAGTGTTAATCAGTGAAACTCCCATAGGGTTCAGTATTAATCAGTGAGACTCCCACAGGGTTCAGTGTAAATCAGTGAGTCTCCCACAGGGTTCAGTGTTAATCAATGGGACTCCCATAGGGTTCAGTGTTAATCAGTGAGACTCACATAGGGTTCAGTGTTAATCAGTGATACTCCCTCAGGGTTCAGTGTTAATCAGTGAGACTCCCATAGGGTTAAGTGTTAATCAGTGAGACTCCCATAGGGTTCAGTGTTAATCAGTGAGACTCCCATAGGGTTCAGTGTTAATCAGTGAGACTCCCACAGGGTTCAGTGTTAATCAGTGAGACTCCCATAGGGTTCAGTGTTAATCAGTGAGACACCCACAGGGGTCAGTGTTAATCAGTGAGACTCCCACAGGGTTCAGTGTTAATCAGTCAGACTCCCACAGGGTTCAGTGTTAATCAGTGAAACTCCCACAGGGTTCAGGGGTAATCAGTGAGACTCCCACAGGGTTCAGTGTTAATCAGTGAGACTCCCACATGGTTCAGTGTTAATCAGTGAGACTCCCACAGGGTTCAGTGTTAATCAGTGAGACTCTCACAGGGTTCAGGGGTAATCAGTGAGACTCCCACAGGGTTCAGTGTTAATCAGTGAGACTCCCACAGGGTTCAGTGTTAATCAGTGAGACTCCCATAGGGTTAAGTGTTAATCAGTGAGACTCCTACAGGGTTCAGTTTTAATCAGTGAGACTCCCATAGGGTTCAGTGTTAATCAGTGAGACTCCCACAGGGTTCAGTGTTAATCAGTGAGACTCCCACAGGGTTCAGTGTTAATCAGTCAGACTCCCACAGGGTTCAGTGTTAATCAGTGAAACTCCCACAGGGTTCAGGGGTAATCAGTGAGACTCCCACAGGGTTCAGTGTTAATCAGTGAGACTCCCACATGGTTCAGTGTTAATCAGTGAGACTCCCACAGGGTTCAGTGTTAATCAGTGAGACTCCCACAGGGTTTAGTGTTAATCAGTCAGACTCCCATAGGGTTCAGTGTTAATCAGTGAAACTCCCACAGGGTTCAGGGGTAATCAGTGAGACTCCCACAGGGTTCAGTGTTAATCAGTGAGACTCCCACATGGTTCAGTGTTAATCAGTGAGACTCCCACAGGGTTCAGTGTTAATCAGTGAGACTCCCATAGGGTTCAGTGTTAATCAGTGAGACTCCCACATGGTTCCTTGTTAATCAGTGAGTGTCCCACAGGGTTAATTGTTAATCAGTGAGACTCCCACATGGTTCAGTGTTAATCTGTGAGACTCCCACAGTGTTCAGTGTTAATTAGTGAGACTCTCACAGGGTTCAGGGGTAATCAGTGAGACTCCCACAGGGTTCAGTGTTAATCAGTGAGACTCCCACAGGGTTCAGTGTTAATCAGTGAGACTCCCATAGGGTTAAGTGTTAATCAGTGAGACTCCCATAGGGTTCAGTATTAATCAGTGAGGCTCCCTCAGGGTTCAGTGTTAATCAGTGAGACTCCCATAGGGTTAAGTGTTAATCAGTGAGACTCCCATAGGGTTCAGTGTTAATCACTGAGACTCCCATAGGGTTCAGTGTTAATCAGTGAGACTCCCACAGGGTTCAGTGTTAATCAGTGAGACTCCCATAGGGTTAAGTGTTAATCAGTGAGACTCCCATAGGGTTCAGTGTTAATCAGTGAGACTCCCACAGGGTTCAGTGTTAATCAGTGAGACTCCCCTAGGGTTAAGTGTTAATCAGTGAGACTCCCATAGGGTTCAGTGTTAATCAGTGAGACTCCCAAAGGGTTCAGTGTTAATCAGTGAGACTCCCACAGGGTTTATTGTTAATCAGTGAGACTCCCATAGGGTTCAGTGTTAATCAGTGAAACTCCCACAGGGTTCAGCGGTAATCTGTGAGACTCCCACAGGGTTCAGTGTTAATCAGTGAGACCCTTTACAGGGTTCAGCGTTAATCAGTGAGACTCCCACAGGGTTCAGTGTTAATCAGTGAGACTCCCATAGGGTTCAGTGTTATTCAGTGAGACTCCCAAAGGGTTCAGTGTTAATCAGTGAAACTCCCATAGGGTTCAGTGTTAATCAGTGAGACTCCCACAGGGTTCAGTGTAAATCAGTGAGACTCCCACAGGGTTCAGTGTTAATCAATGGGACTCCCATAGGGTTCAGTGTTAATCAGTGAGACTCCCATAGGGTTCAGTGTTAATCAGTGAGACTCCCTCAGGGTTCAGTGTTAATCAGTGAGACTCCCATACGGTTAAGTGTTAATCAGTGAGACTCCCATAGGGTTCAGTGTTAATCAGTGAGACTCCCATAGGGTTCAGTGTTAATCAGTGAGACTCCCACAGGGTTCAGTGTTAATCAGTGAGACTCCCATAGGGTTCAGTGTTGATCAGTGAGACTCCCACAGGGGTCAGTGTTAATCAGTGAGACTCCCACAGGGTTCAGTGTTTATCAGTCAGACTCCCACAGGGTTCAGTGTTAATCAGTCAGACTCCCACAGGGTTCAGTGTTAATCAGTGAAACTCCCACAGGGTTCAGGGGTAATCAGTGAGACTCCCACAGGGTTCAGTGTTAATTAGTGAGACTCTCACAGGGTTCAGTGTTAATTAGTGAGACTCTCACAGGGTTCAGGGGTAATCAGTGAGACTCCCACAGGGTTCAGTGTTAATCAGTGAGACTCCCACAGGGTTCAGTGTTAATCAGTGAGACTCCCATAGGGTTAAGTGTTAATCAGTGAGACTCCCATAGGGTTCAGTATTAATCAGTGAGGCTCCCTCAGGGTTCAGTGTTAATCAGTGAGACTCCCATAGGGTTAAGTGTTAATCAGTGAGACTCCCATAGGGTTCAGTGTTAATCACTGAGACTCCCATAGGGTTCAGTGTTAATCAGTGAGACTCCCACAGGGTTCAGTGTTAATCAGTGAGACTCCCATAGGGTTAAGTGTTAATCAGTGAGACTCCCATAGGGTTCAGTGTTAATCAGTGAGACTCCCACAGGGTTCAGTGTTAATCAGTGAGACTCCCCTAGGGTTAAGTGTTAATCAGTGAGACTCCCATAGGGTTCAGTGTTAATCAGTGAGACTCCCAAAGGGTTCAGTGTTAATCAGTGAGACTCCCACAGGGTTTATTGTTAATCAGTGAGACTCCCATAGGGTTCAGTGTTAATCAGTGAAACTCCCACAGGGTTCAGCGGTAATCTGTGAGACTCCCACAGGGTTCAGTGTTAATCAGTGAGACCCTTTACAGGGTTCAGCGTTAATCAGTGAGACTCCCACAGGGTTCAGTGTTAATCAGTGAGACTCCCATAGGGTTCAGTGTTATTCAGTGAGACTCCCAAAGGGTTCAGTGTTAATCAGTGAAACTCCCATAGGGTTCAGTGTTAATCAGTGAGACTCCCACAGGGTTCAGTGTAAATCAGTGAGACTCCCACAGGGTTCAGTGTTAATCAATGGGACTCCCATAGGGTTCAGTGTTAATCAGTGAGACTCCCATAGGGTTCAGTGTTAATCAGTGAGACTCCCTCAGGGTTCAGTGTTAATCAGTGAGACTCCCATACGGTTAAGTGTTAATCAGTGAGACTCCCATAGGGTTCAGTGTTAATCAGTGAGACTCCCATAGGGTTCAGTGTTAATCAGTGAGACTCCCACAGGGTTCAGTGTTAATCAGTGAGACTCCCATAGGGTTCAGTGTTGATCAGTGAGACTCCCACAGGGGTCAGTGTTAATCAGTGAGACTCCCACAGGGTTCAGTGTTTATCAGTCAGACTCCCACAGGGTTCAGTGTTAATCAGTCAGACTCCCACAGGGTTCAGTGTTAATCAGTGAAACTCCCACAGGGTTCAGGGGTAATCAGTGAGACTCCCACAGGGTTCAGTGTTAATCAGTGAGACTCCCACATGGTTCAGTGTTAATCAGTGAGACTCCCACAGGGTTCAGTGTTAATCAGTGAGACTCTCACAGGGTTCAGGGGTAATCAGTGAGACTCCCACAGGGTTCAGTGTTAATCAGTGAGACTCCCAAAGGGTTCAGTGTTAATCAGTGAGACTCCCACAGGGTTTATTGTTAATCAGTGAGACTCCCATAGGGTTCAGTGTTAATCAGTGAAACTCCCACAGGGTTCAGCGGTAATCTGTGAGACTCCCACAGGGTTCAGTGTTAATCAGTGAGACCCTTTACAGGGTTCAGCGTTAATCAGTGAGACTCCCACAGGGTTCAGTGTTAATCAGTGAGACTCCCATAGGGTTCAGTGTTATTCAGTGAGACTCCCAAAGGGTTCAGTGTTAATCAGTGAAACTCCCATAGGGTTCAGTGTTAATCAGTGAGACTCCCACAGGGTTCAGTGTAAATCAGTGAGACTCCCACAGGGTTCAGTGTTAATCAATGGGACTCCCATAGGGTTCAGTGTTAATCAGTGAGACTCCCATAGGGTTCAGTGTTAATCAGTGAGACTCCCTCAGGGTTCAGTGTTAATCAGTGAGACTCCCATACGGTTAAGTGTTAATCAGTGAGACTCCCATAGGGTTCAGTGTTAATCAGTGAGACTCCCATAGGGTTCAGTGTTAATCAGTGAGACTCCCACAGGGTTCAGTGTTAATCAGTGAGACTCCCATAGGGTTCAGTGTTGATCAGTGAGACTCCCACAGGGGTCAGTGTTAATCAGTGAGACTCCCACAGGGTTCAGTGTTTATCAGTCAGACTCCCACAGGGTTCAGTGTTAATCAGTCAGACTCCCACAGGGTTCAGTGTTAATCAGTGAAACTCCCACAGGGTTCAGGGGTAATCAGTGAGACTCCCACAGGGTTCAGTGTTAATTAGTGAGACTCTCACAGGGTTCAGTGTTAATTAGTGAGACTCTCACAGGGTTCAGGGGTAATCAGTGAGACTCCCTCAGGGTTCAGTGTTAATCAGTGAGACTCCCATACGGTTAAGTGTTAATCAGTGAGACTCCCATAGGGTTCAGTGTTAATCAGTGAGACTCCCATAGGGTTCAGTGTTAATCAGTGAGACTCCCACAGGGTTCAGTGTTAATCAGTGAGACTCCCATAGGGTTCAGTGTTGATCAGTGAGACTCCCACAGGGGTCAGTGTTAATCAGTGAGACTCCCACAGGGTTCAGTGTTTATCAGTCAGACTCCCACAGGGTTCAGTGTTAATCAGTCAGACTCCCACAGGGTTCAGTGTTAATCAGTGAAACTCCCACAGGGTTCAGGGGTAATCAGTGAGACTCCCACAGGGTTCAGTGTTAATCAGTGAGACTCCCACATGGTTCAGTGTTAATCAGTGAGACTCCCACAGGGTTCAGTGTTAATCAGTGAGACTCTCACAGGGTTCAGGGGTAATCAGTGAGACTCCCACAGGGTTCAGTGTTAATCAGTGAGACTCCCAAAGGGTTCAGTGTTAATCAGTGAGACTCCCACAGGGTTTATTGTTAATCAGTGAGACTCCCATAGGGTTCAGTGTTAATCAGTGAAACTCCCACAGGGTTCAGCGGTAATCTGTGAGACTCCCACAGGGTTCAGTGTTAATCAGTGAGACCCTTTACAGGGTTCAGCGTTAATCAGTGAGACTCCCACAGGGTTCAGTGTTAATCAGTGAGACTCCCATAGGGTTCAGTGTTATTCAGTGAGACTCCCAAAGGGTTCAGTGTTAATCAGTGAAACTCCCATAGGGTTCAGTGTTAATCAGTGAGACTCCCACAGGGTTCAGTGTAAATCAGTGAGACTCCCACAGGGTTCAGTGTTAATCAATGGGACTCCCATAGGGTTCAGTGTTAATCAGTGAGACTCCCATAGGGTTCAGTGTTAATCAGTGAGACTCCCTCAGGGTTCAGTGTTAATCAGTGAGACTCCCATACGGTTAAGTGTTAATCAGTGAGACTCCCATAGGGTTCAGTGTTAATCAGTGAGACTCCCATAGGGTTCAGTGTTAATCAGTGAGACTCCCACAGGGTTCAGTGTTAATCAGTGAGACTCCCATAGGGTTCAGTGTTGATCAGTGAGACTCCCACAGGGGTCAGTGTTAATCAGTGAGACTCCCACAGGGTTCAGTGTTTATCAGTCAGACTCCCACAGGGTTCAGTGTTAATCAGTCAGACTCCCACAGGGTTCAGTGTTAATCAGTGAAACTCCCACAGGGTTCAGGGGTAATCAGTGAGACTCCCACAGGGTTCAGTGTTAATTAGTGAGACTCTCACAGGGTTCAGTGTTAATTAGTGAGACTCTCACAGGGTTCAGGGGTAATCAGTGAGACTCCCACAGGGTTCAGTGTTAATCAGTGAGACTCCCACAGGGTTCAGTGTTAATCAGTGAGACTCCCATAGGGTTAAGTGTTAATCAGTGAGACTCCCATAGGGTTCAGTATTAATCAGTGAGGCTCCCTCAGGGTTCAGTGTTAATCAGTGAGACTCCCATAGGGTTAAGTGTTAATCAGTGAGACTCCCATAGGGTTCAGTGTTAATCACTGAGACTCCCATAGGGTTCAGTGTTAATCAGTGAGACTCCCACAGGGTTCAGTGTTAATCAGTGAGACTCCCATAGGGTTAAGTGTTAATCAGTGAGACTCCCATAGGGTTCAGTGTTAATCAGTGAGACTCCCACAGGGTTCAGTGTTAATCAGTGAGACTCCCCTAGGGTTAAGTGTTAATCAGTGAGACTCCCATAGGGTTCAGTGTTAATCAGTGAGACTCCCAAAGGGTTCAGTGTTAATCAGTGAGACTCCCACAGGGTTTATTGTTAATCAGTGAGACTCCCATAGGGTTCAGTGTTAATCAGTGAAACTCCCACAGGGTTCAGCGGTAATCTGTGAGACTCCCACAGGGTTCAGTGTTAATCAGTGAGACCCTTTACAGGGTTCAGCGTTAATCAGTGAGACTCCCACAGGGTTCAGTGTTAATCAGTGAGACTCCCATAGGGTTCAGTGTTATTCAGTGAGACTCCCAAAGGGTTCAGTGTTAATCAGTGAAACTCCCATAGGGTTCAGTGTTAATCAGTGAGACTCCCACAGGGTTCAGTGTAAATCAGTGAGACTCCCACAGGGTTCAGTGTTAATCAATGGGACTCCCATAGGGTTCAGTGTTAATCAGTGAGACTCCCATAGGGTTCAGTGTTAATCAGTGAGACTCCTTCAGGGTTCAGTGTTAATCAGTGAGACTCCCATACGGTTAAGTGTTAATCAGTGAGACTCCCATAGGGTTCAGTGTTAATCAGTGAGACTCCCATAGGGTTCAGTGTTAATCAGTGAGACTCCCACAGGGTTCAGTGTTAATCAGTGAGACTCCCATAGGGTTCAGTGTTGATCAGTGAGACTCCCACAGGGGTCAGTGTTAATCAGTGAGACTCCCACAGGGTTCAGTGTTTATCAGTCAGACTCCCACAGGGTTCAGTGTTAATCAGTCAGACTCCCACAGGGTTCAGTGTTAATCAGTGAAACTCCCACAGGGTTCAGGGGTAATCAGTGAGACTCCCACAGGGTTCAGTGTTAATCAGTGAGACTCCCACATGGTTCAGTGTTAATCAGTGAGACTCCCACAGGGTTCAGTGTTAATCAGTGAGACTCTCACAGGGTTCAGGGGTAATCAGTGAGACTCCCACAGGGTTCAGTGTTAATCAGTGAGACTCCCACAGGGTTCAGTGTTAATCAGTGAGACTCCCATAGGGTTAAGTGTTAATCAGTGAGACTCCCATAGGGTTCAGTGTTAATCAGTGAGACTCCCTCAGGGTTCAGTGTTAATCAGTGAGACTCCCTTAGGGTTCAGTTTTAATCAGTGAGACTCCCTCACGGTTCAGTGTTAATCAATGAAACTCCCATAGGGTTAAGTGTTAATCAGTGAGAATCCCATAGGGTTCAGTGTTAATCAGTGAGACTCCCATAGGGTTCAGTGTTAATCAGTGAGACTCCTACAGGGTTCAGTGTTAATCAGTGAGACTCCCACATGGTTCAGTGTTAATCAGTGAGACTCCCATAGGGTTCAGGTTAATCAGTGAGACTCCCACAGGGTTCTGTGTTAATCAGTGAGACTCCCACAGGGTTCAGTCTTAATCAGTCAGACTCCCACATGGTTCAGTGTTAATCAGTGAGACTCCCACAGGGTTCAGTGTTAATCAGTGAGACTCTCACAGGGTTCAGGGGTAATCAGTGAGACTCCCACAGGGTTCAATGTTAATCAGTGAGACTCCCACAGGGTTCAGTGTTAATCAGTAAGACTCCCATAGGGTTAAGTGTTAATCAGTGAGACTCCCATAGGTTTCAGTGTTAATCAGTGAGACTCCCTCAGGGTTCAGTGTTAATCAGTGAGACTTCCATAGGGTTAAGTGTTAATCAGTGAGACTCCCTCAGGGTTCAGTGTTAATCAGTGAGACTCCCTTAGGGTTCAGTGTTAATCAGTGAGACTCCCTCAGGGTTCAGTGTTAATCAGTTAGACTCCCATAGGGTTCAGTGTTAATCAGTGAGACTCTCATAGGGTTCAGTGTTAATCAGTGAGACTCCCATAGGGTTCAGATTTAATCAGTGAGACTCCCACAGGGTTCAGTGTTAATCAGTGAGACTCCCATTGGGTTCAGTGTTAATCAGTGAGACTCCCACAGGGTTCAGTGTTAATCAGTGAGACTCCCACAGGGTTAAGTGTTAATCAGTGAGACTCCCATAGGGTTCAGTGTTAATCAGTGAAACTCCCACAGGGTTCAGGGGTAATCAGTGAGACTCCCACAGGGTTCAGTGTTAATCAGTGAGACTCCCACAGGGTTCAGTGTTAATCAGTGAGACTCCCACAGGGTTCAGTGTTAATCAGTGAGACTCCCATAGGGTTCAGTGTTAATCAGTGAGACTCCCACAGGGTTCAGTGTTAATCAGTGAAACTCCCATAGGGTTCAGTATTAATCAGTGAGACTCCCACAGGGTTCAGTGTAAATCAGTGAGTCTCCCACAGGGTTCAGTGTTAATCAATGGGACTCCCATAGGGTTCAGTGTTAATCAGTGAGACTCACATAGGGTTCAGTGTTAATCAGTGATACTCCCTCAGGGTTCAGTGTTAATCAGTGAGACTCCCATAGGGTTAAGTGTTAATCAGTGAGACTCCCATAGGGTTCAGTGTTAATCAGTGAGACTCCCATAGGGTTCAGTGTTAATCAGTGAGACTCCCACAGGGTTCAGTGTTAATCAGTGAGACTCCCATAGGGTTCAGTGTTAATCAGTGAGACACCCACAGGGGTCAGTGTTAATCAGTGAGACTCCCACAGGGTTCAGTGTTAATCAGTCAGACTCCCACAGGGTTCAGTGTTAATCAGTGAAACTCCCACAGGGTTCAGGGGTAATCAGTGAGACTCCCACAGGGTTCAGTGTTAATCAGTGAGACTCCCACATGGTTCAGTGTTAATCAGTGAGACTCCCACAGGGTTCAGTGTTAATCAGTGAGACTCTCACAGGGTTCAGGGGTAATCAGTGAGACTCCCACAGGGTTCAGTGTTAATCAGTGAGACTCCCACAGGGTTCAGTGTTAATCAGTGAGACTCCCATAGGGTTAAGTGTTAATCAGTGAGACTCCCATAGGGTTCAGTGTTAATCAGTGAGACTCCCTCAGGGTTCAGTGTTAATCAGTGAGACTCCCTTAGGGTTCAGTTTTAATCAGTGAGACTCCCTCACGGTTCAGTGTTAATCAATGAAACTCCCATAGGGTTAAGTGTTAATCAGTGAGAATCCCATAGGGTTCAGTGTTAATCAGGGAGACTCCCATAGGGTTCAGTGTTAATCAGTGAGACTCCTACAGGGTTCAGTTTTAATCAGTGAGACTCCCATAGGGTTCAGTGTTAATCAGTGAGACTCCCACAGGGTTCAGTGTTAATCAGTGAGACTCCCACAGGGTTCAGTGTTAATCAGTCAGACTCCCACAGGGTTCAGTGTTAATCAGTGAAACTCCCACAGGGTTCAGGGGTAATCAGTGAGACTCCCACAGGGTTCAGTGTTAATCAGTGAGACTCCCACATGGTTCAGTGTTAATCAGTGAGACTCCCACAGGGTTCAGTGTTAATCAGTGAGACTCCCACAGGGTTTAGTGTTAATCAGTCAGACTCCCATAGGGTTCAGTGTTAATCAGTGAAACTCCCACAGGGTTCAGGGGTAATCAGTGAGACTCCCACAGGGTTCAGTGTTAATCAGTGAGACTCCCACATGGTTCAGTGTTAATCAGTGAGACTCCCACAGGGTTCAGTGTTAATCAGTGAGACTCCCATAGGGTTCAGTGTTAATCAGTGAGACTCCCACATGGTTCCTTGTTAATCAGTGAGTGTCCCACAGGGTTAATTGTTAATCAGTGAGACTCCCACATGGTTCAGTGTTAATCTGTGAGACTCCCACAGTGTTCAGTGTTAATTAGTGAGACTCTCACAGGGTTCAGGGGTAATCAGTGAGACTCCCACAGGGTTCAGTGTTAATCAGTGAGACTCCCACAGGGTTCAGTGTTAATCAGTGAGACTCCCATAGGGTTAAGTGTTAATCAGTGAGACTCCCATAGGGTTCAGTATTAATCAGTGAGGCTCCCTCAGGGTTCAGTGTTAATCAGTGTGACTCCCATAGGGTTAAGTGTTAATCAGTGAGACTCCCATAGGGTTCAGTGTTAATCACTGAGACTCCCATAGGGTTCAGTGTTAATCAGTGAGACTCCCACAGGGTTCAGTGTTAATCAGTGAGACTCCCATAGGGTTAAGTGTTAATCAGTGAGACTCCCATAGGGTTCAGTGTTAATCAGTGAGACTCCCACAGGGTTCAGTGTTAATCAGTGAGACTCCCCTAGGGTTAAGTGTTAATCAGTGAGACTCCCATAGGGTTCAGTGTTAATCAGTGAGACTCCCAAAGGGTTCAGTGTTAATCAGTGAGACTCCCACAGGGTTTATTGTTAATCAGTGAGACTCCCATAGGGTTCAGTGTTAATCAGTGAAACTCCCACAGGGTTCAGCGGTAATCTGTGAGACTCCCACAGGGTTCAGTGTTAATCAGTGAGACCCTTTACAGGGTTCAGCGTTAATCAGTGAGACTCCCACAGGGTTCAGTGTTAATCAGTGAGACTCCCATAGGGTTCAGTGTTATTCAGTGAGACTCCCAAAGGGTTCAGTGTTAATCAGTGAAACTCCCATAGGGTTCAGTGTTAATCAGTGAGACTCCCACAGGGTTCAGTGTAAATCAGTGAGACTCCCACAGGGTTCAGTGTTAATCAATGGGACTCCCATAGGGTTCAGTGTTAATCAGTGAGACTCCCATAGGGTTCAGTGTTAATCAGTGAGACTCCCTCAGGGTTCAGTGTTAATCAGTGAGACTCCCATACGGTTAAGTGTTAATCAGTGAGACTCCCATAGGGTTCAGTGTTAATCAGTGAGACTCCCATAGGGTTCAGTGTTAATCAGTGAGACTCCCACAGGGTTCAGTGTTAATCAGTGAGACTCCCATAGGGTTCAGTGTTGATCAGTGAGACTCCCACAGGGGTCAGTGTTAATCAGTGAGAATCCCACAGGGTTCAGTGTTTATCAGTCAGACTCCCACAGGGTTCAGTGTTAATCAGTCAGACTCCCACAGGGTTCAGTGTTAATCAGTGAAACTCCCACAGGGTTCAGGGGTAATCAGTGAGACTCCCACAGGGTTCAGTGTTAATTAGTGAGACTCTCACAGGGTTCAGTGTTAATTAGTGAGACTCTCACAGGGTTCAGGGGTAATCAGTGAGACTCCCACAGGGTTCAGTGTTAATCAGTGAGACTCCCACAGGGTTCAGTGTTAATCAGTGAGACTCCCATAGGGTTAAGTGTTAATCAGTGAGACTCCCATAGGGTTCAGTATTAATCAGTGAGGCTCCCTCAGGGTTCAGTGTTAATCAGTGAGACTCCCATAGGGTTAAGTGTTAATCAGTGAGACTCCCATAGGGTTCAGTGTTAATCACTGAGACTCCCATAGGGTTCAGTGTTAATCAGTGAGACTCCCACAGGGTTCAGTGTTAATCAGTGAGACTCCCATAGGGTTAAGTGTTAATCAGTGAGACTCCCATAGGGTTCAGTGTTAATCAGTGAGACTCCCACAGGGTTCAGTGTTAATCAGTGAGACTCCCCTAGGGTTAAGTGTTAATCAGTGAGACTCCCATAGGGTTCAGTGTTAATCAGTGAGACTCCCAAAGGGTTCAGTGTTAATCAGTGAGACTCCCACAGGGTTTATTGTTAATCAGTGAGACTCCCATAGGGTTCAGTGTTAATCAGTGAAACTCCCACAGGGTTCAGCGGTAATCTGTGAGACTCCCACAGGGTTCAGTGTTAATCAGTGAGACCCTTTACAGGGTTCAGCGTTAATCAGTGAGACTCCCACAGGGTTCAGTGTTAATCAGTGAGACTCCCATAGGGTTCAGTGTTATTCAGTGAGACTCCCAAAGGGTTCAGTGTTAATCAGTGAAACTCCCATAGGGTTCAGTGTTAATCAGTGAGACTCCCACAGGGTTCAGTGTAAATCAGTGAGACTCCCACAGGGTTCAGTGTTAATCAATGGGACTCCCATAGGGTTCAGTGTTAATCAGTGAGACTCCCATAGGGTTCAGTGTTAATCAGTGAGACTCCCTCAGGGTTCAGTGTTAATCAGTGAGACTCCCATACGGTTAAGTGTTAATCAGTGAGACTCCCATAGGGTTCAGTGTTAATCAGTGAGACTCCCATAGGGTTCAGTGTTAATCAGTGAGACTCCCACAGGGTTCAGTGTTAATCAGTGAGACTCCCATAGGGTTCAGTGTTGATCAGTGAGACTCCCACAGGGGTCAGTGTTAATCAGTGAGACTCCCACAGGGTTCAGTGTTTATCAGTCAGACTCCCACAGGGTTCAGTGTTAATCAGTCAGACTCCCACAGGGTTCAGTGTTAATCAGTGAAACTCCCACAGGGTTCAGGGGTAATCAGTGAGACTCCCACAGGGTTCAGTGTTAATCAGTGAGACTCCCACATGGTTCAGTGTTAATCAGTGAGACTCCCACAGGGTTCAGTGTTAATCAGTGAGACTCTCACAGGGTTCAGGGGTAATCAGTGAGACTCCCACAGGGTTCAGTGTTAATCAGTGAGACTCCCAAAGGGTTCAGTGTTAATCAGTGAGACTCCCACAGGGTTTATTGTTAATCAGTGAGACTCCCATAGGGTTCAGTGTTAATCAGTGAAACTCCCACAGGGTTCAGCGGTAATCTGTGAGACTCCCACAGGGTTCAGTGTTAATCAGTGAGACCCTTTACAGGGTTCAGCGTTAATCAGTGAGACTCCCACAGGGTTCAGTGTTAATCAGTGAGACTCCCATAGGGTTCAGTGTTATTCAGTGAGACTCCCAAAGGGTTCAGTGTTAATCAGTGAAACTCCCATAGGGTTCAGTGTTAATCAGTGAGACTCCCACAGGGTTCAGTGTAAATCAGTGAGACTCCCACAGGGTTCAGTGTTAATCAATGGGACTCCCATAGGGTTCAGTGTTAATCAGTGAGACTCCCATAGGGTTCAGTGTTAATCAGTGAGACTCCCTCAGGGTTCAGTGTTAATCAGTGAGACTCCCATACGGTTAAGTGTTAATCAGTGAGACTCCCATAGGGTTCAGTGTTAATCAGTGAGACTCCCATAGGGTTCAGTGTTAATCAGTGAGACTCCCACAGGGTTCAGTGTTAATCAGTGAGACTCCCATAGGGTTCAGTGTTGATCAGTGAGACTCCCACAGGGGTCAGTGTTAATCAGTGAGACTCCCACAGGGTTCAGTGTTTATCAGTCAGACTCCCACAGGGTTCAGTGTTAATCAGTCAGACTCCCACAGGGTTCAGTGTTAATCAGTGAAACTCCCACAGGGTTCAGGGGTAATCAGTGAGACTCCCACAGGGTTCAGTGTTAATTAGTGAGACTCTCACAGGGTTCAGTGTTAATTAGTGAGACTCTCACAGGGTTCAGGGGTAATCAGTGAGACTCCCACAGGGTTCAGTGTTAATCAGTGAGACTCCCACAGGGTTCAGTGTTAATCAGTGAGACTCCCATAGGGTTAAGTGTTAATCAGTGAGACTCCCATAGGGTTCAGTATTAATCAGTGAGGCTCCCTCAGGGTTCAGTGTTAATCAGTGAGACTCCCATAGGGTTAAGTGTTAATCAGTGAGACTCCCATAGGGTTCAGTGTTAATCACTGAGACTCCCATAGGGTTCAGTGTTAATCAGTGAGACTCCCACAGGGTTCAGTGTTAATCAGTGAGACTCCCATAGGGTTAAGTGTTAATCAGTGAGACTCCCATAGGGTTCAGTGTTAATCAGTGAGACTCCCACAGGGTTCAGTGTTAATCAGTGAGACTCCCCTAGGGTTAAGTGTTAATCAGTGAGACTCCCATAGGGTTCAGTGTTAATCAGTGAGACTCCCAAAGGGTTCAGTGTTAATCAGTGAGACTCCCACAGGGTTTATTGTTAATCAGTGAGACTCCCATAGGGTTCAGTGTTAATCAGTGAAACTCCCACAGGGTTCAGCGGTAATCTGTGAGACTCCCACAGGGTTCAGTGTTAATCAGTGAGACCCTTTACAGGGTTCAGCGTTAATCAGTGAGACTCCCACAGGGTTCAGTGTTAATCAGTGAGACTCCCATAGGGTTCAGTGTTATTCAGTGAGACTCCCAAAGGGTTCAGTGTTAATCAGTGAAACTCCCATAGGGTTCAGTGTTAATCAGTGAGACTCCCACAGGGTTCAGTGTAAATCAGTGAGACTCCCACAGGGTTCAGTGTTAATCAATGGGACTCCCATAGGGTTCAGTGTTAATCAGTGAGACTCCCATAGGGTTCAGTGTTAATCAGTGAGACTCCCTCAGGGTTCAGTGTTAATCAGTGAGACTCCCATACGGTTAAGTGTTAATCAGTGAGACTCCCATAGGGTTCAGTGTTAATCAGTGAGACTCCCATAGGGTTCAGTGTTAATCAGTGAGACTCCCACAGGGTTCAGTGTTAATCAGTGAGACTCCCATAGGGTTCAGTGTTGATCAGTGAGACTCCCACAGGGGTCAGTGTTAATCAGTGAGACTCCCACAGGGTTCAGTGTTTATCAGTCAGACTCCCACAGGGTTCAGTGTTAATCAGTCAGACTCCCACAGGGTTCAGTGTTAATCAGTGAAACTCCCACAGGGTTCAGGGGTAATCAGTGAGACTCCCACAGGGTTCAGTGTTAATCAGTGAGAATCCCACATGGTTCAGTGTTAATCAGTGAGACTCCCACAGGGTTCAGTGTTAATCAGTGAGACTCTCACAGGGTTCAGGGGTAATCAGTGAGACTCCCACAGGGTTCAGTGTTAATCAGTGAGACTCCCACAGGGTTCAGTGTTAATCAGTGAGACTCCCATAGGGTTAAGTGTTAATCAGTGAGACTCCCATAGGGTTCAGTGTTAATCAGTGAGACTCCCTCAGGGTTCAGTGTTAATCAGTGAGACTCCCTTAGGGTTCAGTTTTAATCAGTGAGACTCCCTCACGGTTCAGTGTTAATCAATGAAACTCCCATAGGGTTAAGTGTTAATCAGTGAGAATCCCATAGGGTTCAGTGTTAATCAGTGAGACTCCCATAGGGTTCAGTGTTAATCAGTGAGACTCCTACAGGGTTCAGTGTTAATCAGTGAGACTCCCATAGGGTTCAGTGTTAATCAGTGAGACTCCCACAGGGTTCAGTGTTAATCAGTGAGACTCCCACAGGGTTCAGTGTTAATCAGTCAGACTCCCACAGGGTTCAGTGTTAATCAGTGAAACTCCCACAGGGTTCAGGGGTAATCAGTGAGACTCCCACAGGGTTCAGTGTTAATCAGTGAGACTCCCACATGGTTCAGTGTTAATCAGTGAGACTCCCACAGGGTTCAGTGTTAATCAGTGAGACTCCCACAGGGTTTAGTGTTAATCAGTCAGACTCCCATAGGGTTCAGTGTTAATCAGTGAAACTCCCACAGGGTTCAGGGGTAATCAGTGAGACTCCCACAGGGTTCAGTGTTAATCAGTGAGACTCCCACATGGTTCAGTGTTAATCAGTGAGACTCCCACAGGGTTCAGTGTTAATCAGTGAGACTCCCATAGGGTTCAGTGTTAATCAGTGAGACTCCCACATGGTTCCTTGTTAATCAGTGAGTGTCCCACAGGGTTAATTGTTAATCAGTGAGACTCCCACTTGGTTCAGTGTTAATCTGTGAGACTCCCACAGTGTTCAGTGTTAATTAGTGAGACTCTCACAGGGTTCAGGGGTAATCAGTGAGACTCCCACAGGGTTCAGTGTTAATCAGTGAGACTCCCACAGGGTTCAGTGTTAATCAGTGAGACTCCCATAGGGTTAAGTGTTAATCAGTGAGACTCCCATAGGGTTCAGTATTAATCAGTGAGGCTCCCTCAGGGTTCAGTGTTAATCAGTGAGACTCCCATAGGGTTAAGTGTTAATCAGTGAGACTCCCATAGGGTTCAGTGTTAATCACTGAGACTCCCATAGGGTTCAGTGTTAATCAGTGAGACTCCCACAGGGTTCAGTGTTAATCAGTGAGACTCCCATAGGGTTAAGTGTTAATCAGTGAGACTCCCATAGGGTTCAGTGTTAATCAGTGAGACTCCCACAGGGTTCAGTGTTAATCAGTGAGACTCCCCTAGGGTTAAGTGTTAATCAGTGAGACTCCCATAGGGTTCAGTGTTAATCAGTGAGACTCCCAAAGGGTTCAGTGTTAATCAGTGAGACTCCCACAGGGTTTATTGTTAATCAGTGAGACTCCCATAGGGTTCAGTGTTAATCAGTGAAACTCCCACAGGGTTCAGCGGTAATCTGTGAGACTCCCACAGGGTTCAGTGTTAATCAGTGAGACCCTTTACAGGGTTCAGCGTTAATCAGTGAGACTCCCACAGGGTTCAGTGTTAATCAGTGAGACTCCCATAGGGTTCAGTGTTATTCAGTGAGACTCCCAAAGGGTTCAGTGTTAATCAGTGAAACTCCCATAGGGTTCAGTGTTAATCAGTGAGACTCCCACAGGGTTCAGTGTAAATCAGTGAGACTCCCACAGGGTTCAGTGTTAATCAATGGGACTCCCATAGGGTTCAGTGTTAATCAGTGAGACTCCCATAGGGTTCAGTGTTAATCAGTGAGACTCCCTCAGGGTTCAGTGTTAATCAGTGAGACTCCCATACGGTTAAGTGTTAATCAGTGAGACTCCCATAGGGTTCAGTGTTAATCAGTGAGACTCCCATAGGGTTCAGTGTTAATCAGTGAGACTCCCACAGGGTTCAGTGTTAATCAGTGAGACTCCCATAGGGTTCAGTGTTGATCAGTGAGACTCCCACAGGGGTCAGTGTTAATCAGTGAGACTCCCACAGGGTTCAGTGTTTATCAGTCAGACTCCCACAGGGTTCAGTGTTAATCAGTGAAACTCCCACAGGGTTCAGGGGTAATCAGTGAGACTCCCACAGCGTTCAGTGTTAATCAGTGAGGCTCCCACATGGTTCAGTGTTAATCAGTGAGACTCCCACAGGGTTCAGTGTTAATCAGTGAGACTCTCATAGGGTTCAGGGGTAATCAGTGAGACTCCCACAGGGCTCAGTGTTAATCAGTGAGACTCCCACAGGGTTCAGTGTTAATCAGTAAGACTCCCATAGGGTTAAGTGTTAATCAGTGAGACTCCCGTAGGGTTCAGTGTTAATCAGTGAGACTCCCTCAGGGTTCAGTGTTAATCAGTGAGACTCCCATAGGGTTCAGTGTTAATCAGTGAGACTCCCTCAGGGTTCAGTGTTAATCAGTGAGACTCCCATACGGTTAAGTGTTAATCAGTGAGACTCCCATAGGGTTCAGTGTTAATCAGTGAGACTCCCATAGGGTTCAGTGTTAATCAGTGAGACTCCCACAGGGTTCAGTGTTAATCAGTGAGACTCCCATAGGGTTCAGTGTTAATCAGTGAGACTCCCACAGGGGTCAGTGTTAATCAGTGAGACTCCCACAGGGTTCAGTGTTAATCAGTCAGACTCCCACAGGGTTCAGTGTTAATCAGTGAAACTCCCACAGGGTTCAGGGGTAATCAGTGAGACTCTCACAGCGTTCAGTGTTAATCAGTGAGACTCCCACAGGGTTCAGTGTTAATCAGTAAGACTCCCATAGGGTTAAGTGTTAATCAGTGAGACTCCCGTAGGGTTCAGTGTTAATCAGTGAGACTCCCTCAGGGTTCAGTGTTAATCAGTGAGAATCCCTTAGGGTTCAGTTTTAATCAGTGAGACTCCCTCACGGTTCAGTGTTAATCAATGAGACTCCCATAGGGTTAAGTGTTAATCAGTGAGAATCCCATAGGGTTCAGTGTTAATCAGTGAGACTCCCATAGGGTTCAGTGTTAATCAGTGAGACTCCCACAGGGTTCAGTGTTAATCAGTGAGACTCCCATAGGGTTCAGTGTTAATCAGTGAGACTCCGACAGGGTTCATTGTTAATCAGTGAGACTCCCACAGGGTTCAGTGTTAATCAGTCAGACTCCCACAGGGTTCAGTGTTAATCAGTGAAACTCCCACAGGGTTCAGGGGTAATGAGTGAGACTCCCACAGGGTTCAGTGTTAATCAGTGAGACTCCCACATGGTTCAGTGTTAATCAGTGAGACTCCGACAGGGTTCATTGTTAATCAGTGAGACTCCCATAGGGTTCAGTGTTAATCAGTGAGACTCCCACATGGTTCATTGTTAATCAGTGAGTGTCCCACAGGGTTAATTGTTAATCAGTGAGACTCCCACATGGTTCAGTGTTAATCAGTGAGACTCCCACAGGGTTCAGTGTTAATTAGTGAGACTCTCACAGGGTTCAGGGGTAATCAGTGAGACTCCCACAGGGTTCAGTGTTAATCAGTGAGACTCACATAGGGTTAAGTGTTAATCAGTGAGACTCCCATAGGGTTCAGTATTAATCAGTGAGACTCCCTCAGGGTTCAGTGTTAATCAGTGAGACTCCCATAGGGTTAAGTGTTAATCAGTGAGACTCCCATAGGGTTCAGTGTTAATCACTGAGACTCCCATAGGGTTCAGTGTTAATCAGTGAGACTCCCACAGGGTTCATTGTTAATCAGTGAGTGTCCCACAGGGTTAATTGTTAATCAGTGAGACTCCCACATGGTTCAGTGTTAATCAGTGAGACTCCCACAGGGTTCAGTGTTAATTAGTGAGACTCTCACAGGGTTCAAGGGTAATCAGTGAGACTCCCACAGGGTTCAGTGTTAATCAGTGAGACTCCCATAGGGTTAAGTGTTAATCAGTGAGACTCCCATAGGGTTCAGTATTAATCAGTGAGACTCCCTCAGGGTTCAGTGTTAATCAGTGAGACTCCCATAGGGTTAAGTGTTAATCAGTGAGACTCCCATAGGGTTCAGTGTTAATCACTGAGACTCCCATAGGGTTCAGTGTTAATCAGTGAGACTCCCACAGGGTTCAGTGTTAATCAGTGAAACTCCCATAGGGTTCAGTGTTAATCAGTGAGACTCCCATAGGGTTCAGTGTTAATCAGTGAGACTCCCACAGGGTTCAGTGTTAATCAGTGAGACTCCCATAGGGTTAAGTGTTAATCAGTGAGACTCCCATAGGGTTCAGTGTTAATCAGTGAGACTCCCACAGGGTTCAGTGTTAATCAGTGAGACTCCCATAGGGTTAAGTGTTAATCAGTGAGACTCCCATAGGGTTCAGTGTTAATCAGTGAGACTCCCACAGGGTTCAGTGTTAATCAGTGAGACTCCCATAGGGTACAGTGTTAATCAGTGAGACTCCCACAGGGTTCAGTGTTAATCAGTGAGACCCCCACAGGGTTCAGTGTTAATCAGTGAGACTCCCACATGGTTCAGTGTTAATCAGTGAGACTCCCACAGGGTTCAGTGTTAATCAGTGAGACTCCCACAGGGTTCAGTGTTAATCAGTCAGACTCCCATAGGGTTCAGTGTTAATCAGTGAAACTCCCAAAGGGTTCAGGGGTAATCAGTGAGACTCCCACAGGGTTCAGTGTTAATCAGTGAGACTCCCACATGGTTCAGTGTTAATCAGTGAGACTCCCACAGGGTTCAGTGTTAATCAGTAAGACTCCCATAGGGTTCAGTGTTAATCAATGAGACTCCCACATGGTTCCTTGTTAATCAGTGAGTGTCCCACAGGGTTAATTGTTAATCAGTGAGACTCCCACAAGGTTCAGTGTTAATGAGTGAGACTCCCACAGTGTTCAGTGTTAATTAGTGAGACTCTCACAGGGTTCAGGGGTAATCAGTGAGACTCCCACAGGGTTCAGTGTTAATCAGTGAGACTCCCACAGGGTTCAGTGTTAATCAGTGAGACTCCCATAGGGTTAAGTGTTAATCAGTGAGACTCCCATAGGGTTCAGTATTAATCAGTGAGGCTCCCTCAGGGTTCAGTGTTAATCAGTGAGACTCCCATAGGGTTAAGTGTTAATCAGTGAGACTCCCATAGGGTTCAGTGTTAATCACTGAGACTCCCATAGGGTTCAGTGTTAATCAGTGAGACTCCCACAGGGTTCAGTGTTAATCAGTGAAACTCCCATAGGGTTCAGTGTTAATCAGTGAGACTCCCATAGGGTTCAGTGTTAATCAGTGAGACTCCCATAGGGTTCAGTGTTAATCAGTGAGACTCCCACAGGGTTCAGTGTTAATCAGTGAGACTCCCATAGGGTTAACTGTTAATCAGTGAGACTCCCATAGGGTTCAGTGTTAATCAGTGAGACTCCCACAGGGTTCAGTGTTAATCAGTGAGACTCCCATAGGGTTCAGTGTTAATCAGTGAGACTCCCACAGGGTTCAGTGTTAATCAGTGAGACCCCCACAGGGTTCAGTGTTAATCAGTGAAACTCCCATAGGGTTCAGTGTTAATCATTGAGACTCCCATAGGGTTCAGTGTTAATCAGTGAGACTCCCATAGGGTTCAGTGTTAATCAGTGAGACTCCCACAGGGTTCAGTGTTAATCAGTGAGACTCCCATAGGGTTAAGTGTTAATCAGTGAGACTCCCATAGGGTTCAGTGTTAATCAGTGAGACTCCCACAGGGTTCAGTGTTAATCAGTGAGACTCCCCTAGGGTTAAGTGTTAATCAGTGAGACTCCCATAGGGTTCAGTGTTAATCAGTGAGACTCCCAAAGGGTTCAGTGTTAATCAGTGAGACTCCCACAGGGTTTATTGTTAATCAGTGAGACTCCCATAGGGTTCAGTGTTAATCAGTGAAACTCCCACAGGGTTCAGGGGTAATCAGTGAGACTCCCACAGGGTTCAGTGTTAATCAGTGAGACTCCCACAGGGTTCAGCGTTAATCAGTGAGACTCCCACAGGGTTCAGTGTTAATCAGTGAGACTCCCATAGGGTTCAGTGTTATTCAGTGAGACTCCCACAGGGTTCAGTGTTAATCAGTGAAACTCCCCTAGGGTTCAGTGTTAATCAGTGAGACTCCCACAGGGTTCAGTGTAAATCAGTGAGACTCCCACAGGGTTCAGTGTTAATCAATGGGACTCCCATAGGGTTCAGTGTTAATCAGTGAGACTCCCATAGGGTTCAGTGTTAATCAGTGAGACTCCCTCAGGGTTCAGTGTTAATCAGTGAGACTCCCATGCGGTTAAGTGTTAATCAGTGAGACTCCCATAGGGTTCAGTGTTAATCAGTGAGACTCCCATAGGGTTCAGTGTTAATCAGTGAGACTCCCACAGGGTTCAGTGTTAATCAGTGAGACTCCCATAGGGTTCAGTGTTAATCAGTGAGACTCCCACAGGGGTCAGTGTTAATCAGTGAGACTCCCACAGGGTTCAGTGTTAATCAGTCAGACTCCCACAGGGTTCAGTGTTAATCAGTGAAACTCCCACAGGGTTCAGGGGTAATCAGTGAGACTCCCACAGCGTTCAGTGTTAATCAGTGAGACTCCCTCAGGGTTCAGTGTTAATCAGTGAGACTCCCATAGGGTTCAGTGTTAATCAGTGAGACTCCCTCAGGGTTCAGTGTTAATCAGTGAGACTCCCATATGGTTAAGTGTTAATCAGTGAGACTCCCATAGGGTTAAGTGTTAATCAGTGAGACTCCCATAGGGTTCAGTGTTAATCAGTGAGACTCCCACAGGGTTCAGTGTTAATCAGTGAGACTCCCATAGGGTTCAGTGTTAATCAGTGAGACTCCCACAGGGGTCAGTGTTAATCAGTGAGACTCCCACAGGGTTCAGTGTTAATCAGTCAGACTCCCACAGGGTTCAGTGTTAATCAGTGAAACTCCCACAGGGTTCAGGGGTAATCAGTGAGACTCCCACAGCGTTCAGTGTTAATCAGTGAGACTCCCACAGGGTTCAGTGTTAATCAGTAAGACTCCCATAGGGTTAAGTGTTAATCAGTGAGACTCCCGTAGGGTTCAGTGTTAATCAGTGAGACTCCCTCAGGGTTCAGTGTTAATCAGTGAGAATCCCTTAGGGTTCAGTTTTAATCAGTGAGACTCCCTCACGGTTCAGTGTTAATCAATGAGACTCCCACAGGGTTCAGTGTTAATCAGTGAGAATCCCATAGGGTTCAGTGTTAATCAGTGAGACTCCCATAGGGTTCAGTGTTAATCAGTGAGACTCCCACAGGGTTCAGTGTTAATCAGTGAGACTCCCGTAGGGTTCAGTGTTAATCAGTGAGACTCCCTCAGGGTTCAGTGTTAATCAGTGAGACTCCCATAGGGTTCAGTGTTAATCAGTGAGACTCCCTCAGGGTTCAGTGTTAATCAGTGAGACTCCCATACGGTTAAGTGTTAATCAGTGAGACTCCCATAGGGTTCAGTGTTAATCAGTGAGACTCCCATAGGGTTCAGTGTTAATCAGTGAGACTCCCACAGGGTTCAGTGTTAATCAGTGAGACTCCCATAGGGTTCAGTGTTAATCAGTGAGACTCCCACAGGGGTCAGTGTTAATCAGTGAGACTCCCACAGGGTTCAGTGTTAATCAGTCAGACTCCCACAGGGTTCAGTGTTAATCAGTGAAACTCCCACAGGGTTCAGGGGTAATCAGTGAGACTCCCACAGCGTTCAGTGTTAATCAGTGAGACTCCCACAGGGTTCAGTGTTAATCAGTAAGACTCCCATAGGGTTAAGTGTTAATCAGTGAGACTCCCGTAGGGTTCAGTGTTAATCAGTGAGACTCCCTCAGGGTTCAGTGTTAATCAGTGAGAATCCCTTAGGGTTCAGTTTTAATCAGTGAGACTCCCTCACGGTTCAGTGTTAATCAATGAGACTCCCATAGGGTTAAGTGTTAATCAGTGAGACTCCCACAGGGTTCAGTGTTAATCAGTGAAACTCCCATAGGGTTCAGTGTTAATCAGTGAGACTCCGACAGGGTTCATTGTTAATCAGTGAGACTCCCACAGGGTTCAGTGTTAATCAGTCAGACTCCCACAGGGTTCAGTGTTAATCAGTGAAACTCCCACAGGGTTCAGGGGTAATCAGTGAGACTCCCACAGGGTTCAGAGTTAATCAGTGAGACTCCCACATGGTTCAGTGTTAATCAGTGAAACTCCCATAGGGTTCAGTGTTAATCAGTGAGACTCCCATAGGGTTCAGTGTTAATCAGTGAGACTCCCATAGGGTTCAGTGTTAATCAGTGAGACTCCCACAGGGTTCAGTGTTAATCAGTGAGACTCCCATAGGGTTAACTGTTAATCAGTGAGACTCCCATAGGGTTCAGTGTTAATCAGTGAGACTCCCACAGGGTTCAGTGTTAATCAGTGAGACTCCCATAGGGTTCAGTGTTAATCAGTGAGACTTCCACAGGGTTCAGTGTTAATCAGTGAGACCCCCACAGGGTTCAGTGTTAATCAGTGAAACTCCCATAGGGTTCAGTGTTAATCAGTGAGACTCCCATAGGGTTCAGTGTTAATCAGTGAGACTCCCACAGGGTTCAGTGTTAATCAGTGAGACTCCCATAGGGTTAAGTGTTAATCAGTGAGACTCCCATAGGGTTCAGTGTTAATCAGTGAGACTCCCACAGGG
The DNA here is from genome assembly GCF_048934315.1 of Petromyzon marinus. NCBI lineage: Eukaryota > Metazoa > Chordata > Hyperoartia > Petromyzontiformes > Petromyzontidae > Petromyzon > Petromyzon marinus. Next base: position 2,200,976 of record NW_027423612.1, read on the forward strand.
TTCAGTGTTAATCAGTGAGACTCCCATAGGGTTCAGTGTTAATCAGTGAGACTCCCACAGGGTTCAGTGTTAATCAGTGAGACTCCCATAGGGTTAACTGTTAATCAGTGAGACTCCCATAGGGTTCAGTGTTAATCAGTGAGACTCCCACAGGGTTCAGTGTTAATCAGTGAGACTCCCATAGGGTTCAGTGTTAATCAGTGAGACTTCCACAGGGTTCAGTGTTAATCAGTGAGACCCCCACAGGGTTCAGTGTTAATCAGTGAAACTCCCATAGGGTTCAGTGTTAATCAGTGAGACTCCCATAGGGTTCAGTGTTAATCAGTGAGACTCCCACAGGGTTCAGTGTTAATCAGTGAGACTCCCATAGGGTTAAGTGTTAATCAGTGAGACTCCCATAGGGTTCAGTGTTAATCAGTGAGACTCCCACAGGGTTCAGTGTTAATCAGTGAGACTCCCCTAGGGTTAAGTGTTAATCAGTGAGACTCCCATAGGGTTCAGTGTTAATCAGTGAGACTCCCAAAGGGTTCAGTGTTAATCAGTGAGACTCCCACAGGGTTTATTGTTAATCAGTGAGACTCCCATAGGGTTCAGTGTTAATCAGTGAAACTCCCACAGGGTTCAGGGGTAATCAGTGAGACTCCCACAGGGTTCAGTGTTAATCAGTGAGACTCCCACAGGGTTCAGCGTTAATCAGTGAGACTCCCACAGGGTTCAGTGTTAATCAGTGAGACTCCCATAGGGTTCAGTGTTATTCAGTGAGACTCCCACAGGGTTCAGTGTTAATCAGTGAAACTCCCCTAGGGTTCAGTGTTAATCAGTGAGACTCCCACAGGGTTCAGTGTAAATCAGTGAGACTCCCACAGGGTTCAGTGTTAATCAATGGGACTCCCATAGGGTTCAGTGTTAATCAGTGAGACTCCCATAGGGTTCAGTGTTAATCAGTGAGACTCCCTCAGGGTTCAGTGTTAATCAGTGAGACTCCCATACGGTTAAGTGTTAATCAGTGAGACTCCCATAGGGTTCAGTGTTAATCAGTGAGACTCCCATAGGGTTCAGTGTTAATCAGTGAGACTCCCACAGGGTTCAGTGTTAATCAGTGAGACTCCCATAGGGTTCAGTGTTAATCAGTGAGACTCCCACAGGGGTCAGTGTTAATCAGTGAGACTCCCACAGGGTTCAGTGTTAATCAGTCAGACTCCCACAGGGTTCAGTGTTAATCAGTGAAACTCCCACAGGGTTCAGGGGTAATCAGTGAGACTCCCACAGCGTTCAGTGTTAATCAGTGAGACTCCCACATTGTTCAGTGTTAATCAGTGAGACTCCCACAGGGTTCAGTGTTAATCAGTGAGACTCTCATAGGGTTCAGGGGTAATCAGTGAGACTCCCACAGGGTTCAGTGTTAATCAGTGAGACTCCCACAGGGTTCAGTGTTAATCAGTAATACTCCCATAGGGTTAAGTGTTAATCAGTGAGACTCCCGTAGGGTTCAGTGTTAATCAGTGAGACTCCCTCAGGGTTCAGTGTTAATCAGTGAGACTCCCATAGGGTTCAGTGTTAATCAGTGAGACTCCCTCAGGGTTCAGTGTTAATCAGTGAGACTCCCATATGGTTAAGTGTTAATCAGTGAGACTCCCATAGGGTTCAGTGTTAATCAGTGAGACTCCCATAGGGTTCAGTGTTAATCAGTGAGACTCCCACAGGGTTCAGTGTTAATCAGTGAGACTCCCATAGGGTTCAGTGTTAATCAGTGAGACTCCCACAGGGGTCAGTGTTAATCAGTGAGACTCCCACAGGGTTCAGTGTTAATCAGTCAGACTCCCACAGGGTTCAGTGTTAATCAGTGAAACTCCCACAGGGTTCAGGGGTAATCAGTGAGACTCCCACAGCGTTCAGTGTTAATCAGTGAGACTCCCACAGGGTTCAGTGTTAATCAGTAAGACTCCCATAAGGTTAAGTGTTAATCAGTGAGACTCCCGTAGGGTTCAGTGTTAATCAGTGAGACTCCCTCAGGGTTCAGTGTTAATCAGTGAGAATCCCTTAGGGTTCAGTTTTAATCAGTGAGACTCCCTCACGGTTCAGTGTTAATCAATGAGACTCCCACAGGGTTCAGTGTTAATCAGTGAGAATCCCATAGGGTTCAGTGTTAATCAGTGAGACTCCCATAGGGTTCAGTGTTAATCAGTGAGACTCCCACAGGGTTCAGTGTTAATCAGTGAGACTCCCGTAGGGTTCAGTGTTAATCAGTGAGACTCCCTCAGGGTTCAGTGTTAATCAGTGAGACTCCCATAGGGTTCAGTGTTAATCAGTGAGACTCCCTCAGGGTTCAGTGTTAATCAGTGAGACTCCCATACGGTTAAGTGTTAATCAGTGAGACTCCCATAGGGTTCAGTGTTAATCAGTGAGACTCCCATAGGGTTCAGTGTTAATCAGTGAGACTCCCACAGGGTTCAGTGTTAATCAGTGAGACTCCCATAGGGTTCAGTGTTAATCAGTGAGACTCCCACAGGGGTCAGTGTTAATCAGTGAGACTCCCACAGGGTTCAGTGTTAATCAGTCAGACTCCCACAGGGTTCAGTGTTAATCAGTGAAACTCCCACAGGGTTCAGGGGTAATCAGTGAGACTCCCAAAGCGTTCAGTGTTAATCAGTGAGACTCCCACAGGGTTCAGTGTTAATCAGTAAGACTCCCATAGGGTTAAGTGTTAATCAGTGAGACTCCCTCAGGGTTCAGTGTTAATCAGTGAGAATCCCTTAGGGTTCAGTTTTAATCAGTGAGACTCCCTCACGGTTCAGTGTTAATCAATGAGACTCCCATAGGGTTAAGTGTTAATCAGTGAGACTCCCACAGGGTTCAGTGTTAATCAGTGAGACTCCCATAGGGTTCAGTGTTAATCAGTGAGACTCCGACAGGGTTCATTGTTAATCAGTGAGACTCCCACAGGGTTCAGTGTTAATCAGTCAGACTCCCACAGGGTTCAGTGTTAATCAGTGAGACTCCCACAGGGTTCAGTGTTAATCAGTGAGACTCCCATAGGGTTCAGTGTTAATCAGTGAGACTTCCACAGGGTTCAGTGTTAATCAGTGAGACCCCCACAGGGTTCAGTGTTAATCAGTGAAACTCCCATAGGGTTCAGTGTTAATCAGTGAGACTCCCATAGGGTTCAGTGTTAATCAGTGAGACTCCCATAGGGTTCAGTGTTAATCAGTGAGACTCCCACAGGGTTCAGTGTTAATCAGTGAGACTCCCATAGGGTTAAGTGTTAATCAGTGAGACTCCCATATTGTTCAGTGTTAATCAGTGAGACTCCCACAGGGTTCAGTGTTAATCAGTGAGACTCCCCTAGGGTTAAGTGTTAATCAGTGAGACTCCCATAGGGTTCAGTGTTAATCAGTGAGACTCCCAAAGGGTTCAGTGTTAATCAGTGAGACTCCCACAGGGTTTATTGTTAATCAGTGAGACTCCCATAGGGTTCAGTGTTAATCAGTGAAACTCCCACAGGGTTCAGGGGTAATCAGTGAGACTCCCACAGGGTTCAGTGTTAATCAGTGAGACTCCCACAGGGTTCAGCGTTAATCAGTGAGACTCCCACAGGGTTCAGTGTTAATCAGTGAGACTCCCATAGGGTTCAGTGTTATTCAGTGAGACTCCCACAGGGTTCAGTGTTAATCAGTGAAACTCCCCTAGGGTTCAGTGTTAATCAGTGAGACTCCCACAGGGTTCAGTGTAAATCAGTGAGACTCCCACAGGGTTCAGTGTTAATCAATGGGACTCCCATAGGGTTCAGTGTTAATCAGTGAGACTCCCATAGGGTTCAGTGTTAATCAGTGAGACTCCCTCAGGGTTCAGTGTTAATCAGTGAGACTCCCATACGGTTAAGTGTTAATCAGTGAGACTCCCATAGGGTTCAGTGTTAATCAGTGAGACTCCCATAGGGTTCAGTGTTAATCAGTGAGACTCCCACAGGGTTCAGTGTTAATCAGTGAGACTCCCATAGGGTTCAGTGTTAATCAGTGAGACTCCCACAGGGGTCAGTGTTAATCAGTGAGACTCCCACAGGGTTCAGTGTTAATCAGTCAGACTCCCACAGGGTTCAGTGTTAATCAGTGAAACTCCCACAGGGTTCAGGGGTAATCAGTGAGACTCCCACAGCGTTCAGTGTTAATCAGTGAGACTCCCACATTGTTCAGTGTTAATCAGTGAGACTCCCACAGGGTTCAGTGTTAATCAGTGAGACTCTCATAGGGTTCAGGGGTAATCAGTGAGACTCCCACAGGGTTCAGTGTTAATCAGTGAGACTCCCACAGGGTTCAGTGTTAATCAGTAATACTCCCATAGGGTTAAGTGTTAATCAGTGAGACTCCCGTAGGGTTCAGTGTTAATCAGTGAGACTCCCTCAGGGTTCAGTGTTAATCAGTGAGACTCCCATAGGGTTCAGTGTTAATCAGTGAGACTCCCTCAGGGTTCAGTGTTAATCAGTGAGACTCCCATATGGTTAAGTGTTAATCAGTGAGACTCCCATAGGGTTCAGTGTTAATCAGTGAGACTCCCATAGGGTTCAGTGTTAATCAGTGAGACTCCCACAGGGTTCAGTGTTAATCAGTGAGACTCCCATAGGGTTCAGTGTTAATCAGTGAGACTCCCACAGGGGTCAGTGTTAATCAGTGAGACTCCCACAGGGTTCAGTGTTAATCAGTCAGACTCCCACAGGGTTCAGTGTTAATCAGTGAAACTCCCACAGGGTTCAGGGGTAATCAGTGAGACTCCCACAGCGTTCAGTGTTAATCAGTGAGACTCCCACAGGGTTCAGTGTTAATCAGTAAGACTCCCATAGGGTTAAGTGTTAATCAGTGAGACTCCCGTAGGGTTCAGTGTTAATCAGTGAGACTCCCTCAGGGTTCAGTGTTAATCAGTGAGAATCCCTTAGGGTTCAGTTTTAATCAGTGAGACTCCCTCACGGTTCAGTGTTAATCAATGAGACTCCCACAGGGTTCAGTGTTAATCAGTGAGAATCCCATAGGGTTCAGTGTTAATCAGTGAGACTCCCATAGGGTTCAGTGTTAATCAGTGAGACTCCCACAGGGTTCAGTGTTAATCAGTGAGACTCCCGTAGGGTTCAGTGTTAATCAGTGAGACTCCCTCAGGGTTCAGTGTTAATCAGTGAGACTCCCATAGGGTTCAGTGTTAATCAGTGAGACTCCCTCAGGGTTCAGTGTTAATCAGTGAGACTCCCATAGGGTTCAGTGTTAATCAGTGAGACTCCCATAGGGTTCAGTGTTAATCAGTGAGACTCCCACAGGGTTCAGTGTTAATCAGTGAGACTCCCATAGGGTTCAGTGTTAATCAGTGAGACTCCCACAGGGGTCAGTGTTAATCAGTGAGACTCCCACAGGGTTCAGTGTTAATCAGTCAGACTCCCACAGGGTTCAGTGTTAATCAGTGAAACTCCCACAGGGTTCAGGGGTAATCAGTGAGACTCCCACAGCGTTCAGTGTTAATCAGTGAGACTCCCACAGGGTTCAGTGTTAATCAGTAAGACTCCCATAGGGTTAAGTGTTAATCAGTGAGACTCCCTCAGGGTTCAGTGTTAATCAGTGAGAATCCCTTAGGGTTCAGTTTTAATCAGTGAGACTCCCTCACGGTTCAGTGTTAATCAATGAGACTCCCATAGGGTTAAGTGTTAATCAGTGAGACTCCCACAGGGTTCAGTGTTAATCAGTGAGACTCCCATAGGGTTCAGTGTTAATCAGTGAGACTCCGACAGGGTTCATTGTTAATCAGTGAGACTCCCACAGGGTTCAGTGTTAATCAGTCAGACTCCCACAGGGTTCAGTGTTAATCAGTGAAACTCCCACAGGGTTCAGGGGTAATCAGTGAGACTCCCACAGGGTTCAGAGTTAATCAGTGAGACTCCCACATGGTTCAGTGTTAATCAGTGAGACTCCGACAGGGTTCATTGTTAATCAGTGAGACTCCCATAGGGTTCAGTGTTAATCAGTGAGACTCCCACATGGTTCATTGTTAATCAGTGAGTGTCCCACAGGGTTAATTGTTAATCAGTGAGACTCCCACAGGGTTCAGTGTTAATCAGTGAGACTCCCTCAGGGTTCAGTGTTAATCAGTGAGAATCCCTTAGGGTTCAGTTTTAATCAGTGAGACTCCCTCACGGTTCAGTGTTAATCAATGAGACTCCCACAGGGTTCAGTGTTAATCAGTGAGAATCCCATAGGGTTCAGTGTTAATCAGTGAGACTCCCATAGGGTTCAGTGTTAATCAGTGAGACTCCCACAGGGTTCAGTGTTAATCAGTGAGACTCCCGTAGGGTTCAGTGTTAATCAGTGAGACTCCCTCAGGGTTCAGTGTTAATCAGTGAGACTCCCATAGGGTTCAGTGTTAATCAGTGAGACTCCCTCAGGGTTCAGTGTTAATCAGTGAGACTCCCATACGGTTAAGTGTTAATCAGTGAGACTCCCATAGGGTTCAGTGTTAATCAGTGAGACTCCCATAGGGTTCAGTGTTAATCAGTGAGACTCCCACAGGGTTCAGTGTTAATCAGTGAGACTCCCATAGGGTTCAGTGTTAATCAGTGAGACTCCCACAGGGGTCAGTGTTAATCAGTGAGACTCCCACAGGGTTCAGTGTTAATCAGTCAGACTCCCACAGGGTTCAGTGTTAATCAGTGAAACTCCCACAGGGTTCAGGGGTAATCAGTGAGACTCCCACAGCGTTCAGTGTTAATCAGTGAGACTCCCACAGGGTTCAGTGTTAATCAGTAAGACTCCCATAGGGTTAAGTGTTAATCAGTGAGACTCCCTCAGGGTTCAGTGTTAATCAGTGAGAATCCCTTAGGGTTCAGTTTTAATCAGTGAGACTCCCTCACGGTTCAGTGTTAATCAATGAGACTTCCATAGGGTTAAGTGTTAATCAGTGAGACTCCCACAGGGTTCAGTGTTAATCAGTGAGACTCCCATAGGGTTCAGTGTTAATCAGTGAGACTCCGACAGGGTTCATTGTTAATCAGTGAGACTCCCACAGGGTTCAGTGTTAATCAGTCAGACTCCCACAGGGTTCAGTGTTAATCAGTGAAACTCCCACAGGGTTCAGGGGTAATCAGTGAGACTCCCACAGGGTTCAGAGTTAATCAGTGAGACTCCCACATGGTTCAGTGTTAATCAGTGAGACTCCGACAGGGTTCATTGTTAATCAGTGAGACTCCCATAGGGTTCAGTGTTAATCAGTGAGACTCCCACATGGTTCATTGTTAATCAGTGAGTGTCCCACAGGGTTAATTGTTAATCAGTGAGAGTCCCACAGGGTTCAGTGTTAATCAGTGAGACTCCCACAGGGTTCAGTGTTAATTAGTGAGACTCTCACAGGGTTCAGAGGTAATCAGTGAGACTCCCACAGGGTTCAGTGTTAATCAGTGAGACTCCCATAGGGTTAAGTGTTAATCAGTGAGACTCCCATAGGGTTCAGTATTAATCAGTGAGACTCCCTCAGGGTTCAGTGTTAATCAGTGAGACTCCCATAGGGTTAAGTGTTAATCAGTGAGAATCCCATAGGGTTCAGTGTTAATCACTGAGACTCCCATAGGGTTCAGTGTTAATCAGTGAGACTCCCACAGGGTTCATTGTTAATCAGTGAGTGTCCCACAGGGTTAATTGTTAATCAGTGAGACTCCCACATGGTTCAGTGTTAATCAGTGAGACTCCCACAGGGTTCAGTGTTAATTAGTGAGACTCTCACAGGGTTCAGGGGTAATCAGTGAGACTCCCACAGGGTTCAGTGTTAATCAGTGAGACTCCCATAGGGTTAAGTGTTAATCAGTGAGACTCCCATAGGGTTCAGTATTAATCAGTGAGACTCCCTCAGGGTTCAGTGTTAATCAGTGAGACTCCCATAGGGTTAAGTGTTAATCAGTGAGACTCCCATAGGGTTCAGTGTTAATCACTGAGACTTCCATAGGGTTCAGTGTTAATCAGTGAGACTCCCACAGGGTTCAGTGTTAATCAGTGAAACTCCCATAGGGTTCAGTGTTAATCAGTGAGACTCCCATAGGGTTCAGTGTTAATCAGTGAGACTCCCATAGGGTTCAGTGTTAATCAGTGAGACTCCCACAGGGTTCAGTGTTAATCAGTGAGACTCCCATAGGGTTAAGTGTTAATCAGTGAGACTCCCATAGGGTTCAGTGTTAATCAGTGAGACTCCCACAGGGTTCAGTGTTAATCAGTGAGACTCCCATAGGGTACAGTGTTAATCAGTGAGACTCCCACAGGGTTCACTGTTAATCAGTGAGACCCCCACAGGGTTCAGTGTTAATCAGTGAAACTCCCATAGGGTTCAGTGTTAATCAGTGAGACTCCCATAGGGTTCAGTGTTAATCAGTGAGACTCCCATAGGGTTCAGTGTTAATCAGTGAGACTCCCACAGGGTTCAGTGTTAATCAGTGAGACTCCCATAGGGTTAAGTGTTAATCAGTGAGACTCCCATAGGGTTCAGTGTTAATCAGTGAGACTCCCACAGGGTTCAGTGTTAATCAGTGAGACTCCCATAGGGTTAAGTGTTAATCAGTGGGACTTCCATAGGGTTCAGTGTTAATCAGTGAGACTCCCAAAGGGTTCAGTGTTAATCAGTGAGACTCCCACAGGGTTTAGTGTTAATCAGTGAGACTCCCATAGGGTTCAGTGTTAATCAGTGAGACTCCTACAGGGGTCAGTGTTAATCAGTGAGACTCCCACAGGGTTCAGTGTTAATCAGTCAGACTCCCACAGGGTTCAGTGTTAATCAGTGAAACTCCCACAGGGTTCAGGGGTAATCAGTGAGACTCCCACAGGGTTCAGTGTTAATCAGTGAGACTCCCACAGGGTTCAGTGTTAATCAGTGAGACTCCCACAGGGTTCAGTGTTAATCAGTGAGACTCCCACAGGGTTCAGTGTTAATCAGTGAGACTCCCATAGGGTTCAGTGTTAATCAGTGAGACTCCCACATGGTTCATTGTAAATCAGTGAGTGTCCCACAGGGTTCAGTGTTAATCAGTGAGACTCCCATAGGGTTCAGTGTTAATCAGTGAGACTCCCACAGGGTTCAGTGTTAATCAGTGAGACTCCCATAGGGTTCAGTGTTAATCAGTGAGACTCCCACAGGGGTCAGTGTTAATCAGTGAGACTCCCACAGGGTTCAGTGTTAATCAGTCAGACTCCCACAGGGTTCAGTGTTAATCAGTGAAACTCCCACAGGGTTCAGGGGTAATCAGTGAGACTCCCACAGCGTTCAGTGTTAATCAGTGAGACTCCCACAGGGTTCAGTGTTAATCAGTAAGACTCCCATAGGGTTAAGTGTTAATCAGTGAGACTCCCTCAGGGTTCAGTGTTAATCAGTGAGAATCCCTTAGGGTTCAGTTTTAATCAGTGAGACTCCCTCACGGTTCAGTGTTAATCAATGAGACTCCCATAGGGTTAAGTGTTAATCAGTGAGACTCCCACAGGGTTCAGTGTTAATCAGTGAGACTCCCATAGGGTTCAGTGTTAATCAGTGAGACTCCGACAGGGTTCATTGTTAATCAGTGAGACTCCCACAGGGTTCAGTGTTAATCAGTCAGACGCCCACAGGGTTCAGTGTTAATCAGTGAAACTCCCACAGGGTTCAGGGGTAATCAGTGAGACTCCCACAGGGTTCAGAGTTAATCAGTGAGACTCCCACATGGTTCAGTGTTAATCAGTGAGACTCCGACAGGGTTCATTGTTAATCAGTGAGACTCCCATAGGGTTCAGTGTTAATCAGTGAGACTCCCACATGGTTCATTGTTAATCAGTGAGTGTCCCACAGGGTTAATTGTTAATCAGTGAGACTCCCACAGGGTTCAGTGTTAATCAGTGAGACTCCCTCAGGGTTCAGTGTTAATCAGTGAGAATCCCTTAGGGTTCAGTTTTAATCAGTGAGACTCCCTCACGGTTCAGTGTTAATCAATGAGACTCCCACAGGGTTCAGTGTTAATCAGTGAGAATCCCATAGGGTTCAGTGTTAATCAGTGAGACTCCCATAGGGTTCAGTGTTAATCAGTGAGACTCCCACAGGGTTCAGTGTTAATCAGTGAGACTCCCGTAGGGTTCAGTGTTAATCAGTGAGACTCCCTCAGGGTTCAGTGTTAATCAGTGAGACTCCCATAGGGTTCAGTGTTAATCAGTGAGACTCCCATAGGGTTCAGTGTTAATCAGTGAGACTCCCATAGGGTTCAGTGTTAATCAGTGAGACTCCCACAGGGTTCAGTGTTAATCAGTGAGACTCCCATAGGGTTCAGTGTTAATCAGTGAGACTCCCACAGGGGTCAGTGTTAATCAGTGAGACTCCCACAGGGTTCAGTGTTAATCAGTCAGACTCCCACAGGGTTCAGTGTTAATCAGTGAAACTCCCACAGGGTTCAGGGGTAATCAGTGAGACTCCCACAGCGTTCAGTGTTAATCAGTGAGACTCCCACAGGGTTCAGTGTTAATCAGTAAGACTCCCATAGGGTTAAGTGTTAATCAGTGAGACTCCCTCAGGGTTCAGTGTTAATCAGTGAGAATCCCTTAGGGTTCAGTTTTAATCAGTGAGACTCCCTCACGGTTCAGTGTTAATCAATGAGACTCCCATAGGGTTAAGTGTTAATCAGTGAGACTCCCACAGGGTTCAGTGTTAATCAGTGAGACTCCCATAGGGTTCAGTGTTAATCAGTGAGACTCCGACAGGGTTCATTGTTAATCAGTGAGACTCCCACAGGGTTCAGTGTTAATCAGTCAGACTCCCACAGGGTTCAGTGTTAATCAGTGAAACTCCCACAGGGTTCAGGGGTAATCAGTGAGACTCCCACAGGGTTCAGAGTTAATCAGTGAGACTCCCACATGGTTCAGTGTTAATCAGTGAGACTCCGACAGGGTTCATTGTTAATCAGTGAGACTCCCATAGGGTTCAGTGTTAATCAGTGAGACTCCCACATGGTTCATTGTTAATCAGTGAGTGTCCCACAGGGTTAATTGTTAATCAGTGAGACTCCCACAGGGTTCAGTGTTAATCAGTGAGACTCCCACAGGGTTCAGTGTTAATTAGTGAGACTCTCACAGGGTTCAGAGGTAATCAGTGAGACTCCCACAGGGTTCAGTGTTAATCAGTGAGACTCCCATAGGGTTAAGTGTTAATCAGTGAGACTCCCATAGGGTTCAGTATTAATCAGTGAGACTCCCTCAGGGTTCAGTGTTAATCAGTGAGACTCCCATAGGGTTAAGTGTTAATCAGTGAGAATCCCATAGGGTTCAGTGTTAATCACTGAGACTCCCATAGGGTTCAGTGTTAATCAGTGAGACTCCCACAGGGTTCATTGTTAATCAGTGAGTGTCCCACAGGGTTAATTGTTAATCAGTGAGACTCCCACATGGTTCAGTGTTAATCAGTGAGACTCCCACAGGGTTCAGTGTTAATTAGTGAGACTCTCACAGGGTTCAGGGGTAATCAGTGAGACTCCCACAGGGTTCAGTGTTAATCAGTGAGACTCCCATAGGGTTAAGTGTTAATCAGTGAGACTCCCATAGGGTTCAGTATTAATCAGTGAGACTCCCTCAGGGTTCAGTGTTAATCAGTGAGACTCCCATAGGGTTAAGTGTTAATCAGTGAGACTCCCATAGGGTTCAGTGTTAATCACTGAGACTTCCATAGGGTTCAGTGTTAATCAGTGAGACTCCCACAGGGTTCAGTGTTAATCAGTGAAACTCCCATAGGGTTCAGTGTTAATCAGTGAGACTCCCATAGGGTTCAGTGTTAATCAGTGAGACTCCCATAGGGTTCAGTGTTAATCAGTGAGACTCCCACAGGGTTCAGTGTTAATCAGTGAGACTCCCATAGGGTTAAGTGTTAATCAGTGAGACTCCCATAGGGTTCAGTGTTAATCAGTGAGACTCCCACAGGGTTCAGTGTTAATCAGTGAGACTCCCATAGGGTACAGTGTTAATCAGTGAGACTCCCACAGGGTTCACTGTTAATCAGTGAGACCCCCACAGGGTTCAGTGTTAATCAGTGAAACTCCCATAGGGTTCAGTGTTAATCAGTGAGACTCCCATAGGGTTCAGTGTTAATCAGTGAGACTCCCATAGGGTTCAGTGTTAATCAGTGAGACTCCCACAGGGTTCAGTGTTAATCAGTGAGACTCCCATAGGGTTAAGTGTTAATCAGTGAGACTCCCATAGGGTTCAGTGTTAATCAGTGAGACTCCCACAGGGTTCAGTGTTAATCAGTGAGACTCCCATAGGGTTAAGTGTTAATCAGTGGGACTCCCATAGGGTTCAGTGTTAATCAGTGAGACTCCCAAAGGGTTCAGTGTTAATCAGTGAGACTCCCACAGGGTTTAGTGTTAATCAGTGAGACTCCCATAGGGTTCAGTGTTAATCAGTGAGACTCCTACAGGGGTCAGTGTTAATCAGTGAGACTCCCACAGGGTTCAGTGTTAATCAGTCAGACTCCCACAGGGTTCAGTGTTAATCAGTGAAACTCCCACAGGGTTCAGGGGTAATCAGTGAGACTCCCACAGGGTTCAGTGTTAATCAGTGAGACTCCCACAGGGTTCAGTGTTAATCAGTGAGACTCCCACAGGGTTCAGTGTTAATCAGTGAGACTCCCACAGGGTTCAGTGTTAATCAGTGAGACTCCCATAGGGTTCAGTGTTAATCAGTGAGACTCCCACATGGTTCATTGTTAATCAGTGAGTGTCCCACAGGGTTAATTGTTAATCAGTGAGACTCCCACATGGTTCAGTGTTAATCAGTGAGACTCCCACAGGGTTCAGTGTTAATCAGTGAGACTCTCACAGGGTTCAGGGGTAATCAGTGAGACTCCCACAGGGTTCAGTGTTAATCAGTGAGACTCCCACAGGGTTCAGTGTTAATCAGTGAAACTCCCATAGGGTTCAGTATTAATCAGTGAGACTCCCTCAGGGTTCAGTGTTAATCAGTGAGACTCCCATAGGGTTAAGTGTTAATCAGTGAGACTCCCATAGGGTTCAGTGTTAATCACTGAGGCTCCCATAGGGTTCAGTGTTAATCAGTGAGACTCCCACAGGGTTCAGTGTTAATCAGTGAAACTCCCATAGGGTTCAGTGTTAATCAGTGAGACTCCCATAGGGTTCAGTGTTAATCAGTGAGACTCCCACAGGGTTCAGTGTTAATCAGTGAGACTCCCATAGGGTTAAGTGTTAATCAGTGAGACTCCCATAGGGTTCAGTGTTAATCAGTGAGACTCCCACAGGGTTCAGTGTTAATCAGTGAGACTCCCATAGGGTTCAGTGTTAATCAGTGAGACTCCCACAGGGTTCAGTGTTAATCAGTGAGACCCCCACAGGGTTCAGTGTTAATCAGTGAAACTCCCATAGGGTTCAGTGTTAATCAGTGAGACTCCCATAGGGTTCAGTGTTAATCAGGGAGACTCCCATAGGGTTCAGTGTTAATCAGTGAGACTCCCACAGGGTTCAGTGTTAATCAGTGAGACTCCCATAGGGTTAAGTGTTAATCAGTGAGACTCCCATAGGGTTCAGTGTTAATCAGTGAGACTCCCACAGGGTTCAGTGTTAATCAGTAAGACTCCCATAGGGTTAAGTGTTAATCAGTGAGACTCCCTCAGGGTTCAGTGTTAATCAGTGAGAATCCCTTAGGGTTCAGTTTTAATCAGTGAGACTCCCTCACGGTTCAGTGTTAATCAATGAGACTCCCATAGGGTTAAGTGTTAATCAGTGAGACTCCCACAGGGTTCAGTGTTAATCAGTGAGACTCCCATAGGGTTCAGTGTTAATCAGTGAGACTCCGACAGGGTTCATTGTTAATCAGTGAGACTCCCACAGGGTTCAGTGTTAATCAGTCAGACTCCCACAGGGTTCAGTGTTAATCAGTGAAACTCCCACAGGGTTCAGGGGTAATCAGTGAGACTCCCACAGGGTTCAGAGTTAATCAGTGAGACTCCCACATGGTTCAGTGTTAATCAGTGAGACTCCGACAGGGTTCATTGTTAATCAGTGAGACTCCCATAGGGTTCAGTGTTAATCAGTGAGACTCCCACATGGTTCATTGTTAATCAGTGAGTGTCCCACAGGGTTAATTGTTAATCAGTGAGACTCCCACAGGGTTCAGTGTTAATCAGTGAGACTCCCACAGGGTTCAGTGTTAATTAGTGAGACTCTCACAGGGTTCAGAGGTAATCAGTGAGACTCCCACAGGGTTCAGTGTTAATCAGTGAGACTCCCATAGGGTTAAGTGTTAATCAGTGAGACTCCCATAGGGTTCAGTATTAATCAGTGAGACTCCCTCAGGGTTCAGTGTTAATCAGTGAGACTCCCATAGGGTTAAGTGTTAATCAGTGAGAATCCCATAGGGTTCAGTGTTAATCACTGAGACTCCCATAGGGTTCAGTGTTAATCAGTGAGACTCCCACAGGGTTCATTGTTAATCAGTGAGTGTCCCACAGGGTTAATTGTTAATCAGTGAGACTCCCACATGGTTCAGTGTTAATCAGTGAGACTCCCACAGGGTTCAGTGTTAATTAGTGAGACTCTCACAGGGTTCAGGGGTAATCAGTGAGACTCCCACAGGGTTCAGTGTTAATCAGTGAGACTCCCATAGGGTTAAGTGTTAATCAGTGAGACTCCCATAGGGTTCAGTATTAATCAGTGAGACTCCCTCAGGGTTCAGTGTTAATCAGTGAGACTCCCATAGGGTTAAGTGTTAATCAGTGAGACTCCCATAGGGTTCAGTGTTAATCACTGAGACTTCCATAGGGTTCAGTGTTAATCAGTGAGACTCCCACAGGGTTCAGTGTTAATCAGTGAAACTCCCATAGGGTTCAGTGTTAATCAGTGAGACTCCCATAGGGTTCAGTGTTAATCAGTGAGACTCCCATAGGGTTCAGTGTTAATCAGTGAGACTCCCACAGGGTTCAGTGTTAATCAGTGAGACTCCCATAGGGTTAAGTGTTAATCAGTGAGACTCCCATAGGGTTCAGTGTTAATCAGTGAGACTCCCACAGGGTTCAGTGTTAATCAGTGAGACTCCCATAGGGTACAGTGTTAATCAGTGAGACTCCCACAGGGTTCACTGTTAATCAGTGAGACCCCCACAGGGTTCAGTGTTAATCAGTGAAACTCCCATAGGGTTCAGTGTTAATCAGTGAGACTCCCATAGGGTTCAGTGTTAATCAGTGAGACTCCCATAGGGTTCAGTGTTAATCAGTGAGACTCCCACAGGGTTCAGTGTTAATCAGTGAGACTCCCATAGGGTTAAGTGTTAATCAGTGAGACTCCCATAGGGTTCAGTGTTAATCAGTGAGACTCCCACAGGGTTCAGTGTTAATCAGTGAGACTCCCATAGGGTTAAGTGTTAATCAGTGGGACTCCCATAGGGTTCAGTGTTAATCAGTGAGACTCCCAAAGGGTTCAGTGTTAATCAGTGAGACTCCCACAGGGTTTAGTGTTAATCAGTGAGACTCCCATAGGGTTCAGTGTTAATCAGTGAGACTCCTACAGGGGTCAGTGTTAATCAGTGAGACTCCCACAGGGTTCAGTGTTAATCAGTCAGACTCCCACAGGGTTCAGTGTTAATCAGTGAAACTCCCACAGGGTTCAGGGGTAATCAGTGAGACTCCCACAGGGTTCAGTGTTAATCAGTGAGACTCCCACAGGGTTCAGTGTTAATCAGTGAGACTCCCACAGGGTTCAGTGTTAATCAGTGAGACTCCCACAGGGTTCAGTGTTAATCAGTGAGACTCCCATAGGGTTCAGTGTTAATCAGTGAGACTCCCACATGGTTCATTGTTAATCAGTGAGTGTCCCACAGGGTTCAGTGTTAATCAGTGAGACTCCCATAGGGTTCAGTGTTAATCAGTGAGACTCCCACAGGGTTCAGTGTTAATCAGTGAGACTCCCATAGGGTTCAGTGTTAATCAGTGAGACTCCCACAGGGGTCAGTGTTAATCAGTGAGACTCCCACAGGGTTCAGTGTTAATCAGTCAGACTCCCACAGGGTTCAGTGTTAATCAGTGAAACTCCCACAGGGTTCAGGGGTAATCAGTGAGACTCCCACAGCGTTCAGTGTTAATCAGTGAGACTCCCACAGGGTTCAGTGTTAATCAGTAAGACTCCCATAGGGTTAAGTGTTAATCAGTGAGACTCCCTCAGGGTTCAGTGTTAATCAGTGAGAATCCCTTAGGGTTCAGTTTTAATCAGTGAGACTCCCTCACGGTTCAGTGTTAATCAATGAGACTCCCATAGGGTTAAGTGTTAATCAGTGAGACTCCCACAGGGTTCAGTGTTAATCAGTGAGACTCCCATAGGGTTCAGTGTTAATCAGTGAGACTCCGACAGGGTTCATTGTTAATCAGTGAGACTCCCACAGGGTTCAGTGTTAATCAGTCAGACGCCCACAGGGTTCAGTGTTAATCAGTGAAACTCCCACAGGGTTCAGGGGTAATCAGTGAGACTCCCACAGGGTTCAGAGTTAATCAGTGAGACTCCCACATGGTTCAGTGTTAATCAGTGAGACTCCGACAGGGTTCATTGTTAATCAGTGAGACTCCCATAGGGTTCAGTGTTAATCAGTGAGACTCCCACATGGTTCATTGTTAATCAGTGAGTGTCCCACAGGGTTAATTGTTAATCAGTGAGACTCCCACAGGGTTCAGTGTTAATCAGTGAGACTCCCTCAGGGTTCAGTGTTAATCAGTGAGAATCCCTTAGGGTTCAGTTTTAATCAGTGAGACTCCCTCACGGTTCAGTGTTAATCAATGAGACTCCCACAGGGTTCAGTGTTAATCAGTGAGAATCCCATAGGGTTCAGTGTTAATCAGTGAGACTCCCATAGGGTTCAGTGTTAATCAGTGAGACTCCCACAGGGTTCAGTGTTAATCAGTGAGACTCCCGTAGGGTTCAGTGTTAATCAGTGAGACTCCCTCAGGGTTCAGTGTTAATCAGTGAGACTCCCATAGGGTTCAGTGTTAATCAGTGAGACTCCCTCAGGGTTCAGTGTTAATCAGTGAGACTCCCATACGGTTAAGTGTTAATCAGTGAGACTCCCATAGGGTTCAGTGTTAATCAGTGAGACTCCCATAGGGTTCAGTGTTAATCAGTGAGACTCCCACAGGGTTCAGTGTTAATCAGTGAGACTCCCATAGGGTTCAGTGTTAATCAGTGAGACTCCCACAGGGGTCAGTGTTAATCAGTGAGACTCCCACAGGGTTCAGTGTTAATCAGTCAGACTCCCACAGGGTTCAGTGTTAATCAGTGAAACTCCCACAGGGTTCAGGGGTAATCAGTGAGACTCCCACAGCGTTCAGTGTTAATCAGTGAGACTCCCACAGGGTTCAGTGTTAATCAGTAAGACTCCCATAGGGTTAAGTGTTAATCAGTGAGACTCCCTCAGGGTTCAGTGTTAATCAGTGAGAATCCCTTAGGGTTCAGTTTTAATCAGTGAGACTCCCTCACGGTTCAGTGTTAATCAATGAGACTCCCATAGGGTTAAGTGTTAATCAGTGAGACTCCCACAGGGTTCAGTGTTAATCAGTGAGACTCCCATAGGGTTCAGTGTTAATCAGTGAGACTCCGACAGGGTTCATTGTTAATCAGTGAGACTCCCACAGGGTTCAGTGTTAATCAGTCAGACTCCCACAGGGTTCAGTGTTAATCAGTGAAACTCCCACAGGGTTCAGGGGTAATCAGTGAGACTCCCACAGGGTTCAGAGTTAATCAGTGAGACTCCCACATGGTTCAGTGTTAATCAGTGAGACTCCGACAGGGTTCATTGTTAATCAGTGAGACTCCCATAGGGTTCAGTGTTAATCAGTGAGACTCCCACATGGTTCATTGTTAATCAGTGAGTGTCCCACAGGGTTAATTGTTAATCTGTGAGACTCCCACAGGGTTCAGTGTTAATCAGTGAGACTCCCACAGGGTTCAGTGTTAATTAGTGAGACTCTCACAGGGTTCAGAGGTAATCAGTGAGACTCCCACAGGGTTCAGTGTTAATCAGTGAGACTCCCATAGGGTTAAGTGTTAATCAGTGAGACTCCCATAGGGTTCAGTATTAATCAGTGAGACTCCCTCAGGGTTCAGTGTTAATCAGTGAGACTCCCATAGGGTTAAGTGTTAATCAGTGAGAATCCCATAGGGTTCAGTGTTAATCACTGAGACTCCCATAGGGTTCAGTGTTAATCAGTGAGACTCCCACAGGGTTCATTGTTAATCAGTGAGTGTCCCACAGGGTTAATTGTTAATCAGTGAGACTCCCACATGGTTCAGTGTTAATCAGTGAGACTCCCACAGGGTTCAGTGTTAATTAGTGAGACCCTCACAGGGTTCAGGGGTAATCAGTGAGACTCCCACAGGGTTCAGTGTTAATCAGTGAGACTCCCATAGGGTTAAGTGTTAATCAGTGAGACTCCCATAGGGTTCAGTATTAATCAGTGAGACTCCCTCAGGGTTCAGTGTTAATCAGTGAGACTCCCATAGGGTTAAGTGTTAATCAGTGAGACTCCCATAGGGTTCAGTGTTAATCACTGAGACTTCCATAGGGTTCAGTGTTAATCAGTGAGACTCCCACAGGGTTCAGTGTTAATCAGTGAAACTCCCATAGGGTTCAGTGTTAATCAGTGAGACTCCCATAGGGTTCAGTGTTAATCAGTGAGACTCCCATAGGGTTCAGTGTTAATCAGTGAGACTCCCACAGGGTTCAGTGTTAATCAGTGAGACTCCCATAGGGTTAAGTGTTAATCAGTGAGACTCCCATAGGGTTCAGTGTTAATCAGTGAGACTCCCACAGGGTTCAGTGTTAATCAGTGAGACTCCCATAGGGTACAGTGTTAATCAGTGAGACTCCCACAGGGTTCACTGTTAATCAGTGAGACCCCCACAGGGTTCAGTGTTAATCAGTGAAACTCCCATAGGGTTCAGTGTTAATCAGTGAGACTCCCATAGGGTTCAGTGTTAATCAGTGAGACTCCCATAGGGTTCAGTGTTAATCAGTGAGACTCCCACAGGGTTCAGTGTTAATCAGTGAGACTCCCAAAGGGTTCAGTGTTAATCAGTGAGACTCCCACAGGGTTTAGTGTTAATCAGTGAGACTCCCATAGGGTTCAGTGTTAATCAGTGAGACTCCTACAGGGGTCAGTGTTAATCAGTGAGACTCCCACAGGGTTCAGTGTTAATCAGTCAGACTCCCACAGGGTTCAGTGTTAATCAGTGAAACTCCCACAGGGTTCAGGGGTAATCAGTGAGACTCCCACAGGGTTCAGTGTTAATCAGTGAGACTCCCACAGGGTTCAGTGTTAATCAGTGAGACTCCCACAGGGTTCAGTGTTAATCAGTGAGACTCCCACAGGGTTCAGTGTTAATCAGTGAGACTCCCATAGGGTTCAGTGTTAATCAGTGAGACTCCCACATGGTTCATTGTTAATCAGTGAGTGTCCCACAGGGTTCAGTGTTAATCAGTGAGACTCCCATAGGGTTCAGTGTTAATCAGTGAGACTCCCACAGGGTTCAGTGTTAATCAGTGAGACTCCCATAGGGTTCAGTGTTAATCAGTGAGACTCCCACAGGGGTCAGTGTTAATCAGTGAGACTCCCACAGGGTTCAGTGTTAATCAGTCAGACTCCCACAGGGTTCAGTGTTAATCAGTGAAACTCCCACAGGGTTCAGGGGTAATCAGTGAGACTCCCACAGCGTTCAGTGTTAATCAGTGAGACTCCCACAGGGTTCAGTGTTAATCAGTAAGACTCCCATAGGGTTAAGTGTTAATCAGTGAGACTCCCTCAGGGTTCAGTGTTAATCAGTGAGAATCCCTTAGGGTTCAGTTTTAATCAGTGAGACTCCCTCACGGTTCAGTGTTAATCATTGAGACTCCCATAGGGTTAAGTGTTAATCAGTGAGACTCCCACAGGGTTCAGTGTTAATCAGTGAGACTCCCATAGGGTTCAGTGTTAATCAGTGAGACTCCGACAGGGTTCATTGTTAATCAGTGAGACTCCCACAGGGTTCAGTGTTAATCAGTCAGACGCCCACAGGGTTCAGTGTTAATCAGTGAAACTCCCACAGGGTTCAGGGGTAATCAGTGAGACTCCCACAGGGTTCAGAGTTAATCAGTGAGACTCCCACATGGTTCAGTGTTAATCAGTGAGACTCCGACAGGGTTCATTGTTAATCAGTGAGACTCCCATAGGGTTCAGTGTTAATCAGTGAGACTCCCACATGGTTCATTGTTAATCAGTGAGTGTCCCACAGGGTTAATTGTTAATCAGTGAGACTCCCACAGGGTTCAGTGTTAATCAGTGAGACTCCCTCAGGGTTCAGTGTTAATCAGTGAGAATCCCTTAGGGTTCAGTTTTAATCAGTGAGACTCCCTCACAGTTCAGTGTTAATCAATGAGACTCCCACAGGGTTCAGTGTTAATCAGTGAGAATCCCATAGGGTTCAGTGTTAATCAGTGAGACTCCCATAGGGTTCAGTGTTAATCAGTGAGACTCCCACAGGGTTCAGTGTTAATCAGTGAGACTCCCGTAGGGTTCAGTGTTAATCAGTGAGACTCCCTCAGGGTTCAGTGTTAATCAGTGAGACTCCCATAGGGTTCAGTGTTAATCAGTGAGACTCCCTCAGGGTTCAGTGTTAATCAGTGAGACTCCCATACGGTTAAGTGTTAATCAGTGAGACTCCCATAGGGTTCAGTGTTAATCAGTGAGACTCCCATAGGGTTCAGTGTTAATCAGTGAGACTCCCACAGGGTTCAGTGTTAATCAGTGAGACTCCCATAGGGTTCAGTGTTAATCAGTGAGACTCCCACAGGGGTCAGTGTTAATCAGTGAGACTCCCACAGGGTTCAGTGTTAATCAGTGAGACTCCCATAGGGTTCAGTGTTAATCAGTGAGACTCCGACAGGGTTCATTGTTAATCAGTGAGACTCCCACAGGGTTCAGTGTTAATCAGTCAGACGCCCACAGGGTTCAGTGTTAATCAGTGAAACTCCCACAGGGTTCAGGGGTAATCAGTGAGACTCCCACAGGGTTCAGAGTTAATCAGTGAGACTCCCACATGGTTCAGTGTTAATCAGTGAGACTCCGACAGGGTTCATTGTTAATCAGTGAGACTCCCATAGGGTTCAGTGTTAATCAGTGAGACTCCCACATGGTTCATTGTTAATCAGTGAGTGTCCCACAGGGTTAATTGTTAATCAGTGAGACTCCCACAGGGTTCAGTGTTAATCAGTGAGACTCCCTCAGGGTTCAGTGTTAATCAGTGAGAATCCCTTAGGGTTCAGTTTTAATCAGTGAGACTCCCTCACGGTTCAGTGTTAATCAATGAGACTCCCACAGGGTTCAGTGTTAATCAGTGAGAATCCCATAGGGTTCAGTGTTAATCAGTGAGACTCCCATAGGGTTCAGTGTTAATCAGTGAGACTCCCACAGGGTTCAGTGTTAATCAGTGAGACTCCCGTAGGGTTCAGTGTTAATCAGTGAGACTCCCTCAGGGTTCAGTGTTAATCAGTGAGACTCCCATAGGGTTCAGTGTTAATCAGTGAGACTCCCTCAGGGTTCAGTGTTAATCAGTGAGACTCCCATACGGTTAAGTGTTAATCAGTGAGACTCCCATAGGGTTCAGTGTTAATCAGTGAGACTCCCATAGGGTTCAGTGTTAATCAGTGAGACTCCCACAGGGTTCAGTGTTAATCAGTGAGACTCCCATAGGGTTCAGTGTTAATCAGTGAGACTCCCACAGGGGTCAGTGTTAATCAGTGAGACTCCCACAGGGTTCAGTGTTAATCAGTCAGACTCCCACAGGGTTCAGTGTTAATCAGTGAAACTCCCACAGGGTTCAGGGGTAATCAGTGAGACTCCCACAGCGTTCAGTGTTAATCAGTGAGACTCCCACAGGGTTCAGTGTTAATCAGTAAGACTCCCATAGGGTTAAGTGTTAATCAGTGAGACTCCCTCAGGGTTCAGTGTTAATCAGTGAGAATCCCTTAGGGTTCAGTTTTAATCAGTGAGACTCCCTCACGGTTCAGTGTTAATCAATGAGACTCCCATAGGGTTAAGTGTTAATCAGTGAGACTCCCACAGGGTTCAGTGTTAATCAGTGAGACTCCCATAGGGTTCAGTGTTAATCAGTGAGACTCCGACAGGGTTCATTGTTAATCAGTGAGACTCCCACAGGGTTCAGTGTTAATCAGTCAGACTCCCACAGGGTTCAGTGTTAATCAGTGAAACTCCCACAGGGTTCAGGGGTAATCAGTGAGACTCCCACAGGGTTCAGAGTTAATCAGTGAGACTCCCACATGGTTCAGTGTTAATCAGTGAGACTCCGACAGGGTTCATTGTTAATCAGTGAGACTCCCATAGGGTTCAGTGTTAATCAGTGAGACTCCCACATGGTTCATTGTTAATCAGTGAGTGTCCCACAGGGTTAATTGTTAATCAGTGAGACTCCCACAGGGTTCAGTGTTAATCAGTGAGACTCCCACAGGGTTCAGTGTTAATTAGTGAGACTCTCACAGGGTTCAGAGGTAATCAGTGAGACTCCCACAGGGTTCAGTGTTAATCAGTGAGACTCCCATAGGGTTAAGTGTTAATCAGTGAGACTCCCATAGGGTTCAGTATTAATCAGTGAGACTCCCTCAGGGTTCAGTGTTAATCAGTGAGACTCCCATAGGGTTAAGTGTTAATCAGTGAGAATCCCATAGGGTTCAGTGTTAATCACTGAGACTCCCATAGGGTTCAGTGTTAATCAGTGAGACTCCCACAGGGTTCATTGTTAATCAGTGAGTGTCCCACAGGGTTAATTGTTAATCAGTGAGACTCCCACATGGTTCAGTGTTAATCAGTGAGACTCCCACAGGGTTCAGTGTTAATTAGTGAGACCCTCACAGGGTTCAGGGGTAATCAGTGAGACTCCCACAGGGTTCAGTGTTAATCAGTGAGACTCCCATAGGGTTAAGTGTTAATCAGTGAGACTCCCATAGGGTTCAGTATTAATCAGTGAGACTCCCTCAGGGTTCAGTGTTAATCAGTGAGACTCCCATAGGGTTAAGTGTTAATCAGTGAGACTCCCATAGGGTTCAGTGTTAATCACTGAGACTTCCATAGGGTTCAGTGTTAATCAGTGAGACTCCCACAGGGTTCAGTGTTAATCAGTGAAACTCCCATAGGGTTCAGTGTTAATCAGTGAGACTCCCATAGGGTTCAGTGTTAATCAGTGAGACTCCCATAGGGTTCAGTGTTAATCAGTGAGACTCCCACAGGGTTCAGTGTTAATCAGTGAGACTCCCATAGGGTTAAGTGTTAATCAGTGAGACTCCCATAGGGTTCAGTGTTAATCAGTGAGACTCCCACAGGGTTCAGTGTTAATCAGTGAGACTCCCATAGGGTACAGTGTTAATCAGTGAGACTCCCACAGGGTTCACTGTTAATCAGTGAGACCCCCACAGGGTTCAGTGTTAATCAGTGAAACTCCCATAGGGTTCAGTGTTAATCAGTGAGACTCCCATAGGGTTCAGTGTTAATCAGTGAGACTCCCATAGGGTTCAGTGTTAATCAGTGAGACTCCCACAGGGTTCAGTGTTAATCAGTGAGACTCCCATAGGGTTAAGTGTTAATCAGTGAGACTCCCATAGGGTTCAGTGTTAATCAGTGAGACTCCCACAGGGTTCAGTGTTAATCAGTGAGACTCCCATAGGGTTAAGTGTTAATCAGTGGGACTCCCATAGGGTTCAGTGTTAATCAGTGAGACTCCCAAAGGGTTCAGTGTTAATCAGTGAGAATCCCACAGGGTTTAGTGTTAATCAGTGAGACTCCCATAGGGTTCAGTGTTAATCAGTGAGACTCCTACAGGGGTCAGTGTTAATCAGTGAGACTCCCACAGGGTTCAGTGTTAATCAGTCAGACTCCCACAGGGTTCAGTGTTAATCAGTGAAACTCCCACAGGGTTCAGGGGTAATCAGTGAGACTCCCACAGGGTTCAGTGTTAATCAGTGAGACTCCCACAGGGTTCAGTGTTAATCAGTGAGACTCCCACAGGGTTCAGTGTTAATCAGTGAGACTCCCACAGGGTTCAGTGTTAATCAGTGAGACTCCCATAGGGTTCAGTGTTAATCAGTGAGACTCCCACATGGTTCATTGTTAATCAGTGAGTGTCCCACAGGGTTAATTGTTAATCAGTGAGACTCCCACATGGTTCAGTGTTAATCAGTGAGACTCCCACAGGGTTCAGTGTTAATCAGTGAGACTCTCACAGGGTTCAGGGGTAATCAGTGAGACTCCCACAGGGTTCAGTGTTAATCAGTGAGACTCCCACAGGGTTCAGTGTTAATCAGTGAAACTCCCATAGGGTTCAGTATTAATCAGTGAGACTCCCTCAGGGTTCAGTGTTAATCAGTGAGACTCCCATAGGGTTAAGTGTTAATCAGTGAGACTCCCATAGGGTTCAGTGTTAATCAGTGAGACTCCCACAGGGTTCAGTGTTAATCAGTGAGACTCCCATAGGGTTAAGTGTTAATCAGTGAGACTCCCATAGGGTTCAGTGTTAATCAGTGAGACTCCCACAGGGTTCAGTGTTAATCAGTGAGACTCCCATAGGGTTAAGTGTTAATCAGTGAGACTCCCATAGGGTTCAGTGTTAATCAGTGAGACTCCCACAGGGTTCAGTGTTAATCAGTGAGACTCCCATAGGGTTAAGTGTTAATCAGTGGGACTCCCATAGGGTTCAGTGTTAATCAGTGAGACTCCCAAAGGGTTCAGTGTTAATCAGTGAGACTCCCACAGGGTTTAGTGTTAATCAGTGAGACTCCCATAGGGTTCAGTGTTAATCAGTGAGACTCCTACAGGGGTCAGTGTTAATCAGTGAGACTCCCACAGGGTTCAGTGTTAATCAGTCAGACTCCCACAGGGTTCAGTGTTAATCAGTGAAACTCCCACAGGGTTCAGGGGTAATCAGTGAGACTCCCACAGGGTTCAGTGTTAATCAGTGAGACTCCCACAGGGTTCAGTGTTAATCAGTGAGACTCCCACAGGGTTCAGTGTTAATCAGTGAGACTCCCACAGGGTTCAGTGTTAATCAGTGAGACTCCCATAGGGTTCAGTGTTAATCAGTGAGACTCCCACATGGTTCATTGTTAATCAGTGAGTGTCCCACAGGGTTAATTGTTAATCAGTGAGACTCCCACATGGTTCAGTGTTAATCAGTGAGACTCCCACAGGGTTCAGTGTTAATCAGTGAGACTCTCACAGGGTTCAGGGGTAATCAGTGAGACTCCCACAGGGTTCAGTGTTAATCAGTGAGACTCCCACAGGGTTCAGTGTTAATCAGTGAAACTCCCATAGGGTTCAGTATTAATCAGTGAGACTCCCTCAGGGTTCAGTGTTAATCAGTGAGACTCCCATAGGGTTAAGTGTTAATCAGTGAGACTCCCATAGGGTTCAGTGTTAATCACTGAGGCTCCCATAGGGTTCAGTGTTAATCAGTGAGACTCCCACAGGGTTCAGTGTTAATCAGTGAGACTCCCATAGGGTTAAGTGTTAATCAGTGAGACTCCCATAGGGTTCAGTGTTAATCAGTGAGACTCCCACAGGGTTCAGTGTTAATCAGTGAGACTCCCATAGGGTTAAGTGTTAATCAGTGAGACTCCCATAGGGTTCAGTGTTAATCAGTGAGACTCCCACAGGGTTCAGTGTTAATCAGTGAGACTCCCATAGGGTTAAGTGTTAATCAGTGGGACTCCCATAGGGTTCAGTGTTAATCAGTGAGACTCCCAAAGGGTTCAGTGTTAATCAGTGAGACTCCCACAGGGTTTAGTGTTAATCAGTGAGACTCCCATAGGGTTCAGTGTTAATCAGTGAGACTCCTACAGGGGTCAGTGTTAATCAGTGAGACTCCCACAGGGTTCAGTGTTAATCAGTCAGACTCCCACAGGGTTCAGTGTTAATCAGTGAAACTCCCACAGGGTTCAGGGGTAATCAGTGAGACTCCCACAGGGTTCAGTGTTAATCAGTGAGACTCCCACAGGGTTCAGTGTTAATCAGTGAGACTCCCACAGGGTTCAGTGTTAATCAGTGAGACTCCCACAGGGTTCAGTGTTAATCAGTGAGACTCCCATAGGGTTCAGTGTTAATCAGTGAGACTCCCACATGGTTCATTGTTAATCAGTGAGTGTCCCACAGGGTTAATTGTTAATCAGTGAGACTCCCACATGGTTCAGTGTTAATCAGTGAGACTCCCACAGGGTTCAGTGTTAATCAGTGAGACTCTCACAGGGTTCAGGGGTAATCAGTGAGACTCCCACAGGGTTCAGTGTTAATCAGTGAGACTCCCACAGGGTTCAGTGTTAATCAGTGAAACTCCCATAGGGTTCAGTATTAATCAGTGAGACTCCCTCAGGGTTCAGTGTTAATCAGTGAGACTCCCATAGGGTTAAGTGTTAATCAGTGAGACTCCCATAGGGTTCAGTGTTAATCACTGAGGCTCCCATAGGGTTCAGTGTTAATCAGTGAGACTCCCACAGGGTTCAGTGTTAATCAGTGAAACTCCCATAGGGTTCAGTGTTAATCAGTGAGACTCCCATAGGGTTCAGTGTTAATCAGTGAGACTCCCATAGGGTTCAGTGTTAATCAGTGAGACTCCCACAGGGTTCAGTGTTAATCAGTGAGACTCCCATAGGGTTAAGTGTTAATCAGTGAGACTCCCATAGGGTTCAGTGTTAATCAGTGAGACTCCCACAGGGTTCAGTGTTAATCAGTGAGACTCCCATAGGGTTCAGTGTTAATCAGTGAGACTCCGACAGGGTTCATTGTTAATCAGTGAGACTCCCACAGGGTTCAGTGTTAATCAGTCAGACTCCCACAGGGTTCAGTGTTAATCAGTGAAACTCCCACAGGGTTCAGGGGTAATCAGTGAGACTCCCACAGGGTTCAGAGTTAATCAGTGAGACTCCCACATGGTTCAGTGTTAATCAGTGAGACTCCGACAGGGTTCATTGTTAATCAGTGAGACTCCCATAGGGTTCAGTGTTAATCAGTGAGACTCCCACATGGTTCATTGTTAATCAGTGAGTGTCCCACAGGGTTAATTGTTAATCAGTGAGACTCCCACAGGGTTCAGTGTTAATCAGTGAGACTCCCACAGGGTTCAGTGTTAATTAGTGAGACTCTCACAGGGTTCAGAGGTAATCAGTGAGACTCCCACAGGGTTCAGTGTTAATCAGTGAGACTCCCATAGGGTTAAGTGTTAATCAGTGAGACTCCCATAGGGTTCAGTATTAATCAGTGAGACTCCCTCAGGGTTCAGTGTTAATCAGTGAGACTCCCATAGGGTTAAGTGTTAATCAGTGAGAATCCCATAGGGTTCAGTGTTAATCACTGAGACTCCCATAGGGTTCAGTGTTAATCAGTGAGACTCCCACAGGGTTCATTGTTAATCAGTGAGTGTCCCACAGGGTTAATTGTTAATCAGTGAGACTCCCACATGGTTCAGTGTTAATCAGTGAGACTCCCACAGGGTTCAGTGTTAATTAGTGAGACTCTCACAGGGTTCAGGGGTAATCAGTGAGACTCCCACAGGGTTCAGTGTTAATCAGTGAGACTCCCATAGGGTTAAGTGTTAATCAGTGAGACTCCCATAGGGTTCAGTATTAATCAGTGAGACTCCCTCAGGGTTCAGTGTTAATCAGTGAGACTCCCATAGGGTTAAGTGTTAATCAGTGAGACTCCCATAGGGTTCAGTGTTAATCACTGAGACTTCCATAGGGTTCAGTGTTAATCAGTGAGACTCCCACAGGGTTCAGTGTTAATCAGTGAAACTCCCATAGGGTTCAGTGTTAATCAGTGAGACTCCCATAGGGTTCAGTGTTAATCAGTGAGACTCCCATAGGGTTCAGTGTTAATCAGTGAGACTCCCACAGGGTTCAGTGTTAATCAGTGAGACTCCCATAGGGTTAAGTGTTAATCAGTGAGACTCCCATAGGGTTCAGTGTTAATCAGTGAGACTCCCACAGGGTTCAGTGTTAATCAGTGAGACTCCCATAGGGTACAGTGTTAATCAGTGAGACTCCCACAGGGTTCACTGTTAATCAGTGAGACCCCCACAGGGTTCAGTGTTAATCAGTGAAACTCCCATAGGGTTCAGTGTTAATCAGTGAGACTCCCATAGGGTTCAGTGTTAATCAGTGAGACTCCCATAGGGTTCAGTGTTAATCAGTGAGACTCCCACAGGGTTCAGTGTTAATCAGTGAGACTCCCATAGGGTTAAGTGTTAATCAGTGAGACTCCCATAGGGTTCAGTGTTAATCAGTGAGACTCCCACAGGGTTCAGTGTTAATCAGTGAGACTCCCATAGGGTTAAGTGTTAATCAGTGGGACTCCCATAGGGTTCAGTGTTAATCAGTGAGACTCCCAAAGGGTTCAGTGTTAATCAGTGAGACTCCCACAGGGTTTAGTGTTAATCAGTGAGACTCCCATAGGGTTCAGTGTTAATCAGTGAGACTCCTACAGGGGT
The DNA here is from genome assembly GCF_048934315.1 of Petromyzon marinus. Classification (NCBI taxonomy): domain Eukaryota; kingdom Metazoa; phylum Chordata; class Hyperoartia; order Petromyzontiformes; family Petromyzontidae; genus Petromyzon; species Petromyzon marinus. The sequence goes on from NW_027423612.1 coordinate 2,229,498, forward strand.
CAGTGTTAATCAGTGAGACTCCCACAGGGTTCAGTGTTAATCAGTCAGACTCCCACAGGGTTCAGTGTTAATCAGTGAAACTCCCACAGGGTTCAGGGGTAATCAGTGAGACTCCCACAGGGTTCAGTGTTAATCAGTGAGACTCCCACAGGGTTCAGTGTTAATCAGTGAGACTCCCACAGGGTTCAGTGTTAATCAGTGAGACTCCCACAGGGTTCAGTGTTAATCAGTGAGACTCCCATAGGGTTCAGTGTTAATCAGTGAGACTCCCACATGGTTCATTGTTAATCAGTGAGTGTCCCACAGGGTTAATTGTTAATCAGTGAGACTCCCACATGGTTCAGTGTTAATCAGTGAGACTCCCACAGGGTTCAGTGTTAATCAGTGAGACTCTCACAGGGTTCAGGGGTAATCAGTGAGACTCCCACAGGGTTCAGTGTTAATCAGTGAGACTCCCACAGGGTTCAGTGTTAATCAGTGAAACTCCCATAGGGTTCAGTATTAATCAGTGAGACTCCCTCAGGGTTCAGTGTTAATCAGTGAGACTCCCATAGGGTTAAGTGTTAATCAGTGAGACTCCCATAGGGTTCAGTGTTAATCAGTGAGACTCCCACAGGGTTCAGTGTTAATCAGTGAGACTCCCATAGGGTTAAGTGTTAATCAGTGAGACTCCCATAGGGTTCAGTGTTAATCAGTGAGACTCCCACAGGGTTCAGTGTTAATCAGTGAGACTCCCATAGGGTTAAGTGTTAATCAGTGAGACTCCCATAGGGTTCAGTGTTAATCAGTGAGACTCCCACAGGGTTCAGTGTTAATCAGTGAGACTCCCATAGGGTTAAGTGTTAATCAGTGGGACTCCCATAGGGTTCAGTGTTAATCAGTGAGACTCCCAAAGGGTTCAGTGTTAATCAGTGAGACTCCCACAGGGTTTAGTGTTAATCAGTGAGACTCCCATAGGGTTCAGTGTTAATCAGTGAGACTCCTACAGGGGTCAGTGTTAATCAGTGAGACTCCCACAGGGTTCAGTGTTAATCAGTCAGACTCCCACAGGGTTCAGTGTTAATCAGTGAAACTCCCACAGGGTTCAGGGGTAATCAGTGAGACTCCCACAGGGTTCAGTGTTAATCAGTGAGACTCCCACAGGGTTCAGTGTTAATCAGTGAGACTCCCACAGGGTTCAGTGTTAATCAGTGAGACTCCCACAGGGTTCAGTGTTAATCAGTGAGACTCCCATAGGGTTCAGTGTTAATCAGTGAGACTCCCACATGGTTCATTGTTAATCAGTGAGTGTCCCACAGGGTTAATTGTTAATCAGTGAGACTCCCACATGGTTCAGTGTTAATCAGTGAGACTCCCACAGGGTTCAGTGTTAATCAGTGAGACTCTCACAGGGTTCAGGGGTAATCAGTGAGACTCCCACAGGGTTCAGTGTTAATCAGTGAGACTCCCACAGGGTTCAGTGTTAATCAGTGAAACTCCCATAGGGTTCAGTATTAATCAGTGAGACTCCCTCAGGGTTCAGTGTTAATCAGTGAGACTCCCATAGGGTTAAGTGTTAATCAGTGAGACTCCCATAGGGTTCAGTGTTAATCACTGAGGCTCCCATAGGGTTCAGTGTTAATCAGTGAGACTCCCACAGGGTTCAGTGTTAATCAGTGAAACTCCCATAGGGTTCAGTGTTAATCAGTGAGACTCCCATAGGGTTCAGTGTTAATCAGTGAGACTCCCATAGGGTTCAGTGTTAATCAGTGAGACTCCCACAGGGTTCAGTGTTAATCAGTGAGACTCCCATAGGGTTAAGTGTTAATCAGTGAGACTCCCATAGGGTTCAGTGTTAATCAGTGAGACTCCCACAGGGTTCAGTGTTAATCAGTGAGACTCCCATAGGGTTCAGTGTTAATCAGTGAGACTCCCACAGGGTTCAGTGTTAATCAGTGAGACCCCCACAGGGTTCAGTGTTAATCAGTGAAACTCCCATAGGGTTCAGTGTTAATCAGTGAGACTCCCATAGGGTTCAGTGTTAATCAGGGAGACTCCCATAGGGTTCAGTGTTAATCAGTGAGACTCCCACAGGGTTCAGTGTTAATCAGTGAGACTCCCATAGGGTTAAGTGTTAATCAGTGAGACTCCCATAGGGTTCAGTGTTAATCAGTGAGACTCCCACAGGGTTCAGTGTTAATCAGTGAGACTCCCATAGGGTTAAGTGTTAATCAGTGAGACTCCCATAGGGTTCAGTGTTAATCAGTGAGACTCCCAAAGGGTTCAGTGTTAATCAGTGAGACTCCCACAGGGTTTAGTGTTAATCAGTGAGACTCCCATAGGGTTCAGTGTTAATCAGTGAGACTCCTACAGGGGTCAGTGTTAATCAGTGAGACTCCCACAGGGTTCAGTGTTAATCAGTCAGACTCCCACAGGGTTCAGTGTTAATCAGTGAAACTCCCACAGGGTTCAGGGGTAATCAGTGAGACTCCCACAGGGTTCAGTGTTAATCAGTGAGACTCCCACAGGGTTCAGTGTTAATCAGTGAGACTCCCACAGGGTTCAGTGTTAATCAGTGAGACTCCCACAGGGTTCAGTGTTAATCAGTGAGTCTCCCACAGGGTTCAGTGTTAATTAGTGAGACTCTCACAGGGTTCAGGGGTAATCAGTGAGACTCCCACAGGGTTCAGTGTTAATCAGTGAGACTCCCATAGGGTTAAGTGTTAATCAGTGAGACTCCCATAGGGTTCAGTATTAATCAGTGAGACTCCCTCAGGGTTCAGTGTTAATCAGTGAGACTCCCATAGGGTTAAGTGTTAATCAGTGAGAATCCCATAGGGTTCAGTGTTAATCACTGAGACTCCCATAAGGTTCAGTGTTAATCAGTGAGACTCCCACAGGGTTCATTGTTAATCAGTGAGTGTCCCACAGGGTTAATTGTTAATCAGTGAGACTCCCACATGGTTCAGTGTTAATCAGTGAGACTCCCACAGGGTTCAGTGTTAATTAGTGAGACTCTCACAGGGTTCAGGGGTAATCAGTGAGACTCCCACAGGGTTCAGTGTTAATCAGTGAGACTCCCATAGGGTTAAGTGTTAATCAGTGAGACTCCCATAGGGTTCAGTATTAATCAGTGAGACTCCCTCAGGGTTCAGTGTTAATCAGTGAGACTCCCATAGGGTTAAGTGTTAATCAGTGAGACTCCCATAGGGTTCAGTGTTAATCACTGAGACTCCCATAGGGTTCAGTGTTAATCAGTGAGACTCCCACAGGGTTCAGTGTTAATCAGTGAAACTCCCATAGGGTTCAGTGTTAATCAGTGAGACTCCCATAGGGTTCAGTGTTAATCAGTGAGACTCCCACAGGGTTCAGTGTTAATCAGTGAGACTCCCATAGGGTTAAGTGTTAATCAGTGAGACTCCCATAGGGTTCAGTGTTAATCAGTGAGACTCCCACAGGGTTCAGTGTTAATCAGTGAGACTCCCATAGGGTACAGTGTTAATCAGTGAGACTCCGACAGGGTTCAGTGTTAATCAGTGAGACCCCCACAGGGTTCAGTGTTAATCAGTGAAACTCCCATAGGGTTCAGTGTTAATCAGTGAGACTCCCATAGGGTTCAGTGTTAATCAGTGAGACTCCCATAGGGTTCAGTGTTAATCAGTGAGACTCCCACAGGGTTCAGTGTTAATCAGTGAGACTCCCATAGGGTTAAGTGTTAATCAGTGAGACTCCCATAGGGTTCAGTGTTAATCAGTGAGACTCCCACAGGGTTCAGTGTTAATCAGTGAGACTCCCATAGGGTTAAGTGTTAATCAGTGAGACTCCCATAGGGTTCAGTGTTAATCAGTGAGACTCCCAAAGGGTTCAGTGTTAATCAGTGAGACTCCCACAGGGTTTAGTGTTAATCAGTGAGACTCCCATAGGGTTCAGTGTTAATCAGTGAGACTCCTACAGGGGTCAGTGTTAATCAGTGAAACTCCCACAGGGTTCAGTGTTAATCAGTCAGACTCCCACAGGGTTCAGTGTTAATCAGTGAAACTCCCACAGGGTTCAGGGGTAATCAGTGAGACTCCCACAGGGTTCAGTGTTAATCAGTGAGACTCCCACAGGGTTCAGTGTTAATCAGTGAGACTCCCACAGGGTTCAGTGTTAATCAGTGAGACTCCCACAGGGTTCAGTGTTAATCAGTGAGACTCCCATAGGGTTCAGTGTTAATCAGTGAGACTCCCACATGGTTCATTGTTAATCAGTGAGTGTCCCACAGGGTTAATTGTTAATCAGTGAGACTCCCACATGGTTCAGTGTTAATCAGTGAGACTCCCACAGGGTTCAGTGTTAATCAGTGAGACTCTCACAGGGTTCAGGGGTAATCAGTGAGACTCCCACAGGGTTCAGTGTTAATCAGTGAGACTCCCACAGGGTTCAGTGTTAATCAGTGAAACTCCCATAGGGTTCAGTATTAATCAGTGAGACTCCCTCAGGGTTCAGTGTTAATCAGTGAGACTCCCATAGGGTTAAGTGTTAATCAGTGAGACTCCCATAGGGTTCAGTGTTAATCAGTGGGACTCCCATAGGGTTCAGTGTTAATCAGTGAGACTCCCAAAGGGTTCAGTGTTAATCAGTGAGACTCCCACAGGGTTTAGTGTTAATCAGTGAGACTCCCATAGGGTTCAGTGTTAATCAGTGAGACTCCTACAGGGGTCAGTGTTAATCAGTGAGACTCCCACAGGGTTCAGTGTTAATCAGTCAGACTCCCACAGGGTTCAGTGTTAATCAGTGAAACTCCCACAGGGTTCAGGGGTAATCAGTGAGACTCCCACAGGGTTCAGTGTTAATCAGTGAGACTCCCACAGGGTTCAGTGTTAATCAGTGAGACTCCCACAGGGTTCAGTGTTAATCAGTGAGACTCCCACAGGGTTCAGTGTTAATCAGTGAGACTCCCATAGGGTTCAGTGTTAATCAGTGAGACTCCCACATGGTTCATTGTTAATCAGTGAGTGTCCCACAGGGTTAATTGTTAATCAGTGAGACTCCCACATGGTTCAGTGTTAATCAGTGAGACTCCCACAGGGTTCAGTGTTAATCAGTGAGACTCCCACAGGGTTCAGTGTTAATCAGTGAAACTCCCATAGGGTTCAGTATTAATCAGTGAGACTCCCTCAGGGTTCAGTGTTAATCAGTGAGACTCCCATAGGGTTAAGTGTTAATCAGTGAGACTCCCATAGGGTTCAGTGTTAATCAGTGAGACTCCCACAGGGTTCAGTGTTAATCAGTGAGACTCCCATAGGGTTAAGTGTTAATCAGTGAGACTCCCATAGGGTTCAGTGTTAATCAGTGAGACTCCCACAGGGTTCAGTGTTAATCAGTGAGACTCCCATAGGGTTAAGTGTTAATCAGTGAGACTCCCATAGGGTTCAGTGTTAATCAGTGAGACTCCCACAGGGTTCAGTGTTAATCAGTGAGACTCCCATAGGGTTAAGTGTTAATCAGTGGGACTCCCATAGGGTTCAGTGTTAATCAGTGAGACTCCCAAAGGGTTCAGTGTTAATCAGTGAGACTCCCACAGGGTTTAGTGTTAATCAGTGAGACTCCCATAGGGTTCAGTGTTAATCAGTGAGACTCCTACAGGGGTCAGTGTTAATCAGTGAGACTCCCACAGGGTTCAGTGTTAATCAGTCAGACTCCCACAGGGTTCAGTGTTAATCAGTGAAACTCCCACAGGGTTCAGGGGTAATCAGTGAGACTCCCACAGGGTTCAGTGTTAATCAGTGAGACTCCCACAGGGTTCAGTGTTAATCAGTGAGACTCCCACAGGGTTCAGTGTTAATCAGTGAGACTCCCACAGGGTTCAGTGTTAATCAGTGAGACTCCCATAGGGTTCAGTGTTAATCAGTGAGACTCCCACATGGTTCATTGTTAATCAGTGAGTGTCCCACAGGGTTAATTGTTAATCAGTGAGACTCCCACATGGTTCAGTGTTAATCAGTGAGACTCCCACAGGGTTCAGTGTTAATCAGTGAGACTCTCACAGGGTTCAGGGGTAATCAGTGAGACTCCCACAGGGTTCAGTGTTAATCAGTGAGACTCCCACAGGGTTCAGTGTTAATCAGTGAAACTCCCATAGGGTTCAGTATTAATCAGTGAGACTCCCTCAGGGTTCAGTGTTAATCAGTGAGACTCCCATAGGGTTAAGTGTTAATCAGTGAGACTCCCATAGGGTTCAGTGTTAATCACTGAGGCTCCCATAGGGTTCAGTGTTAATCAGTGAGACTCCCACAGGGTTCAGTGTTAATCAGTGAAACTCCCATAGGGTTCAGTGTTAATCAGTGAGACTCCCATAGGGTTCAGTGTTAATCAGTGAGACTCCCATAGGGTTCAGTGTTAATCAGTGAGACTCCCACAGGGTTCAGTGTTAATCAGTGAGACTCCCATAGGGTTAAGTGTTAATCAGTGAGACTCCCATAGGGTTCAGTGTTAATCAGTGAGACTCCCACAGGGTTCAGTGTTAATCAGTGAGACTCCCATAGGGTTCAGTGTTAATCAGTGAGACTCCGACAGGGTTCATTGTTAATCAGTGAGACTCCCACAGGGTTCAGTGTTAATCAGTCAGACTCCCACAGGGTTCAGTGTTAATCAGTGAAACTCCCACAGGGTTCAGGGGTAATCAGTGAGACTCCCACAGGGTTCAGAGTTAATCAGTGAGACTCCCACATGGTTCAGTGTTAATCAGTGAGACTCCGACAGGGTTCATTGTTAATCAGTGAGACTCCCATAGGGTTCAGTGTTAATCAGTGAGACTCCCACATGGTTCATTGTTAATCAGTGAGTGTCCCACAGGGTTAATTGTTAATCAGTGAGACTCCCACAGGGTTCAGTGTTAATCAGTGAGACTCCCACAGGGTTCAGTGTTAATTAGTGAGACTCTCACAGGGTTCAGAGGTAATCAGTGAGACTCCCACAGGGTTCAGTGTTAATCAGTGAGACTCCCATAGGGTTAAGTGTTAATCAGTGAGACTCCCATAGGGTTCAGTATTAATCAGTGAGACTCCCTCAGGGTTCAGTGTTAATCAGTGAGACTCCCATAGGGTTAAGTGTTAATCAGTGAGAATCCCATAGGGTTCAGTGTTAATCACTGAGACTCCCATAGGGTTCAGTGTTAATCAGTGAGACTCCCACAGGGTTCATTGTTAATCAGTGAGTGTCCCACAGGGTTAATTGTTAATCAGTGAGACTCCCACATGGTTCAGTGTTAATCAGTGAGACTCCCACAGGGTTCAGTGTTAATTAGTGAGACTCTCACAGGGTTCAGGGGTAATCAGTGAGACTCCCACAGGGTTCAGTGTTAATCAGTGAGACTCCCATAGGGTTAAGTGTTAATCAGTGAGACTCCCATAGGGTTCAGTATTAATCAGTGAGACTCCCTCAGGGTTCAGTGTTAATCAGTGAGACTCCCATAGGGTTAAGTGTTAATCAGTGAGACTCCCATAGGGTTCAGTGTTAATCACTGAGACTTCCATAGGGTTCAGTGTTAATCAGTGAGACTCCCACAGGGTTCAGTGTTAATCAGTGAAACTCCCATAGGGTTCAGTGTTAATCAGTGAGACTCCCATAGGGTTCAGTGTTAATCAGTGAGACTCCCATAGGGTTCAGTGTTAATCAGTGAGACTCCCACAGGGTTCAGTGTTAATCAGTGAGACTCCCATAGGGTTAAGTGTTAATCAGTGAGACTCCCATAGGGTTCAGTGTTAATCAGTGAGACTCCCACAGGGTTCAGTGTTAATCAGTGAGACTCCCATAGGGTACAGTGTTAATCAGTGAGACTCCCACAGGGTTCACTGTTAATCAGTGAGACCCCCACAGGGTTCAGTGTTAATCAGTGAAACTCCCATAGGGTTCAGTGTTAATCAGTGAGACTCCCATAGGGTTCAGTGTTAATCAGTGAGACTCCCATAGGGTTCAGTGTTAATCAGTGAGACTCCCACAGGGTTCAGTGTTAATCAGTGAGACTCCCATAGGGTTAAGTGTTAATCAGTGAGACTCCCATAGGGTTCAGTGTTAATCAGTGAGACTCCCACAGGGTTCAGTGTTAATCAGTGAGACTCCCATAGGGTTAAGTGTTAATCAGTGGGACTCCCATAGGGTTCAGTGTTAATCAGTGAGACTCCCAAAGGGTTCAGTGTTAATCAGTGAGACTCCCACAGGGTTTAGTGTTAATCAGTGAGACTCCCATAGGGTTCAGTGTTAATCAGTGAGACTCCTACAGGGGTCAGTGTTAATCAGTGAGACTCCCACAGGGTTCAGTGTTAATCAGTCAGACTCCCACAGGGTTCAGTGTTAATCAGTGAAACTCCCACAGGGTTCAGGGGTAATCAGTGAGACTCCCACAGGGTTCAGTGTTAATCAGTGAGACTCCCACAGGGTTCAGTGTTAATCAGTGAGACTCCCACAGGGTTCAGTGTTAATCAGTGAGACTCCCACAGGGTTCAGTGTTAATCAGTGAGACTCCCATAGGGTTCAGTGTTAATCAGTGAGACTCCCACATGGTTCATTGTTAATCAGTGAGTGTCCCACAGGGTTAATTGTTAATCAGTGAGACTCCCACATGGTTCAGTGTTAATCAGTGAGACTCCCACAGGGTTCAGTGTTAATCAGTGAGACTCTCACAGGGTTCAGGGGTAATCAGTGAGACTCCCACAGGGTTCAGTGTTAATCAGTGAGACTCCCACAGGGTTCAGTGTTAATCAGTGAAACTCCCATAGGGTTCAGTATTAATCAGTGAGACTCCCTCAGGGTTCAGTGTTAATCAGTGAGACTCCCATAGGGTTAAGTGTTAATCAGTGAGACTCCCATAGGGTTCAGTGTTAATCAGTGAGACTCCCACAGGGTTCAGTGTTAATCAGTGAGACTCCCATAGGGTTAAGTGTTAATCAGTGAGACTCCCATAGGGTTCAGTGTTAATCAGTGAGACTCCCACAGGGTTCAGTGTTAATCAGTGAGACTCCCATAGGGTTAAGTGTTAATCAGTGAGACTCCCATAGGGTTCAGTGTTAATCAGTGAGACTCCCACAGGGTTCAGTGTTAATCAGTGAGACTCCCATAGGGTTAAGTGTTAATCAGTGGGACTCCCATAGGGTTCAGTGTTAATCAGTGAGACTCCCAAAGGGTTCAGTGTTAATCAGTGAGACTCCCACAGGGTTTAGTGTTAATCAGTGAGACTCCCATAGGGTTCAGTGTTAATCAGTGAGACTCCTACAGGGGTCAGTGTTAATCAGTGAGACTCCCACAGGGTTCAGTGTTAATCAGTCAGACTCCCACAGGGTTCAGTGTTAATCAGTGAAACTCCCACAGGGTTCAGGGGTAATCAGTGAGACTCCCACAGGGTTCAGTGTTAATCAGTGAGACTCCCACAGGGTTCAGTGTTAATCAGTGAGACTCCCACAGGGTTCAGTGTTAATCAGTGAGACTCCCACAGGGTTCAGTGTTAATCAGTGAGACTCCCATAGGGTTCAGTGTTAATCAGTGAGACTCCCACATGGTTCATTGTTAATCAGTGAGTGTCCCACAGGGTTAATTGTTAATCAGTGAGACTCCCACATGGTTCAGTGTTAATCAGTGAGACTCCCACAGGGTTCAGTGTTAATCAGTGAGACTCTCACAGGGTTCAGGGGTAATCAGTGAGACTCCCACAGGGTTCAGTGTTAATCAGTGAGACTCCCACAGGGTTCAGTGTTAATCAGTGAAACTCCCATAGGGTTCAGTATTAATCAGTGAGACTCCCTCAGGGTTCAGTGTTAATCAGTGAGACTCCCATAGGGTTAAGTGTTAATCAGTGAGACTCCCATAGGGTTCAGTGTTAATCACTGAGGCTCCCATAGGGTTCAGTGTTAATCAGTGAGACTCCCACAGGGTTCAGTGTTAATCAGTGAAACTCCCATAGGGTTCAGTGTTAATCAGTGAGACTCCCATAGGGTTCAGTGTTAATCAGTGAGACTCCCATAGGGTTCAGTGTTAATCAGTGAGACTCCCACAGGGTTCAGTGTTAATCAGTGAGACTCCCATAGGGTTAAGTGTTAATCAGTGAGACTCCCATAGGGTTCAGTGTTAATCAGTGAGACTCCCACAGGGTTCAGTGTTAATCAGTGAGACTCCCATAGGGTTCAGTGTTAATCAGTGAGACTCCCACAGGGTTCAGTGTTAATCAGTGAGACCCCCACAGGGTTCAGTGTTAATCAGTGAAACTCCCATAGGGTTCAGTGTTAATCAGTGAGACTCCCATAGGGTTCAGTGTTAATCAGGGAGACTCCCATAGGGTTCAGTGTTAATCAGTGAGACTCCCACAGGGTTCAGTGTTAATCAGTGAGACTCCCATAGGGTTAAGTGTTAATCAGTGAGACTCCCATAGGGTTCAGTGTTAATCAGTGAGACTCCCACAGGGTTCAGTGTTAATCAGTGAGACTCCCATAGGGTTAAGTGTTAATCAGTGAGACTCCCATAGGGTTCAGTGTTAATCAGTGAGACTCCCAAAGGGTTCAGTGTTAATCAGTGAGACTCCCACAGGGTTTAGTGTTAATCAGTGAGACTCCCATAGGGTTCAGTGTTAATCAGTGAGACTCCTACAGGGGTCAGTGTTAATCAGTGAGACTCCCACAGGGTTCAGTGTTAATCAGTCAGACTCCCACAGGGTTCAGTGTTAATCAGTGAATCTCCCACAGGGTTCAGGGGTAATCAGTGAGACTCCCACAGGGTTCAGTGTTAATCAGTGAGACTCCCACAGGGTTCAGTGTTAATCAGTGAGACTCCCACAGGGTTCAGTGTTAATCAGTGAGACTCCCACAGGGTTCAGTGTTAATCAGTGAGTCTCCCACAGGGTTCAGTGTTAATTAGTGAGACTCTCACAGGGTTCAGGGGTAATCAGTGAGACTCCCACAGGGTTCAGTGTTAATCAGTGAGACTCCCATAGGGTTAAGTGTTAATCAGTGAGACTCCCATAGGGTTCAGTATTAATCAGTGAGACTCCCTCAGGGTTCAGTGTTAATCAGTGAGACTCCCATAGGGTTAAGTGTTAATCAGTGAGAATCCCATAGGGTTCAGTGTTAATCACTGAGACTCCCATAAGGTTCAGTGTTAATCAGTGAGACTCCCACAGGGTTCATTGTTAATCAGTGAGTGTCCCACAGGGTTAATTGTTAATCAGTGAGACTCCCACATGGTTCAGTGTTAATCAGTGAGACTCCCACAGGGTTCAGTGTTAATTAGTGAGACTCTCACAGGGTTCAGGGGTAATCAGTGAGACTCCCACAGGGTTCAGTGTTAATCAGTGAGACTCCCATAGGGTTAAGTGTTAATCAGTGAGACTCCCATAGGGTTCAGTATTAATCAGTGAGACTCCCTCAGGGTTCAGTGTTAATCAGTGAGACTCCCATAGGGTTAAGTGTTAATCAGTGAGACTCCCATAGGGTTCAGTGTTAATCACTGAGACTCCCATAGGGTTCAGTGTTAATCAGTGAGACTCCCACAGGGTTCAGTGTTAATCAGTGAAACTCCCATAGGGTTCAGTGTTAATCAGTGAGACTCCCATAGGGTTCAGTGTTAATCAGTGAGACTCCCACAGGGTTCAGTGTTAATCAGTGAGACTCCCATAGGGTTAAGTGTTAATCAGTGAGACTCCCATAGGGTTCAGTGTTAATCAGTGAGACTCCCACAGGGTTCAGTGTTAATCAGTGAGACTCCCATAGGGTACAGTGTTAATCAGTGAGACTCCGACAGGGTTCAGTGTTAATCAGTGAGACCCCCACAGGGTTCAGTGTTAATCAGTGAAACTCCCATAGGGTTCAGTGTTAATCAGTGAGACTCCCATAGGGTTCAGTGTTAATCAGTGAGACTCCCATAGGGTTCAGTGTTAATCAGTGAGACTCCCACAGGGTTCAGTGTTAATCAGTGAGACTCCCATAGGGTTAAGTGTTAATCAGTGAGACTCCCATAGGGTTCAGTGTTAATCAGTGAGACTCCCACAGGGTTCAGTGTTAATCAGTGAGACTCCCATAGGGTTAAGTGTTAATCAGTGAGACTCCCATAGGGTTCAGTGTTAATCAGTGAGACTCCCAAAGGGTTCAGTGTTAATCAGTGAGACTCCCACAGGGTTTAGTGTTAATCAGTGAGACTCCCATAGGGTTCAGTGTTAATCAGTGAGACTCCTACAGGGGTCAGTGTTAATCAGTGAAACTCCCACAGGGTTCAGTGTTAATCAGTCAGACTCCCACAGGGTTCAGTGTTAATCAGTGAAACTCCCACAGGGTTCAGGGGTAATCAGTGAGACTCCCACAGGGTTCAGTGTTAATCAGTGAGACTCCCACAGGGTTCAGTGTTAATCAGTGAGACTCCCACAGGGTTCAGTGTTAATCAGTGAGACTCCCACAGGGTTCAGTGTTAATCAGTGAGACTCCCATAGGGTTCAGTGTTAATCAGTGAGACTCCCACATGGTTCATTGTTAATCAGTGAGTGTCCCACAGGGTTAATTGTTAATCAGTGAGACTCCCACATGGTTCAGTGTTAATCAGTGAGACTCCCACAGGGTTCAGTGTTAATCAGTGAGACTCTCACAGGGTTCAGGGGTAATCAGTGAGACTCCCACAGGGTTCAGTGTTAATCAGTGAGACTCCCACAGGGTTCAGTGTTAATCAGTGAAACTCCCATAGGGTTCAGTATTAATCAGTGAGACTCCCTCAGGGTTCAGTGTTAATCAGTGAGACTCCCATAGGGTTAAGTGTTAATCAGTGAGACTCCCATAGGGTTCAGTGTTAATCACTGAGGCTCCCATAGGGTTCAGTGTTAATCAGTGAGACTCCCACAGGGTTCAGTGTTAATCAGTGAAACTCCCATAGGGTTCAGTGTTAATCAGTGAGACTCCCATAGGGTTCAGTGTTAATCAGTGAGACTCCCATAGGGTTCAGTGTTAATCAGTGAGACTCCCACAGGGTTCAGTGTTAATCAGTGAGACTCCCATAGGGTTAAGTGTTAATCAGTGAGACTCCCATAGGGTTCAGTGTTAATCAGTGAGACTCCCACAGGGTTCAGTGTTAATCAGTGAGACTCCCATAGGGTTCAGTGTTAATCAGTGAGACTCCCACAGGGTTCAGTGTTAATCAGTGAGACCCCCACAGGGTTCAGTGTTAATCAGTGAAACTCCCATAGGGTTCAGTGTTAATCAGTGAGACTCCCATAGGGTTCAGTGTTAATCAGGGAGACTCCCATAGGGTTCAGTGTTAATCAGTGAGACTCCCACAGGGTTCAGTGTTAATCAGTGAGACTCCCATAGGGTTAAGTGTTAATCAGTGAGACTCCCATAGGGTTCAGTGTTAATCAGTGAAACTCCCACAGGGTTCAGTGTTAATCAGTGAGACTCCCATAGGGTTAAGTGTTAATCAGTGAGACTCCCATAGGGTTCAGTGTTAATCAGTGAGACTCCTAAAGGGTTCAGTGTTAATCAGTGAGACTCCCACAGGGTTTAGTGTTAATCAGTGAGACTCCCATAGGGTTCAGTGTTAATCAGTGAGACTCCTACAGGGGTCAGTGTTAATCAGTGAGACTCCCACAGGGTTCAGTGTTAATCAGTCAGACTCCCACAGGGTTCAGTGTTAATCAGTGAAACTCCCACAGGGTTCAGGGGTAATCAGTGAGACTCCCACATGGTTCAGGGTTAATCAGTGAGACTCCCACAGGGTTCAGTGTTAATCAGTGAGACTCCCACAGGGTTCAGTGTTAATCAGTGAGACTCCCACAGGGTTCAGTGTTAATCAGTGAGACTCCCATAGGGTTCAGTGTTAATCAGTGAGACTCCCACATGGTTCATTGTTAATCAGTGAGTGTCCCATAGGGTTAATTGTTAATCAGTGAGACTCCCACATGGTTCAGTGTTAATCAGTGAGAATCCCATAGGGTTCAGTGTTAATCAGTGAGACTCCCATAGGGTTCAGTGTTAATCAGTGAGACTCCCACAGGGTTCAGTGTTAATCAGTGAGACTCCCATAGGGTTCAGTGTTAATCAGTGAGACTCCCACAGGGTTCAGTGTTAATCAGTGAGACTCTCATAGGGTTAAGTGTTAATCAGTGAAACTCCCACAGGGTTCAGGGGTAATCAGTGAGACTCCCACAGAGTTCAGTGTTAATCAGTGAGACTCCCACAGGGTTTAGTGTTAATCAGTGAGACTCCCATAGGGTTCAGTGTTAATCAGTGAGACTCCTACAGGGGTCAGTGTTAATCAGTGAGACTCCCACAGGGTTCAGTGTTAATCAGTCAGACTCCCACAGGGTTCAGTGTTAATCAGTGAAACTCCCACAGGGTTCAGGGGTAATCAGTGAGACTCCTACAGGGGTCAGTGTTAATCAGTGAGACTCCCACAGGGTTCAGTGTTAATCAGTCAGACTCCCACAGGGTTCAGTGTTAATCAGTGAAACTCCCACAGGGTTCAGGGGTAATCAGTGAGACTCCCACATGGTTCAGTGTTAATCAGTGAGACTCCCACAGGGTTCAGTGTTAATCAGTGAGACTCCCACAGGGTTCAGTGTTAATCAGTGAGACTCCCACAGGGTTCAGTGTTAATCAGTGAGACTCCCATAGGGTTCAGTGTTAATCAGTGAGACTCCCACATGGTTCATTGTTAATCAGTGAGTGTCCCATAGGGTTAATTGTTAATCAGTGAGACTCCCACATGGTTCAGTGTTAATCAGTGAGAATCCCATAGGGTTCAGTGTTAATCAGTGAGACTCCCATAGGGTTCAGTGTTAATCAGTGAGACTCCCACAGGGTTCAGTGTTAATCAGTGAGACTCCCATAGGGTTCAGTGTTAATCAGTGAGACTCCCACAGGGTTCAGTGTTAATCAGTCAGACTCCCACAGGGTTCAGTGTTAATCAGTGAAACTCCCACAGGGTTCAGGGGTAATCAGTGAGACTCCCACATGGTTCAGTGTTAATCAGTGAGACTCCCACAGGGTTCAGTGTTAATCAGTGAGACTCCCACAGGGTTCAGTGTTAATCAGTGAGACTCCCACAGGGTTCAGTGTTAATCAGTGAGACTCCCATAGGGTTCAGTGTTAATCAGTGAGACTCCCACATGGTTCATTGTTAATCAGTGAGTGTCCCATAGGGTTAATTGTTAATCAGTGAGACTCCCACATGGTTCAGTGTTAATCAGTGAGAATCCCATAGGGTTCAGTGTTAATCAGTGAGACTCCCATAGGGTTCAGTGTTAATCAGTGAGACTCCCACAGGGTTCAGTGTTAATCAGTGAGACTCCCATAGGGTTCAGTGTTAATCAGTGAGACTCCCACAGGGTTCAGTGTTAATCAGTGAGACTCCCACAGGGTTCAGTGTTAATCAGTGAAACTCCCACAGGGTTCAGGGGTAATCAGTGAGACTCCCACAGAGTTCAGTGTTAATCAGTGAGACTCCCACATGGTTCAGTGTTAATCAGTGGGACTCCCACAGGGTTCAGTGTTAATCAGTGAGACTCCCACAGGGTTCAGTGTTAATCAGTGAGACTCCCACAGGGTTCAGTGTTAATCAGTGAGACTCCCACAGGGTTCAGTGTTAATCAGTGAGACTCCCATAGGGTTCAGTGTTAATCAGTGAGACTCCCACATGGTTCATTGTTAATCAGTGAGTGTCCCACAGGGTTAATTGTTAATCAGTGAGACTCCCACATGGTTCAGAGTTAATCAGTGAGACTCCCACAGGGTTCAGTGTTAATCAGTGAGACTCTCACAGGGTTCAGGGGTAATCAGTGAGACTCCCACAGGGTTCAGTGTTAATCAGTGAGACTCCCACAGGGTTCAGTGTTAATCAGTGAAACTCCCATAGGGTTCAGTATTAATCAGTGAGACTCCCTCAGGGTTCAGTGTTAATCAGTGAGACTCCCATAGGGTTAAGTGTTAATCAGTGAGACTCCCATAGGGTTCAGTGTTAATCACTGAGGCTCCCATAGGGTTCAGTGTTAATCAGTGAGACTCCCACAGGGTTCAGTGTTAATCAGTGAAACTCCCATAGGGTTCAGTGTTAATCAGTGAGACTCCCATAGGGTTCAGTGTTAATCAGTGAGACTCCCATAGGGTTCAGTGTTAATCAGTGAGACTCCCACAGGGTTCAGTGTTAATCAGTGAGACTCCCATAGGGTTAAGTGTTAATCAGTGAGACTCCCATAGGGTTCAGTGTTAATCAGTGAGACTCCTACAGGGTTCAGTGTTAATCAGTGAGACTCCCATAGGGTTCAGTGTTAATCAGTGAGACTCCCACAGGGTTCAGTGTTAATCAGTGAGACCCCCACAGGGTTCAGTGTTAATCAGTGAAACTCCCATAGGGTTCAGTGTTAATCAGTGAGACTCCCATAGGGTTCAGTGTTAATCAGGGAGACTCCCATAGGGTTCAGTGTTAATCAGTGAGACTCCCACAGGGTTCAGTGTTAATCAGTGAGACTCCCATAGGGTTAAGTGTTAATCAGTGAGACTCCCATAGGGTTCAGTGTTAATCAGTGAAACTCCCACAGGGTTCAGTGTTAATCAGTGAGACTCCCATAGGGTTAAGTGTTAATCAGTGAGACTCCCATAGGGTTCAGTGTTAATCAGTGAGACTCCCAAAGGGTTCAATGTTAATCAGTGAGACTCCCACAGGGTTTAGTGTTAATCAGTGAGACTCCCATAGGGTTCAGTGTTAATCAGTGAGACTCCTACAGGGGTCAGTGTTAATCAGTGAGACTCCCACAGGGTTCAGTGTTAATCAGTTAGACTCCCACAGGGTTCAGTGTTAATCAGTGAAACTCCCACAGGGTTCAGGGGTAATCAGTGAGACTCCCACATGGTTCAGTGTTAATCAGTGAGACTCCCACAGGGTTCAGTGTTAATCAGTGAGACTCCCACAGGGTTCAGTGTTAATCAGTGAGACTCCCACAGGGTTCAGTGTTAATCAGTGAGACTCCCATAGGGTTCAGTGTTAATCAGTGAGACTCCCACATGGTTCATTGTTAATCAGTGAGTGTCCCATAGGGTTAATTGTTAATCAGTGAGACTCCCACATGGTTCAGTGTTAATCAGTGAGACTCCCACAGGGTTCAGTGTTAATCAGTGAGACTCTCACAGGGTTCAGGGGTAATCAGTGAGACTCCCACAGGGTTCAGTGTTAATCAGTGAGACTCCCACAGGGTTCAGTGTTAATCAGTGAGACTCCCATAGGGTTAAGTGTTAATCAGTGAGACTCCCATAGGGTTCAGTGTTAAACAGTGAGACTCCCTCAGGGTTCAGTGTTAATCAGTGAGAGTCCCTTATGGTTCAGTTTTAATCAGTGAGACTCCCACAGGGTTCAGTGTTAATCAGTGAGACTCCCATAGGGTTAAGTGTTAATCAGTGAGACTCCCATAGGGCTAAGTGTTAATCAGTGAGACTCCCATAGGGTTCAGTGTTAATCAGTGAGACTCCCAAAGGGTTCAGTGTTAATCAGTGAGACTCCCACAGGGTTTAGTGTTAATCAGTGAGACTCCCATAGGGTTCAGTGTTAATCAGTGAGACTCCTACAGGGGTCAGTGTTAATCAGTGAGACTCCCACAGGGTTCAGTGTTAATCAGTCAGACTCCCACAGGGTTCAGTGTTAATCAGTGAAACTCCCATAGGGTTCAGGGGTAATCAGTGAGACTCCCACAGGGTTCAGTGTTAATCAGTGAGACTCCCACAGGGTTCAGTGTTAATCAGTGAGACTCCCATAGGGTTCAGTGTTAATTAGTGAGACTCCCACATGGTTCATTGTTAATCAGTGAGTGTCCCACAGGGTTAATTGTTAATCAGTGAGACTCCCACATGGTTCAGTGTTAATCAGTGAGACTCCCACAGGGTTCAGTGTTAATCAGTGAGACTCTCACGGGGGTCAGGGGTAATCAGTGAGACTCCCACAGGGTTCAGTGTTAATCAGTGAGACTCCCACAGGGTTCAGTGTTAATCAGTGAAACTCCCATAGGGTTCAGTATTAATCAGTGAGACTCCCTCAGGGTTCAGTGTTAATCAGTGAGACTCCCATAGGGTTAAGTGGTAATCAGTGAGACTCCCATAGGGTTCAGTGTTAATCACTGAGACTCCCATAGGGTTCAGTGTTAATCAGTGAGACTCCCACAGGGTTCAGTGTTAATCAGTGAAACTCCCATAGGGTTCAGTGTTAATCAGTGAGACTCCCATAGGGTTCAGTGTTAATCAGTGAGACTCCCATAGGGTTCAGTGTTAATCAGTGAGACTCCCACAAGGTTCAGTGTTAATCAGTGAGACTCCCATAGGGTTAAGTGTTAATCAGTGAGACTCCCATAGGGTTCAGTGTTAATCAGTGAGACTCCCACAGGGTTCAGTGTTAATCAGTGAGACTCCCATAGGGTTCAGTGTTAATCAGTGAGACTCCCACAGGGTTCAGTGTTAATCAGTGAGACCCCCACAGGGTTCAGTGTTAATCAGTGAAACTCCCATAGGGTTCAGTGTTAATCAGTGAGACTCCCATAGGGTTCAATGTGAATCAGTGAGACTCCCATAGGGTTCAGTGTTAATCAGTGAGTCTCCCACAGGGTTCAGTGTTAATCAGTGAGACTCCCATAGGGTTAAGTGTTAATCAGTGAGACTCCCATAGGGTTCAGTGTTAATCAGTGAGACTCCCACAGGGTTCAGTGTTAATCAGTGAAACTCCCATAGGGTTCAGTGTTAATCAGTGAGACTCCCATAGGGTTCAGTGTTAATCAGTGAGACTCCCATAGGGTTCAGTGTTAATCAGTGAGACTCCCACAAGGTTCAGTGTTAATCAGTGAGACTCCCATAGGGTTAAGTGTTAATCAGTGAGACTCCCATAGGGTTCAGTGTTAATCAGTGAGACTCCCACAGGGTTCAGTGTTAATCAGTGAGACTCCCATAGGGTTCAGTGTTAATCAGTGAGACTCCCACAGGGTTCAGTGTTAATCAGTGAGACCCCCACAGGGTTCAGTGTTAATCAGTGAAACTCCCATAGGGTTCAGTGTTAATCAGTGAGACTCCCATAGGGTTCAATGTGAATCAGTGAGACTCCCATAGGGTTCAGTGTTAATCAGTGAGTCTCCCACAGGGTTCAGTGTTAATCAGTGAGACTCCCATAGGGTTAAGTGTTAATCAGTGAGACTCCCATAGGGTTCATTGTTAATCAGTGAGACTCCCACAGGGTTCAGTGTTAATCAGTGAGACTCCCATAGGGTTAAGTGTTAATCAGTGAGACTCCCATAGGGTTCAGTGTTAATCAGTGAGACTCCCAAAGGGTTCAGTGTTAATCAGTGAGACTCCCACAGGGTTTAGTGTTAATCAGTGAGACTCCCATAGGGTTCAGTGTTAATCAGTGAGACTCCTACAGGGGTCAGTGTTAATCAGTGAGACTCCCACAGGGTTCAGTGTTAATCAGTCAAACTCCCACAGGGTTCAGTGTTAATCAGTGAAACTCCCACAGGGTTCAGGGGTAATCAGTGAGACTCCCACAGGGTTCAGTGTTAATCAGTGAGACTCCCACAGGGTTCAGTGTTAATCAGTGAGACTTCCACAGGGTTCAGTGTTAATCAGTGAGACTCCCACAGGGTTCAGTGTTAATCAGTGAGACTCCCATAGGGTTCAGTGTTAATCAGTGAGACTCCCACATGGTTCATTGTTAATCAGTGAGTGTCCCACAGGGTTAATTGTTAATCAGTGAGACTCCCACATGGTTCAGTGTTAATCAGTGAGACTCCCACAGGGTTCATTGTTAATCAGTGAGACTCTCACAGGGTTCAGGGGTAATCAGTGAGACTCCCACAGGGTTCAGTGTTAATCAGTGAGACTCCCACAGGGTTCAGTGTTAATCAGTGAGACTCCCATAGGGTTAAGTGTTAATCAGTGAGACTCCCATAGGGTTCAGTGTTAAACAGTGAGACTCCCTCAGGGTTCAGTGTTAATCAGTGAGAGTCCCTTAGGGTTCAGTTTTAATCAGTGAGACTCCCTCAGGGTTCAGTGTTAATCAGTGAGACTCCCATAGGGTTAAGTGTTAATCAGTGAGAATCCCATAGGGTTCAGTGTTAATCAGTGAGACTCCCATAGGGTTCAGTGTTAATCAGTGAGACTCCCACAGGGTTCAGTGTTAATCAGTGAGACTCCCATAGGGTTCAGTGTTAATCAGTGAGACTCCCACAGGGTTCAGTGTTAATCAGTGAGACTCCCACAGGGTTCAGTGTTAATCAGTGAAACTCCCACAGGGTTCAGGGGTAATCAGTGAGACTCCCACTGAGTTCAGTGTTAATCAGTGAGACTCCCACATGGTTCAGTGTTAATCAGTGGGACTCCCACAGGGTTCAGTGTTAATCAGAGAGACTCCCATAGGGTTCAGCGTTAATCAGTGAGACTCCCACATGGTTCATTGTTAATCAGTGAGTGTCCCACAGGGTTAATTGTTAATCAGTTAGACTCCCACATGGTTCAGTGTTAATCAGTGAGACTCCCACAGGGTTCAGTGTTAATCAGTGAGACTCCCACAGGGTTCAGTGTTAATCAGTGAGACTCCCATAGGGTTAAGTGTTAATCAGTGAGACTCCCATAGGGTTAAGTGTTAATCAGTGAGACTCCCATAGGGCTAAGTGTTAATCAGTGAGACTCCCATAGGGTTCAGTGTTAATCAGTGAGACGCCCAAAGGGTTCAGTGTTAATCAGTGAGACTCCCACAGGGTTCAGTGTTAATCAGAGAGACTCCCATAGGGTTCAGCGTTAATCAGTGAGACTCCCACATGGTTCATTGTTAATCAGTGAGTGTCCCACAGGGTTAATTGTTAATCAGTTAGACTCCCACATGGTTCAGTGTTAATCAGTGAGACTCCCACAGGGTTCAGTGTTAATCAGTGAGACTCCCACAGGGTTCAGTGTTAATCAGTGAGACTCCCATAGGGTTAAGTGTTAATCAGTGAGACTCCCATAGGGTTAAGTGTTAATCAGTGAGACTCCCATAGGGCTAAGTGTTAATCAGTGAGACTCCCATAGGGTTCAGTGTTAATCAGTGAGACTCCCAAAGGGTTCAGTGTTAATCAGTGAGACTCCCACAGGGTTTAGTGTTAATCAGTGAGACTCCCATAGGGTTCAGTGTTAATCAGCGAGACTCCTACAGGGGTCAGTGTTAATCAGTGAGACTCCCACAGGGTTCAGTGTTAATCAGTCAGACTCCCACAGGGATCAGTGTTAATCAGTGAAACTCCCATAGGGTTCAGGGGTAATCAGTGAGACTCCCACAGGGTTCAGTGTTAATCAGTGAGACTCCCACAGGGTTCAGTGTTAATCAGTGAGACTCCCATAGGGTTCAGTGTTAATTAGTGAGACTCCCACATGGTTCATTGTTAATCAGTGAGTGTCCCACAGGGTTAATTGTTAATCAGTGAGACTCCCACATGGTTCAGTGTTAATCAGTGAGACTCCCACAGGGTTCAGTGTTAATCAGTGAGACTCTCACGGGGTTCAGGGGTAATCAGTGAGACTCCCACAGGGTTCAGTGTTAATCAGTGAGACTCCCACAGGGTTCAGTGTTAATCAGTGAAACTCCCATAGGGTTCAGTATTAATCAGTGAGACTCCCTCAGGGTTCAGTGTTAATCAGTGAGACTCCCATAGGGTTAAGTGTTAATCAGTGAGACTCCCATAGGGTTCAGTGTTAATCACTGAGACTCCCATAGGGTTCAGTGTTAATCAGTGAGACTCCCACAGGGTTCAGTGTTAATCAGTGAAACTCCCATAGGGTTCAGTGTTAATCAGTGAGACTCCCATAGGGTTCAGTGTTAATCAGTCAGACTCCCACAGGGTTCAGTGTTAATCAGTGAAACTCCCATAGGGTTCAGGGGTAATCAGTGAGACTCCCACAGGGTTCAGTGTTAATCAGTGAGACTCCCACAGGGTTCAGTGTTAATCAGTGAGACTCCCATAGGGTTCAGTGTTAATTAGTGAGACTCCCACATGGTTCATTGTTAATCAGTGAGTGTCCCACAGGGTTAATTGTTAATCAGTGAGACTCCCACATGGTTCAGTGTTAATCAGTGAGACTCCCACAGGGTTCAGTGTTAATCAGTGAGACTCTCACGGGGTTCAGGGGTAATCAGTGAGACTCCCACAGGGTTCAGTGTTAATCAGTGAGACTCCCACAGGGTTCAGTGTTAATCAGTGAAACTCCCATAGGGTTCAGTATTAATCAGTGAGACTCCCTCAGGGTTCAGTGTTAATCAGTGAGACTCCCATAGGGTTAAGTGTTAATCAGTGAGACTCCCATAGGGTTCAGTGTTAATCACTGAGACTCCCATAGGGTTCAGTGTTAATCAGTGAGACTCCCACAGGGTTCAGTGTTAATCAGTGAAACTCCCATAGGGTTCAGTGTTAATCAGTGAGACTCCCATAGGGTTCAGTGTTAATCAGTGAGACTCCCATAGGGTTCAGTGTTAATCAGTGAGACTCCCACAAGGTTCAGTGTTAATCAGTGAGACTCCCATAGGGTTAAGTGTTAATCAGTGAGACTCCCATAGGGTTCAGTGTTAATCAGTGAGACTCCCACAGGGTTCAGTGTTAATCAGTGAGACTCCCATAGGGTTCAGTGTTAATCAGTGAGACTCCCACAGGGTTCAGTGTTAATCAGTGAGACCCCCACAGGGTTCAGTGTTAATCAGTGAAACTCCCATAGGGTTCAGTGTTAATCAGTGAGACTCCCATAGGGTTCAATGTGAATCAGTGAGACTCCCATAGGGTTCAGTGTTAATCAGTGAGTCTCCCACAGTGTTCAGTGTTAATCAGTGAGACTCCCATAGGGTTAAGTGTTAATCAGTGAGACTCCCATAGGGTTCAGTGTTAATCAGTGAGACTCCCACAGGGTTCAGTGTTAATCAGTGAGACTCCCACAGGGTTTAGTGTTAATCAGTGAGACTCCCATAGGGTTCAGTGTTAATCAGTGAGACTCCTACAGGGGTCAGTGTTAATCAGTGAGACTCCCACAGGGTTCAGTGTTAATCAGTCAAACTCCCACAGGGTTCAGTGTTAATCAGTGAAACTCCCACAGGGTTCAGGGGTAATCAGTGAGACTCCCACAGGGTTCAGTGTTAATCAGTGAGACTCCCACAGGGTTCAGTGTTAATCAGTGAGACTTCCACAGGGTTCAGTGTTAATCAGTGAGACTCCCACAGGGTTCAGTGTTAATCAGTGAGACTCCCATAGGGTTCAGTGTTAATCAGTGAGACTCCCACATGGTTCATTGTTAATCAGTGAGTGTCCCACAGGGTTAATTGTTAATCAGTGAGACTCCCACATGGTTCAGTGTTAATCAGTGAGACTCCCACAGGGTTCATTGTTAATCAGTGAGACTCTCACAGGGTTCAGGGGTAATCAGTGAGACTCCCACAGGGTTCAGTGTTAATCAGTGAGACTCCCACAGGGTTCAGTGTTAATCAGTGAGACTCCCATAGGGTTAAGTGTTAATCAGTGAGACTCCCATAGGGTTCAGTGTTAAATAGTGAGACTCCCTCAGGGTTCAGTGTTAATCAGTGAGAGTCCCTTAGGGTTCAGTTTTAATCAGTGAGACTCCCTCAGGGTTCAGTGTTAATCAGTGAGACTCCCATAGGGTTCAGTGCTAATCAGTGAGACTCCCACAGGGTTCAGTGTTAATCAGTAAGACTCCCACAGGGTTCAGTGTTAATCAGTGAGACTCCCACAGTTTCGGTGTTAATCAGTGAGACTCCCACAGTGTTCAGTGTTAATCAGTGAGACTCCCTCAGGGTTCAGTGTTAATCAGTGAGACTCCCTCAGGGTTCAGTGTTAATCAGTGAGACTCCCATAGGGTTCAGTGTTAATCAGTGAGACTCCCACAGGGTTCAGTGTTAATCAGTGAGACTCCCACAGGGTTCAGTGTTAATCAGTGAAACTCCCACAGGGTTCAGGGGTAATCAGTGAGACTCCCACAGAGTTCAGTGTTAATCAGTGAGACTCCCACATGGTTCAGTGTTAATCAGTGGGACTCCCACAGGGTTCAGTGTTAATCAGTGAGACTCCCATAGGGTTCAGCGTTAATCAGTGAGACTCCCACATGGTTCATTGATAATCAGTGAGTGTCCCACAGGGTTAATTGTTAATCAGTTAGACTCCCACATGGTTCAGTGTTAATCAGTGAGACTCCCACAGGGTTCAGTGTTAATCAGTGAGACTCCCACAGGGTTCAGTGTTAATCAGTGAGACTCCCATAGGGTTAAGTGTTAATCAGTGAGACTCCCATAGGGTTCAGTGTTAATCAGTGAGACTCCCTCAGGGTTCACTGTTAATCAGTGAGAGTCCCATAGGGTTAAGTGTTAATCATTGAGACTCCCATAGGGTTCAGTGTTAATCAGTGAGACTCCTATAGGGTTCAGTGTTAATCAGTGAGACTCCCACAGGGTTCAGTGTTAATCAGTGAAACTCCCATAGGGTTCAGTGTTAATCAGTGAGACTACCATAGGGTTCAGTGTTAATCAGTGAGACTCCCATTGGGGTTCAGTGTTAATCCGTGAGTCTCCCACAGGGTTCAGTGTTAATCAGTGAGACTCCCATAGGGTTAAGTGTTAATCATTGAGACTCCCATAGGGTTCAGTGTTAATCAGTGAGACTCCCACAGGGTTCAGTGTTAATCAGTGAGACTCCCATAGGGTTCAGTGTTAATCAGTGAGACTCCCACAGGGTTCAGTGTTAATCATTGAGACTCCCACAGGGTTCAGTGTTAATCAGTGAAACTCCCATAGGGTTCAGTGTTAATCAGTGAGACTCCCATAGGGTTCAGTGTTAATCAGTGAGACTCCCATAGGGTTCAGTGTTAATCAGTGAGACTCCCACAGGGTTCAGTGTTAATCAGTGAGACTCCCATAGGGTTAAGTGTTAATCAGTGAGACTCCCATAGGGTTCAGTGTTAATCAGTGAGACTCCCACAGGGTTCAGTGTTAATCAGTGAGACTCCCACAGGGTTCAGTGTTAATCAGTGGTACTCCCATAGGGTTAAGTGTTAATCAGTGAGACTCCCATAGGGTTCAGTGTTAATCAGTGAGACTCTCACAGGGTTCAGTGTTAATCAGTGAGACTCCCATAGGGTTCAGTGTTAATCAGTGAGACTCCCACAGGGTTCAGTGTTAATCAGTGAGACTCCCACAGGGTTCAGTGTTAATCAATGAAACTCCCATAGGGTTCAGTGTTAATCAGTGAGACTCCCATAGGGTTCAGTGTTAATCAGTGAGACTCCCACAGGGTTCAGTGTTAATCAGTGAGACTCCCATAGGGTTCAGTGTTAATCAGTGAGACTCCCACATGGTTCATTGTTAATCAGTGAGACTCCCACATGGTTCAGTGTTAATCAGTGAGACTCCCACAGGGTTCATTGTTAATCAGTGAGACTCTCACAGGGTTCAGGGGTAATCAGTGAGACTCCCACAGGGTTCAGTGTTAATCAGTGAGACTCCCACAGGGTTCAGTGTTAATCAGTGAGACTCCCATAGGGTTAAGTGTTAATCAGTGAGACTCCCATAGGGTTCAGTGTTAAATAGTGAGACTCCCTCAGGGTTCAGTGTTAATCAGTGAGAGTCCCTTAGGGTTCAGTTTTAATCAGTGAGACTCCCTCAGGGTTCAGTGTTAATCAGTGAGACTCCCATAGGGTTCAGTGCTAATCAGTGAGACTCCCACAGGGTTCAGTGTTAATCAGTAAGACTCCCACAGGGTTCAGTGTTAATCAGTGAGACTCCCACAGTTTCGGTGTTAATCAGTGAGACTCCCACAGTGTTCAGTGTTAATCAGTGAGACTCCCTCAGGGTTCAGTGTTAATCAGTGAGACTCCCTCAGGGTTCAGTGTTAATCAGTGAGACTCCCATAGGGTTCAGTGTTAATCAGTGAGACTCCCACAGGGTTCAGTGTTAATCAGTGAGACTCCCACAGGGTTCAGTGTTAATCAGTGAAACTCCCACAGGGTTCAGGGGTAATCAGTGAGACTCCCACAGAGTTCAGTGTTAATCAGTGAGACTCCCACATGGTTCAGTGTTAATCAGTGGGACTCCCACAGGGTTCAGTGTTAATCAGTGAGACTCCCATAGGGTTCAGCGTTAATCAGTGAGACTCCCACATGGTTCATTGATAATCAGTGAGTGTCCCACAGGGTTAATTGTTAATCAGTTAGACTCCCACATGGTTCAGTGTTAATCAGTGAGACTCCCACAGGGTTCAGTGTTAATCAGTGAGACTCCCACAGGGTTCAGTGTTAATCAGTGAGACTCCCATAGGGTTAAGTGTTAATCAGTGAGACTCCCATAGGGTTCAGTGTTAATCAGTGAGACTCCCTCAGGGTTCAGTGTTAATCAGTGAGAGTCCCATAGGGTTAAGTGTTAATCATTGAGACTCCCATAGGGTTCAGTGTTAATCAGTGAGACTCCTATAGGGTTCAGTGTTAATCAGTGAGACTCCCACAGGGTTCAGTGTTAATCAGTGAAACTCCCATAGGGTTCAGTGTTAATCAGTGAGACTACCATAGGGTTCAGTGTTAATCAGTGAGACTCCCATTGGGGTTCAGTGTTAATCCGTGAGTCTCCCACAGGGTTCAGTGTTAATCAGTGAGACTCCCATAGGGTTAAGTGTTAATCATTGAGACTCCCATAGGGTTCAGTGTTAATCAGTGAGACTCCCACAGGGTTCAGTGTTAATCAGTGAGACTCCCATAGGGTTCAGTGTTAATCAGTGAGACTCCCACAGGGTTCAGTGTTAATCATTGAGACTCCCACAGGGTTCAGTGTTAATCAGTGAAACTCCCATAGGGTTCAGTGTTAATCAGTGAGACTCCCATAGGGTTCAGTGTTAATCAGTGAGACTCCCATAGGGTTCAGTGTTAATCAGTGAGACTCCCACAGGGTTCAGTGTTAATCAGTGAGACTCCCATAGGGTTAAGTGTTAATCAGTGAGACTCCCATAGGGTTCAGTGTTAATCAGTGAGACTCCCACAGGGTTCAGTGTTAATCAGTGAGACTCCCACAGGGTTCAGTGTTAATCAGTGGTACTCCCATAGGGTTAAGTGTTAATCAGTGAGACTCCCATAGGGTTCAGTGTTAATCAGTGAGACTCCCACAGGGTTCAGTGTTAATCAGTGAGACTCCCATAGGGTTCAGTGTTAATCAGTGAGACTCCCACAGGGTTCAGTGTTAATCAGTGAGACTCCCACAGGGTTCAGTGTTAATCAATGAAACTCCCATAGGGTTCAGTGTTAATCAGTGAGACTCCCATAGGGTTCAGTGCTAATCAGTGAGACTCCCACAGGGTTCAGTGTTAATCAGTAAGACTCCCACAGGGTTCAGTGTTAATCAGTGAGACTCCCACAGTTTCGGTGTTAATCAGTGAGACTCCCACAGTGTTCAGTGTTAATCAGTGAGACTCCCTCAGGGTTCAGTGTTAATCACTGTGACTCCCACAGGGTTCGGTGTTAATCAGTGAGACTCCCATAGGATTCAGTGTTAATCAGTGAGACTCCCATAGGTTTCAGTGTTAATCAGTGAGACTCCCACAGGGTTCAGTGTTAATCAGTGAGACTCTCATAGGGTTCAGTGTTAATCAGTGAGACTCCCTCAGGGTTCAGTGTTAATCAGTGAGACTCCCATAGGGTTAAGTGTTAATCAGTGAGACTCCCATAGGGTTCAGTGTTAATCAGTGAGACTCCCTCAGGGTTCAGTGTTAATCAGTGAGACTCCCATAGGGTTAAGTGTTAATCAGTGAGACTCCCATAGGGTTCAGTGTTAATCAGTGAGACTCCCATAGGGTTCATTGTTAATCAGTGAGACTCCCACAGGGTTCAGTGTTAATCAGTGAGACTCCCATAGGGTTCAGTGTTAATCACTGAGACTCCCACAGGGTTCAGGGTTAATCAGTGAGACTCCCACAGGGTTCAGTGTTAATCAGTCAGACTCCCACAGGGTTCAGTGTTAATCAGTGAAACTCCCACAGGGTTCAGGGTTAATGAGTGAGACTCCCACAGGGTTCAGTGTTAATCAGTGAGACTCCCACAGGGTTCACTGTTAATCAGTGAGACTCCCACAGGGTTCAGTGTTAATCAGTGAGACTCCCATAGGGTTCAGTGTTAATCAGTGAGGCTCCCACATGGTTCATTGTTAATCAGTGAAGTGTCCCTCAGGGTTAATTGTTAATCAGTGAGACTCCCACATGGTTCAGTGTTAATCAGTGAGACTCCCACAGGGTTCAGTGTTAATCAGTGAGACTCTCACAGGGTTCAGGGGTAATCAGTGAGACTCCCACAGGGTTCAGTGTTATTCAGTGAGACTCCCTCAGGGTTCAGTGTTAATCAGTGAGACTTCCATAGTGTTAAGTGTTAATCAGTGAGACTCCCTCAGGGTTCAGTGTCAATCAGTGAGACTCCCTTAGGGTTCAGTGTTAATCAGTGAGACTCCCTCAGGGTTCATTGTTAATCAGTGAGACTCCCACAGGGTTCAGTGTTAATCAGTGAGACTCTCATAGGGTTCAGTGTTAATCAGTGAGACTCCCATAGGGTTCAGTGTTAATCAGTGAGACTCCCATAGGGTTCAGTGTTAATCAGTGAGACTCCCATAGGGTTCAGTGTTAATCAGTGAGACTCCCACAGGGTTCAGTGTTAATCAGTGAGACTCCCTTAGGGTTCAGTGTTAATCAGTGAGACTCCCACAGGGTTCAGTGTTAATCAGTGAGACTCCCACAGGGTTCAGTGTTAATCATTGAGACTCCCACAGGGTTCTGTGTTAATCAGTGAGACTCCCACAGGGTTCAGTGTTAATCAGTGAGACTCCCATAGGGTTCATTGTTAATCAGTGAGACTCCCATAGGGTTCGGTGTTAAACAGTGAGACTACCATAGGGTTCAGTGTTAATCAGTGAGACTCCCACAGGGTTAAGTGTTAATCAGTGAGACTCCCACAGGGTTCAGTGTTAATCAGTGAGACTCCCACAGGGTTCTGTGTTAATCAGTGAGACTCCCACAGGGTTCAGTGTTAATCAGTGAGACTCCCATAGGGTTCAGTGTTAATCAGTGAGACACCCATAGGGTTCGGTGTTAAACAGTAAGACTCCCATAGGTTTCAGTGTTAATCAGTGAGATTCCCATAGGGTTCAGTGTTAATCAGTGAGACTCCCATAGGGTTCAATGTTAATCAGTGAGACTCCCACAGGGTTCAGTGTTAATCAGTGAAACTCCCATTGGGTTCGGTGTTAATCAGTGAGACTCCCATAGGTTTCAGTGTTAATCAGTGAGATTCCCATAAGGTTCAGTGTTAATCAGTGAGACTCCCATAGGGTTCAATGTTAATCAGTGAGACTCCCACAGGGTTCAGTGTTAATCAGTGAGACTCCCACAGGGTTCAGTGTTAATCAGTGAGACTCCCATAGTGGTCAGTGTAAATCACTGAGACTCCCATTGGGTTCGGTGTTAATCAGTGAGACTCCCACAGGGTTCAGTGTTAATCAGTGAGACTCCCATAGGGTTCAGTGTTAATCAGTGAGACTCCCACAGGGTTCAGTGTTAATCAGTGAGAATCCAATAGGGTTCAGTGTTAATCAGTGAGACTCCCATAGGGTTCAGTGTTAATCAGTGAGACTCCCACAGGGTTCAGTGTTAATCAGTGAGACTCCCACAGGGTTCTGTGTTAATCAGTGAGAGTCCCACAGGGTTCAGTGTTAAACAGTGAGACTCCCATAGGGTTCAGTGTTAATCAGTGAGACTCCCATAGGGTTCGGTGTTAAACAGTGAGACTCCCACAGGGTGCAGTGTTAATCAGTGAGACTCCCACAGGGTTCAGTGTTAATCAGTGAGACTCCCATAGGGTTCAGTATTAATCAGTGAGTCTCCCACCGGGTTCAGTGTTAATCAGTGAGATTCCCATAGGGTTCAGTGTTAATCAGTAAGACTCCCACAGGGTTCAGTGTTAATCAGTGAGACTCCCATAGGGTTCATTCTTAATCAGTGAGACTCCCATAGGGTTCAGTGTTAATCAGTGAGACTCCCACAGGGTTCAATGTTAATCAGCGAGACTCCCACAGGGTTCTGTGTTAATCAGTGAGACCCCCACAGGGTTCAGTGTTAATCGGTGAGACTCCCATAGGGTTCAGTGTTAATCAGTGAGACTCCCATAGGGTTCAGTGTTAATCAGTGAGACTCCCATAGTGTTCATTGTAAATCACTGAGACTCCCATTGGGTTCGGTGTTAATCAGTGAGACTCCCATAGGGTTCAGTGTTAATCAGTGAAACTCCCACAGGGTTCAGTGTTAATCAGTGAAACTCCCATTGGGTTCGGTGTTAATCAGTGAGACTCCCATAGGTTTCAGTGCTAATCAGTGAGATTCCCATAGGGTTCAGTGTTAATCAGTGAGACTCCCATAGGGTTCAGTGTTAATTAGTGAGACTCCCATAGGGTTTGGTGTTCATCAGTGAGACTCCCATAGGGTTCAGTGTTAATTAGTGAGACTCCCATAGGGTTTGGTGTTTATCAGTGAGACTCCCATAGGGTTCAGTGTTAATCAGTGAGACTCCCATAGGGTTCAGTGTTAATCAGTGAGACTCCCATAGGGTTCAGTGTTAATCAGTGAGACTCCCACAGGGTTCAGTGTTAATCAGTGAGACTCCCACAGGGTTCAGTGTTAATCAGTGAGACTCCCATAGTGTTCAGTGTAAATCACTGAGACTCCCATTGGGTTTGGTGTTAATCAGTGAGACTCCCACAGGGTTCAGTGTTCATCAGTGAGACTCCCATAGGGTTCAGTGTTAATTAGTGAGACTCCCATAGGGTTTGGTGTTAATCAGTGAGACTCCCATAGGGTTCCGTGTTAATCAGTGAGACTCCCATAGGGTTCAGTGTTAATCAGTGAGACTCCCTTAGGGTTCAGTGTTAATCAGTGAGACTCCCACAGGGTTCAGTGTTAATCAGTGAGAATCCCACAGGGTTCAGTGTTAATCAGTGAGACTCCCACAGGGTTCTGTGTTAATCAGTGAGACTCCCACAGGGTTCAGTGTTAATCAGTGAGACTCCCATAGGGTTCAGTGTTAATCAGTGAGACTCCCATAGGGTTCGGTGTTAAACAGTGAGACTGCCATAGGGTTCAGTGTTAATCAGTGAGACTCCCACAGGGTTCAGTGTTAATCAGTGAGACTCCCACAGGGTTCAGTGTTAATCAGTGAGACTCCCACAGGGTTCTGTGTTAATCAGTGAGACTCCCACAGGGTTCAGTGTTAATCAGTGAGACTCCCATAGGGTTCAGTGTTAAACAGTGAGACTCCCATAGGGTTCGGTGTTAAACAGTGAGACTCCCACAGGGTTCAGTGTTAATCAGTGAGACTCCCACAGGGTTCAGTGTTAATCAGTGAGACTCCCATAGGGTTCAGTATTAATCAGTGAGTCTCCCACCGGGTTCAGTGTTAATCAGCGAGATTCCCATAGGGTTCCGTGTTAATCAGTGAGACTCCCATAGTGTTCAGTATAAATCACTGAGACTCCCATTGGGTTTGGTGTTAATCAGTGAGACTCCCACAGGGTTCAGTGTTCATCAGTGAGACTCCCATAGGGTTCAGTGTTAATTAGTGAGACTCCCATAGGGTTTGGTGTTAATCAGTGAGACTCCCATAGGGTTCCGTGTTAATCAGTGAGACTCCCATAGGGTTCAGTGTTAATCAGTGAGACTCCCTTAGAGTTCAGTGTTAATCAGTGAGACTCCCACAGGGTTCAGTGTTAATCAGTGAGACTCCCACAGGGTTCAGTGTTAATCAGTGAGACTCCCACAGGGTTCTGTGTTAATCAGTGAGACTCCCACAGGGTTCAGTGTTAATCAGTGAGACTCCCATAGGGTTCAGTGTTAATCAGTGAGACTCCCATAGGGTTCGGTGTTAAACAGTGAGACTCCCATAGGGTTCAGTGTTAATCAGTGAGACTCCCACAGGGTTCAGTGTTAATCAGTGAGACTCCCACAGGGTTCAGTGTTAATCAGTGAGACTCCCACAGGGTTCTGTGTTAATCAGTGAGACTCCCACAGGGTTCAGTGTTAATCAGTGAGACTCCCATTGGGTTCAGTGTTAATCAGTGAGACTCCCATAGGGTTCGGTGTTAAACAGTGAGACTCCCACAGGGTTCAGTGTTAATCAGTGAGACTCCCACAGGGTTCAGTGTTAATCAGTGAGAATCCCATAGGGTTCAGTATTAATCAGTGAGTCTCCCACCGGGTTCAGTGTTAATCAGCGAGATTCCCATAGGGTTCAGTGTTAATCAGTGAGACTCCCATAGTGTTCATTGTAAATCACTGAGACTCCCATTGGGTTCGGTGTTAATCAGTGAGACTCCCATAGGGTTCAGTGTTAATCAGTGAGATTCCCATAGGGTTCAGTGTTAATCAGTGAGACTCCCATAGGTTTCAGTGTTAATCAGTGAGATTCCCATAGGGTTCAGTGTTAATCAGTGAGACTCCCATAGGGTTCAATGTTAATCAGTGAGACTCCCACAGGGTTCAGTGTTAATCAGTGAGACTCCCACAGGGTTCAGTGTTAATCAGTGAGACTCCCATAGTGTTCAGTGTAAATCACTGAGACTCCCATTGGGTTCGGTGTTAATCAGTGAGACTCCCACAGGGTTCAGTGTTAATCAGTGAGACTCCCATAGGGTTCAGTGTTAATCAGTGAGACTCCCACAGGGTTCAGTGTTAATCAGTGAGAATCCAATAGGGTTCAGTGTTAATCAGTGAGACTCCCATAGGGTTCAGTGTTAATCAGTGAGAATCCCACAGGGTTCAGTGTTAATCAGTGAGACTTCCACAGGGTTCTGTGTTAATCAGTGAGACTCCCACAGGGTTCAGTGTTAAACAGTGAGACTCCCATAGGGTTCAGTGTTAGTCAGTGAGACTCCCATAGGGTTCGGTGTTAAACAGTGAGACTCCTACAGGGTGCAGTGTTAATCAGTGAGACTCCCACAGGGTTCAGTGTTAATCAGTGAGACTCCCATAGGGTTCAGTATTAATCAGTGAGTCTCCCACCGGGTTCAGTGTTAATCAGCGAGATTCCCATAGGGTTCAGTGTTAATCGGTGAGACTCCCACAGGGTTCAGTGTTAATCAGTGAGACTCCCATAGGGTTCAGTCTTAATCAGTGAGACTCCCATAGGGTTCAGTGTTAATCAGTGAGACTCCCACAGGGTTCAATGTTAATCAGTGAGACTCCCACAGGGTTCTGTGTTAATCAGTGAGACTCCCACAGGGTTCAGTGTTAA
The DNA here is from genome assembly GCF_048934315.1 of Petromyzon marinus. NCBI lineage: Eukaryota > Metazoa > Chordata > Hyperoartia > Petromyzontiformes > Petromyzontidae > Petromyzon > Petromyzon marinus. The sequence continues at coordinate 2,262,770 of NW_027423612.1, forward strand.
TCGGTGAGACTCCCATAGGGTTCGGTGTTAATCAGTGAGACTCCCATAGGGTTCAGTGTTAATCAGTGAGACTCCCATAGTGTTCATTGTAAATCACTGAGACTCCCATTGGGTTCGGTGTTAATCAGTGAGACTCCCATAGGGTTCAGGGTTAATCAGTGAGACCCCCACAGGATTCAGTGTTAATCAGTGAAACTCCCATTGGGTTCGGTGTTAATCAGTGAGACTCCCATAGGTTTCAGTGCTAATCAGTGAGATTCCCATAGGGTTCAGTGTTAATCAGTGAGACTCCCATAGGGTTCAATGTTAATCAGTGAGACTCCCACAGGGTTCAGTGTTAATCAGTGAGACTCCCACAGGGTTCAGTGTTAATCAGTGAGACTCCCATAGTGTTCAGTGTAAATCACTGAGACTCCCATTGGGTTCGGTGTTAATCAGTGAGACTCCCACAGGGTTCAATGTTAATCAGTGAGACTCCCATAGGGTTCAGTGTTAATCAGTGAGACTCCCACAGCGTTCAGTGTTAATCAGTGAGAATCCAATAGGGTTCAGTGTTAATCAGTGAGACTCCCATAGGGTTCAGTGTTAATCAGTGAGACTCCCACAGGGTTCAGTGTTAATCAGTGAGACTCCCACAGGGTTCTGTGTTAATCAGTGAGACTCCCACAGGGTTCAGTGTTAAACAGTGAGACTCCCATAGGGTTCAGTGTTAATCAGTGAGACTCCCATAGGGTTCGGTGTTAAACAGTGAGACTCCCACAGGGTGCAGTGTTAATCAGTGAGACTCCCACAGGGTTCAGTGTTAATCAGTGAGACTCCCATAGGGTTCAGTATTAATCAGTGAGTCTCCCACCGGGTTCAGTGTTAATCAGAGAGATTCCCATAGCGTTCAGTGTTAATCAGTGAGACTCCCGCAGGGTTCAGTGTTAATCAATGAGAATCCCATAGGGTTCAGTCTTAATCAGTGAGACTCCCATAGGGTTCAGTGTTAATCAGTGAGACTCCCACAGGGTTCAATGTTAATCAGTGAGACTCCCACAGGGTTCTGTGTTAATCAGTGAGACTCCCACAGGGTTCAGTGTTAATCGGTGAGACTCCCTTAGGGTTCAGTGTTAATCAGTGAGACTCCCATAGGATTCAGTGTTAATCAGTGAGACTCCCATAGTGTTCATTGTAAATCACTGAGACTCCCAGTGGGTTCGGTGTTAATCAGTGAGACTCCCATAGGGTTCAGTGTTAATCAGTGAGACTCCCTTAGGGTTCAGTGTTAATCAGTGAGACTCCCACAGGGTTCAGTGTTAATCAGTGAGAATCCCACAGGGTTCAGTGTTAATCAGTGAGACTCCCACAGGGTTCTGTGTTAATCAGTGAGACTCCCACAGGGTTCAGTGTTAATCAGTGAGACTCCCATAGGGTTCAGTGTTAATCAGTGAGACTCCCATAGGGTTCGGTGTTAAACAGTGAGACTGCCATAGGGTTCAGTGTTAATCAGTGAGACTCCCACAGGGTTCAGTTTTAATCAGTGAGACTCCCACAGGGTTCAGTGTTAATCAGTGAGACTCCCACAGGGTTCTGTGTTAATCAGTGAGACTCCCACAGGGTTCAGTGTTAATCAGTGAGACTCCCATAGGGTTCAGTGTTAATCAGTGAGACTCCCATAGGGTTCGGTGTTAAACAGTGAGACTCCCACAGGGTTCAGTGTTAATCAGTGAGACTCCCACAGGGTTCAGTGTTAATCAGTGAGACTCCCATAGGGTTCAGTATTAATCAGTGAGTCTCCCACCGGGTTCAGTGTTAATCAGCGAGATTCCCATAGGGTTCAGTGTTAATCAGTGAGACTCCCATAGTGTTCAGTATAAATCACTGAGACTCCCATTGGGTTTGGTGTTAATCAGTGAGACTCCCACAGGGTTCAGTGTTAATCAGTGAGACTCCCACAGGGTTCTGTGTTAATCAGTGAGACTCCCACAGGGTTCAGTGTTAATCAGTGAGACTCCCATAGGGTTCAGTGTTAATCAGTGAGACTCCCATAGGGTTCGGTGTTAAACAGTGAGACTCCCACAGGGTTCAGTGTTAATCAGTGAGACTCCCACAGGGTTCAGTGTTAATCAGTGAGACTCCCATAGGGTTCAGTATTAATCAGTGAGTCTCCCACCGGGTTCAGTGTTAATCAGCGAGATTCCCATAGGGTTCAGTGTTAATCAGTGAGACTCCCATAGTGTTCAGTATAAATCACTGAGACTCCCATTGGGTTTGGTGTTAATCAGTGAGACTCCCACAGGGTTCAGTGTTCATCAGTGAGACTCCCATAGGGTTCAGTGTTAATTAGTGAGACTCCCATAGGGTTTGGTGTTAATCAGTGAGACTCCCACAGGGTTCAGTGTTAAACAGTGAGACTCCCATAGGGTTCAGTGTTAATCAGTGAGACTCCCATAGGGTTCGGTGTTAAACAGTGAGACTCCCACAGGGTGCAGTGTTAATCAGTGAGACTCCCACAGGGTTCAGTGTTAATCAGTGAGACTCCCATAGGGTTCAGTATTAATCAGTGAGTCTCCCACCGGGTTCAGTGTTAATCAGAGAGATTCCCATAGCGTTCAGTGTTAATCAGTGAGACTCCCGCAGGGTTCAGTGTTAATCAATGAGAATCCCATAGGGTTCAGTCTTAATCAGTGAGACTCCCATAGGGTTCAGTGTTAATCAGTGAGACTCCCACAGGGTTCAATGTTAATCAGTGAGACTCCCACAGGGTTCTGTGTTAATCAGTGAGACTCCCACAGGGTTCAGTGTTAATCGGTGAGACTCCCTTAGGGTTCAGTGTTAATCAGTGAGACTCCCATAGGATTCAGTGTTAATCAGTGAGACTCCCATAGTGTTCATTGTAAATCACTGAGACTCCCAGTGGGTTCGGTGTTAATCAGTGAGACTCCCATAGGGTTCAGTGTTAATCAGTGAGACTCCCTTAGGGTTCAGTGTTAATCAGTGAGACTCCCACAGGGTTCAGTGTTAATCAGTGAGAATCCCACAGGGTTCAGTGTTAATCAGTGAGACTCCCACAGGGTTCTGTGTTAATCAGTGAGACTCCCACAGGGTTCAGTGTTAATCAGTGAGACTCCCATAGGGTTCAGTGTTAATCAGTGAGACTCCCATAGGGTTCGGTGTTAAACAGTGAGACTGCCATAGGGTTCAGTGTTAATCAGTGAGACTCCCACAGGGTTCAGTTTTAATCAGTGAGACTCCCACAGGGTTCAGTGTTAATCAGTGAGACTCCCACAGGGTTCTGTGTTAATCAGTGAGACTCCCACAGGGTTCAGTGTTAATCAGTGAGACTCCCATAGGGTTCAGTGTTAATCAGTGAGACTCCCATAGGGTTCGGTGTTAAACAGTGAGACTCCCACAGGGTTCAGTGTTAATCAGTGAGACTCCCACAGGGTTCAGTGTTAATCAGTGAGACTCCCATAGGGTTCAGTATTAATCAGTGAGTCTCCCACCGGGTTCAGTGTTAATCAGCGAGATTCCCATAGGGTTCAGTGTTAATCAGTGAGACTCCCATAGTGTTCAGTATAAATCACTGAGACTCCCATTGGGTTTGGTGTTAATCAGTGAGACTCCCACAGGGTTCAGTGTTAATCAGTGAGACTCCCACAGGGTTCTGTGTTAATCAGTGAGACTCCCACAGGGTTCAGTGTTAATCAGTGAGACTCCCATAGGGTTCAGTGTTAATCAGTGAGACTCCCATAGGGTTCGGTGTTAAACAGTGAGACTCCCACAGGGTTCAGTGTTAATCAGTGAGACTCCCACAGGGTTCAGTGTTAATCAGTGAGACTCCCATAGGGTTCAGTATTAATCAGTGAGTCTCCCACCGGGTTCAGTGTTAATCAGCGAGATTCCCATAGGGTTCAGTGTTAATCAGTGAGACTCCCATAGTGTTCAGTATAAATCACTGAGACTCCCATTGGGTTTGGTGTTAATCAGTGAGACTCCCACAGGGTTCAGTGTTCATCAGTGAGACTCCCATAGGGTTCAGTGTTAATTAGTGAGACTCCCATAGGGTTTGGTGTTAATCAGTGAGACTCCCATAGGGTTCCGTGTTAATCAGTGAGACTCCCATAGGGTTCAGTGTTAATCAGTGAGACTCCCTTAGAGTTCAGTGTTAATCAGTGAGACTCCCACAGGGTTCAGTGTTAATCAGTGAGACTCCCACAGGGTTCAGTGTTAATCAGTGAGACTCCCACATTGTTCTGTGTTAATCAGTGAGACTCCCACAGGGTTCAGTGTTAATCAGTGAGACTCCCATAGGGTTCAGTGTTAATCAGTGAGACTCCCATAGGGTTCGGTGTTAAACAGTGAGACTCCCATAGGGTTCAGTGTTAATCAGTGAGACTCCCACAGGGTTCAGTGTTAATCAGTGAGACTCCCACAGGGTTCAGTGTTAATCAGTGAGACTCCCACAGGGTTCTGTGTTAATCAGTGAGACTCCCACAGGGTTCAGTGTTAATCAGTGAGACTCCCATTGGGTTCAGTGTTAATCAGTGAGACTCCCATAGGGTTCGGTGTTAAACAGTGAAACTCCCACAGGGTTCAGTGTTAATCAGTGAGACTCCCACAGGGTTCAGTGTTAATCAGTGAGACTCCCATAGGGTTCAGTATTAATCAGTGAGTCTCCCACCGGGTTCAGTGTTAATCAGCGAGATTCCCATAGGGTTCAGTGTTAATCAGTGAGACTCCCATAGTGTTCATTGTAAATCACTGAGACTCCCATTGGGTTCGGTGTTAATCAGTGAGACTCCCATAGGGTTCAGTGTTAATCAGTGAGATTCCCATAGGGTTCAGTGTTAATCAGTGAGACTCCCGTAGGTTTCAGTGTTAATCAGTGAGATTCCTATAGGGTTCAGTGTTAATCAGTGAGACTCCCATAGGGTTCAATGTTAATCAGTGAGACTCCCACAGGGTTCAGTGTTAATCAGTGAGACTCCCAACAGGGTTCAGTGTTAATCAGTGAGACTCCCATAGTGTTCAGTGTAAATCACTGAGACTCCCATTGGGTTCGGTGTTAATCAGTGAGACTCCCACAGGGTTCAGTGTTAATCAGTGAGACTCCCATAATGTTCAGTGTTAATCAGTGAGACTCCCACAGGGTTCAGTGTTAATCAGTGAGAATCCAATAGGGTTCAGTGTTAATCAGTGAGACTCCCATAGGGTTCAGTGTTAATCAGTGAGAATCCCACAGGGTTCAGTGTTAATCAGTGAGACTTCCACAGGGTTCTGTGTTAATCAGTGAGACTCCCACAGGGTTCAGTGTTAAACAGTGAGACTCCCATAGGGTTCAGTGTTAGTCAGTGAGACTCCCATAGGGTTCGGTGTTAAACAGTGAGACTCCTACAGGGTGCAGTGTTAATCAGTGAGACTCCCACAGGGTTCAGTGTTAATCAGTGAGACTCCCATAGGGTTCAGTATTAATCAGTGAGTCTCCCACCGGGTTCAGTGTTAATCAGCGAGATTCCCATAGGGTTCAGTGTTAATCGGTGAGACTCCCACAGGGTTCAGTGTTAATCAGTGAGACTCCCATAGGGTTCAGTCTTAATCAGTGAGACTCCCATAGGGTTCAGTGTTAATCAGTGAGACTCCCACAGGGTTCAATGTTAATCAGTGAGACTCCCACAGGGTTCTGTGTTAATCAGTGAGACTCCCACAGGGTTCAGTGTTAATCGGTGAGACTCCCATAGGGTTCAATGTTAATCAGTGAGACTCCCATAGGGTTCAGTGTTAATCAGTGAGACTCCCATAGTGTTCATTGTAAATCACTGAGACTCCCATTGGGTTCGGTGTTAATCAGTGAGACTCCCATAGGGTTCAGTGTTAATCAGTGAGACCCCCACAGGATTCAGTGTTAATCAGTGAAACTCCCATTGGGTTCGGTGTTAATCAGTGAGACTCCCATAGGTTTCAGTGCTAATCAGTGAGATTCCCATAGGGTTCAGTGTTAATCAGTGAGACTCCCATAGGGTTCAATGTTAATCAGTGAGACTCCCACAGGGTTCAGTGTTAATCAGTGAGACTCCCACAGGGTTCAGTGTTAATCAGTGAGACTCCCATAGTGTTCAGTGTAAATCACTGAGACTCCCATTGGGTTCGGTGTTAATCAGTGAGACTCCCACAGGGTTCAGTGTTAATCAGTGAGACTCCCATAGGGTTCAGTGTTAATCAGTGAGACTCCCACAGCGTTCAGTGTTAATCAGTGAGAATCCAATAGGGTTCAGTGTTAATCAGTGAGACTCCCATAGGGTTCAGTGTTAATCAGTGAGACTCCCACAGGGATCAGTGTTAATCAGTGAGACTCCCACAGGGTTCTGTGTTAATCAGTGAGACTCCCACAGGGTTCAGTGTTAAACAGTGAGACTCCCATAGGGTTCAGTGTTAATCAGTGAGACTCCCATAGGGTTCGGTGTTAAACAGTGAGACTCCCACAGGGTGCAGTGTTAATCAGTGAGACTCCCACAGGGTTCAGTGTTAATCAGTGAGACTCCCATAGGGTTCAGTATTAATCAGTGAGTCTCCCACCGGGTTCAGTGTTAATCAGAGAGATTCCCATAGCGTTCAGTGTTAATCAGTGAGACTCCCGCAGGGTTCAGTGTTAATCAATGAGAATCCCATAGGGTTCAGTCTTAATCAGTGAGACTCCCATAGGGTTCAGTGTTAATCAGTGAGACTCCCACAGGGTTCAATGTTAATCAGTGAGACTCCCACAGGGTTCTGTGTTAATCAGTGAGACTCCCACAGGGTTCAGTGTTAATCGGTGAGACTCCCTTAGGGTTCAGTGTTAATCAGTGAGACTCCCATAGGATTCAGTGTTAATCAGTGAGACTCCCATAGTGTTCATTGTAAATCACTGAGACTCCCAGTGGGTTCGGTGTTAATCAGTGAGACTCCCATAGGGTTCAGTGTTAATCAGTGAGACTCCCACAGGGTTCAGTGTTAATCAGTGAAACTCCCATTGGGTTCGGTGTTAATCAGTGAGACTCCCATAGGTTTCAGTGCTAATCAGTGAGATTCCCATAGGGTTCAATGTTAATCAGTGAGACTCCCATAGGGTTCAATGTTAATCAGTGAGACTCCCACAGGGTTCAGTGTTAATCAGTGAGACTCCCACAAGGTTCAGTGTTAATCAGTGAGACTCCCATAGTGTTCAGTGTAAATCACTGCGACTCCCATTGGGTTCAGTGTTCATCAGTGAGACTCCCATAGGGTTCAGTGTTAATTAGTGAGACTCCCATAGGGTTTGGTGTTAATCAGTGAGACTCCCATAGGGTTGAGTGTTTATCACTGAGACTCCCATAGGGTTCAGTGTTAATCAGTGAAACTCTCACAGGGTTCAGTGTTAATCAGTGAGACTCCCATAGGGTTCAGTGTTAATCAGTGAGACTCCCACAGGGTTCAGTGTTAATCAGTGAGACTCCCACACGGTTCAGTGTTAATCAGTGAGATTCCCATAGGGTTCAGTCTTAATCAGTGAGACTCCCACAGGGTTCTGTGTTAATCAGTGAGACTCCCACAGGGTTCTGTGTTAATCAGTGAGACTCCCACAGGGTTCAGTGTTAATCGGTGAGACTCCCATAGGGTTCAGTGTTAATCAGTGAGACTCCCATAGGGTTCAGTGTTAATCAGTGAGACTCCCTTAGTGTTCATTGTAAATCACTGAGGCTCCCATTGGGTTCGGTGTTAATCAGGGAGACTCACATAGGGTTCAGTGTTAATCAGTGAGACTCCCACAGGGTTCAGTGTTAATCAGTGAAACTCCCATTGGGTTCGGTGTTAATCAGTGAGACTCCCATAGGTTTCAGTGCTAATCAGTGAGATTCCCATAGGGTTCAGTGTTAATCAGTGAGACTCCCATAGGGTTCAATGTTAATCAGTGAGACTCCCACAGGGTTCAGTGTTAATCAGTGAGACTCCCACAAGGTTCAGTGTTAATCAGTGAGACTCCCATAGTGTTCAGTGTAAATCACTGAGACTCCCATTGAGTTCAGTGTTCATCAGTGAGACTCCCATAGGGTTCAGTGTTAATTAGTGAGACTCCCATAGGGTTTGGTGTTAATCAGTGAGACTCCCATAGGGTTCAGTGTTAATCAGTGAGACTCCCATAGGGTTCAGTGTTAATCAGTGAGACTCCCGTAGGGTTCAGTGTTAATCAGTGAGACTCCCACAGGGTTCAGTGTTAATCAGTGAGACTCCCACAGGGTTCAGTGTTAATCAGTGAGACTCCCATAGTGTTCATTGTAAATCACTGAGACTCCCATTGGGTTCGGTGTTAATCAGTCAGACTCCCACAGGGTTCAGTGTTAATCAGTGAGACTCCCATAGGGTTCAGTATTAATCAGTGAGTCTCCCACCGGGTTCAGTGTTAATCAGCGAGATTCCCATAGGGTTCAGTCTTAATCAGTGAGACTCCCATAGGGTTCAGTGTTAATCAGTGAGACTCCCACAGGGTTCTGTGTTAATCAGTGAGACTCCCTCAGGGTTCAGTGTTAATTGGTGAGACTCCCATAGGGTTCAGTGTTAATCAGTGAGACTCCCACAGGGTTCAGTGTTAATCAGTGAAACTCCCATTGGGTTCGGTGTTAATCAGTGAGACTCCCATAGGTTTCAGTGCTAATCAGTGAGATTCCCATAGGGTTCAGTGTTAATCAGTGAGACTCCCATAGGGTTCAATGTTAATCAGTGAAACTCCCACAGGGTTCAGTGTTAATCAGTGAGACTCCCACAGGGTTCAGTGTTAATCAGTGAAACTCCCATTGGGTCCGGTGTTAATCAGTGAGACTCCCATAGGTTTCAGTGCTAATCAGTGAGATTCCCATAGGGTTCAGTGTTAATCAGTGAGACTCCCATAGGGTTCAATGTTAATCAGTGAGACTCCCACAGGGTTCAGTGTTAATCAGTGAGACTCCCACAAGGTTCAGTGTTAATCAGTGAGACTCTCATAGTGTTCAGTGTAAATCGCTGAGACTCCCATAGGGTTCAGTGTTAATTAGTGAGACTCCCATAGGGTTTGGTGTTAATCAGTGAGACTCCCATAGGGTTCAGCGTTAATCAGTGAGTCTCCCACCGGGTTCAGTGTTAATCAACAAGATTCCCATAGGGTTCAGTGTTAATCAGTGAGACTCCCACAGGGTTCAGTGTTAATCAGTGAGACTCCCATAGGGTTCAGTCTTAATCAGTGAGACTCCCACAGGGTTCTGTGTTAATCAGTGAGACTCCCACAGGGTTCTGTGTTAATCAGTGAGTCTCCCACAGGGTTCAGTGTTAATCGGTGAGACTCCCATAGGGTTCAGTGTTAATCAGTGAGACTCCCATAGGGTTCAGTGTTAATCAGTGAGACTCCCACAGGGTTCAGTGTTAATCAGTGAAACTCCCATTGGGTTCGGTGTTAATCAGTGAGACTCCCACAGGGTTCAGTGTTAATCAGTGAGACTCCCATAGGGTTCAGTATTAATCAGTGAGTCTCCCACTAGGTTCAGTGTTAATCAGCGAGATTCCCATAGGGTTCAGTGTTAATCAGTGAGACTCCCACAGGGTTCAGTGTTAATCAGTGAGACTCCCATAGGGTTCAGTCTTAATCAATGAGACTCCCACAGGGTTCTGTGTTAATCAGTGAGACTCCCACAGGGTTCTGTGTTAATCAGTGAGACTCCCACAGGGTTCAGTGTTAATCGGTGAGACTCCCATAGGGTTCAGTGTTAATCAGTGAGACTCCCATAGGGTTCAGTGTTAATCAGTGAGAATCCCACAGGGTTCAGTGTTAATCAGTGAAACTCCCATTGGGTTTGGTGTTAATCAGTGAGACTCCCATAGGTTTCAGTGCTAATCAGTGAGATTCCCATAGGGTTCAGTGTTAATCAGTGAGACTCCCATAGGGTTCAATGTTAATCAGTGAGACTCCCACAGGGTTCAGTGTTAATCAGTGAGACTCCCACAAGGTTCAGTGTTAATCAGTGAGACTCCCATAGTGTTCAGTGTAAATCACTGAGACTCCCATTGAGTTCAGTGTTCATCAGTGAGACTCCCATAGGGTTCAGTGTTAATTAGTGAGACTCCCATAGGGTTTGGTGTTAATCAGTGAGACTCCCATAGGGTTCAGTGTTAATCAGTGAGACTCCCATAGGGTTCTGTGTTAATCAGTGAGACTCCCGTAGGGTTCAGTGTTAATCAGTGAGACTCCCACAGGGTTCAGTGTTAATCAGTGAGACTCCCACAGGGTTCAGTGTTAATCAGTGAGACTCCCATAGTGTTCATTGTAAATCACTGAGACTCCCATTGGGTTCGGTGTTAATCAGTGAGACTCCCACAGGGTTCAGTGTTAATCAGTGAGACTCCCATAGGGTTCAGTATTAATCAGTGAGTCTCCCACCGGGTTCAGTGTTAATCAGCGAGATTCCCATAGGGTTCAGTGTTAATCAGTGAGACTCCCACAGGGTTCAGTGTTAATCAGTGAGACTCCATAGGGTTCGGTCTTAATCAGTGAGACTCCCATAGGGTTCAGTTTTAATCAGTGAGACTCCCACAGGGTTCAATGTTAATCAGTGAGACTCCCACAGGGTTCTGTGTTAATCAGTGAGACTCCCACAGGGTTCAGTGTTAATCGGTGAGACTCCCATAGGGTTCAGTGTTAATCAGTGAGACTCCCACAGGGTTCAATGTTAACCAGTGAGACTCCAATAGGGTTCAGTGTTAATCAGTGAGACTCCCATAGGGTTCAGTGTTAATCAGTGAGACTCCCGTAGGGTTCAGTGTTAATCAGTGAGACTCCCACAGGGTTCTGTGTTAATCAGTGAGACTCCCTCAGGGTTCAGTGTTAATTGGTGAGACTCCCATAGGGTTCAGTGTTAATCAGTGAGACTCCCACAGGGTTCAGTGTTAATCAGTGAAACTCCCATTGGGTTCGGTGTTAATCAGTGAGACTCCCATAGGTTTCAGTGCTAATCAGTGAGATTCCCATAGGGTTCAGTGTTAATCAGTGAGACTCCCATAGGGTTCAATGTTAATCAGTGAAACTCCCACAGGGTTCAGTGTTAATCAGTGAGACTCCCACAGGGTTCAGTGTTAATCAGTGAAACTCCCATTGGGTCCGGTGTTAATCAGTGAGACTCCCATAGGTTTCAGTGCTAATCAGTGAGATTCCCATAGGGTTCAGTGTTAATCAGTGAGACTCCCATAGGGTTCAATGTTAATCAGTGAGACTCCCACAGGGTTCAGTGTTAATCAGTGAGACTCCCACAAGGTTCAGTGTTAATCAGTGAGACTCTCATAGTGTTCAGTGTAAATCGCTGAGACTCCCATAGGGTTCAGTGTTAATTAGTGAGACTCCCATAGGGTTTGGTGTTAATCAGTGAGACTCCCATAGGGTTCAGCGTTAATCAGTGAGTCTCCCACCGGGTTCAGTGTTAATCAACAAGATTCCCATAGGGTTCAGTGTTAATCAGTGAGACTCCCACAGGGTTCAGTGTTAATCAGTGAGACTCCCATAGGGTTCAGTCTTAATCAGTGAGACTCCCACAGGGTTCTGTGTTAATCAGTGAGACTCCCACAGGGTTCTGTGTTAATCAGTGAGTCTCCCACAGGGTTCAGTGTTAATCGGTGAGACTCCCATAGGGTTCAGTGTTAATCAGTGAGACTCCCATAGGGTTCAGTGTTAATCAGTGAGACTCCCACAGGGTTCAGTGTTAATCAGTGAAACTCCCATTGGGTTCGGTGTTAATCAGTGAGACTCCCACAGGGTTCAGTGTTAATCAGTGAGACTCCCATAGGGTTCAGTATTAATCAGTGAGTCTCCCACTAGGTTCAGTGTTAATCAGCGAGATTCCCATAGGGTTCAGTGTTAATCAGTGAGACTCCCACAGGGTTCAGTGTTAATCAGTGAGACTCCCATAGGGTTCAGTCTTAATCAATGAGACTCCCACAGGGTTCTGTGTTAATCAGTGAGACTCCCACAGGGTTCTGTGTTAATCAGTGAGACTCCCACAGGGTTCAGTGTTAATCGGTGAGACTCCCATAGGGTTCAGTGTTAATCAGTGAGACTCCCATAGGGTTCAGTGTTAATCAGTGAGAATCCCACAGGGTTCAGTGTTAATCAGTGAAACTCCCATTGGGTTTGGTGTTAATCAGTGAGACTCCCATAGGTTTCAGTGCTAATCAGTGAGATTCCCATAGGGTTCAGTGTTAATCAGTGAGACTCCCATAGGGTTCAATGTTAATCAGTGAGACTCCCACAGGGTTCAGTGTTAATCAGTGAGACTCCCACAAGGTTCAGTGTTAATCAGTGAGACTCCCATAGTGTTCAGTGTAAATCACTGAGACTCCCATTGAGTTCAGTGTTCATCAGTGAGACTCCCATAGGGTGCAGTGTTAATTAGTGAGACTCCCATAGGGTTTGGTGTTAATCAGTGAGACTCCCATAGGGTTCAGTGTTAATCAGTGAGACTCCCATAGGGTTCTGTGTTAATCAGTGAGACTCCCGTAGGGTTCAGTGTTAATCAGTGAGACTCCCACAGGGTTCAGTGTTAATCAGTGAGACTCCCACAGGGTTCAGTGTTAATCAGTGAGACTCCCATAGTGTTCATTGTAAATCACTGAGACTCCCATTGGGTTCGGTGTTAATCAGTGAGACTCCCACAGGGTTCAGTGTTAATCAGTGAGACTCCCATAGGGTTCAGTATTAATCAGTGAGTCTCCCACCGGGTTCAGTGTTAATCAGCGAGATTCCCATAGGGTTCAGTGTTAATCAGTGAGACTCCCACAGGGTTCAGTGTTAATCAGTGAGACTCCATAGGGTTCGGTCTTAATCAGTGAGACTCCCATAGGGTTCAGTTTTAATCAGTGAGACTCCCACAGGGTTCAATGTTAATCAGTGAGACTCCCACAGGGTTCTGTGTTAATCAGTGAGACTCCCACAGGGTTCAGTGTTAATCGGTGAGACTCCCATAGGGTTCAGTGTTAATCAGTGAGACTCCCACAGGGTTCAATGTTAACCAGTGAGACTCCAATAGGGTTCAGTGTTAATCAGTGAGACTCCCATAGGGTTCAGTGTTAATCAGTGAGACTCCCGTAGGGTTCAGTGTTAATCAGTGAGACTCCCACAGGGTTCAGTGTTAATCAGTGAGACTCCCACAGGGTTCAGTGTTAATCAGTGAGACTCCCATAGTGTTCATTGTAAATCACTGAGACTCCCATTGGGTTCGGTGTTAATCAGTGAGACTCCCATAGGGTTCAGTGTTAATCAGTGAGACTCCCACAGTTTTCAGTGTTAATCAGTGAAACTCCCATTGGGTTCGGTGTTAATCAGTGAGACTCCCATAGGTTTCAGTGCTAATCAGTGAGATTCCCATAGGGTTCAGTGTTAATCAGTGAGACTCCCATAGGGTTCAATGTTAATCAGTGAGACTCCCACAGGGTTCAGTGTTAATCAGTGAGACTCCCACAGGGTTCAGTGTTAATCAGTGAGACTCCCATAGGGTTCAGTGTTAATCAGTGAGACTCCCATAGGGTTCAGTGTTAATCAGTGAGACTCCCGTAGGGTTCAGTGTTAATCAGTGAGACTCCCACAGGGTTCAGTGTTAATCAGTGAGACTCCCACAGGGTTCAGTGTTAATCAGTGAGACTCCCATAGTGTTCATTGTAAATCACTGAGACTCCCATTGGGTTCGGTGTTAATCAGTGAGACTCCCACAGGGTTCAGTGTTAATCAGTGAGACTCCCATAGGGTTCAGTATTAATCAGTGAGTCTCCCACCGGGTTCAGTGTTAATTAGCGAGATTCCAATAGGGTTCAGTCTTAATCAGTGAGACTCCCATAGGGTTCAGTGTTAATCAGTGAGACTCCCACAGGGTTCTGTGTTAATCAGTGAGACTCCCTCAGGGTTCAGTGTTAATCGGTGAGACTCCCATAGGGTTCAGTGTTAATCAGTGAGACTCCCACAGGGTTCAGTGTTAATCAGTGAAACTCCCATTGGGTTCGGTGTTAATCAGTGAGACTCCCATAGGTTTCAGTGCTAATCAGTGAGATTCCCATAGGGTTCAGTGTTAATCAGTGAGACTCCCATAGGGTTCAATGTTAATCAGTGAAACTCCCACAGGGTTCAGTGTTAATCAGTGAGACTCCCACAGGGTTCAGTGTTAATCAGTGAAACTCCCATTGGGTCCGGTGTTAATCAGTGAGACTCCCATAGGTTTCAGTGCTAATCAGTGAGATTCCCATAGGGTTCAGTGTTAATCAGTGAGACTCCCATAGGGTTCAATGTTAATCAGTGAGACTCCCACAGGGTTCAGTGTTAATCAGTGAGACTCCCACAAGGTTCAGTGTTAATCAGTGAGACTCCCATAGTGTTCAGTGTAAATCGCTGAGACTCCCATAGGGTTCAGTGTTAATTAGTGAGACTCCCATAGGGTTTGGTGTTAATCAGTGAGACTCCCATAGGGTTCAGTGTTAATCAGTGAGTCTCCCACCGGGTTCAGTGTTAATCAGCAAGATTCCCATAGGGTTCAGTGTTAATCAGTGAGACTCCCACAGGGTTCAGTGTTAATCAGTGAGACTCCCATAGGGTTCAGTCTTAATCAGTGAGACTCCCACAGGGTTCTGTGTTAATCAGTGAGATTCCCACAGGGTTCTGTGTTAATCAGTGAGTCTCCCACAGGGTTCAGTGTTAATCGGTGAGACTCCCATAGGGTTCAGTGTTAATCAGTGAGACTCCCATAGGGTTCAGTGTTAATCAGTGAGACTCCCACAGGGTTCAGTGTTAATCAGTGAAACTCCCATTGGGTTCGGTGTTAATCAGTGAGACTCCCACAGGGTTCAGTGTTAATCAGTGAGACTCTCATAGGGTTCAGTATTAATCAGTGAGTCTCCCACCGGGTTCAGTGTTAATCAGCGAGATTCCCATAGGGTTCAGTGTTAATCAGTGAGACTCCCACAGGGTTCAGTGTTAATCAGTGAGACTCCCATAGGGTTCAATCTTAATCAGTGAGACTCCCACAGGGTTCTGTGTTAATCAGTGAGACTCCCACAGGGTTCTGTGTTAATCAGTGAGACTCCCACAGGGTTCAGTGTTAATCGGTGAGACTCCCATAGGGTTCAGTGTTAATCAGTGAGACTCCCATAGGGTTCAGTGTTAATCAGTGAGAATCCCACAGGGTTCAGTGTTAATCAGTGAAACTCCCATTGGGTTCGGTGTTAATCAGTGAGACTCCCATAGGTTTCAGTGCTAATCAGTGAGATTCCCATAGGGTTCAGTGTTAATCAGTGAGACTCCCATAGGGTTCAATGTTAATCAGTGAGACTCCCACAGGGTTCAGTGTTAATCAGTGAGACTCCCACAAGGTTCAGTGTTAATCAGTGAGACTCCCATAGTGTTCAGTGTAAATCACTGAGACTCCCATTGAGTTCAGTGTTCATCAGTGAGACTCCCATAGGGTTCAGTGTTAATTAGTGAGACTCCCATAGGGTTTGGTGTTAATCAGTGAGACTCCCATAGGGTTCAGTGTTAATCAGTGAGACTCCCATAGGGTTCAGTGTTAATCAGTGAGACTCCCGTAGGGTTCAGTGTTAATCAGTGAGACTCCCACAGGGTTCAGTGTTAATCAGTGAGACTCCCACATGGTTCAGTGTTAATCAGTGAGACTCCCATAGTGTTCATTGTAAATCACTGAGACTCCCATTGGGTTCGGTGTTAATCAGTGAGACTCCCACAGGGTTCAGTGTTAATCAGTGAGACTCCCATAGGGTTCAGTATTAATCAGTGAGTCTCCCACCGGGTTCAGTGTTAATCAGCGAGATTCCCATAGGGTTCAGTGTTAATCAGTGAGACTCCCACAGGGTTCAGTGTTAATCAATGAGACTCCCATAGGGTTCGGTCTTAATCAGTGAGACTCCCATAGGGTTCAGTTTTAATCAGTGAGACTCCCACAGGGTTCAATGTTAATCAGTGAGACTCCCACAGGGTTCTGTGTTAATCAGTGAGACTCCCACAGGGTTCAGTGTTAATCGGTGAGACTCCCATAGGGTTCAGTGTTAATCAGTGAGTCCCCCATAGTGTTCATTGTAAATCACTGAGACTCCCATTGGGTTCGGTGTTAATCAGTGAGACTCCCATAGGGTTCAGTGTTAATCAGTGAGACTCCCACAGTTTTCAGTGTTAATCAGTGAAACTCCCATTGGGTTCGGTGTTAATCAGTGAGACTCCCATATGTTTCAGTGCTAATCAGTGAGATTCCCATAGGGTTCAGTGTTAATCAGTGAGACTCCCATAGGGTTCAATGTTAATCAGTGAGACTCCCACAGGGTTCAGTGTTAATCAGTGAGACTCCCACAGGGTTCAGTGTTAATCAGTGAGACTCCCATAGTGTTCAGTGTAAATCACTGAGACTCCCATTGGGTTCGGTGTTAATCAGTGAGACTCCCATAGGGTTCAGTGTTAATCAGTGAGACTCCCATAGGGTTCAGTGTTAATCAGTGAGACTCCCACAGGGTTCAGTGTTAATCAGTGAGAATCCAATAGGGTTCAGTGTTAATCAGTGAGACTCCCATAGGGTTTGGTGTTAATCAGTGAGACTCCCATAGGGTTCAGTGTTAATCAGTGAGACTCCCATATGGTTCAGTGTTAATCAGTGAGACTCCCATAGGGTTCAGTGTTAATCAGTGAGACTCCCACAGGGTTCAGTGTTAATCAGTGAGACTCCCATAGGGTTCAGTGTTAATCAGTGAGACTCCCACAGGGTTCAGTGTTAATCAGTGAGACTCCAATAGGGTTCAGTGTTAATCAGTGAGACTTCCATAGGGTTCAGTGTTAATCAGTGAGACTCGCACAGGGTTCAGTGTTAATCAGTGAGACTCCTACAGGGTTCAGTGTTAATCAGTGAGACTCCCACAGGGTTCTGTGTTAATCAGTGAGACTCCCACAGGGTTCAGTGTTAATCGGTGAGACTCCCATAGGGTTCAGTGTTAATCAGTGAGACTCCCATAGGGTTCAGTGTTAATCTGTGAGACTCCCATTGTGTTCATTGTAAATCACTGAGACTCCCAATGGGTTCAGTGTTAATCAGTGAGACTCCCACAGGGTTCAGTGTTAATCGGTGAGACTCCCATAGGGTTCAGTGTTAATCAGTGAGTCCCCCATAGTGTTCATTGTAAATCACTGAGACTCCCATTGGGTTCGGTGTTAATCAGTGAGACTCCCATAGGGTTCAGTGTTAATCAGTGAGACTCCCACAGTTTTCAGTGTTAATCAGTGAAACTCCCATTGGGTTCGGTGTTAATCAGTGAGACTCCCATAGGTTTCAGTGCTAATCAGTGAGATTCCCATAGGGTTCAGTGTTAATCAGTGAGACTCCCATAGGGTTCAATGTTAATCAGTGAGACTCCCACAGGGTTCAGTGTTAATCAGTGAGACTCCCACAGGGTTCAGTGTTAATCAGTGAGACTCCCATAGTGTTCATTGTAAATCACTGAGACTCCCATTGGGTTCGGTGTTAATCAGTGAGACTCCCATAGGGTTCAGTGTTAATCAGTGAGACTCCCATAGGGTTCAGTGTTAATCAGTGAGACTCCCACAGGGTTCAGTGTTAATCAGTGAGAATCCAATAGGGTTCAGTGTTAATCAGTGAGACTCCCATAGGGTTTGGTGTTAATCAGTGAGACTCCCATAGGGTTCAGTGTTAATCAGTGAGACTCCCATATGGTTCAGTGTTAATCAGTGAGACTCCCATAGGGTTCAGTGTTAATCAGTGAGACTCCCACAGGGTTCAGTGTTAATCAGTGAGACTCCCACAGGGTTCAGTGTTAATCAGTGAGACTCCCATAGTGTTCAGTGTAAATCACTGAGACTCCCATTGGGTTCAGTGTTAATCAGTGAGACTCCCACAGGGTTCAGTGTTAATCAGTGAGACTCCCATAGGGTTCAGTGTTAATCAGTGAGACTCCCACAGGGTTCAGTGTTAATCAGTGAGACTCCAATAGGGTTCAGTGTTAATCAGTGAGACTTCCATAGGGTTCAGTGTTAATCAGTGAGACTCGCACAGGGTTCAGGGTTAATCAGTGAGACTCCTACAGGGTTCAGTGTTAATCAGTGAGACTCCCACAGGGTTCTGTGTTAATCAGTGAGACTCCCACAGGGTTCAGTGTTAATCGGTGAGACTCCCATAGGGTTCAGTGTTAATCAGTGAGACTCCCATAGGGTTCAGTGTTAATCTGTGAGACTCCCATTGTGTTCATTGTAAATCACTGAGACTCCCAATGGGTTCAGTGTTAATCAGTGAGACTCCCATAGGGTTCAATGTTAATCAGTGAGACTCCCACAGGGTTCAGTGTTAATCAGTGAAACTCCCATTGGGTTCAGTGTTAATCAGTGAGACTCCCATAGGTTTCAGTGCTAATCAGTGAGATTCCCATAGGGTTCAGTGTTAATCAGTGAGACTCCCATAGGATTCAATGTTAATCAGTGAGACTCCCACAGGGTTCAGTGTTAATCAGTGAGACTCCCACAAGGTTCAGTGTTAATCAGTGAGACTCCCATAGTGTTCAGTGTAAATCACTGAGACTCCCATTGGGTTCAGTGTTCATCAGTGAGACTCCCATAGGGTTCAGTGTTAATTAGTGAGACTCCCATAGGGTTTGGTGTTAATCAGTGAGACTCCCATAGGGTTCAGTGTTAATCTGTGAGACTCCCATTGTGTTCATTGTAAATCACTGAGACTCCCAATGGGTTCAGTGTTAATCAGTGAGACTCCCATAGGGTTCAATGTTAATCAGTGAGACTCCCACAGGGTTCTGTGTTAATCAGTGAAACTCCCATTGGGTTCAGTGTTAATCAGTGAGACTCCCATAGGTTTCAGTCCTAATCAGTGAGATTCCCATAGGGTTCAGTGTTAATCAGTGAGACTCCCATAGGATTCAATGTTAATCAGTGAGACTCCCACAGGGTTCAGTGTTAATCAGTGAGACTCCCACAAGGTTCAGTGTTAATCAGTGAGACTCCCATAGTGTTCAGTGTAAATCACTGAGACTCCCATTGGGTTCAGTGTTCATCAGTGAGACTCCCATAGGGTTCAGTGTTAATTAGTGAGACTCCCATAGGGTTTGGTGTTAATCAGTGAGACTCCCATAGGGTTCAGTGTTAATCAGTGAGACTCCCATAGGGTTCAGTGTTAATCAGTGAGACTCCCATAGGGTTCAGTGTTAATCAGTGAGACTCCCACAGGGTTCAGTGTTAATCAGTGAGACTCCCACAGGGTTCAGTGTTAATCAGTGAGACTCCCATAGTGTTCAGTGTAAATCACTGAGACTCCCATTGGGTTCGGTGTTAATCAGTGAGACTCCCACAGGGTTCAGTGTTAATCAGTGAGACTCCCATAGGGTTCAGTATTAATCAGTGAGTCTCCCACCGGGTTCAGTGTTAATTAGCGAGATTCCCATAGGGTTCAGTGTTAATCAGTGAGACTCCCACAGGGTTCAGTGTTAATCAGTGAGACTCCCATAGGGTTCAGTCTTAATCAGTGAGACTCCCACAGGGTTCTGTGTTAATCAGTGAGACTCCCACAGGGTTCTGTGTTAATCAGTGAGACTCCCACAGGGTTCAGTGTTAATTGGTGAGACTCCCATAGGGTTCAGTGTTAATCAGTGAGACTCCCATAGGGTTCAGTGTTAATCAGTGAGACTCCCATAGTGTTCATTGTAAATCATTGAGGCTCCCATTGGGTTCGGTGTTAATCAGTGAGACTCCCATAGGGTTCAGTGTTAATCAGTGAGACTCCCACAGGGTTCAGTGTTAATCAGTGAAACTCCCATTGGGTTCGGTGTTAATCAGTGAGACTCCCTTAGGTTTCAGTGCTAATCAGTGAGATTCCCATAGGGTTCAGTGTTAATCAGTGAGACTCCCATAGGGTTCAATGTTAATCAGTGAGACTCCCACAGGGTTCAGTGTTAATCAGTGAGACTCCCACAAGGTTCAGTGTTAATCAGTGAGACTCCCATAGTGTTCAGTGTAAATCACTGAGACTCCCATTGGGTTCAGTGTTCATCAGTGAGACTCCCATAGGGTTCAGTGTTAATTAGTGAGACTCCCATAGGGTTTGGTGTTAATCAGTGAGACTCCCATAGGGTTCAGTGTTAATCAGTGAGACTCCCATAGGGTTCAGTGTTAATCAGTGAGACTCCCATAGGGTTCAGTGTTAATCAGTGAGACTCCCACAAGGTTCAGTGTTAATCAGTGAGACTCCCATAGTGTTCAGTGTAAATCACTGAGACTCCCATTGGGTTCAGTGTTCATCAGTGAGACTCCCATAGGGTTCAGTGTTAATTAGTGAGACTCCCATAGGGTTTGGTGTTAATTAGTGAGACTCCCATAGGGTTTGGTGTTAATCAGTGAGACTCCCATAGGGTTCAGTGTTAATCAGTGAGACTCCCATAGGGTTCAGTGTTAATCAGTGAGACTCCCATAGGGTTCAGTGTTAATCAGTGAGACTCCCACAGGGTTCAGTGTTAATCAGTGAGACTCCCACAGGGTTCAGTGTTAATCAGTGAGACTCCCATAGTGTTCAGTGTAAATCACTGAGACTCCCATTGGGTTCGGTGTTAATCAGTGAGACTCCCACAGGGTTCAGTGTTAATCAGTGAGACTCCCATAGGGTTCAGTATTAATCAGTGAGTCTCCCACCGGGTTCAGTGTTAATTAGCGAGATTCCCATAGGGTTCAGTGTTAATCAGTGAGACTCCCACAGGGTTCAGTGTTAATCAGTGATACTCCCATAGGGTTCAGTCTTAATCAGTGAGACTCCCACAGGGTTCTGTGTTAATCAGTGAGACTCCCACAGGGTTCTGTGTTAATCAGTGAGACTCCCACAGGGTTCAGTGTTAATCGGTGAGACTCCCATAGGGTTCAGTGTTAATCAGTGAGACTCCCATAGGGTTCAGTGTTAATCAGTGAGACTCCCATAGTGTTCATTGTAAATCATTGAGGCTCCCATTGGGTTCGGTGTTAATCAGTGAGACTCCCATAGGGTTCAGTGTTAATCAGTGAGACTCCCACAGGGTTCAGTGTTAATCAGTGAAACTCCCATTGGGTTCGGTGTTAATCAGTGAGACTCCCTTAGGTTTCAGTGCTAATCAGTGAGATTCCCATAGGGTTCAGTGTTAATCAGTGAGACTCCCATAGGGTTCAATGTTAATCAGTGAGACTCCCACAGGGTTCAGTGTTAATCAGTGAGACTCCCACAAGGTTCAGTGTTAATCAGTGAGACTCCCATAGTGTTCAGTGTAAATCACTGAGACTCCCATTGGGTTCAGTGTTCATCAGTGAGACTCCCATAGGGTTCAGTGTTAATTAGTGAGACTCCCATAGGGTTTGGTGTTAATCAGTGAGACTCCCATAGGGTTCAGTGTTAATCAGTGAGACTCCCATAGGGTTCAGTGTTAATCAGTGAGACTCCCATAGGGTTCAGTGTTAATCAGTGAGACTCCCACAGGGTTCAGTGTTAATCAGTGAGACTCCCACAGGGTTCAGTGTTAATCAGTGAGACTCCCATAGTGTTCAGTGTAAATCACTGAGACTCCCATTGGGTTCGGTGTTAATCAGTCAGACTCCCACAGGGTTCAGTGTTAATCAGTGAGACTCCCATAGGGTTCATTATTAATCAGTGAGTCTCCCACCGGGTTCAGTGTTAATCAGCGAGATTCCCATAGGGTTCAGTGTTAATCAGTGAGACTCCCACAGGGTTCAGTGTTAATCAGTGAGACTCCCATAGGGTTCAGTCTTAATCAGTGAGACTCCCATAGGGTTCAGTGTTAATCAGTGAGACTCCCACAGGGTTCAATGTTAATCAGTGAGACTCCCACAGGGTTCTGTGTTAATCAGTGAGACTCCCACAGGGTTCAGTGTTAATCGGTGAGACTCCCATAGGGTTCAGTGTTAATCAGTGAGTCCCCCATAGTGTTCATTGTAAATCACTGAGACTCCCATTGGGTTCGGTGTTAATCAGTGAGACTCCCATAGGGTTCAGTGTTAATCAGTGAGACTCCCACAGGGTTCAGTGTTAATCAGTGAGATTCCCATAGGGTTCAGTGTTAATCAGTGAGACTCCCATAGGGTTCAATGTTAATCAGTGAGACTCCCACAGGGTTCAGTGTTAATCAGTGAGACTCCCACAGGGTTCAGTGTTAATCAGTGAGACTCCCATAGTGTTCAGTGTAAATCACTGAGACTCCCATTGGGTTCGGTGTTAATCAGTGAGACTCCCACAGGGTTCAGTGTTAATCAGTGAGACTCCCATAGGGTTCAGTGTTAATCAGTGAGACTCCCACAGGGTTCAGTGTTAATCAGTGAGAATCCAATAGGGTTCAGTGTTAATCAGTGAGACTCCCATAGGGTTCAGTGTTAATCAGTGAGACTGCCACAGGGTTCAGTGTTAATCAGTGAGACTCCCACAGGGTTCTGTGTTAATCAGTGAGACTCCCACTGGGTTCAGTGTTAATCAGTGAGACTCCCATAGGGTTCAGTGTTAATCAGTGAGACTCCCATAGGGTTCGGTGTTAAACAGTGAGACTCCCACAGGGTTCAGTGTTAATCAATGAGACTCCCATAGGGTTCAGTCTTAATCAGTGAGACTCCCATAGGGTTCAGTGTTAATCAGTGAGACTCCCACAGGGTTCAATGTTAATCAGCGAGACTCCCACAGGGTGCTGTGTTAATCAGTGAGACTCCCACAGGGTTCAGTGTTAATCGGTGAGACTCCCTTAGGGTTCAGTGTTAATCAGTGAGACTCCCATAGGATTCAGTGTTAATCAGTGAGACTCCCATAGTGTTCATTGTAAATCACTGAGACTCCCATTGGGTTCGGTGTTAATCAGTGAGACTCCCATAGGGTTCAGTGTTAATCAGTGAGACTCCCACAGGGTTCAGTGTTAATCAGTGAGACTCCCACAGGGTTCAGTGTTAATCAGTGAGACTCCCATAGTGTTCAGTGTAAATCACTGAGACTCCCATTGGGTTCAGTATTCATCAGTGAGACTCCCATAGGGTTCAGTGTTAATTAGTGAGACTCCCATAGGGTTTGGTGTTAATCAGTGAGACTCCCATAGGGTTCAGTGTTAATCAGTGAGACTCCCATAGGGTTCAGTGTTAATCAGTGAGACTCCCATAGGGTTCAGTGTTAATCAGTGAGACTCCCACAGGGTTCAGTGTTAATCAGTGAGACTCCCACAGGGTTCAGTGTTAATCAATGAGACTCCCATAGTGTTCAGTGTAAATCACTGAGACTCCCATTGGGTTCGGTGTTAATCAGTGAGACTCCCACAGGGTTCAGTGTTAATCAGTGAGACTCCCATAGGGTTCAGTGTTAATCAGTGAGACTCCCACAGGGTTCAGTGTTAATCAGTGAGACTCCCATAGGTTTCAGTGCTAATCAGTGAGATTCCCATAGGGTCAGTGTTAATCAGTGAGACTCCCATAGGTTTCAATGTTAATCAGTGAGACTCCCACAGGGTTCAGTGTTAATCAGTGAGACTCCCACAAGGTTCAGTGTTAATCAGTGAGATTCCCATAGTGTTCAGTGTAAATCACTGAGACTCCCATTGGGTTCAGTGTTCATCATTGAGACTCCCATAGGGTTCAGTGTTAATTAGTGAGACTCCCATAGGGTTTGGTGTTAATCAGTGAGACTCCCATAGGGTTCAGTGTTAATCAGTGAGACTCCCATAGGGTTCAGTGTTAATCAGTGAGACTCCCATAGGGTTCAGTGTTAATCAGTGAGACTCCCATAGGGTTCAGTGTTAATCAGTGAGACTCCCATAGGGTTCAGTGTTAATCAGTGAGACTCCCACAGGGTTCAGTGTTAATCAGTGAGACTCCCACAGGGTTCAGTGTTAATCAGTGAGACTCCCATAGTGTTCAGTGTAAATCACTGAGACTCCCATTGGGTTCGGTGTTAATCAGTGACACTCCCACAGGGTTCAGTGTTAATCAGTGAGACTCCCATAGGGTTCAATGTTAATCAGTGAGACTCCCACAGGCTTCAGTGTTAATCAGTGAGACTCCAATAGGGTTCAGTGTTAATCAGTGAGACTCCCATAGGGTTCAGTGTTAATCAGTGAGACTCGCACAGGGTTCAGTGTTAATCAGTGAGACTCCCACAGGGTTCAATGTTAACCAGTGAGACTCCAATAGGGTTCAGTGTTAATCAGTGAGACTCCCATAGGGTTCAGTGTTAATCAGTGAGACTCCCGTAGGGTTCAGTGTTAATCAGTGAGACTCCCACAGGGTTCAGTGTTAATCAGTGAGACTCCCACAGGGTTCAGTGTTAATCAGTGAGACTCCCATAGTGTTCATTGTAAATCACTGAGACTCCCATTGGGTTCGGTGTTAATCAGTGAGACTCCCACAGGGTTCAGTGTTAATCAGTGAGACTCCCATAGGGTTCAGTATTAATCAGTGAGTCTCCCACCGGGTTCAGTGTTAATCAGCGAGATTCCCATAGGGTTCAGTGTTAATCAGTGAGACTCCCACAGCGTTCAGTGTTAATCAGTGAGACTCCCATAGGGTTCAATGTTCATCAGTGAGACTCCCATAGGGTTCAGTGTTAATTAGTGAGACTCCCATAGGGTTTGGTGTTAATCAGTGAGACTCCCATAGGGTTCAGTGTTAATCAGTGAGACTCCCATAGGGTTCAGTGTTAATCAGTGAGACTCCCATAGGGTTCAGTGTTAATCAGTGAGACTCCCACAGGGTTCAGTGTTAATCAGTGAGACTCCCACAGGGTTCAGTGTTAATCAGTGAGACTCCCATAGTGTTCAGTGTAAATCACTGAGACTCCCATTGGGTTCGGTGTTAATCAGTGAGACTCCCATAGGGTTCAGTGTTAATCAGTGAGACTGCCACAGGGTTCAGTGTTAATCAGTGAGACTCCCACAGGGTTCTGTGTTAATCAGTGAGACTCCCACTGGGTTCAGTGTTAATCAGTGAGACTCCCATAGGGTTCAGTGTTAATCAGTGAGACTCCCATAGGGTTCGGTGTTAAACAGTGAGACTCCCACAGGGTTCAGTGTTAATCAATGAGACTCCCATAGGGTTCAGTCTTAATCAGTGAGACTCCCATAGGGTTCAGTGTTAATCAGTGAGACTCCCACAGGGTTCAATGTTAATCAGCGAGACTCCCACAGGGTGCTGTGTTAATCAGTGAGACTCCCACAGGGTTCAGTGTTAATCGGTGAGACTCCCTTAGGGTTCAGTGTTAATCAGTGAGACTCCCATAGGATTCAGTGTTAATCAGTGAGACTCCCATAGTGTTCATTGTAAATCACTGAGACTCCCATTGGGTTCGGTGTTAATCAGTGAGACTCCCATAGGTTTCAGTGTTAATCAGTGAGACTCCCACAGGGTTCAGTGTTAATCAGTGAGACTCCCACAGGGTTCAGTGTTAATCAGTGAGACTCCCATAGTGTTCAGTGTAAATCACTGAGACTCCCATTGGGTTCAGTATTCATCAGTGAGACTCCCATAGGGTTCAGTGTTAATTAGTGAGACTCCCATAGGGTTTGGTGTTAATCAGTGAGACTCCCATAGGGTTCAGTGTTAATCAGTGAGACTCCCATAGGGTTCAGTGTTAATCAGTGAGACTCCCATAGGGTTCAGTGTTAATCAGTGAGACTCCCACAGGGTTCAGTGTTAATCAGTGAGACTCCCACAGGGTTCAGTGTTAATCAATGAGACTCCCATAGTGTTCAGTGTAAATCACTGAGACTCCCATTGGGTTCGGTGTTAATCAGTGAGACTCCCACAGGGTTCAGTGTTAATCAGTGAGACTCCCATAGGGTTCAGTGTTAATCAGTGAGACTCCCACAGGGTTCAGTGTTAATCAGTGAGACTCCCATAGGTTTCAGTGCTAATCAGTGAGATTCCCATAGGGTTCAGTGTTAATCAGTGAGACTCCCATAGGGTTCAATGTTAATCAGTGAGACTCCCACAGGGTTCAGTGTTAATCAGTGAGACTCCCACAAGGTTCAGTGTTAATCAGTGAGACTCCCATAGTGTTCAGTGTAAATCACTGAGACTCCCATTGGGTTCAGTGTTCATCATTGAGACTCCCATAGGGTTCAGTGTTAATTAGTGAGACTCCCATAGGGTTTGGTGTTAATCAGTGAGACTCCCATAGGGTTCAGTGTTAATCAGTGAGACTCCCATAGGGTTCAGTGTTAATCAGTGAGACTCCCATAGGGTTCAGTGTTAATCAGTGAGACTCCCACAGGGTTCAGTGTTAATCAGTGAGACTCCCACAGGGTTCAGTGTTAATCAGTGAGACTCCCATAGTGTTCAGTGTAAATCACTGAGACTCCCATTGGGTTCGGTGTTAATCAGTGAGACTCCCATAGGGTTCAGTGTTAATCAGTGAGACTCCCATAGGGTTCAGTGTTAATCAGTGAGACTCCCACAGGGTTCAGTGTTAATCAGTGAGAATCCAATAGGGTTCAGTGTTAATCAGTGAGACTCCCATAGGGTTTGGTGTTAATCAGTGAGACTCCCATAGGGTTCAGTGTTAATCAGTGAGACTCCCATATGGTTCAGTGTTAATCAGTGAGACTCCCATAGGGTTCAGTGTTAATCAGTGAGACTCCCACAGGGTTCAGTGTTAATCAGTGAGACTCCCACAGGGTTCAGTGTTAATCAGTGAGACTCCCATAGTGTTCAGTGTAAATCACTGAGACTCCCATTGGGTTCAGTGTTAATCAGTGAGACTCCCACAGGGTTCAGTGTTAATCAGTGAGACTCCCATAGGGTTCAGTGTTAATCAGTGAGACTCCCACAGGGTTCAGTGTTAATCAGTGAGACTCCAATAGGGTTCAGTGTTAATCAGTGAGACTTCCATAGGGTTCAGTGTTAATCAGTGAGACTCGCACAGGGTTCAGGGTTAATCAGTGAGACTCCTACAGGGTTCAGTGTTAATCAGTGAGACTCCCACAGGGTTCTGTGTTAATCAGTGAGACTCCCACAGGGTTCAGTGTTAATCGGTGAGACTCCCATAGGGTTCAGTGTTAATCAGTGAGACTCCCATAGGGTTCAGTGTTAATCTGTGAGACTCCCATTGTGTTCATTGTAAATCACTGAGACTCCCAATGGGTTCAGTGTTAATCAGTGAGACTCCCATAGGGTTCAATGTTAATCAGTGAGACTCCCACAGGGTTCAGTGTTAATCAGTGAAACTCCCATTGGGTTCAGTGTTAATCAGTGAGACTCCCATAGGTTTCAGTGCTAATCAGTGAGATTCCCATAGGGTTCAGTGTTAATCAGTGAGACTCCCATAGGATTCAATGTTAATCAGTGATACTCCCACAGGGTTCAGTGTTAATCAGTGAGACTCCCACAAGGTTCAGTGTTAATCAGTGAGACTCCCATAGTGTTCAGTGTAAATCACTGAGACTCCCATTGGGTTCAGTGTTCATCAGTGAGACTCCCATAGGGTTCAGTGTTAATTAGTGAGACTCCCATAGGGTTTGGTGTTAATCAGTGAGACTCCCATAGGGTTCAGTGTTAATCTGTGAGACTCCCATTGTGTTCATTGTAAATCACTGAGACTCCCAATGGGTTCAGTGTTAATCAGTGAGACTCCCATAGGGTTCAATGTTAATCAGTGAGACTCCCACAGGGTTCTGTGTTAATCAGTGAAACTCCCATTGGGTTCAGTGTTAATCAGTGAGACTCCCATAGGTTTCAGTCCTAATCAGTGAGATTCCCATAGGGTTCAGTGTTAATCAGTGAGACTCCCATAGGATTCAATGTTAATCAGTGAGACTCCCACAGGGTTCAGTGTTAATCAGTGAGACTCCCACATGGTTCAGTGTTAATCAGTGAGACTCCCATAGTGTTCAGTGTAAATCACTGAGACTCCCATTGGGTTCAGTGTTCATCAGTGAGACTCCCATAGGGTTCAGTGTTAATTAGTGAGACTCCCATAGGGTTTGGTGTTAATCAGTGAGACTCCCATAGGGTTCAGTGTTAATCAGTGAGACTCCCATAGGGTTCAGTGTTAATCAGTGAGACTCCCATAGGGTTCAGTGTTAATCAGTGAGACTCCCACAGGGTTCAGTGTTAATCAGTGAGACTCCCACAGGGTTCAGTGTTAATCAGTGAGGTTCCCATAGTGTTCAGTGTAAATCACTGAGACTCCCATTGGGTTCGGTGTTAATCAGTGAGACTCCCACAGGGTTCAGTGTTAATCAGTGAGACTCCCATAGGGTTCAGTATTAATCAGTGAGTCTCCCACCGGGTTCAGTGTTAATCAGCGAGATTCCCATAGGGTTCAGTGTTAATCAGTGACACTCCCACAGGGTTCAGTGTTAATCAATGAGACTCCCATAGGGTTCAGTCTTAATCAGTGAGACTCCCATAGGGTTCAGTTTTAATCAGTGAGACTCCCACAGGGTTCAATGTTAATCAGTGAGACTCCCACAGGGTTCTGTGTTAATCAGTGAGACTCCCACAGGGTTCAGTGTTAATCGGTGAGACTCCCATAGGGTTCAGTGTTAATCAGTGAGTCCCCCATAGTGTTCATTGTAAATCACTGAGACTCCCATTGGGTTCGGTGTTAATCAGTGAGACTCCCATAGGGTTCAGTATTAATCAGTGAGTCTCCCACCGGGTTCAGTGTTAATCAGCGAGATTCCCATAGGGTTCAGTGTTAATCAGTGAGACTCCCACAGCGTTCAGTGTTAATCAGTGAGACTCCCATAGGGTTCAATGTTCATCAGTGAGACTCCCATAGGGTTCAGTGTTAATTAGTGAGACTCCCATAGGGTTTGGTGTTAATCAGTGAGACTCCCATAGGGTTCAGTGTTAATCAGTGAGACTCCCATAGGGTTCAGTGTTAATCAGTGAGACTCCCATAGGGTTCAGTGTTAATCAGTGAGACTCCCACAGGGTTCAGTGTTAATCAGTGAGACTCCCACAGGGTTCAGTGTTAATCAGTGAGACTCCCATAGTGTTCAGTGTAAATCACTGAGACTCCCATTGGGTTCGGTGTTAATCAGTGAGACTCCCATAGGGTTCAGTGTTAATCAGTGAGACTGCCACAGGGTTCAGTGTTAATCAGTGAGACTCCCACAGGGTTCTGTGTTAATCAGTGAGACTCCCACTGGGTTCAGTGTTAATCAGTGAGACTCCCATAGGGTTCAGTGTTAATCAGTGAGACTCCCATAGGGTTCGGTGTTAAACAGTGAGACTCCCACAGGGTTCAGTGTTAATCAATAAGACTCCCATAGGGTTCAGTCTTAATCAGTGAGACTCCCATAGGGTTCAGTGTTAATCAGTGAGACTCCCACAGGGTTCAATGTTAATCAGCGAGACTCCCACAGGGTGCTGTGTTAATCAGTGAGACTCCCACAGGGTTCAGTGTTAATCGGTGAGACTCCCTTAGGGTTCAGTGTTAATCAGTGAGACTCCCATAGGATTCAGTGTTAATCAGTGAGACTCCCATAGTGTTCATTGTAAATCACTGAGACTCCCATTGGGTTCGGTGTTAATCAGTGAGACTCCCATAGGTTTCAGTGTTAATCAGTGAGACTCCCACAGGGTTCAGTGTTAATCAGTGAGACTCCCACAGGGTTCAGTGTTAATCAGTGAGACTCCCATAGTGTTCAGTGTAAATCACTGAGACTCCCATTGGGTTCAGTATTCATCAGTGAGACTCCCATAGGGTTCAGTGTTAATTAGTGAGACTCCCATAGGGTTTGGTGTTAATCAGTGAGACTCCCATAGGGTTCAGTGTTAATCAGTGAGACTCCCATAGGGTTCAGTGTTAATCAGTGAGACTCCCATAGGGTTCAGTGTTAATCAGTGAGACTCCCACAGGGTTCAGTGTTAATCAGTGAGACTCCCACAGGGTTCAGTGTTAATCAATGAGACTCCCATAGTGTTCAGTGTAAATCACTGAGACTCCCATTGGGTTCGGTGTTAATCAGTGAGACTCCCACAGGGTTCAGTGTTAATCAGTGAGACTCCCATAGGGTTCAGTGTTAATCAGTGAGACTCCCACAGGGTTCAGTGTTAATCAGTGAGACTCCCATAGGTTTCAGTGCTAATCAGTGAGATTCCCATAGGGTTCAGTGTTAATCAGTGAGACTCCCATAGGGTTCAATGTTAATCAGTGAGACTCCCACAGGGTTCAGTGTTAATCAGTGAGACTCCCACAAGGTTCAGTGTTAATCAGTGAGACTCCCATAGTGTTCAGTGTAAATCACTGAGACTCCCATTGGGTTCAGTGTTCATCATTGAGACTCCCATAGGGTTCAGTGTTAATTAGTGAGACTCCCATAGGGTTTGGTGTTAATCAGTGAGACTCCCATAGGGTTCAGTGTTAATCAGTGAGACTCCCATAGGGTTCAGTGTTAATCAGTGAGACTCCCATAGGGTTCAGTGTTAATCAGTGAGACTCCCACAGGGTTCAGTGTTAATCAGTGAGACTCCCACAGGGTTCAGTGTTAATCAGTGAGACTCCCATAGTGTTCAGTGTAAATCACTGAGACTCCCATTGGGTTCGGTGTTAATCAGTGAGACTCCCATAGGGTTCAGTGTTAATCAGTGAGACTCCCATAGGGTTCAGTGTTAATCAGTGAGACTCCCACAGGGTTCAGTGTTAATCAGTGAGAATCCAATAGGGTTCAGTGTTAATCAGTGAGACTCCCATAGGGTTTGGTGTTAATCAGTGAGACTCCCATAGGGTTCAGTGTTAATCAGTGAGACTCCCATATGGTTCAGTGTTAATCAGTGAGACTCCCATAGGGTTCAGTGTTAATCAGTGAGACTCCCACAGGGTTCAATGTTAATCAGTGAGACTCCCACAGGGTTCTGTGTTAATCAGTGAGACTCCCACAGGGTTCAGTGTTAATCGGTGAGACTCCCATAGGGTTCGGTGTTAATCAGTGAGACTCCCATAGGGTTCAGTGTTAATCAGTGAGACTCCCATAGTGTTCATTGTAAATCACTGAGACTCCCATTGGGTTCGGTGTTAATCAGTGAGACTCCCATAGGGTTCAGGGTTAATCAGTGAGACCCCCACAGGATTCAGTGTTAATCAGTGAAACTCCCATTGGGTTCGGTGTTAATCAGTGAGACTCCCATAGGTTTCAGTGCTAATCAGTGAGATTCCCATAGGGTTCAGTGTTAATCAGTGAGACTCCCATAGGGTTCAATGTTAATCAGTGAGACTCCCACAGGGTTCAGTGTTAATCAGTGAGACTCCCACAGGGTTCAGTGTTAATCAGTGAGACTCCCATAGTGTTCAGTGTAAATCACTGAGACTCCCATTGGGTTCGGTGTTAATCAGTGAGACTCCCACAGGGTTCAATGTTAATCAGTGAGACTCCCATAGGGTTCAGTGTTAATCAGTGAGACTCCCACAGCGTTCAGTGTTAATCAGTGAGAATCCAATAGGGTTCAGTGTTAATCAGTGAGACTCCCATAGGGTTCAGTGTTAATCAGTGAGACTCCCACAGGGTTCAGTGTTAATCAGTGAGACTCCCACAGGGTTCTGTGTTAATCAGTGAGACTCCCACAGGGTTCAGTGTTAAACAGTGAGACTCCCATAGGGTTCAGTGTTAATCAGTGAGACTCCCATAGGGTTCGGTGTTAAACAGTGAGACTCCCACAGGGTGCAGTGTTAATCAGTGAGACTCCCACAGGGTTCAGTGTTAATCAGTGAGACTCCCATAGGGTTCAGTATTAATCAGTGAGTCTCCCACCGGGTTCAGTGTTAATCAGAGAGATTCCCATAGCGTTCAGTGTTAATCAGTGAGACTCCCGCAGGGTTCAGTGTTAATCAATGAGAATCCCATAGGGTTCAGTCTTAATCAGTGAGACTCCCATAGGGTTCAGTGTTAATCAGTGAGACTCCCACAGGGTTCAATGTTAATCAGTGAGACTCCCACAGGGTTCTGTGTTAATCAGTGAGACTCCCACAGGGTTCAGTGTTAATCGGTGAGACTCCCTTAGGGTTCAGTGTTAATCAGTGAGACTCCCATAGGATTCAGTGTTAATCAGTGAGACTCCCATAGTGTTCATTGTAAATCACTGAGACTCCCAGTGGGTTCGGTGTTAATCAGTGAGACTCCCATAGGGTTCAGTGTTAATCAGTGAGACTCCCTTAGGGTTCAGTGTTAATCAGTGAGACTCCCACAGGGTTCAGTGTTAATCAGTGAGAATCCCACAGGGTTCAGTGTTAATCAGTGAGACTCCCACAGGGTTCTGTGTTAATCAGTGAGACTCCCACAGGGTTCAGTGTTAATCAGTGAGACTCCCATAGGGTTCAGTGTTAATCAGTGAGACTCCCATAGGGTTCGGTGTTAAACAGTGAGACTGCCATAGGGTTCAGTGTTAATCAGTGAGACTCCCACAGGGTTCAGTTTTAATCAGTGAGACTCCCACAGGGTTCAGTGTTAATCAGTGAGACTCCCACAGGGTTCTGTGTTAATCAGTGAGACTCCCACAGGGTTCAGTGTTAATCAGTGAGACTCCCATAGGGTTCAGTGTTAATCAGTGAGACTCCCATAGGGTTCGGTGTTAAACAGTGAGACTCCCACAGGGTTCAGTGTTAATCAGTGAGACTCCCACAGGGTTCAGTGTTAATCAGTGAGACTCCCATAGGGTTCAGTATTAATCAGTGAGTCTCCCACCGGGTTCAGTGTTAATCAGCGAGATTCCCATAGGGTTCAGTGTTAATCAGTGAGACTCCCATAGTGTTCAGTATAAATCACTGAGACTCCCATTGGGTTTGGTGTTAATCAGTGAGACTCCCACAGGGTTCAGTGTTAATCAGTGAGACTCCCACAGGGTTCTGTGTTAATCAGTGAGACTCCCACAGGGTTCAGTGTTAATCAGTGAGACTCCCATAGGGTTCAGTGTTAATCAGTGAGACTCCCATAGGGTTCGGTGTTAAACAGTGAGACTCCCACAGGGTTCAGTGTTAATCAGTGAGACTCCCACAGGGTTCAGTGTTAATCAGTGAGACTCCCATAGGGTTCAGTATTAATCAGTGAGTCTCCCACCGGGTTCAGTGTTAATCAGCGAGATTCCCATAGGGTTCAGTGTTAATCAGTGAGACTCCCATAGTGTTCAGTATAAATCACTGAGACTCCCATTGGGTTTGGTGTTAATCAGTGAGACTCCCACAGGGTTCAGTGTTCATCAGTGAGACTCCCATAGGGTTCAGTGTTAATTAGTGAGACTCCCATAGGGTTTGGTGTTAATCAGTGAGACTCCCATAGGGTTCCGTGTTAATCAGTGAGACTCCCATAGGGTTCAGTGTTAATCAGTGAGACTCCCTTAGAGTTCAGTGTTAATCAGTGAGACTCCCACAGGGTTCAGTGTTAATCAGTGAGACTCCCACAGGGTTCAGTGTTAATCAGTGAGACTCCCACATTGTTCTGTGTTAATCAGTGAGACTCCCACAGGGTTCAGTGTTAATCAGTGAGACTCCCATAGGGTTCAGTGTTAATCAGTGAGACTCCCATAGGGTTCGGTGTTAAACAGTGAGACTCCCATAGGGTTCAGTGTTAATCAGTGAGACTCCCACAGGGTTCAGTGTTAATCAGTGAGACTCCCACAGGGTTCAGTGTTAATCAGTGAGACTCCCACAGGGTTCTGTGTTAATCAGTGAGACTCCCACAGGGTTCAGTGTTAATCAGTGAGACTCCCATTGGGTTCAGTGTTA
This sequence comes from Petromyzon marinus, assembly GCF_048934315.1. Taxonomy (NCBI): domain Eukaryota; kingdom Metazoa; phylum Chordata; class Hyperoartia; order Petromyzontiformes; family Petromyzontidae; genus Petromyzon; species Petromyzon marinus. The sequence goes on from NW_027423612.1 coordinate 2,296,495, forward strand.
ATCAGTGAGACTCCCATAGGGTTCGGTGTTAAACAGTGAAACTCCCACAGGGTTCAGTGTTAATCAGTGAGACTCCCACAGGGTTCAGTGTTAATCAGTGAGACTCCCATAGGGTTCAGTATTAATCAGTGAGTCTCCCACCGGGTTCAGTGTTAATCAGCGAGATTCCCATAGGGTTCAGTGTTAATCAGTGAGACTCCCATAGTGTTCATTGTAAATCACTGAGACTCCCATTGGGTTCGGTGTTAATCAGTGAGACTCCCATAGGGTTCAGTGTTAATCAGTGAGATTCCCATAGGGTTCAGTGTTAATCAGTGAGACTCCCGTAGGTTTCAGTGTTAATCAGTGAGATTCCTATAGGGTTCAGTGTTAATCAGTGAGACTCCCATAGGGTTCAATGTTAATCAGTGAGACTCCCACAGGGTTCAGTGTTAATCAGTGAGACTCCCAACAGGGTTCAGTGTTAATCAGTGAGACTCCCATAGTGTTCAGTGTAAATCACTGAGACTCCCATTGGGTTCGGTGTTAATCAGTGAGACTCCCACAGGGTTCAGTGTTAATCAGTGAGACTCCCATAATGTTCAGTGTTAATCAGTGAGACTCCCACAGGGTTCAGTGTTAATCAGTGAGAATCCAATAGGGTTCAGTGTTAATCAGTGAGACTCCCATAGGGTTCAGTGTTAATCAGTGAGAATCCCACAGGGTTCAGTGTTAATCAGTGAGACTTCCACAGGGTTCTGTGTTAATCAGTGAGACTCCCACAGGGTTCAGTGTTAAACAGTGAGACTCCCATAGGGTTCAGTGTTAGTCAGTGAGACTCCCATAGGGTTCGGTGTTAAACAGTGAGACTCCTACAGGGTGCAGTGTTAATCAGTGAGACTCCCACAGGGTTCAGTGTTAATCAGTGAGACTCCCATAGGGTTCAGTATTAATCAGTGAGTCTCCCACCGGGTTCAGTGTTAATCAGCGAGATTCCCATAGGGTTCAGTGTTAATCGGTGAGACTCCCACAGGGTTCAGTGTTAATCAGTGAGACTCCCATAGGGTTCAGTCTTAATCAGTGAGACTCCCATAGGGTTCAGTGTTAATCAGTGAGACTCCCACAGGGTTCAATGTTAATCAGTGAGACTCCCACAGGGTTCTGTGTTAATCAGTGAGACTCCCACAGGGTTCAGTGTTAATCGGTGAGACTCCCATAGGGTTCAATGTTAATCAGTGAGACTCCCATAGGGTTCAGTGTTAATCAGTGAGACTCCCATAGTGTTCATTGTAAATCACTGAGACTCCCATTGGGTTCGGTGTTAATCAGTGAGACTCCCATAGGGTTCAGTGTTAATCAGTGAGACCCCCACAGGATTCAGTGTTAATCAGTGAAACTCCCATTGGGTTCGGTGTTAATCAGTGAGACTCCCATAGGTTTCAGTGCTAATCAGTGAGATTCCCATAGGGTTCAGTGTTAATCAGTGAGACTCCCATAGGGTTCAATGTTAATCAGTGAGACTCCCACAGGGTTCAGTGTTAATCAGTGAGACTCCCACAGGGTTCAGTGTTAATCAGTGAGACTCCCATAGTGTTCAGTGTAAATCACTGAGACTCCCATTGGGTTCGGTGTTAATCAGTGAGACTCCCACAGGGTTCAGTGTTAATCAGTGAGACTCCCATAGGGTTCAGTGTTAATCAGTGAGACTCCCACAGCGTTCAGTGTTAATCAGTGAGAATCCAATAGGGTTCAGTGTTAATCAGTGAGACTCCCATAGGGTTCAGTGTTAATCAGTGAGACTCCCACAGGGATCAGTGTTAATCAGTGAGACTCCCACAGGGTTCTGTGTTAATCAGTGAGACTCCCACAGGGTTCAGTGTTAAACAGTGAGACTCCCATAGGGTTCAGTGTTAATCAGTGAGACTCCCATAGGGTTCGGTGTTAAACAGTGAGACTCCCACAGGGTGCAGTGTTAATCAGTGAGACTCCCACAGGGTTCAGTGTTAATCAGTGAGACTCCCATAGGGTTCAGTATTAATCAGTGAGTCTCCCACCGGGTTCAGTGTTAATCAGAGAGATTCCCATAGCGTTCAGTGTTAATCAGTGAGACTCCCGCAGGGTTCAGTGTTAATCAATGAGAATCCCATAGGGTTCAGTCTTAATCAGTGAGACTCCCATAGGGTTCAGTGTTAATCAGTGAGACTCCCACAGGGTTCAATGTTAATCAGTGAGACTCCCACAGGGTTCTGTGTTAATCAGTGAGACTCCCACAGGGTTCAGTGTTAATCGGTGAGACTCCCTTAGGGTTCAGTGTTAATCAGTGAGACTCCCATAGGATTCAGTGTTAATCAGTGAGACTCCCATAGTGTTCATTGTAAATCACTGAGACTCCCAGTGGGTTCGGTGTTAATCAGTGAGACTCCCATAGGGTTCAGTGTTAATCAGTGAGACTCCCACAGGGTTCAGTGTTAATCAGTGAAACTCCCATTGGGTTCGGTGTTAATCAGTGAGACTCCCATAGGTTTCAGTGCTAATCAGTGAGATTCCCATAGGGTTCAATGTTAATCAGTGAGACTCCCATAGGGTTCAATGTTAATCAGTGAGACTCCCACAGGGTTCAGTGTTAATCAGTGAGACTCCCACAAGGTTCAGTGTTAATCAGTGAGACTCCCATAGTGTTCAGTGTAAATCACTGCGACTCCCATTGGGTTCAGTGTTCATCAGTGAGACTCCCATAGGGTTCAGTGTTAATTAGTGAGACTCCCATAGGGTTTGGTGTTAATCAGTGAGACTCCCATAGGGTTGAGTGTTTATCACTGAGACTCCCATAGGGTTCAGTGTTAATCAGTGAAACTCTCACAGGGTTCAGTGTTAATCAGTGAGACTCCCATAGGGTTCAGTGTTAATCAGTGAGACTCCCACAGGGTTCAGTGTTAATCAGTGAGACTCCCACACGGTTCAGTGTTAATCAGTGAGATTCCCATAGGGTTCAGTCTTAATCAGTGAGACTCCCACAGGGTTCTGTGTTAATCAGTGAGACTCCCACAGGGTTCTGTGTTAATCAGTGAGACTCCCACAGGGTTCAGTGTTAATCGGTGAGACTCCCATAGGGTTCAGTGTTAATCAGTGAGACTCCCATAGGGTTCAGTGTTAATCAGTGAGACTCCCTTAGTGTTCATTGTAAATCACTGAGGCTCCCATTGGGTTCGGTGTTAATCAGGGAGACTCACATAGGGTTCAGTGTTAATCAGTGAGACTCCCACAGGGTTCAGTGTTAATCAGTGAAACTCCCATTGGGTTCGGTGTTAATCAGTGAGACTCCCATAGGTTTCAGTGCTAATCAGTGAGATTCCCATAGGGTTCAGTGTTAATCAGTGAGACTCCCATAGGGTTCAATGTTAATCAGTGAGACTCCCACAGGGTTCAGTGTTAATCAGTGAGACTCCCACAAGGTTCAGTGTTAATCAGTGAGACTCCCATAGTGTTCAGTGTAAATCACTGAGACTCCCATTGAGTTCAGTGTTCATCAGTGAGACTCCCATAGGGTTCAGTGTTAATTAGTGAGACTCCCATAGGGTTTGGTGTTAATCAGTGAGACTCCCATAGGGTTCAGTGTTAATCAGTGAGACTCCCATAGGGTTCAGTGTTAATCAGTGAGACTCCCGTAGGGTTCAGTGTTAATCAGTGAGACTCCCACAGGGTTCAGTGTTAATCAGTGAGACTCCCACAGGGTTCAGTGTTAATCAGTGAGACTCCCATAGTGTTCATTGTAAATCACTGAGACTCCCATTGGGTTCGGTGTTAATCAGTCAGACTCCCACAGGGTTCAGTGTTAATCAGTGAGACTCCCATAGGGTTCAGTATTAATCAGTGAGTCTCCCACCGGGTTCAGTGTTAATCAGCGAGATTCCCATAGGGTTCAGTCTTAATCAGTGAGACTCCCATAGGGTTCAGTGTTAATCAGTGAGACTCCCACAGGGTTCTGTGTTAATCAGTGAGACTCCCTCAGGGTTCAGTGTTAATTGGTGAGACTCCCATAGGGTTCAGTGTTAATCAGTGAGACTCCCACAGGGTTCAGTGTTAATCAGTGAAACTCCCATTGGGTTCGGTGTTAATCAGTGAGACTCCCATAGGTTTCAGTGCTAATCAGTGAGATTCCCATAGGGTTCAGTGTTAATCAGTGAGACTCCCATAGGGTTCAATGTTAATCAGTGAAACTCCCACAGGGTTCAGTGTTAATCAGTGAGACTCCCACAGGGTTCAGTGTTAATCAGTGAAACTCCCATTGGGTCCGGTGTTAATCAGTGAGACTCCCATAGGTTTCAGTGCTAATCAGTGAGATTCCCATAGGGTTCAGTGTTAATCAGTGAGACTCCCATAGGGTTCAATGTTAATCAGTGAGACTCCCACAGGGTTCAGTGTTAATCAGTGAGACTCCCACAAGGTTCAGTGTTAATCAGTGAGACTCTCATAGTGTTCAGTGTAAATCGCTGAGACTCCCATAGGGTTCAGTGTTAATTAGTGAGACTCCCATAGGGTTTGGTGTTAATCAGTGAGACTCCCATAGGGTTCAGCGTTAATCAGTGAGTCTCCCACCGGGTTCAGTGTTAATCAACAAGATTCCCATAGGGTTCAGTGTTAATCAGTGAGACTCCCACAGGGTTCAGTGTTAATCAGTGAGACTCCCATAGGGTTCAGTCTTAATCAGTGAGACTCCCACAGGGTTCTGTGTTAATCAGTGAGACTCCCACAGGGTTCTGTGTTAATCAGTGAGTCTCCCACAGGGTTCAGTGTTAATCGGTGAGACTCCCATAGGGTTCAGTGTTAATCAGTGAGACTCCCATAGGGTTCAGTGTTAATCAGTGAGACTCCCACAGGGTTCAGTGTTAATCAGTGAAACTCCCATTGGGTTCGGTGTTAATCAGTGAGACTCCCACAGGGTTCAGTGTTAATCAGTGAGACTCCCATAGGGTTCAGTATTAATCAGTGAGTCTCCCACTAGGTTCAGTGTTAATCAGCGAGATTCCCATAGGGTTCAGTGTTAATCAGTGAGACTCCCACAGGGTTCAGTGTTAATCAGTGAGACTCCCATAGGGTTCAGTCTTAATCAATGAGACTCCCACAGGGTTCTGTGTTAATCAGTGAGACTCCCACAGGGTTCTGTGTTAATCAGTGAGACTCCCACAGGGTTCAGTGTTAATCGGTGAGACTCCCATAGGGTTCAGTGTTAATCAGTGAGACTCCCATAGGGTTCAGTGTTAATCAGTGAGAATCCCACAGGGTTCAGTGTTAATCAGTGAAACTCCCATTGGGTTTGGTGTTAATCAGTGAGACTCCCATAGGTTTCAGTGCTAATCAGTGAGATTCCCATAGGGTTCAGTGTTAATCAGTGAGACTCCCATAGGGTTCAATGTTAATCAGTGAGACTCCCACAGGGTTCAGTGTTAATCAGTGAGACTCCCACAAGGTTCAGTGTTAATCAGTGAGACTCCCATAGTGTTCAGTGTAAATCACTGAGACTCCCATTGAGTTCAGTGTTCATCAGTGAGACTCCCATAGGGTTCAGTGTTAATTAGTGAGACTCCCATAGGGTTTGGTGTTAATCAGTGAGACTCCCATAGGGTTCAGTGTTAATCAGTGAGACTCCCATAGGGTTCTGTGTTAATCAGTGAGACTCCCGTAGGGTTCAGTGTTAATCAGTGAGACTCCCACAGGGTTCAGTGTTAATCAGTGAGACTCCCACAGGGTTCAGTGTTAATCAGTGAGACTCCCATAGTGTTCATTGTAAATCACTGAGACTCCCATTGGGTTCGGTGTTAATCAGTGAGACTCCCACAGGGTTCAGTGTTAATCAGTGAGACTCCCATAGGGTTCAGTATTAATCAGTGAGTCTCCCACCGGGTTCAGTGTTAATCAGCGAGATTCCCATAGGGTTCAGTGTTAATCAGTGAGACTCCCACAGGGTTCAGTGTTAATCAGTGAGACTCCATAGGGTTCGGTCTTAATCAGTGAGACTCCCATAGGGTTCAGTTTTAATCAGTGAGACTCCCACAGGGTTCAATGTTAATCAGTGAGACTCCCACAGGGTTCTGTGTTAATCAGTGAGACTCCCACAGGGTTCAGTGTTAATCGGTGAGACTCCCATAGGGTTCAGTGTTAATCAGTGAGACTCCCACAGGGTTCAATGTTAACCAGTGAGACTCCAATAGGGTTCAGTGTTAATCAGTGAGACTCCCATAGGGTTCAGTGTTAATCAGTGAGACTCCCGTAGGGTTCAGTGTTAATCAGTGAGACTCCCACAGGGTTCTGTGTTAATCAGTGAGACTCCCTCAGGGTTCAGTGTTAATTGGTGAGACTCCCATAGGGTTCAGTGTTAATCAGTGAGACTCCCACAGGGTTCAGTGTTAATCAGTGAAACTCCCATTGGGTTCGGTGTTAATCAGTGAGACTCCCATAGGTTTCAGTGCTAATCAGTGAGATTCCCATAGGGTTCAGTGTTAATCAGTGAGACTCCCATAGGGTTCAATGTTAATCAGTGAAACTCCCACAGGGTTCAGTGTTAATCAGTGAGACTCCCACAGGGTTCAGTGTTAATCAGTGAAACTCCCATTGGGTCCGGTGTTAATCAGTGAGACTCCCATAGGTTTCAGTGCTAATCAGTGAGATTCCCATAGGGTTCAGTGTTAATCAGTGAGACTCCCATAGGGTTCAATGTTAATCAGTGAGACTCCCACAGGGTTCAGTGTTAATCAGTGAGACTCCCACAAGGTTCAGTGTTAATCAGTGAGACTCTCATAGTGTTCAGTGTAAATCGCTGAGACTCCCATAGGGTTCAGTGTTAATTAGTGAGACTCCCATAGGGTTTGGTGTTAATCAGTGAGACTCCCATAGGGTTCAGCGTTAATCAGTGAGTCTCCCACCGGGTTCAGTGTTAATCAACAAGATTCCCATAGGGTTCAGTGTTAATCAGTGAGACTCCCACAGGGTTCAGTGTTAATCAGTGAGACTCCCATAGGGTTCAGTCTTAATCAGTGAGACTCCCACAGGGTTCTGTGTTAATCAGTGAGACTCCCACAGGGTTCTGTGTTAATCAGTGAGTCTCCCACAGGGTTCAGTGTTAATCGGTGAGACTCCCATAGGGTTCAGTGTTAATCAGTGAGACTCCCATAGGGTTCAGTGTTAATCAGTGAGACTCCCACAGGGTTCAGTGTTAATCAGTGAAACTCCCATTGGGTTCGGTGTTAATCAGTGAGACTCCCACAGGGTTCAGTGTTAATCAGTGAGACTCCCATAGGGTTCAGTATTAATCAGTGAGTCTCCCACTAGGTTCAGTGTTAATCAGCGAGATTCCCATAGGGTTCAGTGTTAATCAGTGAGACTCCCACAGGGTTCAGTGTTAATCAGTGAGACTCCCATAGGGTTCAGTCTTAATCAATGAGACTCCCACAGGGTTCTGTGTTAATCAGTGAGACTCCCACAGGGTTCTGTGTTAATCAGTGAGACTCCCACAGGGTTCAGTGTTAATCGGTGAGACTCCCATAGGGTTCAGTGTTAATCAGTGAGACTCCCATAGGGTTCAGTGTTAATCAGTGAGAATCCCACAGGGTTCAGTGTTAATCAGTGAAACTCCCATTGGGTTTGGTGTTAATCAGTGAGACTCCCATAGGTTTCAGTGCTAATCAGTGAGATTCCCATAGGGTTCAGTGTTAATCAGTGAGACTCCCATAGGGTTCAATGTTAATCAGTGAGACTCCCACAGGGTTCAGTGTTAATCAGTGAGACTCCCACAAGGTTCAGTGTTAATCAGTGAGACTCCCATAGTGTTCAGTGTAAATCACTGAGACTCCCATTGAGTTCAGTGTTCATCAGTGAGACTCCCATAGGGTGCAGTGTTAATTAGTGAGACTCCCATAGGGTTTGGTGTTAATCAGTGAGACTCCCATAGGGTTCAGTGTTAATCAGTGAGACTCCCATAGGGTTCTGTGTTAATCAGTGAGACTCCCGTAGGGTTCAGTGTTAATCAGTGAGACTCCCACAGGGTTCAGTGTTAATCAGTGAGACTCCCACAGGGTTCAGTGTTAATCAGTGAGACTCCCATAGTGTTCATTGTAAATCACTGAGACTCCCATTGGGTTCGGTGTTAATCAGTGAGACTCCCACAGGGTTCAGTGTTAATCAGTGAGACTCCCATAGGGTTCAGTATTAATCAGTGAGTCTCCCACCGGGTTCAGTGTTAATCAGCGAGATTCCCATAGGGTTCAGTGTTAATCAGTGAGACTCCCACAGGGTTCAGTGTTAATCAGTGAGACTCCATAGGGTTCGGTCTTAATCAGTGAGACTCCCATAGGGTTCAGTTTTAATCAGTGAGACTCCCACAGGGTTCAATGTTAATCAGTGAGACTCCCACAGGGTTCTGTGTTAATCAGTGAGACTCCCACAGGGTTCAGTGTTAATCGGTGAGACTCCCATAGGGTTCAGTGTTAATCAGTGAGACTCCCACAGGGTTCAATGTTAACCAGTGAGACTCCAATAGGGTTCAGTGTTAATCAGTGAGACTCCCATAGGGTTCAGTGTTAATCAGTGAGACTCCCGTAGGGTTCAGTGTTAATCAGTGAGACTCCCACAGGGTTCAGTGTTAATCAGTGAGACTCCCACAGGGTTCAGTGTTAATCAGTGAGACTCCCATAGTGTTCATTGTAAATCACTGAGACTCCCATTGGGTTCGGTGTTAATCAGTGAGACTCCCATAGGGTTCAGTGTTAATCAGTGAGACTCCCACAGTTTTCAGTGTTAATCAGTGAAACTCCCATTGGGTTCGGTGTTAATCAGTGAGACTCCCATAGGTTTCAGTGCTAATCAGTGAGATTCCCATAGGGTTCAGTGTTAATCAGTGAGACTCCCATAGGGTTCAATGTTAATCAGTGAGACTCCCACAGGGTTCAGTGTTAATCAGTGAGACTCCCACAGGGTTCAGTGTTAATCAGTGAGACTCCCATAGGGTTCAGTGTTAATCAGTGAGACTCCCATAGGGTTCAGTGTTAATCAGTGAGACTCCCGTAGGGTTCAGTGTTAATCAGTGAGACTCCCACAGGGTTCAGTGTTAATCAGTGAGACTCCCACAGGGTTCAGTGTTAATCAGTGAGACTCCCATAGTGTTCATTGTAAATCACTGAGACTCCCATTGGGTTCGGTGTTAATCAGTGAGACTCCCACAGGGTTCAGTGTTAATCAGTGAGACTCCCATAGGGTTCAGTATTAATCAGTGAGTCTCCCACCGGGTTCAGTGTTAATTAGCGAGATTCCAATAGGGTTCAGTCTTAATCAGTGAGACTCCCATAGGGTTCAGTGTTAATCAGTGAGACTCCCACAGGGTTCTGTGTTAATCAGTGAGACTCCCTCAGGGTTCAGTGTTAATCGGTGAGACTCCCATAGGGTTCAGTGTTAATCAGTGAGACTCCCACAGGGTTCAGTGTTAATCAGTGAAACTCCCATTGGGTTCGGTGTTAATCAGTGAGACTCCCATAGGTTTCAGTGCTAATCAGTGAGATTCCCATAGGGTTCAGTGTTAATCAGTGAGACTCCCATAGGGTTCAATGTTAATCAGTGAAACTCCCACAGGGTTCAGTGTTAATCAGTGAGACTCCCACAGGGTTCAGTGTTAATCAGTGAAACTCCCATTGGGTCCGGTGTTAATCAGTGAGACTCCCATAGGTTTCAGTGCTAATCAGTGAGATTCCCATAGGGTTCAGTGTTAATCAGTGAGACTCCCATAGGGTTCAATGTTAATCAGTGAGACTCCCACAGGGTTCAGTGTTAATCAGTGAGACTCCCACAAGGTTCAGTGTTAATCAGTGAGACTCCCATAGTGTTCAGTGTAAATCGCTGAGACTCCCATAGGGTTCAGTGTTAATTAGTGAGACTCCCATAGGGTTTGGTGTTAATCAGTGAGACTCCCATAGGGTTCAGTGTTAATCAGTGAGTCTCCCACCGGGTTCAGTGTTAATCAGCAAGATTCCCATAGGGTTCAGTGTTAATCAGTGAGACTCCCACAGGGTTCAGTGTTAATCAGTGAGACTCCCATAGGGTTCAGTCTTAATCAGTGAGACTCCCACAGGGTTCTGTGTTAATCAGTGAGATTCCCACAGGGTTCTGTGTTAATCAGTGAGTCTCCCACAGGGTTCAGTGTTAATCGGTGAGACTCCCATAGGGTTCAGTGTTAATCAGTGAGACTCCCATAGGGTTCAGTGTTAATCAGTGAGACTCCCACAGGGTTCAGTGTTAATCAGTGAAACTCCCATTGGGTTCGGTGTTAATCAGTGAGACTCCCACAGGGTTCAGTGTTAATCAGTGAGACTCTCATAGGGTTCAGTATTAATCAGTGAGTCTCCCACCGGGTTCAGTGTTAATCAGCGAGATTCCCATAGGGTTCAGTGTTAATCAGTGAGACTCCCACAGGGTTCAGTGTTAATCAGTGAGACTCCCATAGGGTTCAATCTTAATCAGTGAGACTCCCACAGGGTTCTGTGTTAATCAGTGAGACTCCCACAGGGTTCTGTGTTAATCAGTGAGACTCCCACAGGGTTCAGTGTTAATCGGTGAGACTCCCATAGGGTTCAGTGTTAATCAGTGAGACTCCCATAGGGTTCAGTGTTAATCAGTGAGAATCCCACAGGGTTCAGTGTTAATCAGTGAAACTCCCATTGGGTTCGGTGTTAATCAGTGAGACTCCCATAGGTTTCAGTGCTAATCAGTGAGATTCCCATAGGGTTCAGTGTTAATCAGTGAGACTCCCATAGGGTTCAATGTTAATCAGTGAGACTCCCACAGGGTTCAGTGTTAATCAGTGAGACTCCCACAAGGTTCAGTGTTAATCAGTGAGACTCCCATAGTGTTCAGTGTAAATCACTGAGACTCCCATTGAGTTCAGTGTTCATCAGTGAGACTCCCATAGGGTTCAGTGTTAATTAGTGAGACTCCCATAGGGTTTGGTGTTAATCAGTGAGACTCCCATAGGGTTCAGTGTTAATCAGTGAGACTCCCATAGGGTTCAGTGTTAATCAGTGAGACTCCCGTAGGGTTCAGTGTTAATCAGTGAGACTCCCACAGGGTTCAGTGTTAATCAGTGAGACTCCCACATGGTTCAGTGTTAATCAGTGAGACTCCCATAGTGTTCATTGTAAATCACTGAGACTCCCATTGGGTTCGGTGTTAATCAGTGAGACTCCCACAGGGTTCAGTGTTAATCAGTGAGACTCCCATAGGGTTCAGTATTAATCAGTGAGTCTCCCACCGGGTTCAGTGTTAATCAGCGAGATTCCCATAGGGTTCAGTGTTAATCAGTGAGACTCCCACAGGGTTCAGTGTTAATCAATGAGACTCCCATAGGGTTCGGTCTTAATCAGTGAGACTCCCATAGGGTTCAGTTTTAATCAGTGAGACTCCCACAGGGTTCAATGTTAATCAGTGAGACTCCCACAGGGTTCTGTGTTAATCAGTGAGACTCCCACAGGGTTCAGTGTTAATCGGTGAGACTCCCATAGGGTTCAGTGTTAATCAGTGAGTCCCCCATAGTGTTCATTGTAAATCACTGAGACTCCCATTGGGTTCGGTGTTAATCAGTGAGACTCCCATAGGGTTCAGTGTTAATCAGTGAGACTCCCACAGTTTTCAGTGTTAATCAGTGAAACTCCCATTGGGTTCGGTGTTAATCAGTGAGACTCCCATATGTTTCAGTGCTAATCAGTGAGATTCCCATAGGGTTCAGTGTTAATCAGTGAGACTCCCATAGGGTTCAATGTTAATCAGTGAGACTCCCACAGGGTTCAGTGTTAATCAGTGAGACTCCCACAGGGTTCAGTGTTAATCAGTGAGACTCCCATAGTGTTCAGTGTAAATCACTGAGACTCCCATTGGGTTCGGTGTTAATCAGTGAGACTCCCATAGGGTTCAGTGTTAATCAGTGAGACTCCCATAGGGTTCAGTGTTAATCAGTGAGACTCCCACAGGGTTCAGTGTTAATCAGTGAGAATCCAATAGGGTTCAGTGTTAATCAGTGAGACTCCCATAGGGTTTGGTGTTAATCAGTGAGACTCCCATAGGGTTCAGTGTTAATCAGTGAGACTCCCATATGGTTCAGTGTTAATCAGTGAGACTCCCATAGGGTTCAGTGTTAATCAGTGAGACTCCCACAGGGTTCAGTGTTAATCAGTGAGACTCCCATAGGGTTCAGTGTTAATCAGTGAGACTCCCACAGGGTTCAGTGTTAATCAGTGAGACTCCAATAGGGTTCAGTGTTAATCAGTGAGACTTCCATAGGGTTCAGTGTTAATCAGTGAGACTCGCACAGGGTTCAGTGTTAATCAGTGAGACTCCTACAGGGTTCAGTGTTAATCAGTGAGACTCCCACAGGGTTCTGTGTTAATCAGTGAGACTCCCACAGGGTTCAGTGTTAATCGGTGAGACTCCCATAGGGTTCAGTGTTAATCAGTGAGACTCCCATAGGGTTCAGTGTTAATCTGTGAGACTCCCATTGTGTTCATTGTAAATCACTGAGACTCCCAATGGGTTCAGTGTTAATCAGTGAGACTCCCACAGGGTTCAGTGTTAATCGGTGAGACTCCCATAGGGTTCAGTGTTAATCAGTGAGTCCCCCATAGTGTTCATTGTAAATCACTGAGACTCCCATTGGGTTCGGTGTTAATCAGTGAGACTCCCATAGGGTTCAGTGTTAATCAGTGAGACTCCCACAGTTTTCAGTGTTAATCAGTGAAACTCCCATTGGGTTCGGTGTTAATCAGTGAGACTCCCATAGGTTTCAGTGCTAATCAGTGAGATTCCCATAGGGTTCAGTGTTAATCAGTGAGACTCCCATAGGGTTCAATGTTAATCAGTGAGACTCCCACAGGGTTCAGTGTTAATCAGTGAGACTCCCACAGGGTTCAGTGTTAATCAGTGAGACTCCCATAGTGTTCATTGTAAATCACTGAGACTCCCATTGGGTTCGGTGTTAATCAGTGAGACTCCCATAGGGTTCAGTGTTAATCAGTGAGACTCCCATAGGGTTCAGTGTTAATCAGTGAGACTCCCACAGGGTTCAGTGTTAATCAGTGAGAATCCAATAGGGTTCAGTGTTAATCAGTGAGACTCCCATAGGGTTTGGTGTTAATCAGTGAGACTCCCATAGGGTTCAGTGTTAATCAGTGAGACTCCCATATGGTTCAGTGTTAATCAGTGAGACTCCCATAGGGTTCAGTGTTAATCAGTGAGACTCCCACAGGGTTCAGTGTTAATCAGTGAGACTCCCACAGGGTTCAGTGTTAATCAGTGAGACTCCCATAGTGTTCAGTGTAAATCACTGAGACTCCCATTGGGTTCAGTGTTAATCAGTGAGACTCCCACAGGGTTCAGTGTTAATCAGTGAGACTCCCATAGGGTTCAGTGTTAATCAGTGAGACTCCCACAGGGTTCAGTGTTAATCAGTGAGACTCCAATAGGGTTCAGTGTTAATCAGTGAGACTTCCATAGGGTTCAGTGTTAATCAGTGAGACTCGCACAGGGTTCAGGGTTAATCAGTGAGACTCCTACAGGGTTCAGTGTTAATCAGTGAGACTCCCACAGGGTTCTGTGTTAATCAGTGAGACTCCCACAGGGTTCAGTGTTAATCGGTGAGACTCCCATAGGGTTCAGTGTTAATCAGTGAGACTCCCATAGGGTTCAGTGTTAATCTGTGAGACTCCCATTGTGTTCATTGTAAATCACTGAGACTCCCAATGGGTTCAGTGTTAATCAGTGAGACTCCCATAGGGTTCAATGTTAATCAGTGAGACTCCCACAGGGTTCAGTGTTAATCAGTGAAACTCCCATTGGGTTCAGTGTTAATCAGTGAGACTCCCATAGGTTTCAGTGCTAATCAGTGAGATTCCCATAGGGTTCAGTGTTAATCAGTGAGACTCCCATAGGATTCAATGTTAATCAGTGAGACTCCCACAGGGTTCAGTGTTAATCAGTGAGACTCCCACAAGGTTCAGTGTTAATCAGTGAGACTCCCATAGTGTTCAGTGTAAATCACTGAGACTCCCATTGGGTTCAGTGTTCATCAGTGAGACTCCCATAGGGTTCAGTGTTAATTAGTGAGACTCCCATAGGGTTTGGTGTTAATCAGTGAGACTCCCATAGGGTTCAGTGTTAATCTGTGAGACTCCCATTGTGTTCATTGTAAATCACTGAGACTCCCAATGGGTTCAGTGTTAATCAGTGAGACTCCCATAGGGTTCAATGTTAATCAGTGAGACTCCCACAGGGTTCTGTGTTAATCAGTGAAACTCCCATTGGGTTCAGTGTTAATCAGTGAGACTCCCATAGGTTTCAGTCCTAATCAGTGAGATTCCCATAGGGTTCAGTGTTAATCAGTGAGACTCCCATAGGATTCAATGTTAATCAGTGAGACTCCCACAGGGTTCAGTGTTAATCAGTGAGACTCCCACAAGGTTCAGTGTTAATCAGTGAGACTCCCATAGTGTTCAGTGTAAATCACTGAGACTCCCATTGGGTTCAGTGTTCATCAGTGAGACTCCCATAGGGTTCAGTGTTAATTAGTGAGACTCCCATAGGGTTTGGTGTTAATCAGTGAGACTCCCATAGGGTTCAGTGTTAATCAGTGAGACTCCCATAGGGTTCAGTGTTAATCAGTGAGACTCCCATAGGGTTCAGTGTTAATCAGTGAGACTCCCACAGGGTTCAGTGTTAATCAGTGAGACTCCCACAGGGTTCAGTGTTAATCAGTGAGACTCCCATAGTGTTCAGTGTAAATCACTGAGACTCCCATTGGGTTCGGTGTTAATCAGTGAGACTCCCACAGGGTTCAGTGTTAATCAGTGAGACTCCCATAGGGTTCAGTATTAATCAGTGAGTCTCCCACCGGGTTCAGTGTTAATTAGCGAGATTCCCATAGGGTTCAGTGTTAATCAGTGAGACTCCCACAGGGTTCAGTGTTAATCAGTGAGACTCCCATAGGGTTCAGTCTTAATCAGTGAGACTCCCACAGGGTTCTGTGTTAATCAGTGAGACTCCCACAGGGTTCTGTGTTAATCAGTGAGACTCCCACAGGGTTCAGTGTTAATTGGTGAGACTCCCATAGGGTTCAGTGTTAATCAGTGAGACTCCCATAGGGTTCAGTGTTAATCAGTGAGACTCCCATAGTGTTCATTGTAAATCATTGAGGCTCCCATTGGGTTCGGTGTTAATCAGTGAGACTCCCATAGGGTTCAGTGTTAATCAGTGAGACTCCCACAGGGTTCAGTGTTAATCAGTGAAACTCCCATTGGGTTCGGTGTTAATCAGTGAGACTCCCTTAGGTTTCAGTGCTAATCAGTGAGATTCCCATAGGGTTCAGTGTTAATCAGTGAGACTCCCATAGGGTTCAATGTTAATCAGTGAGACTCCCACAGGGTTCAGTGTTAATCAGTGAGACTCCCACAAGGTTCAGTGTTAATCAGTGAGACTCCCATAGTGTTCAGTGTAAATCACTGAGACTCCCATTGGGTTCAGTGTTCATCAGTGAGACTCCCATAGGGTTCAGTGTTAATTAGTGAGACTCCCATAGGGTTTGGTGTTAATCAGTGAGACTCCCATAGGGTTCAGTGTTAATCAGTGAGACTCCCATAGGGTTCAGTGTTAATCAGTGAGACTCCCATAGGGTTCAGTGTTAATCAGTGAGACTCCCACAAGGTTCAGTGTTAATCAGTGAGACTCCCATAGTGTTCAGTGTAAATCACTGAGACTCCCATTGGGTTCAGTGTTCATCAGTGAGACTCCCATAGGGTTCAGTGTTAATTAGTGAGACTCCCATAGGGTTTGGTGTTAATTAGTGAGACTCCCATAGGGTTTGGTGTTAATCAGTGAGACTCCCATAGGGTTCAGTGTTAATCAGTGAGACTCCCATAGGGTTCAGTGTTAATCAGTGAGACTCCCATAGGGTTCAGTGTTAATCAGTGAGACTCCCACAGGGTTCAGTGTTAATCAGTGAGACTCCCACAGGGTTCAGTGTTAATCAGTGAGACTCCCATAGTGTTCAGTGTAAATCACTGAGACTCCCATTGGGTTCGGTGTTAATCAGTGAGACTCCCACAGGGTTCAGTGTTAATCAGTGAGACTCCCATAGGGTTCAGTATTAATCAGTGAGTCTCCCACCGGGTTCAGTGTTAATTAGCGAGATTCCCATAGGGTTCAGTGTTAATCAGTGAGACTCCCACAGGGTTCAGTGTTAATCAGTGATACTCCCATAGGGTTCAGTCTTAATCAGTGAGACTCCCACAGGGTTCTGTGTTAATCAGTGAGACTCCCACAGGGTTCTGTGTTAATCAGTGAGACTCCCACAGGGTTCAGTGTTAATCGGTGAGACTCCCATAGGGTTCAGTGTTAATCAGTGAGACTCCCATAGGGTTCAGTGTTAATCAGTGAGACTCCCATAGTGTTCATTGTAAATCATTGAGGCTCCCATTGGGTTCGGTGTTAATCAGTGAGACTCCCATAGGGTTCAGTGTTAATCAGTGAGACTCCCACAGGGTTCAGTGTTAATCAGTGAAACTCCCATTGGGTTCGGTGTTAATCAGTGAGACTCCCTTAGGTTTCAGTGCTAATCAGTGAGATTCCCATAGGGTTCAGTGTTAATCAGTGAGACTCCCATAGGGTTCAATGTTAATCAGTGAGACTCCCACAGGGTTCAGTGTTAATCAGTGAGACTCCCACAAGGTTCAGTGTTAATCAGTGAGACTCCCATAGTGTTCAGTGTAAATCACTGAGACTCCCATTGGGTTCAGTGTTCATCAGTGAGACTCCCATAGGGTTCAGTGTTAATTAGTGAGACTCCCATAGGGTTTGGTGTTAATCAGTGAGACTCCCATAGGGTTCAGTGTTAATCAGTGAGACTCCCATAGGGTTCAGTGTTAATCAGTGAGACTCCCATAGGGTTCAGTGTTAATCAGTGAGACTCCCACAGGGTTCAGTGTTAATCAGTGAGACTCCCACAGGGTTCAGTGTTAATCAGTGAGACTCCCATAGTGTTCAGTGTAAATCACTGAGACTCCCATTGGGTTCGGTGTTAATCAGTCAGACTCCCACAGGGTTCAGTGTTAATCAGTGAGACTCCCATAGGGTTCATTATTAATCAGTGAGTCTCCCACCGGGTTCAGTGTTAATCAGCGAGATTCCCATAGGGTTCAGTGTTAATCAGTGAGACTCCCACAGGGTTCAGTGTTAATCAGTGAGACTCCCATAGGGTTCAGTCTTAATCAGTGAGACTCCCATAGGGTTCAGTGTTAATCAGTGAGACTCCCACAGGGTTCAATGTTAATCAGTGAGACTCCCACAGGGTTCTGTGTTAATCAGTGAGACTCCCACAGGGTTCAGTGTTAATCGGTGAGACTCCCATAGGGTTCAGTGTTAATCAGTGAGTCCCCCATAGTGTTCATTGTAAATCACTGAGACTCCCATTGGGTTCGGTGTTAATCAGTGAGACTCCCATAGGGTTCAGTGTTAATCAGTGAGACTCCCACAGGGTTCAGTGTTAATCAGTGAGATTCCCATAGGGTTCAGTGTTAATCAGTGAGACTCCCATAGGGTTCAATGTTAATCAGTGAGACTCCCACAGGGTTCAGTGTTAATCAGTGAGACTCCCACAGGGTTCAGTGTTAATCAGTGAGACTCCCATAGTGTTCAGTGTAAATCACTGAGACTCCCATTGGGTTCGGTGTTAATCAGTGAGACTCCCACAGGGTTCAGTGTTAATCAGTGAGACTCCCATAGGGTTCAGTGTTAATCAGTGAGACTCCCACAGGGTTCAGTGTTAATCAGTGAGAATCCAATAGGGTTCAGTGTTAATCAGTGAGACTCCCATAGGGTTCAGTGTTAATCAGTGAGACTGCCACAGGGTTCAGTGTTAATCAGTGAGACTCCCACAGGGTTCTGTGTTAATCAGTGAGACTCCCACTGGGTTCAGTGTTAATCAGTGAGACTCCCATAGGGTTCAGTGTTAATCAGTGAGACTCCCATAGGGTTCGGTGTTAAACAGTGAGACTCCCACAGGGTTCAGTGTTAATCAATGAGACTCCCATAGGGTTCAGTCTTAATCAGTGAGACTCCCATAGGGTTCAGTGTTAATCAGTGAGACTCCCACAGGGTTCAATGTTAATCAGCGAGACTCCCACAGGGTGCTGTGTTAATCAGTGAGACTCCCACAGGGTTCAGTGTTAATCGGTGAGACTCCCTTAGGGTTCAGTGTTAATCAGTGAGACTCCCATAGGATTCAGTGTTAATCAGTGAGACTCCCATAGTGTTCATTGTAAATCACTGAGACTCCCATTGGGTTCGGTGTTAATCAGTGAGACTCCCATAGGGTTCAGTGTTAATCAGTGAGACTCCCACAGGGTTCAGTGTTAATCAGTGAGACTCCCACAGGGTTCAGTGTTAATCAGTGAGACTCCCATAGTGTTCAGTGTAAATCACTGAGACTCCCATTGGGTTCAGTATTCATCAGTGAGACTCCCATAGGGTTCAGTGTTAATTAGTGAGACTCCCATAGGGTTTGGTGTTAATCAGTGAGACTCCCATAGGGTTCAGTGTTAATCAGTGAGACTCCCATAGGGTTCAGTGTTAATCAGTGAGACTCCCATAGGGTTCAGTGTTAATCAGTGAGACTCCCACAGGGTTCAGTGTTAATCAGTGAGACTCCCACAGGGTTCAGTGTTAATCAATGAGACTCCCATAGTGTTCAGTGTAAATCACTGAGACTCCCATTGGGTTCGGTGTTAATCAGTGAGACTCCCACAGGGTTCAGTGTTAATCAGTGAGACTCCCATAGGGTTCAGTGTTAATCAGTGAGACTCCCACAGGGTTCAGTGTTAATCAGTGAGACTCCCATAGGTTTCAGTGCTAATCAGTGAGATTCCCATAGGGTCAGTGTTAATCAGTGAGACTCCCATAGGTTTCAATGTTAATCAGTGAGACTCCCACAGGGTTCAGTGTTAATCAGTGAGACTCCCACAAGGTTCAGTGTTAATCAGTGAGATTCCCATAGTGTTCAGTGTAAATCACTGAGACTCCCATTGGGTTCAGTGTTCATCATTGAGACTCCCATAGGGTTCAGTGTTAATTAGTGAGACTCCCATAGGGTTTGGTGTTAATCAGTGAGACTCCCATAGGGTTCAGTGTTAATCAGTGAGACTCCCATAGGGTTCAGTGTTAATCAGTGAGACTCCCATAGGGTTCAGTGTTAATCAGTGAGACTCCCATAGGGTTCAGTGTTAATCAGTGAGACTCCCATAGGGTTCAGTGTTAATCAGTGAGACTCCCACAGGGTTCAGTGTTAATCAGTGAGACTCCCACAGGGTTCAGTGTTAATCAGTGAGACTCCCATAGTGTTCAGTGTAAATCACTGAGACTCCCATTGGGTTCGGTGTTAATCAGTGACACTCCCACAGGGTTCAGTGTTAATCAGTGAGACTCCCATAGGGTTCAATGTTAATCAGTGAGACTCCCACAGGCTTCAGTGTTAATCAGTGAGACTCCAATAGGGTTCAGTGTTAATCAGTGAGACTCCCATAGGGTTCAGTGTTAATCAGTGAGACTCGCACAGGGTTCAGTGTTAATCAGTGAGACTCCCACAGGGTTCAATGTTAACCAGTGAGACTCCAATAGGGTTCAGTGTTAATCAGTGAGACTCCCATAGGGTTCAGTGTTAATCAGTGAGACTCCCGTAGGGTTCAGTGTTAATCAGTGAGACTCCCACAGGGTTCAGTGTTAATCAGTGAGACTCCCACAGGGTTCAGTGTTAATCAGTGAGACTCCCATAGTGTTCATTGTAAATCACTGAGACTCCCATTGGGTTCGGTGTTAATCAGTGAGACTCCCACAGGGTTCAGTGTTAATCAGTGAGACTCCCATAGGGTTCAGTATTAATCAGTGAGTCTCCCACCGGGTTCAGTGTTAATCAGCGAGATTCCCATAGGGTTCAGTGTTAATCAGTGAGACTCCCACAGCGTTCAGTGTTAATCAGTGAGACTCCCATAGGGTTCAATGTTCATCAGTGAGACTCCCATAGGGTTCAGTGTTAATTAGTGAGACTCCCATAGGGTTTGGTGTTAATCAGTGAGACTCCCATAGGGTTCAGTGTTAATCAGTGAGACTCCCATAGGGTTCAGTGTTAATCAGTGAGACTCCCATAGGGTTCAGTGTTAATCAGTGAGACTCCCACAGGGTTCAGTGTTAATCAGTGAGACTCCCACAGGGTTCAGTGTTAATCAGTGAGACTCCCATAGTGTTCAGTGTAAATCACTGAGACTCCCATTGGGTTCGGTGTTAATCAGTGAGACTCCCATAGGGTTCAGTGTTAATCAGTGAGACTGCCACAGGGTTCAGTGTTAATCAGTGAGACTCCCACAGGGTTCTGTGTTAATCAGTGAGACTCCCACTGGGTTCAGTGTTAATCAGTGAGACTCCCATAGGGTTCAGTGTTAATCAGTGAGACTCCCATAGGGTTCGGTGTTAAACAGTGAGACTCCCACAGGGTTCAGTGTTAATCAATGAGACTCCCATAGGGTTCAGTCTTAATCAGTGAGACTCCCATAGGGTTCAGTGTTAATCAGTGAGACTCCCACAGGGTTCAATGTTAATCAGCGAGACTCCCACAGGGTGCTGTGTTAATCAGTGAGACTCCCACAGGGTTCAGTGTTAATCGGTGAGACTCCCTTAGGGTTCAGTGTTAATCAGTGAGACTCCCATAGGATTCAGTGTTAATCAGTGAGACTCCCATAGTGTTCATTGTAAATCACTGAGACTCCCATTGGGTTCGGTGTTAATCAGTGAGACTCCCATAGGTTTCAGTGTTAATCAGTGAGACTCCCACAGGGTTCAGTGTTAATCAGTGAGACTCCCACAGGGTTCAGTGTTAATCAGTGAGACTCCCATAGTGTTCAGTGTAAATCACTGAGACTCCCATTGGGTTCAGTATTCATCAGTGAGACTCCCATAGGGTTCAGTGTTAATTAGTGAGACTCCCATAGGGTTTGGTGTTAATCAGTGAGACTCCCATAGGGTTCAGTGTTAATCAGTGAGACTCCCATAGGGTTCAGTGTTAATCAGTGAGACTCCCATAGGGTTCAGTGTTAATCAGTGAGACTCCCACAGGGTTCAGTGTTAATCAGTGAGACTCCCACAGGGTTCAGTGTTAATCAATGAGACTCCCATAGTGTTCAGTGTAAATCACTGAGACTCCCATTGGGTTCGGTGTTAATCAGTGAGACTCCCACAGGGTTCAGTGTTAATCAGTGAGACTCCCATAGGGTTCAGTGTTAATCAGTGAGACTCCCACAGGGTTCAGTGTTAATCAGTGAGACTCCCATAGGTTTCAGTGCTAATCAGTGAGATTCCCATAGGGTTCAGTGTTAATCAGTGAGACTCCCATAGGGTTCAATGTTAATCAGTGAGACTCCCACAGGGTTCAGTGTTAATCAGTGAGACTCCCACAAGGTTCAGTGTTAATCAGTGAGACTCCCATAGTGTTCAGTGTAAATCACTGAGACTCCCATTGGGTTCAGTGTTCATCATTGAGACTCCCATAGGGTTCAGTGTTAATTAGTGAGACTCCCATAGGGTTTGGTGTTAATCAGTGAGACTCCCATAGGGTTCAGTGTTAATCAGTGAGACTCCCATAGGGTTCAGTGTTAATCAGTGAGACTCCCATAGGGTTCAGTGTTAATCAGTGAGACTCCCACAGGGTTCAGTGTTAATCAGTGAGACTCCCACAGGGTTCAGTGTTAATCAGTGAGACTCCCATAGTGTTCAGTGTAAATCACTGAGACTCCCATTGGGTTCGGTGTTAATCAGTGAGACTCCCATAGGGTTCAGTGTTAATCAGTGAGACTCCCATAGGGTTCAGTGTTAATCAGTGAGACTCCCACAGGGTTCAGTGTTAATCAGTGAGAATCCAATAGGGTTCAGTGTTAATCAGTGAGACTCCCATAGGGTTTGGTGTTAATCAGTGAGACTCCCATAGGGTTCAGTGTTAATCAGTGAGACTCCCATATGGTTCAGTGTTAATCAGTGAGACTCCCATAGGGTTCAGTGTTAATCAGTGAGACTCCCACAGGGTTCAGTGTTAATCAGTGAGACTCCCACAGGGTTCAGTGTTAATCAGTGAGACTCCCATAGTGTTCAGTGTAAATCACTGAGACTCCCATTGGGTTCAGTGTTAATCAGTGAGACTCCCACAGGGTTCAGTGTTAATCAGTGAGACTCCCATAGGGTTCAGTGTTAATCAGTGAGACTCCCACAGGGTTCAGTGTTAATCAGTGAGACTCCAATAGGGTTCAGTGTTAATCAGTGAGACTTCCATAGGGTTCAGTGTTAATCAGTGAGACTCGCACAGGGTTCAGGGTTAATCAGTGAGACTCCTACAGGGTTCAGTGTTAATCAGTGAGACTCCCACAGGGTTCTGTGTTAATCAGTGAGACTCCCACAGGGTTCAGTGTTAATCGGTGAGACTCCCATAGGGTTCAGTGTTAATCAGTGAGACTCCCATAGGGTTCAGTGTTAATCTGTGAGACTCCCATTGTGTTCATTGTAAATCACTGAGACTCCCAATGGGTTCAGTGTTAATCAGTGAGACTCCCATAGGGTTCAATGTTAATCAGTGAGACTCCCACAGGGTTCAGTGTTAATCAGTGAAACTCCCATTGGGTTCAGTGTTAATCAGTGAGACTCCCATAGGTTTCAGTGCTAATCAGTGAGATTCCCATAGGGTTCAGTGTTAATCAGTGAGACTCCCATAGGATTCAATGTTAATCAGTGATACTCCCACAGGGTTCAGTGTTAATCAGTGAGACTCCCACAAGGTTCAGTGTTAATCAGTGAGACTCCCATAGTGTTCAGTGTAAATCACTGAGACTCCCATTGGGTTCAGTGTTCATCAGTGAGACTCCCATAGGGTTCAGTGTTAATTAGTGAGACTCCCATAGGGTTTGGTGTTAATCAGTGAGACTCCCATAGGGTTCAGTGTTAATCTGTGAGACTCCCATTGTGTTCATTGTAAATCACTGAGACTCCCAATGGGTTCAGTGTTAATCAGTGAGACTCCCATAGGGTTCAATGTTAATCAGTGAGACTCCCACAGGGTTCTGTGTTAATCAGTGAAACTCCCATTGGGTTCAGTGTTAATCAGTGAGACTCCCATAGGTTTCAGTCCTAATCAGTGAGATTCCCATAGGGTTCAGTGTTAATCAGTGAGACTCCCATAGGATTCAATGTTAATCAGTGAGACTCCCACAGGGTTCAGTGTTAATCAGTGAGACTCCCACATGGTTCAGTGTTAATCAGTGAGACTCCCATAGTGTTCAGTGTAAATCACTGAGACTCCCATTGGGTTCAGTGTTCATCAGTGAGACTCCCATAGGGTTCAGTGTTAATTAGTGAGACTCCCATAGGGTTTGGTGTTAATCAGTGAGACTCCCATAGGGTTCAGTGTTAATCAGTGAGACTCCCATAGGGTTCAGTGTTAATCAGTGAGACTCCCATAGGGTTCAGTGTTAATCAGTGAGACTCCCACAGGGTTCAGTGTTAATCAGTGAGACTCCCACAGGGTTCAGTGTTAATCAGTGAGGTTCCCATAGTGTTCAGTGTAAATCACTGAGACTCCCATTGGGTTCGGTGTTAATCAGTGAGACTCCCACAGGGTTCAGTGTTAATCAGTGAGACTCCCATAGGGTTCAGTATTAATCAGTGAGTCTCCCACCGGGTTCAGTGTTAATCAGCGAGATTCCCATAGGGTTCAGTGTTAATCAGTGACACTCCCACAGGGTTCAGTGTTAATCAATGAGACTCCCATAGGGTTCAGTCTTAATCAGTGAGACTCCCATAGGGTTCAGTTTTAATCAGTGAGACTCCCACAGGGTTCAATGTTAATCAGTGAGACTCCCACAGGGTTCTGTGTTAATCAGTGAGACTCCCACAGGGTTCAGTGTTAATCGGTGAGACTCCCATAGGGTTCAGTGTTAATCAGTGAGTCCCCCATAGTGTTCATTGTAAATCACTGAGACTCCCATTGGGTTCGGTGTTAATCAGTGAGACTCCCATAGGGTTCAGTATTAATCAGTGAGTCTCCCACCGGGTTCAGTGTTAATCAGCGAGATTCCCATAGGGTTCAGTGTTAATCAGTGAGACTCCCACAGCGTTCAGTGTTAATCAGTGAGACTCCCATAGGGTTCAATGTTCATCAGTGAGACTCCCATAGGGTTCAGTGTTAATTAGTGAGACTCCCATAGGGTTTGGTGTTAATCAGTGAGACTCCCATAGGGTTCAGTGTTAATCAGTGAGACTCCCATAGGGTTCAGTGTTAATCAGTGAGACTCCCATAGGGTTCAGTGTTAATCAGTGAGACTCCCACAGGGTTCAGTGTTAATCAGTGAGACTCCCACAGGGTTCAGTGTTAATCAGTGAGACTCCCATAGTGTTCAGTGTAAATCACTGAGACTCCCATTGGGTTCGGTGTTAATCAGTGAGACTCCCATAGGGTTCAGTGTTAATCAGTGAGACTGCCACAGGGTTCAGTGTTAATCAGTGAGACTCCCACAGGGTTCTGTGTTAATCAGTGAGACTCCCACTGGGTTCAGTGTTAATCAGTGAGACTCCCATAGGGTTCAGTGTTAATCAGTGAGACTCCCATAGGGTTCGGTGTTAAACAGTGAGACTCCCACAGGGTTCAGTGTTAATCAATAAGACTCCCATAGGGTTCAGTCTTAATCAGTGAGACTCCCATAGGGTTCAGTGTTAATCAGTGAGACTCCCACAGGGTTCAATGTTAATCAGCGAGACTCCCACAGGGTGCTGTGTTAATCAGTGAGACTCCCACAGGGTTCAGTGTTAATCGGTGAGACTCCCTTAGGGTTCAGTGTTAATCAGTGAGACTCCCATAGGATTCAGTGTTAATCAGTGAGACTCCCATAGTGTTCATTGTAAATCACTGAGACTCCCATTGGGTTCGGTGTTAATCAGTGAGACTCCCATAGGTTTCAGTGTTAATCAGTGAGACTCCCACAGGGTTCAGTGTTAATCAGTGAGACTCCCACAGGGTTCAGTGTTAATCAGTGAGACTCCCATAGTGTTCAGTGTAAATCACTGAGACTCCCATTGGGTTCAGTATTCATCAGTGAGACTCCCATAGGGTTCAGTGTTAATTAGTGAGACTCCCATAGGGTTTGGTGTTAATCAGTGAGACTCCCATTGGGTTCAGTGTTAATCAGTGAGACTCCCACAGGGTTCAGTGTTAATCAGTGAGACTCCCATAGGGTTCAGTGTTAATCAGTGAGACTCCTACAGGGTTCAGTGTTAATCAGTGAGACTCCCACAGGGTTCTGTGTTAATCAGTGAGACTCCCACAGGGTTCAGTGTTAATCGGTGAGACTCCCATAGGGTTCAGTGTTAATCAGTGAGACTCCCATAGGGTTCAGTGTTAATCTGTGAGACTCCCATTGTGTTCATTGTAAATCACTGAGACTCCCAATGGGTTCAGTGTTAATCAGTGAGACTCCCATAGGGTTCAATGTTAATCAGTGAGACTCCCACAGGGTTCAGTGTTAATCAGTGAAACTCCCATTGGGTTCAGTGTTAATCAGTGAGACTCCCATAGGTTTCAGTGCTAATCAGTGAGATTCCCATAGGGTTCAGTGTTAATCAGTGAGACTCCCATAGGATTCAATGTTAATCAGTGAGACTCCCACAGGGTTCAGTGTTAATCAGTGAGACTCCCACAAGGTTCAGTGTTAATCAGTGAGACTCCCATAGTGTTCAGTGTAAATCACTGAGACTCCCATTGGGTTCAGTGTTCATCAGTGAGACTCCAATAGGGTTCAGTGTTAATTAGTGAGACTCCCATAGGGTTTGGTGTTAATCAGTGAGACTCCCATAGGGTTCAGTGTTAATCTGTGAGACTCCCATAGGGTTCAGTGTTAATCAGTGAGACTCCCATAGGGTTCAGTGTTAATCAGTGAGACTCCCACAGGGTTCAGTGTTAATCAGTGAGACTCCCACAGGGTTCAGTGTTAATCAATGAGACTCCCATAGTGTTCAGTGTAAATCACTGAGACTCCCATTGGGTTCGGTGTTAATCAGTGAGACTCCCACAGGGTTCAGTGTTAATCAGTGAGACTCCCATAGGGTTCAGTGTTAATCAGTGAGACTCCCACAGGGTTCAGTGTTAATCAGTGAGACTCCCATAGGTTTCAGTGCTAATCAGTGAGATTCCCATAGGGTTCAGTGTTAATCAGTGAGACTCCCATAGGGTTCAATGTTAATCAGTGAGACTCCCACAGGGTTCAGTGTTAATCAGTGAGACTCCCACAAGGTTCAGTGTTAATCAGTGAGACTCCCATAGTGTTCAGTGTAAATCACTGAGACTCCCATTGGGTTCAGTGTTCATCATTGAGACTCCCATAGGGTTCAGTGTTAATTAGTGAGACTCCCATAGGGTTTGGTGTTAATCAGTGAGACTCCCATAGGGTTCAGTGTTAATCAGTGAGACTCCCATAGGGTTCAGTGTTAATCAGTGAGACTCCCATAGGGTTCAGTGTTAATCAGTGAGACTCCCACAGGGTTCAGTGTTAATCAGTGAGACTCCCACAGGGTTCAGTGTTAATCAGTGAGACTCCCATAGTGTTCAGTGTAAATCACTGAGACTCCCATTGGGTTCGGTGTTAATCAGTGAGACTCCCATAGGGTTCAGTGTTAATCAGTGAGACTCCCATAGGGTTCAGTGTTAATCAGTGAGACTCCCACAGGGTTCAGTGTTAATCAGTGAGAATCCAATAGGGTTCAGTGTTAATCAGTGAGACTCCCATAGGGTTTGGTGTTAATCAGTGAGACTCCCATAGGGTTCAGTGTTAATCAGTGAGACTCCCATATGGTTCAGTGTTAATCAGTGAGACTCCCATAGGGTTCAGTGTTAATCAGTGAGACTCCCACAGGGTTCAGTGTTAATCAGTGAGACTCCCACAGGGTTCAGTGTTAATCAGTGAGACTCCCATAGTGTTCAGTGTAAATCACTGAGACTCCCATTGGGTTCAGTGTTAATCAGTGAGACTCCCACAGGGTTCAGTGTTAATCAGTGAGACTCCCATAGGGTTCAGTGTTAATCAGTGAGACTCCCACAGGGTTCAGTGTTAATCAGTGAGACTCCAATAGGGTTCAGTGTTAATCAGTGAGACTTCCATAGGGTTCAGTGTTAATCAGTGAGACTCGCACAGGGTTCAGGGTTAATCAGTGAGACTCCTACAGGGTTCAGTGTTAATCAGTGAGACTCCCACAGGGTTCTGTGTTAATCAGTGAGACTCCCACAGGGTTCAGTGTTAATCGGTGAGACTCCCATAGGGTTCAGTGTTAATCAGTGAGACTCCCATAGGGTTCAGTGTTAATCTGTGAGACTCCCATTGTGTTCATTGTAAATCACTGAGACTCCCAATGGGTTCAGTGTTAATCAGTGAGACTCCCATAGGGTTCAATGTTAATCAGTGAGACTCCCACAGGGTTCAGTGTTAATCAGTGAAACTCCCATTGGGTTCAGTGTTAATCAGTGAGACTCCCATAGGTTTCAGTGCTAATCAGTGAGATTCCCATAGGGTTCAGTGTTAATCAGTGAGACTCCCATAGGATTCAATGTTAATCAGTGAGACTCCCACAGGGTTCAGTGTTAATCAGTGAGACTCCCACAAGGTTCAGTGTTAATCAGTGAGACTCCCATAGTGTTCAGTGTAAATCACTGAGACTCCCATTGGGTTCAGTGTTCATCAGTGAGACTCCAATAGGGTTCAGTGTTAATTAGTGAGACTCCCATAGGGTTTGGTGTTAATCAGTGAGACTCCCATAGGGTTCAGTGTTAATCTGTGAGACTCCCATTGTGTTCATTGTAAATCACTGAGACTCCCAATGGGTTCAGTGTTAATCAGTGAGACTCCCATAGGGTTCAATGTTAATCAGTGAGACTCCCACAGGGTTCTGTGTTAATCAGTGAAACTCCCATTGGGTTCAGTGTTAATCAGTGAGACTCCCATAGGTTTCAGTCCTAATCAGTGAGATTCCCATAGGGTTCAGTGTTAATCAGTGAGACTCCCATAGGATTCAATGTTAATCAGTGAGACTCCCACAGGGTTCAGTGTTAATCAGTGAGACTCCCACATGGTTCAGTGTTAATCAGTGAGACTCCCATAGTGTTCAGTGTAAATCACTGAGACTCCCATTGGGTTCAGTGTTCATCAGTGAGACTCCCATAGGGTTCAGTGTTAATTAGTGAGACTCCCATAGGGTTTGGTGTTAATCAGTGAGACTCCCATAGGGTTCAGTGTTAATCAGTGAGACTCCCATAGGGTTCAGTGTTAATCAGTGAGACTCCCATAGGGTTCAGTGTTAATCAGTGAGACTCCCACAGGGTTCAGTGTTAATCAGTGAGACTCCCACAGGGTTCAGTGTTAATCAGTGAGGTTCCCATAGTGTTCAGTGTAAATCACTGAGACTCCCATTGGGTTCGGTGTTAATCAGTGAGACTCCCACAGGGTTCAGTGTTAATCAGTGAGACTCCCATAGGGTTCAGTATTAATCAGTGAGTCTCCCACCGGGTTCAGTGTTAATCAGCGAGATTCCCATAGGGTTCAGTGTTAATCAGTGACACTCCCACAGGGTTCAGTGTTAATCAATGAGACTCCCATAGGGTTCAGTCTTAATCAGTGAGACTCCCATAGGGTTCAGTTTTAATCAGTGAGACTCCCACAGGGTTCAATGTTAATCAGTGAGACTCCCACAGGGTTCTGTGTTAATCAGTGAGACTCCCACAGGGTTCAGTGTTAATCGGTGAGACTCCCATAGGGTTCAGTGTTAATCAGTGAGTCCCCCATAGTGTTCATTGTAAATCACTGAGACTCCCATTGGGTTCGGTGTTAATCAGTGAGACTCCCATAGGGTTCAGTGTTAATCAGTGAGACTCCCACAGTTTTCAGTGTTAATCAGTGAAACTCCCATTGGGTTCGGTGTTAATCAGTGAGACTCCCATAGGTTTCAGTGCTAATCAGTGAGATTCCCATAGGGTTCAGTGTTAATCAGTGAGACTCCCATAGGGTTCAATGTTAATCAGTGAGACTCCCACAGGGTTCAGTGTTAATCAGTGAGACTCCCACAGGGTTCAGTGTTAATCAGTGAGACTCCCATAGTGTTCAGTGTAAATCACTGAGACTCCCATTGGGTTCGGTGTTAATCAGTGAGACTCCCATAGGGTTCAGTGTTAATCAGTGAGACTCCCATAGGGTTCAGTGTTAATCAGTGAGACTCCCACAGGGTTCAGTGTTAATCAGTGAGAATCCAATAGGGTTCAGTGTTAATCAGTGAGACTCCCATAGGGTTTGGTGTTAATCAGTGAGACTCCCATAGGGTTCAGTGTTAATCAGTGAGACTCCCATATGGTTCAGTGTTAATCAGTGAGACTCCCATAGGGTTCAGTGTTAATCAGTGAGACTCCCACAGGGTTCAGTGTTAATCAGTGAGACTCCCACAGGGTTCAGTGTTAATCAGTGAGACTCCCATAGTGTTCAGTGTAAATCACTGAGACTCCCATTGGGTTCAGTGTTAATCAGTGAGACTCCCACAGGGTTCAGTGTTAATCAGTGAGACTCCCATAGGGTTCAGTGTTAATCAGTGAGACTCCCACAGGGTTCAGTGTTAATCAGTGAGACTCCAATAGGGTTCAGTGTTAATCAGTGAGACTTCCATAGGGTTCAGTGTTAATCAGTGAGACTCGCACAGGGTTCAGTGTTAATCAGTGAGACTCCTACAGGGTTCAGTGTTAATCAGTGAGACTCCCACAGGGTTCTGTGTTAATCAGTGAGACTCCCACAGGGTTCAGTGTTAATCGGTGAGACTCCCATAGGGTTCAGTGTTAATCAATGAGACTCCCATAGGGTTCAGTGTTAATCTGTGAGACTCCCATTGTGTTCATTGTAAATCACTGAGACTCCCAATGGGTTCAGTGTTAATCAGTGAGACTCCCACAGGGTTCAGTGTTAATCGGTGAGACTCCCATAGGGTTCAGTGTTAATCAGTGAGTCCCCCATAGTGTTCATTGTAAATCACTGAGACTCCCATTGGGTTCGGTGTTAATCAGTGAGACTCCCATAGGGTTCAGTGTTAATCAGTGAGACTCCCACAGTTTTCAGTGTTAATCAGTGAAACTCCCATTGGGTTCGGTGTTAATCAGTGAGACTCCCATAGGTTTCAGTGCTAATCAGTGAGATTCCCATAGGGTTCAGTGTTAATCAGTGAGACTCCCATAGGGTTCAATGTTAATCAGTGAGACTCCCACAGGGTTCAGTGTTAATCAGTGAGACTCCCACAGGGTTCAGTGTTAATCAGTGAGACTCCCATAGTGTTCATTGTAAATCACTGAGACTCCCATTGGGTTCGGTGTTAATCAGTGAGACTCCCATAGGGTTCAGTGTTAATCAGTGAGACTCCCATAGGGTTCAGTGTTAATCAGTGAGACTCCCACAGGGTTCAGTGTTAATCAGTGAGAATCCAATAGGGTTCAGTGTTAATCAGTGAGACTCCCATAGGGTTTGGTGTTAATCAGTGAGACTCCCATAGGGTTCAGTGTTAATCAGTGAGACTCCCATATGGTTCAGTGTTAATCAGTGAGACTCCCATAGGGTTCAGTGTTAATCAGTGAGACTCCCACAGGGTTCAGTGTTAATCAGTGAGACTCCCACAGGGTTCAGTGTTAATCAGTGAGACTCCCATTGTGTTCATTGTAAATCACTGAGACTCCCAATGGGTTCAGTGTTAATCAGTGAGACTCCCACAGGGTTCAGTGTTAATCAGTGAGACTCCAATAGGGTTCAGTGTTAATCAGTGAGACTTCCATAGGGTTCAGTGTTAATCAGTGAGACTCGCACAGGGTTCAGGGTTAATCAGTGAGACTCCTACAGGGTTCAGTGTTAATCAGTGAGACTCCCACAAGGTTCTGTGTTAATCAGTGAGACTCCCACAGGGTTCAGTGTTAATCGGTGAGACTCCCATAGGGTTCAGTGTTAATCAGTGAGACTCCCATAGGGTTCAGTGTTAATCTGTGAGACTCCCATTGTGTTCATTGTAAATCACTGAGACTCCCAATGGGTTCAGTGTTAATCAGTGAGACTCCCATAGGGTTCAATGTTAATCAGTGAGACTCCCACAGGGTTCAGTGTTAATCAGTGAAACTCCCATTGGGTTCAGTGTTAATCAGTGAGACTCCCATAGGTTTCAGTGCTAATCAGTGAGATTCCCATAGGGTTCAGTGTTAATCAGTGAGACTCCCATAGGATTCAATGTTAATCAGTGAGACTCCCACAGGGTTCAGTGTTAATCAGTGAGACTCTCACAAGGTTCAGTGTTAATCAGTGAGACTCCCATAGTGTTCAGTGTAAATCACTGAGACTCCCATTGGGTTCAGTGTTCATCAGTGAGACTCCCATAGGGTTCAGTGTTAATTAGTGAGACTCCCATAGGGATTGGTGTTAATCAGTGAGACTCCCATAGGGTTCAGTGTTAATCTGTGAGACTCCCATTGTGTTCATTGTAAATCACTGAGACTCCCAATGGGTTCAGTGTTAATCAGTGAGACTCCCATAGGGTTCAATGTTAATCAGTGAGACTCCCACAGGGTTCTGTGTTAATCAGTGAAACTCCCATTGGGTTCAGTGTTAATCAGTGAGACTCCCATAGGTTTCAGTCCTAATCAGTGAGATTCCCATAGGGTTCAGTGTTAATCAGTGAGACTCCCATAGGATTCAATGTTAATCAGTGAGACTCCCACAGGGTTCAGTGTTAATCAGTGAGACTCCCACATGGTTCAGTGTTAATCAGTGAGACTCCCATAGTGTTCAGTGTAAATCACTGAGACTCCCATTGGGTTCAGTGTTCATCAGTGAGACTCCCATAGGGTTCAGTGTTAATTAGTGAGACTCCCATAGGGTTTGGTGTTAATCAGTGAGACTCCCATAGGGTTCAGTGTTAATCAGTGAGACTCCCATAGGGTTCAGTGTTAATCAGTGAGACTCCCATAGGGTTCAGTGTTAATCAGTGAGACTCCCACAGGGTTCAGTGTTAATCAGTGAGACTCCCACAGGGTTCAGTGTTAATCAGTGAGGTTCCCATAGTGTTCAGTGTAAATCACTGAGACTCCCATTGGGTTCGGTGTTAATCAGTGAGACTCCCACAGGGTTCAGTGTTAATCAGTGAGACTCCCATAGGGTTCAGTATTAATCAGTGAGTCTCCCACCGGGTTCAGTGTTAATCAGCGAGATTCCCATAGGGTTCAGTGTTAATCAGTGACACTCCCACAGGGTTCAGTGTTAATCAATGAGACTCCCATAGGGTTCAGTCTTAATCAGTGAGACTCCCATAGGGTTCAGTTTTAATCAGTGAGACTCCCACAGGGTTCAATGTTAATCAGTGAGACTCCCACAGGGTTCTGTGTTAATCAGTGAGACTCCCACAGGGTTCAGTGTTAATCGGTGAGACTCCCATAGGGTTCAGTGTTAATCAGTGAGTCCCCCATAGTGTTCATTGTAAATCACTGAGACTCCCATTGGGTTCGGTGTTAATCAGTGAGACTCCCATAGGGTTCAGTGTTAATCAGTGAGACTCCCACAGTTTTCAGTGTTAATCAGTGAAACTCCCATTGGGTTCGGTGTTAATCAGTGAGACTCCCATAGGTTTCAGTGCTAATCAGTGAGATTCCCATAGGGTTCAGTGTTAATCAGTGAGACTCCCATAGGGTTCAATGTTAATCAGTGAGACTCCCACAGGGTTCAGTGTTAATCAGTGAGACTCCCACAGGGTTCAGTGTTAATCAGTGAGACTCCCATAGTGTTCAGTGTAAATCACTGAGACTCCCATTGGGTTCGGTGTTAATCAGTGAGACTCCCATAGGGTTCAGTGTTAATCAGTGAGACTCCCATAGGGTTCAGTGTTAATCAGTGAGACTCCCACAGGGTTCAGTGTTAATCAGTGAGAATCCAATAGGGTTCAGTGTTAATCAGTGAGACTCCCATAGGGTTTGGTGTTAATCAGTGAGACTCCCATAGGGTTCAGTGTTAATCAGTGAGACTCCCATATGGTTCAGTGTTAATCAGTGAGACTCCCATAGGGTTCAGTGTTAATCAGTGAGACTCCCACAGGGTTCAGTGTTAATCAGTGAGACTCCCACAGGGTTCAGTGTTAATCAGTGAGACTCCCATAGTGTTCAGTGTAAATCACTGAGACTCCCATTGGGTTCAGTGTTAATCAGTGAGACTCCCACAGGGTTCAGTGTTAATCAGTGACACTCCCATAGGGTTCAGTGTTAATCAGTGAGACTCCCACAGGGTTCAGTGTTAATCAGTGAGACTCCAATAGGGTTCAGTGTTAATCAGTGAGACTTCCATAGGGTTCAGTGTTAATCAGTGAGACTCGCACAGGGTTCAGTGTTAATCAGTGAGACTCCTACAGGGTTCAGTGTTAATCAGTGAGACTCCCACAGGGTTCTGTGTTAATCAGTGAGACTCCCACAGGGTTCAGTGTTAATCGGTGAGACTCCCATAGGGTTCAGTGTTAATCAATGAGACTCCCATAGGGTTCAGTGTTAATCTGTGAGACTCCCATTGTGTTCATTGTAAATCACTGAGACTCCCAATGGGTTCAGTGTTAATCAGTGAGACTCCCACAGGGTTCAGTGTTAATCGGTGAGACTCCCATAGGGTTCAGTGTTAATCAGTGAGTCCCCCATAGTGTTCATTGTAAATCACTGAGACTCCCATTGGGTTCGGTGTTAATCAGTGAGACTCCCATAGGGTTCAGTGTTAATCAGTGAGACTCCCACAGTTTTCAGTGTTAATCAGTGAAACTCCCATTGGGTTCGGTGTTAATCAGTGAGACTCCCATAGGGTTCAATGTTAATCAGTGAGACTCCCACAGGGTTCAGTGTTAATCAGTGAGACTCCCACAGGGTTCAGTGTTAATCAGTGAGACTCCCATAGTGTTCAGTGTAAATCACTGAGACTCCCATTGGGTTCGGTGTTAATCAGTGAGACTCCCATAGGGTTCAGTGTTAATCAGTGAGACTCCCATAGGGTTCAGTGTTAATCAGTGAGACTCCCACAGGGTTCAGTGTTAATCAGTGAGAATCCAATAGGGTTCAGTGTTAATCAGTGAGACTCCCATAGGGTTTGGTGTTAATCAGTGAGACTCCCATAGGGTTCAGTGTTAATCAGTGAGACTCCCATATGGTTCAGTGTTAATCAGCGAGACTCCCATAGGGTTCAGTGTTAATCAGTGAGACTCCCACAGGGTTCAGTGTTAATCAGTGAGACTCCCACAGGGTTCAGTGTTAATCAGTGAGACTCCCATAGTGTTCAGTGTAAATCACTGAGACTCCCATTGGGTTCAGTGTTAATCAGTGAGACTCCCACAGGGTTCAGTGTTAATCAGTGAGACTCCCATAGGGTTCAGTGTTAATCAGTGAGACTCCCACAGGGTTCAGTGTTAATCAGTGAGACTCCAATAGGGTTCAGTGTTAATCAGTGAGACTTCCATAGGGTTCAGTGTTAATCAGTGAGACTCGCACAGGGTTCAGTGTTAATCAGTGAGACTCCTACAGGGTTCAGTGTTAATCAGTGAGACTCCCACAGGGTTCTGTGTTAATCAGTGAGACTCCCACAGGGTTCAGTGTTAATCGGTGAGACTCCCATAGGGTTCAGTGTTAATCAATGAGACTCCCATAGGGTTCAGTGTTAATCTGTGAGACTCCCATTGTGTTCATTGTAAATCACTGAGACTCCCAATGGGTTCAGTGTTAATCAGTGAGACTCCCACAGGGTTCAGTGTTAATCGGTGAGACTCCCATAGGGTTCAGTGTTAATCAGTGAGTCCCCCATAGTGTTCATTGTAAATCACTGAGACTCCCATTGGGTTCGGTGTTAATCAGTGAGACTCCCATAGGGTTCAGTGTTAATCAGTGAGACTCCCACAGTTTTCAGTGTTAATCAGTGAAACTCCCATTGGGTTCGGTGTTAATCAGTGAGACTCCCATAGGTTTCAGTGCTAATCAGTGAGATTCCCATAGGGTTCAGTGTTAATCAGTGAGACTCCCATAGGGTTCAATGTTAATCAGTGAGACTCCCACAGGGTTCAGTGTTAATCAGTGAGACTCCCACAGGGTTCAGTGTTAATCAGTGAGACTCCCATAGTGTTCATTGTAAATCACTGAGACTCCCATTGGGTTCGGTGTTAATCAGTGAGACTCCCATAGGGTTCAGTGTTAATCAGTGAGACTCCCATAGGGTTCAGTGTTAATCAGTGAGACTCCCACAGGGTTCAGTGTTAATCAGTGAGAATCCAATAGGGTTCAGTGTTAATCAGTGAGACTCCCATAGGGTTTGGTGTTAATCAGTGAGACTCCCATAGGGTTCAGTGTTAATCAGTGAGACTCCCATATGGTTCAGTGTTAATCAGTGAGACTCCCATAGGGTTCAGTGTTAATCAGTGAGACTCCCACAGGGTTCAGTGTTAATCAGTGAGACTCCCACAGGGTTCAGTGTTAATCAGTGAGACTCCCATAGTGTTCAGTGTAAATCACTGAGACTCCCATTGGGTTCAGTGTTAATCAGTGAGACTCCCACAGGGTTCAGTGTTAATCAGTGAGACTCCCATAGGGTTCAGTGTTAATCAGTGAGACTCCCACAGGGTTCAGTGTTAATCAGTGAGACTCCAATAGGGTTCAGTGTTAATCAGTGAGACTTCCATAGGGTTCAGTGTTAATCAGTGAGACTCGCACAGGGTTCAGGGTTAATCAGTGAGACTCCTACAGGGTTCAGTGTTAATCAGTGAGACTCCCACAGGGTTCTGTGTTAATCAGTGAGACTCCCACAGGGTTCAGTGTTAATCGGTGAGACTCCCATAGGGTTCAGTGTTAATCAGTGAGACTCCCATAGGGTTCAGTGTTAATCTGTGAGACTCCCATTGTGTTCATTGTAAATCACTGAGACTCCCAATGGGTTCAGTGTTAATCAGTGAGACTCCCATAGGGTTCAATGTTAATCAGTGAGACTCCCACAGGGTTCAGTGTTAATCAGTGAAACTCCCATTGGGTTCAGTGTTAATCAGTGAGACTCCCATAGGTTTCAGTGCTAATCAGTGAGATTCCCATAGGGTTCAGTGTTAATCAGTGAGCCTCCCATAGGATTCAATGTTAATCAGTGAGACTCCCACAGGGTTCAGTGTTAATCAGTGAGACTCCCACAAGGTTCAGTGTTAATCAGTGAGACTCCCATAGTGTTCAGTGTAAATCACTGAGACTCCCATTGGGTTCAGTGTTCATCAGTGAGACTCCCATAGGGTTCAGTGTTAATTAGTGAGACTCCCATAGGGTTTGGTGTTAATCAGTGAGACTCCCATAGGGTTCAGTGTTAATCTGTGAGACTCCCATTGTGTTCATTGTAAATCACTGAGACTCCCAATGGGTTCAGTGTTAATCAGTGAGACTCCCATAGGGTTCAATGTTAATCAGTGAGACTCCCACAGGGTTCTGTGTTAATCAGTGAGACTCCCATAGTGTTCAGTGTAAATCACTGAGACTCCCATTGGGTTCAGTGTTCATCAGTGAGACTCCCATAGGGTTCAGTGTTAATTAGTGAGACTCCCATAGGGTTTGGTGTTAATCAGTGAGACTCCCATAGGGTTCAGTGTTAATCAGTGAGACTCCCATAGGGTTCAGTGTTAATCAGTGAGACTCCCATAGGGTTCAGTGTTAATCAGTGAGACTCCCACAGGGTGCAGTGTTAATCAGTGAGACTCCCACAGGGTTCAGTGTTAATCAGTGAGACTCCCATAGTGTTCAGTGTAAATCACTGAGACTCCCATTGGGTTCGGTGTTAATCAGTGAGACTCCCACAGGGTTCAGTGTTAATCAGTGAGACTCCCATAGGGTTCAGTATTAATCAGTGAGTCTCCCACCGGGTTCAGTGTTAATTAGCGAGATTCCCATAGGGTTCAGTGTTAATCAGTGAGACTCCCACAGGGTTCAGTGTTAATCAGTGAGACTCCCATAGGGTTCAGTCTTAATCAGTGAGACTCCCACAGGGTTCTGTGTTAATCAGTGAGACTCCCACAGGGTTCTGTGTTAATCAGTGAGACTCCCACAGGGTTCAGTGTTAATCGGTGAGACTCCCATAGGGTTCAGTGTTAATCAGTGAGACTCCCATAGGGTTCAGTGTTAATCAGTGAGACTCCCATAGTGTTCATTGTAAATCATTGAGGCTCCCATTGGGTTCGGTGTTAATCAGTGAGACTCCCATAGGGTTCAGTGTTAATCAGTGAGACTCCCACAGGGTTCAGTGTTAATCAGTGAAACTCCCATTGGGTTCGGTGTTAATCAGTGAGACTCCCTTAGGTTTCAGTGCTAATCAGTGAGATTCCCATAGGGTTCAGTGTTAATCAGTGAGACTCCCATAGGGTTCAATGTTAATCAGTGAGACTCCCACAGGGTTCAGTGTTAATCAGTGAGACTCCCACAAGGTTCAGTGTTAATCAGTGAGACTCCCATAGTGTTCAGTGTAAATCACTGAGACTCCCATTGGGTTCAGTGTTCATCAGTGAGACTCCCATAGGGTTCAGTGTTAATTAGTGAAACTCCCATAGGGTTTGGTGTTAATCAGTGAGACTCCCATAGGGTTCAGTGTTAATCAGTGAGACTCCCATAGGGTTCAGTGTTAATCAGTGAGACTCCCATAGGGTTCAGTGTTAATCAGTGAGACTCCCACAGGGTTCAGTGTTAATCAGTGAGACTCCCACAGGGTTCAGTGTTAATCAGTGAGACTCCCATAGTGTTCAGTGTAAATCACTGAGACTCCCATTGGGTTCGGTGTTAATCAGTCAGACTCCCACAGGGTTCAGTGTTAATCAGTGAGACTCCCATAGGGTTCATTATTAATCAGTGAGTCTCCCACCGGGTTCAGTGTTAATCAGCGAGATTCCCATAGGGTTCAGTGTTAATCAGTGAGACTCCCACAGGGTTCAGTGCTAATCAGTGAGACTCCCATAGGGTTCAGTCTTAATCAGTGAGACTCCCATAGGGTTCAGTGTTAATCAGTGAGACTCCCACAGGGTTCAATGTTAATCAGTGAGACTCCCACAGGGTTCTGTGTTAATCAGTGAGACTCCCACAGGGTTCAGTGTTAATCAGTGAGAATCCAATAGGGTTCAGTGTTAATCAGTGAGACTCCCATAGGGTTTGGTGTTAATCAGTGAGACTCCCATAGGGTTCAGTGTTAATCAGTGAGACTCCCATATGGTTCAGTGTTAATCAGTGAGACTCCCATAGGGTTCAGTGTTAATCAGTGAGACTCCCACAGGGTTCAGTGTTAATCAGTGAGACTCCCACAGGGTTCAGTGTTAATCAGTGAGACTCCCATAGTGTTCAGTGTAAATCACTGAGACTCCCATTGGGTTCAGTGTTCATCAGTGAGACTCCCATAGGGTTCAGTGTTAATTAGTGAGACTCCCATAGGGTTTGGTGTTAATCAGTGAGACTCCCATAGGGTTCAGTGTTAATCAGTGAGACTCCCATAGGGTTCAGTGTTAATCAGTGAGACTCCCATAGGGTTCAGTGTTAATCAGTGAGACTCCCACAGGGTGCAGTGTTAATCAGTGAGACTCCCACAGGGTTCAGTGTTAATCAGTGAGACTCCCATAGTGTTCAGTGTAAATCACTGAGACTCCCATTGGGTTCGGTGTTAATCAGTGAGACTCCCACAGGGTTCAGTGTTAATCAGTGAGACTCCCATAGGGTTCAGTATTAATCAGTGAGTCTCCCACCGGGTTCAGTGTTAATTAGCGAGATTCCCATAGGGTTCAGTGTTAATCAGTGAGACTCCCACAGGGTTCAGTGTTAATCAGTGAGACTCCCATAGGGTTCAGTCTTAATCAGTGAGACTCCCACAGGGTTCTGTGTTAATCAGTGAGACTCCCACAGGGTTCTGTGTTAATCAGTGAGACTCCCACAGGGTTCAGTGTTAATCGGTGAGACTCCCATAGGGTTCAGTGTTAATCAGTGAGACTCCCATAGGGTTCAGTGTTAATCAGTGAGACTCCCATAGTGTTCATTGTAAATCATTGAGGCTCCCATTGGGTTCGGTGTTAATCAGTGAGACTCCCATAGGGTTCAGTGTTAATCAGTGAGACTCCCACAGGGTTCAGTGTTAATCAGTGAAACTCCCATTGGGTTCGGTGTTAATCAGTGAGACTCCCTTAGGTTTCAGTGCTAATCAGTGAGATTCCCATAGGGTTCAGTGTTAATCAGTGAGACTCCCACAGGGTTCAGTGTTAATCGGTGAGACTCCCATAGGGTTCAGTGTTAATCAATGAGACTCCCATAGGGTTCAGTGTTAATCTGTGAGACTCCCATTGTGTTCATTGTAAATCACTGAGACTCCCAATGGGTTCAGTGTTAATCAGTGAGACTCCCACAGGGTTCAGTGTTAATCGGTGAGACTCCCATAGGGTTCAGTGTTAATCAGTGAGTCCCCCATAGTGTTCATTGTAAATCACTGAGACTCCCATTGGGTTCGGTGTTAATCAGTGAGACTCCCATAGGGTTCAGTGTTAATCAGTGAGACTCCCACAGTTTTCAGTGTTAATCAGTGAAACTCCCATTGGGTTCGGTGTTAATCAGTGAGACTCCCATAGGGTTCAATGTTAATCAGTGAGACTCCCACAGGGTTCAGTGTTAATCAGTGAGACTCCCACAGGGTTCAGTGTTAATCAGTGAGACTCCCATAGTGTTCAGTGTAAATCACTGAGACTCCCATTGGGTTCGGTGTTAATCAGTGAGACTCCCATAGGGTTCAGTGTTAATCAGTGAGACTCCCATAGGGTTCAGTGTTAATCAGTGAGACTCCCACAGGGTTCAGTGTTAATCAGTGAGAATCCAATAGGGTTCAGTGTTAATCAGTGAGACTCCCATAGGGTTTGGTGTTAATCAGTGAGACTCCCATAGGGTTCAGTGTTAATCAGTGAGACTCCCATATGGTTCAGTGTTAATCAGTGAGACTCCCATAGGGTTCAGTGTTAATCAGTGAGACTCCCACAGGGTTCAGTGTTAATCAGTGAGACTCCCACAGGGTTCAGTGTTAATCAGTGAGACTCCCATAGTGTTCAGTGTAAATCACTGAGACTCCCATTGGGTTCAGTGTTAATCAGTGAGACTCCCACAGGGTTCAGTGTTAATCAGTGAGACTCCCATAGGGTTCAGTGTTAATCAGTGAGACTCCCACAGGGTTCAGTGTTAATCAGTGAGACTCCAATAGGGTTCAGTGTTAATCAGTGAGACTTCCATAGGGTTCAGTGTTAATCAGTGAGACTCGCACAGGGTTCAGTGTTAATCAGTGAGACTCCTACAGGGTTCAGTGTTAATCAGTGAGACTCCCACAGGGTTCTGTGTTAATCAGTGAGACTCCCACAGGGTTCAGTGTTAATCGGTGAGACTCCCATAGGGTTCAGTGTTAATCAATGAGACTCCCATAGGGTTCAGTGTTAATCTGTGAGACTCCCATTGTGTTCATTGTAAATCACTGAGACTCCCAATGGGTTCAGTGTTAATCAGTGAGACTCCCACAGGGTTCAGTGTTAATCGGTGAGACTCCCATAGGGTTCAGTGTTAATCAGTGAGTCCCCCATAGTGTTCATTGTAAATCACTGAGACTCCCATTGGGTTCGGTGTTAATCAGTGAGACTCCCATAGGGTTCAGTGTTAATCAGTGAGACTCCCACAGTTTTCAGTGTTAATCAGTGAAACTCCCATTGGGTTCGGTGTTAATCAGTGAGACTCCCATAGGTTTCAGTGCTAATCAGTGAGATTCCCATAGGGTTCAGTGTTAATCAGTGAGACTCCCATAGGGTTCAATGTTAATCAGTGAGACTCCCACAGGGTTCAGTGTTAATCAGTGAGACTCCCACAGGGTTCAGTGTTAATCAGTGAGACTCCCATAGTGTTCATTGTAAATCACTGAGACTCCCATTGGGTTCGGTGTTAATCAGTGAGACTCCCATAGGGTTCAGTGTTAATCAGTGAGACTCCCATAGGGTTCAGTGTTAATCAGTGAGACTCCCACAGGGTTCAGTGTTAATCAGTGAGAATCCAATAGGGTTCAGTGTTAATCAGTGAGACTCCCATAGGGTTTGGTGTTAATCAGTGAGACTCCCATAGGGTTCAGTGTTAATCAGTGAGACTCCCATATGGTTCAGTGTTAATCAGTGAGACTCCCATAGGGTTCAGTGTTAATCAGTGAGACTCCCACAGGGTTCAGTGTTAATCAGTGAGACTCCCACAGGGTTCAGTGTTAATCAGTGAGACTCCCATAGTGTTCAGTGTAAATCACTGAGACTCCCATTGGGTTCAGTGTTAATCAGTGAGACTCCCACAGGGTTCAGTGTTAATCAGTGAGACTCCCATAGGGTTCAGTGTTAATCAGTGAGACTCCCACAGGGTTCAGTGTTAATCAGTGAGACTCCAATAGGGTTCAGTGTTAATCAGTGAGACTTCCATAGGGTTCAGTGTTAATCAGTGAGACTCGCACAGGGTTCAGGGTTAATCAGTGAGACTCCTACAGGGTTCAGTGTTAATCAGTGAGACTCCCACAGGGTTCTGTGTTAATCAGTGAGACTCCCACAGGGTTCAGTGTTAATCGGTGAGACTCCCATAGGGTTCAGTGTTAATCAGTGAGACTCCCATAGGGTTCAGTGTTAATCTGTGAGACTCCCATTGTGTTCATTGTAAATCACTGAGACTCCCAATGGGTTCAGTGTTAATCAGTGAGACTCCCATAGGGTTCAATGTTAATCAGTGAGACTCCCACAGGGTTCAGTGTTAATCAGTGAAACTCCCATTGGGTTCAGTGTTAATCAGTGAGACTCCCATAGGTTTCAGTGCTAATCAGTGAGATTCCCATAGGGTTCAGTGTTAATCAGTGAGCCTCCCATAGGATTCAATGTTAATCAGTGAGACTCCCACAGGGTTCAGTGTTAATCAGTGAGACTCCCACAAGGTTCAGTGTTAATCAGTGAGACTCCCATAGTGTTCAGTGTAAATCACTGAGACTCCCATTGGGTTCAGTGTTCATCAGTGAGACTCCCATAGGGTTCAGTGTTAATTAGTGAGACTCCCATAGGGTTTGGTGTTAATCAGTGAGACTCCCATAGGGTTCAGTGTTAATCTGTGAGACTCCCATTGTGTTCATTGTAAATCACTGAGACTCCCAATGGGTTCAGTGTTAATCAGTGAGACTCCCATAGGGTTCAATGTTAATCAGTGAGACTCCCACAGGGTTCTGTGTTAATCAGTGAGACTCCCATAGTGTTCAGTGTAAATCACTGAGACTCCCATTGGGTTCAGTGTTCATCAGTGAGACTCCCATAGGGTTCAGTGTTAATTAGTGAGACTCCCATAGGGTTTGGTGTTAATCAGTGAGACTCCCATAGGGTTCAGTGTTAATCAGTGAGACTCCCATAGGGTTCAGTGTTAATCAGTGAGACTCCCATAGGGTTCAGTGTTAATCAGTGAGACTCCCACAGGGTGCAGTGTTAATCAGTGAGACTCCCACAGGGTTCAGTGTTAATCAGTGAGACTCCCATAGTGTTCAGTGTAAATCACTGAGACTCCCATTGGGTTCGGTGTTAATCAGTGAGACTCCCACAGGGTTCAGTGTTAATCAGTGAGACTCCCATAGGGTTCAGTATTAATCAGTGAGTCTCCCACCGGGTTCAGTGTTAATTAGCGAGATTCCCATAGGGTTCAGTGTTAATCAGTGAGACTCCCACAGGGTTCAGTGTTAATCAGTGAGACTCCCATAGGGTTCAGTCTTAATCAGTGAGACTCCCACAGGGTTCTGTGTTAATCAGTGAGACTCCCACAGGGTTCTGTGTTAATCAGTGAGACTCCCACAGGGTTCAGTGTTAATCGGTGAGACTCCCAT
The DNA here is from genome assembly GCF_048934315.1 of Petromyzon marinus. NCBI lineage: Eukaryota > Metazoa > Chordata > Hyperoartia > Petromyzontiformes > Petromyzontidae > Petromyzon > Petromyzon marinus. Next base: position 2,339,538 of record NW_027423612.1, read on the forward strand.
AGGGTTCAGTGTTAATCAGTGAGACTCCCATAGGGTTCAGTGTTAATCAGTGAGACTCCCATAGTGTTCATTGTAAATCATTGAGGCTCCCATTGGGTTCGGTGTTAATCAGTGAGACTCCCATAGGGTTCAGTGTTAATCAGTGAGACTCCCACAGGGTTCAGTGTTAATCAGTGAAACTCCCATTGGGTTCGGTGTTAATCAGTGAGACTCCCTTAGGTTTCAGTGCTAATCAGTGAGATTCCCATAGGGTTCAGTGTTAATCAGTGAGACTCCCATAGGGTTCAATGTTAATCAGTGAGACTCCCACAGGGTTCAGTGTTAATCAGTGAGACTCCCACAAGGTTCAGTGTTAATCAGTGAGACTCCCATAGTGTTCAGTGTAAATCACTGAGACTCCCATTGGGTTCAGTGTTCATCAGTGAGACTCCCATAGGGTTCAGTGTTAATTAGTGAAACTCCCATAGGGTTTGGTGTTAATCAGTGAGACTCCCATAGGGTTCAGTGTTAATCAGTGAGACTCCCATAGGGTTCAGTGTTAATCAGTGAGACTCCCATAGGGTTCAGTGTTAATCAGTCAGACTCCCACAGGGTTCAGTGTTAATCAGTGAGACTCCCACAGGGTTCAGTGTTAATCAGTGAGACTCCCATAGTGTTCAGTGTAAATCACTGAGACTCCCATTGGGTTCGGTGTTAATCAGTCAGACTCCCACAGGGTTCAGTGTTAATCAGTGAGACTCCCATAGGGTTCATTATTAATCAGTGAGTCTCCCACCGGGTTCAGTGTTAATCAGCGAGATTCCCATAGGGTTCAGTGTTAATCAGTGAGACTCCCACAGGGTTCAGTGCTAATCAGTGAGACTCCCATAGGGTTCAGTCTTAATCAGTGAGACTCCCATAGGGTTCAGTGTTAATCAGTGAGACTCCCACAGGGTTCAATGTTAATCAGTGAGACTCCCACAGGGTTCTGTGTTAATCAGTGAGACTCCCACAGGGTTCAGTGTTAATCGGTGAGACTCCCATAGGGTTCAGTGTTAATCAGTGAGTCCCCCATAGTGTTCATTGTAAATCACTGAGACTCCCATTGGGTTCGGTGTTAATCAGTGAGACTCCCATAGGGTTCAGTGTTAATCAGTGAGACTCCCACAGGGTTCAGTGTTAATCAGTGAGATTCCCATAGGGTTCAGTGTTAATCAGTGAGACTCCCATAGGGTTCAATGTTAATCAGTGAGACTCCCACAGGGTTCAGTGTTAATCAGTGAGACTCCCACAGGGTTCAGTGTTAATCAGTGAGACTCCCATAGTGTTCAGTGTAAATCACTGAGACTCCCATTGGGTTCGGTGTTAATCAGTGAGACTCCCACAGGGTTCAGTGTTAATCAGTGAGACTCCCATAGGGTTCAGTGTTAATCAGTGAGACTCCCACAGGGTTCAGTGTTAATCAGTGAGAATCCAATAGGGTTCAGTGTTAATCAGTGAGACTCCCATAGGGTTCAGTGTTAATCAGTGAGACTCCCATAGGGTTCAGTGTTAATCAGTGAGACTCCCACAGGGTTCAGTGTTAATCAGTGAGACTCCCACAGGGTTCAGTGTTAATCAATGAGACTCCCATAGTGTTCAGTGTAAATCACTGAGACTCCCATTGGGTTCGGTGTTAATCAGTGAGACTCCCACAGGGTTCAGTGTTAATCAGTGAGACTCCCATAGGGTTCAGTGTTAATCAGTGAGACTCCCACAGGGTTCAGTGTTAATCAGTGAGACTCCCATAGGTTTCAGTGCTAATCAGTGAGATTCCCATAGGGTCAGTGTTAATCAGTGAGACTCCCATAGGGTTCAATGTTAATCAGTGAGACTCCCACAGGGTTCAGTGTTAATCAGTGAGACTCCCACAAGGTTCAGTGTTAATCAGTGAGATTCCCATAGTGTTCAGTGTAAATCACTGAGACTCCCATTGGGTTCAGTGTTCATCATTGAGACTCCCATAGGGTTCAGTGTTAATTAGTGAGACTCCCATAGGGTTTGGTGTTAATCAGTGAGACTCCCATAGGGTTCAGTGTTAATCAGTGAGACTCCCATAGGGTTCAGTGTTAATCAGTGAGACTCCCATAGGGTTCAGTGTTAATCAGTGAGACTCCCATAGGGTTCAGTGTTAATCAGTGAGACTCCCATAGGGTTCAGTGTTAATCAGTGAGACTCCCACAGGGTTCAGTGTTAATCAGTGAGACTCCCACAGGGTTCAGTGTTAATCAGTGAGACTCCCATAGTGTTCAGTGTAAATCACTGAGACTCCCATTGGGTTCGGTGTTAATCAGTGACACTCCCACAGGGTTCAGTGTTAATCAGTGAGACTCCCATAGGGTTCAATGTTAATCAGTGAGACTCCCACAGGCTTCAGTGTTAATCAGTGAGACTCCAATAGGGTTCAGTGTTAATCAGTGAGACTCCCATAGGGTTCAGTGTTAATCAGTGAGACTCGCACAGGGTTCAGTGTTAATCAGTGAGACTCCCACAGGGTTCAATGTTAACCAGTGAGACTCCAATAGGGTTCAGTGTTAATCAGTGAGACTCCCATAGGGTTCAGTGTTAATCAGTGAGACTCCCGTAGGGTTCAGTGTTAATCAGTGAGACTCCCACAGGGTTCAGTGTTAATCAGTGAGACTCCCACAGGGTTCAGTGTTAATCAGTGAGACTCCCATAGTGTTCATTGTAAATCACTGAGACTCCCATTGGGTTCGGTGTTAATCAGTGAGACTCCCACAGGGTTCAGTGTTAATCAGTGAGACTCCCATAGGGTTCAGTATTAATCAGTGAGTCTCCCACCGGGTTCAGTGTTAATCAGCGAGATTCCCATAGGGTTCAGTGTTAATCAGTGAGACTCCCACAGCGTTCAGTGTTAATCAGTGAGACTCCCATAGGGTTCAATGTTCATCAGTGAGACTCCCATAGGGTTCAGTGTTAATTAGTGAGACTCCCATAGGGTTTGGTGTTAATCAGTGAGACTCCCATAGGGTTCAGTGTTAATCAGTGAGACTCCCATAGGGTTCAGTGTTAATCAGTGAGACTCCCATAGGGTTCAGTGTTAATCAGTGAGACTCCCACAGGGTTCAGTGTTAATCAGTGAGACTCCCACAGGGTTCAGTGTTAATCAGTGAGACTCCCATAGTGTTCAGTGTAAATCACTGAGACTCCCATTGGGTTCGGTGTTAATCAGTGAGACTCCCATAGGGTTCAGTGTTAATCAGTGAGACTGCCACAGGGTTCTGTGTTAATCAGTGAGACTCCCACTGGGTTCAGTGTTAATCAGTGAGACTCCCATAGGGTTCAGTGTTAATCAGTGAGACTCCCATAGGGTTCGGTGTTAAACAGTGAGACTCCCACAGGGTTCAGTGTTAATCAATGAGACTCCCATAGGGTTCAGTCTTAATCAGTGAGACTCCCATAGGGTTCAGTGTTAATCAGTGAGACTCCCACAGGGTTCAATGTTAATCAGCGAGACTCCCACAGGGTGCTGTGTTAATCAGTGAGACTCCCACAGGGTTCAGTGTTAATCGGTGAGACTCCCTTAGGGTTCAGTGTTAATCAGTGAGACTCCCATAGGATTCAGTGTTAATCAGTGAGACTCCCATAGTGTTCATTGTAAATCACTGAGACTCCCATTGGGTTCGGTGTTAATCAGTGAGACTCCCATAGGGTTCAGTGTTAATCAGTGAGACTGCCACAGGGTTCTGTGTTAATCAGTGAGACTCCCACTGGGTTCAGTGTTAATCAGTGAGACTCCCATAGGGTTCAGTGTTAATCAGTGAGACTCCCATAGGGTTCGGTGTTAAACAGTGAGACTCCCACAGGGTTCAGTGTTAATCAATGAGACTCCCATAGGGTTCAGTCTTAATCAGTGAGACTCCCATAGGGTTCAGTGTTAATCAGTGAGACTCCCACAGGGTTCAATGTTAATCAGCGAGACTCCCACAGGGTGCTGTGTTAATCAGTGAGACTCCCACAGGGTTCAGTGTTAATCGGTGAGACTCCCTTAGGGTTCAGTGTTAATCAGTGAGACTCCCATAGGATTCAGTGTTAATCAGTGAGACTCCCATAGTGTTCATTGTAAATCACTGAGACTCCCATTGGGTTCGGTGTTAATCAGTGAGACTCCCATAGGTTTCAGTGTTAATCAGTGAGACTCTCACAGGGTTCAGTGTTAATCAGTGAGACTCCCACAGGGTTCAGTGTTAATCAGTGAGACTCCCATAGTGTTCAGTGTAAATCACTGAGACTCCCATTGGGTTCAGTATTCATCAGTGAGACTCCCATAGGGTTCAGTGTTAATTAGTGAGACTCCCATAGGGTTTGGTGTTAATCAGTGAGACTCCCATAGGGTTCAGTGTTAATCAGTGAGACTCCCATAGGGTTCAGTGTTAATCAGTGAGACTCCCATAGGGTTCAGTGTTAATCAGTGAGACTCCCACAGGGTTCAGTGTTAATCAGTGAGACTCCCACAGGGTTCAGTGTTAATCAATGAGACTCCCATAGTGTTCAGTGTAAATCACTGAGACTCCCATTGGGTTCGGTGTTAATCAGTGAGACTCCCACAGGGTTCAGTGTTAATCAGTGAGACTCCCATAGGGTTCAGTGTTAATCAGTGAGACTCCCACAGGGTTCAGTGTTAATCAGTGAGACTCCCATAGGTTTCAGTGCTAATCAGTGAGATTCCCATAGGGTTCAGTGTTAATCAGTGAGACTCCCATAGGGTTCAATGTTAATCAGTGAGACTCCCACAGGGTTCAGTGTTAATCAGTGAGACTCCCACAAGGTTCAGTGTTAATCAGTGAGACTCCCATAGTGTTCAGTGTAAATCACTGAGACTCCCATTGGGTTCAGTGTTCATCATTGAGACTCCCATAGGGTTCAGTGTTAATTAGTGAGACTCCCATAGGGTTTGGTGTTAATCAGTGAGACTCCCATAGGGTTCAGTGTTAATCAGTGAGACTCCCATAGGGTTCAGTGTTAATCAGTGAGACTCCCATAGGGTTCAGTGTTAATCAGTGAGACTCCCACAGGGTTCAGTGTTAATCAGTGAGACTCCCACAGGGTTCAGTGTTAATCAGTGAGACTCCCATAGTGTTCAGTGTAAATCACTGAGACTCCCATTGGGTTCGGTGTTAATCAGTGAGACTCCCACAGGGTTCAGTGTTAATCAGTGAGACTCCCATAGGGTTCAATGTTAATCAGTGAGACTCCCACAGGCTTCAGTGTTAATCAGTGAGACTCCCACAGGGTTCAGTGTTAATCAGTGAGACTCCCATAGTGTTCAGTGTAAATCACTGAGACTCCCATTGGGTTCGGTGTTAATCAGTGAGACTCCCACAGGGTTCAGTGTTAATCAGTGAGACTCCCATAGGGTTCAATGTTAATCAGTGAGACTCCCACAGGCTTCAGTGTTAATCAGTGAGACTCCAATAGGGTTCAGTGTTAATCAGTGAGACTCCCATAGGGTTCAGTGTTAATCAGTGAGACTCGCACAGGGTTCAGTGTTAATCAGTGAGACTCCCACAGGGTTCAATGTTAACCAGTGAGACTCCAATAGGGTTCACTGTTAATCAGTGAGACTCCCATAGGGTTCAGTGTTAATCAGTGAGACTCCCATAGGGTTCAGTGTTAATCAGTGAGACTCCTGTAGGGTTCAGTGTTAATCAGTGAGACTCCCACAGGGTTCAGTGTTAATCAGTGAGACTCCCACAGGGTTCAGTGTTAATCAGTGAGACTCCCATAGTGTTCATTGTAAATCACTGAGACTCCCATTGGGTTCGGTGTTAATCAGTGAGACTCCCACAGGGTTCAGTGTTAATCAGTGAGACTCCCATAGGGTTCAGTATTAATCAGTGAGTACCCCACCGGGTTCAGTGTTAATCAGCGAGATTCCCATAGGGTTCAGTGTTAATCAGTGAGACTCCCACAGGGTTCAGTGTTAATCAGTGAGACTCCCATAGGGTTCAATGTTCATCAGTGAGACTCCCATAGGGTTCAGTGTTAATTAGTGAGACTCCCATAGGGTTTGGTGTTAATCAGTGAGACTCCCATAGGGTTCAGTGTTAATCAGTGAGACTCCCATAGGGTTCAGTGTTAATCAGTGAGACTCCCATAGGGTTCAGTGTTAATCAGTGAGACTCCCACAGGGTTCAGTGTTAATCAGTGAGACTCCCACAGGGTTCAGTGTTAATCAGTGAGACTCCCATAGTGTTCAGTGTAAATCACTGAGACTCCCATTGGGTTCGGTGTTAATCAGTGAGACTCCCACAGGGTTCAGTGTTAATCAGTGAGACTCCCATAGGGTTCATTATTAATCAGTGAGTCTCCCACCGGGTTCAGTGTTAATCAGCGAGATTCCCATAGGGTTCAGTGTTAATCAGTGAGACTCCCATAGGGTTCAGTGTTAATCAGTGAGACTCCCATAGGGTTCAGTCTTAATCAGTGAGACTCCCATAGGGTTCAGTGTTAATCAGTGAGACTCCCACAGGGTTCAATGTTAATCAGTGAGACTCCCACAGGGTTCTGTGTTAATCAGTGAGACTCCCACAGGGTTCAGTGTTAATCGGTGAGACTCCCATAGGGTTCAGTGTTAATCAGTGAGTCCCCCATAGTGTTCATTGTAAATCACTGAGACTCCCATTGGGTTCGGTGTTAATCAGTGAGACTCCCACAGGGTTCAGTGTTAATCAGTGAGACTCCCATAGGGTTCAGTGTTAATCAGTGAGACTCCCACAGGGTTCAGTGTTAATCAGTGAGACTCCCATAGGTTTCAGTGCTAATCAGTGAGATTCCCATAGGGTTCAGTGTTAATCAGTGAGACTCCCATAGGGTTCAATGTTAATCAGTGAGACTCCCACAGGGTTCAGTGTTAATCAGTGAGACTCCCACAAGGTTCAGTGTTAATCAGTGAGACTCCCATAGTGTTCAGTGTAAATCACTGAGACTCCCATTGGGTTCAGTGTTCATCATTGAGACTCCCATAGGGTTCAGTGTTAATTAGTGAGACTCCCATAGGGTTTGGTGTTAATCAGTGAGACTCCCATAGGGTTCAGTGTTAATCAGTGAGACTCCCATAGGGTTCAGTGTTAATCAGTGAGACTCCCATAGGGTTCAGTGTTAATCAGTGAGACTCCCACAGGGTTCAGTGTTAATCAGTGAGACTCCCACAGGGTTCAGTGTTAATCAGTGAGACTCCCATAGTGTTCAGTGTAAATCACTGAGACTCCCATTGGGTTCGGTGTTAATCAGTGAGACTCCCACAGGGTTCAGTGTTAATCAGTGAGACTCCCATAGGGTTCAATGTTAATCAGTGAGACTCCCACAGGCTTCAGTGTTAATCAGTGAGACTCCCACAGGGTTCAGTGTTAATCAGTGAGACTCCCATAGTGTTCAGTGTAAATCACTGAGACTCCCATTGGGTTCGGTGTTAATCAGTGAGATTCCCACAGGGTTCAGTGTTAATCAGTGAGACTCCCATAGGGTTCAATGTTAATCAGTGAGACTCCCACAGGCTTCAGTGTTAATCAGTGAGACTCCAATAGGGTTCAGTGTTAATCAGTGAGACTCCCATAGGGTTCAGTGTTAATCAGTGAGACTCGCACAGGGTTCAGTGTTAATCAGTGAGACTCCCACAGGGTTCAATGTTAACCAGTGAGACTCCAATAGGGTTCAGTGTTAATCAGTGAGACTCCCATAGGGTTCAGTGTTAATCAGTGAGACTCCCATAGGGTTCAGTGTTAATCAGTGAGACTCCCGTAGGGTTCAGTGTTAATCAGTGAGACTCCCACAGGGTTCAGTGTTAATCAGTGAGACTCCCACAGGGTTCAGTGTTAATCAGTGAGACTCCCATAGTGTTCATTGTAAATCACTGAGACTCCCATTGGGTTCGGTGTTAATCAGTGAGACTCCCACAGGGTTCAGTGTTAATCAGTGAGACTCCCATAGGGTTCAGTATTAATCAGTGAGTCTCCCACCGGGTTCAGTGTTAATCAGCGAGATTCCCACAGGGTTCAGTGTTAATCAGTGAGACTCCCATAGGGTTCAATGTTCATCAGTGAGACTCCCATAGGGTTCAGTGTTAATTAGTGAGACTCCCATAGGGTTTGGTGTTAATCAGTGAGACTCCCATAGGGTTCAGTGTTAATCAGTGAGACTCCCATAGGGTTCAGTGTTAATCAGTGAGACTCCCATAGGGTTCAGTGTTAATCAGTGAGACTCCCACAGGGTTCAGTGTTAATCAGTGAGACTCCCACAGGGTTCAGTGTTAATCAGTGAGACTCCCATAGTGTTCAGTGTAAATCACTGAGACTCCCATTGGGTTCGGTGTTAATCAGTGAGACTCCCACAGGGTTCAGTGTTAATCAGTGAGACTCCCATAGGGTTCATTATTAATCAGTGAGTCTCCCACCGGGTTCAGTGTTAATCAGCGAGATTCCCATAGGGTTCAGTGTTAATCAGTGAGACTCCCACAGGGTTCAGTGTTAATCAGTGAGACTCCCATAGGGTTCAGTCTTAATCAGTGAGACTCCCATAGGGTTCAGTGTTAATCAGTGAGACTCCCACAGGGTTCAATGTTAATCAGTGAGACTCCCACAGGGTTCTGTGTTAATCAGTGAGACTCCCACAGGGTTCAGTGTTAATCGGTGAGACTCCCATAGGGTTCAGTGTTAATCAGTGAGTCCCCCATAGTGTTCATTGTAAATCACTGAGACTCCCATTGGGTTCGGTGTTAATCAGTGAGACTCCCATAGGGTTCAGTGTTAATCAGTGAGACTCCCACAGGGTTCAGTGTTAATCAGTGAGATTCCCATAGGGTTCAGTGTTAATCAGTGAGGCTCCCATAGGGTTCAATGTTAATCAGTGAGACTCCCACAGGGTTCAGTGTTAATCAGTGAGACTCCCACAGGGTTCAGTGTTAATCAGTGAGACTCCCATAGTGTTCAGTGTAAATCACTGAGACTCCCATTGGGTTCGGTGTTAATCAGTCAGACTCCCACAGGGTTCAGTGTTAATCAGTGAGACTCCCATAGGGTTCAGTGTTAATCAGTGAGACTCCCACAGGGTTCAGTGTTAATCAGTGAGAATCCAATAGGGTTCAGTGTTAATCAGTGAGAATCCCATAGGGTTCAGTGTTAATCAGTGAGACTGCCACAGGGTTCAGTGTTAATCAGTGAGACTCCCACAGGGTTCTGTGTTAATCAGTGAGACTCCCACTGGGTTCAGTGTTAATCAGTGAGACTCCCATAGGGTTCAGTGTTAATCAGTGAGACTCCCATAGGGTTCGGTGTTAAACAGTGAGACTCCCACAGGGTTCAGTGTTAATCAATGAGACTCCCATAGGGTTCAGTCTTAATCAGTGAGACTCCCATAGGGTTCAGTGTTAATCAGCGAGACTCCCACAGGGTGCTGTGTTAATCAGTGAGACTCCCACAGGGTTCAGTGTTAATCGGTGAGACTCCCTTAGGGTTCAGTGTTAATCAGTGAGACTCCCATAGGATTCAGTGTTAATCAGTGAGACTCCCATAGTGTTCATTGTAAATCACTGAGACTCCCATTGGGTTCGGTGTTAATCAGTGAGACTCCCATAGGGTTCAGTGTTAATCAGTGAGACTCCCACAGGGTTCAGTGTTAATCAGTGAGACTCCCACAGGGTGCAGTGTTAATCAGTGAGACTCCCATAGTGTTCAGTGTAAATCACTGAGACTCCCATTGGGTTCAGTATTCATCAGTGAGACTCCCATAGGGTTCAGTGTTAATTAGTGAGACTCCCATAGGGTTTGGTGTTAATCAGTGAGACTCCCATAGGGTTCAGTGTTAATCAGTGAGACTCCCATAGGGTTCAGTGTTAATCAGTGAGACTCCCATAGGGTTCAGTATTAATCAGTGAGTCTCCCACCGGGTTCAGTGTTAATCAGTGAGATTCCCATAGGGTTCAGTGTTAATCAGTGAGACTCCCACAGGGTTCAGTGTTAATCAGTGAGACTCCCATAGGGTTCATTCTTAATCAGTGAGACTCCCATAGGGTTCAGTGTTAATCAGTGAGACTCCCACAGGGTTCAATGTTAATCAGCGAGACTCCCACAGGGTTCTGTGTTAATCAGTGAGACCCCCACAGGGTTCAGTGTTAATCGGTGAGACTCCCATAGGGTTCAGTGTTAATCAGTGAGACTCCCATAGTGTTCATTGTAAATCACTGAGACTCCCATTGGGTTCGGTGTTAATCAGTGAGACTCCCATAGGGTTCAGTGTTAATCAGTGAAACTCCCACAGGGTTCAGTGTTAATCAGTGAAACTCCCATTGGGTTCGGTGTTAATCAGTGAGACTCCCATAGGTTTCAGTGCTAATCAGTGAGATTCCCATAGGGTTCAGTGTTAATCAGTGAGACTCCCATAGGGTTCAGTGTTAATTAGTGAGACTCCCATAGGGTTTGGTGTTCATCAGTGAGACTCCCATAGGGTTCAGTGTTAATTAGTGAGACTCCCATAGGGTTTGGTGTTTATCAGTGAGACTCCCATAGGGTTCAGTGTTAATCAGTGAGACTCCCATAGGGTTCAGTGTTAATCAGTGAGACTCCCATAGGGTTCAGTGTTAATCAGTGAGACTCCCACAGGGTTCAGTGTTAATCAGTGAGACTCCCACAGGGTTCAGTGTTAATCAGTGAGACTCCCATAGTGTTCAGTGTAAATCACTGAGACTCCCATTGGGTTTGGTGTTAATCAGTGAGACTCCCACAGGGTTCAGTGTTCATCAGTGAGACTCCCATAGGGTTCAGTGTTAATTAGTGAGACTCCCATAGGGTTTGGTGTTAATCAGTGAGACTCCCATAGGGTTCCGTGTTAATCAGTGAGACTCCCATAGGGTTCAGTGTTAATCAGTGAGACTCCCTTAGGGTTCAGTGTTAATCAGTGAGACTCCCACAGGGTTCAGTGTTAATCAGTGAGAATCCCACAGGGTTCAGTGTTAATCAGTGAGACTCCCACAGGGTTCTGTGTTAATCAGTGAGACTCCCACAGGGTTCAGTGTTAATCAGTGAGACTCCCATAGGGTTCAGTGTTAATCAGTGAGACTCCCATAGGGTTCGGTGTTAAACAGTGAGACTGCCATAGGGTTCAGTGTTAATCACTGAGACTCCCACAGGGTTCAGTGTTAATCAGTGAGACTCCCACAGGGTTCATTGTTAATCAGTGAGACTCCCACAGGGTTCTGTGTTAATCAGTGAGACTCCCACAGGGTTCAGTGTTAATCAGTGAGACTCCCATAGGGTTCAGTGTTAATCAGTGAGACTCCCATAGGGTTCGGTGTTAAACAGTGAGACTCCCACAGGGTTCAGTGTTAATCAGTGAGACTCCCACAGGGTTCAGTGTTAATCAGTGAGACTCCCATAGGGTTCAGTATTAATCAGTGAGTCTCCCACCGGGTTCAGTGTTAATCAGCGAGATTCCCATAGGGTTCAGTGTTAATCAGTGAGACTCCCATAGTGTTCAGTATAAATCACTGAGACTCCCATTGGGTTTGGTGTTAATCAGTGAGATTCCCACAGGGTTCAGTGTTCATCAGTGAGACTCCCATAGGGTTCAGTGTTAATTAGTGAGACTCCCATAGGGTTTGGTGTTAATCAGTGAGACTCCCATAGGGTTCCGTGTTAATCAGTGAGACTCCCATAGGGTTCAGTGTTAATCAGTGAGACTCCCTTAGAGTTCAGTGTTAATCAGTGAGACTCCCACAGGGTTCAGTGTTAATCAGTGAGACTCCCACAGGGTTCAGTGTTAATCAGTGAGACTCCCACAGGGTTCTGTGTTAATCAGTGAGACTCCCACAGGGTTCAGTGTTAATCAGTGAGACTCCCATAGGGTTCAGTGTTAATCAGTGAGACTCCCATAGGGTTCGGTGTTAAACAGTGAGACTCCCATAGGGTTCAGTGTTAATCAGTGAGACTCCCACAGGGTTCAGTGTTAATCAGTGAGACTCCCACAGGGTTCAGTGTTAATCAGTGAGACTCCCACAGGGTTCTGTGTTAATCAGTGAGACTCCCACAGGGTTCAGTGTTAATCAGTGAGACTCCCATAGGGTTCAGTGTTAATCAGTGAGACTCCCATAGGGTTCGGTGTTAAACAGTGAGACTCCCACAGGGTTCAGTGTTAATCAGTGAGACTCCCACAGGGTTCAGTGTTAATCAGTGAGACTCCCATAGGGTTCAGTATTAATCAGTGAGTCTCCCACCGGGTTCAGTGTTAATCAGCGAGATTCCCATAGGGTTCAGTGTTAATCAGTGAGACTCCCATAGTGTTCATTGTAAATCACTGAGACTCCCATTGGGTTCGGTGTTAATCAGTGAGACTCCCATAGGGTTCAGTGTTAATCAGTGAGACTCCCACAGGGTTCAGTGTTAATCAGTGAAACTCCCATTGGGTTCGGTGTTAATCAGTGAGACTCCCATAGGTTTCAGTGTTAATCAGTGAGATTCCCATAGGGTTCAGTGTTAATCAGTGAGACTCCCATAGGGTTCAATGTTAATCAGTGAGACTCCCACAGGGTTCAGTGTTAATCAGTGAGACTCCCACAGGGTTCAGTGTTAATCAGTGAGACTCCCATAGTGTTCAGTGTAAATCACTGAGACTCCCATTGGGTTCGGTGTTAATCAGTGAGACTCCCACAGCGTTCAGTGTTAATCAGTGAGAATCCAATAGGGTTCAGTGTTAATCAGTGAGACTCCCATAGGGTTCAGTGTTAATCAGTGAGACTCCCACAGGGTTCAGTGTTAATCAGTGAGACTCCCACAGGGTTCTGTGTTAATCAGTGAGACTCCCACAGGGTTCAGTGTTAAACAGTGAGACTCCCATAGGGTTCAGTGTTAATCAGTGAGACTCCCATAGGGTTCAGTATTAATCAGTGAGTCTCCCACCGGGTTCAGTGTTAATCAGAGAGATTCCCATAGCGTTCAGTGTTAATCAGTGAGACTCCCGCAGGGTTCAGTGTTAATCAATGAGAATCCCATAGGGTTCAGTCTTAATCAGTGACACTCCCATAGGGTTCAGTGTTAATCAGTGAGACTCCCACAGGGTTCAATGTTAATCAGTGAGACTCCCACAGGGTTCTGTGTTAATCAGTGAGACTCCCACAGGGTTCAGTGTTAATCGGTGTGACTCCCTTAGGGTTCAGTGTTAATCAGTGAGACTCCCATAGGATTCAGTGTTAATCAGTGAGACTCCCATAGTGTTCATTGTAAATCACTGAGACTCCCAGTGGGTTCGGTGTTAATCAGTGAGACTCCCATAGGGTTCAGTGTTAATCAGTGAGACTCCCACAGGGTTCAGTGTTAATCAGTGAAACTCCCATTGGGTTCGGTGTTAATCAGTGAGACTCCCATAGGTTTCAGTGCTAATCAGTGAGATTCCCATAGGGTTCAATGTTAATCAGTGAGACTCCCATAGGGTTCAATGTTAATCAGTGAGACTCCCACAGGGTTCAGTGTTAATCAGTGAGACTCCCACAAGGTTCAGTGTTAATCAGTGAGACTCCCATAGTGTTCAGTGTAAAACACTGAGACTCCCATTGGGTTCAGTGTTCATCAGTGAGACTCCCATAGGGTTCAGTGTTAATTAGTGAGACTCCCATAGGGTTTGGTGTTAATCAGTGAGACTCCCATAGGGTTCAGTGTTAATCAGTGAGACTCCCTTAGGGTTCAGTGTTAATCAGTGAGACTCCCATAGGGTTCAGTGTTAATCAGTGAGACTCCCACAGGGTTCAGTGTTAATCAGTGAGACTCCCACACGGTTCAGTGTTAATCAGTGAGACTCCCATAGTGTTCAGTGTAAATCACTGAGACTCCCATTGGGTTCGGTGTTAATCAGTGAGACTCCCATAGGGTTCAGTATTAATCAGTGAGTCTCCCACCGGGTTCAGTGTTAATCAGAGAGATTCCCATAGCGTTCAGTGTTAATCAGTGAGACTCCCGCAGGGTTCAGTGTTAATCAATGAGAATCCCATAGGGTTCAGTCTTAATCAGTGAGACTCCCATAGGGTTCAGTGTTAATCAGTGAGACTCCCACAGCGTTCAGTGTTAATCAGTGAGACTCCCACAGGGTTCTGTGTTAATCAGTGAGACTCCCATAGGGTTCAGTGTTAATCAGTGAGACTCCCACAGGGTTCAGTGTTAATCAGTGAGACTCCCACAGGGTTCTGTGTTAATCAGTGAGACTCCCACAGGGTTCAGTGTTAAACAGTGAGACTCCCATAGGGTTCAGTGTTAATCAGTGAGACTCCCATAGTGTTCAGTGTAAATCACTGAGACTCCCATTGAGTTCAGTGTTCATCAGTGAGACTCCCATAGGGTTCAGTGTTAAATAGTGAGACTCCCATAGGGTTTGGTGTTAATCAGTGAGACTCCCATAGGGTACAGTGTTAATCAGTGAGACTCCCATAGGGTTCAGTGTTAATCAGTGAGACTCCCGTAGGGTTCAGTGTTAATCAGTGAGACTCCCACAGGGTTCAGTGTTAATCAGTGAGACTCCCACAGGGTTCAGTGTTAATCAGTGAGACTCCCATAGTGTTCATTGTAAATCACTGAGACTCCCATTGGGTTCGGTGTTAATCAGTGAGACTCCCACAGGGTTCAGTGTTAATCAGTGAGACTCCCATAGGGTTCAGTATTAATCAGTGAGTCTCCCACCGGGTTCAGTGTTAATCAGCGAGATTCCCATAGGGTTCAGTCTTAATCAGTGAGACTCCCATAGGGTTCAGTGTTAATCAGTGAGACTCCCACAGCGTTCAGTGTTAATCAGTGAGAATCCAATAGGGTTCAGTGTTAATCAGTGAGACTCCCATAGGGTTCAGTGTTAATCAGTGAGACTCCCACAGGGTTCAGTGTTAATCAGTGAGACTCCCACAGGGTTCTGTGTTAATCAGTGAGACTCCCACAGGGTTCAGTGTTAAACAGTGAGACTCCCATAGGGTTCAGTGTTAATCAGTGAGACTCCCATAGGGTTCAGTATTAATCAGTGAGTCTCCCACCGGGTTCAGTGTTAATCAGAGAGATTCCCATAGCGTTCAGTGTTAATCAGTGAGACTCCCGCAGGGTTCAGTGTTAATCAATGAGAATCCCATAGGGTTCAGTCTTAATCAGTGAGACTCCCATAGGGTTCAGTGTTAATCAGTGAGACTCCCACAGGGTTCAATGTTAATCAGTGAGACTCCCACAGGGTTCTGTGTTAATCAGTGAGACTCCCACAGGGTTCAGTGTTAATCGGTGTGACTCCCTTAGGGTTCAGTGTTAATCAGTGAGACTCCCATAGGATTCAGTGTTAATCAGTGAGACTCCCATAGTGTTCATTGTAAATCACTGAGACTCCCAGTGGGTTCGGTGTTAATCAGTGAGACTCCCATAGGGTTCAGTGTTAATCAGTGAGACTCCCACAGGGTTCAGTGTTAATCAGTGAAACTCCCATTGGGTTCGGTGTTAATCAGTGAGACTCCCATAGGTTTCAGTGCTAATCAGTGAGATTCCCATAGGGTTCAATGTTAATAAGTGAGACTCCCATAGGGTTCAATGTTAATCAGTGAGACTCCCACAGGGTTCAGTGTTAATCAGTGAGACTCCCACAAGGTTCAGTGTTAATCAGTGAGACTCCCATAGTGTTCAGTGTAAAACACTGAGACTCCCATTGGGTTCAGTGTTCATCAGTGAGACTCCCATAGGGTTCAGTGTTAATTAGTGAGACTCCCATAGGGTTTGGTGTTAATCAGTGAGACTCCCATAGGGTTCAGTGTTAATCAGTGAGACTCCCTTAGGGTTCAGTGTTAATCAGTGAGACTCCCATAGGGTTCAGTGTTAATCAGTGAGACTCCCACAGGGTTCAGTGTTAATCAGTGAGACTCCCACACGGTTCAGTGTTAATCAGTGAGACTCCCATAGTGTTCAGTGTAAATCACTGAGACTCCCATTGGGTTCGGTGTTAATCAGTGAGACTCCCATAGGGTTCAGTATTAATCAGTGAGTCTCCCACCGGGTTCAGTGTTAATCAGAGAGATTCCCATAGCGTTCAGTGTTAATCAGTGAGACTCCCGCAGGGTTCAGTGTTAATCAATGAGAATCCCATAGGGTTCAGTCTTAATCAGTGAGACTCCGATAGGGTTCAGTGTTAATCAGTGAGACTCCCACAGGGTTCAATGTTAATCAGTGAGACTCCCACAGGGTTCTGTGTTAATCAGTGAGACTCCCACAGGGTTCAGTGTTAATCGGTGTGACTCCCTTAGGGTTCAGTGTTAATCAGTGAGACTCCCATAGGATTCAGTGTTAATCAGTGAGACTCCCATAGTGTTCATTGTAAATCACTGAGACTCCCAGTGGGTTCGGTGTTAATCAGTGAGACTCCCATAGGGTTCAGTGTTAATCAGTGAGACTCCCACAGGGTTCAGTGTTAATCAGTGAAACTCCCATTGGGTTCGGTGTTAATCAGTGAGACTCCCATAGGTTTCAGTGCTAATCAGTGAGATTCCCATAGGGTTCAATGTTAATCAGTGAGACTCCCATAGGGTTCAATGTTAATCAGTGAGACTCCCACAGGGTTCAGTGTTAATCAGTGAGACTCCCACAAGGTTCAGTGTTAATCAGTGAGACTCCCATAGTGTTCAGTGTAAAACACTGAGACTCCCATTGGGTTCAGTGTTCATCAGTGAGACTCCCATAGGGTTCAGTGTTAATTAGTGAGACTCCCATAGGGTTTGGTGTTAATCAGTGAGACTCCCATAGGGTTCAGTGTTAATCAGTGAGACTCCCTTAGGGTTCAGTGTTAATCAGTGAGACTCCCATAGGGTTCAGTGTTAATCAGTGAGACTCCCACAGGGTTCAGTGTTAATCAGTGAGACTCCCACACGGTTCAGTGTTAATCAGTGAGACTCCCATAGTGTTCAGTGTAAATCACTGAGACTCCCATTGGGTTCAGTGTTAATCAGTGAGACTCCCACAGGGTTCAGTGTTAATCAGTGAGACTCCCTTAGGGTTCAGTATTAATCAGTGAGTCTCCCACCGGGTTCAGTGTTAATCAGCGAGTTTCCCATAGGGTTCAGTCTTAATCAGTGAGACTCCCACAGGGTTCTGTGTTAATCAGTGAGACTCCCACAGGGTTCTGTGTTAATCAGTGAGACTCCCACAGGGTTCAGTGTTAATCGGTGAGACTCCCATAGGGTTCAGTGTTAATCAGTGAGACTCCCATAGGGTTCAGTGTTAATCAGTGAGACTCCCTTAGTGTTCATTGTAAATCACTGAGGCTCCCATTGGGTTCGGTGTTAATCAGGGAGACTCACATAGGGTTCAGTGTTAATCAGTGAGACTCCCACAGGGTTCAGTGTTAATCAGTGAAACTCCCATTGGGTTCGGTGTTAATCAGTGAGACTCCCATAGGTTTCAGTGCTAATCAGTGAGATTCCCATAGGGTTCAGTGTTAATCAGTGAGACTCCCATAGGGTTCAATGTTAATCAGTGAGACTCCCACAGGGTTCAGTGTTAATCAGTGAGACTCCCACAAGGTTCAGTGTTAATCAGTGAGACTCCCATAGTGTTCAGTGTAAATCACTGAGACTCCCATTGAGTTCAGTGTTCATCAGTGAGACTCCCATAGGGTTCAGTGTTAATTAGTGAGACTCCCATAGGGTTTGGTGTGAATCAGTGAGACTCCCATAGGGTTCAGTGTTAATCAGTGAGACTCCCATAGGGTTCAGTGTTAATCAGTGAGACTCCCGTAGGGTTCAGTGTTAATCAGTGAGACTCCCACAGGGTTCAGTGTTAATCAGTGAGACTCCCACAGGGTTCAGTGTTAATCAGTGAGACTCCCATAGTGTTCATTGTAAATCACTGAGACTCCCATTGGGTTCGGTGTTAATCAGTGAGACTCCCACAGGGTTCAGTGTTAATCAGTGAGACTCCCATAGGGTTCAGTATTAATCAGTGAGTCTCCCACCGGGTTCAGTGTTAATCAGCGAGATTCCCATAGGGTTCAGTATTAATCAGTGAGACTCCCATAGGGTTCAGTGTTAATCAGTGAGACTCCCACAGCGTTCAGTGTTAATCAGTGAGAATCCAATAGGGTTCAGTGTTAATCAGTGAGACTCCCATAGGGTTCAGTGTTAATCAGTGAGACTCCCACAGGGTTCAGTGTTAATCAGTGAGACTCCCACAGGGTTCTGTGTTAATCAGTGAGACTCCCACAGGGTTCAGTGTTAAACAGTGAGACTCCCATAGGGTCCAGTGTTAATCAGTGAGACTCCCATAGGGTTCAGTATTAATCAGTGAGTCTCCCACCGGGTTCAGTGTTAATCAGAGAGATTCCCATAGCGTTCAGTGTTAATCAGTGAGACTCCCGCAGGGTTCAGTGTTAATCAATGAGAATCCCATAGGGTTCAGTCTTAATCAGTGAGACTCCCATAGGGTTCAGTGTTAATCAGTGAGACTCCCACAGGGTTCAATGTTAATCAGTGAGACTCCCACAGGGTTCTGTGTTAATCAGTGAGACTCCCACAGGGTTCAGTGTTAATCGGTGTGACTCCCTTAGGGTTCAGTGTTAATCAGTGAGACTCCCATAGGATTCAGTGTTAATCAGTGAGACTCCCATAGTGTTCATTGTAAATCACTGAGACTCCCAGTGGGTTCGGTGTTAATCAGTGAGACTCCCATAGGGTTCAGTGTTAATCAGTGAGACTCCCACAGGGTTCAGTGTTAATCAGTGAAACTCCCATTGGGTTCGGTGTTAATCAGTGAGACTCCCATAGGTTTCAGTGCTAATCAGTGAGATTCCCATAGGGTTCAATGTTAATCAGTGAGACTCCCATAGGGTTCAATGTTAATCAGTGAGACTCCCACAGGGTTCAGTGTTAATCAGTGAGACTCCCACAAGGTTCAGTGTTAATCAGTGAGACTCCCATAGTGTTCAGTGTAAAACACTGAGACTCCCATTGGGTTCAGTGTTCATCAGTGAGACTCCCATAGGGTTCAGTGTTAATTAGTGAGACTCCCATAGGGTTTGGTGTTAATCAGTGAGACTCCCATAGGGTTCAGTGTTAATCAGTGAGACTCCCTTAGGGTTCAGTGTTAATCAGTGAGACTCCCATAGGGTTCAGTGTTAATCAGTGAGACTCCCACAGGGTTCAGTGTTAATCAGTGAGACTCCCACACGGTTCAGTGTTAATCAGTGAGACTCCCATTGTGTTCAGTGTAAATCACTGAGACTCCCATTGGGTTCGGTGTTAATCAGTGAGACTCCCACAGGGTTCAGTGTTAATCAGTGAGACTCCCTTAGGGTTCAGTATTAATCAGTGAGTCTCCCACCGGGTTCAGTGTTAATCAGCGAGTTTCCCATAGGGTTCAGTCTTAATCAGTGAGACTCCCACAGGGTTCTGTGTTAATCAGTGAGACTCCCACAGGGTTCTGTGTTAATCAGTGAGAATCCCACAGGGTTCAGTGTTAATCAGTGAGACTCCCATACGGTTCAGTGTTAATCAGTGAGACTCCCATAGTGTTCATTGTAAATCACTGAGACTCCCATTGGGTTCGGTGTTAATCAGTGAGACTCCCATAGGGTTCAGTGTTAATCAGTGAGACCCCCACAGGGTTCAGTGTTAATCAGTGAAACTCCCATTGGGTTCGGTGTTAATCAGTCAGACTCCCATAGGTTTCAGTGCTAATCAGTAAGATTCCCATAGGGTTCAGTGTTAATCAGTGAGACTCCCATAGGGTTCAATGTTAATCAGTGAGACTCCCACAGGGTTCAGTGTTAATCAGTGAGACTCCCACAGGGTTCAGTGTTAATCAGTGAGACTCCCATAGTGTTCAGCGTAAATCACTGAGACTCCCATTGGGTTCGGTGTTAATCAGTGAGACTCTCACAGGGTTCAGTGTTAATCAGTGAGACTCCCATAGGGTTCAGTGTTAATCAGTGAGACTCCCACAGCGTTCAGTGTTAATCAGTGAGAATCCAATAGGGTTCAGTGTTAATCAGTGAGACTCCCATAGGGTTCAGTGTTAATCAGTGAGACTCCCACAGGGTTCAGTGTTAATCAGTGAGACTCCCACAGGGTTCTGTGTTAATCAGTGAGACTCCCACAGGGTTCAGTGTTAAACAGTGAGACTCCCATAGGGTTCAGTGTTAATCAGTGAGACTCCCATAGGGTTCAGTATTAATCAGTGAGTCTCCCACCGGGTTCAGTGTTAATCAGAGAGATTCCCATAGCGTTCAGTGTTAATCAGTGAGACTCCCGCAGGGTTCAGTGTTAATCAATGAGAATCCCATAGGGTTCAGTCTTAATCAGTGAGACTCCCATAGGGTTCAGTGTTAATCAGTGAGACTCCCACAGGGTTCAATGTTAATCAGTGAGACTCCCACAGGGTTCTGTGTTAATCAGTGAGACTCCCACAGGGTTCAGTGTTAATCGGTGTGACTCCCTTAGGGTTCAGTGTTAATCAGTGAGACTCCCATAGGATTCAGTGTTAATCAGTGAGACTCCCATAGTGTTCATTGTAAATCACTGAGACTCCCAGTGGGTTCGGTGTTAATCAGTGAGACTCCCATAGGGTTCAGTGTTAATCAGTGAGACTCCCACAGGGTTCAGTGTTAATCAGTGAAACTCCCATTGGGTTCGGTGTTAATCAGTGAGACTCCCATAGGTTTCAGTGCTAATCAGTGAGATTCCCATAGGGTTCAGTGTTAATCAGTGAGACTCCCATAGGGTTCAATGTTAATCAGTGAGACTCCCACAGGGTTCAGTGTTAATCGGTGTGACTCCCTTAGGGTTCAGTGTTAATCAGTGAGACTCCCATAGGATTCAGTGTTAATCAGTGAGACTCCCATAGTGTTCATTGTAAATCACTGAGACTCCCAGTGGGTTCGGTGTTAATCAGTGAGACTCCCATAGGGTTCAGTGTTAATCAGTGAGACTCCCACAGGGTTCAGTGTTAATCAGTGAAACTCCCATTGGGTTCGGTGTTAATCAGTGAGACTCCCATAGGTTTCAGTGCTAATCAGTGAGATTCCCATAGGGTTCAGTGTTAATCAGTGAGACTCCCATAGGGTTCAATGTTAATCAGTGAGACTCCCACAGGGTTCAGTGTTAATCAGTGAGACTCCCACAAGGTTCAGTGTTAATCAGTGAGACTCCCATAGTGTTCAATGTAAATCACTGAGACTCCCATTGAGTTCAGTGTTCATCAGTGAGACTCCCATAGGGTTCAGTGTTAATTAGTGAGACTCCCATAGGGTTTGGTGTTAATCAGTGAGACTCCCATAGGGTTCAGTGTTAATCAGTGAGACTCCCATAGGGTTCAGTGTTAATCAGTGAGACTCCCGTAGGGTTCAGTGTTAATCAGTGAGACTCCCACAGGGTTCAGTGTTAATCAGTGAGACTCCCACAGGGTTCAGTGTTAATCAGTGAGACTCCCATAGTGTTCATTGTAAATCACTGAGACTCCCATTGGGTTCGGTGTTAATCAGTGAGACTCCCACAGGGTTCAGTGTTAATCAGTGAGACTCCCATAGGGTTCAGTATTAATCAGTGAGTCTCCCACCGGGTTCAGTGTTAATCAGCGAGATTCCCATAGGGTTCAGTCTTAATCAGTGAGACTCCCATAGGGTTCAGTGTTAATCAGTGAGACTCCCACAGCGTTCAGTGTTAATCAGTGAGAATCCAATAGGGTTCAGTGTTAATCAGTGAGACTCCCATAGGGTTCAGTGTTAATCAGTGAGACTCCCACAGGGTTCAGTGTTAATCAGTGAGACTCCCATAGGGTTCTGTGTTAATCAGTGAGACTCCCACAGGGTTCAGTGTTAAACAGTGAGACTCCCATAGGGTTCAGTGTTAATCAGTGAGACTCCCATAGGGTTCAGTATTAATCAGTGAGTCTCCCACCGGGTTCAGTGTTAATCAGAGAGATTCCCATAGCGTTCAGTGTTAATCAGTGAGACTCCCGCAGGGTTCAGTGTTAATCAATGAGAATCCCATAGGGTTCAGTCTTAATCAGTGAGACTCCCATAGGGTTCAGTGTTAATCAGTGAGACTCCCACAGGGTTCAATGTTAATCAGTGAGACTCCCACAGGGTTCTGTGTTAATCAGTGAGACTCCCACAGGGTTCAGTGTTAATCGGTGTGACTCCCTTAGGGTTCAGTGTTAATCAGTGAGACTCCCATAGGATTCAGTGTTAATCAGTGAGACTCCCATAGTGTTCATTGTAAATCACTGAGACTCCCAGTGGGTTCGGTGTTAATCAGTGAGACTCCCATAGGGTTCAGTGTTAATCAGTGAGACTCCCACAGGGTTCAGTGTTAATCAGTGAAACTCCCATTGGGTTCGGTGTTAATCAGTGAGACTCCCATAGGTTTCAGTGCTAATCAGTGAGATTCCCATAGGGTTCAATGTTAATCAGTGAGACTCCCATAGGGTTCAATGTTAATCAGTGAGACTCCCACAGGGTTCAGTGTTAATCAGTGAGACTCCCACAAGGTTCAGTGTTAATCAGTGAGACTCCCATAGTGTTCAGTGTAAAACACTGAGACTCCCATTGGGTTCAGTGTTCATCAGTGAGACTCCCATAGGGTTCAGTGTTAATTAGTGAGACTCCCATAGGGTTTGGTGTTAATCAGTGAGACTCCCATAGGGTTCAGTGTTAATCAGTGAGACTCCCTTAGGGTTCAGTGTTAATCAGTGAGACTCCCATAGGGTTCAGTGTTAATCAGTGAGACTCCCACAGGGTTCAGTGTTAATCAGTGAGACTCCCACACGGTTCAGTGTTAATCAGTGAGACTCCCATAGTGTTCAGTGTAAATCACTGAGACTCCCATTGGGTTCGGTGTTAATCAGTGAGACTCCCACAGGGTTCAGTGTTAATCAGTGAGACTCCCTTAGGGTTCAGTATTAATCAGTGAGTCTCCCACCGGGTTCAGTGTTAATCAGCGAGTTTCCCATAGGGTTCAGTCTTAATCAGTGAGACTCCCACAGGGTTCTGTGTTAATCAGTGAGACTCCCACAGGGTTCTGTGTTAATCAGTGAGACTCCCACAGGGTTCAGTGTTAATCAGTGAGACTCCCATACGGTTCAGTGTTAATCAGTGAGACTCCCATAGTGTTCATTGTAAATCACTGAGACTCCCATTGGGTTTGGTGTTAATCAGTGAGACTCCCATAGGGTTCAGTGTTAATCAGTGAGACCCCCACAGGGTTCAGTGTTAATCAGTGAAACTCCCATTGGGTTCGGTGTTAATCAGTCAGACTCCCATAGGTTTCAGTGCTAATCAGTAAGATTCCCATAGGGTTCAGTGTTAATCAGTGAGACTCCCATAGGGTTCAATGTTAATCAGTGAGACTCCCACAGGGTTCAGTGTTAATCAGTGAGACTCCCACAGGGTTCAGTTTTAATCAGTGAGACTCCCATAGTGTTCAGCGTAAATCACTGAGACTCCCATTGGGTTCGGTGTTAATCAGTGAGACTCCCACAGGGTTCAGTGTTAATCAGTGAGACTCCCATAGGGTTCAGTGTTAATCAGTGAGACTCCCACAGCGTTCAGTGTTAATCAGTGAGAATCCAATAGGGTTCAGTGTTAATCAGTGAGACTCCCATAGGGTTCAGTGTTAATCAGTGAGACTCCCACAGGGTTCAGTGTTAATCAGTGAGACTCCCACAGGGTTCTGTGTTAATCAGTGAGACTCCCACAGGGTTCAGTGTTAATCAGTGAAACTCCCATTGGGTTCGGTGTTAATCAGTGAGACTCCCATAGGTTTCAGTGCTAATCAGTGAGATTCCCATAGGGTTCAGTGTTAATCAGTGAGACTCCCATAGGGTTCAATGTTAATCAGTGAGACTCCCACAGGGTTCAGTGTTAATCGGTGTGACTCCCTTAGGGTTCAGTGTTAATCAGTGAGACTCCCATAGGATTCAGTGTTAATCAGTGAGACTCCCATAGTGTTCATTGTAAATCACTGAGACTCCCAGTGGGTTCGGTGTTAATCAGTGAGACTCCCATAGGGTTCAGTGTTAATCAGTGAGACTCCCACAGGGTTCAGTGTTAATCAGTGAAACTCCCATTGGGTTCGGTGTTAATCAGTGAGACTCCCATAGGTTTCAGTGCTAATCAGTGAGATTCCCATAGGGTTCAGTGTTAATCAGTGAGACTCCCATAGGGTTCAATGTTAATCAGTGAGACTCCCACAGGGTTCAGTGTTAATCAGTGAGACTCCCACAAGGTTCAGTGTTAATCAGTGAGACTCCCATAGTGTTCAATGTAAATCACTGAGACTCCCATTGAGTTCAGTGTTCATCAGTGAGACTCCCATAGGGTTCAGTGTTAATTAGTGAGACTCCCATAGGGTTTGGTGTTAATCAGTGAGACTCCCATAGGGTTCAGTGTTAATCAGTGAGACTCCCATAGGGTTCAGTGTTAATCAGTGAGACTCCCGTAGGGTTCAGTGTTAATCAGTGAGACTCCCACAGGGTTCAGTGTTAATCAGTGAGACTCCCACAGGGTTCAGTGTTAATCAGTGAGACTCCCATAGTGTTCATTGTAAATCACTGAGACTCCCATTGGGTTCGGTGTTAATCAGTGAGACTCCCACAGGGTTCAGTGTTAATCAGTGAGACTCCCATAGGGTTCAGTATTAATCAGTGAGTCTCCCACCGGGTTCAGTGTTAATCAGCGAGATTCCCATAGGGTTCAGTCTTAATCAGTGAGACTCCCATAGGGTTCAGTGTTAATCAGTGAGACTCCCACAGCGTTCAGTGTTAATCAGTGAGAATCCAATAGGGTTCAGTGTTAATCAGTGAGACTCCCATAGGGTTCAGTGTTAATCAGTGAGACTCCCACAGGGTTCAGTGTTAATCAGTGAGACTCCCACAGGGTTCTGTGTTAATCAGTGAGACTCCCACAGGGTTCAGTGTTAAACAGTGAGACTCCCATAGGGTTCAGTGTTAATCAGTGAGACTCCCATAGGGTTCAGTATTAATCAGTGAGTCTCCCACCGGGTTCAGTGTTAATCAGAGAGATTCCCATAGCGTTCAGTGTTAATCAGTGAGACTCCCGCAGGGTTCAGTGTTAATCAATGAGAATCCCATAGGGTTCAGTCTTAATCAGTGAGACTCCCATAGGGTTCAGTGTTAATCAGTGAGACTCCCACAGGGTTCAATGTTAATCAGTGAGACTCCCACAGGGTTCTGTGTTAATCAGTGAGACTCCCACAGGGTTCAGTGTTAATCGGTGTGACTCCCTTAGGGTTCAGTGTTAATCAGTGAGACTCCCATAGGATTCAGTGTTAATCAGTGAGACTCCCATAGTGTTCATTGTAAATCACTGAGACTCCCAGTGGGTTCGGTGTTAATCAGTGAGACTCCCATAGGGTTCAGTGTTAATCAGTGAGACTCCCACAGGGTTCAGTGTTAATCAGTGAAACTCCCATTGGGTTCGGTGTTAATCAGTGAGACTCCCATAGGTTTCAGTGCTAATCAGTGAGATTCCCATAGGGTTCAATGTTAATCATTGAGACTCCCATAGGGTTCAATGTTAATCAGTGAGACTCCCACAGGGTTCAGTGTTAATCAGTGAGACTCCCACAAGGTTCAGTGTTAATCAGTGAGACTCCCATAGTGTTCAGTGTAAAACACTGAGACTCCCATTGGGTTCAGTGTTCATCAGTGAGACTCCCATAGGGTTCAGTGTTAATTAGTGAGACTCCCATAGGGTTTGGTGTTAATCAGTGAGACTCCCATAGGGTTCAGTGTTAATCAGTGAGACTCCCTTAGGGTTCAGTGTTAATCAGTGAGACTCCCATAGGGTTCAGTGTTAATCAGTGAGACTCCCACAGGGTTCAGTGTTAATCAGTGAGACTCCCACACGGTTCAGTGTTAATCAGTGAGACTCCCATAGTGTTCAGTGTAAATCACTGAGACTCCCATTGGGTTCGGTGTTAATCAGTGAGACTCCCACAGGGTTCAGTGTTAATCAGTGAGACTCCCTTAGGGTTCAGTATTAATCAGTGAGTCTCCCACCGGGTTCAGTGTTAATCAGCGAGTTTCCCATAGGGTTCAGTCTTAATCAGTGAGACTCCCACAGGGTTCTGTGTTAATCAGTGAGACTCCCACAGGGTTCTGTGTTAATCAGTGAGACTCCCACAGGGTTCAGTGTTAATCAGTGAGACTCCCATACGGTTCAGTGTTAATCAGTGAGACTCCCATAGTGTTCATTGTAAATCACTGAGACTCCCATTGGGTTTGGTGTTAATCAGTGAGACTCCCATAGGGTTCAGTGTTAATCAGTGAGACCCCCACAGGGTTCAGTGTTAATCAGTGAAACTCCCATTGGGTTCGGTGTTAATCAGTCAGACTCCCATAGGTTTCAGTGCTAATCAGTAAGATTCCCATAGGGTTCAGTGTTAATCAGTGAGACTCCCATAGGGTTCAATGTTAATCAGTGAGACTCCCACAGGGTTCAGTGTTAATCAGTGAGACTCCCACAGGGTTCAGTTTTAATCAGTGAGACTCCCATAGTGTTCAGCGTAAATCACTGAGACTCCCATTGGGTTCGGTGTTAATCAGTGAGACTCCCACAGGGTTCAGTGTTAATCAGTGAGACTCCCATAGGGTTCAGTGTTAATCAGTGAGACTCCCACAGCGTTCAGTGTTAATCAGTGAGAATCCAATAGGGTTCAGTGTTAATCAGTGAGACTCCCATAGGGTTCAGTGTTAATCAGTGAGACTCCCACAGGGTTCAGTGTTAATCAGTGAGACTCCCACAGGGTTCTGTGTTAATCAGTGAGACTCCCACAGGGTTCAGTGTTAAACAGTGAGACTCCCATAGGGTTCAGTGTTAATCAGTGAGACTCCCATAGGGTTCAGTATTAATCAGTGAGTCTCCCACCGGGTTCAGTGTTAATCAGAGAGATTCCCATAGCGTTCAGTGTTAATCAGTGAGACTCCCGCAGGGTTCAGTGTTAATCAATGAGAATCCCATAGGGTTCAGTCTTAATCAGTGAGACTCCCATAGGGTTCAGTGTTAATCAGTGAGACTCCCACAGGGTTCAATGTTAATCAGTGAGACTCCCACAGGGTTCTGTGTTAATCAGTGAGACTCCCACAGGGTTCAGTGTTAATCGGTGTGACTCCCTTAGGGTTCAGTGTTAATCAGTGAGACTCCCATAGGATTCAGTGTTAATCAGTGAGACTCCCATAGTGTTCATTGTAAATCACTGAGACTCCCAGTGGGTTCGGTGTTAATCAGTGAGACTCCCATAGGGTTCAGTGTTAATCAGTGAGACTCCCACAGGGTTCAGTGTTAATCAGTGAAACTCCCATTGGGTTCGGTGTTAATCAGTGAGACTCCCATAGGTTTCAGTGCTAATCAGTGAGATTCCCATAGGGTTCAATGTTAATCAGTGAGACTCCCATAGGGTTCAATGTTAATCAGTGAGACTCCCACAGGGTTCAGTGTTAATCAGTGAGACTCCCACAAGGTTCAGTGTTAATCAGTGAGACTCCCATAGTGTTCAGTGTAAAACACTGAGACTCCCATTGGGTTCAGTGTTCATCAGTGAGACTCCCATAGGGTTCAATGTTAATTAGTGAGACTCCCATAGGGTTTGGTGTTAATCAGTGAGACTCCCATAGGGTTCAGTGTTAATCAGTGAGACTCCCTTAGGGTTCAGTGTTAATCAGTGAGACTCCCATAGGGTTCAGTGTTAATCAGTGAGACTCCCACAGGGTTCAGT
Source organism: Petromyzon marinus (assembly GCF_048934315.1). Lineage (NCBI taxonomy): Eukaryota > Metazoa > Chordata > Hyperoartia > Petromyzontiformes > Petromyzontidae > Petromyzon > Petromyzon marinus. The sequence continues at coordinate 2,367,292 of NW_027423612.1, forward strand.
GTTAATCAGTGAGACTCCCACACGGTTCAGTGTTAATCAGTGAGACTCCCATAGTGTTCAGTGTAAATCACTGAGACTCCCATTGGGTTCGGTGTTAATCAGTGAGACTCCCACAGGGTTCAGTGTTAATCAGTGAGACTCCCTTAGGGTTCAGTATTAATCAGTGAGTCTCCCACCGGGTTCAGTGTTAATCAGCGAGTTTCCCATAGGGTTCAGTCTTAATCAGTGAGACTCCCACAGGGTTCTGTGTTAATCAGTGAGACTCCCACAGGGTTCTGTGTTAATCAGTGAGACTCCCACAGGGTTCAGTGTTAATCGGTGAGACTCCCATAGGGTTCAGTGTTAATCAGTGAGACTCCCATAGGGTTCAGTGTTAATCAGTGAGACTCCCTTAGTGTTCATTGTAAATCACTGAGGCTCCCATTGGGTTCGGTGTTAATCAGGGAGACTCACATAGGGTTCAGTGTTAATCAGTGAGACTCCCACAGGGTTCAGTGTTAATCAGTGAAACTCCCATTGGGTTCGGTGTTAATCAGTGAGACTCCCATAGGTTTCAGTGCTAATCAGTGAGATTCCCATAGGGTTCAGTGTTAATCAGTGAGACTCCCATAGGGTTCAATGTTAATCAGTGAGACTCCCACAGGGTTCAGTGTTAATCAGTGAGACTCCCACAAGGTTCAGTGTTAATCAGTGAGACTCCCATAGTGTTCAGTGTAAATCACTGAGACTCCCATTGAGTTCAGTGTTCATCAGTGAGACTCCCATAGGGTTCAGTGTTAATTAGTGAGACTCCCATAGGGTTTGGTGTTAATCAGTGAGACTCCCATAGGGTTCAGTGTTAATCAGTGAGACTCCCATAGGGTTCAGTGTTAATCAGTGAGACTCCCGTAGGGTTCAGTGTTAATCAGTGAGACTCCCACAGGGTTCAGTGTTAATCAGTGAGACTCCCACAGGGTTCAGTGTTAATCAGTGAGACTCCCATAGTGTTCATTGTAAATCACTGAGACTCCCATTGGGTTCGGTGTTAATCAGTGAGACTCCCACAGGGTTCAGTGTTAATCAGTGAGACTCCCATAGGGTTCAGTATTAATCAGTGAGTCTCCCACCGGGTTCAGTGTTAATCAGCGAGATTCCCATAGGGTTCAGTCTTAATCAGTGAGACTCCCATAGGGTTCAGTGTTAATCAGTGAGACTCCCACAGCGTTCAGTGTTAATCAGTGAGAATCCAATAGGGTTCAGTGTTAATCAGTGAGACTCCCATAGGGTTCAGTGTTAATCAGTGAGACTCCCACAGGGTTCAGTGTTAATCAGTGAGACTCCCACAGGGTTCTGTGTTAATCAGTGAGACTCCCACAGGGTTCAGTGTTAAACAGTGAGACTCCCATAGGGTTCAGTGTTAATCAGTGAGACTCCCATAGGGTTCAGTATTAATCAGTGAGTCTCCCACCGGGTTCAGTGTTAATCAGAGAGATTCCCATAGCGTTCAGTGTTAATCAGTGAGACTCCCGCAGGGTTCAGTGTTAATCAATGAGAATCCCATAGGGTTCAGTCTTAATCAGTGAGACTCCCATAGGGTTCAGTGTTAATCAGTGAGACTCCCACAGGGTTCAATGTTAATCAGTGAGACTCCCACAGGGTTCTGTGTTAATCAGTGAGACTCCCACAGGGTTCAGTGTTAATCGGTGTGACTCCCTTAGGGTTCAGTGTTAATCAGTGAGACTCCCATAGGATTCAGTGTTAATCAGTGAGACTCCCATAGTGTTCATTGTAAATCACTGAGACTCCCAGTGGGTTCGGTGTTAATCAGTGAGACTCCCATAGGGTTCAGTGTTAATCAGTGAGACTCCCACAGGGTTCAGTGTTAATCAGTGAAACTCCCATTGGGTTCGGTGTTAATCAGTGAGACTCCCATAGGTTTCAGTGCTAATCAGTGAGATTCCCATAGGGTTCAATGTTAATCAGTGAGACTCCCATAGGGTTCAATGTTAATCAGTGAGACTCCCACAGGGTTCAGTGTTAATCAGTGAGACTCCCACAAGGTTCAGTGTTAATCAGTGAGACTCCCATAGTGTTCAGTGTAAAACACTGAGACTCCCATTGGGTTCAGTGTTCATCAGTGAGACTCCCATAGGGTTCAGTGTTAATTAGTGAGACTCCCATAGGGTTTGGTGTTAATCAGTGAGACTCCCATAGGGTTCAGTGTTAATCAGTGAGACTCCCTTAGGGTTCAGTGTTAATCAGTGAGACTCCCATAGGGTTCAGTGTTAATCAGTGAGACTCCCACAGGGTTCAGTGTTAATCAGTGAGACTCCCACACGGTTCAGTGTTAATCAGTGAGACTCCCATAGTGTTCAGTGTAAATCACTGAGACTCCCATTGGGTTCGGTGTTAATCAGTGAGACTCCCACAGGGTTCAGTGTTAATCAGTGAGACTCCCATAGGGTTCAGTATTAATCAGTGAGTCTCCCACCGGGTTCAGTGTTAATCAGCGAGATTCCCATAGGGTTCAGTCTTAATCAGTGAGACTCCCATAGGGTTCAGTGTTAATCAGTGAGACTCCCACAGCGTTCAGTGTTAATCAGTGAGAATCCAATAGGGTTCAGTGTTAATCAGTGAGACTCCCATAGGGTTCAGTGTTAATCAGTGAGACTCCCACAGGGTTCAGTGTTAATCAGTGAGACTCCCACAGGGTTCTGTGTTAATCAGTGAGACTCCCACAGGGTTCAGTGTTAAACAGTGAGACTCCCATAGGGTTCAGTGTTAATCAGTGAGACTCCCATAGGGTTCAGTATTAATCAGTGAGTCTCCCACCGGGTTCAGTGTTAATCAGAGAGATTCCCATAGCGTTCAGTGTTAATCAGTGAGACTCCCGCAGGGTTCAGTGTTAATCAATGAGAATCCCATAGGGTTCAGTCTTAATCAGTGAGACTCCCATAGGGTTCAGTGTTAATCAGTGAGACTCCCACAGGGTTCAATGTTAATCAGTGAGACTCCCACAGGGTTCTGTGTTAATCAGTGAGACTCCCACATGGTTCAGTGTTAATCGGTGTGACTCCCTTAGGGTTCAGTGTTAATCAGTGAGACTCCCATAGGATTCAGTGTTAATCAGTGAGACTCCCATAGTGTTCATTGTAAATCACTGAGACTCCCAGTGGGTTCGGTGTTAATCAGTGAGACTCCCATAGGGTTCAGTGTTAATCAGTGAGACTCCCACAGGGTTCAGTGTTAATCAGTGAAACTCCCATTGGGTTCGGTGTTAATCAGTGAGACTCCCATAGGTTTCAGTGCTAATCAGTGAGATTCCCATAGGGTTCAATGTTAATCAGTGAGACTCCCATAGGGTTCAATGTTAATCAGTGAGACTCCCACAGGGTTCAGTGTTAATCAGTGAGACTCCCACAAGGTTCAGTGTTAATCAGTGAGACTCCCATAGTGTTCAGTGTAAAACACTGAGACTCCCATTGGGTTCAGTGTTCATCAGTGAGACTCCCATAGGGTTCAGTGTTAATTAGTGAGACTCCCATAGGGTTTGGTGTTAATCAGTGAGACTCCCATAGGGTTCAGTGTTAATCAGTGAGACTCCCTTAGGGTTCAGTGTTAATCAGTGAGACTCCCATAGGGTTCAGTGTTAATCAGTGAGACTCCCACAGGGTTCAGTGTTAATCAGTGAGACTCCCACACGGTTCAGTGTTAATCAGTGAGACTCCCATAGTGTTCAGTGTAAATCACTGAGACTCCCATTGGGTTCGGTGTTAATCAGTGAGACTCCCACAGGGTTCAGTGTTAATCAGTGAGACTCCCTTAGGGTTCAGTATTAATCAGTGAGTCTCCCACCGGGTTCAGTGTTAATCCGCGAGTTTCCCATAGGGTTCAGTCTTAATCAGTGAGACTCCCACAGGGTTCTGTGTTAATCAGTGAGACTCCTACAGGGTTCTGTGTTAATCAGTGAGACTCCCACAGGGTTCAGTGTTAATCGGTGAGACTCCCATAGGGTTCAGTGTTAATCAGTGAGACTCCCATAGGGTTCAGTGTTAATCAGTGAGACTCCCTTAGTGTTCATTGTAAATCACTGAGGCTCCCATTGGGTTCGGTGTTAATCAGGGAGACTCACATAGGGTTCAGTGTTAATCAGTGAGACTCCCACAGGGTTCAGTGTTAATCAGTGAAACTCCCATTGGGTTCGGTGTTAATCAGTGAGACTCCCATAGGTTTCAGTGCTAATCAGTGAGATTCCCATAGGGTTCAGTGTTAATCAGTGAGACTCCCATAGGGTTCAGTGTTAATCAGTGAGACTCCCACAGGGTTCAGTGTTAATCAGTGAGACTCCCACAAGGTTCAGTGTTAATCAGTGAGACTCCCATAGTGTTCAGTGTAAATCACTGAGACTCCCATTGAGTTCAGTGTTCATCAGTGAGACTCCCATAGGGTTCAGTGTTAATTAGTGAGACTCCCATAGGGTTTGGTGTTAATCAGTGAGACTCCCATAGGGTTCAGTGTTAATCAGTGAGACTCCCATAGGGTTCAGTGTTAATCAGTGAGACTCCCGTAGGGTTCAGTGTTAATCAGTGAGACTCCCACAGGGTTCAGTGTTAATCAGTGAGAATCCAATAGGGTTCAGTGTTAATCAGTGAGACTCCCATAGGGTTCAGTGTTAATCAGTGAGACTCCCACAGGGTTCAGTGTTAATCAGTGAGACTCCCACAGGGTTCTGTGTTAATCAGTGAGACTCCCACAGGGTTCAGTGTTAAACAGTGAGACTCCCATAGGGTTCAGTGTTAATCAGTGAGACTCCCATAGGGTTCAGTATTAATCAGTGAGTCTCCCACCGGGTTCAGTGTTAATCAGAGAGATTCCCATAGCGTTCAGTGTTAATCAGTGAGACTCCCGCAGGGTTCAGTGTTAATCAATGAGAATCCCATAGGGTTCAGTCTTAATCAGTGAGACTCCCATAGGGTTCAGTGTTAATCAGTGAGACTCCCACAGGGTTCAATGTTAATCAGTGAGACTCCCACAGGGTTCTGTGTTAATCAGTGAGACTCCCACAGGGTTCAGTGTTAATCGGTGTGACTCCCTTAGGGTTCAGTGTTAATCAGTGAGACTCCCATAGGATTCAGTGTTAATCAGTGAGACTCCCATAGTGTTCATTGTAAATCACTGAGACTCCCAGTGGGTTCGGTGTTAATCAGTGAGACTCCCATAGGGTTCAGTGTTAATCAGTGAGACTCCCACAGGGTTCAGTGTTAATCAGTGAAACTCCCATTGGGTTCGGTGTTAATCAGTGAGACTCCCATAGGTTTCAGTGCTAATCAGTGAGATTCCCATAGGGTTCAATGTTAATCAGTGAGACTCCCATAGGGTTCAATGTTAATCAGTGAGACTCCCACAGGGTTCAGTGTTAATCAGTGAGACTCCCACAAGGTTCAGTGTTAATCAGTGAGACTCCCATAGTGTTCAGTGTAAAACACTGAGACTCCCATTGGGTTCAGTGTTCATCAGTGAGACTCCCATAGGGTTCAGTGTTAATTAGTGAGACTCCCATAGGGTTTGGTGTTAATCAGTGAGACTCCCATAGGGTTCAGTGTTAATCAGTGAGACTCCCTTAGGGTTCAGTGTTAATCAGTGAGACTCCCATAGGGTTCAGTGTTAATCAGTGAGACTCCCACAGGGTTCAGTGTTAATCAGTGAGACTCCCACACGGTTCAGTGTTAATCAGTGAGACTCCCATAGTGTTCAGTGTAAATCACTGAGACTCCCATTGGGTTCGGTGTTAATCAGTGAGACTCCCACAGGGTTCAGTGTTAATCAGTGAGACTCCCTTAGGGTTCAGTATTAATCAGTGAGTCTCCCACCGGGTTCAGTGTTAATCCGCGAGTTTCCCATAGGGTTCAGTCTTAATCAGTGAGACTCCCACAGGGTTCTGTGTTAATCAGTGAGACTCCTACAGGGTTCTGTGTTAATCAGTGAGACTCCCACAGGGTTCAGTGTTAATCGGTGAGACTCCCATAGGGTTCAGTGTTAATCAGTGAGACTCCCATAGGGTTCAGTGTTAATCAGTGAGACTCCCTTAGTGTTCATTGTAAATCACTGAGGCTCCCATTGGGTTCGGTGTTAATCAGGGAGACTCACATAGGGTTCAGTGTTAATCAGTGAGACTCCCACAGGGTTCAGTGTTAATCAGTGAAACTCCCATTGGGTTCGGTGTTAATCAGTGAGACTCCCATAGGTTTCAGTGCTAATCAGTGAGATTCCCATAGGGTTCAGTGTTAATCAGTGAGACTCCCATAGGGTTCAATGTTAATCAGTGAGACTCCCACAGGGTTCAGTGTTAATCAGTGAGACTCCCACAAGGTTCAGTGTTAATCAGTGAGACTCCCATAGTGTTCAGTGTAAATCACTGAGACTCCCATTGAGTTCAGTGTTCATCAGTGAGACTCCCATAGGGTTCAGTGTTAATTAGTGAGACTCCCATAGGGTTTGGTGTTAATCAGTGAGACTCCCATAGGGTTCAGTGTTAATCAGTGAGACTCCCATAGGGTTCAGTGTTAATCAGTGAGACTCCCGTAGGGTTCAGTGTTAATCAGTGAGACTCCCACAGGGTTCAGTGTTAATCAGTGAGACTCCCACAGGGTTCAGTGTTAATCAGTGAGACTCCCATAGTGTTCATTGTAAATCACTGAGACTCCCATTGGGTTCGGTGTTAATCAGTGAGACTCCCACAGGGTTCAGTGTTAATCAGTGAGACTCCCATAGGGTTCAGTATTAATCAGTGAGTCTCCCACCGGGTTCAGTGTTAATCAGCGAGATTCCCATAGGGTTCAGTCTTAATCAGTGAGACTCCCATAGGGTTCAGTGTTAATCAGTGAGACTCCCACAGGGTTCTGTGTTAATCAGTGAGACTCCCTCAGGGTTCAGTGTTAATCGGTGAGACTCCCATAGGGTTCAGTGTTAATCAGTGAGACTCCCACAGGGTTCAGTGTTAATCAGTGAAACTCCCATTGGGTTCGGTGTTAATCAGTGAGACTCCCATAGGTTTCAGTGCTAATCAGTGAGATTCCCATAGGGTTCAGTGTTAATCAGTGAGACTCCCATAGGGTTCAATGTTAATCAGTGAAACTCCCACAGGGTTCAGTGTTAATCAGTGAGACTCCCACAGGGTTCAGTGTTAATCAGTGAAACTCCCATTGGTTCCGGTGTTAATCAGTGAGACTCCCATAGGTTTCAGTGCTAATCAGTGAGATTCCCATAGGGTTCAGTGTTAATCAGTGAGACTCCCATAGGGTTCAATGTTAATCAGTGAGACTCCCACAGGGTTCAGTGTTAATCAGTGAGACTCCCACAAGGTTCAGTGTTAATCAGTGAGACTCTCATAGTGTTCAGTGTAAATCGCTGAGACTCCCATAGGGTTCAGTGTTAATTAGTGAGACTCCCATAGGGTTTGGTGTTAATCAGTGAGACTCCCATAGGGTTCAGTGTTAATCAGTGAGTCTCCCACCGGGTTCAGTGTTAATCAGCAAGATTCCCATAGGGTTCAGTGTTAATCAGTGAGACTCCCACAGGGTTCAGTGTTAATCAATGAGACTCCCATAGGGTTCAGTCTTAATCAGTGAGACTCCCACAGGGTTCTGTGTTAATCAGTGAGACTCCCACAGGGTTCTGTGTTAATCAGTGAGTCTCCCACAGGGTTCAGTGTTAATCGGTGAGACTCCCATAGGGTTCAGTGTTAATCAGTGAGACTCCCATAGGGTTCAGTGTTAATCAGTGAGACTCCCACAGGGTTCAGTGTTAATCAGTGAAACTCCCATTGGGTTCGGTGTTAATCAGTGAGACTCCCACAGGGTTCAGTGTTAATCAGTGAGACTCCCATAGGGTTCAGTATTAATCAGTGAGTCTCCCACTGGGTTCAGTGTTAATCAGCGAGATTCCCATAGGGTTCAGTGTTAATCAGTGAGACTCCCACAGGGTTCAGTGTTAATCAGTGAGACTCCCATAGGGTTCAGTCTTAATCAGTGAGACTCCCACAGGGTTCTGTGTTAATCAGTGAGACTCCCACAGGGTTCTGTGTTAATCAGTGAGACTCCCACAGGGTTCAGTGTTAATCAGTGAGATTCCCATAGGGTTCAGTGTTAATCAGTGAGACTCCCATAGGGTTCAATGTTAATCAGTGAGACTCCCACAGGGTTCAGTGTTAATCAGTGAGACTCCCATAGTGTTCAGTGTAAATCACTGAGACTCCCATTGAGTTCAGTGTTCATCAGTGAGACTCCCATAGGGTTCAGTGTTAATTAGTGAGACTCCCATAGGGTTTGGTGTTAATCAGTGAGACTCCCATAGGGTTCAGTGTTAATCAGTGAGACTCCCATAGGGTTCAGTGTTAATCAGTGAGACTCCCGTAGGGTTCAGTGTTAATCAGTGAGACTCCCACAGGGTTCAGTGTTAATCAGTGAGACTCCCACAGGGTTCAGTGTTAATCAGTGAGACTCCCATAGTGTTCATTGTAAATCACTGAGACTCCCATTGGGTTCGGTGTTAATCAGTGAGACTCCCACAGGGTTCAGTGTTAATCAGTGAGACTCCCATAGGGTTCAGTATTAATCAGTGAGTCTCCCACCGGGTTCAGTGTTAATCAGCGAGATTCCCATAGGGTTCAGTGTTAATCAGTGAGACTCCCACAGGGTTCAGTGTTAATCAGTGAGACTCCCATAGGGTTCGGTCTTAATCAGTGAGACTCCCATAGGGTTCAGTTTTAATCAGTGAGACTCCCACAGGGTTCATTGTTAATCAGTGAGACTCCCACAGGGTTCTGTGTTAATCAGTGAGACTCCCACAGGGTTCAGTGTTAATCGGTGAGACTCCCATAGGGTTCAGTGTTAATCAGTGAGACTCCCACAGGGTTCAATGTTAACCAGTGAGACTCCAATAGGGTTCAGTGTTAATCAGTGAGACTCCCATAGGGTTCAGTGTTAATCAGTGAGACTCCCGTAGGGTTCAGTGTTAATCAGTGAGACTCCCACAGGGTTTAGTGTTAATCAGTGAGACTCCCACAGTGTTCAGTGTTAATCAGTGAGACTCCCATAGTGTTCATTGTAAATCACTGAGACTCCCATTGGGTTCGGTGTTAATCAGTGAGACTCCCATAGGGTTCAGTGTTAATCAGTGAGACTCCCACAGTTTTCAGTGTTAATCAGTGAAACTCCCATTGGGTTCGGTGTTAATCAGTGAGACTCCCATAGGTTTCAGTGCTAATCAGTGAGATTCCCATAGGGTTCAGTGTTAATCAGTGAGACTCCCATAGGGTTCAATGTTAATCAGTGAGACTCCCACAGGGTTCAGTGTTAATCAGTGAGACTCCCACAGGGTTCAGTGTTAATCAGTGAGACTCCCATAGGGTTCAGTGTTAATCAGTGAGACTCCCATAGGGTTCAGTGTTAATCAGTGAGACTCCCGTAGGGTTCAGTGTTAATCAGTGAGACTCCCACAGGGTTCAGTTTTAATCAGTGAGACTCCCACAGGGTTCATTGTTAATCAGTGAGACTCCCACAGGGTTCTGTGTTAATCAGTGAGACTCCCACAGGGTTCAGTGTTAATCGGTGAGACTCCCATAGGGTTCAGTGTTAATCAGTGAGACTCCCACAGGGTTCAATGTTAACCAGTGAGACTCCAATAGGGTTCAGTGTTAATCAGTGAGACTCCCATAGGGTTCAGTGTTAATCAGTGAGACTCCCGTAGGGTTCAGTGTTAATCAGTGAGACTCCCACAGGGTTTAGTGTTAATCAGTGAGACTCCCACAGTGTTCAGTGTTAATCAGTGAGACTCCCATAGTGTTCATTGTAAATCACTGAGACTCCCATTGGGTTCGGTGTTAATCAGTGAGACTCCCATAGGGTTCAGTGTTAATCAGTGAGACTCCCACAGTTTTCAGTGTTAATCAGTGAAACTCCCATTGGGTTCGGTGTTAATCAGTGAGACTCCCATAGGTTTCAGTGCTAATCAGTGAGATTCCCATAGGGTTCAGTGTTAATCAGTGAGACTCCCATAGGGTTCAATGTTAATCAGTGAGACTCCCACAGGGTTCAGTGTTAATCAGTGAGACTCCCACAGGGTTCAGTGTTAATCAGTGAGACTCCCATAGGGTTCAGTGTTAATCAGTGAGACTCCCATAGGGTTCAGTGTTAATCAGTGAGACTCCCGTAGGGTTCAGTGTTAATCAGTGAGACTCCCACAGGGTTCAGTGTTAATCAGTGAGACTCCCACAGGGTTCAGTGTTAATAAGTGAGACTCCCATAGTGTTCATTGTAAATCACTGAGACTCCCATTGGGTTTGGTGTTAATCAGTGAGACTCCCACAGGGTTCAGTGTTAATCAGTGAGACTCCCATAGGGTTCAGTATTAATCAGTGAGTCTCCCACCGGGTTCAGTGTTAATCAGCGAGATTCCCATAGGGTTCAGTCTTAATCAGTGAGACTCCCATAGGGTTCAGTGTTAATCAGTGAGACTTCCACAGGGTTCTGTGTTAATCAGTGAGACTCCCTCAGGGTTCAGTGTTAATCGGTGAGACTCCCATAGGGTTCAGTGTTAATCAGTGAGACTCCCACAGGGTTCAGTGTTAATCAGTGAAACTCCCATTGGGTTCGGTGTTAATCAGTGAGACTCCCATAGGTTTCAGTGCTAATCAGTGAGATTCCCATAGGGTTCAGTGTTAATCAGTGAGACTCCCATAGGGTTCAATGTTAATCAGTGAAACTCCCACAGGGTTCAGTGTTAATCAGTGAGACTCCCACAGGGTTCAGTGTTAATCAGTGAAACTCCCATTGGGTCCGGTGTTAATCAGTGAGACTCCCATAGGTTTCAGTGCTAATCAGTGAGATTCCCATAGGGTTCAGTGTTAATCAGTGAGACTCCCATAGGGTTCAATGTTAATCAGTGAGACTCCCACAGGGTTCAGTGTTAATCAGTGAGACTCCCACAAGGTTCAGTGTTAATCAGTGAGACTCCCATAGTGTTCAGTGTAAATCGCTGAGACTCCCATAGGGTTCAGTGTTAATCAGTGAGTCTCCCACCAGGTTCAGTGTTAATCAGCAAGATTCCCATAGGGTTCAGTGTTAATCAGTGAGACTCCCACAGGGTTCAGTGTTAATCAGTGAGACTCCCATAGGGTTCAGTCTTAATCAGTGAGACTCCCACAGGGTTCTGTGTTAATCAGTGAGACTCCCACAGGGTTCTGTGTTAATCAGTGAGTCTCCCACAGGGTTCAGTGTTAATCGGTGAGACTCCCATAGGGTTCAGTGTTAATCAGTGAGACTCCCATAGGGTTCAGTGTTAATCAGTGAGACTCCCACAGGGTTCAGTGTTAATCAGTGAAACTCCCATTGGGTTCGGTGTTAATCAGTGAGACTCCCACAGGGTTCAGTGTTAATCAGTGAGACTCCCATAGGGTTCAGTATTAATCAGTGAGTCACCCACCGGGTTCAGTGTTAATCAGCGAGATTCCCATAGGGTTCAGTGTTAATCAGTGAGACTCCCACAGGGTTCAGTGTTAATCAGTGAGACTCCCATAGGGTTCAGTCTTAATCAGTGAGACTCCCACAGGGTTCTGTGTTAATCAGTGAGACTCCCACAGGGTTCTGTGTAAATCAGTGAGACTCCCACAGGGTTCAGTGTTAATCGGTGAGACTCCCATAGGGTTCAGTGTTAATCAGTGAGACTCCCATAGGGTTCAGTGTTAATCAGTGAGAATCCCACAGGGTTCAGTGTTAATCAGTGAAACTCCCATTGGGTTCGGTGTTAATCAGTGAGACTCCCATAGGTTTCAGTGCTAATCAGTGAGATTCCCATAGGGTTCAGTGTTAATCAGTGAGACTCCCATAGGGTTCAATGTTAATCAGTGAGACTCCCACAGGGTTCAGTGTTAATCAGTGAGACTCCCACAAGGTTCAGTGTTAATCAGTGAGACTCCCATAGTGTTCAGTGTAAATCACTGAGACTCCCATTGAGTTCAGTGTTCATCAGTGAGACTCCCATAGGGTTCAGTGTTAATTAGTGAGACTCCCATAGGGTTTGGTGTTAATCAGTGAGACTCCCATAGGGTTCAGTGTTAATCAGTGAGACTCCCATAGGGTTCAGTGTTAATCAGTGAGACTCCCGTAGGGTTCAGTGTTAATCAGTGAGACTCCCACAGGGTTCAGTGTTAATCAGTGAGACTCCCACAGGGTTCAGTGTTAATCAGTGAGACTCCCATAGTGTTCATTGTAAATCACTGAGACTCCCATTGGGTTCGGTGTTAATCAGTGAGACTCCCACAGGGTTCAGTGTTAATCAGTGAGACTCCCATAGGGTTCAGTATTAATCAGTGAGTCTCCCACCGGGTTCAGTGTTAATCAGCGAGATTCCCATAGGGTTCAGTGTTAATCAGTGAGACTCCCACAGGGTTCAGTGTTAATCAGTGAGACTCCCATAGTGTTCGGTCTTAATCAGTGAGACTCCCATAGGGTTCAGTTTTAATCAGTGAGACTCCCACAGGGTTCAATGTTAATCAGTGAGACTCCCACAGGGTTCTGTGTTAATCAGTGAGACTCCCACAGGGTTCAGTGTTAATCGGTGAGACTCCCATAGGGTTCAGTGTTAATCAGTGAGTCCCCCATAGTGTTCATTGTAAATCACTGAGACTCCCATTGGGTTCGGTGTTAATCAGTGAGACTCCCATAGGGTTCAGTGTTAATCAGTGAGACTCCCACAGTTTTCAGTGTTAATCAGTGAAACTCCCATTGGGTTCGGTGTTAATCAGTGAGACTCCCATAGGTTTCAGTGCTAATCAGTGAGATTCCCATAGGGTTCAGTTTTAATCAGTGAGACTCCCATAGGGTTCAATGTTAATCAGTGAGACTCCCACAGGGTTCAGTGTTAATCAGTGAGACTCCCACAGGGTTCAGTGTTAATCAGTGAGACTCCCATAGTGTTCAGTGTAAATCACTGAGACTCCCATTGGGTTCGGTGTTAATCAGTGAGACTCCCATAGGGTTCAGTGTTAATCAGTGAGACTCCCATAGGGTTCAGTGTTAATCAGTGAGACTCCCACAGGGTTCAGTGTTAATCAGTGAGAATCCAATAGGGTTCAGTGTTAATCAGTGAGACTCCCATAGGGTTTGGTGTTAATCAGTGAGACTCCCATAGGGTTCAGTGTTAATCAGTGAGACTCCCATATGATTCAGTGTTAATCAGTGAGACTCCCATAGGGTTCAGTGTTAATCAGTGAGACTCCCACAGGGTTCAGTGTTAATCAGTGAGACTCCCACAGGGTTCAGTGTTAATCAGTGAGACTCCCATAGTGTTCAGTGTAAATCACTGAGACTCCCATTGGGTTCAGTGTTAATCAGTGAGACTCCCACAGGGTTCAGTGTTAATCAGTGAGACTCCCATAGGGTTCAGTGTTAATCAGTGAGACTCCCACAGGGTTCAGTGTTAATCAGTGAGACTCCAATAGGGTTCAGTGTTAATCAGTGAGACTTCCATAGGGTTCAGTGTTAATCAGTGAGACTCGCACAGGGTTCAGTGTTAATCAGTGAGACTCCTACAGGGTTCAGTGTTAATCAGTGAGACTCCCACAGGGTTCTGTGTTAATCAGTGAGACTCCCACAGGGTTCAGTGTTAATCGGTGAGACTCCCATAGGGTTCAGTGTTAATCAGTGAGACTCCCATAGGGTTCAGTGTTAATCTGTGAGACTCCCATTGTGTTCATTGTAAATCACTGAGACTCCCAATGGGTTCAGTGTTAATCAGTGAGACTCCCACAGGGTTCAGTGTTAATCGGTGAGACTCCCATAGGGTTCAGTGTTAATCAGTGAGTCCCCCATAGTGTTCATTGTAAATCACTGAGACTCCCATTTGGTTCGGTGTTAATCAGTGAGACTCCCATAGGGTTCAGTGTTAATCAGTGAGACTCCCACAGTTTTCAGTGTTAATCAGTGAAACTCCCATTGGGTTCGGTGTTAATCAGTGAGAATCCCATAGGTTTCAGTGCTAATCAGTGAGATTCCCATAGGGTTCAGTGTTAATCAGTGAGACTCCCATAGGGTTCAATGTTAATCAGTGAGACTCCCACAGGGTTCAGTGTTAATCAGTGAGACTCCCACAGGGTTCAGTGTTAATCAGTGAGACTCCCATAGTGTTCAGTGTAAATCACTGAGACTCCCATTGGGTTCGGTGTTAATCAGTGAGACTCCCATAGGGTTCAGTGTTAATCAGTGAGACTCCCATAGGGTTCAGTGTTAATCAGTGAGACTCCCACAGGGTTCAGTGTTAATCAGTGAGAATCCAATAGGGTTCAGTGTTAATCAGTGAGACTCCCATAGGGTTTGGTGTTAATCAGTGAGACTCCCATAGGGTTCAGTGTTAATCAGTGAGACTCCCATATGGTTCAGTGTTAATCAGTGAGACTCCCATAGGGTTCAGTGTTAATCAGTGAGACTCCCACAGGGTTCAGTGTTAATCAGTGAGACTCCCACAGGGTTCAGTGTTAATCAGTGAGACTCCCATAGTGTTCAGTGTAAATCACTGAGACTCCCATTGGGTTCAGTGTTAATCAGTGAGACTCCCACAGGGTTCAGTGTTAATCAGTGAGACTCCCATAGGGTTCAGTGTTAATCAGTGAGACTCCCACAGGGTTCAGTGTTAATCAGTGAGACTCCAATAGGGTTCAGTGTTAATCAGTGAGACTTCCATAGGGTTCAGTGTTAATCAGTGAGACTCGCACAGGGTTCAGTGTTAATCAGTGAGACTCCTACAGGGTTCAGTGTTAATCAGTGAGACTCCCACAGGGTTCTGTGTTAATCAGTGAGACTCCCACAGGGTTCAGTGTTAATCGGTGAGACTCCCATAGGGTTCAGTGTTAATCAGTGAGACTCCCATAGGGTTCAATGTTAATCAGTGAGACTCCCACAGGGTTCAGTGTTAATCAGTGAGACTCCCACAAGGTTCAGTGTTAATCAGTGAGACTCCCATAGTGTTCAGTGTAAATCACTGAGACTCCCATTGAGTTCAGTGTTCATCAGTGAGACTCCCATAGGGTTCAGTGTTAATTAGTGAGACTCCCATAGGGTTTGGTGTTAATCAGTGAGACTCCCATAGGGTTCAGTGTTAATCAGTGAGACTCCCATAGGGTTCAGTGTTAATCAGTGAGACTCCCGTAGGGTTCAGTGTTAATCAGTGAGACTCCCACAGGGTTCAGTGTTAATCAGTGAGACTCCCACAGGGTTCAGTGTTAATCAGTGAGACTCCCATAGTGTTCATTGTAAATCACTGAGACTCCCATTGGGTTCGGTGTTAATCAGTGAGACTCCCACAGGGTTCAGTGTTAATCAGTGAGACTCCCATAGGGTTCAGTATTAATCAGTGAGTCTCCCACCGGGTTCAGTGTTAATCAGCGAGATTCCCATAGGGTTCAGTGTTAATCAGTGAGACTCCCACAGGGTTCAGTGTTAATCAGTGAGACTCCCATAGGGTTCGGTCTTAATCAGTGAGACTCCCATAGGGTTCAGTTTTAATCAGTGAGACTCCCACAGGGTTCAATGTTAATCAGTGAGACTCCCACAGGGTTCTGTGTTAATCAGTGAGACTCCCACAGGGTTCAGTGTTAATCGGTGAGACTCCCATAGGGTTCAGTGTTAATCAGTGAGTCCCCCATAGTGTTCATTGTAAATCACTGAGACTCCCATTGGGTTCGGTGTTAATCAGTGAGACTCCCATAGGGTTCAGTGTTAATCAGTGAGACTCCCACAGTTTTCAGTGTTAATCAGTGAAACTCCCATTGGGTTCGGTGTTAATCAGTGAGACTCCCATAGGTTTCAGTGCTAATCAGTGAGATTCCCATAGGGTTCAGTGTTAATCAGTGAGACTCCCATAGGGTTCAATGTTAATCAGTGAGACTCCCACAGGGTTCAGTGTTAATCAGTGAGACTCCCACAGGGTTCAGTGTTAATCAGTGAGACTCCCATAGTGTTCAGTGTAAATCACTGAGACTCCCATTGGGTTCGGTGTTAATCAGTGAGACTCCCATAGGGTTCAGTGTTAATCAGTGAGACTCCCATAGGGTTCAGTGTTAATCAGTGAGACTCCCACAGGGTTCAGTGTTAATCAGTGAGAATCCAATAGGGTTCAGTGTTAATCAGTGAGACTCCCATAGGGTTTGGTGTTAATCAGTGAGACTCCCATAGGGTTCAGTGTTAATCAGTGAGACTCCCATATGGTTCAGTGTTAATCAGTGAGACTCCCATAGGGTTCAGTGTTAATCAGTGAGACTCCCACAGGGTTCAGTGTTAATCAGTGAGACTCCCACAGGGTTCAGTGTTAATCAGTGAGACTCCCATAGTGTTCAGTGTAAATCACTGAGACTCCCATTGGGTTCAGTGTTAATCAGTGAGACTCCCACAGGGTTCAGTGTTAATCAGTGAGACTCCCATAGGGTTCAGTGTTAATCAGTGAGACTCCCACAGGGTTCAGTGTTAATCAGTGAGACTCCAATAGGGTTCAGTGTTAATCAGTGAGACTTCCATAGGGTTCAGTGTTAATCAGTGAGACTCGCACAGGGTTCAGTGTTAATCAGTGAGACTCCTACAGGGTTCAGTGTTAATCAGTGAGACTCCCACAGGGTTCTGTGTTAATCAGTGAGACTCCCACAGGGTTCAGTGTTAATCGGTGAGACTCCCATAGGGTTCAGTGTTAATCAGTGAGACTCCCATAGGGTTCAGTGTTAATCTGTGAGACTCCCATTGTGTTCATTGTAAATCACTGAGACTCCCAATGGGTTCAGTGTTAATCAGTGAGACTCCCACAGGGTTCAGTGTTAATCGGTGAGACTCCCATAGGGTTCAGTGTTAATCAGTGAGTCCCCCATAGTGTTCATTGTAAATCACTGAGACTCCCATTGGGTTCGGTGTTAATCAGTGAGACTCCCATAGGGTTCAGTGTTAATCAGTGAGACTCCCACAGTTTTCAGTGTTAATCAGTGAAACTCCCATTGGGTTCGGTGTTAATCAGTGAGAATCCCATAGGTTTCAGTGCTAATCAGTGAGATTCCCATAGGGTTCAGTGTTAATCAGTGAGACTCCCATAGGGTTCAATGTTAATCAGTGAGACTCCCACAGGGTTCAGTGTTAATCAGTGAGACTCCCACAGGGTTCAGTGTTAATCAGTGAGACTCCCATAGGGTTTGGTGTTAATCAGTGAGACTCCCATAGGGTTCAGTGTTAATCAGTGAGACTCCCATAGGGTTCAGTGTTAATCAGTGAGACTCCCGTAGGGTTCAGTGTTAATCAGTGAGACTCCCACAGGGTTCAGTGTTAATCAGTGAGACTCCCACAGGGTTCAGTGTTAATCAGTGAGACTCCCATAGTGTTCATTGTAAATCACTGAGACTCCCATTGGGTTCGGTGTTAATCAGTGAGACTCCCACAGGGTTCAGTGTTAATCAGTGAGACTCCCATAGGGTTCAGTATTAATCAGTGAGTCTCCCACCGGGTTCAGTGTTAATCAGCGAGATTCCCATAGGGTTCAGTGTTAATCAGTGAGACTCCCACAGGGTTCAGTGTTAATCAGTGAGACTCCCATAGGGTTCGGTCTTAATCAGTGAGACTCCCATAGGGTTCAGTTTTAATCAGTGAGACTCCCACAGGGTTCAATGTTAATCAGTGAGACTCCCACAGGGTTCTGTGTTAATCAGTGAGACTCCCACAGGGTTCAGTGTTAATCGGTGAGACTCCCATAGGGTTCAGTGTTAATCAGTGAGTCCCCCATAGTGTTCATTGTAAATCACTGAGACTCCCATTGGGTTCGGTGTTAATCAGTGAGACTCCCATAGGGTTCAGTGTTAATCAGTGAGACTCCCACAGTTTTCAGTGTTAATCAGTGAAACTCCCATTGGGTTCGGTGTTAATCAGTGAGACTCCCATAGGTTTCAGTGCTAATCAGTGAGATTCCCATAGGGTTCAGTGTTAATCAGTGAGACTCCCATAGGGTTCAATGTTAATCAGTGAGACTCCCACAGGGTTCAGTGTTAATCAGTGAGACTCCCATAGGGTTCAGTGTTAATCAGTGAGACTCCCACAGGGTTCAGTGTTAATCAGTGAGACTCCAATAGGGTTCAGTGTTAATCAGTGAGACTTCCATAGGGTTCAGTGTTAATCAGTGAGACTCGCACAGGGTTCAGTGTTAATCAGTGAGACTCCTACAGGGTTCAGTGTTAATCAGTGAGACTCCCACAGGGTTCTGTGTTAATCAGTGAGACTCCCACAGGGTTCAGTGTTAATCGGTGAGACTCCCATAGGGTTCAGTGTTAATCAGTGAGACTCCCATAGGGTTCAATGTTAATCAGTGAGACTCCCACAGGGTTCAGTGTTAATCAGTGAGACTCCCACAAGGTTCAGTGTTAATCAGTGAGACTCCCATAGTGTTCAGTGTAAATCACTGAGACTCCCATTGAGTTCAGTGTTCATCAGTGAGACTCCCATAGGGTTCAGTGTTAATTAGTGAGACTCCCATAGGGTTTGGTGTTAATCAGTGAGACTCCCATAGGGTTCAGTGTTAATCAGTGAGACTCCCATAGGGTTCAGTGTTAATCAGTGAGACTCCCGTAGGGTTCAGTGTTAATCAGTGAGACTCCCACAGGGTTCAGTGTTAATCAGTGAGACTCCCACAGGGTTCAGTGTTAATCAGTGAGACTCCCATAGTGTTCATTGTAAATCACTGAGACTCCCATTGGGTTCGGTGTTAATCAGTGAGACTCCCACAGGGTTCAGTGTTAATCAGTGAGACTCCCATAGGGTTCAGTATTAATCAGTGAGTCTCCCACCGGGTTCAGTGTTAATCAGCGAGATTCCCATAGGGTTCAGTGTTAATCAGTGAGACTCCCACAGGGTTCAGTGTTAATCAGTGAGACTCCCATAGGGTTCGGTCTTAATCAGTGAGACTCCCATAGGGTTCAGTTTTAATCAGTGAGACTCCCACAGGGTTCAATGTTAATCAGTGAGACTCCCACAGGGTTCTGTGTTAATCAGTGAGACTCCCACAGGGTTCAGTGTTAATCGGTGAAACTCCCATAGGGTTCAGTGTTAATCAGTGAGTCCCCCATAGTGTTCATTGTAAATCACTGAGACTCCCATTGGGTTCGGTGTTAATCAGTGAGACTCCCATAGGGTTCAGTGTTAATCAGTGAGACTCCCACAGTTTTCAGTGTTAATCAGTGAAACTCCCATTGGGTTCGGTGTTAATCAGTGAGACTCCCATAGGTTTCAGTGCTAATCAGTGAGATTCCCATAGGGTTCAGTGTTAATCAGTGAGACTCCCATAGGGTTCAATGTTAATCAGTGAGACTCCCACAGGGTTCAGTGTTAATCAGTGAGACTCCCACAGGGTTCAGTGTTAATCAGTGAGACTCCCATAGTGTTCAGTGTAAATCACTGAGACTCCCATTGGGTTCGGTGTTAATCAGTGAGACTCCCATAGGGTTCAGTGTTAATCAGTGAGACTCCCATAGGGTTCAGTGTTAATCAGTGAGACTCCCACAGGGTTCAGTGTTAATCAGTGAGAATCCAATAGGGTTCAGTGTTAATCAGTGAGACTCCCATAGGGTTTGGTGTTAATCAGTGAGACTCCCATAGGGTTCAGTGTTAATCAGTGAGACTCCCATATGGTTCAGTGTTAATCAGTGAGACTCCCATAGGGTTCAGTGTTAATCAGTGAGACTCCCACAGGGTTCAGTGTTAATCAGTGAGACTCCCACAGGGTTCAGTGTTAATCAGTGAGACTCCCATAGTGTTCAGTGTAAATCACTGAGACTCCCATTGGGTTCAGTGTTAATCAGTGAGACTCCCACAGGGTTCAGTGTTAATCAGTGAGACTCCCATAGGGTTCAGTGTTAATCAGTGAGACTCCCACAGGGTTCAGTGTTAATCAGTGAGACTCCAATAGGGTTCAGTGTTAATCAGTGAGACTTCCATAGGGTTCAGTGTTAATCAGTGAGACTCGCACAGGGTTCAGTGTTAATCAGTGAGACTCCTACAGGGTTCAGTGTTAATCAGTGAGACTCCCACAGGGTTCTGTGTTAATCAGTGAGACTCCCACAGGGTTCAGTGTTAATCGGTGAGACTCCCATAGGGTTCAGTGTTAATCAGTGAGACTCCCATAGGGTTCAGTGTTAATCTGTGAGACTCCCATTGTGTTCATTGTAAATCACTGAGACTCCCAATGGGTTCAGTGTTAATCAGTGAGACTCCCACAGGGTTCAGTGTTAATCGGTGAGACTCCCATAGGGTTCAGTGTTAATCAGTGAGTCCCCCATAGTGTTCATTGTAAATCACTGAGACTCCCATTGGGTTCGGTGTTAATCAGTGAGACTCCCATAGGGTTCAGTGTTAATCAGTGAGACTCCCACAGTTTTCAGTGTTAATCAGTGAAACTCCCATTGGGTTCGGTGTTAATCAGTGAGAATCCCATAGGTTTCAGTGCTAATCAGTGAGATTCCCATAGGGTTCAGTGTTAATCAGTGAGACTCCCATAGGGTTCAATGTTAATCAGTGAGACTCCCACAGGGTTCAGTGTTAATCAGTGAGACTCCCACAGGGTTCAGTGTTAATCAGTGAGACTCCCATAGTGTTCAGTGTAAATCACTGAGACTCCCATTGGGTTCGGTGTTAATCAGTGAGACTCCCATAGGGTTCAGTGTTAATCAGTGAGACTCCCATAGGGTTCAGTGTTAATCAGTGAGACTCCCACAGGGTTCAGTGTTAATCAGTGAGAATCCAATAGGGTTCAGTGTTAATCAGTGAGACTCCCATAGGGTTTGGTGTTAATCAGTGAGACTCCCATAGGGTTCAGTGTTAATCAGTGAGACTCCCATATGGTTCAGTGTTAATCAGTGAGACTCCCATAGGGTTCAGTGTTAATCAGTGAGACTCCCACAGGGTTCAGTGTTAATCAGTGAGACTCCCACAGGGTTCAGTGTTAATCAGTGAGACTCCCATAGTGTTCAGTGTAAATCACTGAGACTCCCATTGGGTTCAGTGTTAATCAGTGAGACTCCCACAGGGTTCAGTGTTAATCAGTGAGACTCCCATAGGGTTCAGTGTTAATCAGTGAGACTCCCACAGGGTTCAGTGTTAATCAGTGAGACTCCAATAGGGTTCAGTGTTAATCAGTGAGACTTCCATAGGGTTCAGTGTTAATCAGTGAGACTCGCACAGGGTTCAGTGTTAATCAGTGAGACTCCTACAGGGTTCAGTGTTAATCAGTGAGACTCCCACAGGGTTCTGTGTTAATCAGTGAGACTCCCACAGGGTTCAGTGTTAATCGGTGAGACTCCCATAGGGTTCAGTGTTAATCAGTGAGACTCCCATAGGGTTCAGTGTTAATCTGTGAGACTCCCATTGTGTTCATTGTAAATCACTGAGACTCCCAATGGGTTCAGTGTTAATCAGTGAGACTCCCATAGGGTTCAATGTTAATCAGTGAGACTCCCACAGGGTTCAGTGTTAATCAGTGAAACTCCCATTGGGTTCAGTGTTAATCAGTGAGACTCCCATAGGTTTCAGTGCTAATCAGTGAGATTCCTATAGGGTTCAGTGTTAATCAGTGAGACTCCCATAGGATTCAATGTTAATCAGTGAGACTCCCACAGGGTTCAGTGTTAATCAGTGAGACTCCCACAAGGTTCAGTGTTAATCAGTGAGACTCCCATAGTGTTCAGTGTAAATCACTGAGACTCCCATTGGGTTCAGTGTTCATCAGTGAGACTCCCATAGGGTTCAGTGTTAATTAGTGAGACTCCCATAGGGTTTGGTGTTAATCAGTGAGACTCCCATAGGGTTCAGTGTTAATCTGTGAGACACCCATTGTGTTCATTGTAAATCACTGAGACTCCCAATGGGTTCTGTGTTAATCAGTGAGACTCCCATAGGGTTCAATGTTAATCAGTGAGACTCCCACAGGGTTCAGTGTTAATCAGTGAAACTCCCATTGGGTTCAGTGTTAATCAGTGAGACTCCCATAGGTTTCAGTGCTAATCAGTGAGATTCCCATAGGGTTCAGTGTTAATCAGTGAGACTCCCATAGGATTCAATGTTAATCAGTGAGACTCCCACAGGGTTCAGTGTTAATCAGTGAGACTCCCACAAGGTTCAGTGTTAATCAGTGAGACTCCCATAGTGTTCAGTGTAAATCACTGAGACTCCCATTGGGTTCAGTGTTCATCAGTGAGACTCCCATAGGGTTCAGTGTTAATTAGTGAGACTCCCATAGGGTTTGGTGTTAATCAGTGAGACTCCCATAGGGTTCAGTGTTAATCAGTGAGACTCCCATAGGGTTCAGTGTTAATCAGTGAGACTCCCATAGGGTTCAGTGTTAATCAGTGAGACTCCCACAGGGTTCAGTGTTAATCAGTGAGACTCCCACAGGGTTCAGTGTTAATCAGTGAGACTCCCATAGTGTTCAGTGTAAATCACTGAGACTCCCATTGGGTTCGGTGTTAATCAGTGAGACTCCCACAGGGTTCAGTGTTAATCAGTGAGACTCCCATAGGGTTCAGTATTAATCAGTGAGTCTCCCACCGGGTTCAGTGTTAATTAGCGAGATTCCCATAGGGTTCAGTGTTAATCAGTGAGACTCCCACAGGGTTCAGTGTTAATCAGTGAGACTCCCATAGGGTTCAGTCTTAATCAGTGAGACTCCCACAGGGTTCTGTGTTAATCAGTGAGACTCCCACAGGGTTCTGTGTTAATCAGTGAGACTCCCACAGGGTTCAGTGTTAATCGGTGAGACTCCCATAGGGTTCAGTGTTAATCAGTGAGACTCCCATAGGGTTCAGTGTTAATCAGTGAGACTCCCATAGTGTTCATTGTAAATCATTGAGGCTCCCATTGGGTTCGGTGTTAATCAGTGAGACTCCCATAGGGTTCAGTGTTAATCAGTGAGACTCCCACAGGGTTCAGTGTTAATCAGTGAAACTCCCATTGGGTTCGGTGTTAATCAGTGAGACTCCCTTAGGTTTCAGTGCTAATCAGTGAGATTCCCATAGGTTCAGTGTTAATCAGTGAGACTCCCATAGGGTTCAATGTTAATCAGTGAGACTCCCACAGGGTTCAGTGTTAATCAGTGAGACTCCCACAAGGTTCAGTGTTAATCAGTGAGACTCCCATAGTGTTCAGTGTAAATCACTGAGACTCCCATTGGGTTCTGTGTTCATCAGTGAGACTCCCATAGGGTTCAGTGTTAATTAGTGAGACTCCCATAGGGTTTGGTGTTAATCAGTGAGACTCCCATAGGGTTCAGTGTTAATCAGTGAGACTCCCATAGGGTTCAGTGTTAATCAGTGAGACTCCCATAGGGTTCAGTGTTAATCAGTGAGACTCCCACAGGGTTCAGTGTTAATCAGTGAGACTCCCACAGGGTTCAGTGTTAATCAGTGAGACTCCCATAGTGTTCAGTGTAAATCACTGAGACTCCCATTGGGTTCGGTGTTAATCAGTGAGACTCCCACAGGGTTCAGTGTTAATCAGTGAGACTCCCATAGGGTTCATTATTAATCAGTGAGTCTCCCACCGGGTTCAGTGTTAATCAGCGAGATTCCCATAGGGTTCAGTGTTCATCAGTGAGACTCCCACAGGGTTCAGTGTTAATCAGTGAGACTCCCATAGGGTTCAGTCTTAATCAGTGAGACTCCCATAGGGTTCAGTGTTAATCAGTGAGACTCCCACAGGGTTCAATGTTAATCAGTGAGACTCCCACAGGGTTCTGTGTTAATCAGTGAGACTCCCACAGGGTTCAGTGTTAATCGGTGAGACTCCCATAGGGTTCAGTGTTAATCAGTGAGTCCCCAATAGTGTTCATTGTAAATCACTGAGACTCCCATTGGGTTCGGTGTTAATCAGTGAGACTCCCATAGGGTTCAGTGTTAATCAGTGAGACTCCCACAGGGTTCAGTGTTAATCAGTGAGATTCCCATAGGGTTCAGTGTTAATCAGTGAGACTCCCATAGGGTTCAATGTTAATCAGTGAGACTCCCACAGGGTTCAGTGTTAATCAGTGAGACTCCCACAGGGTTCAGTGTTAATCAGTGAGACTCCCATAGTGTTCAGTGTAAATCACTGAGACTCCCATTGGGTTCGGTGTTAATCAGTGAGACTCCCACAGGGTTCAGTGTTAATCAGTGAGACTCCCATAGGGTTCAGTGTTAATCAGTGAGACTCCCACAGGGTTCAGTGTTAATCAGTGAGAATCCAATAGGGTTCAGTGTTAATCAGTGAGACTCCCATAGGGTTCAGTGTTAATCAGTGAGACTGCCACAGGGTTCAGTGTTAATCAGTGAGACTCCCACAGGGTTCTGTGTTAATCAGTGAGACTCCCACTGGGTTCAGTGTTAATCAGTGAGACTCCCATAGGGTTCAGTGTTAATCAGTGAGACTCCCATAGGGTTCGGTGTTAAACAGTGAGACTCCCACAGGGTTCAGTGTTAATCAATGAGACTCCCATAGGGTTCAGTCTTAATCAGTGAGACTCCCATAGGGTTCAGTGTTAATCAGTGAGACTCCCACAGGGTTCAATGTTAATCAGCGAGACTCCCACAGGGTGCTGTGTTAATCAGTGAGACTCCCACAGGGTTCAGTGTTAATCGGTGAGACTCCCTTAGGGTTCAGTGTTAATCAGTGAGACTCCCACAGGGTTCAGTGTTAATCAGTGAGACTCCCACAGGGTTCAGTGTTAATCAGTGAGACTCCCATAGTGTTCAGTGTTAATCAGTGAGACTCCCATAGGGTTCAGTGTTAATCAGTGAGACTCCCATAGGGTTCAGTGTTAATCAGTGAGACTCCCACAGGGTTCAGTGTTAATCAGTGAGACTCCCACAGGGTTCAGTGTTAATCAATGAGACTCCCATAGTGTTCAGTGTAAATCACTGAGACTCCCATTGGGTTCGGTGTTAATCAGTGAGACTCCCACAGGGTTCAGTGTTAATCAGTGAGACTCCCATAGGGTTCAGTGTTAATCAGTGAGACTCCCACAGGGTTCAGTGTTAATCAGTGAGACTCCCATAGGTTTCAGTGCTAATCAGTGAGATTCCCATAGGGTTCAGTGTTAATCAGTGAGACTCCCATAGGGTTCAATGTTAATCAGTGAGACTCCCACAGGGTTCAGTGTTAATCAGTGAGACTCCCACAAGGTTCAGTGTTAATCAATGAGATTCCCATAGTGTTCAGTGTAAATCACTGAGACTCCCATTGGGTTCAGTGTTCATCATTGAGACTCCCATAGGGTTCAGTGTTAATTAGTGAGACTCCGATAGGGTTTGGTGTTAATCAGTGAGACTCCCATAGGGTTCAGTGTTAATCAGTGAGACTCCCATAGGGTTCAGTGTTAATCAGTGAGACTCCCATAGGGTTCAGTGTTAATCAGTGAGACTCCCATAGGGTTCAGTGTTAATCAGTGAGACTCCCATAGGGTTCAGTGTTAATCAGTGAGACTTCCACAGGGTTCAGTGTTAATCAGTGAGACTCCCACAGGGTTCAGTGTTAATCAGTGAGACTCCCATAGTGTTCAGTGTAAATCACTGAGACTCCCATTGGGTTCGGTGTTAATCAGTGACACTCCCACAGGGTTCAGTGTTAATCAGTGAGACTCCCATAGGGTTCAATGTTAATCAGTGAGACTCCCACAGGCTTCAGTGTTAATCAGTGAGACTCCAATAGGGTTCAGTGTTAATCAGTGAGACTCCCATAGGGTTCAGTGTTAATCAGTGAGACTCGCACAGGGTTCAGTGTTAATCAGTGAGACTCCCACAGGGTTCAATGTTAACCAGTGAGACTCCAATAGGGTTCAGTGTTAATCAGTGAGACTCCCATAGGGTTCAGTGTTAATCAGTGAGACTCCCGTAGGGTTCAGTGTTAATCAGTGAGACTCCCACAGGGTTCAGTGTTAATCAGTGAGACTCCCACAGGGTTCAGTGTTAATCAGTGAGACTCCCATAGTGTTCATTGTAAATCACTGAGACTCCCATTGGGTTCGGTGTTAATCAGTGAGACTCCCACAGGGTTCAGTGTTAATCAGTGAGACTCCCATAGGGTTCAGTATTAATCAGTGAGTCTCCCACCGGGTTCAGTGTTAATCAGCGAGATTCCCATAGGGTTCAGTGTTAATCAGTGAGACTCCCACAGCGTTCAGTGTTAATCAGTGAGACTCCCATAGGGTGCAATGTTCATCAGTGAGACTCCCATAGGGTTCAGTGTTAATTAGTGAGACTCCCATAGGGTTTGGTGTTAATCAGTGAGACTCCCATAGGGTTCAGTGTTAATCAGTGAGACTCCCATAGGGTTCAGTGTTAATCAGTGAGACTCCCATAGGGTTCAGTGTTAATCAGTGAGACTCCCACAGGGTTCAGTGTTAATCAGTGAGACTCCCACAGGGTTCAGTGTTAATCAGTGAGACTCCCATAGTGTTCAGTGTAAATCACTGAGACTCCCATTGGGTTCGGTGTTAATCAGTGAGACTCCCATAGGGTTCAGTGTTAATCAGTGAGACTGCCACAGGGTTCAGTGTTAATCAGTGAGACTCCCACAGGGTTCTGTGTTAATCAGTGAGACTCCCACTGGGTTCAGTGTTAATCAGTGAGACTCCCATAGGGTTCAGTGTTAATCAGTGAGACTCCCATAGGGTTCGGTGTTAAACAGTGAGACTCCCACAGGGTTCAGTGTTAATCAATGAGACTCCCATAGGGTTCATTCTTAATCAGTGAGACTCCCATAGGGTTCAGTGTTAATCAGTGAGACTCCCACAGGGTTCAATGTTAATCAGCGAGACTCCCACAGGGTGCTGTGTTAATCAGTGAGACTCCCACAGGGTTCAGTGTTAATCGGTGAGACTCCCTTAGGGTTCAGTGTTAATCAGTGAGACTCCCATAGGATTCAGTGTTAATCAGTGAGACTCCCATAGTGTTCATTGTAAATCACTGAGACTCCCATTGGGTTCGGTGTTAATCAGTGAGACTCCCATAGGGTTCAGTGTTAATCAGTGAGACTCCCACAGGGTTCAGTGTTAATCAGTGAAACTCCCACAGGGTTCAGTGTTAATCAGTGAGACTCCCATAGTGTTCAGGGTAAATCACTGAGACTCCCATTGGGTTCAGTATTCATCAGTGAGACTCCCATAGGGTTCAGTGTTAATTAGTGAGACTCCCATAGGGTTTGGTGTTAATCAGTGAGACTCCCATATGGTTCAGTGTTAATCAGTGAGACTCCCATAGGGTTCAGTGTTAATCAGTGAAACTCCCATAGGGTTCAGTGTTAATCAGTGAGACTCCCACAGGGTTCAGTGTTAATCAGTGAGACTCCCACAGGGTTCAGTGTTAATCAATGAGACTCCCATAGTGTTCAGTGTAAATCACTGAGACTCCCATTGGGTTCGGTGTTAATCAGTGAGACTCCCACAGGGTTCAGTGTTAATCAGTGAGACTCCCATAGGGTTCAGTGTTAATCAGTGAGACTCCCACAGGGTTCAGTGTTAATCAGTGAGACTCCCATAGGTTTCAGTGCTAATCAGTGAGATTCCCATAGGGTTCAGTGTTAATCAGTGAGACTCCCATAGGGTTCAATGTTAATCAGTGAGACTCCCACAGGGTTCAGTGTTAATCAGTGAGACTCCCACAAGGTTCAGTGTTAATCAGTGAGACTCCCATAGTGTTCAGTGTAAATCACTGAGACTCCCATTGGGTTCAGTGTTCATCATTGAGACTCCCATAGGGTTCAGTGTTAATTAGTGAGACTCCCATAGGGTTTGGTGTTAATCAGTGAGACTCCCATAGGGTTCAGTGTTAATCAGTGAGACTCCCATAGGGTTCAGTGTTAATCAGTGAGACTCCCATAGGGTTCAGTGTTAATCAGTGAGACTCCCACAGGGTTCAGTGTTAATCAGTGAGACTCCCACAGGGTTCAGTGTTAATCAGTGAGACTCCCATAGTGTTCAGTGTAAATCACTGAGACTCCCATTGGGTTCGGTGTTAATCAGTGAGACTCCCACAGGGTTCAGTGTTAATCAGTGAGACTCCCATAGGGTTCAATGTTAATCAGTGAGACTCCCACAGGCTTCAGTGTTAATCAGTGAGACTCCAATAGGGTTCAGTGTTAATCAGTGAGACTCCCATAGGGTTCAGTGTTAATCAGTGAGACTCGCACAGGGTTCAGTGTTAATCAGTGAGACTCCCACAGGGTTCAATGTTAACCAGTGAGACTCCAATAGGGTTCAGTGTTAATCAGTGAGACTCCCATAGGGTTCAGTGTTAATCAGTGAGACTCGCACAGGGTTCAGTGTTAATCAGGGAGACCCCCATAGGGTTCAGTGTTAATCAGTGAGCCTCCCACAGGGTTCAGTGTTAATCAGTGAGACTCGCACAGGGTTCAGTGTTAATCAGGGAGACCCCCATAGGGTTCAGTGTTAATCAGTGAGACTCCCACAGGGTTCAGTGTTAATCAGTGAGACTCCCACAGGGTTCAGTGTTAATCAATGAGACTCCCATAGTGTTCAGTGTAAATCACTGAGACTCCCATTGGGTTCGGTGTTAATCAGTGAGACTCCCACAGGGTTCAGTGTTAATCAGTGAGACTCCCATAGGGTTCAGTGTTAATCAGTGAGACTCCCACAGGGTTCAGTGTTAATCAGTGAGACTCCCATAGGTTTCAGTGCTAATCAGTGAGATTCCCATAGGGTTCAGTGTTAATCAGTGAGACTCCCATAGGGTTCAATGTTAATCAGTGAGACTCCCACAGGGTTCAGTGTTAATCAGTGAGACTCCCACAAGGTTCAGTGTTAATCAGTGAGACTCCCATAGTGTTCAGTGTAAATCACTGAGACTCCCATTGGGTTCAGTGTTCATCATTGAGACTCCCATAGGGTTCAGTGTTAATTAGTGAGACTCCCATAGGGTTTGGTGTTAATCAGTGAGACTCCCATAGGGTTCAGTGTTAATCAGTGAGACTCCCATAGGGTTCAGTGTTAATCAGTGAGACTCCCATAGGGTTCAGTGTTAATCAGTGAGACTCCCACAGGGTTCAGTGTTAATCAGTGAGACTCCCACAGGGTTCAGTGTTAATCAGTGAGACTCCCATAGTGTTCAGTGTAAATCACTGAGACTCCCATTGGGTTCGGTGTTAATCAGTGAGACTCCCACAGGGTTCAGTGTTAATCAGTGAGACTCCCATAGGGTTCAATGTTAATCAGTGAGACTCCCACAGGCTTCAGTGTTAATCAGTGAGACTCCAATAGGGTTCAGTGTTAATCAGTGAGACTCCCATAGGGTTCAGTGTTAATCAGTGAGACTCGCACAGGGTTCAGTGTTAATCAGTGAGACTCCCACAGGGTTCAATGTTAACCAGTGAGACTCCAATAGGGTTCAGTGTTAATCAGTGAGACTCCCATAGGGTTCAGTGTTAATCAGTGAGACTCGCACAGGGTTCAGTGTTAATCAGGGAGACCCCCATAGGGTTCAGTGTTAATCAGTGAGCCTCCCACAGGGTTCAGTGTTAATCAGTGAGACTCCCACAGGGTTCAGTGTTAATCAGTGAGACTCCCATAGGGTTCGGTGTTAATCAGTGAGACTCCCACAGGGTTCAGTGTTAATCAGTGAGACTCCCATAGGGTTCAGTGTTAATCAGTGAGACTCCCACAGGGTTCAGTGTTCATCAGTGAGACTCCCACAGGGTTCAGTGTTAATCAGTGAGACTCCCACAGGGTTCAGTGTTAATCAGTGAGACTCCCACAGGGCTCAGTGTTAATCAGTGAGACTCCCACAGGGCTCAGTGTTAATCAGTGAGACTCCCATAGGGTTCAGTGTTTATCAGTGAGACTCCCATAGGGTTCAGTGTTAATCAGTGGGGCTCCCACAGGGTTCGGTGTTAATCAGTGAGACTCCCATAGGGTTCAGTGTTAATCAGTCAGACTCCCTCAGGGTTCAGTGTTAATCAATGAGACACCCATTGGGTTCGATGTTAATCAGTGAGACTCCCATAGGGTTCAGTGCTAATCAGTGATATTCCCATAGGGTTCAGTGTCAATCAGTGAGACTCCCATAGGGTTCAGTGTTAATCAGTGAGACTCCCACAGGGTTCAGTGTTAATCAGTGAGACTCCCATAGGGTTCAGTGTTAATCAGTGAGACTCCCATAGGGTTCAGTGTTAATCAGTGAGACTCCCATAGGGTTCACTGTTAATCACTGAGACTTCCACCGTGTTCAGTGTTAATCAGTGAGACTCCCACAGGGTTCAGTGTTAATCAGTGAGACACCCATAGGATTCATTGTTAATCAGTGAGACTCCCATAGGGTTCAGTGTTAATCAGTGAGACACCCATAGGATTCATTGTTAATCAATGAGACTCCCATAGGGTTCAGTGTTAATCAGTGAGACTCCCACAGGGTTCAGTGTTAATCATTGAGACTCCCACAGGGTTCAGTGTTAATCAGTGAGACTCCCACAGGGTTCAGTGTTAATCATTGAGACTCCCATAGGGTTCAGTGTTAATCAGGGAGACCCCCATAGGGTTCAGTGTTAATCAGTGAGACTCCCACAGGGTTCAGTGTTAATCAGTGAGACTCCCACAGGGTTCAGTGTTAATCAGTGAGACTCCCATAGTGTTCAGTGTTAATCAGTGAGACTCCCATAGGGTTCAGTGTTAATCAGTGAGACTCCCATAGTGTTCAGTGTTAATCAGTGAGACTCCCATTGAGTTCAGTGTTCATCAGTGAGACTCCCATAGGGTTCAATGTTAATCAGTGAGACTCCCGTAGGGTTCATTGTTAATCAGTTAGACTCCCATAGTGTTCAGTGTTAATCAATGTGACTCCCGTAGGGTTCAGAGTTAATCAATGAGACTCCCATAGGGTTCAGTGTTAATCAGTGAGACTCCCATAGGGTTCAGTGTTAATCAGTGAGACTCCCATAGGGTTCACTGTTAATCACTGAGACTTCCACCGTGTTCAGTGTTAATCAGTGAGACTCCCACAGGGTTCAGTGTTAATCAGTGAGACACCCATAGGATTCATTGTTAATCAGTGAGACTCCCATAGGGTTCAGTGTTAATCAGTGAGACACCCATAGGATTCATTGTTAATCAATGAGACTCCCATAGGGTTCAGTGTTAATCAGTGAGACTGCCACAGGGTTCAGTGTTAATCATTGAGACTCCCACAGGGTTCAGTGTTAATCAGTGAGACTCCCACAGGGTTCAGTGTTAATCAGTGAGACTCCCATAGGGTTCAGTGTTAATCAGTGAGACCCCCATAGGGTTCAGTGTTAATCAGTGAGACTCCCACAGGGTTCAGTGTTAATCAGTGAGACTCCCACAGGGTTCAGTGTTAATCAGTGAGACTCCCATAGTGTTCAGTGTTAATCAGTGAGACTCCCATAGGGTTCAGTGTTAATCAGTGAGACTCCCATAGTGTTCAGTGTTAATCAGTGAGACTCCCATTGAGTTCAGTGTTCATCAGTGAGACTCCCATAGGGTTCAATGTTAATCAGTGAGACTCCCGTAGGGTTCATTGTTAATCAGTTAGACTCCCATAGTGTTCAGTTTTAATCAATGTGACTCCCGTAGGGTTCAGAGTTAATCAATGAGACTCCCATAGGGTTCAGTGTTAATCAGTGAGTCTCCCATAGGGTTCAGTGTTGATCAGTGAGACTCCCATAGAGTTCAGTGTTAATCATTGAGACACACATAGGGTTCAGTGTTATTCAGTGAGACTCCCACAGGTTTCAGTGTTAATCAATGAGACTCCCGTAGGGTTCAGAGTTAATCAATGAGACTCCCATAGGGTTCAGTGTTAATCACTGAGACTCCCATAGGGTTCAGTGTTAATCAGTGAGACTCCCACAGGGTTCAGTGTTAATCAGTGAGACTCCCCCAGGGTTCAGTGTTAATCAGTGAGACGCCCATAGGGTTCAGTGTTAATCAGTGAGACTCCCACAGGGTTCAGTGTTAATCAGTGAGACTCCCACAGGGTTCAGTGTTAATCAGTGAGACTCCCACAGGGTTCAGTGTTAATCAGTGAGACTCCCATAGGGTTCAGTGTTAATCAGTGAGACTCCCATAGGGTTCAGTGTTAATCAGTGAGACTCCCATAGTGTTCAGTGTTAGTCA
This sequence comes from Petromyzon marinus, assembly GCF_048934315.1. NCBI lineage: Eukaryota > Metazoa > Chordata > Hyperoartia > Petromyzontiformes > Petromyzontidae > Petromyzon > Petromyzon marinus. The sequence continues at coordinate 2,399,446 of NW_027423612.1, forward strand.
GTGAGGCTCCCACAGGGTTCAGTATTAATCAGTGAGACTACCACAGAGTTCAATGTTAATCAGTGAGTCTCCCATAGGGTTCAGTGTTAATCAGTGACACTCCCTTAGGGTTCGTGTGTTAATCAGTGAGACTCCCCCAGGGTTCAGTGTTAATCAGTGAGACTCCCATAGGGTTCAGTGTTAATCAGTGAGACTCCCATAGGGTTCAATGTTAATCATTGAGACTCCCACAGGGTTCAGTGTTAATCAGTGAGACTCCCACAGGGTTCAGTGTTAATCAGTGAGACTCCCATAGGGTTCAGTGTTAATCAGTGAGACTTCCATAGTGTTCAGTGTTAATCAGTGAGACTCCCATTGAGTTCAGTGTTCATCAGTGAGACTCCCATAGGGTTCAATGTTAATCAGTGAGACTCCCGTAGGGTTCAGTGTTAATCAGTGAGACTCCCATAGTGTTCAGTGTTAATCAATGAGACTCCCGTAGGGTTCAGAGTTAATCAATGAGACTCCCATAGGGTTCAGTGTTAATCAGTGAGACTCCCATAGGGTTTAGTGTTGATCAGTGAGACTCCCATAGAGTTCAGTGTTAATCAGTGAAACACACATAGGGTTCAGTGTTATTCAGTGAGACTCCCACAGGTTTCAGTGTTAATCAATGAGACTCCCGTAGGGTTCAGTGTTAATCAGTGAGACTCCCATAGGGTTCAGTGTTAATCAGTGAGACTCCCATAGTGTTCAGTGTTAATCAGTGAGACTCCCATTGAGTTCAGTGTTCATCAGTGAGACTCCCATAGGGTTCAATGTTAATCAGTGAGACTCCCGTAGGGTTCATTGTTAATCAGTTAGACTCCCATAGTGTTCAGTGTTAATCAATGTGACTCCCGTAGGGTTCAGAGTTAATCAATGAGACTCCCATAGGGTTCAGTGTTAATCAGTGAGACTCCCATAGGGTTCAGTGTTAATCAGTGATACTCCCATAGGGTTCACTGTTAATCACTGAGACTTCCACCGTGTTCAGTGTTAATCAGTGAGACTCCCACAGGGTTCAGTGTTAATCAGTGAGACACCCATAGGATTCATTGTTAATCAGTGAGACTCCCATAGGGTTCAGTGTTAATCAGTGAGACACCCATAGGATTCATTGTTAATCAATGAGACTCCCATAGGGTTCAGTGTTAATCAGTGAGACTCCCACAGGGTTCAGTGTTAATCATTGAGACTCCCACAGGGTTCAGTGTTAATCAGTGAGACTCCCACAGGGTTCAGTGTTAATCAGTGAGACTCCCATAGGGTTCAGTGTTAATCAGGGAGACCCCCATAGGGTTCAGTGTTAATCAGTGAGACTCCCACAGGGTTCAGTGTTAATCAGTGAGACTCCCACAGGGTTCAGTGTTAATCAGTGAGACTCCCATAGTGTTCAGTGTTAATCAGTGAGACTCCCATAGGGTTCAGTGTTAATCAGTGAGACTCCCATAGTGTTCAGTGTTAATCAGTGAGACTCCCATTGAGTTCAGTGTTCATCAGTGAGACTCCCATAGGGTTCAATGTTAATCAGTGAGACTCCCGTAGGGTTCATTGTTAATCAGTTAGACTCCCATAGTGTTCAGTGTTAATCAATGTGACTCCCGTAGGGTTCAGAGTTAATCAATGAGACTCCCATAGGGTTCAGTGTTAATCAGTGAGACTCCCATAGGGTTCAGTGTTGATCAGTGAGACTCCCATAGAGTTCAGTGTTAATCAGTGAGACACACATAGGGTTCAGTGTTATTCAGTGAGACTCCCACAGGTTTCAGTGTTAATCAATGAGACTCCCGTAGGGTTCAGAGTTAATCAATGAGACTCCCATAGGGTTCAGTGTTAATCACTGAGACTACCATAGGGTTCAGTGTTAATCAGTGAGACTCCCACAGGGTTCAGTGTTAATCAGTGAGACTCCCCCAGGGTTCAGTGTTAATCAGTGAGACGCCCATAGGGTTCAGTGTTAATCAGTGAGACTCCCACAGGGTTCAGTGTTAATCAGTGAGACTCCCACAGGGTTCAGTGTTAATCAGTGAGACTCCCACAGGGTTCAGTGTTAATCAGTGAGACTCCCATAGGGTTCAGTGTTAATCAGTGAGACTCCCATAGGGTTCAGTGTTAATCAGTGAGACTCCCATAGTGTTCAGTGTTAGTCAGTGAGGCTCCCACAGGGTTCAGTATTAATCAGTGAGACTACCACAGAGTTCAATGTTAATCAGTGAGTCTCCCATAGGGTTCAGTGTTAATCAGTGACACTCCCTTAGGGTTCGTGTGTTAATCAGTGAGACTCCCCCAGGGTTCAGTGTTAATCAGTGAGACTCCCATAGGGTTCAGTGTTAATCAGTGAGACTCCCATAGGGTTCAGTGTTAATCATTGAGACTCCCACAGGGTTCAGTGTTAATCAGTGAGACTCCCACAGGGTTCAGTGTTAATCAGTGAGACTCCCATAGGGTTCAGTGTTAATCAGTGAGACTTCCATAGTGTTCAGTGTTAATCAGTGAGACTCCCATTGAGTTCAGTGTTCATCAGTGAGACTCCCATAGGGTTCAATGTTAATCAGTGAGACTCCCGTAGGGTTCAGTGTTAATCAGTGAGACTCCCATAGTGTTCAGTGTTAATCAATGAGACTCCCGTAGGGTTCAGAGTTAATCAATGAGACTCCCATAGGGTTCAGTGTTAATCAGTGAGACTCCCATAGGGTTCAGTGTTGATCAGTGAGACTCCCATAGAGTTCAGTGTTAATCAGTGAAACACACATAGGGTTCAGTGTTATTCAGTGAGACTCCCACAGGTTTCAGTGTTAATCAATGAGACTCCCGTAGGGTTCAGAGTTAATCAATGAGACTCCCATAGGGTTCAGTGTTAATCACTGAGACTCCAATAGGGTTCAGTGTTAATCAGTGAGACTCCGATAGGGTTCAGTGTTAATCAGGGAGACCCCCATAGGGTTCAGTGTTAATCAGTGAGACTCCCACAGGGTTCAGTGTTAATCAGTTAGACTCCCACATGGTTCAGTATTAATCAGTGAAACTTCCATAGGGTTCAATGTTAATCAGTGAGACTCTCATAGGGTTCAGTGTTAATCAGTGAGACTCCCACAGTGTTCAGTGTTAATCAGTGAGACTCCCATAGGGTTCAGTGTTAATCAGTGAGACTCCCACAGGGTTCAGTGTTAATCAGTGAGACTCCCACATGGTTCTGTGTTAATCAGTGAGACTCCCACTGGGCTCAGTGTTAATCATTGAGACTCCCACAGGGTTCAGTATTAATCAGTGAGACTCCCATAGGGTTCAGTGTTAATCAGTGAGACTCTCTTAGGGTTCGGTGTTAATCGGTGAGACTCCCACAGTGTCCAGTGTTAATCAGTGAGACTCTCTTAGGGTTCGGTGTTAATTAGTGAGACTCCCACAGGGTTCAGTGTTAATCAGTGAGACTCCCACAGAGTTCAGTGTTAATCAGTGAGACTCCCAAAGGGTTCACTGTTAATCACTGAGACTTCCACCGTCTTCAGTGTTAATCAGTGAGACTCCCACAGGGTTCAGTGTTAATCAGTGAGACACCCATAGGATGCAGTGTTAATCAGTGAGACTCCCATAGGGTTCAGTGTTAATCAGTGATACTCCCATATGGTTCAGTGTTAATCAGTGAGACTCCCATAGGGTTCGTGTGTTAATCAGTGAGACTCCCACATGGTCCAGTGTTAATCAATGAGACTCCCATATGGTTCAGTGTTAATCAGTGAGACTCCCACAGGGTTCAGTGTTAATCATTGAGACTCCCACAGGGTTCAGTGTTAATCAGTGAGACTCCCACAGGGGTCAGTGTTAATCAGTGAGACTCCCATAGGGTTCAGTGCTAATCAGTGAGACTCCCATAGTGTTCAGTGTTAATCAGTGAGACTCCCATTGAGTTCAGTGTTCATCAGTGAGACTCCCATAGGGTTCAATGTTGATCAGTGAGACTCCCTTAGGGTTCAGTGTTAATCAGTGAGACTCCCATAGTGTTCAGTGTTAATCAATGAAACTCCCGTAGGGTTCAGAGTTAATCAATGAGACTCCCATAGGGTTCAGTGTTAATCACTGAGAATCCCTTAGGGTTCAGTGTTAATCAGTGAGACTCCCATAGGGTTCAGTGTTAATCAGTGAGACACACATAGGGTTCAGTGTTATTCAGTGAGACTCCCACAGGTTTCAGTGTTAATCAGTGAGACTCCGATAGGGTTCAGTGTTAATCAGGGAGACCCCCATAGGGTTCAGTGTTAATAAGTGAGACTCCCACAGGGTTCAGTGTTAATCAGTTAGACTCCCACAGGGTTCAGTATTAATCAGTGAGACCCCCATAGGGTTCAATGTTAATCAGTGAGACTCTCATAGGGTTCAGTGTTAATCAGTGAGACTCCCACAGTGTTCAGTGTTAATCAGTGAGACTCCCATAGGGTTCAGTGTTAATCAGTGAGACTCCCACAGGGTTCAGTGTTAATTAGGGAGCATCCCATAGGGTTCAGTGTTAATCAATGAGACTCCCACAGGGTTCAGTGTTAATCAGTGAGACTCCCACAGGGTTCAGTGTTAATCAGTGAGACTCCCCCAGGGTTCAGTGTTAATCAGTGAGACGCCCATAGGGTTCAATGTTAATCAGTGAGACTCCCACAGGGTTCAGCGTTAATCAGTGAGACTCCCATAGGGTTCAGTGTTAATCAGTGAGACTCCCATAGTGTTCAGTGTTAGTCAGTGAGGCTCCCACAGGGTTCAGTGTTAATCAGTGAGACTCCCATAGGGTTCAGTGTTAATCAGTGACACTCCCTTAGGGTTCGTGTGTTAATCAGTGAGACTCCCCCAGGGTTCAGTGTTAATCAGAGAGACTCCCATAGGGGTCAGTGTTAATCAGTGAGACTCCCATAGGGTTCATTGTTAATCATTTAGACTTCCATAGGGTCCGTGTTAATCAGTGAGACTCCCACAGGGTTCAGTGTTAATCAGTGAGACTCCCACATGGTTCTGGGTTCATCAGTGAGACTCCCACTGGGCTCAGTGTTAATCATTGAGACTCCCACAGGGTTCAGTATTAATCAGTGAGACTCCCATAGGGTTCAGTGTTAATCAGTGAGACTCTCATAGGGTTCGGTGTTAATCAGTGAGACTCCCACAGTGTTCAGTGTTAATCAGTGAGACTCCCACAGGGTTCAGTGTTAATCAGTGAGACTCCCACAGGGTTCAGTGTTAATTAGTGAGCATCCCATAGGGTTCAGTGTTAATCAGTGAGACTGCCACAGGGTTCAGTCTTAATCAGTGAGACGCCCACAGGGTTCAGTGTTAATCAGTGAGACACCCATAGGATGCAGTGTTAATCAGTGAGACTCCCATAGGGTTCAGTGTTAATCAGTGATACTCCCATATGGTTCAGTGTTAATCAGTGAGACTCCCATAGGGTTCGTGTGTTAATCAGTGAGACTCCCACATGGTCCAGTGTTAATCAATGAGACTCCCATATGGTTCAGTGTTAATCAGTGAGACTCCCACAGGGTTCAGTGTTAATCATTGAGACTCCCACAGGGTTCAGTGTTAATCAGTGAGACTCCCACAGGGGTCAGTGTTAATCAGTGAGACTCCCATAGGGTTCAGTGCTAATCAGTGAGACTCCCATAGTGTTCAGTGTTAATCAGTGAGACTCCCATTGAGTTCAGTGTTCATCAGTGAGACTCCCATAGGGTTCAATGTTGATCAGTGAGACTCCCTTAGGGTTCAGTGTTAATCAGTGAGACTCCCATAGTGTTCAGTGTTAATCAATGAAACTCCCGTAGGGTTCAGAGTTAATCAATGAGACTCCCATAGGGTTCAGTGTTAATCACTGAGAATCCCTTAGGGTTCAGTGTTAATCAGTGAGACTCCCATAGGGTTCAGTGTTAATCAGTGAGACACACATAGGGTTCAGTGTTATTCAGTGAGACTCCCACAGGTTTCAGTGTTAATCAGTGAGACTCCGATAGGGTTCAGTGTTAATCAGGGAGACCCCCATAGGGTTCAGTGTTAATAAGTGAGACTCCCACAGGGTTCAGTGTTAATCAGTTAGACTCCCACAGGGTTCAGTATTAATCAGTGAGACCCCCATAGGGTTCAATGTTAATCAGTGAGACTCTCATAGGGTTCAGTGTTAATCAGTGAGACTCCCACAGTGTTCAGTGTTAATCAGTGAGACTCCCATAGGGTTCAGTGTTAATCAGTGAGACTCCCACAGGGTTCAGTGTTAATTAGGGAGCATCCCATAGGGTTCAGTGTTAATCAATGAGACTCCCACAGGGTTCAGTGTTAATCAGTGAGACTCCCACAGGGTTCAGTGTTAATCAGTGAGACTCCCCCAGGGTTCAGTGTTAATCAGTGAGACGCCCATAGGGTTCAATGTTAATCAGTGAGACTCCCACAGGGTTCAGCGTTAATCAGTGAGACTCCCATAGGGTTCAGTGTTAATCAGTGAGACTCCCATAGTGTTCAGTGTTAGTCAGTGAGGCTCCCACAGGGTTCAGTGTTAATCAGTGAGACTCCCATAGGGTTCAGTGTTAATCAGTGACACTCCCTTAGGGTTCGTGTGTTAATCAGTGAGACTCCCCCAGGGTTCAGTGTTAATCAGAGAGACTCCCATAGGGGTCAGTGTTAATCAGTGAGACTCCCATAGGGTTCATTGTTAATCATTTAGACTTCCATAGGGTCCAGTGTTAATCAGTGAGACTCCCACAGGGTTCAGTGTTAATCAGTGAGACTCCCACATGGTTCTGGGTTCATCAGTGAGACTCCCACTGGGCTCAGTGTTAATCATTGAGACTCCCACAGGGTTCAGTATTAATCAGTGAGACTCCCATAGGGTTCAGTGTTAATCAGTGAGACTCTCATAGGGTTCGGTGTTAATCAGTGAGACTCCCACAGTGTTCAGTGTTAATCAGTGAGACTCCCACAGGGTTCAGTGTTAATCAGTGAGACTCCCACAGGGTTCAGTGTTAATTAGTGAGCATCCCATAGGGTTCAGTGTTAATCAGTGAGACTGCCACAGGGTTCAGTCTTAATCAGTGAGACGCCCATAGGGTTCAGTGTTAATCAGTGAGACTCCCACAGCGTTCAGTGTTAATCAGTGAGACTCCCATAGGGTTCAGTGTTAATTAGTGAGACTCCCACAGGGTTCAGTGTTAATCAGTGAGACTCCCACAGAGTTCAGTGTTAATCAGTGAGACTCCCATAGGGTTCACTGTTAATCACTGAGACTTCCACCGTGTTCAGTGTTAATCAGTGAGACTCCCACAGGGTTCAGTGTTAATCAGTGAGACACCCATAGGATTCAGTGTTAATCAGTGAGACTCCCATAGGGTTCAGTGTTAATCAGTGATACTCCCATATGGTTCAGTGTTAATCAGTGAGACTCCCATAGGGTTCGTGTGTTAATCAGTGAGACTCCCACATGGTCCAGTGTTAATCAATGAGACTCCCATAGGGTTCAGTGTTAATCAGTGAGACTCCCACAGGGTTCAGTGTTAATCATTGAGACTCCCACAGGGTTCAGTGTTAATCAGTGAGACTCCCACAGGGTTCAGTGTTAATCAGTGAGACTCCCATAGGGTTCAGTGTAAATCAGTGAGACTCCCATAGGGTTCAATGTTGATCAGTGAGACTCCCGTAGGGTTCAGTGTTAATCAGTGAGACTCACATAGGGTTCAGTGTTAATCAGTGAGACTCCCACAGGGTTCAGTGTTAATCAGTGAGACTCACATAGGGTTCAGTGTTAATCAGTGAGACTCCCACAGGGTTCAGTGTTAATCAGTGAGACTCCCACAGGGTTCAGTGTTAATCAGTGAGACTCCGATAGGGTTCAGTGTTAATCAGGGAGACCCCATAGGGTTCAGTGTTAATAAGTGAGACTCCCACAGGGTTCTGTGTTAATCAGTTAGACTCCCACAGGGTTCAGTATTAATCAGTGAGACCCCCATAGGGTTCAATGTTAATCAGTGAGACTCCCATAGGGTTCAGTGTTAATCAGTGAGACTCCCACAGGGTTCAGTGTTAATTAGGGAGCATCCCATAGGGTTCAGTGTTAATCAATGAGACTCCCACAGGGTTCAGTGTTAATCAGTGAGACTCCCACAGGGTTCAGTGTTAATCAGTGAGACTCCCCCAGGGTTCAGTGTTAATCAGTGAGACGCCCATAGGGTTCAATGTTAATCAGTGAGACTCCCACAGGGTTCAGTGTTAATCAGTGAGACTCCCATAGTGTTCAGTGTTAGTCAGTGAGGCTCCCACAGGGTTCAGTGTTAATCAGTGAGACTCCCATAGGGTTCAGTGTTAATCAGTGACACTCCCTTAGGGTTCGTGTGTTAATCAGTGAGACTCCCCCAGGGTTCAGTGTTAATCAGAGAGACTCCCATAGGGGTCAGTGTTAATCAGTGAGACTCCCATAGGGTTCAGTGTTAATCATTTAGACTTCCATAGTGTCCAGTGTTAATCAGTGAGACTCCCACAGGGTTCAGTGTTAATCAGTGAGACTCCCCCAGGGTTCAGTGTTAATCAGTGAGACGCCCATAGGGTTCAATGTTAATCAGTGAGACTCCCACAGGGTTCAGTGTTAATCAGTGAGACTCCCATAGGGTTCAGTGTTAATCAGTGAGACTCCCATAGTGTTCAGTGTTAGTCAGTGAGGCTCCCACAGGGTTCAGTGTTAATCAGTGAGACTCCCATAGGGTTCAGTGTTAATCAGTGACACTCCCTTAGGGTTCGTGTGTTAATCAGTGAGACTCCCCCAGGGTTCAGTGTTAATCAGAGAGACTCCCATAGGGGTCAGTGTTAATCAGTGAGACTCCCATAGGGTTCATTGTTAATCATTTAGACTTCCATAGGGTCCAGTGTTAATCAGTGAGACTCCCACAGGGTTCAGTGTTAATCAGTGAGACTCCCACATGGTTCTGTGTTAATCAGTGAGACTCCCACTGGGCTCAGTGTTAATCATTGAGACTCCCACAGGGTTCAGTATTAATCAGTGAGACTCCCATAGGGTTCAGTGTTAATCAGTGAGACTCTCATAGGGTTCGGTGTTAATCAGTGAGACTCCCACAGTGTTCAGTGTTAATCAGTGAGACTCCCACAGGGTTCAGTGTTAATCAGTGAGACTCCCACAGGGTTCAGTGTTAAGTAGCGAGCATCCCATAGGGTTCAGTGTTAATCAGTGAGACTCCCACAGGGTTCAGTCTTAATCAGTGAGACGCCCATAGGGTTCAGTGTTAATCAGTGAGACTCCCACAGCGTTCAGTGTTAATCAGTGAGACTCCCATAGGGTTCAGTGTTAATTAGTGAGACTCCAACAGGGTTCACTGTTAATCACTGAGACTTCCACCGTGTTCAGTGTTAATCAGTGAGACTCCCACAGGGTTCAGTGTTAATCAGTGAGACACCCATAGGATTCAGTGTTAATCAGTGAGACTCCCATAGGGTTCAGTGTTAATCAGTGATACTCCCATATGGTTCAGTGTTAATCAGTGAGACTCCCATAGGGTTCGTGTGTTAATCAGTGAGACTCCCACATGGTCCAGTGTTAATCAATGAGACTTCCATAGGGTTCAGTGTTAATCAGTGAGACTCCCACAGGGTTCAGTGTTAATCATTGAGACTCCCACAGGGTTCAGTGTTAATCAGTGAGACTCCCACAGGGTTCAGTGTTAATCAGTGAGACTCCCATAGGGTTCAGTGTAAATCAGTGAGACTCCCATAGTGTTCAGTGTTAATCAGTGAGACTCCCATTGAGTTCAGTGTTCATCAGTGCGACTCCCATAGGGTTCAATGTTGATCAGTGAGACTCCCGTAGGGTTCAGTGTTAATCAGTGAGACTCACATAGGGTTCAGTGTTAATCAGTGAGACTCCCACAGGGTTCAGTGTTAATCAGTGAGACTCCCACAGGGTTCAGTGTTAATCAGTGAGACTCCGATAGGGTTCAGTGTTAATCAGGGAGACCCCCATAGGGTTCAGTGTTAATCAGTGAGACTCCCACTGGGCTCAGTGTTAATCATTGAGACTCCCACAGGGTTCAGTATTAATCAGTGAGACTCCCATAGGGTTCAGTGTTAATCAGTGAGACTCTCATAGGGTTCGGTGTTAATCAGTGAGACTCCCACAGTGTTCAGTGTTAATCAGTGAGACTCCCACAGGGTTCAGTGTTAATCAGTGAGACTCCCACAGGGTTCAGTGTTAATTAGTGAGCATCCCATAGGGTTCAGTGTTAATCAGTGAGACTCCCACAGGGTTCAGTCTTAATCAGTGAGACGCCCATAGGGTTCAGTGTTAATCAGTGAGACTCCCACAGCGTTCAGTGTTAATCAGTGAGACTCCCATAGGGTTCAGTGTTAATTAGTGAGACTCCCACAGGGTTCAGTGTTAATCAGTGAGACTCCCACAGAGTTCAGTGTTAATCAGTGAGACTCCCATAGGTTTCACTGTTAATCACTGAGACTTCCACCGTGTTCAGTGTTAATCAGTGAGACTCCCACAGGGTTCAGTGTTAATCAGTGAGACACCCATAGGATTCAGTGTTAATCAGTGAGACTCCCATAGGGTTCAGTGTTAATCAGTGATACTCCCATATGGTTCAGTGTTAATCAGTGAGACTCCCATAGGGTTCGTGTGTTAATCAGTGAGACTCCCACATGGTCCAGTGTTAATCAATGAGACTCCCATAGGGTTCAGTGTTAATCAGTGAGACTCCCACAGGGTTCAGTGTTAATCATTGAGACTCCCACAGGGTTTAGTGTTAATCAGTGAGACTCCCACAGGGTTCACTGTTAATCAGTGAGACTCCCATAGGGTTCAGTGTAAATCAGTGAGACTCCCATAGTGTTCAGTGTTAATCAGTGAGACTCCCATTGAGTTCAGTGTTCATCAGTGAGACTCCCATAGGGTTCAATGTTGATCAGTGAGATCCCGTAGGGTTCAGTGTTAATCAGTGAGACTCACATAGGGTTCAGTGTTAATCAGTGAGACTCCCACAGGGTTCAGTGTTAATCTGTGAGACTCCAACAGGGTTCAGTGTTAATCAGTGAGACTCCGATAGGGTTCAGTGTTAATCAGGGAGACCCCCATAGGGTTCAGTGTTAATAAGTGAGACTCCCACAGGGTTCAGTGTTAATCAGTTAGACTCCCACAGGGTTCAGTATTAATCAGTGAGAACCCCATAGGGTTCAATGTTAATCAGTGAGACTCCCATAGGGTTCAGTGTTAATCAGTGAGACTCCCACAGGGTTCAGTGTTAATTAGGGAGCATCCCATAGGGTTCAGTGTTAATCAATGAGACTCCCACAGGGTTCAGTGTTAATCAGTGAGACTCCCACAGGGTTCAGTGTTAATCAGTGAGACTCCCCCAGGGTTCAGTGTTAATCAGTGAGACGCCCATAGGGTTCAATGTTAATCAGTGAGACTCCCACAGGGTTCAGTGTTAATCAGTGAGACTCCCATAGGGTTCAGTGTTAATCAGTGAGACTCCCATAGTGTTCAGTGTTAGTCAGTGAGGCTCCCACAGGGTTCAGTGTTAATCAGTGAGACTCCCATAGGGTTCAGTGTTAATCAGTGACACTCCCTTAGGGTTCGTGTGTTAATCAGTGAGACTCCCCCAGGGTTCAGTGTTAATCAGAGAGACTCCCATAGGGGTCAGTGTTAATCAGTGAGACTCCCATAGGGTTCAGTGTTAATCATTTAGACTTCCATAGTGTCCAGTGTTAATCAGTGAGACTCCCACAGGGTTCAGTGTTAATCAGTGAGACTCCCCCAGGGTTCAGTGTTAATCAGTGAGACGCCCATAGGGTTCAATGTTAATCAGTGAGACTCCCACAGGGTTCAGTGTTAATCAGTGAGACTCCCATAGGGTTCAGTGTTAATCAGTGAGACTCCCATAGTGTTCAGTGTTAGTCAGTGAGGCTCCCACAGGGTTCAGTGTTAATCAGTGAGACTCCCATAGGGTTCAGTGTTAATCAGTGACACTCCCTTAGGGTTCGTGTGTTAATCAGTGAGACTCCCCCAGGGTTCAGTGTTAATCAGAGAGACTCCCATAGGGGTCAGTGTTAATCAGTGAGACTCCCATAGGGTTCATTGTTAATCATTTAGACTTCCATAGGGTCCAGTGTTAATCAGTGAGACTCCCACAGGGTTCAATGTTAATCAGTGAGACTCCCATAGGGTTCAGTGTTAATCAGTGAGACTCTCATAGGGTTCGGTGTTAATCAGTGAGACTCCCACAGTGTTCAGTGTTAATCAGTGAGACTCCCACAGGGTTCAGTGTTAATCAGTGAGACTCCCACAGGGTTCAGTGTTAATTAGTGAGCATCCCATAGGGTTCAGTGTTAATCAGTGAGACTCCCACAGGGTTCAGTCTTAATCAGTGAGACGCCCATAGGGTTCAGTGTTAATCAGTGAGACTCCCACAGCGTTCAGTGTTAATCAGTGAGACTCCCATAGGGTTCAGTGTTAATTAGTGAGACTCCCACAGGGTTCAGTGTTAATCAGTGAGACTCCCACAGAGTTCAGTGTTAATCAGTGAGACTCCCATAGGGTTCACTGTTAATCACTGAGACTTCCACCGTGTTCAGTGTTAATCAGTGAGACTCCCACAGGGTTCAGTGTTAATCAGTGAGACACCCATAGGATTCAGTGTTAATCAGTGAGACTCCCATAGGGTTCAGTGTTAATCAGTGATACTCCCATATGGTTCAGTGTTAATCAGTGAGACTCCCATAGGGTTCGTGTGTTAATCAGTGAGACTCCCACATGGTCCAGTGTTAATCAATGAGACTCCCATAGGGTTCAGTGTTAATCAGTGAGACTCCCACAGGGTTCAGTGTTAATCAATGAGACTCACATAGGGTTCAGTGTTAATCAGTGAGACTCCCACAGGGTTCAGTGTTAATCAGTGAGACTCCCACAGGGTTCAGTGTTAATCAGTGAGACTCCGATAGGGTTCAGTGTTAATCAGGGAGACCCCCATAGGGTTCAGTGTTAATAAGTGAGACTCCCACAGGGTTCAGTGTTAATCAGTTAGACTCCCACAGGGTTCAGTATTAATCAGTGAGACCCCCATAGGGTTCAATGTTAATCAGTGAGACTCCCATAGGGTTCAGTGTTAATCAGTGAGACTCCCACAGGGTTCAGTGTTAATTAGGGAGCATCCCATAGGGTTCAGTGTTAATCAATGAGACTCCCACAGGGTTCAGTGTTAATCAGTGAGACTCCCACAGGGTTCAGTGTTAATCAGTGAGACTCCCCCAGGGTTCAGTGTTAATCAGTGAGACGCCCATAGGGTTCAATGTTAATCAGTGAGACTCCCACAGGGTTCAGTGTTAATCAGTGAGACTCCCATAGGTTTCAGTGTTAATCAGTGAGACTCCCATAGTGTTCAGTGTTAGTCAGTGAGGCTCCCACAGGGTTCAGTGTTAATCAGTGAGACTCCCATAGGGTTCAGTGTTAATCAGTGACACTCCCTTAGGGTTCGTGTGTTAATCAGTGAGACTCCCCCAGGGTTTAGTGTTAATCAGAGAGACTCCCATAGGGGTCAGTGTTAATCAGTGAGACTCCCATAGGGTTCAGTGTTAATCATTTAGACTTCCATAGTGTCCAGTGTTAATCAGTGAGACTCCCACAGGGTTCAGTGTTAATCAGTGAGACTCCCCCAGGGTTCAGTGTTAATCAGTGAGACGCCCATAGGGTTCAATGTTAATCAGTGAGACTCCCATAGGGTTCATTGTTAATCATTTAGACTTCCATAGGGTCCAGTGTTAATCAGTGAGACTCCCACAGGGTTCAGTGTTAATCAGTGAGACTCCCATAGGGTTCAGTGTTAATCAGTGAGACTCTCATAGGGTTCGGTGTTAATCAGTAAGACTCCCATAGTGTTCAGTGTTAGTCAGTGAGGCTCCCACAGGGTTCAGTGTTAATCAGTGAGACTCCCATAGGGTTCAGTGTTAATCAGTGACACTCCCTTAGGGTTCGTGTGTTAATCAGTGAGACTCCCCCAGGGTTCAGTGTTAATCAGAGAGACTCCCATAGGGGTCAGTGTTAATCAGTGAGACTCCCATAGGGTTCATTGTTAATCATTTAGACTTCCATAGGGTCCAGTGTTAATCAGTGAGACTCCCACAGGGTTCAGTGTTAATCAGTGAGACTCCCATAGGGTTCAGTGTTAATCAGTGAGACTCTCATAGGGTTCGGTGTTAATCAGTGAGACTCCCACAGTGTTCAGTGTTAATCAGTGAGACTCCCACAGGGTTCAGTGTTAATCAGTGAGACTCCCACAGGGTTCAGTGTTAATTAGTGAGCATCCCATAGGGTTCAGTGTTAATCAGTGAGACTCCCACAGGGTTCAGTCTTAATCAGTGAGACGCCCATAGGGTTCAGTGTTAATCAGTGAGACTCCCACAGCGTTCAGTGTTAATCAGTGAGACTCCCATAGAGTTCAGTGTTAATCAGTGAGACTCCCATAGGGTTCACTGTTAATCACTGAGACTTCCACCGTGTTCAGTGTTAATCAGTGAGACTCCCACAGGGTTCAGTGTTAATCAGTGAGACACCCATAGGATTCAGTGTTAATCAGTGAGACTCCCATAGGGTTCAGTGTTAATCAGTGATACTCCCATATGGTTCAGTGTTAATCAGTGAGACTCCCATAGGGTTCGTGTGTTAATCAGTGAGACTCCCACATGGTCCAGTGTTAATCAATGAAACTCCCATAGGGTTCAGTGTTAATCAGTGAGACTCCCACAGGGTTCAGTGTTAATCATTGAGACTCCCACAGGGTTCAGTGTTAATCAGTGAGACTCCCACAGGGTTCAGTGTTAATCAGTGAGACTCCCATAGGGTTCAGTGTAAATCAGTGAGACTCCCATAGTGTTCAGTGTTAATCAGTGAGACTCCCATTGAGTCCAGTGTTCATCAGTGAGACTCCCATAGGGTTCAATGTTGATCAGTGAGACTCCCGTAGGGTTCAGTGTTAATCAGTGAGACTCACATAGGGTTCAGTGTTAATCAGTGAGACTCCCACAGGGTTCAGTGTTAATCAGTGAGACTCCCACAGGGTTCAGTGTTAATCAGTGAGACTCCGATAGGGTTCAGTGTTAATCAGGGAGACCCCCATAGGGTTCAGTGTTAATAAGTGAGACTCCCACAGGGTTCAGTGTTAATCAGTTAGACTCCCACAGGGTTCAGTATTAATCAGTGAGACCCCCATAGGGTTCAATGTTAATCAGTGAGACTCCCATAGGGTTCAGTGTTAATCAGTGAGACTCCCACAGGGTTCAGTGTTAATTAGGGAGCATCCCATAGGGTTCAGTGTTAATCAATGAGACTCCCACAGGGTTCAGTGTTAATCAGTGAGACTCCCACAGGGTTCAGTGTTAATCAGTGAGACTCCCCCAGGGTTCAGTGTTAATCAGTGAGACGCCCATAGGGTTCAATGTTAATCAGTGAGACTCCCACAGGGTTCAGTGTTAATCAGTGAGACTCCCATAGGGTTCAGTGTTAATCAGTGAGACTCCCATAGTGTTCAGTGTTAGTCAGTGAGGCTCCCACAGGGTTCAGTGTTAATCAGTGAGACTCCCATAGGGTTCAGTGTTAATCAGTGACACTCCCTTAGGGTTCGTGTGTTAATCAGTGAGACTCCCCCAGGGTTCAGTGTTAATCAGAGAGACTCCCATAGGGGTCAGTGTTAATCAGTGAGACTCCCATAGGGTTCAGTGTTAATCATTTAGACTTCCATAGTGTCCAGTGTTAATCAGTGAGACTCCCACAGGGTTCAGTGTTAATCAATGAGACTCCCACATGGTTCTGTGTTAATCAGTGAGACTCCCACTGGGCTCAGTGTTAATCATTGAGACTCCCACAGGGTTCAGTATTAATCAGTGAGACTCCCATAGGGTTCAGTGTTAATCAGTGAGACTCTCATAGGGTTCGGTGTTAATCAGTGAGACTCCCACAGTGTTCAGTGTTAATCAGTGAGACTCCCACAGGGTTCAGTGTTAATCAGTGAGACTCCCACAGGGTTCAGTGTTAATTAGTGAGCATCCCATAGGGTTCAGTGTTAATCAGTGAGACTCCCACAGGGTTCAGTCTTAATCAGTGAGACGCCCATAGGGTTCAGTGTTAATCAGTGAGACTCCCACAGCGTTCAATGTTAATCAGTGAGACTCCCATAGGGTTCAGTGTTAATTAGTGAGACTCCCACAGGGTTCAGTGTTAATCAGTGAGACTCCCACAGAGTTCAGTGTTAATCAGTGAGACTCCCATAGGGTTCACTGTTAATCACTGAGACTTCCACCGTGTTCAGTGTTAATCAGTGAGACTCCCACAGGGTTCAGTGTTAATCAGTGAGACACCCATAGGATTCAGTGTTAATCAGTGAGACTCCCATAGGGTTCAGTGTTAATCAGTGATACTCCCATATGGTTCAGTGTTAATCAGTGAGACTCCCATAGTGTTCAGTGTTAATCATTGAGACTCCCACAGGGTTCAGTGTTAATCCGTGAGACTCCCACAGGGTTCAGTGTTAATCAGTGAGACTCCCATAGGGTTCAGTGTAAATCAGTGAGACTCCCATAGTGTTCAGTGTTAATCAGTGAGACTCCCATTGAGTTCAGTGTTCATCAGTGAGACTCCCATAGGGTTCAATGTTGATCAGTGAGACTCCCGTAGGGTTCAGTGTTAATCAGTGAGACTCCCATAGTGTTCAGTGTTAATCAATGAGACTCTCGTAGGGTTCAGAGTTAATCAATGAGACTCCCATAGGGTTCAGTGTTAATCAGTGAGACTCCCATAGGGTTCAGTGTTAATCAGTGAGACTCCCATAGGGTTCGGTGTTAATCAGTGAGACTCCCACAGGTTTCAGTGTTAATCAGTGAGACTCCAATAGGGTTCAGTGTTAATCAGTGAGACCCCCATAGGGTTCAGTGTTAATCAGTGTGACACCCACAGGGTTCAGTGTTAATCAGTGAGACTCCCACAGGGTTCAGTATTAATCAATGAGACTCCCATAGGGTTCAATGTTAATCAGTGAGACTCTCATAGGGTCCAGTGTTAATCAGTGAGACTCCCACAGTGTTCAGTGTTAATCAGTGAGACTCCCATAGGGTTCAGTGTTAATCAGTGAGACTCCCACAGGGTTCAGTGTTAATTAGTGTGACTCCCATAGTGTTCAGTGTTAGTCAGTGAGGCTCCCACAGGGTTCAGTATTAATCAGTGAGACTCCCACAGAGTTCAGTGTTAATCAGTGAGTCTCCCATAGGGTTCAGTGTTAATACGTGACACTCCCTTAGGGTTCAGTGTTAATCAGTGAGACTCCCCCAGGGTTCAGTGTTAATCAGTGAGACTCCCATAGGGTTCAGTGTTAATCAGTGAGACTCCCATAGGGTTCAGTTTTAATCATTGAGACTTCCATAGGGTTCAGTGTTAATCAGTGAGACCCCCACAGGGTTCAGTGTTAATCACTGAGACTCCCACATGGTTCTGTGTTAATCAGTGAGACTCCCACTGGGCTCAGTGTTAATCATTGAGACTCCCACAGGGTTCAGTATTAATCAGTGAGACTCCCATAGGGTTCAGTGTTAATCAGTGAGACTCTCATATGGTTCGGTGTTAATCAGTGAGACTCCCATAGGGTTCACTGTTAATCACTGAGACTTCCACCGGGTTCAGTGTTAATCAGTGAGACTCCCACAGGGTTCAGTGACAATCACTGAGACTCCGATAGGGTTCAGTGTTAATCAGGGAGACCCCCATAGGGTTCAGTGTTAATCAGTGAGACTCCCACAGGGTTCAGTCTTAATCAGTGAGACGCCCATAGGGTTCAGTGTTAATCAGTGAGACTCCCACAGCGTTCAATGTTAATCAGTGAGACTCCCATAGGGTTCAGTGTTAATTAGTGAGACTCCCACAGGGTTCAGTGTTAATCAGTGAGACTCCCACAGAGTTCAGTGTTAATCAGTGAGACTCCCATAGGGTTCACTGTTAATCACTGAGACTTCCACCGTGTTCAGTGTTAATCAGTGAGACTCCCACAGGGTTCAGTGTTAATCAGTGAGACACCCATAGGATTCAGTGTTAATCAGTGAGACTCCCATAGGGTTCAGTGTTAATCAGTGATACTCCCATATGGTTCAGTGTTAATCAGTGAGACTCCCATAGTGTTCAGTGTTAATCATTGAGACTCCCACAGGGTTCAGTGTTAATCCGTGAGACTCCCACAGGGTTCAGTGTTAATCAGTGAGACTCCCATAGGGTTCAGTGTAAATCAGTGAGACTCCCATAGTGTTCAGTGTTAATCAGTGAGACTCCCATTGAGTTCAGTGTTCATCAGTGAGACTCCCATAGGGTTCAATGTTGATCAGTGAGACTCCCGTAGGGTTCAGTGTTAATCAGTGAGACTCCCATAGTGTTCAGTGTTAATCAATGAGACTCTCGTAGGGTTCAGAGTTAATCAATGAGACTCCCATAGGGTTCAGTGTTAATCAGTGAGACTCCCATAGGGTTCAGTGTTAATCAGTGAGACTCCCATAGGGTTCGGTGTTAATCAGTGAGACTCCCACAGGTTTCAGTGTTAATCAGTGAGACTCCAATAGGGTTCAGTGTTAATCAGTGAGACCCCCATAGGGTTCAGTGTTAATCAGTGTGACTCCCACAGGGTTCAGTGTTAATCAGTGAGACTCCCACAGGGTTCAGTATTAATCAATGAGACTCCCATAGGGTTCAATGTTAATCAGTGAGACTCTCATAGGGTCCAGTGTTAATCAGTGAGACTCCCACAGTGTTCAGTGTTAATCAGTGAGACTCCCATAGGGTTCAGTGTTAATCAGTGAGACTCCCACAGGGTTCAGTGTTAATTAGTGTGACTCCCATAGTGTTCAGTGTTAGTCAGTGAGGCTCCCACAGGGTTCAGTATTAATCAGTGAGACTCCCACAGAGTTCAGTGTTAATCAGTGAGTCTCCCATAGGGTTCAGTGTTAATACGTGACACTCCCTTAGGGTTCAGTGTTAATCAGTGAGACTCCCCCAGGGTTCAGTGTTAATCAGTGAGACTCCCATAGGGTTCAGTGTTAATCAGTGAGACTCCCATAGGGTTCAGTTTTAATCATTGAGACTTCCATAGGGTTCAGTGTTAATCAGTGAGACCCCCACAGGGTTCAGTGTTAATCACTGAGACTCCCACATGGTTCTGTGTTAATCAGTGAGACTCCCACTGGGCTCAGTGTTAATCATTGAGACTCCCACAGGGTTCAGTATTAATCAGTGAGACTCCCATAGGGTTCAGTGTTAATCAGTGAGACTCTCATATGGTTCGGTGTTAATCAGTGAGACTCCCATAGGGTTCACTGTTAATCACTGAGACTTCCACCGGGTTCAGTGTTAATCAGTGAGACTCCCACAGGGTTCAGTGACAATCACTGAGACTCCGATAGGGTTCAGTGTTAATCAGGGAGACCCCCATAGGGTTCAGTGTTAATCAGTGAGACTCCCACAGGGTTCAGCGTTAATCAGTGAGACTCCGATAGGGTTCAGTGTTAATCAGGGAGACCCCCATAGGGTTCAGTGTTAATAAGTGAGACTCCCACAGGGTTCAGTGTTAATCATTTAGACTCCCACAGTGTTCAGTGTTAATCAGTGAGACTCCCACAGGGTTCAGTGTTAATCAGTGAGACTCCCACAGGGTTCAGTGTTAATTAGTGAGCATCCCATAGGGTTCAGTGTTAATCAGTGAGACTCCCACAGGGTTCAGTCTTAATCAGTGAGACGCCCATAGGGTTCAGTGTTAATCAGTGAGACTCCCACAGCGTTCAGTGTTAATCAGTGAGACTCCCATAGGGTTCAGTGTTAATTAGTGAGACTCCCACAGGGCTAAGTGTTATTCAGTGAGACTCCCACAGAGTTCAGTGTTAATCAGTGAGACTCCCATAGGGTTCACTGTTAATCACTGAAACTTCCACCGTGTTCAGTGTTAATCAGTGAGACTCCCACAGGGTTCAGTGTTAATCAGTGAGACACCCATAGGATTCAGTGTTAATCAGTGAGACTCCCATAGGATTCAGTGTTAATCAGTGATACTCCAATATGGCTCAGTGTTAATCAGTGAGACTCCCATAGGGTTCGTGTGTTAATCAGTGAGACTCCCACATGGTCCAGTGTTAATCAATGAGACTCCCATAGGGTTCAGTGTTAATCAGTGAGACTCCCACAGGGTTCAGTGTTAATCAGTGATACTCCCATATGGTTCAGTGTTAATCAGTGAGACTCCCATAGTGTTCAGTGTTAATCATTGAGACTCCCACAGGGTTCAGTGTTAATCAGTGAGACTCCCACAGGGTTCAGTGTTAATCAGTGAGACTCCCATAGGGTTCAGTGTAAATCAGTGAGACTCCCATAGTGTTCAGTGTTAATCAGTGAGACTCCCATTGAGTTCAGTGTTCATCAGTGAGACTCCCATAGGGTTCAATGTTGATCAGTGAGACTCCCGTAGGGTTCAGTGTTAATCAGTGAGACTCCCATAGTGTTCAGTGTTAATCAATGAGACTCTCGTAGGGTTCAGAGTTAATCAATGAGACTCCCATAGGGTTCAGTGTTAATCAGTGAGACTCCCATAGGGTTCAGTGTTAATCAGTGAGACTCCCATAGGGTTCGGTGTTAATCAGTGAGACTCCCACAGGTTTCAGTGTTAATCAGTGAGACTCCAATAGGGTTCAGTGTTAATCAGTGAGACCCCCATAGGGTTCAGTGTTAATCAGTGTGACTCCCACAGGGTTCAGTGTTAATCAGTGAGACTCCCACAGGGTTCAGTATTAATCAATGAGACTCCCATAGGGTTCAATGTTAATCAGTGAGACTCTCATAGGGTCCAGTGTTAATCAGTGAGACTCCCACAGTGTTCAGTGTTAATCAGTGAGACTCCCATAGGGTTCAGTGTTAATCAGTGAGACTCCCACAGGGTTCAGTGTTAATTAGTGAGACTCCCATAGTGTTCAGTGTTAGTCAGTGAGGCTCCCACAGGGTTCAGTATTAATCAGTGAGACTCCCACAGAGTTCAGTGTTAATCAGTGAGTCTCCCATAGGGTTCAGTGTTAATACGTGACACTCCCTTAGGGTTCAGTGTTAATCAGTGAGACTCCCCCAGGGTTCAGTGTTAATCAGTGAGACTCCCATAGGGTTCAGTGTTAATCAGTGAGACTCCCATAGGGTTCAGTTTTAATCATTGAGACTTCCATAGGGTACAGTGTTAATCAGTGAGACCCCCACAGGGTTCAGTGTTAATCACTGAGACTCCCACATGGTTCTGTGTTAATCAGTGAGACTCCCACTGGGCTCAGTGTTAATCATTGAGACTCCCACAGGGTTCAGTATTAATCAGTGAGACTCCCATAGGGTTCAGTGTTAATCAGTGAGACTCTCATATGGTTCGGTGTTAATCAGTGAGACTCCCATAGGGTTCACTGTTAATCACTGAGACTTCCACCGGGTTCAGTGTTAATCAGTGAGACTCCCACAGGGTTCAGTGACAATCACTGAGACTCCGATAGGGTTCAGTGTTAATCAGGGAGACCCCCATAGGGTTCAGTGTTAATCAGTGAGACTCCCACAGGGTTCAGTGTTAATCAGTGAGACTCCGTAAGGGTTCAGTGTTAATCAGGGAGACCCCCATAGGGTTCAGTGTTAATAAGTGAGACTCCCACAGGGTTCAGTGTTAATCATGTAGACTCCCACAGTGTTCAGTGTTAATCAGTGAGACTCCCACAGGGTTCAGTGTTAATCAGTGAGACTCCCACAGGGTTCAGTGTTAATTAGTGAGCATCCCATAGGGTTCAGTGTTAATCAGTGAGACTCCCACAGGGTTCAGTCTTAATCAGTGAGACGCCCATAGGGTTCAGTGTTAATCAGTGAGACTCCCACAGCGTTCAGTGTTAATCAGTGAGACTCCCATAGGGTTCAGTGTTAATTAGTGAGACTCCCACAGGGTTCAGTGTTATTCAGTGAGACTCCCACAGAGTTCAGTGTTAATCAGTGAGACTCCCATAGGGTTCACTGTTAATCACTGAGACTTCCACCGTGTTCAGTGTTAATCAGTGAGACTCCCACAGGGTTCAGTGTTAATCAGTGAGACACCCATAGGATTCAGTGTTAATCAGTGAGACTCCCATAGGATTCAGTGTTAATCAGTGATACTCCCATATGGATCAGTGTTAATCAGTGAGACTCCCATAGGGTTCGTGTGTTAATCAGTGAGACTCCCACATGGTCCAGTGTTAATCAATGAGACTCCCATAGGGTTCAATGTTAATCAATGAGACTCCCACGGGGTTCAGTGTTAATCATTGAGACTCCCACAGGGTTCAGTGTTAATCAGTGAGACTCCCACAGGGTTCAGTGTTAATCAGTGAGACTCCCATAGGGTTCAGTGTAAATCAGTGAGACTCCCATAGTGTTCAGTGTTAATCAGTGAGACTCCCATTGAGTTCAGTGTTCATCAGTGAGACTCCCATAGGGTTCAATGTTGATCAGTGAGACTCCCGTAGGGTTCAGTGTTAATCAGTGAGCCTCCCATAGTGTTCAGTGTTAATCAATGAGACTCCCGTAGGGTTCAGAGTTAATCAATGAGACTCCCATAGGGTTCAGTGTTAATCAGTGAGACTCCCATAGGGTTCAGTGTTAATCAGTGAGACTCCCATAGGGTTCAGTGTTAATCAGTGAGACTCCCACAGGTTTCAGTGTTAATCAGTGAGACTCCGATACGGTTCAGTGTTAATCAGTGAGACCCCCATAGGGTTCAGGGTTAATCAGTGTGACTCCCACAGGGTTCAGTGTTAATCAGTGAGACTCCCACAGGGTTCAGTATTAATCAATGAGACTCCCATAGGGTTCAATGTTAATCAGTGAGACTCTCATAGGGTCCAGTGTTAATTAGTGAGACTCCCACAGTGTTCAGTGTTAATCAGTGAGACTCCCATAGGGTTCAGTGTTAATCAGTGAGACTCCCACAGGGTTCAGTGTTAATTAGTGAGACTCCCATAGTGTTCAGTGTTAGTCAGTGAGGCTCCCACAGGGTTCAGTATTAATCAGTGAGACTCCCACAGAGTTCAGTGTTAATCAGTGAGTCTCCCATAGGGTTCAGTGTTAATACGTGACACTCCCTTAGGGTTCAGTGTTAATCAGTGAGACTCCCCCAGGCTTCAGTGTTAATCAGTGAGACTCCCATAGGGTTCAGTGTTAATCAGTGAGACTCCCATAGGGTTCAGTTTTAATCATTGAGACTTCCATAGGGTTCAGTGTTAATCAGTGAGACCCCCACAGGGTTCAGTGTTAATCACTGAGACTCCCACATGGTTCTGTGTTAATCAGTGAGACTCCCACTGGGCTCAGTGTTAATCATTGAGACTCCCACAGGGTTCAGTATTAATCAGTGAGACTCCCATAGGGTTCGGTGTTAATCAGTGAGACTCCCATAGGGTTCACTGTTAATCACTGAGACTTCCACCGGGTTCAGTGTTAATCAGTGAGACTCCCACAGGGTTTAGTGACAATCACTGAGACTCCAATAGGGTTCAGTGTTAATCAGAGAGACCCCCATAGGGTTCAGTGTTAATCAGTGAGACTCCCACAGGGTTCAGTGTTAATCAGTGAGACTCCCATAGGGTTCAGTGTTAATCAGTGAGACTCCCATAGTGTTCAGTGTTAATCAGTGAGACTCCCATAGTGTTCAGTGTTAATCAGTGAGACTCCCATTGAGTTCAGTGTTCATCAGTGAGACTCCCATAGGGTTCAATGTTAATCAGTGAGACTCCCGTAGGCTTCAGTGTTAATCAGTGAGACTCCCACAGTGTTCAGTGTTAATCAATGAGACTCCCGTAGGGTTCAGAGTTAATCAATGAGACTCCCATAGGGTTCAGTGTTAATCAGTGAGACTCCCATAGGGTTCAGTGTTAATCAGTGAGACTCCCATAGGGTTCAGTGTTAATCAGTGAGACACACATAGGGTTCAGTGTTATTCAGTGAGACTCCCACAGGTTTCAGTGTTAATCAGTGAGACTCCGATAGGGTTCAGTGTTAATCAGGGAGACCCCCATAGGGTTCAGTGTTAATCAGTGAGACTCCCATAGGGTTCAGTGTTAATCAGTGAGACTCCCACAGGTTTCAGTGTTAATCAGTGAGACTCCGATAGGGTTCAGTGTTAATCAGTGAGACCCCCATAGGGTTCAGTGTTAATCAGTGTGACTCCCACAGGGTTCAGTGTTAATCAGTGAGACTCCCACAGGGTTCAGTATTAATCAATGAGACTCCCATAGGGTTCAATGTTAATCAGTGAGACTCTCATAGGGTCCAGTGTTAATCAGTGAGACTCCCATAGGGTTCAGTGTTAATTAGTGAGACTCCCACAGGGTTCAGTGTTAATCAGTGAGACTCCCACAGAGTTCAGTGTTAATCAGTGAGACTCCCATAGGGTTCACTGTTAATCACTGAGACTTCCACCGTGTTCAGTGTTAATCAGTGAGACTCCCACAGGGTTCAGTGTTAATCAGTGAGACTCCCATAGGGTTCGTGTGTTAATCAGTGAGACTCCCACATGGTCCAGTGTTAATCAATGAGACTCCCATAGGGTTCAGTGTTAATCAGTGAGACTCCCACAGCGTTCAGTGTTAATCATTGAGACTCCCACAGGGTTCAGTGTTAATCAGTGAGACTCCCACAGGGTTCAGTGTTAATCAGTGAGACTCCCACAGGTTTCAGTGTTAATCAGTGAGACTCCGATAGGGTTCAGTGTTAATCAGTGAGACCCCCATAGGGTTCAGTGTTAATCAGTGTGACTCCCACAGGGTTCAGTGTTAATCAGTGAGACTCCCACAGGGTTCAGTATTAATCAATGAGACTCCCATAGGGTTCAATGTTAATCAGTGAGTCTCTCATAGGGTCCAGTGTTAATCAGTGAGACTCCCACAGTGTTCAGTGTTAATCAGTGAGACTCCCATAGGGTTCAGTGTTAATCAGTGAGACTCCCACAGGGTTCAGTGTTAATTAGTGAGACTCCCATAGTGTTCAGTGTTAGTCAGTGAGGCTCCCACAGGGTTCAGTATTAATCAGTGAGACTCCCACAGAGTTCAGTGTTAATCAGTGAGTCTCCCATAAGGTTCAGTGTTAATACGTGACACTCCCTTAGGGTTCAGTGTTAATCAGTGAGACTCCCCCAGGCTTCAGTGTTAATCAGTGAGACTCCCATAGGGTTCAGTGTTAATCAGTGAGACTCCCATATGGTTCAGTTTTAATAATTGAGACTTCCATAGGGTTCAGTGTTAATCAGTGAGACCCCCACAGGGTTCAGTGTTAATCACTGAGACTCCCACATGGTTCTGTGTTAATCAGTGAGACTCCCATAGGGTTCAGTGTTAATCAGTGAGACTCTCATATGGTTAGGTGTTAATCAGTGAGACTCCCACTGGGCTCAGTGTTAATCATTGAGACGCCCACAGGGTTCAGTATTAATCAGTGAGACTCCCATAGGGTTCAGTGTTAATCAGTGAGACTCTCATATGGTTAGGTGTTAATCAGTGAGACTCCCATAGGGTTCACTGTTAATCACTGAGACTTCCACCGGGTTCAGTGTTAATCAGTGAGACTCCCACAGGGTTTAGTGACAATCACTGAGACTCCGATAGGGTTCAGTGTTAATCAGGGAGACCCCCATAGGGTTCAGTGTTAATCAGTGAGACTCCCACAGGGTTCAGTGTTAATCAGTGAGACTCCCATAGGGTTCAGTGTTAATCAGTGAGACTCCCATAGTGTTCAGTGTTAATCAGTGAGACTCCCATAGTGTTCAGTGTTAATCAGTGAGACTCCCATTGAGTTCAGTGTTCATCAGTGAGACTCCCATAGGGTTCAATGTTAATCAGTGAGACTCCCGTAGGCTTCAGTGTTAATCAGTGAGACTCCCATAGTGTTCAGTGTTAATCAATGAGACTCCCGTAGGGTTCAGAGTTAATCAATGAGACTCCCATAGGGTTCAGTGTTAATCAGTGAGACTCCCATAGGGTTCAGTGTTAATCAGTGAGACACACATAGGGTTCAGTGTTATTCAGTGAGACTCCCACAGGTTTCAGTGTTAATCAGTGAGACTCTCATATGGTTAGGTGTTAATCAGTGAGACTCCCATAGGGTTCACTGTTAATCACTGAGACTTCCACCGGGTTCAGTGTTAATCAGTGAGACTCCCACAGGGTTTAGTGACAATCACTGAGACTCCGATAGGGTTCAGTGTTAATCAGAGAGACCCCCATAGGGTTCAGTGTTAATCAGTGAGACTCCAACAGGGTTCAGTGTTAATCAGTGAGACTCCCATAGGGTTCAGTGTTAATCAGTGAGACTCCCATAGTGTTCAGTGTTAATCAGTGAGACTCCCATAGTGTTCAGTGTTAATCAGTGAGACTCCCATTGAGTTCAGTGTTCATCAGTGAGACTCCCATAGGGTTCAATGTTAATCAGTGAGACTCCCGTAGGCTTCAGTGTTAATCAGTGAGACTCCCATAGTGTTCAGTGTTAATCAATGAGACTCCCGTAGGGTTCAGAGTTAATCAATGAGACTCCCATAGGGTTCAGTGTTAATCAGTGAGACTCCCATAGGGTTCAGTGTTAATCAGTGAGACTCCCATAGGGTTCAGTGTTAATCAGTGAGACACACATAGGGTTCAGTGTTAATCAGTGAGACCCCCATAGGGTTCAGTGTTAATCAGTGTGACTCCCACAGGGTTCAGTGTTAATCAGTGAGACTCCCACAGGGTTCAGTATTAATCAATGAGACTCCCATAGGGTTCAATGTTAATCAGTGAGACTCTCATAGGGTCCAGTGTTAATCAGTGAGACTCCCACAGTGTTCAGTGTTAATCAGTGAGACTCCCATAGGGTTCAGTGTTAATCAGTGAGACTCCCACAGGGTTCAGTGTTAATTAGTGTGACTCCCATAGTGTTCAGTGTTAGTCAGTGAGGCTCCCACAGGGTTCAGTATTAATCAGTGAGACTCCCACAGAGTTCAGTGTTAATCAGTGAGTCTCCCATAGGGTTCAGTGTTAATACGTGACACTCCCTTAGGATTCAGTGTTAATCAGTGAGACTCCCATAGGATTCAGTGTTAATCAGTGATACTCCCATATGGATCAGTGTTAATCAGTGAGACTCCCATAGGGTTCGTGTGTTAATCAGTGAGACTCCCACATGGTCCAGTGTTAATCAATGAGACTCCCATAGGGTTCAATGTTAATCAATGAGACTCCCACGGGGTTCAGTGTTAATCATTGAGACTCCCACAGGGTTCAGTGTTAATCAGTGAGACTCCCACAGGGTTCAGTGTTAATCAGTGAGACTCCCATAGGGTTCAGTGTAAATCAGTGAGACTCCCATAGTGTTCAGTGTTAATCAGTGAGACTCCCATTGAGTTCAGTGTTCATCAGTGAGACTCCCATAGGGTTCAATGTTGATCAGTGAGACTCCCGTAGGGTTCAGTGTTAATCAGTGAGCCTCCCATAGTGTTCAGTGTTAATCAATGAGACTCCCGTAGGGTTCAGAGTTAATCAATGAGACTCCCATAGGGTTCAGTGTTAATCAGTGAGACTCCCATAGGGTTCAGTGTTAATCAGTGAGACTCCCATAGGGTTCAGTGTTAATCAGTGAGACTCCCACAGGTTTCAGTGTTAATCAGTGAGACTCCGATACGGTTCAGTGTTAATCAGTGAGACCCCCATAGGGTTCAGGGTTAATCAGTGTGACTCCCACAGGGTTCAGTGTTAATCAGTGAGACTCCCACAGGGTTCAGTATTAATCAATGAGACTCCCATAGGGTTCAATGTTAATCAGTGAGACTCTCATAGGGTCCAGTGTTAATCAGTGAGACTCCCACAGTGTTCAGTGTTAATCAGTGAGACTCCCATAGGGTTCAGTGTTAATCAGTGAGACTCCCACAGGGTTCAGTGTTAATTAGTGAGACTCCCATAGTGTTCAGTGTTAGTCAGTGAGGCTCCCACAGGGTTCAGTGTTAATCAGTGAGACTCCCACAGGGTTCAGTATTAATCAATGAGACTCCCATAGGGTTCAATGTTAATCAGTGAGACTCTCATAGGGTCCAGTGTTAATCAGTGAGACTCCCACAGTGTTCAGTGTTAATCAGTGAGACTCCCATAGGGTTCAGTGTTAATCAGTGAGACTCCCACAGGGTTCAGTGTTAATTAGTGAGACTCCCATAGTGTTCAGTGTTAGTCAGTGAGGCTCCCACAGGGTTCAGTATTAATCAGTGAGACTCCCACAGAGTTCAGTGTTAATCAGTGAGTCTCCCATAGGGTTCAGTGTTAATACGTGACACTCCCTTAGGGTTCAGTGTTAATCAGTGAGACTCCCCCAGGCTTCAGTGTTAATCAGTGAGACTCCCATAGGGTTCAGTGTTAATCAGTGAGACTCCCATAGGGTTCAGTTTTAATCATTGAGACTTCCATAGGGTTCAGTGTTAATCAGTGAGACCCCCACAGGGTTCAGTGTTAATCACTGAGACTCCCACATGGTTCTGTGTTAATCAGTGAGACTCCCACTGGGCTCAGTGTTAATCATTGAGACTCCCACAGGGTTCAGTATTAATCAGTGAGACTCCCATAGGGTTCAGTGTTAATCAGTGAGACTCCCATAGGGTTCACTGTTAATCACTGAGACTTCCACCGGGTTCAGTGTTAATCAGTGAGACTCCCACAGGGTTTAGTGACAATCACTGAGACTCCGATAGGGTTCAGTGTTAATCAGAGAGACCCCCATAGGGTTCAGTGTTAATCAGTGAGACTCCCACAGGGTTCAGTGTTAATCAGTGAGACTCCCATAGGGTTCAGTGTTAATCAGTGAGACTCCCATAGTGTTCAGTGTTAATCAGTGAGACTCCCATAGTGTTCAGTGTTAATCAGTGAGACTCCCATTGAGTTCAGTGTTCATCAGTGAGACTCCCATAGGGTTCAATGTTAATCAGTGAGACTCCCGTAGGCTTCAGTGTTAATCAGTGAGACTCCCACAGTGTTCAGTGTTAATCAATGAGACTCCCGTAGGGTTCAGAGTTAATCAATGAGACTCCCATAGGGTTCAGTGTTAATCAGTGAGACTCCCATAGGGTTCAGTGTTAATCAGTGAGACTCCCATAGGGTTCAGTGTTAATCAGTGAGACACACATAGGGTTCAGTGTTATTCAGTGAGACTCCCACAGGTTTCAGTGTTAATCAGTGAGACTCCGATAGGGTTCAGTGTTAATCAGGGAGACCCCCATAGGGTTCAGTGTTAATCAGTGAGACTCCCATATGGTTCAGTGTTAATCAGTGAGACTCCCACAGGTTTCAGTGTTAATCAGTGAGACTCCGATAGGGTTCAGTGTTAATCAGTGAGACCCCCATAGGGTTCAGTGTTAATCAGTGTGACTCCCACAGGGTTCAGTGTTAATCAGTGAGACTCCCACAGGGTTCAGTATTAATCAATGAGACTCCCATAAGGTTCAATGTTAATCAGTGAGACTCTCATAGGGTCCAGTGTTAATCAGTGAGACTCCCATAGGGTTCAGTGTTAATTAGTGAGACTCCCACAGGGTTCAGTGTTAATCAGTGAGACTCCCACAGAGTTCAGTGTTAATCAGTGAGACTCCCATAGGGTTCACTGTTAATCACTGAGACTTCCACCGTGTTCAGTGTTAATCAGTGAGACTCCCACAGGGTTCAGTGTTAATCAGTGAGACACCCATAGGATTCAGTGTTAATCAGTGAGACTCCCATAGGATTCAGTGTTAATCAGTGATACTCCCATATGGTTCAGTGTTAATCAGTGAGACTCCCATAGGGTTCGTGTGTTAATCAGTGAGACTCCCACATGGTCCAGTGTTAATCAATGAGACTCCCATAGGGTTCAGTGTTAATCAGTGAGACTCCCACAGCGTTCAGTGTTAATCATTGAGACTCCCACAGGGTTCAGTGTTAATCAGTGAGACTCCCACAGGGTTCAGTGTTAATCAGTGAGACTCCCACAGGTTTCAGTGTTAATCAGTGAGACTCCGATAGGGTTCAGTGTTAATCAGTGAGACCCCCATAGGGTTCAGTGTTAATCAGTGTGACTCCCACAGGGTTCAGTGTTAATCAGTGAGACTCCCACAGGGTTCAGTATTAATCAATGAGACTCCCATAGGGTTCAATGTTAATCAGTGAGTCTCTCATAGGGTCCAGTGTTAATCAGTGAGACTCCCACAGTGTTCAGTGTTAATCAGTGAGACTCCCATAGGGTTCAGTGTTAATCAGTGAGACTCCCACAGGGTTCAGTGTTAATTAGTGAGACTCCCATAGTGTTCAGTGTTAGTCAGTGAGGCTCCCACAGGGTTCAGTATTAATCAGTGAGACTCCCACAGAGTTCAGTGTTAATCAGTGAGTCTCCCATAGGGTTCAGTGTTAATACGTGACACTCCCTTAGGGTTCAGTGTTAATCAGTGAGACTCCCCCAGGCTTCAGTGTTAATCAGTGAGACTCCCATAGGGTTCAGTGTTAATCAGTGAGACTCCCATATGGTTCAGTTTTAATAATTGAGACTTCCATAGGGTTCAGTGTTAATCAGTGAGACCCCCACAGGGTTCAGTGTTAATCACTGAGACTCCCACATGGTTCTGTGTTAATCAGTGAGACTCCCATAGGGTTCAGTGTTAATCAGTGAGACTCTCATATGGTTAGGTGTTAATCAGTGAGACTCCCACTGGGCTCAGTGTTAATCATTGAGACTCCCACAGGGTTCAGTATTAATCAGTGAGACTCCCATAGGGTTCAGTGTTAATCAGTGAGACTCTCATATGGTTAGGTGTTAATCAGTGAGACTCCCATAGGGTTCACTGTTAATCACTGAGACTTCCACCGGGTTCAGTGTTAATCAGTGAGACTCCCACAGGGTTTAGTGACAATCACTGAGACTCCGATAGGGTTCAGTGTTAATCAGGGAGACCCCCATAGGGTTCAGTGTTAATCAGTGAGACTCCCACAGGGTTCAGTGTTAATCAGTGAGACTCCCATAGGGTTCAGTGTTAATCAGTGAGACTCCCATAGTGTTCAGTGTTAATCAGTGAGACTCCCATAGTGTTCAGTGTTAATCAGTGAGACTCCCATTGAGTTCAGTGTTCATCAGTGAGACTCCCATAGGGTTCAATGTTAATCAGTGAGACTCCCGTAGGCTTCAGTGTTAATCAGTGAGACTCCCATAGTGTTCAGTGTTAATCAATGAGACTCCCGTAGGGTTCAGAGTTAATCAATGAGACTCCCATAGGGTTCAGTGTTAATCAGTGAGACTCCCATAGGGTTCAGTGTTAATCAGTGAGACACACATAGGGTTCAGTGTTATTCAGTGAGACTCCCACAGGTTTCAGTGTTAATCAGTGAGACTCTCATATGGTTAGGTGTTAATCAGTGAGACTCCCATAGTGTTCAGTGTTAATCAATGAGACTCCCGTAGGGTTCAGTGTTATTCAGTGAGACTCCCACAGGTTTCAGTGTTAATCAGTGAGACTCCGATAGGGTTCAGTGTTAATCAGGGAGACCCCCATAGGGTTCAGTGTTAATCAGTGAGACTCCCATAGGGTTCAGTGTTAATCAGTGAGACTCCCACAGGTTTCAGTGTTAATCAGTGAGACTCCGATAGGGTTCAGTGTTAATCAGTGAGACCCCCATAGGGTTCAGTGTTAATCAGTGTGACTCCCACAGGGTTCAGTGTTAATCAGTGAGACTCCCACAGGGTTCAGTATTAATCAATGAGACTCCCATAGGGTTCAATGTTAATCAGTGAGACTCTCATAGGGTCCAGTGTTAATCAGTGAGACTCCCATAGGGTTCAGTGTTAATTAGTGAGACTCCCACAGAGTTCAGTGTTAATCAGTGAGATTCCCATAGGGTTCACTTTTAATCACTGAGACTTCCACCGTGTTCAGTGTTAATCAGTGAGACTCCCACAGGGTTCAGTGTTAATCAGTGAGACACCCATAGGATTCAGTGTTAATCAGTGAGACTCCCATAGAATTCAGTGTTAATCAGTGATACTCCCATATGGTTCAGTGTTAATCAGTGAGACTCCCATAGGGTTCGTGTGTTAATCAGTGAGACTCCCACATGGTCCAGTGTTAATCAATGAGACTCCCATAGGGTTCAGTGTTAATCAGTGAGACTCCCACAGGGTTCAGTGTTAATCATTGAGACTCCCACAGGGTTCACTGTTAATCAGTGAGACTCCCACAGGGTTCAGTGTTAATCAGTGAGACTCCCATAGGGTTCAGTGTAAATCAGTGAGACTCCCATAGTGTTCAGTGTTAATCAGTGAGACTCCCATTGAGTTCAGTGTTCATCAGTGAGACTCCCATAGGGTTCAATGTTGATCAGTGAGACTCCCGTAGGGTTCAGTGTTAATCAGTGAGACTCCCATAGTGTTCAGTGTTAATCAATGAGACTCCCGTAGGGTTCAGAGTTAATCAATGAGACTCCCATAGGGTTCAGTGTTAATCAGTGAGACTCCCATAGGGTTCAGTGTTAATCAGTGAGACTCCCATAGGGTTCAGTGTTAATCAGTGAGACTCCCACAGGTTTCAGTGTTAATCAGTGAGACTCCGATAGGGTTCAGTGTTAATCAGTGAGACCCCCATAGGGTTCAGTGTTAATCAGTGTGACTCCCACAGGGTTCAGTGTTAATCAGTGAGACTCCCACAGGGTTCAGTATTAATCAATGAGACTCCCATAGGGTTCAATGTTAATCAGTGAGTCTCTCATAGGGTCCAGTGTTAATCAGTGAGACTCCCACAGTGTTCAGTGTTAATCAGTGAGACTCCCATAGGGTTTGGTGTTAATCAGTGAGACTCCCACAGGGTTCAGTGTTAATTAGTGAGACTCCCATAGTGTTCAGTGTTAGTCAGTGAGGCTCCCACAGGGTTCAGTATTAATCAGTGAGACTCCCACAGAGTTCAGTGTTAATCAGTGAGTCTCCCATAGGGTTCAGTGTTAATACGTGACACTCCCTTAGGGTTCAGTGTTAATCAGTGAGACTCCCCCAGGCTTCAGTGTTAATCAGTGAGACTCCCATAGGGTTCAGTGTTAATCAGTGAGACTCCCATAGGGTTCAGTTTTAATCATTGAGACTTCCATAGGGTTCAGTGTTAATCAGTGAGACCCCCACAGGGTTCAGTGTTAATCACTGAGACTCCCACATGGTTCTGTGTTAATCAGTGAGACTCCCACTGGGCTCAGTGTTAATCATTGAGACTCCCACAGGGTTCAGTATTAATCAGTGAGACTCCCATAGGGTTCAGTGTTAATCAGTGAGACTCTCATATGGTTAGGTGTTAATCAGTGAGATTCCCATAGGGTTCACTGTTAATCACTGAGACTTCCACCGGGTTCAGTGTTAATCAGTGAGACTCCCACAGGGTTTAGTGACAATCACTGAGACTCCGATAGGGTTCAGTGTTAATCAGGGAGACCCCCATAGGGTTCAGTGTTAATCAGTGAGACTCCCACAGGGTTCAGTGTTAATCAGTGAGACTCCCATAGGGTTCAGTGTTAATCAGTGAGACTCCCATAGTGTTCAGTGTTAATCAGTGAGACTCCCATAGGGTTCAGTGTTAATCAGTGAGACACACATAGGGTTCAGTGTTATTCAGTGAGACCCCCACAGGTTTCAGTGTTAATCAGTGAGACTCTCATATGGTTAGGTGTTAATCAGTGAGACTCCCATAGGGTTCACTGTTAATCACTGAGACTTCCACCGGGTTCAGTGTTAATCAGTGAGACTCCCACAGGGTTTAGTGACAATCACTGAGACTCCGATAGGGTTCAGTGTTAATCAGAGAGACCCCCATAGGGTTCAGTGTTAATCAGTGAGACTCCCACAGGGTTCAGTGTTAATCAGTGAGACTCCCATAGGGTTCAGTGTTAATCAGTGAGACTCCCATAGTGTTCAGTGTTAATCAGTGAGACTCCCATAGTGTTCAGTGTTAATCAGTGAGACTCCGATAGGGTTCAGTGTTAATCAGTGAGACCCCCATAGGGTTCAGTGTTAACCAGTGTGACTCCCACAGGGTTCAGTGTTAATCATTGAGACTCCCATAGGGTTCAGTGTTAATCAGTGAGACACCCATAGGATTCAGTGTTAATCAGTGAGACTCCCATAGAATTCAGTGTTAATCAGTGATACTCCCATATGGTTCAGTGTTAATCAGTGAGACTCCCATAGGGTTCGTGTGTTAATCAGTGAGACTCCCACATGGTCCAGTGTTAATCAATGAGACTCCCATAGGGTTCAGTGTTAATCAGTGAATCTCCCACAGGGTTCAGTGTTAATCATTGAGACTCCCACAGGGTTCACTGTTAATCAGTGAGACTCCCACAGGGTTCAGTGTTAATCAGTGAGACTCCCATAGGGTTCAGTGTAAATCAGTGAGACTCCCACATTGTTCAGTGTTAATCAGTGAGACTCCCATTGAGTTCAGTGTTCATCAGTGAGACTCCCATAGGGTTCAATGTTGATCAGTGAGACTCCCGTAGGGTTCAGTGTTAATCAGTGAGACTCCCATAGTGTTCAGTGTTAATCAATGAGACTCCCGTAGGGTTCAGAGTTAATCAATGAGACTCCCATAGGGTTCAGTGTTAATCAGTGAGACTCCCATAGGGTTCAGTGTTAATCAGTGAGACTCCCATAGGGTTCAGTGTTAATCAGTGAGACTCCCACAGGTTTCAGTGTTAATCAGTGAGACTCCGATAGGGTTCAGTGTTAATCAGTGAGACCCCCATAGGGTTCAGTGTTAATCAGTGTGACTCCCACAGGGTTCAGTGTTAATCAGTGAGACTCCCACAGGGTTCAGTATTAATCAATGAGACTCCCATAGGGTTCAATGTTAATCAGTGAGTCTCTCATAGGGTCCAGTGTTAATCAGTGAGACTCCCACAGTGTTCAGTGTTAATCAGTGAGACTCCCATAGGGTTCGGTGTTAATCAGTGAGACTCCCACAGGGTTCAGTGTTAATTAGTGAGACTCCCATAGTGTTCAGTGTTAGTCAGTGAGGCTCCCACAGGGTTCAGTATTAATCAGTGAGACTCCCACAGAGTTCAGTGTTAATCAGTGAGTCTCCCATAGGGTTCAGTGTTAATACGTGACACTCCCTTAGGGTTCAGTGTTAATCAGTGAGACTCCCCCAGGCTTCAGTGTTAATCAGTGAGACTCCCATAGGGTTCAGTGTTAATCAGTGAGACTCCCATAGGGTTCAGTTTTAATCATTGAGACTTCCATAGGGTTCAGTGTTAATCAGTGAGACCCCCACAGGGTTCAGTGTTAATCACTGAGACTCCCACATGGTTCTGTGTTAATCAGTGAGACTCCCACTGGGCTCAGTGTTAATCATTGAGACTCCCACAGGGTTCAGTATTAATCAGTGAGACTCCCATAGGGTTCAGTGTTAATCAGTGAGACTCTCATATGGTTCAGTGTTAATCAGTGAGACTCCCATAGGGTTCACTGTTAATCACTGAGACTTCCACCGGGTTCAGTGTTAATCAGTGAGACTCCCACAGGGTTTAGTGACAATCACTGAGACTCCGATAGGGTTCAGTGTTAATCAGAGAGACCCCCATAGGGTTCAGTGTTAATCAGTGAGACTCCCACAGGGTTCAGTGTTAATCAGTGAGACTCCCATAGGGTTCAGTGTTAATCAGTGAGACTCCCATAGTGTTCAGTGTTAATCAGTGAGACTCCCATAGTGTTCAGTGTTAATCAGTGAGACTCCCATTGAGTTCAGTGTTCATCAGTGAGACTCCCATAGGGTTCAATGTTAATCAGTGAGACTCCCGTAGGCTTCAGTGTTAATCAGTGAGACTCCCACAGTGTTCAGTGTTAATCAATGAGACTCCCGTAGGGTTCAGAGTTAATCAATGAGACTCCCATAGGGTTCAGTGTTAATCAGTGAGACTCCCATAGGGTTCAGTGTTAATCAGTGAGACTCCCATAGGGTTCAGTGTTAATCAGTGAGACACACATAGGGTTCAGTGTTATTCAGTGAGACTCCCACAGGTTTCAGTGTTAATCAGTGAGACTCCGATAGGGTTCAGTGTTAATCAGGGAGACCCCCATAGGGTTCAGTGTTAATCAGTGAGACTCCCATAGGGTTCAGTGTTAATCAGTGAGACTCCCACAGGTTTCAGTGTTAATCAGTGAGACTCCGATAGGGTTCAGTGTTAATCAGTGAGACCCCCATAGGGTTCAGTGTTAATCAGTGTGACTCCCACAGGGTTCAGTGTTAATCAGTGAGACTCCCACAGGGTTCAGTATTAATCAATGAGACTCCCATAAGGTTCAATGTTAATCAGTGAGACTCTCATAGGGTCCAGTGTTAATCAGTGAGACTCCCATAGGGTTCAGTGTTAATTAGTGAGACTCCCACAGGGTTCAGTGTTAATCAGTGAGACTCCCACAGAGTTCAGTGTTAATCAGTGAGACTCCCATAGGGTTCACTGTTAATCACTGAGACTTCCACCGTGTTCAGTGTTAATCAGTGAGACTCCCACAGGGTTCAGTGTTAATCAGTGAGACACCCATAGGATTCAGTGTTAATCAGTGAGACTCCCACAGGTTTCAGTGTTAATCAGTGAGACTCCGATAGGGTTCAGTGTTAATCAGTGAGACCCCCATAGGGTTCAGTGTTAACCAGTGTGACTCCCACAGGGTTCAGTGTTAATCAGTGAGACTCCCACAGGGTTCAGTATTAATCAATGAGACTCCCATAGGGTTCAATGTTAATCAGTGAGACTCTCATAGGGTCCAGTGTTAATCAGTGAGACTCCCATAGGGTTCAGTGTTAATTAGTGAGACTCCCACAGGGTTCAGTGTTAATCAGTGAGACTCCCACAGAGTTCAGTGTTAATCGGTGAGACTCCCATAGTGTTCTCTGTTAATCACTGAGACTTCCACCGTGTTCAGTGTTAATCAGTGAGACTCCCACAGGGTTCAGTGTTAATCAGTGAGACACCCATAGGATTCAGTGTTAATCAGTGAGACTCCCATAGGATTCAGTGTTAATCAGTGATACTCCCATATGGTTCAGTGTTAATCAGTGAGACTCCCATAGGGTTCGTGTGTTAATCAGTGAGACTCCCACATGGTCCAGTGTTAATCAATGAGACTCCCACAGGGTTCAGTGTTAATCATTGAGACTCCCACAGGGTTCAGTGTTAATCAGTGAGACTCCCACAGGGTTCAGTGTTAATCAGTGAGACTCCCATAGGGTTCAGCGTAAATCAGTGAGACTCCCATAGTGTTCAGTGTTAATCAGTGAGACTCCCATTGAGTTCAGTGTTCATCAGTGAGACTCCCATAGGGTTCAATGTTGATCAGTGAGACTCCCGTAGGGTTCAGTGTTAATCAGTGAGACTCCCATAGTGTTCAGTGTTAATCAATGAGACTCCCGTAGGGTTCAGAGTTAATCAATGAGACTCCCATAGGGTTCAGTGTTAATCAGTGAGACTCCCATAGGGTTCAGTGTTAATCAGTGAGACTCCCATAGGGTTCAGTGTTAATCAGTGAGACTCCCACAGGTTTCAGTGTTAATCAGTGAGACTCCGATAGGGTTCAGTGTTAATCAGTGAGACCCCCATAGGGTTCAGTGTTAATCAGTGTGACTCCCACAGGGTTCAGTGTTAATCAGTGAGACTCCCACAGGGTTCAGTATTAATCAATGAGACTCCCATAGGGTTCAATGTTAATCAGTGAGTCTCTCATAGGGTCCAGTGTTAATCAGTGAGACTCCCACAGTGTTCAGTGTTAATCAGTGAGACTCCCATAGGGTTCAGTGTTAATCAGTGAGACTCCCACAGGGTTCAGTGTTAATTAGTGAGACTCCCATAGTGTTCAGTGTTAGTCAGTGAGGCTCCCACAGGGTTCAGTATTAATCAGTGAGACTCCCACAGAGTTCAGTGTTAATCAGTGAGTCTCCCATAGGGTTCAGTGTTAATACGTGACACTCCCTTAGGGTTCAGTGTTAATCAGTGAGACTCCCCCAGGCTTCAGTGTTAATCAGTGAGACTCCCATAGGGTTCAGTGTTAATCAGTGAGACTCCCATAGGGTTCAGTTTTAATCATTGAGACTTCCATAGGGTTCAGTGTTAATCAGTGAGACCCCCACAGGGTTCAGTGTTAATCACTGAGACTCCCACATGGTTCTGTGTTAATCAGTGAGACTCCCACTGGGCTCAGTGTTAATCATTGAGACTCCCACAGGGTTCAGTATTAATCAGTGAGACTCCCATAGGGTTCAGTGTTAATCAGTGAGACTCTCATATGGTTAGGTGTTAATCAGTGAGACTCCCATAGGGTTCAGTGTTAATCAGTGAGACTCCCATAGGGTTCAGTGTTAATCAGTGAGACTCCCATAGTGTTCAGTGTTAATCAGTGAGACTCCCATAGTGTTCAGTGTTAATCAGTGAGACTCCGATAGGGTTCAGTGTTAATCAGTGAGACCCCCATAGGGTTCAGTGTTAACCAGTGTGACTCCCACCGGGTTCAGTGTTAATCAGTGAGACTCCCATAGGGTTCAATGTTAATCAGTGAGACTCCCGTAGGCTTCAGTGTTAATCAGTGAGACTCCCATAGTGTTCAGTGTTAATCAATGAGACTCCCGTAGGGTTCAGAGTTAATCAATGAGACTCCCATAGGGTTCAGTGTTAATCAGTGAGACTCCCATAGGGTTCAGTGTTAATCAGTGAGACTCCCATAGGGTTCAGTGTTAATCAGTGAGACACACATAGGGTTCAGTGTTATTCAGTG
Organism: Petromyzon marinus; assembly: GCF_048934315.1. Lineage (NCBI taxonomy): Eukaryota > Metazoa > Chordata > Hyperoartia > Petromyzontiformes > Petromyzontidae > Petromyzon > Petromyzon marinus. The sequence goes on from NW_027423612.1 coordinate 2,438,315, forward strand.
AGACTCCCACAGGTTTCAGTGTTAATCAGTGAGACTCCGATAGGGTTCAGTGTTAATCAGGGAGACCCCCATAGGGTTCAGTGTTAATCAGTGAGACTCCCATAGGGTTCAGTGTTAATCAGTGAGACTCCCACAGGTTTCAGTGTTAATCAGTGAGACTCCGATAGGGTTCAGTGTTAATCAGTGAGACCCCCATAGGGTTCAGTGTTAACCAGTGTGACTCCCACAGGGTTCAGTGTTAATCAGTGAGACTCCCACAGGGTTCAGTATTAATCAATGAGACTCCCATAGGGTGCAATGTTAATCAGTGAGACTCTCATAGGGTCCAGTGTTAATCAGTGAGACTCCCATAGGGTTCAGTGTTAATTAGTGAGACTCCCACAGGGTTCAGTGTTAATCAGTGAGACTCCCACAGAGTTCAGTGTTAATCAGTGAGACTCCCATAGGGTTCACTGTTAATCACTGAGACTTCCACCGTGTTCAGTGTTAATCAGTGAGACTCCCACAGGGTTCAGTGTTAATCAGTGAGACACCCATAGGATTCAGTGTTAATCAGTGAGACTCCCATAGGATTCAGTGTTAATCAGTGATACTCCCATATGGTTCAGTGTTAATCAGTGAGACTCCCATAGGGTTCGTGTGTTAATCAGTGAGACTCCCACATGGTCCAGTGTTAATCAATGAGACTCCCACAGGGTTCAGTGTTAATCATTGAGACTCCCACAGGGTTCAGTGTTAATCAGTGAGACTCCCACAGGGTTCAGTGTTAATCAGTGAGACTCCCATAGGGTTCAGTGTAAATCAGTGAGACTCCCATAGTGTTCAGTGTTAATCAGTGAGACTCCCATTGAGTTCAGTGTTCATCAGTGAGACTCCCATAGGGTTCAATGTTGATCAGTGAGACTCCCGTAGGGTTCAGTGTTAATCAGTGAGACTCCCATAGTGTTCAGTGTTAATCAATGAGACTCCCGTAGGGTTCAGAGTTAATCAATGAGACTCCCATAGGGTTCAGTGTTAATCAGTGAGACTCCCATAGGGTTCAGTGTTAATCAGTGAGACTCCCATAGGGTTCAGTGTTAATCAGTGAGACTCCCACAGGTTTCAGTGTTAATCAGTGAGACTCCGATAGGGTTCAGTGTTAATCAGTGAGACCCCCATAGGGTTCAGTGTTAATCAGTGTGACTCCCACAGGGTTCAGTGTTAATCAGTGAGACTCCCACAGGGTTCAGTATTAATCAATGAGACTCCCATAGGGTTCAATGTTAATCAGTGAGTCTCTCATAGGGTCCAGTGTTAATCAGTGAGACTCCCACAGTGTTCAGTGTTAATCAGTGAGACTCCCATAGGGTTCAGTGTTAATCAGTGAGACTCCCACAGGGTTCAGTGTTAATTAGTGAGACTCCCATAGTGTTCAGTGTTAGTCAGTGAGGCTCCCACAGGGTTCAGTATTAATCAGTGAGACTCCCACAGAGTTCAGTGTTAATCAGTGAGTCTCCCATAGGGTTCAGTGTTAATACGTGACACTCCCTTAGGGTTCAGTGTTAATCAGTGAGACTCCCCCAGGCTTCAGTGTTAATCAGTGAGACTCCCATAGGGTTCAGTGTTAATCAGTGAGACTCCCATAGGGTTCAGTTTTAATCATTGAGACTTCCATAGGGTTCAGTGTTAATCAGTGAGACCCCCACAGGGTTCAGTGTTAATCACTGAGACTCCCACATGGTTCTGTGTTAATCAGTGAGACTCCCACTGGGCTCAGTGTTAATCATTGAGACTCTCATATGGTTAGGTGTTAATCAGTGAGACTCCCATAGGGTTCAGTGTTAATCAGTGAGACTCTCATAGGGTTCGGTGTTAATCAGTGAGACTCCCACAGTGTTCAGTGTTAATCAGTGAGACTCCCACAGGGTTCAGTGTTAATCAGTGAGACTCCCACAGGGTTCAGTGTTAATTAGTGAGCATCCCATAGGGTTCAGTGTTAATCAGTGAGACTCCCACAGGGTTCAGTCTTAATCAGTGAGACGCCCATAGGGTTCAGTGTTAATCAGTGAGACTCCCACAGCGTTCAGTGTTAATCAGTGAGACTCCCATAGGGTTCAGTGTTAATTAGTGAGACTCCCACAGGGTTCAGTGTTAATCAGTGAGACTCCCACAGAGTTCAGTGTTAATCAGTGAGACTCCCATAGGGTTCACTGTTAATCACTGAGACTTCCACCGTGTTCAGTGTTAATCAGTGAGACTCCCACAGGGTTCAGTGTTAATCAGTGAGACACCCATAGGATTCAGTGTTAATCAGTGAGACTCCCATAGGGTTCAGTGTTAATCAGTGATACTCCCATATGGTTCAGTGTTAATCAGTGAGACTCCCATAGGGTTCGTGTGTTAATCAGTGAGACTCCCACATGGTCCAGTGTTAATCAATGAGACTCCCATAGGGTTCAGTGTTAATCAGTGAGACTCCCATAGTGTTCAGTGTTAATCAATGAGACTCCCGTAGGGTTCAGAGTTAATCAATGAGACTCCCATAGGGTTCAGTGTTAATCAGTGAGACTCCCATAGGGTTCAGTGTTAATCAGTGAGACTCCCATAGGGTTCAGTGTTAATCAGTGAGACTCCCACAGGTTTCAGTGTTAATCAGTGAGACTCCGATAGGGTTCAGTGTTAATCAGTGAGACCCCCATAGGGTTCAGTGTTAATCAGTGTGACTCCCACAGGGTTCAGTGTTAATCAGTGAGACTCCCACAGGGTTCAGTATTAATCAATGAGACTCCCATAGGGTTCAATGTTAATCAGTGAGTCTCTCATAGGGTCCAGTGTTAATCAGTGAGACTCCCACAGTGTTCAGTGTTAATCAGTGAGACTCCCATAGGGTTCAGTGTTAATCAGTGAGACTCCCACAGGGTTCAGTGTTAATTAGTGAGACTCCCATAGTGTTCAGTGTTAGTCAGTGAGGCTCCCACAGGGTTCAGTATTAATCAGTGAGACTCCCACAGAGTTCAGTGTTAATCAGTGAGTCTCCCATAGGGTTCAGTGTTAATACGTGACACTCCCTTAGGGTTCAGTGTTAATCAGTGAGACTCCCCCAGGCTTCAGTGTTAATCAGTGAGACTCCCATAGGGTTCAGTGTTAATCAGTGAGACTCCCATAGGGTTCAGTTTTAATCATTGAGACTTCCATAGGGTTCAGTGTTAATCAGTGAGACCCCCACAGGGTTCAGTGTTAATCACTGAGACTCCCACATGGTTCTGTGTTAATCAGTGAGACTCCCACTGGGCTCAGTGTTAATCATTGAGACTCCCACAGGGTTCAGTATTAATCAGTGAGACTCCCATAGGGTTCAGTGTTAATCAGTGAGACTCTCATATGGTTAGGTGTTAATCAGTGAGACTCCCATAGGGTTCAGTGTTAATCAGTGAGACTCCCATAGGGTTCAGTGTTAATCAGTGAGACTCCCATAGTGTTCAGTGTTAATCAGTGAGACTCCCATAGTGTTCAGTGTTAATCAGTGAGACTCCGATAGGGTTCAGTGTTAATCAGTGAGACCCCCATAGGGTTCAGTGTTAATCAATGAGACTCCCATAGGGTTCAATGTTAATCAGTGAGACTCCCGTAGGCTTCAGTGTTAATCAGTGAGACTCCCATAGTGTTCAGTGTTAATCAATGAGACTCCCGTAGGGTTCAGAGTTAATCAATGAGACTCCCATAGGGTTCAGTGTTAATCAGTGAGACTCCCATAGGGTTCAGTGTTAATCAGTGAGACTCCCATAGGGTTCAGTGTTAATCAGTGAGACACACATAGGGTTCAGTGTTATTCAGTGAGACTCCCACAGGTTTCAGTGTTAATCAGTGAGACTCCGATAGGGTTCAGTGTTAATCAGGGAGACCCCCATAGGGTTCAGTGTTAATCAGTGAGACTCCCATAGGGTTCAGTGTTAATCAGTGAGACTCCCACAGGTTTCAGTGTTAATCAGTGAGACTCCGATAGGGTTCAGAGTTAATCAATGAGACTCCCATAGGGTTCAGTGTTAATCAGTGAGACTCCCATAGGGTTCAGTGTTAATCAGTGAGACTCCCATAGGGTTCAGTGTTAATCAGTGAGACACACATAGGGTTCAGTGTTATTCAGTGAGACTCCCACAGGTTTCAGTGTTAATCAGTGAGACTCCGATAGGGTTCAGTGTTAATCAGGGAGACCCCCATAGGGTTCAGTGTTAATCAGTGAGACTCCCATAGGGTTCAGTGTTAATCAGTGAGACTCCCACAGGTTTCAGTGTTAATCAGTGAGACTCCGATAGGGTTCAGTGTTAATCAGTGAGACCCCCATAGGGTTCAGTGTTAACCAGTGTGACTCCCACAGGGTTCAGTGTTAATCAGTGAGACTCCCACAGGGTTCAGTATTAATCAATGAGACTCCCATAGGGTGCAATGTTAATCAGTGAGACTCTCATAGGGTCCAGTGTTAATCAGTGAGACTCCCATAGGGTTCAGTGTTAATTAGTGAGACTCCCACAGGGTTCAGTGTTAATCAGTGAGACTCCCACAGAGTTCAGTGTTAATCAGTGAGACTCCCATAGGGTTCACTGTTAATCACTGAGACTTCCACCGTGTTCAGTGTTAATCAGTGAGACTCCCACAGGGTTCAGTGTTAATCAGTGAGACACCCATAGGATTCAGTGTTAATCAGTGAGACTCCCATAGGATTCAGTGTTAATCAGTGATACTCCCATATGGTTCAGTGTTAATCAGTGAGACTCCCATAGGGTTCGTGTGTTAATCAGTGAGACTCCCACATGGTCCAGTGTTAATCAATGAGACTCCCACAGGGTTCAGTGTTAATCATTGAGACTCCCACAGGGTTCAGTGTTAATCAGTGAGACTCCCACAGGGTTCAGTGTTAATCAGTGAGACTCCCATAGGGTTCAGTGTAAATCAGTGAGACTCCCATAGTGTTCAGTGTTAATCAGTGAGACTCCCATTGAGTTCAGTGTTCATCAGTGAGACTCCCATAGGGTTCAATGTTGATCAGTGAGACTCCCGTAGGGTTCAGTGTTAATCAGTGAGACTCCCATAGTGTTCAGTGTTAATCAATGAGACTCCCGTAGGGTTCAGAGTTAATCAATGAGACTCCCATAGGGTTCAGTGTTAATCAGTGAGACTCCCATAGGGTTCAGTGTTAATCAGTGAGACTCCCATAGGGTTCAGTGTTAATCAGTGAGACTCCCACAGGTTTCAGTGTTAATCAGTGAGACTCCGATAGGGTTCAGTGTTAATCAGTGAGACCCCCATAGGGTTCAGTGTTAATCAGTGTGACTCCCACAGGGTTCAGTGTTAATCAGTGAGACTCCCACAGGGTTCAGTATTAATCAATGAGACTCCCATAGGGTTCAATGTTAATCAGTGAGTCTCTCATAGGGTCCAGTGTTAATCAGTGAGACTCCCACAGTGTTCAGTGTTAATCAGTGAGACTCCCATAGGGTTCAGTGTTAATCAGTGAGACTCCCACAGGGTTCAGTGTTAATTAGTGAGACTCCCATAGTGTTCAGTGTTAGTCAGTGAGGCTCCCACAGGGTTCAGTATTAATCAGTGAGACTCCCACAGAGTTCAGTGTTAATCAGTGAGTCTCCCATAGGGTTCAGTGTTAATACGTGACACTCCCTTAGGGTTCAGTGTTAATCAGTGAGACTCCCCCAGGCTTCAGTGTTAATCAGTGAGACTCCCATAGGGTTCAGTGTTAATCAGTGAGACTCCCATAGGGTTCAGTTTTAATCATTGAGACTTCCATAGGGTTCAGTGTTAATCAGTGAGATCCCCACAGGGTTCAGTGTTAATCACTGAGACTCCCACATGGTTCTGTGTTAATCAGTGAGACTCCCACTGGGCTCAGTGTTAATCATTGAGACTCCCACAGGGTTCAGTATTAATCAGTGAGACTCCCATAGGGTTCAGTGTTAATCAGTGAGACTCTCATATGGTTAGGTGTTAATCAGTGAGACTCCCATAGGGTTCAGTGTTAATCAGTAAGACTCTCATAGGGTTCGGTGTTAATCAGTGAGACTCCCACAGTGTTCAGTGTTAATCAGTGAGACTCCCACAGGGTTCAGTGTTAATCAGTGAGACTCCCACAGGGTTCAGTGTTAATTAGTGAGCATCCCATAGGGTTCAGTGTTAATCAGTGAGACTCCCACAGGGTTCAGTCTTAATCAGTGAGACGCCCATAGGGTTCAGTGTTAATCAGTGAGACTCCCACAGCGTTCAATGTTAATCAGTGAGACTCCCATAGGGTTCAGTGTTAATTAGTGAGACTCCCACAGGGTTCAGTGTTAATCAGTGAGACTCCCACAGAGTTCAGTGTTAATCAGTGAGACTCCCATAGGGTTCACTGTTAATCACTGAGACTTCCACCGTGTTCAGTGTTAATCAGTGAGACTCCCACAGGGTTCAGTGTTAATCAGTGAGACACCCATAGGATTCAGTGTTAATCAGTGAGACTCCCATAGGGTTCAGTGTTAATCAGTGATACTCCCATATGGTTCAGTGTTAATCAGTGAGACTCCCATAGTGTTCAGTGTTAATCATTGAGACTCCCACAGGGTTCAGTGTTAATCAGTGAGACTCCCACAGGGTTCAGTGTTAATCAGTGAGACTCCCATAGGGTTCAGTGTAAATCAGTGAGACTCCCATAGTGTTCAGTGTTAATCAGTGAGACTCCCATTGAGTTCAGTGTTCATCAGTGAGACTCCCATTGGGTTCAATGTTGATCAGTGAGACTCCCGTAGGGTTCAGTGTTAATCAGTGAGACTCCCATAGTGTTCAGTGTTAATCAATGAGACTCTCGTAGGGTTCAGAGTTAATCAATGAGACTCCCATAGGGTTCAGTGTTAATCAGTGAGACTCCCATAGGGTTCAGTGTTAATCAGTGAGACTCCCATAGGGTTCGGTGTTAATCAGTGAGACTCCCACAGGTTTCAGTGTTAATCAGTGAGACTCCAATAGGGTTCAGTGTTAATCAGTGAGACCCCCATAGGGTTCAGTGTTAATCAGTGTGACTCCCACAGGGTTCAGTGTTAATCAGTGAGACTCCCACAGGGTTCAGTATTAATCAATGAGACTCCCATAGGGTTCAATGTTAATCAGTGAGACTCTCATAGGGTCCAGTGTTAATCAGTGAGACTCCCACAGTGTTCAGTGTTAATCAGTGAGACTCCCATAGGGTTCAGTGTTAATCAGTGAGACTCCCACAGGGTTCAGTGTTAATTAGTGAGACTCCCATAGTGTTCAGTGTTAGTCAGTGAGGCTCCCACAGGGTTCAGTATTAATCAGTGAGACTCCCACAGAGTTCAGTGTTAATCAGTGAGTCTCCCATAGGGTTCAGTGTTAATACGTGACACTCCCTTAGGGTTCAGTGTTAATCAGTGAGACTCCCATAGGGTTCAGTGTTAATCAGTGAGACTCCCATAGGGTTCAGTTTTAATCATTGAGACTTCCATAGGGTTCAGTGTTAATCAGTGAGACCCCCACAGGGTTCAGTGTTAATCACTGAGACTCCCACATGGTTCTGTGTTAATCAGTGAGACTCCCACTGGGCTCAGTGTTAATCATTGAGACTCCCACAGGGTTCAGTATTAATCAGTGAGACTCCCATAGGGTTCAGTGTTAATCAGTGAGACTCTCATATGGTTCGGTGTTAATCAGTGAGACTCCCATAGGGTTCACTGTTAATCACTGAGACTTCCACCGGGTTCAGTGTTAATCAGTGAGACTCCCACAGGGTTCAGTGACAATCACTGAGACTCCGATAGGGTTCAGTGTTAATCAGGGAGACCCCCATAGGGTTCAGTGTTAATCAGTGAGACTCCCACAGGGTTCAGTGTTAATCAGTGAGACTCCGATAGGGTTCAGTGTTAATCAGGGAGACCCCCATAGGGTTCAGTGTTAATAAGTGAGACTCCCACAGGGTTCAGTGTTAATCATTTAGACTCCCACAGTGTTCAGTGTTAATCAGTGAGACTCCCACAGGATTCAGTGTTAATCAGTGAGACTCCCACAGGGTTCAGTGTTAATTAGTGAGCATCCCATAGGGTTCAGTGTTAATCAGTGAGACTCCCACAGGGTTCAGTCTTAATCAGTGAGACGCCCATAGGGTTCAGTGTTAATCAGTGAGACTCCCACAGCGTTCAGTGTTAATCAGTGAGACTCCCATAGGGTTCAGTGTTAATTAGTGAGACTCCCACAGGGTTCAGTGTTATTCAGTGAGACTCCCACAGAGTTCAGTGTTAATCAGTGAGACTCCCATAGGGTTCACTGTTAATCACTGAGACTTCCACCGTGTTCAGTGTTAATCAGTGAGACTCCCACAGGGTTCAGTGTTAATCAGTGAGACACCCATAGGATTCAGTGTTAATCAGTGAGACTCCCATAGGATTCAGTGTTAATCAGTGATACTCCCATATGGCTCAGTGTTAATCAGTGAGACTCCCATAGGGTTCGTGTGTTAATCAGTGAGACTCCCACATGGTCCAGTGTTAATCAATGAGACTCCCATAGGGTTCAGTGTTAATCAGTGAGACTCCCACAGGGTTCAGTGTTAATCAGTGATACTCCCATATGGTTCAGTGTTAATCAGTGAGACTCCCATAGTGTTCAGTGTTAATCATTGAGACTCCCACAGGGTTCAGTGTTAATCAGTGAGACTCCCACAGGGTTCAGTGTTAATCAGTGAGACTCCCATAGGGTTCAGTGTAAATCAGTGAGACTCCCATAGTGTTCAGTGTTAATCAGTGAGACTCCCATTGAGTTCAGTGTTCATCAGTGAGACTCCCATAGGGTTCAATGTTGATCAGTGAGACTCCCGTAGGGTTCAGTGTTAATCAGTGAGACTCCCATAGTGTTCAGTGTTAATCAATGAGACTCTCGTAGGGTTCAGAGTTAATCAATGAGACTCCCATAGGGTTCAGTGTTAATCAGTGAGACTCCCATAGGGTTCAGTGTTAATCAGTGAGACTCCCATAGGGTTCGGTGTTAATCAGTGAGACTCCCACAGGTTTCAGTGTTAATCAGTGAGACTCCAATAGGGTTCAGTGTTAATCAGTGAGACCCCCATAGGGTTCAGTGTTAATCAGTGTGACTCCCACAGGGTTCAGTGTTAATCAGTGAGACTCCCACAGGGTTCAGTATTAATCAATGAGACTCCCATAGGGTTCAATGTTAATCAGTGAGACTCTCATAGGGTCCAGTGTTAATCAGTGAGACTCCCACAGTGTTCAGTGTTAATCAGTGAGACTCCCATAGGGTTCAGTGTTAATCAGTGAGACTCCCACAGGGTTCAGTGTTAATTAGTGAGACTCCCATAGTGTTCAGTGTTAGTCAGTGAGGCTCCCACAGGGTTCAGTATTAATCAGTGAGACTCCCACAGAGTTCAATGTTAATCAGTGAGTCTCCCATAGGGTTCAGTGTTAATACGTGACACTCCCTTAGGGTTCAGTGTTAATCAGTGAGACTCCCCCAGGCTTCAGTGTTAATCAGTGAGACTCCCATAGGGTTCAGTGTTAATCAGTGAGACTCCCATAGGGTTCAGTTTTAATCATTGAGACTTCCATAGGGTTCAGTGTTAATCAGTGAGACCCCCACAGGGTTCAGTGTTAATCACTGAGACTCCCACATGGTTCTGTGTTAATCAGTGAGACTCCCACTGGGCTCAGTGTTAATCATTGAGACTCCCACAGGGTTCAGTATTAATCAGTGAGACTCCCATAGGGTTCAGTGTTAATCAGTGAGACTCTCATATGGTTCGGTGTTAATCAGTGAGACTCCCATAGGGTTCACTGTTAATCACTGAGACTTCCACCGGGTTCAGTGTTAATCAGTGAGACTCCCACAGGGTTCAGTGACAATCACTGAGACTCCGATAGGGTTCAGTGTTAATCAGGGAGACCCCCATAGGGTTCAGTGTTAATCAGTGAGACTCCCACAGGGTTCAGTGTTAATCAGTGAGACTCCGATAGGGTTCAGTGTTAATCAGGGAGACCCCCATAGGGTTCAGTGTTAATAAGTGAGACTCCCACAGGGTTCATTGTTAATCATTTAGACTCCCACAGTGTTCAGTGTTAATCAGTGAGACTCCCACAGGGTTCAGTGTTAATCAGTGAGACTCCCACAGGGTTCAGTGTTAATTAGTGAGCATCCCATAGGGTTCAGTGTTAATCAGTGAGACTCCCACAGGGTTCAGTCTTAATCAGTGAGACGCCCATAGGGTTCAGTGTTAATCAGTGAGACTCCCACAGCGTTCAGTGTTAATCAGTGAGACTCCCATAGGGTTCAGTGTTAATTAGTGAGACACCCACAGGGTTCAGTGTTATTCAGTGAGACTCCCACAGAGTTCAGTGTTAATCAGTGAGACTCCCATAGGGTTCACTGTTAATCACTGAGACTTCCACCGTGTTCAGTGTTAATCAGTGAGACTCCCACAGGGTTCAGTGTTAATCAGTGAGACACCCATAGGATTCAGTGTTAATCAGTGAGACTCCCATAGGATTCAGTGTTAATCAGTGATACTCCCATATGGCTCAGTGTTAATCAGTGAGACTCCCATAGGGTTCGTGTGTTAATCAGTGAGACTCCCACATGGTGAGTGTTAATCAATGAGACTCCCATAGGGTTCAGTGTTAATCAGTGAGACTCCCACAGGGTTCAGTGTTAATCATTGAGACTCCCACAGGGTTCAGTGTTAATCAGTGAGACTCCCACAGGGTTCAGTGTTAATCAGTGAGACTCCCATAGGGTTCAGTGTAAATCAGTGAGACTCCCATAGTGTTCAGTGTTAATCAGTGAGACTCCCATTGAGTTCAGTGTTCATCAGTGAGACTCCCATAGGGTTCAATGTTGATCAGTGAGACTCCCGTAGGGTTCAGTGTTAATCAGTGAGACTCCCATAGTGTTCAGTGTTAATCAATGAGACTCCCGTAGGGTTCAGAGTTAATCAATGAGACTCCCATAGGGTTCAGTGTTAATCAGTGAGACTCCCATAGGGTTCAGTGTTAATCAGTGAGACTCCCATAGGGTTCAGTGTTAATCAGTGAGACTCCCACAGGTTTCAGTGTTAATCAGTGAGACTCCGATAGGGTTCAGTGTTAATCAGTGAGACCCCCATAGGGTTCAGGGTTAATCAGTGTGACTCCCACAGGGTTCAGTGTTAATCAGTGAGACTCCCACAGGTTTCAGTTTTAATCAATGAGACTCCCATAGGGTTCAATGTTAATCAGTGAGACTCTCATAGGGTCCAGTGTTAATCAGTGAGACTCCCACAGTGTTCAGTGTTAATCAGTGAGACTCCCATAGGGTTCAGTGTTAATCAGTGAGACTCCCATAGTGTTCAGTGTTAGTCAGTGAGGCTCCCACAGGGTTCAGTATTAATCAGTGAGACTCCCACAGAGTTCAGTGTTAATCAGTGAGTCTCCCATAGGGTTCAGTGTTAATACGTGACACTCCCTTAGGGTTCAGTGTTAATCAGTGAGACTCCCCCAGGCTTCAGTGTTAATCAGTGAGACTCCCATAGGGTTCAGTGTTAATCAGTGAGACTCCCACAGGGTTCAGTGTTAATTAGTGAGACTCCCATAGTGTTCAGTGTTAGTCAGTGAGGCTCCCACAGGATTCAGTATTAATCAGTGAGACTCCCACAGAGTTCAGTGTTAATCAGTGAGTCTCCCATAGGGTTCAGTGTTAATACGTGACACTCCCTTAGGGTTCAGTGTTAATCAGTGAGACTCCCCCAGGCTTCAGTGTTAATCAGTGAGACTCCCATAGGGTTCAGTGTTAATCAGTGAGACTCCCATAGGGTTCAGTTTTAATAATTGAGACTTCCATAGGGTTCAGTGTTAATCAGTGAGACCCCCACAGGGTTCAGTGTTAATCACTGAGACTCCCACATGGTTCTGTGTTAATCAGTGAGACTCCCACTGGGCTCAGTGTTAATCATTGAGACTCCCACAGGGTTCAGTATTAATCAGTGAGACTCCCATAGGGTTCAGTGTTAATCAGTGAGACTCTCATATGGTTAGGTGTTAATCAGTGAGACTCCCATAGGGTTCACTGTTAATCACTGAGACTTCCACCGGGTTCAGTGTTAATCAGTGAGACTCCCACAGGGTTTAGTGACAATCACTGAGACTCCGATAGGGTTCAGTGTTAATCAGAGAGACCCCCATAGGGTTCAGTGTTAATCAGTGAGACTCCCACAGGGTTCAGTGTTAATTAGTGAGACTCCCATAGTGTTCAGTGTTAGTCAGTGAGGCTCCCACAGGGTTCAGTATTAATCAGTGAGACTCCCACAGAGTTCAGTGTTAATCAGTGAGTCTCCCATAGGGTTCAGTGTTAATACGTGACACTCCCTTAGGGTTCAGTGTTAATCAGTGAGACTCCCCCAGGCTTCAGTGTTAATCAGTGAGACTCCCATAGGGTTCAGTGTTAATCAGTGAGACTCCCATAGGGTTCAGTTTTAATAATTGAGACTTCCATAGGGTTCAGTGTTAATCAGTGAGACCCCCACAGGGTTCAGTGTTAATCACTGAGACTCCCACATGGTTCTGTGTTAATCAGTGAGACTCCCACTGGGCTCAGTGTTAATCATTGAGACTCCCACAGGGTTCAGTATTAATCAGTGAGACTCCCATAGGGTTCAGTGTTAATCAGTGAGACTCTCATATGGTTAGGTGTTAATCAGTGAGACTCCCATAGGGTTCACTGTTAATCACTGAGACTTCCACCGGGTTCAGTGTTAATCAGTGAGACTCCCACAGGGTTTAGTGACAATCACTGAGACTCCGATAGGGTTCAGTGTTAATCAGAGAGACCCCCATAGGGTTCAGTGTTAATCAGTGAGACTCCCACAGGGTTCAGTGTTAATCAGTGAGACTCCCATAGGGTTCAGTGTTAATCAGTGAGACTCCCATAGTGTTCAGTGTTAATCAGTGAGACTCCCATAGTGTTCAGTGTTAATCAGTGAGACTCCCATTGAGTTCAGTGTTCATCAGTGAGACTCCCATAGGGTTCAATGTTAATCAGTGAGACTCCCGTAGGCTTCAGTGTTAATCAGTGAGACTCCCATAGTGTTCAGTGTTAATCAATGAGACTCCCGTAGGGTTCAGAGTTAATCAATGAGACTCCCATAGGGTTCAGTGTTAATCAGTGAGACTCCCATAGGGTTCAGTGTTAATCAGTGAGACTCCCATAGGGTTCAGTGTTAATCAGTGAGACACACATAGGGTTCAGTGTTATTCAGTGAGACTCCCACAGGTTTCAGTGTTAATCAGTGAGACTCCGATAGGGTTCAGTGTTAATCAGTGAGACCCCCATAGGGTTCAGTGTTAATCAGTGTGGCTCCCACAGGGTTCAGTGTTAATCAGTGAGACTCCCACAGGGTGTCAGTATTAATCAATGAGACTCCCATAGGGTTCAATGTTAATCAGTGAGACTCTCATAGGGTCCAGTGTTAATCAGTGAGACTCCCATAGGGTTCAGTGTTAATTAGTGAGACTCCCACAGGGTTCAGTGTTAATCAGTGAGACTCCCACAGAGTTCAGTGTTAATCAGTGAGACTCCCATAGGGTTCACTGTTAATCACTGAGACTTCCACCGTGTTCAGTGTTAATCAGTGAGACTCCCACAGGGTTCAGTGTTAATCAGTGAGACACCCATAGGATTCAGTGTTAATCAGTGAGACTCCCATAGGATTCAGTGTTAATCAGTGATACTCCCATATGGTTCAGTGTTAATCAGTGAGACTCCCATAGGGTTCGTGTGTTAATCAGTGAGACTCCCACATGGTCCAGTGTTAATCAATGAGACTCCCATAGGGTTCAGTGTTAATCAGTGAGACTCCCACAGCGTTCAGTGTTAATCATTGAGACTCCCACAGGGTTCAGTGTTAATCAGTGAGACTCCCACAGGGTTCAGTGTTAATCAGTGAGACTCCCATAGGGTTCAGTGTAAATCAGTGAGACTCCCATAGTGTTCAGTGTTAATCAGTGAGACTCCCATTGAGTTCAGTGTTCATCAGTGAGACTCCCATAGGGTTCAATGTTGATCAGTGAGCCTCCCGTAGGGTTCAGTGTTAATCAGTGAGACTCCCACAGGGTTTAGTGACAATCACTGAGACTCCCCCAGGCTTCAGTGTTAATCAGAGAGACCCCCATAGGGTTCAGTGTTAATCAGTGAGACTCCCACAGGGTTCAGTGTTAATTAGTGAGACTCCCATAGGGTTCAGTGTTAATTCGTGACACTCCCTTAGGCTTCAGTGTTAATCAGTGAGACTCCCCCAGGCTTCAGTGTTAATCAGTGAGACTCCCATAGGGTTCAGTGTTAATCAGTGAGACTCCCATAGGGTTCAGTTTTAATAATTGAGACTTCCATAGGGTTCAGTGTTAATCAGTGAGACCCCCACAGGGTTCAGTGTTAATCACTGAGACTCCCACATGGTTCTGTGTTAATCAGTGAGACTCCCACTGGGCTCAGTGTTAATCATTGAGACTCCCACAGGGTTCAGTATTAATCAGTGAGACTCCCATAGGGTTCAGTGTTAATCAGTGAGACTCTCATATGGTTAGGTGTTAATCAGTGAGACTCCCATAGGGTTCACTGTTAATCACTGAGACTTCCACCGGGTTCAGTGTTAATCAGTGAGACTCCCACAGGGTTTAGTGACAATCACTGAGACTCCGATAGGGTTCAGTGTTAATCAGAGAGACCCCCATAGGGTTCAGTGTTAATCAGTGAGACTCCCACAGGGTTCAGTGTTAATCAGTGAGACTCCCATAAAGTTCAGTGTTAATCAGTGAGACTCCCATAGTGTTCAGTGTTAATCAGTGAGACTCCCATAGTGTTCAGTGTTAATCAGTGAGACTCCCATTGAGTTCAGTGTTCATCAGTGAGAATCCCATAGGGTTCAATGTTAATCAGTGAGACTCCCGTAGGCTTCAGTGTTAATCAGTGAGACTCCCATAGTGTTCAGTGTTAATCAATGAGACTCCCGTAGGGTTCAGAGTTAATCAATGAGACTCCCATAGGGTTCAGTGTTAATCAGTGAGACTCCCATAGGGTTCAGTGTTAATCAGTGAGACTCCCATAGGGTTCAGTGTTAATCAGTGAGACACACATAGGGTTCAGTGTTATTCAGTGAGACTCCCACAGGTTTCAGTGTTAATCAGTGAGACTCCGATAGGGTTCAGTGTTAATCAGGGAGACCCCCATAGGGTTCAGTGTTAATCAGTGAGACTCCCATAGGGTTCAGTGTTAATCAGTGAGACTCCCACAGGTTTCAGTGTTAATCAGTGAGACTCCGATAGGGTTCAGTGTTAATCAGTGAGACCCCCATAGGGTTCAGTGTTAATCAGTGTGACTCCCACAGGGTTCAGTGTTAATCAGTGAGACTCCCACAGGGTTCAGTATTAATCAATGAGACTCCCATAGGGTTCAATGTTAATCAGTGAGACTCTCATAGGGTCCAGTGTTAATCAGTGAGACTCCCATAGGGTTCAGTGTTAATTAGTGAGACTCCCACAGGGTTCAGTGTTAATCAGTGAGACTCCCACAGAGTTCAGTGTTAATCAGTGAGACTCCCATAGGGTTCACTGTTAATCACTGAGACTTCCACCGTGTTCAGTGTTAATCAGTGAGACTCCCACAGGGTTCAGTGTTAATCAGTGAGACACCCATAGGATTCAGTGTTAATCAGTGAGACTCCCATAGGATTCAGTGTTAATCAGTGATACTCCCATATGGTTCAGTGTTAATCAGTGAGACTCCCATAGGGTTCGTGTGTTAATCAGTGAGACTCCCACATGGTCCAGTGTTAATCAATGAGACTCCCATAGGGTTCAGTGTTAATCAGTGAGACTCCCACAGCGTTCAGTGTTAATCATTGAGACTCCCACAGGGTTCAGTGTTAATCAGTGAGACTCCCACAGGGTTCAGTGTTAATCAGTGAGACTCCCATAGGGTTCAGTGTAAATCAGTGAGACTCCCATAGTGTTCAGTGTTAATCAGTGAGACTCCCATTGAGTTCAGTGTTAATCAATGAGACTCCCGTAGGGTTCAGAGTTAATCAATGAGACTCCCATAGGGTTCAGTGTTAATCAGTGAGACTCCCATAGGGTTCAGTGTTAATCAGTGAGACTCCCATAGGGTTCAGTGTTAATCAGTGAGACTCCCACAGGTTTCAGTGTTAATCAGTGAGACTCCGATAGGGTTCAGTGTTAATCAGTGAGACCCCCATAGGGTTCATTGTTAATCAGTGTGACTCCCACAGGGTTCAGTGTTAATCAGTGAGACTCCCACAGGGTTCAGTGTTAATCAGTGAGACCCCCATAGGGTTCAGTGTTAATCAGTGTGACTCCCACAGGGTTCAGTGTTAATCAGTGAGACTCCCACAGGGTTCAGTATTAATCAATGAGACTCCCATAGGGTTCAATGTTAATCAGTGAGTCTCTCATAGGGTCCAGTGTTAATCAGTGAGACTCCCACAGTGTTCAGTGTTAATCAGTGAGACTCCCATAGGGTTCAGTGTTAATCAGTGAGACTCCCACAGGGTTCAGTGTTAATTAGTGAGACTCCCATAGTGTTCAGTGTTAGTCAGTGAGGCTCCCACAGGGTTCAGTATTAATCAGTGAGACTCCCACAGAGTTCAGTGTTAATCAGTGAGTCTCCCATAGGGTTCAGTGTTAATACGTGACACTCCCTTAGGGTTCAGTGTTAATCAGTGAGACTCCCCCAGGCTTCAGTGTTAATCAGTGAGACTCCCATAGGGTTCAGTGTTAATCAGTGACACTCCCATAGGGTTCAGTTTTAATAATTGAGACTTCCATAGGGTTCAGTGTTAATCAGTCAGACCCCCACAGGGTTCAGTGTTAATCACTGAGACTCCCACATGGTTCTGTGTTAATCAGTGAGACTCCCACTGGGCTCAGTGTTAATCATTGAGACTCCCACAGGGTTCAGTATTAATCAGTGAGACTCCCATAGGGTTCAGTGTTAATCAGTGAGACTCTCATATGGTTAGGTGTTAATCAGTGAGACTCCCATAGGGTTCACTGTTAATCACTGAGACTTCCACCGGGTTCAGTGTTAATCAGTGAGACTCCCACAGGGTTTAGTGACAATCACTGAGACTCCGATAGGGTTCAGTGTTAATCAGGGAGACCCCCATAGGGTTCAGTGTTAATCAGTGAGACTCCCACAGGGTTCAGTGTTAATTAGTGAGACTCCCATAGTGTTCAGTGTTAGTCAGTGAGGCTCCCACAGGGTTCAGTATTAATCAGTGAGACTCCCACAGAGTTCAGTGTTAATCAGTGAGTCTCCCATAGGGTTCAGTGTTAATACGTGACACTCCCTTAGGGTTCAGTGTTAATCAGTGAGACTCCCCCAGGCTTCAGTGTTAATCAGTGAGACTCCCATAGGGTTCAGTGTTAATCAGTGAGACTCCCATAGGGTTCAGTTTTAATAATTGAGACTTCCATAGGGTTCAGTGTTAATCAGTGAGACCCCCACAGGGTTCAGTGTTAATCACTGAGACTCCCACATGGTTCTGTGTTAATCAGTGAGACTCCCACTGGGCTCAGTGTTAATCATTGAGACTCCCACAGGGTTCAGTATTAATCAGTGAGACTCCCATAGGGTTCAGTGTTAATCAGTGAGACTCTCATATGGTTAGGTGTTAATCAGTGAGACTCCCATAGGGTTCACTGTTAATCACTGAGACTTCCACCGGGTTCAGTGTTAATCAGTGAGACTCCCACAGGGTTCAGTGACAATCACTGAGACTCCGATAGGGTTCAGTGTTAATCAGAGAGACCCCCATAGGGTTCAGTGTTAATCAGTGAGACTCCCACAGGGTTCAGTGTTAATCAGTGAGACTCACAATAGGGTTCAGTGTTAATCAGTGAGACTCCCATAGTGTTCAGTGTTAATCAGTGAGACTCCCATAGTGTTCAGTGTTAATCAGTGAGACTCCCATTGAGTACAGTGTTCATCAGTGAGACTCCCATAGGGTTCAATGTTAATCAGTGAGACTCCCGTAGGCTTCAGTGTTAATCAGTGAGACTCCCATAGTGTTCAGTGTTAATCAATGAGACTCCCGTAGGGTTCAGAGTTAATCAATGAGACTCCCATAGGGTTCAGTGTTAATCAGTGAGACTCCCATAGGGTTCAGTGTTAATCAGTGAGACTCCCATAGGGTTCAGTGTTAATCAGTGAGACACACATAGGGTTCAGTGTTATTCAGTGAGACTCCCACAGGTTTCAGTGTTAATCAGTGAGACTCCGATAGGGTTCAGTGTTAATCAGGGAGACCCCCATAGGGTTCAGTGTTAATCAGTGAGACTCCCATAGGGTTCAGTGTTAATCAGTGAGACTCCCACAGGTTTCAGTGTTAATCAGTGAGACTCCGATAGGGTTCAGTGTTAATCAGTGAGACCCCCATAGGGTTCAGTGTTAATCAGTGTGACTCCCACAGGGTTCAGTGTTAATCAGTGAGACTCCCACAGGGTTCAGTATTAATCAATGAGACTCCCATAGGGTTCAATGTTAATCAGTGAGACTCTCATAGGGTCCAGTGTTAATCAGTGAGACTCCCATAGGGTTCAGTGTTAATTAGTGAGACTCCCACAGGGTTCAGTGTTAATCAGTGAGACTCCCACAGAGTTCAGTGTTAATCAGTGAGACTCCCATAGGGTTCACTGTTAATCACTGAGACTTCCACCGTGTTCAGTGTTAATCAGTGAGACTCCCACAGGGTTCAGTGTTAATCAGTGAGACACCCATAGGATTCAGTGTTAATCAGTGAGACTCCCATAGGATTCAGTGTTAATCAGTGATACTCCCATATGGTTCAGTGTTAATCAGTGAGACTCCCATAGGGTTCGTGTGTTAATCAGTGAGACTCCCACATGGTCCAGTGTTAATCAATGAGACTCCCATAGGGTTCAGTGTTAATCAGTGAGACTCCCACAGCGTTCAGTGTTAATCATTGAGACTCCCACAGGGTTCAGTGTTAATCAGTGAGACTCCCACAGGGTTCAGTGTTAATCAGTGAGACTCCCATAGGGTTCAGTGTAAATCAGTGAGACTCCCATAGTGTTCAGTGTTAATCAGTGAGACTCCCATTGAGTTCAGTGTTCATCAGTGAGACTCCCATAGGGTTCAATGTTGATCAGTGAGCCTCCCGTAGGGTTCAGTGTTAATCAGTGAGACTCCCATAGTGTTCAGTGTTAATCAATGAGACTCCCGTAGGGTTCAGAGTTAATCAATGAGACTCCCATAGGGTTCAGTGTTAATCAGTGAGACTCCCATAGGGTTCAGTGTTAATCAGTGAGACTCCCATAGGGTTCAGTGTTAATCAGTGAGACTCCCACAGGTTTCAGTGTTAATCAGTGAGACTCCGATAGGGTTCAGTGTTAATCAGTGAGACCCCCATAGGGTTCAGTGTTAATCAGTGTGACTCCCACAGGGTTCAGTGTTAATCAGTGAGACTCCCACAGGGTTCAGTATTAATCAATGAGACTCCCATAGGGTTCAATGTTAATCAGTGAGTCTCTCATAGGGTCCAGTGTTAATCAGTGAGACTCCCACAGTGTTCAGTGTTAATCAGTGAGACTCCCATAGGGTTCAGTGTTAATCAGTGAGACTCCCACAGGGTTCAGTGTTAATTAGTGAGACTCCCATAGTGTTCAGTGTTAGTCAGTGAGGCTCCCACAGGGTTCAGTATTAATCAGTGAGACTCCCACAGAGTTCAGTGTTAATCAGTGAGTCTCCCATAGGGTTCAGTGTTAATACGTGACACTCCCTTAGGGTTCAGTGTTAATCAGTGAGACTCCCCCAGGCTTCAGTGTTAATCAGTGAGACTCCCATAGGGTTCAGTGTTAATCAGTCAGACCCCCACAGGGTTCAGTGTTAATCACTGAGACTCCCACATGGTTCTGTGTTAATCAGTGAGACTCCCACTGGGCTCAGTGTTAATCATTGAGACTCCCACAGGGTTCAGTATTAATCAGTGAGACTCCCATAGGGTTCAGTGTTAATCAGTGAGACTCTCATATGGTTAGGTGTTAATCAGTGAGACTCCCATAGGGTTCACTGTTAATCACTGAGACTTCCACCGGGTTCAGTGTTAATCAGTGAGACTCCCACAGGGTTTAGTGACAATCACTGAGACTCCGATAGGGTTCAGTGTTAATCAGGGAGACCCCCATAGGGTTCAGTGTTAATCAGTGAGACTCCCACAGGGTTCAGTGTTAATCAGTGAGACTCCCATAGGGTTCAGTGTTAATCAGTGAGACTCCCATAGTGTTCAGTGTTAATCAGTGAGACTCCCATAGTGTTCAGTGTTAATCAGTGAGACTCCCATTGAGTTCAGTGTTCATCAGTGAGACTCCCATAGGGTTCAATGTTAATCAGTGAGACTCCCGTAGGCTTCAGTGTTAATCAGTGAGACTCCCATAGTGTTCAGTGTTAATCAATGAGACTCCCGTAGGGTTCAGAGTTAATCAATGAGACTCCCATAGGGTTCAGTGTTAATCAGTGAGACTCCCATAGGGTTCAGTGTTAATCAGTGAGACTCCCATAGGGTTCAGTGTTAATCAGTGAGACACACATAAGGTTCAGTGTTATTCAGTGAGACTCCCACAGGTTTCAGTGTTAATCAGTGAGACTCTCATATGGTTAGGTGTTAATCAGTGAGACTCCCATAGGGTTCACTGTTAATCACTGAGACTTCCACCGGGTTCAGTGTTAATCAGTGAGACTCCCATAGGGTTCAATGTTAATCAGTGAGACTCCCGTAGGCTTCAGTGTTAATCAGTGAGACTCCCATAGTGTTCAGTGTTAATCAATGAGACTCCCGTAGGGTTCAGAGTTAATCAATGAGACTCCCATAGGGTTCAGTGTTAATCAGTGAGACTCCCATAGGGTTCAGTGTTAATCAGTGAGACTCCCATAGGGTTCAGTGTTAATCAGTGAGACACACATAGGGTTCAGTGTTATTCAGTGAGACTCCCACAGGTTTCAGTGTTAATCAGTGAGACTCCGATAGGGTTCAGTGTTAATCAGGGAGACCCCCATAGGGTTCAGTGTTAATCAGTGAGACTCCCATAGGGTTCAGTGTTAATCAGTGAGACTCCCACAGGTTTCAGTGTTAATCAGTGAGACTCCGATAGGGTTCAGTGTTAATCAGTGAGACCCCCATAGGGTTCAGTGTTAATCAGTGTGACTCCCACAGGGTTCAGTGTTAATCAGTGAGACTCCCACAGGGTTCAGTATTAATCAATGAGACTCCCATAGGGTTCAATGTTAATCAGTGAGACTCTCATAGGGTCCAGTGTTAATCAGTGAGACTCCCATAGGGTTCAGTGTTAATTAGTGAGACTCCCACAGGGTTCAGTGTTAATCAGTGAGACTCCCACAGAGTTCAGTGTTAATCAGTGAGACTCCCATAGGGTTCACTGTTAATCACTGAGACTTCCACCGTGTTCAGTGTTAATCAGTGAGACTCCCACAGGGTTCAGTGTTAATCAGTGAGACACCCATAGGATTCAGTGTTAATCAGTGAGACTCCCATAGGATTCAGTGTTAATCAGTGATACTCCCATATGGTTCAGTGTTAATCAGTGAGACTCCCATAGGGTTCGTGTGTTAATCAGTGAGACTCCCACATGGTCCAGTGTTAATCAATGAGACTCCCATAGGGTTCAGTGTTAATCAGTGAGACTCCCACAGCGTTCAGTGTTAATCATTGAGACTCCCACAGGGTTCAGTGTTAATCAGTGAGACTCCCACAGGGTTCAGTGTTAATCAGTGAGACTCCCATAGGGTTCAGTGTAAATCAGTGAGACTCCCATAGTGTTCAGTGTTAATCAGTGAGACTCCCATTGAGTTCAGTGTTCATCAGTGAGACTCCCATAGGGTTCAATGTTGATCAGTGAGCCTCCCGTAGGGTTCAGTGTTAATCAGTGAGACTCCCATAGTGTTCAGTGTTAATCAATGAGACTCCCGTAGGGTTCAGAGTTAATCAATGAGACTCCCATAGGGTTCAGTGTTAATCAGTGAGACTCCCATAGGGTTCAGTGTTAATCAGTGAGACTCCCATAGGGTTCAGTGTTAATCAGTGAGACTCCCACAGGTTTCAGTGTTAATCAGTGAGACTCCGATAGGGTTCAGTGTTAATCAGTGAGACCCCCATAGGGTTCAGTGTTAATCAGTGTGACTCCCACAGGGTTCAGTGTTAATCAGTGAGACTCCCACAGGGTTCAGTATTAATCAATGAGACTCCCATAGGGTTCAATGTTAATCAGTGAGTCTCTCATAGGGTCCGGTGTTAATCAGTGAGACTCCCACAGTGTTCAGTGTTAATCAGTGAGACTCCCATAGGGTTCAGTGTTAATCAGTGAGACTCCCACAGGGTTCAGTGTTAATTAGTGAGACTCCCATAGTGTTCAGTGTTAGTCAGTGAGGCTCCCACAGGGTTCAGTATTAATCAGTGAGACTCCCACAGAGTTCAGTGTTAATCAGTGAGTCTCCCATAGGGTTCAGTGTTAATACGTGACACTCCCTTAGGGTTCAGTGTTAATCAGTGAGACTCCCCCAGGCTTCAGTGTTAATCAGTGAGACTCCCATAGGGTTCAGTGTTAATCAGTCAGACCCCCACAGGGTTCAGTGTTAATCACTGAGACTCCCACATGGTTCTGTGTTAATCAGTGAGACTCCCACAGGGTTCAGTGTTAATCAGTGAGACACCCATAGGATTCAGTGTTAATCAGTGAGACTCCCATAGGATTCAGTGTTAATCAGTGATACTCCCATATGGTTCAGTGTTAATCAGTGAGACTCCCATAGGGTTCGTGTGTTAATCAGTGAGACTCCCACATGGTCCAGTGTTAATCAATGAGACTCCCATAGGGTTCAGTGTTAATCAGTGAGACTCCCACAGCGTTCAGTGTTAATCATTGAGACTCCCACAGGGTTCAGTGTTAATCAGTGAGACTCCCACAGGGTTCAGTGTTAATCAGTGAGACTCCCATAGGGTTCAGTGTAAATCAGTGAGACTCCCATAGTGTTCAGTGTTAATCAGTGAGACTCCCATTGAGTTCAGTGTTCATCAGTGAGACTCCCATAGGGTTCAATGTTGATCAGTGAGCCTCCCGTAGGGTTCAGTGTTAATCAGTGAGACTCCCATAGTGTTCAGTGTTAATCAATGAGACTCCCGTAGGGTTCAGAGTTAATCAATGAGACTCCCATAGGGTTCAGTGTTAATCAGTGAGACTCCCATAGGGTTCAGTGTTAATCAGTGAGACTCCCATAGGGTTCAGTGTTAATCAGTGAGACTCCCACAGGTTTCAGTGTTAATCAGTGAGACTCCGATAGGGTTCAGTGTTAATCAGTGAGACCCCCATAGGGTTCAGTGTTAATCAGTGTGACTCCCACAGGGTTCAGTGTTAATCAGTGAGACTCCCACAGGGTTCAGTATTAATCAATGAGACTCCCATAGGGTTCAATGTTAATCAGTGAGTCTCTCATAGGGTCCAGTGTTAATCAGTGAGACTCCCACAGTGTTCAGTGTTAATCAGTGAGACTCCCATAGGGTTCAGTGTTAATCAGTGAGACTCCCACAGGGTTCAGTGTTAATTAGTGAGACTCCCATAGTGTTCAGTGTTAGTCAGTGAGGCTCCCACAGGGTTCAGTATTAATCAGTGAGACTCCCACAGAGTTCAGTGTTAATCAGTGAGTCTCCCATAGGGTTCAGTGTTAATACGTGACACTCCCTTAGGGTTCAGTGTTAATCAGTGAGACTCCCCCAGGCTTCAGTGTTAATCAGTGAGACTCCCATAGGGTTCAGTGTTAATCAGTCAGACCCCCACAGGGTTCAGTGTTAATCACTGAGACTCCCACATGGTTCTGTGTTAATCAGTGAGACTCCCACTGGGCTCAGTGTTAATCATTGAGACTCCCACAGGGTTCAGTATTAATCAGTGAGACTCCCATAGGGTTCAGTGTTAATCAGTGAGACTCTCATATGGTTAGGTGTTAATCAGTGAGACTCCCATAGGGTTCACTGTTAATCACTGAGACTTCCACCGGGTTCAGTGTTAATCAGTGAGACTCCCACAGGGTTTAGTGACAATCACTGAGACTCCGATAGGGTTCAGTGTTAATCAGGGAGACCCCCATAGGGTTCAGTGTTAATCAGTGAGACTCCCACAGGGTTCAGTGTTAATCAGTGAGACTCCCATAGGGTTCAGTGTTAATCAGTGAGACTCCCATAGTGTTCAGTGTTAATCAGTGAGACTCCCATAGTGTTCAGTGTTAATCAGTGAGACTCCCATTGAGTTCAGTGTTCATCAGTGAGACTCCCATAGGGTTCAATGTTAATCAGTGAGACTCCCGTAGGCTTCAGTGTTAATCAGTGAGACTCCCATAGTGTTCAGTGTTAATCAATGAGACTCCCGTAGGGTTCAGAGTTAATCAATGAGACTCCCATAGGGTTCAGTGTTAATCAGTGAGACTCCCATAGGGTTCAGTGTTAATCAGTGAGACTCCCATAGGGTTCAGTGTTAATCAGTGAGACACACATAATGTTCAGTGTTATTCAGTGAGACTCCCACAGGTTTCAGTGTTAATCAGTGAGACTCTCATATGGTTAGGTGTTAATCAGTGAGACTCCCATAGGGTTCACTGTTAATCACTGAGACTTCCACCGGGTTCAGTGTTAATCAGTGAGACTCCCACAGGGTTTAGTGACAATCACTGAGACTCCGATAGGGTTCAGTGTTAATCAGAGAGACCCCCATAGGGTTCAGTGTTAATCAGTGAGACTCCCACAGGGTTCAGTGTTAATCAGTGAGACTCCCATAGGGTTCAGTGTTAATCAGTGAGACTCCCATAGTGTTCAGTGTTAATCAGTGAGACTCCCATAGTGTTCAGTGTTAATCAGTGAGACTCCCATTGAGTTCAGTGTTCATCAGTGAGACTCCCATAGGGTTCAATGTTAATCAGTGAGACTCCCGTAGGCTTCAGTGTTAATCAGTGAGACTCCCATAGTGTTCAGTGTTAATCAATGAGACTCCCGTAGGGTTCAGAGTTAATCAATGAGACTCCCATAGGGTTCAGTGTTAATCAGTGAGACTCCCATAGGGTTCAGTGTTAATCAGTGAGACTCCCATAGGGTTCAGTGTTAATCAGTGAGACACACATAGGGTTCAGTGTTATTCAGTGAGACTCCCACAGGTTTCAGTGTTAATCAGTGAGACTCCGATAGGGTGCAGTGTTAATCAGGGAGACCCCCATAGGGTTCAGTGTTAATCAGTGAGACTCCCATAGGGTTCAGTGTTAATCAGAGAGACTCCCACAGGTTTCAGTGTTAATCAGTGAGACTCCGATAGGGTTCAGTGTTAATCAGTGAGACCCCCATAGGGTTCAGTGTTAATCAGTGTGACTCCCACAGGGTTCAGTGTTAATCAGTGAGACTCCCACAGGGTTCAGTATTAATCAATGAGACTCCCATAGGGTTCAATGTTAATCAGTGAGACTCTCATAGGGTCCAGTGTTAATCAGTGAGACTCCCATAGGGTTCAGTGTTAATTAGTGAGACTCCCACAGAGTTCAGTGTTAATCAGTGAGATTCCCATAGGGTTCACTGTTAATCACTGAGACTTCCACCGTGTTCAGTGTTAATCAGTGAGACTCCCACAGGGTTCAGTGTTAATCAGTGAGACTCCCATAGAATTCAGTGTTAATCAGTGATACTCCCATATGGTTCAGTGTTAATCAGTGAGACTCCCATAGGGTTCGTGTGTTAATCAGTGAGACTCCCACATGGTCCAGTGTTAATCAATGAGACTCCCATAGGGTTCAGTGTTAATCAGTGAGACTCCCACAGGGTTCAGTGTTAATCATTGAGACTCCCACAGGGTTCACTGTTAATCAGTGAGACTCCCACAGGGTTCAGTGTTAATCAGTGAGACTCCCATAGGGTTCAGTGTAAATCAGTGAGACTCCCATAGTGTTCAGTGTTAATCAGTGAGACTCCCATTGAGTTCAGTGTTCATCAGTGAGACTCCCATAGGGTTCAATGTTGATCAGTGAGACTCCCGTAGGGTTCAGTGTTAATCAGTGAGACTCCCATAGTGTTCAGTGTTAATCAATGAGACTCCCGTAGGGTTCAGAGTTAATCAATGAGACTCCCATAGGGTTCAGTGTTAATCAGTGAGACTCCCATAGGGTTCAGTGTTAATCAGTGAGACTCCCACAGGTTTCAGTGTTAATCAGTGAGACTCCGATAGGGTTCAGTGTTAATCAGTGAGACCCCCATAGGGTTCAGTGTTAATCAGTGTGACTCCCACAGGGTTCAGTGTTAATCAGTGAGACTCCCACAGGGTTCAGTATTAATCAATGAGACTCCCATAGGGTTCAATGTTAATCAGTGAGTCTCTCATAGGGTCCAGTGTTAATCAGTGAGACTCCCACAGTGTTCAGTGTTAATCAGTGAGACTCCCATAGGGTTCGGTGTTAATCAGTGAGACTCCCACAGGGTTCAGTGTTAATTAGTGAGACTCCCATAGTGTTCAGTGTTAGTCAGTGAGGCTCCCACAGGGTTCAGTATTAATTAGTGAGACTCCCACAGAGTTCAGTGTTAATCAGTGAGTCTCCCATAGGGTTCAGTGTTAATACGTGACACTCCCTTAGGGTTCAGTGTTAATCAGTGAGACTCCCCCAGGCTTCAGTGTTAATCAGTGAGACTCCCATAGGGTTCAGTGTTAATCAGTGAGACTCCCATAGGGTTCAGTTTTAATCATTGAGACTTCCATAGGGTTCAGTGTTAATCAGTGAGACCCCCACAGGGTTCAGTGTTAATCACTGAGACTCCCACATGGTTCTGTGTTAATCAGTGAGACTCCCACTGGGCTCAGTGTTAATCATTGAGACTCCCACAGGGTTCAGTATTAATCAGTGAGACTCCCATAGGGTTCAGTGTTAATCAGTGAGACTCTCATATGGTTAGGTGTTAATCAGTGAGATTCCCATAGGGTTCACTGTTAATCACTGAGACTTCCACCGGGTTCAGTGTTAATCAGTGAGACTCCCACAGGGTTTAGTGACAATCACTGAGACTCCGATAGGGTTCAGTGTTAATCAGGGAGACCCCCATAGGGTTCAGTGTTAATCAGTGAGACTCCCACAGGGTTCAGTGTTAATCAGTGAGACTCCCATAGGGTTCAGTGTTAATCAGTGAGACTCCCATAGTGTTCAGTGTTAATCAGTGAGACTCCCATAGGGTTCAGTGTTAATCAGTGAGACACACATAGGGTTCAGTGTTATTCAGTGAGACCCCCACAGGTTTCAGTGTTAATCAGTGAGACTCTCATATGGTTAGGTGTTAATCAGTGAGACTCCCATAGGGTTCACTGTTAATCACTGAGACTTCCACCGGGTTCAGTGTTAATCAGTGAGACTCCCACAGGGTTTAGTGACAATCACTGAGACTCCGATAGGGTTCAGTGTTAATCAGAGAGACCCCCATAGGGTTCAGTGTTAATCAGTGAGACTCCCACAGGGTTCAGTGTTAATCAGTGAGACTCCCATAGGGTTCAGTGTTAATCAGTGAGACTCCCATAGTGTTCAGTGTTAATCAGTGAGACTCCCATAGTGTTCAGTGTTAATCAGTGAGACTCCCATTGAGTTCAGTGTTCATCAGTGAGACTCCCATAGGGTTCAATGTTAATCAGTGAGACTCCCGTAGGCTTCAGTGTTAATCAGTGAGACTCCCATAGTGTTTAGTGTTAATCAATGAGACTCCCGTAGGGTTCAGAGTTAATCAATGAGACTCCCATAGGGTTCAGTGTTAATCAGTGAGACTCCCATAGGGTTCAGTGTTAATCAGTGAGACTCCCATAGGGTTCAGTGTTAATCAGTGAGACACACATAGGGTTCAGTGTTATTCAGTGAGACTCCCACAGGTTTCAGTGTTAATCAGTGAGACTCCGATAGGGTTCAGTGTTAATCAGGGAGACCCCCATAGGGTTCAGTGTTAATCAGTGAGACTCCCATAGGGTTCAGTGTTAATCAGTGAGACTCCCACAGGTTTCAGTGTTAATCAGTGAGCCTCCGATAGGGTTCAGTGTTAATCAGTGAGACCCCCATAGGGTTCAGTGTTAATCAGTGTGACTCCCACAGGGTTCAGTGTTAATCAGTGAGACTCCCACAGGGTTCAGTATTAATCAATGAGACTCCCATAGGGTTCAATGTTAATCAGTGAGACTCTCATAGGGTCCAGTGTTAATCAGTGAGACTCCCATAGGGTTACGTGTTAATTAGTGAGACTCCCACAGGGTTCAGTGTTAATCAGTGAGACTCCCACAGAGTTCAGTGTTAATCAGTGAGACTCCCATAGGGTTCACTGTTAATCACTGAGACTTCCACCGTGTTCAGTGTTAATCAGTGAGACTCCCACAGGGTTCAGTGTTAATCAGTGAGACACCCATAGGATTCAGTGTTAATCAGTGAGACTCCCATAGGATTCAGTGTTAATCAGTGATACTCCCATATGGTTCAGTGTTAATCAGTGAGACTCCCATAGGGTTCGTGTGTTAATCAGTGAGACTCCCACATGGTCCAGTGTTAATCAATGAGACTCCCACAGGGTTCAGTGTTAATCATTGAGACTCCCACAGGGTTCAGTGTTAATCAGTGAGACTCCCACAGGGTTCAGTGTTAATCAGTGAGACTCCCATAGGGTTCAGTGTAAATCAGTGAGACTCCCATAGTGTTCAGTGTTAATCAGTGAGACTCCCATTGAGTTCAGTGTTAATCAGTGAGACTCCCATAGGGTTCAGTGTTAATCAGTGAGACTCCCATAGGGTTCAGTGTTAATCAGTGAGACACACATAGGGTTCAGTGTTATTCAGTGAGACTCCCACAGGTTTCAGTGTTAATCAGTGAGACTCCGATAGGGTTCAGTGTTAATCAGGGAGACCCCCATAGGGTTCAGTGTTAATCAGTGAGACTCCCATAGGGTTCAGTGTTAATCAGTGAGACTCCCACAGGTTTCAGTGTTAATCAGTGAGACTCCGATAGGGTTCGGTGTTAATCAGTGAGACCCCCATAGGGTTCAGTGTTAATCAGTGTGACTCCCACAGGGTTCAGTGTTAATCATTGAGACTCCCACAGGGTTCAGTGTTAATCAGTGAGACTCCCACAGGGTTCAGTGTTAATCAGTGAGACTCCCATAGGGTTCAGTGTAAATCAGTGAGACTCCCATAGTGTTCAGTGTTAATCAGTGAGACTCCCATTGAGTTCAGTGTTCATCAGTGAGACTCCCATAGGGTTCAATGTTGATCAGTGAGACTCCCGTAGGGTTCAGTGTTAATCAGTGAGACTCCCATAGTGTTCAGTGTTAATCAATGAGACTCCCGTAGGGTTCAGAGTTAATCAATGAGACTCCCATAGGGTTCAGTGTTAATCAGTGAGACTCCCATAGGGTTCAGTGTTAATCAGTGAGACTCCCATAGGGTTCAGTGTTAATCAGTGAGACTCCCACAGGTTTCAGTGTTAATCAGTGAGACTCCGATAGGGTTCAGTGTTAATCAGTGAGACCCCCATAGGGTTCAGTGTTAATCAGTGTGACTCCCACAGGGTTCAGTGTTAATCAGTGAGACTCCCACAGGGTTCAGTATTAATCAATGAGACTCCCATAGGGTTCAATGTTAATCAGTGAGTCTCTCATAGGGTCCAGTGTTAATCAGTGAGACTCCCACAGTGTTCAGTGTTAATCAGTGAGACTCCCATAGGGTTCAGTGTTAATCAGTGAGACTCCCACAGGGTTCAGTGTTAATTAGTGAGACTCCCATAGTGTTCAGTGTTAGTCAGTGAGGCTCCCACAGGGTTCAGTATTAATCAGTGAGACTCCCACAGAGTTCAGTGTTAATCAGTGAGTCTCCCATAGGGTTCAGTGTTAATACGTGACACTCCCTTAGGGTTCAGTGTTAATCAGTGAGACTCCCCCAGGCTTCAGTGTTAATCAGTGAGACTCCCATAGGGTTCAGTGTTAATCAGTGAGACTCTCATAGGGTTCAGTTTTAATCATTGAGACTTCCATAGGGTTCAGTGTTAATCAGTGAGACCCCCACAGGGTTCAGTGTTAATCACTGAGACTCCCACATGGTTCTGTGTTAATCAGTGAGACTCCCACTGGGCTCAGTGTTAATCATTGAGACTCCCACAGGGTTCAGTATTAATCAGTGAGACTCCCATAGGGTTCAGTGTTAATCAGTGAGACTCTCATATGGTTAGGTGTTAATCAGTGAGACTCCCATAGGGTTCACTGTTAATCACTGAGACTTCCACCGGGTTCAGTGTTAATCAGTGAGACTCCCACAGGGTTTAGTGACAATCACTGAGACTCCGATAGGGTTCAGTGTTAATCAAGGAGACCCCCATAGGGTTCAGTGTTAATCAGTGAGACTCCCACAGGGTTCAGTGTTAATCAGTGAGACTCCCATAGGGTTCAGTGTTAATCAGTGAGACTCCCATAGTGTTCAGTGTTAATCAGTGAGACTCCCATTGAGTTCAGTGTTCATCAGTGAGACTCCCATAGGGTTCAATGTTAATCAGTGAGACTCCCGTAGGCTTCAGTGTTAATCAGTGAGACTCCCATAGTGTTCAGTGTTAATCAATGAGACTCCCGTAGGGTTCAGAGTTAATCAATGAGACTCCCATAGGGTTCAGTGTTAATCAGTGAGACTCCCATAGGGTTCAGTGTTAATCAGTGAGACTCCCATAGGGTTCAGTGTTAATCAGTGAGACACACATAGGGTTCAGTGTTATTCAGTGAGACTCCCACAGGTTTCAGTGTTAATCAGTGAGACTCCGATAGGGTTCAGTGTTAATCAGGGAGACCCCCATAGGGTTCAGTGTTAATCAGTGAGACTCCCATAGGGTTCAGTGTTAATCAGTGAGACTCCCACAGGTTTCAGTGTTAATCAGTGAGACTCCGATAGGGTTCAGTGTTAATCAGTGAGACCCCCATAGGGTTCAGTGTTAATCAGTGTGACTCCCACAGGGTTCAGTGTTAATCAGTGAGACTCCCACAGGGTTCAGTATTAATCAATGAGACTCCCATAGGGTTCAATGTTAATCAGTGAGTCTCTCATAGGGTCCAGTGTTAATCAGTGAGACTCCCACAGTGTTCAGTGTTAATCAGTGAGACTCCCATAGGGTTCAGTGTTAATCAGTGAGACTCCCACAGGGTTCAGTGTTAATTAGTGAGACTCCCATAGTGTTCAGTGTTAGTCAGTGAGGCTCCCACAGGGTTCAGTATTAATCAGTGAGACTCCCACAGAGTTCAGTGTTAATCAGTGAGTCTCCCATAGGGTTCAGTGTTAATACGTGACACTCCCTTAGGGTTCAGTGTTAATCAGTGAGACTCCCCCAGGCTTCAGTGTTAATCAGTGAGACTCCCATAGGGTTCAGTGTTAATCAGTGAGACTCTCATAGGGTTCAGTTTTAATCATTGAGACTTCCATAGGGTTCAGTGTTAATCAGTGAGACCCCCACAGGGTTCAGTGTTAATCACTGAGACTCCCACATGGTTCTGTGTTAATCAGTGAGACTCCCACTGGGCTCAGTGTTAATCATTGAGACTCCCACAGGGTTCAGTATTAATCAGTGAGACTCCCATAGGGTTCAGTGTTAATCAGTGAGACTCTCATATGGTTAGGTGTTAATCAGTGAGACTCCCATAGGGTTCACTGTTAATCACTGAGACTTCCACCGGGTTCAGTGTTAATCAGTGAGACTCCCACAGGGTTTAGTGACAATCACTGAGACTCCGATAGGGTTCAGTGTTAATCAAGGAGACCCCCATAGGGTTCAGTGTTAATCAGTGAGACTCCCACAGGGTTCAGTGTTAATCAGTGAGACTCCCATAGGGTTCAGTGTTAATCAGTGAGACTCCCATAGTGTTCAGTGTTAATCAGTGAGACTCCCATTGAGTTCAGTGTTCATCAGTGAGACTCCCATAGGGTTCAATGTTAATCAGTGAGACTCCCGTAGGCTTCAGTGTTAATCAGTGAGACTCCCATAGTGTTCAGTGTTAATCAATGAGACTCCCGTAGGGTTCAGAGTTAATCAATGAGACTCCCATAGGGTTCAGTGTTAATCAGTGAGACTCCCATAGGGTTCAGTGTTAATCAGTGAGACTCCCATAGGGTTCAGTGTTAATCAGTGAGACACACATAGGGTTCAGTGTTATTCAGTGAGACTCCCACAGGTTTCAGTGTTAATCAGTGAGACTCCGATAGGGTTCAGTGTTAATCAGGGAGACCCCCATAGGGTTCAGTGTTAATCAGTGAGACTCCCATAGGGTTCAGTGTTAATCAGTGAGACTCCCACAGGTTTCAGTGTTAATCAGTGAGACTCCGATAGGGTTCAGTGTTAATCAGTGAGACCCCCATAGGGTTCAGTGTTAATCAGTGTGACTCCCACAGGGTTCAGTGTTAATCAGTGAGACTCCCACAGGGTTCAGTATTAATCAATGAGACTCCCATAGGGTTCAATGTTAATCAGTGAGACTCTCATAGGGTCCAGTGTTAATCAGTGAGACTCCCACAGTGTTCAGTGTTAATCAGTGAGACTCCCATAGGGTTCAGTGTTAATCAGTGAGACTCCCACAGGGTTCAGTGTTAATTAGTGAGACTCCCATAGTGTTCAGTGTTAGTCAGTGAGGCTCCCACAGGGTTCAGTATTAATCAGTGAGACTCCCACAGAGTTCAGAGTTAATCAGTGAGTCTCCCATAGGGTTCAGTGTTAATACGTGACACTCCCTTAGGGTTCAGTGTTAATCAGTGAGACTCCCCCAGGGTTCAGTGTTAATCAGTGAGACTCCCATAGGGTTCAGTGTTAATCAGTGAGACTCCCATAGGGTTCAGTTTTAATCATTGAGACTTCCATAGGGTTCAGTGTTAATCACTGAGACCCCCACAGGGTTCAGTGTTAATCACTGAGACTCCCACATGGTTCTGTGTTAATCAGTGAGACTCCCACTGGGCTCTGTGTTAATCATTGAGACTCCCACAGGGTTCAGTATTAATCAGTGAGACTCCCATAGGGTTCAGTGTTAATCAGTGAGACTCTCATATGGTTCGGTGTTAATCAGTGAAACTCCCATAGGGTTCACTGTTAATCACTGAGACTTCCACCGGGTTCAGTGTTAATCAGTGAGACTCCCACAGGGTTCAGTGACAATCACTGAGACTCCGATAGGGTTCAGTGTTAATCAGGGAGACCCCCATAGGGTTCAGTGTTAATCAGTGAGACTCCCACAGGGTTCAGTGTTAATCAGTGAGACTCCGATAGGGTTCAGTGTTAATCAGGGAGACCCCCATAGGGTTCAGTGTTAATAAGTGAGACTCCCACAGGGTTCAGTGTTAATCATTTAGACTCCCACAGTGTTCAGTGTTAATCAGTGAGACTCCCACAGGGTTCAGTGTTAATCAGTGAGACTCCCACAGGGTTCAGTGTTAATTAGTGAGCATCCCATAGGGTTCAGTGTTAATCAGTGAGACTCCCACAGGGTTCAGTCTTAATCAGTGAGACGCCCATAGGGTTCAGTGTTAATCAGTGAGACTCCCACAGCGTTCAGTGTTAATCAGTGAGACTCCCATAGTGTTCAGTGTTAATCAATGAGACTCCCGTAGGGTTCAGAGTTAATCAATGAGACTCCCATAGGGTTCAGTGTTAATCAGTGAGACTCCCATAGGGTTCAGTGTTAATCAGTGAGACTCCCATAGGGTTCAGTGTTAATCAGTGAGACACACATAGGGTTCAGTGTTATTCAGTGAGACTCCCACAGGTTTCAGTGTTAATCAGTGAGACTCCGATAGGGTTCAGTGTTAATCAGGGAGACCCCCATAGGGTTCAGTGTTAATCAGTGAGACTCCCATAGGGTTCAGTGTTAATCAGTGAGACTCCCACAGGTTTCAGTGTTAATCAGTGAGACTCCGATAGGGTTCAGTGTTAATCAGTGAGACCCCCATAGGGTTCAGTGTTAATCAGTGTGACTCCCACAGGGTTCAGTGTTAATCAGTGAGACTCCCACAGGGTTCAGTATTAATCAATGAGACTCCCATAGGGTTCAATGTTAATCAGTGAGACTCTCATAGGGTCCAGTGTTAATCAGTGAGACTCCCACAGTGTTCAGTGTTAATCAGTGAGACTCCCATAGGGTTCAGTGTTAATCAGTGAGACTCCCACAGGGTTCAGTGTTAATTAGTGAGACTCCCATAGTGTTCAGTGTTAGTCAGTGAGGCTCCCACAGGGTTCAGTATTAATCAGTGAGACTCCCACAGAGTTCAGAGTTAATCAGTGAGTCTCCCATAGGGTTCAGTGTTAATACGTGACACTCCCTTAGGGTTCAGTGTTAATCAGTGAGACTCCCCCAGGGTTCAGTGTTAATCAGTGAGACTCCCATAGGGTTCAGTGTTAATCAGTGAGACTCCCATAGGGTTCAGTTTTAATCATTGAGACTTCCATAGGGTTCAGTGTTAATCACTGAGACCCCCACAGGGTTCAGTGTTAATCACTGAGACTCCCACATGGTTCTGTGTTAATCAGTGAGACTCCCACTGGGCTCTGTGTTAATCATTGAGACTCCCACAGGGTTCAGTATTAATCAGTGAGACTCCCATAGGGTTCAGTGTTAATCAGTGAGACTCTCATATGGTTCGGTGTTAATCAGTGAAACTCCCATAGGGTTCACTGTTAATCACTGAGACTTCCACCGGGTTCAGTGTTAATCAGTGAGACTCCCACAGGGTTCAGTGACAATCACTGAGACTCCGATAGGGTTCAGTGTTAATCAGGGAGACCCCCATAGGGTTCAGTGTTAATCAGTGAGACTCCCACAGGGTTCAGTGTTAATCAGTGAGACTCCGATAGGGTTCAGTGTTAATCAGGGAGACCCCCATAGGGTTCAGTGTTAATAAGTGAGACTCC